>NC_030828.1:15822048-17197952 GCF_001704415.2 Capra hircus | reverse complement strand
GTGAAAATGGAAAAGTTCACAAGAACAACTGCCTAATAAGGATTTCTTAAGCGAAAGCATTTTGTGCGTCAAAAGTCTGAGGAGGTCGCTAACTAAAATAAAGTTAAACAATTCTTATTTCTGGAAATCTTAGCGATGTGCCCAGTAATGCCTCAAAAATCTGTAGGCATGGAGGAGAATTATGCAGTTTTTCCCAAGTCCCCTGAGTGCTAAGTCACTGCAGTCATGTCTGACTCTGTGACCCTATGCCCACCAGGCTCCACTGTCCATGGGATTCTTCAAGCAAGAATACTGGAGTGGGTTGCCATACCTTCCTCCAGGGAATCTTTCTGACCCAGGGATCCAACATGCATCTCTTATGTCTCCTGTATTGGCCGGCAGCTTCTTTAAAAACATCCATTTCTTAGGTCTCCTGCATTGGCAGGCAGGTTCTTTACCACTAGGGCCATCTGGGAAGCCCTTTTCCCAAGTCTAATTGGTTACTCACACAAAGAAGTGTCCCTCATAGAGGATCATTTTGGAATACTGTTTCAGAGAACACACAAATCCAAGTCTGTCATATGTCTTTTCACCCCAAACCTTCTCCCTGACTCTTACCCCAGTCCAGAGCTGGAACTATTTTCAATTTTTGCCAAGGCTAAAATGCTTGGTATCTATATATGTTTTCATAAACCTGGGTGTTACTTGTCTTTCTTTTCAAACACTATGAAGTTGTTTGGTGAGCTGTTTCTGGGGTAATTGGAATTTGAAAACTGAATCCGCAATTTGTGATAGAAAATGGTATGGCTTTCCTGGTGGCTCAGTGGTAAAGAATCTGGCTGCAGTGTAGGAAAATCAGGAGATGCGGGTTCAATCCTTGGTTTGGGAAGATCTCTTAGAGGAGGAAAGGGCAACCCACTCCAGTATTCTTGCCTGAAAAATCCCACGGATAGAGGAGCCTGGTGGGCTATAGTCTATAGAGTCTCAGAGTTGGACATGACTGAGCTTAACAGAGAGAGAGAGAGAATCAAAAAAGGTAACATCCTCTGACTGCAGATAAGGACTCACCAGCATATCACAAAAGGTTTATCCAGTGTTTTATGGGGAGAAATGAAAACACAGGATGGATTTAGCCTCACTTCCAGGCTTTCTGTAAGTTTGGCATCTGATCTTTCTCAACAGCCATGATTCTTCTACTGGTTCTGCTGCTGTCTCTAGGAACACTGAGTAGAGACCTTGGTCTCCCATAGCGATAGAGCTCTGTTGGGCAGGAATCCTATCATAAAGTTGCAGCATGAACACTCATTGGCTGCATTTTGCTTCTCAGAGAGACAAAGACACTTCAGACTCTGGGTGGATTACAAGTACTTTCACAGAGACTGTGGCAATGACTCTCTCATTGTCAGACCCCACTCAAACCTGATCTGTACCCAATGGAGACGGAGCATCTCCTAAGGGAGTGGTGAATTGGGTTCTTTTCAGTCAGACATTTCATACTTGTAAATGGAACGGCATTGCCTACTGTTTATAGATCTGAGTCGGAAAATAATATAAAGAAAGAGAAGCTCCCAAAACAGAGTGACAACAATTTGAGTGGATATGAGATTTAGAAGAGGAGCCTGAATAGAAACACACACACACACACACACACACACACAAACAGGAGACATCAACTAGAGTCTGTGTCTGCATCTACTTAATGAATAAGGAGGCGTTAACTCAGACTGTGGAAAGCAAGGTAAACAGTACTCTGTTTTTTCTTATTTTATTTTGTTTTTGATTCAATATAAAAAATGTTAAGGAAGTTGGAGGCCTCCTATTGAAATATTTTTAAAACTATTTTGAAATATTATCCAGGATCCACTATATATTTTCCCCAAACCTTAAAAGAGTTCTTGTTATCTTTAGAGATGACACAATTAAAGAAGAACTAATCCCATTTCCTCTGAATAAGATAAATGAACAGAGCAAGAAAGATCCAGTGTGGCTGTGTAAACATCTAATCAATGACCCACTGGTTAAAGTTAAATCTGTTCTGGAAATAGAGACATGGGGAGAGACCCAGATGAGAATAATATGCTTCATTATTTTGGCTTTGAAAGAGAGAGATAAGGCTGGTAAAGGATGTGAAAGCGAATGAGAACAGAGAGGAATGGGTTGAGGTGAGAAAAGGGAAGAGTGAAGAGAGAAGAAGAGAGGGAGAGCTCATTAATAAACAGGAAGTAAAATAGCATTGACTTATCCATTATCTGTAACATAGAAATTAAATTTTTTTTAATTTTATTTTTTATTTTTTAAATTTTAAAATCTTTAATTCTTACATGCGTTCCCAAACATGAACCCCCCTCCCACCTCCCTCCCCACAACATCTCTCTGGGTCATCCCCATGCACCAGCCCCAAGCATGCTGCACCCTGCGTCAGACATGGACTGGCGATTCAATCCTTACATGATAGTATACATGTTAGAATTCCCATTCTCCCAAATCATCCCACCCTCTCCCTCTTCCTCTGAGTCCAAAAGTCCATTATACACATCTGTGTCTTTTTTCCTGTCTTGCATACAGGGTCGTCATTGCCATCTTCCTAAATTCCATATATATGTGTTAGTATACTGTATTGGTGTTTTTCTTTCTGGCTTACTTCACTCTGTATAATTGGCTCCAGTTTCATCCACCTCATCAGAACTGATTCAAATGAATTCTCTTTAACTGCTGAGTAATACTCCATTGTGTATATGTACCACTGCTTTCTTATCCATTCATCTGCTGATGGACATCTAGGTTGTTTCCATGTCCTGGCTATTATAAACAGTGCTGCGATGAACATTGGGGTACACGTGTCTCTTTCAATTCTGGTTTCCTCGGTGTGTATACCCAGCAGTGGGATTGCTGGGTCTTAAGGTAGTTCTATTTGCAATTTTTTAAGGAATCTCCACACTGTTCTCCATAGTGGCTGTACTAGTTTGCATTCCCACCAACAGTGTAGGAGGGTTCCCTTTTCTCCACACCCTCTCCAGCATTTATTGCTTGCAGATTTTTGGATCGCAGCCATTCTGACTGGTGTGAAGTGGTACCTCATTGTGGTTTTGATTTGCATTTCTCTAATAATGAGTGATGTTGAGCATCTTTTCATGTGTTTGTTAGCCATCCGTATGTCTTCTTTGGAGAAATGTCTATTTAGTTCTTTGGCCCATTTTTTGATTGGGTCGTTTATTTTTCTGGAATTGAGCTGCAGAAGTTGCTTGTATATTTTTGAGATTAGTTGTTTGTCAGTTGCTTCATTTGCTATTATTTTCTCCCATTCAGAAGGCTGTCTTTTCACCTTGCTTATATTTTCCTTTGTGGTGCAGAAGCTTTTAATTTTAATTAGATCCCATTTGTTTATTTTTGCTTTTATTTCCAGAATTCTGGGAGGTGGATCATAGAGTATCCTGCTGTGATTTATGTCTGAGAGTGTTTTGCCTATGTTCTCCTCTAGGAGTTTTATAGTTTCTGACCTTACATTTAGATCTTTAATTCATTTTGAGTTTATTTTTGTGTACGGTGTTAGAAAGTGATCTAGTTTCATTCTTTTACAAGTGGTTGACCAGTTTTCCCAGCACCACTTGTTAAAGAGATTGTCTTTACTCCATTGTATATTCTTGCCTCCTTTGTCAAAGATAAGGTGTCCATAGGTGTGTGGATTTATCTCTGGGCTTTCTATTTTGTTCCATTGATCTATATGTCTGTCTTTGTGCCAGTACCATACTGTCTTGATGACTGTGGCTTTGTAGTAGAGCCTGAAGTCAGGCAAGTTGATTCCTCCAGTTCCATTCTTCTTTCTCAAGATTGCTTTGGCTATTCGAGGTTTTTTGTATTTCCATACAAATCTTGAAATTATTTGTTCTAGTTCTGTGAAATATGTGGCTGGTAGCTTGACAGGGATTGCATTGAATCTGTAGATTGCTTTGGGTAGTATACTCATTTTCACTATATTGATTCTTCCGATCCATGAACATGGTATATTTCTCCATCTATTAGTGTCCTCTTTGATTTCTTTCATCAGTGTTTTATAGTTTTCTATATATAGGTCTTTAGTTTCTTTAGGTAGATATATTCCTAAGTATTTTATTCTTTTCGTTGCAATGGTGAATGGAATTGTTTCCTTAATTTCTTTTTCTACTTTCTCATTATTCGTGTATAGGAATGCAAGGGATTTCTGTGTGTTGATTTTATATCCTGCAACTTTACTATATTCATTGATGAGCTCTAGTAATTTTCTGGTGGAGTCTTTAGGGTTTTCCATGTAGAGGATCATGTCATCTGCAAACAGTGAGAGTTTTACTTCTTCTTTTCCAATTTGGATTCCTTTTATTTCTTTTTCTCCTCTGATTGCTGTGGCCAAAACTTCCAGAACTATGTTGAATAGTAGCGGTGAAAGTGGACACCCTTGTCTTGTTCCTGACTTTAGGGGAAATGCTTTCAATTTTTCACCATTGAGGATAATGTTTGCTGTGGGTTTGTCATATATAGCTTTTATTATGTTGAGGTATGTTCCTTGTATTCTTGCTTTCTGGAGAGTTTTTATCATAAATGGATGTTGAATTTTGTCAAAAGCCTTCTCTGCATCTATTGAGATAATCATATGGTTTTTATTTTTCAATTTGTTAATGTGGTGAATTACATTGATTGATTTGCGGATATTGAAGAATCCTTGCATCCCTGGGATAAAGCCCACTTGGTCATGGTGTATGATCTTTTTAATTTGTTGTTGGATTCTGATTGCTAGAATTTTGTTGAGGATTTTTGCATCTATGTTCATCGGTGATATTGGCCTGTAGTTTTCTTTTTTTGTGACATCTTTGTCAGGTTTTGGTATTAGGGTGATGGTGGCCTCATAGAATGAGTTTGGAAGTTTACCTTCCTCTGCAATTTTCTGGAAGAGTTTGAGGAGGATAGGTGTTAGCTCTTCTCAAAATTTTTGGTAGAATTCAGCTGTGAAGCCGTCTGGACCTGGGCTTTTGTTTGCTGGAAGATTTCTGATTACCGTTTCAATTTCCGTGCTTGTGATGGGTCTGTTAAGATTTTCTATTTCTTCCTGGTTCAGTTTTGGAAAATTGTACTTTTCTAAGAATTTGTCCATTTCTTCCACGTTGTCCATTTTATTGGCATACAACTGCTGATAGTAGTCTCTTATGATCCTTTGTATTTCTGTGTTGTCTGTTGTGATCTCTCCATTTTCATTTCTAATTTTATTGATTTGATTTTTCTCTCTTTGCTTCTTGATGAGTCTGGCTAACGGTTTGTCAATTTTATTTATCCTTTCAAAGAACCAGCTTTTGGCTTTGTTGATTTTTGCTATGGTCTCTTTTGTTTCTTTTGCATTTATTTCTGCCCTAATTTTTAAGATTTCTTTCCTTCTACTAAGTCTGGGGTTCTCCAACTCTTCCTTTTCTAGTTGCTTTAGTTGTAGAGTTAGGTTATTTATTTGACTTTTTTCTTGTTTCTTGAGGTATGCCTGTATTGCTATGAACTTTCCTCTTGGCACTGCTTTTATAGTGTCCCACAGGTTTTGGGTTGTTGTGTTTTCATTTTCATTAGTTTCTATGCATATTTTGATTTCTTTTTTGATTTCTTCTGTGATTTGTTGGTTATTCAGAAGTGTGTTGTTCAACCTCCATATGTTGGAATTTTTAATAGTTTTTCTCCTGTAATTGAAATCTAATCTTAATGCATTATGGTCAGAAAAGATGCTTGGAATGATTTCGATTTTTTTGAATTTATCAAGTTTAGATTTATGGCCCAGGATGTGATCTATCCTGGAGAAGCTTCCATGAGCACTTGAAAAAAAGGTGAAATTCATTGTTCTGGGGTGAAATGTCCTATAGATATCAATTAGGTCTAACTGATCTAATGTATCATTTAAAGTTTGCGTTTCTTTGTTAATTTTCTGTTTAGTTGATCTGTCCATAGGTGTGAGTGGGGTATTAAAGTCTCCCACTATTATTGTGTTATTGTTGATTTCCCCTTTCATACCTGTTAGCATTTGTCTTACATATTGCGGTGCTCCTATATTGGGTGCATATATATTTATAATTGTTATATCTTCTTCTTGGATTGTTCCTTTGATCATTATGTAGTGGCCTTCTTTGTCTCTTTTCACAGCCTTTGTTTTAAAGTCTATTTTATCGGATATGAGTATTGCCACTCCTGCTTTCTTTTGGTCTCTATTTGCGTGGTATATCTTTTTCCAGCCCTTCACTTTCAGTCTGTGTGTGTCCCTTGTTTTGAGGTGGGTCTCTTGTAAGCAGCATATAGAGGGGTCTTGTTTTTGTATCCATTCAGCCAATCTTTGTCTTTTGGTTGGGGCGTTCAACCCATTTATGTTTAAGATAATTATTGATAAGTATGATCTCGTTACCATTTACTTTATTGTTTTGGGTTCGGGTTTATACACCCTTTTCGTGTTTCCTGTCTAGAGAATATCCTTTAGAATTTGTTGGAGAGCTGGTTTGGTGGTGCTGAATTCTCTCAGCTTTTGCTTGTCCGTAAAGCTTTTGATTTCTCCTTCGTATTTGAATGAGATCCTTGCTGGGTACAGTAATCTGGGCTGTAGGTTATTGTCTTTCATCATTTTAAGTATGTCTTGCCATTCCCTCCTGGCCTGAAGAGTTTCTATTGAAAGATCAGCTGTTATCCTTATGGGAATCCCCTTGTGTGTTATTTGTTGTTTTTCCCTTGCTGCTTTTAATATTTGTTCTTTGTGTTTGATCTTTGTTAATTTGATTAATACGTGTCTTGGGGTGTTTCGCCTTGGGTTTATCCTATTTGGAACTCTCTGTGTTTCTTGGACTTGGGTGATTATTTCCTTCCCCATTTTAGGGAAGTTTTCAACTATTATCTCCTCAAGGATTTTTTCATGATCTTTCTTTCTGTCTTCTTCTTCTGGGACTCCTATAATTCGAATGTTGGAGCGTTTCATATTGTCCTGGAGGTCTCTGAGATTGTCCTCATTTCTTTTAATTCGTTTTTCTTGTTTCCTCTCTGATTCATTTATTTCTACCATTCTATCTTCTATTTCACTAATCCTATCTTCTGCCTCCGTTATTCTACTAATTGTTGCCTCCAGAGTGTTTCTGATCTCATTTATTGCATTATTCATTATATTTTGACTCTTTTTTATTTCTTCTAGGTCCTTGTTAAATCTTTCTTGCATCTTCTCAATCCTTGTCTCTAGGCTATTTATCTGTGATTCCATTTTGATTTCAAGATTTTGGATCATTTTCACTATCAATATTTGGAATTCCTTCTCTGGTAGATTCCCTACTTCTTCCGCTTTTGTTTGGTTTGGTGGGCAACTCTTCTGTTCCTTTACCTGCTGTGTATTCCTCTGTCTCTGCATCTTGGTTATATCGCTGCGTTTGGGGTGGCCTTTTTATATTCTGGTAATTTGTGGAGTTCTCTTTATTATGGAACTTCCTCACTTTGGGTGGGGTTCTATCAGTGGCTTGTCAAGGTTTCCTGGATAGGGAGGCTTGTGTTGGAGTTTTGGTGGGTGGAGCTGGGTTTCTTCTCTCTGGAGTGCAGTGGAGTGACCCGTAATGGGTTACGAGACATCAAAGGTTTTGGGATAATTTTGAGCTGCCTGTATATTGAAGCTCAGGGGAGTGTTCCTGTGTTGCTGGAGAATTTGCGTGGTATGTCTTGTTTTGGAACTTGTTGGCCCTTGGGTGGAGCTTGGTTTTGGTGTAGGTATGAAGGCATTAGATGGGCTCCTATTGCTTAATGTTCCCTGAATTCAAGAGTTCTCTAATGTTTTCAGGCTTTGGATTTAAGCCTCCTGCTTCTGGTTTTCAGTTTTATTTTTACAGTAGCCTCTAGACTTCTCCATCTATACAGCACCGATGATAAAACATCTAGGTTAAAGATGAAAAGTTTCTCCACATTGAGGGACACTCAGAGAGGTTCACTGAGTTATAAGGAGAAGAGAAGACGGAGGAGGTAGTGAGAGGTAACTGGAATGAGATGCGGTGAGATCAAAAGAGAAGAGAGCAAGCTAGCCAGTAGTCACTTCCTTATGTGCGCTCTATAGTCTGGACCGCTCAGAGGTATTTACAGAGTTATACGGGGAAGAGGAGAGGGAGGAAGTAGACAGAGGTGACCAGGAGGATCAGAGAGAGGAATGAGTAGGAGAGAGACAAATCCTGCCAGTAACCTGTTCTTAGGTGTTCTCCACCGTCTGGAACACACAGAGATTCACAGAGTTGGATAGAGGAGAGATGGGGGAGAAAAGAGACAGAGGCCACCTGGTGGAGAAAAAGGAGAGTCCAGAGGAGGAGAGAGTGGTCAAGCCAGTAATCTCGCTCTCAGGTAAACTTGGGTAGTGAAGTTTGGGTTTTTAAATGTACAAAATTGACAACAAAAACCTAAGAGCAAAGATTAAAAATCTAGAGTAGAGGTTGGATTTTCCAAGATACAATATTAAAGAGAAGCAGAAAGAAAAAGGAAGAAAGGAAAAAAATAAATAAAAAAGATAGAAAAAGAATTAGTAAAAAACAAACAAACAAACAAACAAACAATCAAAAAAAAAACCAAAAAAAAAAACCATCAACAACCATCCAAAGACTGTATATGGTGTTTGCCTTAAAAAAAAAAAAAAAGTCTTAAAAAAAATATATATAGTAATAATAGGTTATAGAAATAAAAATTAGAGGAGAAATAGAAGACTTAACAATTAAAAAAAAAGTTAGAAAAAAAAAGCAAAAAAAAAAAAGGAATGATTCTTAAAAATATTAAAAATATATCTGGCCCTTTCTGGTGTTATGGGCCATGTGGGATCACTTCCAAGGTGGTTCCCTCTGTTTAACTTCTTCTGTTTGCTGGTTTTTTAGGCTCACTAGTTCAGTCGCGCTGTGGGGAGGGGGGATGCTGCAAACAAATAGCACTGTCGTGTGCACACAGTATCTCTGCCCCACTTGACCTGTCCCTTCTTGCGGCGCACAAACCGCTTTATCTGTAACATAGAAATTAAATTTTAATTCATCCTAGCTTAAAAGTCACACAACAAAACAGAAAAAGGCTTTGAGTGCATGTGTTGTAATAATGATCTTACGAGCAAATGTCTTCAAAACAAGAAAAGGCAAATCCACATGTCACCAGTTCATATTGAGGCATGTGGACATTCTATCAGTAAAACCAGAGAACATCCTGCCTTCGTGCAAGGACAGTTTTATAGGGGGAAGAATGCAGATGGCAAGACATCACTGGAGGTTATGAATGGCCTTTCAGTTACTCATTTTAATTACTTTTTTATTTCTATAGATAGATTTAATTTTATCCCTTTGTTGTTGTTCCACCTCTTTGCGGCCCCATGAACTGCAGTACGCCAGGCTTCCCTGCCTTTCACCATCTCCTCAAGTTTGCTCAGACTCACGCCCACTGAGTCCATCTCATCCTCTGTCATGCCCTTCTCCTCCTGCCCTCAACCTTTCCCAGAATCAAGGTCTTTCCCAGTGAGCCAGCCCTTCACATCAGGTGGCCAAAGTATTAGAGTTTCAGTCTCAGCAACAGTCCTTCCAATGAATATTCAGGGTTGACTTCCTTTAGAATGGACTGGTTTGATCTCTTTACTGTCCAAGAGACTCTCAAGAGTCTTCTCCAGCACAATTGGAAAGCATGAATTCTTTGGTGCTCAGCCTTCTTTATGGTCCAGCTCTCACATCTATACATGTCTACTGGAAAAAAAAATAGCTTTGACTACATGGACATTTATTGGCAAAGTGATGTCTCTGCGTTTTAATATGCTGTCTAGGTTTGTCATAGCTTTCCTTCCATTAGACATTAAAAATAAATTTGATCAATATGACAGACAGAACCAGTAATTCTTTTTTATTTTTAACAGCACATTTTCATATATAGAAATATAAATTTTAATGTTTGATGTCAAGTAATAACATCTATTAAAATGTTGCCACCTTTTATTCAGGACTTTTTTTAAAATTGTAGACTTACATAAGCATGTAATTAAAATCCCATATCATCTCAATTGCCTTCCCTCCCTTCTCAGAAAGGTAAGAAATTTCCCTTTAGGGTTCTATATATTTAATACATTTGTTGGCAACTAAATACAATATATACTATTGTTTGGAATAGTATATTCAAACTAGTATAGTATATCCAAACCTATTGTTTGGAAGGTTTTAACATTTTAAATATAAAATATCTTAATCTATGAAGTATATCACTTTGCAACTTGCTTTCTGTTCTTGGTATTATATGCTTGAGGTTTATTCATGGTGATAATTTCAGATCCAGTCACTTCATTTTAACAGATACATAGTATTGAATGATATATGAAGTTTATTTCTCTTAATGATGGAGAGTAAAACTGTTTGCATATTTTTGCAATGACAGACTGTGCCAAAGTAAATATATTTTTAAATGTCTTCTTAAATATATGTCTGAAGTGTTGCTTTATAGAAATGAAAATACTGGTTAATGTTTGTGTACTGCTTTAATTTTATATTCAAATCTTCACATATTTTTTTAAACAACCAAGGATTTAGAAGTCAGAAATCTATGTGATTTATCATTTTCTATAAATTTCTAATTGTTGCAGTATTCTCTCTAAATTTTCCCCATTAACTTGTAATAGCACTTCTATATATTCCAAATTCCTCTGCAGGTTGGTCCGATTCTTTTTTCCTCTTTGTAATGATAATTAATTTGCTTGTCCACACTTACGTTAGTATTAAATGGTCTTAATTATTTCCCAGGTTGTGCTCATGAAAATCCCATGGGTGGAGGAGCCTGGTGGGCTGCGGTCCACGGGGTTGCAAAGAGTCAGACAGGATTGAGCAACTTCCCTTTCACGTTTCACTTTCTTGTGTTGGAGAAGGAAATGGCAACCCACTCCAGTGTTCTTGCCTGGAGACTCCCATGGACAGGGAAGCCTGGTGGGCTGCCGTCTATGGGGTCGCACAGAGTCAGACACGACTGAAGCGACTTAGCAGCAGCAGCAGCAGCAGCAGCAGCAGCAGCAGCAGCTCATGGTAAAGAATCCTCCAGTGCAGGAGGCTTAAGAGACTAGCATTTGATCCCTGAGTTGGAAAGATCCTTTGGAGGAGGGCATGACAATCCACTCCACTATTCTTGCCTGGGGAGTCCCAAGGACAGGGGAGCCAGGCAGGCTACAGTCATGGGGTTATAAAGAGTTGGTCACAACTGTAGAGACTTGGTGCAGCCCCACAGCACAGTGATGCTGTGATTTCCCCCTCTCAGGGAGCATTTGGCAATGTTTGGAGACATTTTTGGTTGTCATTACTGCAGAAGTAGAAGCCAAGGATACTACCTAACATTCTATAATGCATAGGACACTTTGCCCCCAACAAGGAATTATCTGGTCCAAAATGTTACAAGTATCAATGTTGAAAAATCCTGATGTAACATGATAAATTGAGAGATTGAGCATCATACACATTTAACATATTTAACCTTTTCACTGTTTTAAGAGCATATTAGGTGCTTGTTTTTTTAGGTGCTTCTTTATACGAATTTTAGGAATAGATTTTTAAATCCTAAGAAAAACCCTTTTGACATTTAACAGTAATTAAGTTTGCTTTTAACTTTTGGAATAATATAGTAAGAATTGACTGTTTTATTATATTGATTCTTCCAATTTACTATGGTATAGATCTATGTTTGTTTTGGTCTTTTTAAAAGCCCTTTAGTTAAATTTTATATTTTTACTCTGAAAGGTCATTCATAGTTTTGTTAAATATATTACAAGGTCATTACCTGATTTATTTTTGATGTTTAATATGTAATCTTTGTTTTTCCCCTGTGCTATACAATAGGTCCTTGTTGGTTTTCCATTTTGAAAATAACAGTGTATACATGACCATCCCAAACTCCCAAAATATCCCTCCCACTCCCAGCAACCATAAGATGTAATTTTTCTAATTGCATAACTTATTGTTGTCACTGATCTATAGGAGTCTGATTATTTTCAAAGATTATTTTATATTATATTATATACTAATCTAATATTCTTGCTGAGCTTGTTCATCCTCGTAAATAATCTTCTGTAGAGATTTCATCTATCATCTGAGAAAAACAAGGAGCTTTGAACTTTTTTCAGTCATTACATATTATAAATAATATTGTTCTTCAAGGCTGTATATTGTCTTGTTGCTTATTTAACTTATATGCAGAGTACATTATGTGAAATGCCAGGATGGATGACTCTTAAGCTGGAATCAGGATTGCTGGGAGAAATCTCAATAACCTCAGATATGCCGATGAAACCACTCTAATGGCAGAAAGCAAAGAGGAACTAAACAGCCTCTTGATGAGGGTGAAAGAGGAGAATGAAAAAGCTGCCTTAAAACTTATCATTCAAAAAACTAAGATTATGGCATCTGGCCCCATCACTTTATGGCAAATAGATGGGAAAAAATGGAAACAGTGACAGATTTTATCTTCTTGGGCTTCAGAATCACTGTGGACGGTGACTGCAGCCATGAAATTAAAAGACGCTTGCTCCTTGGAAGAAAAGCTATGACCAACCTAGATATTATGACCAAAAGATATGACCGACCAGTATATTAAAAAGCAAAGACATTGCTTTGCCGACAAAGGTCCATGCAGACGAAGCTATGGTTTCTCCAGTAGTCATGTATGGATGTATGAATATTGAAATGGGTTGCTGTGCCCTCCTCCAGGGGGTTGTCCAAATCCAGGGATCAAACCTGCGTGTCCTGCTTCTCTCCAGTAAGGCGGATTCTTTACTGCTAAGCCAGTGGGGAAGACGTCCATATTTTTATATACAATGCCATTTAAGTATATGTGTATTTGATTTTATTTCAAATAACAGATTATTTTCTAAAACCATGACTTCCGACTCTCACTTCCACCATAAATACATGAAGTTACCTGTTACTCCACAGCCACAATAACATCTATCTTGTTGAATTTAAAATTTTTTACTTTTTTGTCATGTTGGTGGGGGGTAAGGCTTGGGATTTCATTTCAATATATTAAAAATATAATCTAATGGATTTTTAAATTTTCCTCATCAAAATCTAGTGTTTAATATATTTTGAAAATTAGTTCATTTGATCAGGTTTTATAGATTTAATTATGTATATTTTATCATACCCTTTCAAAACTTTTAAAACCTCTGTTATATTTATCGGTATACCTACCTTACATTCACTGTTTATTTTCATCTTTCTTTTTCTTCATCATACTTCTCAGATTTTGTCTATAGTGTCCTTTAAGAAACTAGTCTTTAGTTTTATGTTCAAATCTTTTCTTTCATTTGGTTTTCACTTTTTCTCATTGTTTTTATCAACTATTTTTGCTGCTTTATTTGGGTTTACTAACTTCTATTTCTTACTCCTTGAACTGAATTCCTAGTTCCTTCATTTCTGACTAGCACTTTGTTTCTGATGAGTGTAGTTGGACTTCTGTTAGAATTGCAGCTGTTTTGTTAGCAAGCTATCTGTTTTCACACGTAGGGTTTTCATTTGATTATGTGATTCAGTTTTAAGTATTTGCTGATTTTTCTAAGCTTTCCTGATGGCTCAGTGGTAAAGCACCTACCTGTCAAACAGGAGACATGGGTTTAATCCCTGGGTCTGTCAGGAAGATTCCCTGGAGAAGGAAATGGGAACCACTCCAGTATTCTTGCTTGAAAAAATACCACGGACAGAGGAGCCTGGAGGGCTATAACCCATGGGCTCACAAAAGAGTGGAACATGAATTCGCAACTAAACAACAGTTTTTCTTAGAATTTTAAAAATTTTAACCACAATGGATATTTAATAAAATTGCTTTTAACTTTAGATATATGCGATATTAAAGCTTTCTGTCATTTTAGCCAACATTTTATCAGAATAAATATATTTATAAAATTTGCATGAATCTTAAGGCAAAAATAGGGTTGTGGGGTTTATAATATATGTAGCAATAAAATGCATGACAGCAAAAGCACAAAGACCAGGAGAGGAAAATTTATAGTATATTTTTGTTTGAGTTTTCTATTACATGAGAAGTAATATTAGTAGGGTTTAGACTCATCTGATAAGTTAAACATATGTAAATAAAGATGTATAAACCCTAATAAACCCTAAAAGAGCCTCTGATATACTAACAAGAATAAGTACTATGTTGATATTAGTTAAGTAGTGAGTAAATAAAGATATAATAAAAACACAATATTCAATTAATCTATAAAAGTGCGACAAACAGGGAAAGTAGAATAAAGAACATAATGAGACAGGTAGAAAAATAATAGCAAGATGGTAAGCACAATCTTATAAATGATCATATTAAATGTAAATCATCTAAAATTCTATTAAAAAGGCAAAAATTGTTAAATTAACAACACATCAAGAACTTCCTATAGATTCCTTGCAAGAAACACACTTTAAAGAAGCAAACGGGTTAAAAGTAAAATGATGGAAGAGATGTATCACGCTCATAACAGCCAAAAGAAATCAAGGTTGTCTATTTTTAATATCAAAGTAAATAGCATTACTGAAAATAATGAGCATCATTTCATGATGGTTACAGGCCATAAAAAGGACATACAAATCCTAAACTCCCATGCACCTAATGACGGAGTTTCAAGTATAAGAAGCCAGAATCGATAGACCTGCAAAGAACAATAACAAAAACTGTCCCAATAATAAGTGCACAGCTGACTAAATGTTCACAGTTTTCATTATCTTCAGGTCAATTTATATGATATCACTTGCATTTCAGAAGTTCCTTTTGTGCCTCTTCTCAGTAAATTATTTTCCCAAAGTAATCACTTTTCTGAATTCTAGTCCTACCAATATATTGCACCTTCTTTTAAAATTATTCTAAATCGATAAATCTGATCCATTGCGTTTGCCTGTTTTCACTCAACATTATATTTGTGAGATTAATTACATATGATGCCACGTCTAGTTGCATTTTGTTGATTTTCATCATTGAATATTATTCCATTGAACTATCACACAAAAGAGTATTTACATATTCTTCTCTTGATGAATATTACATTTGTTTTTTGGAAACATTACATTTTGTTTTAGAAATTTTGCTGTCATGAGAATCCTCACACTTGACGTTTGAGAAACACGAATTCGTTTGTCTTGAGTATAATAACAAAAGGTAGGCTAGCTATCTGGAGGAGGGCGTAGGAACTCACTCCAGTGTTCTTGCCTGGAGAATCCCCGTGGACAGAGGAGCCTGGAGGGCTACATCCCATGGGGTCGCAAAGAGCTGGACACATCTGAGTGACCAAGCACAGCACAGACCAGCTATGTCACAGGTATGCAGACATGTATCTTTAGCAAACATGTCAATAATTCTATCAAGGTGGGTGTGCCAATGAACTACTTCCACTGATTCCTACCCTCACAGTGCTCAGCATCAGGGTCACAAGCGGGTAGAGGCAAGTAGGGTTGAAAACAGAAGAAAGTGCTCACTCTTATTGAGCTCTATTGAGCTCTCTACTCACCCTATTGCATGAACCTAAGAGGGTTTCTCCTTAAGATTTAGATGCCAAGAGCACAAAAGGGAAGGAGGCACTCACCTTCAGATTTGTACGGACTGTGCATTGATCAAATATAAAAGTATGCTCTTCCTTAAAATTTGCACCTTAGGTGTCTCACCTCACCCTCAGCCCTGCTTGATATCAGTCTGTCATTTGTTCCGTGCATGGGCAGTAGTCTTGTGTTATAGTTTTATTTACCTTTCCCTGATGATTAATGACGTCGAGTACATTTCCATATGTTTATATACAATTTTGATGTACTCTTTTGTGAACTATCTGTTCAAGTCTTTTTTCCAATTTAAACTTAATTAGCTTTCTCCTGTTATTAGTTATTTATATATATTCCGCCTGGGTCATTTGTCGTTGTGGTTTTTTCCTCTTGTAGATATCTTCCCTTACTCTGACTTTTTACTCTTGAATAGTTTCTTCTAATAAACACTGCTTCTAAATTTTAATTGAGATTAATTTATTAATATTTTTCCTTTCTTGGTTACTGCTTTTCTGTCCTAGTACAAGGTCACTAATGCATTTCTTTTCCTTTTGAAAGCTTTATTGTTTTGCGTTTCAAATGTAGACCTACAATTTACTGGGAACTTATGTTAGCACTTAATGTGAGATAAGGTCAACATTACATTTTTTATATATGGGTATCAGTTAACTGAGCATCATTTATTAAAATTATCATTCTCTCCCTATTAGCTATAGTGTCATCTTATTTCATATGAGATAAACATGACTGTGATCTCTCTAATCTGTTCCAGTGGTCTGTTTTTAAAAGCTCTATATGAATTTCTATGACATTGTAATGTCTTGCTTTTTGGTTTTGCGATTTCTTTTACTCTGTTTTTCCTCAAGATTGTTTTGAATATTCTTGTCTCTTTTTATTTCCGTATACATTTTAAAACATAAACTTTCTTCACTCTTCCCTAACACAAAAAAATTTATGTAACGATATAATGAATCTTTTCTAATTGGAAATGTATTTAATACATAAATTGATTTGGAGAGAATTAATACCTATGTAAAGAAAGAAAGAAAGAAAGAAAGAAAGAAAGAAAGTGAAGTTGCTCAGTTGTATCCAATTCTTTGCGACCTCATGGACTGTAGCCTACCAGGCTCCTCTGTCCATGCTATTTTCCAGGCAAGAATACTGGACTGGGTTGCCATTTCCTTCTCCAGGAAACCTTCCCTACCCAGGGATTGAAACCAGACCTCCTCCATTGTAGGCAGATGCTTTACCGTCTGAGCCACCAGGGAAGCCCATTATTATAATTTATAAACATAATGTGGCTCTGTTTGTTTAATTCTTTAAAATTTTTCCATAGTTTTGTAGATTTCAGAGTAAGCATCTTGAAATCTTTTATTAGAGTTATTACTAAGGATTGGATGTTTAGCAGCCAGCATAAAAAGTATCATTATTCAAATTTTATTTCCTTTTCTTTTGTTACTGGTACAGAGAAATACAATTAATGTTTTATAAGACCCCTCTACCAAGCAACTTTGATATATTTATTTATTAGTTTTAATATTTTGTAGATTTTTTTGAATTACAATTATGTAATTGTAAACAATTATGTCAACTGTAAATAAAATTGTAATTTCCCTCCAATCCTTACATTTGAATTCCTTTCCCTTTACCTCATTGCACTGGCAAGTAATTTCAGTAGTGATGATAGTAAGTCTGCTTTGCTGACCCAGTCTCTGGGGTGGAAGCTTTTAAGATTTTACTATTAAGTATATTTCCTACAGATCTTTTTAAGATATTGTTTAACAAAGATTACCATTTGTTTGCTTACTTGTTCTATCACTTATTCAATAAAGTGTACTATTACTCTTCTACCACACAGTATTTTTCTGTTTTTTTTTTTTAGTTCTTACAAATTCATTTTATGTATTTCAAAGCAATAGTTTTATAGAAGTTTAACATGATAAACCCTCTTATTATTGTGTAAACCACTTCCTTGTTTCTAGCAGAACTTTTCTCTTAGACTGTAATATATTAATATGGGCTTCCCAGGTGCCACTATTGATCAAGAATCTGCCTACCAATGTAGCAGATGCAAGGGACACAGGTTTGATACCTGGGTTGAGAAGATTCCCTAGAGAAGGAAATGGCAACTCACTCCAGTATTCTTGCCAGAGGAGCCTGGCAGGCTACAGTCCATGGATCTGCAATGAGTTGGACATGACTGAGCAACCAAACACACACAAAGCTATTAATATATTTAAGCCAACTCTCTTTTAGTTCAGTTCAGTTACTCAGTCATGTCTGACTCTTTGCGACCACATGGACTGCAGCACACCAGGCTTCCCTGTCCATCACCAACACCCGTAGCTTGCTCGAACTCATGTCCATCGAGCTGGTGATGCCATCCAATCATCTCATCCTCTGTTGTCCCCTTCACCTCCTGCCTTCAATCCTTACCAGCATTAGGGTCTTTTCCAATAACTCCATTCTTCATATCAGGTGGCCAAAGTATTGGGAGTTTCAGCTTCAGCATCAGTCCTTCCAGTGAATATTCGGGACTGATTTCCTTTAGGATGTACTGGTTGGATCTCCTTGCAGTCTGAGGGATTCTCAAGAGTCTTCCCCAATACCATAGTTCAAAAGCATCAATTCTTTGGTGCTTAGCTTTCTTTATAGTCCAAGAAAGTCTCACATCCATACAAGATTAATGGAAAAACCATAGCTTTGACTAGATGGACTTTGTCAGCAAAAGAATGTCTCTGCTTTTTAATATGTTATCTAGGTTGGTCATAGCTTTTCTTCCAAGGAGGATGTGTCTTTTAATTTCATGGCTGCAGTCACCATCTGTAATGATTTTGGAGCACTAAAAAACAAAGTCTCTTACTGTTTCCAATGTTTCCCCATCTATTTGCCATGAAGTGATGGGACAGTATGTCATGATCTTAGTTTTTGGAATGTTGAGTTTTAAGCCAACTTTTTCAGTCTCCTCTTTCAATTTTATCAAGAAGCTCTTAAGTTCTTCTTTGCTTTCTGCCATAAGGGTGGTATCATCTGGGTATCTGAGATTATTGATATTTCTCCCAGGAATCTTGATTCCAGTTTGTGCCTCATCCAGCTTAGCATTTCTCATGATATACTCTGCATGTAAGTTAAATAAGTGAGTGACAATATATAGCCTTGACTTATTCCTTTCCCAACTTGGAACCAATCCATTGTTCCATGTCCAGTTCAAACTGTTCCTACTTGACCTGCATATAGATTTCCCAGGAGGCAGGTCAGGTGGTCTGGTATTCTCATCTTTTTAAGAATTTTCGACAGTTTGTTGTGATCCACACAGTCAAAGGCTTTGGCATAGTCAATAAAGCAGAAGTAGATGCTTTTCTGGACTCTTGCTTTTTCTATGATCCAACGGATGTTGACAATTTGATCTCTGGCTCCTTTGCCTTTTCTAAAACCAGCTTGAACATCTGGAAGTTCATGGTTCACGTACTGTTGAAGCCTGGCTTGGAAAATTTTGAGCATTATTTTGCTACTGTGTGAGATGAGTGCAATTGTGCGGTAGTTAGAACATTATTTGGCATTGCCTTTCTTTGGGATTGGAATGAAAACTAACTTTTTCCAGTCTTGTGGCCACAGCTGAGTTTTCCAAATTTGCTGGTATATTGAGTGCAGCACCCTAACAGCATCATCTTTTAGGATTTGAAATAGCACAACTGTAATCCCATCACCTCCACTAACCATCACTTAGGAAGTGATGCTTCCTAAAGCCCACTTGACTTCACATTCCCGGGATGTCTGACTCATGGTGAGTGATCACATCATCGTGGTTATCTGAGTCATGAAGATCTTTTTGTACAGTTCTTCTGTGTATTCTTGCCACATCATCTTCATACCTACAGCTTCATTAGGTCCACACCATTTCTGTCGTTTATTGTGCCCATCTTTGCGTGAAATGTTCCCTTGGTATCTCTAATTTTCTTGAAGAGATCTCTAGTCTTTCCCATTCTATCATTTTCCTCTATTTCTTTGCACTGACCTCTGAAGAAGGCTTTCTAATTTCCTTCTAGTCTTTGGAACTCTCCGTTCAAATGCATATATCCTTCCTTTTCTCCTTTGCCTTTAGCTTCTCTTCTCTTTTCAGCTATTTGTAAGGCCTCCTTAGAGAACCATTTTGCCTTTTTGTATTTCTTTTTCTTGGAGATGGTCTTGATCACTGCTTCCTGTACAATGTCTCAAACCTCTGGCTGTAGTTTCTCAGGCACTCTGTCTATCAGATCTAATTTCTTGAATCTATTTGTCACTTCCACTGTATAATCATAAGGGATTTTATTTAGGTCATTCCTGAATGGTCTAGTGAATTTCCCTACTTTCTCCAATTTAAGTCTGAATTTTGCAATAAGGTGTTCTTGATCCAGCTCCCTATAATAAAGAGGACATCTTTTGGGGGTGTAAGTTTTAGAAGGTCTTGTTGGTCTTCATAGAATCATTCAACTTCAGGTTTTTCAGCATTACTGGTTGGGGCATAGGCTTGGATTACTGTGATATTGAATGGTTTGCCTTGGAAACAGAGATCATTCTGTCGTTTTTGAGATTGCACCCAAGTACTTCATTTTGGACTCTTTTGTTGACTATGAGGGCTACTCCATTTCGCCTAAGAGGTTCTTCCCACAGTAGTAGGTATAATGGTCACCTGAGTTAGATTCGCCCATTCCAGTCCATTTTAGTTTGCTGATTCCTAGAATGTCAATGGTCACTTCCAGTTAGCTCCTGGCATGTTGTTTTTCATCCATTAAATTGCCATTTTTCATGGCAATTTCACATTTAAAATGCATGTCTGGTAAGCAGCATGTGTTCCTTTTTTCTTTAATCCAATTTTATTATTTTTTGTATTTTAATTGGAGTATTTGGACCATTTATTGCACTACAACAATCATTACAATTTAGTGTACAGCTAGTATATGATTTAATTTTATTTTAGTTTCTCTTGCTTTATATTTCCTTTTTTTCTCCTTGTTTTGTAGTTTTATGTTAACCACTAGACATTCTTATAATAAATATTAGAACTTCTGTCTAGTCTATCTTTCTGCATTGTAGGTTTCTCTTCTATTAAGCATAGTATCAGCAGATAAAATTATTTCAATCAGAAAGGGAGCTTTTAAAAATCTGGGTTGCAAGTATTATGAGTCTTTTTTATTGTATATTTCACCCACAATTGGTGTTTACCTTTCTAGGGTGTTTACCTTAGGGTGTCAGACTAGAGGTGTTAAGGTGTCAGTCCATATCAGACTGTTTGCAACCCAAAGAACTGTATCCCATGAGGTTTCTATGCCCATGGGATCTTTCTGGCAAGAATACTGGAATGGGTTGCCATTTCCTTCTCCCAGGGATCTTCCTAACACAGGGGCTGAGACTGCATCTCCTGCGAATCCTGCATTGCAGGCAGTTTCTTGACTGCTGAGCCTCTGGAAGAAGCCTCTGCTACAATGTACTCTATCATAAAGGAAACATAATTCTTGTTACTATTATCTTTTTCTTTTTAATTTAATAAAATTATCTTCTATTATTTCTATGCTTTTGATTTCTTGAAAATCATTACCTGTTGGAAATTTTACAAGATTTTTGATAGTTTTTGTTCTCTCTATTTTTTTAAATCAGTGAGTTTAGGCTATCAGTTCAGTTCAGTCATTCAGTCATGTCTGACTCTTTGTGATCCCATGGACTGCAGCATGCCAGGCTTCAGAGGTGAGCAAACCTTTCTTTCTTATTGAAATATAATTGACATACAATGTTACATTAGCTTCATAGTACAACATAGTGTACTATGGTGTACAACATAGTGATTCAACATTTATATTTTTTTTTCATAAAGGAACAGGCATATTAGTGTTTGTGGGCCATATAATACCTCTTGCAACTCTTACATTCTGCTGTTGTAGCATAATAGAAGCCGTTTATTGCTCATCAGTAGCTAAGTCATGTCTGACTCTTTGCAACACCGTGGACTGCAATCCACCAGACTCATCTGTTCATGGAATTCTCCAGGCAAGAATACTGGAGTGGGTTGCTACGCCCTCCTCCAGGGGATCTTCCCAATCCAGGGTTTGAACCCGTGTCTCTTATGTCTCCTGCACTGACAGGCAGGATCTTTACTGCTAGCGCCACATGGGAAGAACAGCTTCACAAACTAGGTCTTTTTAAAATTAGGAAATCAAAGCAGAAATGTAAGTCTAATTTGCCCTAATTCATTCATCTGCTAATTGGGAAGCTGAGATTTGAACCACGGTGCTCAGTCAAGATTTATACACTTTTGTCTATTGCATCCACATTTCTTTGCTTCATGTTGTAAAACAAAATCTGATTTTATTTGTTTACTATTGGCAAATGAAAAGACAACAAAATATCAAAAATAAGTACATAAATTAATAGAAAAACTTCCCTGGAATTAGCTCACAATGTCCTCTCCCTTCCCACCTGAATCCGTGGTCAGACAACCATTTTAAATGCCATCTGCAAATTATAAGGTCTCAGAACAACATAAACTATTAAGTACATGACATAAAGTCTACTGAGAATAATTTATTAAATATTTGCTATAAATTTCAAAGCAATACTAAATATTAAACATCAACAATATAAATTGAAGCCAGGTCTCTGAGACAAGGTTGTCAGATTTCAAGACTAGAAATTATGCAGATGTGAGTGGCTGTCCTTTAATTCTGTGATTATTCAAAGCAATTATTTAAATATGAAATTAAGTGTCTGCTCTAACTCAAAAATATACATAATCAGCAGGAGTCAGGAAGCTTTATATTCATTAGAATAAGCATCAGGAAACATATATTAGGAATTTATCCCATAACTCTTTTCCATCACTCACAAATTTAACATTTAACTTCCAAAGAAACAACAGTGGCCGATCTTTATGTTTCTAACTGATTAACTAAATACTCCTGGCTAGATCTGAGCTCTGACAAGCAGGATTGCTCACAAACCCAAATGAGAAGGTGCACATTTCTGAGTCATAAGCAGAGGGCATGCAAAGGCTAAATTAATGCTCATGTGTGTGCCTGCCTGTTCAGTCGTTCAGTCGTGTCCGACTATTTGTGACCTTGTGGACTGTAGCCAGCCAGTTTCCTCTGTCCATGGAGTTTCTCAGGCAAGAGTACTAGCGTGGCTGGACATTTCCTCTTCCAGGGGATCTCCCCTACCCAGGGATCGAACTGGCATCTCCTGTACCTCCTGCACTGAAGGCCAGTTCTTCACAGCTGAGCCATCAAGCAAGCCAAACTAACGCTTAACCCCTTTCAGCCACCCACACACTCTTTATGGACATCTCCTAAGATACGTGAATAGATGGAAAGTTCATTATAAATGAACAGAAGGCTTGTGACCCTGTGCTTTTGTTTACGGGGGAAAAGCTAAGCTAATACTTTAAACTATATAAAATAGAATTGGAGAAAATTCTACCAGGAAGAAAAATAAATCTTAAACGTTACATCCTTCAGACACAATCAAGCCTTCAGATTATGTGACTAGCGTTTGAATTTTTATTAAATTCAGTGTTTTACTTTTCTGGTGATCAGGCAAGACCCAATCTGCTAAGTACATCAGTAGTGCATATGAAATTTCAAGATTTTCCAGAGACCCCCCTCTAACCCAATAGTAGCCCCTCAGCGCTGTCTGTAATAAAATTTCAAGTCTCAACCAGCGAGCCAGGAGGTTGCCAAGAATCTACCTTTGAAAGAAATTTGGACTCAGTATTGAGAGACAGGAACTATATTCTCACCTTACCTCCAAACATCTTTTTGACTTTGGGCAATTAAGTTAATCTTTCAGAAATTCCAAATCTGAAACTGTAAAATGAGAATTATAATACCTGTCTGCTGTTGAGTAGATCAAATCAGATAATGCACATGAAAGCACTTTAAAGTGAAAGTGCTATACGTTCGGGAAGAATTATTATTCTTTGACTCTGAGCTGCCCTTCAGATGAATCCACTAGTTAAAAACCTTGATCAAGTCCACAAGTAACTTTTTAAGATTTTTTACAGGACTCTCTAAACTGCTGACTAGTAAGAATGAATCAAGCTGGAAAATATGATTAAGTAAAGGAACAGTACACACACACCACCACCACACACACACCATTCTGCCATTCAGCATCTCACGTTAAACAAGGTTAATAAGCTGTAAAAGTCTACACCGTGTTTTCCTCCACACTATGAATAGAAATAAAATTTTAACCTTTCTCATATCTTAATGTATTGTGAACTCTTTCCACGGTATCAAATGTTTTATTTATAACTTCATTTATCAACTGTGCATTAGATCATTTTATGAGAATTAGAATACCTATTTGTTTATTAATATCATATTTTTTTACTTTTACATTATAAATATGGACGTGACACATTTCATGATTTTTATAGAAATTCCATGACACCATATATCCCTGTTTTCCCAGGATACGATTGGTTAACACTTGTTGTCCTACTGTATTTATAGCATAGCCTTTCACTCACAAAAGTGTCCAAGTTTGGTCAATAAATTATATTGTCATTCTATCTTGATGATCCATAATGATTGCCCTTATAGCACCTCCTGAAGGCAGAACTAAGTGAAAGATAATGATTAATTAAACTTGCTTTCTTAGTAATGTGAAACACATATATTCATCTCTGAAAGTGAAGGCCTTTAAAGTATTCTAGTTCTAATAAATGCTGGAGAGGTTGTGGAGAAAAGGGAACCCATTTACATTGTTGGTGGGAATGCAAATTGACAAAGCCACTATGGATGACAGTATGGAGATTTCTTAAAAATAGGAATAAAACTAACATATGACCCAAGAATCCCTGGGTATGTACACTTAGGAAACCTTAATCGAAAGATATACACGTACCCCAGTGTTCACTGCAGCAGCATTTACAATAGCTAGGACATGGACATAACCTAGATGTCCACTGACAGATGAATGGATGAAAAAATTTTGGTATATATATATATATATATATATATATATATATATATGCAATGGAACATTACTCAGCCATGAAGAAGAACACATTTGAGTCAGTTCTAATGAGGTGGATGAACCAAGAGCCTATTACACAGAGTGAAGTAAATCAGAGAGAGAAAGACAAATGTTATATATTAGCACATATATATGGAATCTAGCAAGATGGTACTGATGAACCTATCTGTAGGGCAGCAATGGAGATGCAGACACAGAAAATGGACTTGTGAACATGGGGGCAGGGCGTCGGGGGAGGAAAGGGTGGGAAGAATTGAAAGAGGAGCCCTGAAGCATAACCATTACCATGTGTAAAATTAGATGGCCAGTGGAAATCTGCTGTATGATGCAGACAATTCAAACTTGATGCTCTGTGACCTCCAGAGATGGGATGGGGTGGGAGGTGAGCGAGAGGTTCAAGAGGGAGGGGACATGTGTACACCTGCAGCTGGTTTATGTCTATATAGGGCAGAAACCAACGCAATATTGAAAAGCAATTATCTTCCAATTTAAAATAAATAGAGAAAATTAAAAATGAAAAGCAAAAGTTAGGCAATGGCACCCCACTCCAGTACTCTTGCCTGGCAAACCCCGTGGACAGAGGAGCCTGGGGGGCTGCAGTCCTTGGGGTCGCTAGGAGTCGGGCATGACTGAGTGACTTCACTTTCACTTTTCACTTTCATGCATTGGAGAAGGAAATGGCAACCCACTCCAGTGTTCCTGCCTGAAGAATCCCAGGGATGGGGGAGCCTGGTGGGCTGCTGTCTCTGGGGTCGCACAGAGTCGGACACGACTGAAGCGACTTAGCAGCAGCAGCCACAGACAAAAAATATTCTGTTCCTGTCTATAGGTACTACATGTTCTTGTAATATTTCAAATACTGTATTTCTGTCCCTCCCTATATCATTCCTCCCATGAATTCTATATGTCCTCAAAATTGCTAAAAGCCAGAACAAAAAGAAGTCCAGCCTAATGATATCTTGGAATGCATCTTTTCATCTTCAGAAACAATTTTGAGTTAGTCTCTTGACTCAACCTAAAATTTGCTTCCTCTGCACATGTTGATCCTTCAGTCTGAAACATACTTGCCCTGACTCTATCTCCAGAAGGCATTTTTTGTGAGTTTTTGTTACAAAATGTCTTCTCGAGATAGAGTCAGGGCAAGTATGTTTCAGACTGAAGGATCAACATGTGCAGAGGAAGCAAATTTTAGGTTGAGTCAAGAGACTAACTCAAAATTGTTTCTGTAGTGTGTTAGTTCCTGGAGTCCAGTAAAGTAATTCAGTTATATATATAACATGTAGTACATACATATATATTGCATATATAATAGATATGAATTTCAGAATATTATCATTATAGTTTAAGATATTGAATATAGTTTCCTGTGAAATATGGTAAGATCTTGTTATAAAATCTACTTTCCTCATAGTAGTTTGTATCTGCTAATCCCAAACTCCTGATTTATCCCTCCCTTTGCCCCTTTCCCCTTTGGTAACCTTAAGTTTGTTTCCTATGGTGGTGAGTCTATTTCTGTTTGGTAAATAAACTTATGTGTATCACTTTTTAGTTTCCACATAATATTATATGATGTTTGTCTTCCTCTGCCTGGATTAGTTGACCTAGTATGACAGTCTCTAGGTTAATCTATATTCTGCAAACGGCATCATTTGTTTCTTTTAAATGGCTGAGTAATATTTCATTGTGTTATCATATCTTCTTTAGCCCTTCCTCTGTTGACAGACACTTAGGTTGTTCCCATGCCTTGCCTATTGTAAATGGTGCTGCTTTGAACACTGGGGTGCATGTATCTTTTCAAATTATAATTTTCTTCCTATATATGCCTAGAAGTGGAATTGAAGAATTGTATGGTAACTCTGTTTTTAGTTTTTAAGGAACCTCAACACTGTCTCCTCAACACTGTCTCTAACCCACTCCAGTGTTCTTGCCTGGAGAATCCCAGGGATGGGGAAGCCTGGTGGGCTGCCGTCTCTGGGGTCGCACAGAGTCAGACATGACTGAAGTGACTTAGCAGCAGCAACACTGTCTCCATAGTGGCTGTACCAATTTATGTTCCCACTGACAGTGTGGGTGGGGTTCCCTTTTCAAGAAGCTAGACAAAATGTCTCTTCTCCTCCTTTGCCATGCTGATCTTGAAGACTGTGTGTTTCAGATGTGTAACTTGGGGAAGAAAGAAGGTTGTTTCATCTGTATCTTACCTGAATTAAATGAGAAATAATCCTTTATTCTGTTAAGTCATGGAGATTTGAAGGTTGGTATGCTTTAACAGCAAAACTTACTTATCCTAATTAAAATGAATATCATTTCCAAAAATAAGGTATCACATGACAGAAGCTTGATGTATGTGGTATTGGTAAGGGCATAAAATGAAGAACATGGTTCAGCAGGCTGAAAAGATGATCCATGCTTAACAATGAAAACACTGAGAACAGAACATTTCCCCTAGTTTGCAATGCTAGGGACATTTTTTCAAATAACTGTTATTGATGATATATTAGCTACTACTAAGAACTTAGGAAGGTTGTTATAAGAAAGACATGAGCTGAATAAATTAACCTGTGTACAAGCAGAAATGAGTTGGAATGAAACAGAAAGAATCTGGAAATGTGGAGCCTTGTAGGGTTGGAAAACTATTTCTGAAGCTCAAACTGTAAGAGAAGAAATTGGAAAAGACTTTGAATGACAAATGTCCAGACTAACCTTGTAGAGGGATAAAATGATAAAATGAGGGGCAAAGATCAGATGAAATCTGAGAGCTTTAAGGTAATTTTAATTAAGTTGAGAGAGAGGTATGAGAGCAAAATTAAGTAGGCTAATGACTCATATATAATATCTCTGAAGCTATCAAGGCCCGATTACTAGCACATGGAGCTGGGTGGAAGTCCAGCTACATTTTCAAAGGAATGAATCTAAGAAGATACAAGTTTGCAAAATGGCTCTGCCTGAAACTTGAGACAATGCTAAGACCTCTGATGAACCCCTCCTAGAGCCAGGAGGGAATAGAGAGGAAATGGGCAAATGAAACTTTCTAGAGAGCATGTGGAAGACTTGACTAGAACTCCACTGCACCAGGGGTTAAAAATCTCCACAGTTTTCAAGCAGGATCACTGTGATCAGTATCTGCTGCCTCCCTCACCTTCCTTTTTCCAAGTGTGTTCACTATTGTCATCTTATTCTGGTTACACCATTGTGTACTGAGTGAGAGAGGAGTGTGTGTGTGTATGTGTGAGTGTGTGTGTGAGTGTGTGTGTGTGTATGTGTGTGTGAGTGTGTGTGAGTGTGTGTATATATGTGTGTGTGTGTGTATGTGTGAGTATGTGTGTGTGTGTGTGAGTGTGTGTGTATGTGTGAGTATGTGTGTGTGTGTGAGTGTGTGTGTATGTGTGAGTGTGTGTGTGAAGTGTGTGTGTGTGTGTGTATGTTTAGTGGGGAGCAGCTTAAAGTGGAGAGCAGCGTTTGAGTTCCCAGTTCTCTGGGTTCAGAGTTGACACTGCTATCTTAATGAAGAGAATAGGGTACATGGCCCAGTTTGAGATCACGGCCTGTGCTGCTTACTGCCCATGCACCATGACTACTGAGCCTGTGTTCCGGAGCCCGAGTGCCACAACTGCTGAAGCCTGTGTGCCTTAGAGCCCTTGCTCTGCAGCAAGAGAAGGCGCCACCATGAGAAACCCGAGTACGACACCTAAAGAGTAGCCCCTACTCACCACAACTAGAGAAAGGCCCATGAAGCAGCAAAGATCCAGCACAGCCAATAAATAAACAAAGGTTTAAAAGAAATGCTGCACCTCCATTGGCATCCAGATCCAGCCTGAATGAAGGCCAGCACATCTGGATAGCTTCCCTCATTGTTGTGGGATTCAGTATTCCCAACTCGGGCAGAGTAAAGGCTTTCCGGTGGTGCTAGCGGTAAAGAGCCCACCTGCCGGGTGCAGCAGACGTCAGAAATGCGGGTTCCATCCCTGGGTCAGGAAGATCCCTTGGAGGGCATGGCGACCCACTCCAGTATTCTTTCCTGGAGGATGCCATGGACAGAGGAATCTAGTGGGCTACAGTCCACGGGGGTCACACAGAGTCAGACATGACTGAAGTGACTTAGCAGGCAAAACATTGAGGCAGTACTTCTGGAGGGAGGCACTATACTAGGCTTGAGAGGAGAAATACGTTCCTAGAAAGGCTATGTAGAAGTGCAAACAGGAGAATGTGGAAATGTTAGAAGTGGCAAGAAGCAAGAGCCAGGTGCAGAGAGAGGGAAGTATGAGGGATGGCATGAGAAGCAGGCTTTACACTTGGGCTCTTTATAGCAGGACGATGCTGGAGTTCCCCTTTAGCCTGAAAATGACTCGTGCCCTGAGGTCCTGAGAGAAGACAGGTTTTTTTTTTTTTTTTTTTAGTTTGTCTTTGTTTTGTTTTAGCGCAGGCCCCCAGACAAATGAAGCCAAATTAGCACAGAAGCTCAGTCTTCTTTTGTCAGTAAGATCATTAACACCATTTTCCTGCTGCTGCTGCTGCTGCTAAGTCGCTGCAGTCGTGTCCGACTCTGTGTGACCCCATAGATGGCAGCCCATGAGGCTCCCCTGTCCCTGGGATTCTCCAGGCAAGAACACTGGAGTGGGCTGCCATTTCCTTCTCCAATGCATGAAAGTGAAAAGTGAAAGTGAAGTCGCTCAGTCGTGTCCAACTCTTAGCGACCCCACGGACTGCAGCCCACCAGGCTCCTCCATCCATGAGATTTTCCAGGCAACAGTGCTGGAGTGGGGTGCCATTGTCTTCTCCAACACCATTTTCCTAGATTCCACATATATGTGTTAATATACAATATATTTTTTTCTCTTTCTGACTTACTTCATTCTGTATGACAGACTTCCTGGCAAAGCAGAAATAAAGACACAGACATAAAGAACTAGTGTATGGAGACCAAGAGGGGAACGGGGGGTGGGATGAATTGGGATTGACATACATACACTATGATACATAAAACAGACAACTAATGAGGACCTGGGTTTCCAAGTGGCACTAGCAGTAAGGAACCCACCTGCCAAAGCAGGAGATGTAAGAGACGCAGGTTCACTCCCTGGGTCAGGAAGATCTCCTGGAGGAGGTCATGGCAGCCCACTCCAGTATTCTTGCCTGGAGAATCCCATGGATGGAGGAAGCCCTACAGTTCATGGGACCGCAAAGAGTCAGACAAGACTGAAGCGATGTGGCACGCACACAATGAGAACCTAACATACAGCGTGGGGAACTCTACTCAGTGTTCTGTGATGACCTGAATGAGAAATAAATCCAAAAAATAAGAGAAGGTATTTGCATAGGTGTGGCTGAGTCACTTTTCTGTTCAGTATAAAATAAGTCAACATTGTAGAGTAACTTCAAAATGAAGACTTTTTGTAAAATCCAAATTTTTTTCTTAAAGATTAGTCTTCCTTCTTGGATCTGTTAATCTCTACCAAGACAGAGTCTGCTTTTATATACCCTGACCTAAATAGCCAGAGTATCCATCCCTAAAACACTTTGTGGTGCTTCAACTTTGATCTCCATCCATTCGGAGAACTCCACCATCTGCTTCAAGACTTCACATCTGCTTTGCCCAAATCCCCACAAAGTGATAATTACTTGGGTCAATCTCAGTTTGGTTATACATCTTAGACTAGGTGCTTGCAATTGCCGAATCTCCCTCCAGTGATAAAGAACAGTTCCATCCCTTTCCACCATATGAGTAGGAAATGTTTAGCTTTCTATGACATAAAACCTGATTACACAGGCTTTAAAAAACAAGACTTTGCTTTTCTCCCACAAAAACAGGAGAAGTAGGCAATTACTGTCGTTTCAGTGAGTCAGCTCTAGCAGGTCTACTGTGTCTGCCACTCTTAAAGCCTTTATCTTCTGATCACAGAAAGGTTGCTGCAGCTCCAGCCATTGTATCTGAGTATAAGACAGGGAGACTATGAAAGGAGTAAAAGTTGTTGGAAACCACATCCATTTTTGTTCATCAGAAAAATAAGCATTTTAAAGATTACTTCTTCCCACCCCTTTCCCAGAAGACTTCCATTTCAATTTTATTTACCAGATTTGGGTTACAAGTCTTCCCATAGATGCTGGGAAACTGGGAGTCGGGTTTATTGGGATTGTCTTTGAATAACCTTGTCTTTGGCTGGGATCCCCAAAAGTTGAATTTCTCACAACAAGGAGTGCTAGGAGACTAAATGGTCCAACCCCCGCCCTGCCCGCTACGGAGCTGTGTAACAAATAGAAATAATGGGGGCTTCCCTGGTGACTCCGCAGTGAAGAATCCACCTGCCAGTGCAACAGATGTGGGCTCAACCCCTGGGTTGGGAAGATCCTCTGAGAATGAAATGGCAACCCACTCCAGTATTACTGCTTGGGAAATGGCAGGGACAGAGCAGCCCATGGGGCCGCAAGAGACAGGGCTTAGCGATGAAACAGTGACAAAAGGTAGTGGACGGCATATGATACTTCACAGGTTGAAAGAAAAGAAAATGTTAATAGTCTTGCTAACAGTCTTCCTATACTTAAGTCAAAGTGCTGGCGTAAAGCCTAGTATATAGTATGATGCTGAGTCTGGATTCCTTGGAGCTGTCCAGCTCAGAGAACATGCCAGAATGCACCAGATAATAGCCAGTTTGCCACAAGAATAAAGACGTCTAGAATTCCCACCTGCTACTACAAGGCTTGCCACAGACAGAGCTTTGCTGCTGCTGCTTACATTTTTCTATCTTTTCTTTTTTCTTCCTTTTTTTTTTTTTTGGTCATTTTTTAAAACAAGTTGTTCTGTTTACAGTTTGGAATCTGTCCTTTCAGAAGCACTTGTTGACAGAGAGGGGCTGCAGCGAGGGTGGCTGACACTCTCTGGATTAATCAGCGCTACAGGAGCCGGAGCCGGAGCCGGAGCACCTGCTTAGCGGATGCACCGCGCGTCGGACACATCCATCACCGTCTGTCTCGCCTCCCGCCGGCTCAGCAGCTTCCCACCGCCTTCGGTCCCCCCGGTGGCCAGGGCTCTTCAAATGCCGAGAAGGACAGGACATGTGGCTGCTTTCCTCCGAGCTCTTTCGGACCTTCCCACCGCTGAAATTAAGACTCTTTTGCTTGTATTTGTAAACTAAGTGGATGTGACGCAAGAGTCGCGGAAGGGAAATAAGTCTGGAGCTTTGAAATGCCTTTTTAGAGTCCCATTTCTAATCATACCTGCCCTTTAAAACCCACGTACAATCATCACGGTAAGTTTCTCTGTTTACCAGTCTCCGATTGCTCTCTGCAATCCCCCAGCGTGACAGGAACGAGATTTCATTATCACTCAGACCTGGCGCGGGGCTAAACGCAAACATAGGGCTCTCCGTGCTTCCATAAACTCTCTCCTTAACAGAGCTGAGACAGAGCCTGGGCGACTCGGAAACACGAGGTTAGAGACGTGGTGAGGTTAGAGACCACCGTGCTGCTGCCGCGGGGTGGTGTGGTCCCAGAGATTTTCGAGAAGGCAGGGTAACCGCAGGAGTGGACCCTAGCTTGCCCCTGGAGGAGTTCAGCATCTCTGCCACCACCCTGATTGTAGCAGCGGGGAAGCTTCTGCCATCAGCTACTTGTTTCCAGGCCTAGAACCGGCCTTGTCCTCCCTGCCTTCTCCCCGGCCATGCCTTTCTGAGTAGATCAGCTGCCTTACAGTGCAGCCCCTGGGTTCAAGCATACACTTATTTTCTTTTCCTACCAGAAGTGTTTAAAGAATGACTAAATAAGGTCCCCATCGGAAAGGCCCCCATCCCAAGTAAAGGCCAACTGCAGTAATATTTCAGAGTTGAAACCATGCTTCCTTCGTGCTAGGAGGTGCCACGTCATTTATTGAAACAAAACAAAAACCAAATGGGGCCACCACATTTGTGAATTACTACAGTTTGTTAAAGTTCTCTTAAAACATGTGGGTAGGGGGAAGTAAAGATAATCAGAGGATCACTGTAAGAAAAATCTTTATGTCTGGCACCTGGGAGACCCCTGGAGAGGAAAAGAAAAACAAATATAGTATATTAACCTATACATGCGGAATCTAGGAGACCAGTGCAGGTGAACCTATCTGCAAAGCAGAAATAAGGACACAGACCTAGAGAATGAACAGGCGAGCATGGACACCAAGACAGGGAGATGAACTGGAAGACTGAGATTGTATATGTACTATTATTGTGAAATAGATAACTAACCAGAACCTATGACAAACCTAGAGAGCACATTCAAAAGCAGAGACATTACTTTGCTGACAAAGGTCCATATAGTCAAAGCTATGGTTTTTCCAGTAGTCATGTATGGATAAAGAAGGATGGATGCTGAAGAATTGATGCTTTTGAACTGTGATGTTGGAGAAGAATCTTGAGTCTCTTGGACTGCAAGAGTAAGAGGAGAAGGGGTTGACAGGATATGGTGGTTGGATGGCATCACTGACTCAATGAACATGAATTTGAGCAAACTCCAGGAGATAGGCAAGGACAAGGAAGGCTCATGTGCTGCAGTTCATGGGGCCGCAAAGCATTGCACACAACTTAGCCATTGAACAATAACAACTATATAGGACAAGGGAGAAAAAGGAAGTACAATGTGTTTGTAGGACATATATTAAGCATACACTTAATTTTAATGTCATGTATAAAACCGCTTTCTTCCCCAAGGTAATGCACAGCACCCACATTATCGTCTAAGCCAGCTAACTTTTAAAACACTGCAAGGCCCTCTAATTCCTCTCTGCAGTCACACAAGACATGAGGAGGGGGCTCAATAGTCAAAAGGATAGGATGGAGGCATCTAGAAGGTGGGAAGGTTGAGGAGTCAGGAGAAAACTAGCTGAGTTCATTTTCATGCCCATGATAAAAAGAAGTCTCTTTCGGCTTGGAGGACCGATGCTACCCAGGTTACAGTGTAACTGTATTATATGCCTTTTACATTTTAATGTAAGACCAATGTTTGTTCAATTCATCATTACATAAGCTTGGGAAATGTGGTGGGCGGTACCAAGGGAAGAACAGTCCAGGATGTTGAACTACATTTTATCCTTTTAACCACAATTTTTTTTTCCAAACACAGTGTTTTTGAAGTATTTATTAATGTAGGTAGGGTTTACTTTGGTTGTCTATGAAGGCAGAAACCTTATTTTCTCCTTCAATTTGTATCTGTGCCCAGCAAGGATCAACAGCAACTATTAATCCTATTAAACATTTACTGTTAGCTACCTATGAGACACATAGTGTTTAAGTACTGTATTAACTGGTGCCTGGGGCTGTAATCTTAACCACCACACTATACTGACCCCATAACACATAGATAAAACATAGTAGCGCTCAACAAATACTTTTTTAGCTATGCATGACTCGAGGGAGAGCTTTCGGGGGAGTTTGCTGTCTGGTTACTCCCTTTTCACCTGTGTATAGCTTAACATGGAGGGACATGTAAGAAAAGAGAAGAAAACCCCTTACAAGCACAAACATACCAGCAGATTCAGTCTCCCTTCCCTCGTCCGTTTGATGATTCAAGCACTCTGGTCCATTGGCCTAAATGGATGACCCCCTAAAACTAACTTACTTGTTCTTGGCCAATGATGATTTATGAGAATGTTTCTTATTTTAACTGCTTTCTGGATACTTAAAGAAAGATAATAAAAAATATATTATGTGATATCTCCACTTTGCCAGTGGTAACATGTGGTTAACAGCACTCTCAGCCTGCAGACCCATTCTGCAAGTTTATCAGAACAGGCATCTTCTCAGAGAGGTGAATTCACTTCTTCCTCTCATTAGCTCCCAGAACCTTTTGGTTATATTTCATATTTCTGAACTTGAAGCACACGTTTGAAAAGACAATGGATGAAAACCATTCTATTAAAAAGATGGAGCAAGAAAATAGTGCTCTCTGATGACTGTATTATTTTGTTTCTGTGACCGAGATTCATCATAAAATCTACAGACGAAGGACACTGGAAATGATCTGGCCCAACTTTCTGGACTTAAGACAGAGAAACTTAAATAAAGCCATAGAACATGTTTTGACAGTTAAAACTGAGGTCTCTTGATATTCAAAACAGAATTCTTTCCAGTGTATTGATTCCTAGGGCAAGGGAGCCTATGTTTCGTGAATTGCATAAAATAAGAAGGATTATAATGGAATACATTTAAGGAAAAGACCCAGGAGGGGGTGGACTAGAGCTGTTCTTTAAAGAACCAGATATATAGTGCGGTGAAAGAAAACGCAACTGCTTGGCTAGAACAGCATGATTGAGGAAGGGCAACCTTTAAGGTCATGCTGAGAAACCAATTGGAAGGTGAGTTATGAACAAGTCTGCAGAAAGTCTCAAACACCAGAATTAAAGGTAATGCTGTATTGTTGATGATTCTATTATTATTCATTCAATTGCATTCACAAATTATGCCTCAATATTTAGAAGATTGATTCAAACTTGGCCTTAAAAAAATCACCATGGAGACCATAGCTAACAATTTTGTTTCCACCAGGAAGTCTCTCATAGACAGTCAAGCCCAGAGCACTTAAATACTGGCTAAAAAAAAAAAAAAAAAACAAACTTCCCATCTGAAAGAAAATCAGTCCAGATTCATGTAACTAAACTTAATGGAAGGAAATTTCTCCAAAAGGTTAATTTCTGCCTTCAGCAAAGCCTTCATAATGGGCCATTATATGGTAAACAGTGGAACAGAAGAATGGGGAGTGTGCATATTTGATGTCTTTGCAAAGCAATTTGGAGATAAAATACAACACAGAGGTTCAGTCCCTAAGAAGCAACCCTATCCTTGCCACATGAGGTGATCTATATGTGACCTAATTGATTGTTTTTCTCTAAAGACTTGTGATTTGATTTACTCTCAGGATTCTTTTTCCTAACAATTTTCTGGCCTCTGTTGCTGCTGCTGCTGCTAAGTCGCTGCAAATCTACACAGCAAGAAGAAAAGGAATGCATTTCCATTTCCATATACCCTTTGTACATAGGCCCAATACACTGTCCAATCAGCTCCCTGTCCATACAGTCATCCATTTCAGAACCTGAAAGATCTGGACTATTGACATTAATCAAATGATTTAGTAATGGCCCAAAGTCTCCTACCCACTGTTAAAGGTGTTGACAAAGCTGTAACACTGGGTTTAGACAGTTGCTTGGTTGTTTATAAACACATTAGGGAAATTCACAAGATACATAAGCAATAGTGGTTATAAGAGGGCTCTTAAAGTGAGTGTGTTGGAAGGAGCTTTGAACTAGGTCTTGAGAATCCTGGGTATGAGCCCTATTTCTAGCTTAGTGACCTCAGGACTCATCATCTTTTACTTCAGAGTCTTCATCAGTAAAGTGTACAAGCTACATAAGACTCACTTTATTTTTTTTTTAATTTTTATTTTTACTTTATTTTACTTTACAATACTGTATTGGTTTTGCCATACATTGACATGAATCCACCACGGGTGTACATGCATTCCCAAACATGAACCCCCCTCCCACCTCCCTCCCCATAACATCCCTCTGGGTCATCCCCGTGCACCAGCCCCAAGCATGCTGTATCCTGCATCGGACATAGACTGGCGATTCGATTCTTACATGATAGTATGCATGTTTCAATGCCATTCTCACTTTAAATTCCTTCCATCTTTATAGTTCTGTGATTTCACAGTTACATTCATTGTGTCCCTTAGAATGTCAAACACAACCACAAATAGGCATTTAATAAACATTCCTAGATAGCATCACATATGATTTTTTTTTACTTGTACGTATTCCCCCAAACCATTCCATATTTTAAAGTACTCAGCTATACTCTCTGCAAATTGCACATTTCATTTCATTTCATTTATATATTTAGGCAACTATGATGCCTTCAGGGTTATGGTTATAAATGATGGTATTGACTTGTTTTAAGAAGCAAATAACTCCAGGAAAATGTGTCCCAATAGAATTCAAAGCATTTCCACCCAAAGTCCTCCTCCTCAATCACAACCACACACAGACACACACAGACACACACAGACGCACACAGACACACACACACACACACACTTAATGTAAAGTTTCAAAATGTGCAAAATTTTAAAAATTCATGTTAGCATGAGAAAATACAACAAACCAACAACATCATCAGAAAACACTGTTAGTCATTTTGTTGGTGTATTTTTTCCATTAAAGTAATTAACACTTTTTTATGTGGATGCCTATAAAAATAATGTTGAATTATTATGGACAATTCCTTTGTTATCATTTTAGTTCCTAGATTCCAAAATCTTAGAATGCAAACACCAGTTTGATATCATAGCAGGTGGATGTGTTCCTTTATGATGCCAAAAATTACACTTAATAATTGCTAATTTTTTGAAGAGATTGTTCTATAAGAGAAAAAAATTTTTAAACAAAAGGATCAGACCAAACTGATTATTTCTAAGTAAACATCAGATGACCACCTTGCTTTTTGGCAATTATAAAATAAACTTATCTCTTAAAATAGGACCTCCTATTCAATGGGTCTCCTCTCAATGCTAATTGCTAACCTGACACTCTTCTTTCATTCATAGCCAGACCCCTTCTACTTATTTAAGTGTTAAGTATGTTGCTACATGCATCATCCCATCTGCTCAGAGTTGTCTGAACTGAAAGGCATGACAGGGTTTTTCTTTTCACTCTGGAAGGTTTTTCAGAGATTAAATTACTTGTCTAAAGTCACACTCTCAGCAATTAAACTGGAACAAGAAACCACATCTCCTAATTCACATCTCAGCAATATTTTCACTGTATTTGGCATGATGGAAAGGAGAGAGACACACTGATTGTATTATTCTTTGTCATTTACTCATGATCTTTTTATTAGATTTGAGGGCAAGATAAATATAAGTTTGATGGTATGGTTCCCTGTAAGCATAGTACAAAAGTGAAAAGGGAAATGCATAATAGATTGTTCAGATTCGAGAAAGCCAAATTACACATACACATACCTTTGCCTATCTGCTTACCAAAGTATCATTCAGCTAAAGGCTATATATTGGGGAACTGGGGAAAAGCTTGTAGGTGGTCTCAAGGCAGAGGCATCTCGTGGTTTACAGAGTCCAGAGACAATGCTCTGTGTATCTGTGAATATGATATATAAGGCTTCAACTGAACACCAGAAATGAATGTTGATGGCCATGAAGCAGGGCAAAGACTAATAGAGTTTTGCCAAGAAAATGCACTGGTCATAGCAAACACCCTCTTCCAACAACACAAGAGAAGACTCTACACATGGACATCACCAGATGGTCAACACCAAAATCAGATTGATTATATTCTTTGCAGCCAAAGATGGAGAAGCTCTATACAGTCAACAAAAACAAGACCAGGAGCTGACTGTGGCTCAGATCATGAACTCCTTATTGCCAAATTCAGACTGAAATTGAAGAAAGCAGGGAAAACTGCTAGACCATTCAGGTAAGACCTAAATCAAATCCCTTATGATTATGCAGTGGAAGTGAGACATAGATTTAAGGGCCTAGATCTGATAGATAGAATGCCTGATGAACTATGGAATGAGGTTCATGACACTGTACAGGAGACAGGGATCAAGACCATCCCCATGGAAAAGAAATGCAAAAAAGCAAAATGGCTGTCTGGGGAGGCCTTACAAATAGATGTGAAAAGAAGAGAGGTGAAAAGCAAAGGAGAAAAGGAAAGATATAAGTATCTGAATGCAGAGTTCCAAAGAATAGCAAGAAGAGATAAGAAAGCCTTCTTCAGCGATCAATGCAAAGAAATGGAGGAAAACGCCAGAATGGGAAAGACTAGAAATCTCTTCAACAAAATTAGAGATACCAAGGGAATATTTCATGCAAAGATAGGCTCGATAAAGGACAGAAATGGTCTGGACCTAACAGAAGCAGAAGATATTAAGAAGAGGTGGCAAGAATACATGGAAGAACTGTACAAAAAAGATCTTCACGACCCAGATAATCACGATGGTGTGATCACTCATCTAGAGCCAGACATCTTGGAAAGTGAAGTCAAGTGGGCCTTAGAAAGCATCACTACGAACAAAGCTAGTGGAGGTGATGGAATTCCAGTGGAGCTATTTCAAATCCTGAAAGATGACGCTATGAAAGTCCTACACTCAATATGCCAGCAAATTTGGAAGATTCAGCAGTGGCCACAGGACTAGAAAAAGTCAGTTTTCATTCCAATCCCAAAGTAAAGCAATGCCAAAGAATGCTCAAACTACCACACAATTGCACTCATCTCACATGCTAGTAAAGTAATGCTCAAAATTCTCCAAGCCAGGCTTCAGCAATACATGAACCGTGAACTCCCTGATGTTCAAGCTGGTTTTAGAAAAGGCAGAGGAACCAGAGATCAAACTGCCAACATCCCCTGGATCATGGAGAAAGCAAGAGAGTTCCAGAAAAACATCTATTTCTGCTTTATTGACTATGCCAAAGCCTTCGACTGTGTGGATCACAATAAACTGTGGAAAACTCTGAAAGAGATGGGAATACCAGACCACCTGACCTGCCTCTTGAGAAATCTGTATGCAAGTCAGGAAGCAACAGTTAGAACTGGACATGTAACAACAGACTGGTTACAAATAGGAAAAGGAGTACATCAAGGCTGTATATTGTCTCCCTGCTTATTTAACTTATATGCAGAGTACATCATGAGAAATGCTGGACTGGAAGAAACACAAGCTGGAATCAAGATTGTCGGGAGAAATATCAATAACCTCAGATATGCAGATGACACCACCCTTATGGCAAAAACTAAAGAGGAACTAAAAAGCCTCTTGATGAAAGTGAAAGAGGAGAGTGAAAAAGTTGGCTTAAAGCCCAACATTCAGAAAACGAAGATCATGGCATCTGGTCCCATCAGTTCATGGGAAATAGATGGGGAAACAGTAGAAACAGTGTCAGACTTTATTTTGGGGGGCTCCAAAATCACTGTAGATGGTGACTGCTGCCATGAAATTAAAAGACGCTTACTCCTTGGAAGAAAAGATATGACCAACTAGATAGTATATTCAAAAGCAGAGACATTACTTTGTCAACTAAGGTCCGTCTAGTCAAGGCTATGGTTTTTCCTGTGGTCATGTATGGATGTGAGAGTTGGACTGTGAAGAAGGCTGAGCACCGAAGAATTGATGCTTTTGAACTGTGGTGTTGGAGAAGACACTGAGAGTCCCTTGGACTGCAAGGAGATCCAACCAGTCCTTTCTGAAGATTAGCCCTGGGATTTCTTTGCAAGGAATGATGCTAAAGCTGAAGCTCCAGTACTTTGGCCACCTCATGAGAAGAGTTGACTCATTGGAAAAGACTCTGATGCTGGGAGGGATTGGGGGCAGGAAGAGAAGGGGACGACAGAGGATGAGATGGCTGGATGGCATCACAAACTCAATGAACACGAGTCTGAATCAACTCCGGGTGATGGTAATGGACAGGGAGTCCTGGCATGCTGCGATTCATGGGGTAGCAAAGGGTCGGACACGACTGAGCGACTGAACTGAACTGAACTGAACTGATAAGTATGGATATTTTTGGAGGTTTGCCAGTTACATTTAAAGCTGAAACAATGGCTGTCTGGACACCTGAATTCCTTCAAAGCGCACCAAGCTGCCTGGTAATACCAAGCAGTTCTTGGATTTTAGAAACTCCTGAGTGGTTAACTGGTTATCTGAAAGGGATTCTGGACTCTTATGTAATTTTGTGACTTTTTAGCCTGGGAATCTCCTGTAAAATATAAGTAGAAAATTTAAGTTTGTTTATTCCAGTAAAATACTCGATTGCCAGAAACTCTGTGATTGAAAAAGTTTGTGATAGATGAGATAGAGGAGCACTTTCTAAATCATCAAAAGGAAACCTTGGGCTTCCCTGGTGGATAAGAATCCAAGCACCAGAGCAGGGGACATTAGTTCAATCCTTGGTCCAGGAAGATCCCATGTGCTGCACAACAACTCAGCCTGTGCGCCTTAACTACTGAGCCCGCGCCCGAGAGCCCGTGCTCCACGACAAGAGAAGCCACCACAATGAGAAGCTCATGGGCGGCAAGGAAGAGTAGACCCTTCTCAGTACAACTAGAGAGAGCTGGCACGCAGCAATGAAGACCCAATGCAGCCGAAACATTTTAAAAAGGAGCCTATAATCCACATATGCAAACACATGCATGTGGGAAAAAATGACAGAGCGATAGCTCACACACGCACTCACACACACACACACACACACACACACACACACACACACTGATCTTTAAGACTCATACCTTCTTCCACGTATGTAAAGGCTCCACTACACAATACCACATTCTGGAAAAACCAAAAGCAGTGGGTCAAGCCAGTCCAGATTGAAATACCCACTCCTTTCTGTGTTCACTGAATAATCTCAAGCAAGTGGCTCGACATATCTGAGTCTCAAGGAAAATCAGAATTATTGTCAAGTTCAACACACTCTACAACTGGGTCAGAATTTTTTTTTTTTTTTTTTTCACAATCAAGGCATCTCTTGGACCAGAAGCTCTCTCATCCTCCTTTGTGAGCTGTGTGCTTTCTCTGCCTTTGGTTCTCTCTGTCTCTTCTCTGCCTATGATTCCTCATCATTGCACTTTCTGCCAATACAGGGGCTCAGTGTCTTGACATCTTCAATTTTCATACCGTTCTTCTTGGGCTCAACTTTGCCTTGTGATTTTTCAGACTGCTGTTCCCTGAGCTAAATAAATCATTATCTCAATTCTCTTAGTTTAAATGGCCCATAAAGGGGTCTGATTGGCCTAGCTAATTTTTGAAAGGTTTATTTTTATTTCATAAGCTATAATTACATGAAATAAAAATATAAAGTTCTTAAAATTTTATATATATGTGTGTGTGTGTGTTAGTCACTCAGCCACGTGTGATTCTTTGCGACCCCAAGGACTGTAGCAGACCAGGCTCCTCTGTCTATGGGATTCTCCAGGCAAGAATACTGGAGTGGGTAGCCATTCTCTTCTCCAGGGGATCTTCCTGATCCAGGGCTCGAACCTGGGTGTGTACACACACACACACACACACACACACACACACACACACACATCTGCTGCTTTTGAAGTATTTGTTCACCTTTGGTCTAATAATGTCAATGGAAGCCTTAAGTGAGGTTGTACAATATTCAGTTAGAGTTCTCTTTCCATCAGTGGCTTTGAGAGGAGTGAGGGCCCCAGGGGTCTGTCATAGGCAGACAGACACAATGACTGAAACTTCTAGTACCCTGGAGTTTTGAAATTTTCTTATCAGTGACTGCTGCTGATCATGATGATCAATCCTGGATTCTACTATTGACCTCTAATCTATGTCCTATGCACCTCTCATCGATGCCTTAGTCTTAAAATAACTTTCTCTGTTGTTTGTAAATTCAGCTTCTGTAAGGCATAAGGAATAGAGAGTCTTAGCTTATCTCAAACAATTTGTTAAAATGATATCCAACCAGGCTTCCTAGAGATTGAAACTTTGTTCAGGTCTTGACAATAGTTCAAACGATGATGCAGAGACATTTTAGTGGCTGTCCCAGGGCTTACCATCCTTCAGACTATTGCTTTGGTGCCTTGGCAATTCTTTACTTCCACTCCTGTTGTTAGCACTGTTTTTATATGTGTCTCAAAGTCAAACTCTTCAGCAAAGAAAAATGTGGTTAGCTTGGAAAGTCACCATCAGGCAAAGGGCACTCTTGTTGGTACTGGCTAGAGCTTATACACCAGGTCACTTCATGAGGCTAAGGACTGCCTATAAACAGGCTGTTTTGGGGTCAGGAGTTAAACCCATTGTATTCAGGACCATGATGTTACTGCACAAAAATATAGCAATCTACACATTATTGAGTCTCTTGGAAAGAGGTTGTGTACATGGCGGGTGCCCTGATGTTCAGAAGAGGTCATTATAACCATCAAACATCTTGCTTGGCCTGAAAGTTTCAAAGACTGGACATGCTTCAGGGTTCAGAAATAGTTGTATTCATTTTGCTCAGAAAAAGACTTACATATTGAGGATAAAGTAAGAAGAAATAAAGTCATGGAGATGGAAGTTGGCAGGGCCGATCATAATGAACTCATTCAACTAACTTCCATAGGAGAAAGGGGATAGAGAAAGACTTACAAACCTAGAGAAAATGAAAGGGGATAGATTAACAGAAAAGAAGCATGAGAAGAAAGTGAGGGCAGGGGAAACAGGAAGAAAAATAGGAAGAAAAGAGGGGAAAAGAAGCAGATATTAGTGTTTCCTTCCCTTAGAGATTAGAGTCTTTCTGTTCTCCTTGGTCCCAAGAAAAGAAACTCTTTTCTCAAGAAAAGAAGAAAATCTCCCGCCAGTGACAACAAGCCTGTCAGCACCGGTTTGGTGGAGAGCAACTTAGCTTTGGTAAGAACAAGGCATGCGATAGCATGAACATAAGTATAATGTAGCAAACATGCTCTGAGAAAATATTTAGGTTTGGTTTTAGGAAACGTTTCTAACTAGTAGCATTAAAATACATTTTCTTAAAGGGACCAGATGTTCCTATGATCACCTGGCGAGTCTTATGGTCACGTGTCATGCCTGTTAGGACAGTGGTTCTCAAAACGTGTTCCATGGACTACCAGTGTCATTATCACCTGGGAACTTGGAATTAAAAGTTTTCCATGTCCTTGAAGATCCTTCATTTCGCCACTGAGAAAGCAATGTCCTTTCAGGGAAATCTGTGTGCAGCACTGATGAGCTGATTCATTATGGTGCAAACATCTGTGTATGTGTATGCACGTGTTTGTGTATACATGTTACACGTGAATAGGCGTTCTGTCTGGGCAGACAGAATGATTTAATTTTCTAGATTTAATTATTTTCTAGATCGAGTCTAAAAATCCTATGTCCCTGCTACAAATGTACAAACTGCACGAAAATCACCTACAGTAACTGAAATACTCTTATGGAAAAAAATCTCTTTTGTATGTGTAAATGTTATAAGTATTTTAGTGTGAAGGACCATCTGGGCTGATAACTCCCGGAAGGCATAATGACATCACGGCCTTGTTGGGGAAAGTAGAAGGTCTTTGTTCAATTCACATGGATTCAAATTTTGATTCTGCCACTTACTAGTTACATGATGTAGGGCAGGTTTTTGAACTTCTCTGAGTTTCCATGACCTAGTCTGTACAATGAAGAAAGTAATAGTTAACCTTAAATTTTATAGTGAGCATTTTTGTGAGATAATATTGATAAACAAATTGAAATTAGAGAGTGGTAAATGATGAATGCTATGATAAAAAGACACAGCCTGGCTCTCAGGAATCAAATAGTGTACTTGTAGAGAAATGACAGACACATGTGAAGCATCAAACCTCCATAAAAGAGATAAATGGCTAATCAGTGGAGCATGAAATGATATGGATAATTATGTAATAAATGGTTTAAGGGGTCATAGATGGAGGAACAGAGCGAACAGGAGTTATAGGAGAAGATATTCAGATGAGGGGCGATTTAAACTGGCCCTTGAAGGGAAGGAGGAAGAGCAAGACAAGGTGATAACACGCAGGATAAACTTAGGAGTGGTGAATAGCCCACTTTGGCTGAAAAGCTGGCTCTGGGGCCATGTGTATTTGACGATAAGCCTAGAAAGGCAGGCTAGAGTGGACTAAGAAACCTCTGAATGTCAAGCTAATGCATCATATGGACAACTGAAGGAGACTGTCGTTTCAATTCATTTTAATCTGTCCTAAACCCACATAATTCAATAGATCTACTTATCCCTTCTCCCTATTTATCATGTTTTCAAAGTTACCTTGTATAAGAGGGAAACAGGGGCAGGAGATAAGATATGGCCACATCACCGTATGACTGATGCTGAGCTCTGCTGATCCTGTGGCGTTCTTCCTCACCCCTCAGGCCTGAAGCCTGTGGCTCCCTTCTGCTGCAATGTTCTGGGGAGGAATCCTTTTGCATGTTCTGTGTTTTCACTTTTCATATGCTTTGGTCACGTTTCCCCAGTGAGATCAGAAAGGCTCTTTTTCACCCAGGTCTTTTATCATAGCTCTAATAATAAACTCAGTCATATTTCTCAGGCTCCTCTGGTGGGTCAGATGGTAAAGAATCTGCCTGCAACACAGGGGGCCCAGGTTTAATCCCTGGGGGGAATGGCAGCCCACTCTAGTATTCTTGCCTAGAGAATTCCATGGACAGAGGAACCTGGCAGGCTTCTTCTTACCATTCCTAAATCAGTCCTCTGTCTCAACTCTTTATTCCGAACTTCAGCTTTTGCATTTATAATTCTTCTCATTGGTAATGACTACCCAGAAATTTTTACTCATTACCTCTTTTCCACGCTAGATGGTTTCATTATGAATATTTTTATTTAGTTTTATATAATGAATAAAAATAGCTAGATTCCCTTTTTGATCCTAGCAGATATTCTGTGTCACTTGGTGGCATAATTTATAGCATTTACATTATGACTACAATGATTAAATATTGTCAGTCTTGTTTCTGTTTAGTTCCTTTTACTGTTTAATTTCTTGGCTTTGTTTTCTTGTTATGCCTTTTGTTATATGAACTGAACACTTTTACTGTAGTTTTATTGGTGGATTTTCAATGTTAATACTATTACTTATGATATTAAGGCGTTCTAAAATAAAATACTATTATTAAAATCAGCATCATTTCATATTTATTAAACTTTGTCTTTACTAAGTTTCTGATTATAAGCTAATTTTGTCTTTAAGGATTTATCTTATTTCCTAACTAATCAAAATATGTAATCCAATCAGTGAAAGGTTGAAAACTATAAAATTAGCTTAATCCCTCCTTGTGACTGAGTATAGGTGCTTTCAAATAAGCCTATATGGAGACTTCACTGAAGACCCTCTTGATGAAAGTGAAAGAGGAGAGTGAAAAACGTTGGTAAAGCTCAACTTTCAGAAAACTAAGGTCATCGCATCTGGTCCCATCTGGTCCCACTGGCAAATAGATGGAGAAACAATGGAAACAGTGAGAGACTTGATTGTTTTGGGCTCAAAATCACTGCGGATGGTGACTTCAGCCATGGGATTCAAAGACACCTGCTCCTTGGAAGAAAAGCTATGACCAACCTAGACAGCATATTGAAAAGCAAAGATATTGCTTTGCCAACAAAGGTCTGTCTGGTCAAAGCTATGGTTTTTCCAGTAGTCATGTATGGATGTGAGAGCTGAACCATAAAGAAAGCTGAGTGCCGAAGAATTGATGATTTTGAACTGTGATGCTAGAGAAGCCTCTTGAGAGTCCCTTGGATTGCAGGGAGACCCAACCAATCAATCCTTAAGGAAATCAGTCCTGAATATTCATGGGAAGGATTGCTGCTAAAGCTGAAACTCCAATACTTCAACCACCTGATGCGAAGAACTGACTCATTGGAAAAGACCCTGATACTGGGAAAGATCGAAGGCAGGAGGAGAAGGGGACAACAGAGGATGAGATGGTTGGATGACATCACTGACTCAATGGACATGAGTTTGAGCAAGCTCCAGGAGTTGGTGGTGGACAGGGAAGCCTGGTATGCTTCAGTCCATGGGGTTGCAAAGAGGCAGACACAACTGAGCGACTGGACTGAACTGGAGACTCCACTGGTGGTCCATGGTTAAGACTCTGCACTTGCGATGCAGAGGGCACAGTTTTGATCCCTGGTCAGGGAACTAAGGATTTTGAGCTCAGAAGGTAAATAGTCTGCCTGCAGTGTGGGAGACCCAGGTTTGACCCCTTGGTCATGAAGATCCCCTGGAGAAGGAAACAACAACCTACCCCAGTATTTTTGTCTAGAAAATCCCATGGATGGAGGAGCCTGGCAGGCTAGAGTCCAAGGAGTCACAAAGAGTTGGACACGATTGAGTGACTTTCACGTTCAGGGAACTAAGATCCCATATGCCACATGGTGGGGCCAAAAAAGCCCCAAATAAGCCTATATGGATAAGCATCGGTTTATTGAGTTAATTTTTCGTATAGACCTGAGCACTAGCACAGTACAGCCTTCAATTCAGGTGGAAAAAAGATACCCAGGGACACGGGAGTGGAAGTCTATTTCATGAAAATTTCGTTGTGTCTCAAATCCATCAGCACACATTGCTAGATCCACTGCTGTTGATGGGTACATGGAGAGGGAACACTCTGAGAGTGGGGGAGGCGGCCCCTATCTGCTTCTCCTTTGTCCCACTCTGAGCTCACTGGTACCTCTGACAGTGAAGCTACTTCTTAAGCTAGAGGTAATCTTATTGCACCATCTTTGCCCTATTATGTGGAATAAGGTGTCATGACATCAATTACAAAGCACTGGGAGAGAAGTAGCTCCACTTACTTCTATTTATAAACTTCTTCCTATTACCGTGAAAACTCTGCTCTCTGCAATGGCTACCAAATCAGTGTCCTTGAAGGCTCCATCCATCCTGTCCTTTTTAAAAATTTTATTATTGGAGTTTAATTGCTTCACAATGTTGTGTTAGTTTCTGCTGTACAACGAATCAGTCATATGCATGCATATATTCCCTCCTTCTTGAGCCTCCCTTGATCCATATAAGAGTTTTCCTTAGGAACTAATGTGCACTTGTGTGTGTGTGTGTGTGAACATGGGTTAGGCAGCCAATCACTAGCCATCTTAGGGTTTGAGTGTGGACTTTAACTTTTAGGATCTTAATTTTCCTTGCTAAGTGTCTCTGGTCCTGCCATCCTATAGTCATTGCACATGAGAAAAATATCAACCAACTGACCAGCAAAAATAAAAAGCATTCAAATGAAGATCAGGAAGACTGATCAACTTTCTTCGTGGAAGAAACTTTGATTTATACCAAGTGACATGGAAATCCATTCCCAACAGAGGGAAGAGAAGATAAGAGGGCAAAAAGTTTTTCTCCTGTTGCTGTTTGCTGAGTCACCTTGTTGAGGTGATTGGCTCCCTGAAAGCCCTGGTAAATAGAAGTTAAGTGAAGTTGAGAGGCAGTGAGAGTTGAGATTTGTAAATCAGAGAGCCTGACCTAATAAAGTAAAATAAGTATCTCTTAAAGTGAGGCCATGGTTATATGGTGCTCCTAGGTCTCTGGGGGCTTCCCAGGTGGCTCAGTGGTAAAGAATCTGCCTGCCAGAGCAGGAGACACAGGAGACGAAGGCTCGATCCCTGGGTTGGGAAGATCGCCTGGAGGAGGAAATGGCAACCCTCTACGGTATTTTTGCCTGGAAAATCCCATGGATGGAGAAGCCTGTTGGACTACGGTTCATAGTGTCACAAAGAGTTGGACACAACTGAGCGATTGAGCACCATAGGTCTCGGAATAAAAGCTCACAATGAACCCTGAATGCTGTATTCCAGGGTGGCTACAAAATAAACTCTAACCAAAAAATATACAGTCACTGTGAATCCCTCACATTGTTCAGAATATTTGTAGACATGGTAGCAACCTGAGCAACCATTTCCTGGCTCACAGCAGACACTTTTAGGAGAATCCTGCTGATTGGCACCCCAACCTAATTTTGTTTGGATGGGACCATATCCATCCATGAATATGTCATTTACCTTTAAAAACATTTCTCTCAAGATTTCAGTGTGCTTTATGTATTCCACACGCACATCACCACCCATCACCATCAGCCCACTGAGAGATTCCTTCAGACGCTCACACGGCATTGTAACTGAGAACAATGGAAGGACGATGGAGCAACAGTAAGGTTCATGGGTGCACTGAGAGAGGATGAGTCTTGAAGAAGTTTGAAAATAAGATGCTGAAGATGAATTTGAGGAAGAAAGCATGAAGACAAGTTTGTCTCAAGATGCTAAAAGAAAGGAGCCACATTGCTGAGGAGGACCACTTACTTTATGGAAGTTTTCTACTACAAAGACCATGGGAGGGAAGGGGACACACAATTCACATCCAAACCTGGCCTCTGTCCTAGGTACTTACTTTGCACACACTCCTAGGACTTGCTGTCCTCATTCACAAAATAGAGATCATGGCAGTTACTTACCTAGCAAGGATCTCATGAAGAGTAAACACTCAGCCTAAGAAATGGTGCATGGAATAGGACCATGGTCGCTTGTTGTTGTTTAATGATCATTATTATCATCACCATTTTCAAAGACAGATAAAATGGCTGAAACTTCCAAGCTGGAGTGTGGGAACTGTTATGCCCTAGAAACAAATTTTTGCAGATTGCCTGCTTCCATTGAATTCTCCTTGACAACCTCTACTCACAGTCTTTTTATCCAAAACGAGCAAACCTCATCTTCCATTTTCTCAAAATATTGCTATTTGAGATGGTCTTCTTTTACTAAAGATTTGAGGGCATAGGTATGGGGTCCAATGAGACCCCCCAGAACAAGAAATGAGTTAAAATCAAACATTCCATGTGATTCTTTTTTTTGTTTTAATAAATCAGGATTTCTCACGACCTCCCTTTTCTCCATGGGGCTGAGCCTTTGCCCATGTTGGAAAGTCCTCTCCCTCCTTCTTTCCTGATAGAGCCCCAAATCTCTGTTTCTATATATGCACAGAGAAACGGCTCTTAGTCCTTTTACCCTCACATATATCCCCAATTCACTGAGCAACCTTTAAAAAAAAAAAAAACAGGAGTATAGTTGCTTTACAATGTTGTTAGTTTCTGCTGTATGTATACATGTATCCCCTCCCTCTTGGACCTCCCCCGCCCCACCCCACCCTCTAGGTCATCACAGGGCACTGAGGTGACCAGCCTGTGCTATGCAGCATCTTCCCACTAGCTGTTTTACACGTGGTTCTGTATATATGCCAGCTCTAGTCACCCAATTTGTCCCACGCTCCCCTTCCCCCACGTGTCCCAGTATCCACTCTCTACACCTGCATCTCTATTTCTGCCCTGCAAATAGGTTCATCTGTACCATCTTTCTAGATTCCATACATATGGATATTTGTTTTCCTCTTTCTGACTTACCTCACTTTGTATGACGGACTCTAGGTCCATCTGCATCACTATAAATGACCCAATCTCATTCCTTTTTATGGCTGAGTAATACGAAACCACTTCCCTTGATAAAAATTCCCTCTGCTCTGGATCTCTACCCTTAGCATCTGCGAGAACTAGAAGCAGCCAGATAAAGTGAGCAGAGGTAGCTTTCATGTGCTGACTTGCGCTGTTGTTATCCAGAGACGCCTGTCTCCTTGTATGTGGTATGAATGCGCCTATCCCAGAGGCTGGAAAGTGAGATGCACTTAATAACTAGTAGCATCCTTTCCCTACCTAGCCCTCTTGCACACACATCGCCCTGAATCACCAGACTGGAACGCCATTTCATTTGAAATCCAGAGTGTGTGCAAAGAGGAAGCAGAGTTCCGAAGCTGAGAGACAAGGTCAATGAGGGCAGCTGGCCCTGGCCCACGCAGAGGTCCAGGGACAGCAAGGGCACTGTTAGAAAGCTCTCTCTCTGAACAGCCAACAAAGAGCAGGGACGAGTGGGCGGATCGAGTGTGTGGCAGAGAGGAAATGAGCCTGAGAAGGGGGCCACACCTCTGCTCCATGGCCTGCCTCCTCTCCCAGGTGGCATCACACCCCCGTTCGCAAGGGCACTGGCACCTCCGGAGCCTCCCGCAGCCCCATCCTCACGGAAGAGAATGCGTGAGACTCTTCCCCAAGCCGCCCCCAGTTTGCTGACTCAATTCATCCCCCACCACTTTTAGGTCTTCCTGTTTATGTTGTCACTTGCTTTCATTATTTATTTTTAGCCCTGATTTCGGAAGCTTTTATTCTGCTGGGCTTTGGCAGGGTATCAACAGCATCATTCTGGGCTCTGAAAAGATTATTGTACAAGCCTGGCCTCAGGCCTTCCGGGGACAGAGCGCTAGTGTGGGCCACCTCACGCCGCCTCTTCATCCTCCTGGCCAGCCCAGGGGTGCTGGCGTTCCCCACAGGCTGGCCCGCTCAGTGGCCACGAATATGAGAAAGAGACATGACCTTAGATTTCACCTGGTCCAGCCCACACTCTCCAGTGGAGAAACGGAGACCCAGAGAACCGAACCATGAGCCCCAAGGTTATCCATGAAAGTGATAGTATCAGACCCCAGCCCGTGGGCTGTGTTCAGTCTCATGTCCTGTCCCATACACTAGGCAACAATTTACAGAACAAAATCAGTGGTTCCTAAATGACAGGAGCACCAGCACGCCTTCTCCATTCATATATATATATATATATCAAAATATAATATATAATATATGGAAGTATATTTTCTTCTGGACTCTGAATGCACGTACATTCATGAAAAGCAAAAAGCTAGAACATCAGTAGGAGTTCCTCTCGTGGTATCCACATGCCCTTCTATTTGTTATTGTTTTGCTTTAAGAAATACAAAAACTTTTTTTTTTTTTTTTTTGCCGTGAGCCGGGAGCAGTAAGCTGGTATGGCTTGCCTCTTTGGACGGCCTGCGTTAGCAATGAAGAAGGGACACGCTTCAGTTCCCAGGACAATGGTCTCTTTGACTGGGAATATACCAAAGCAGAATTACAAGTGTGCAAGAATAAACAAGGCTGGAGTCAATCTAAAGTTGTCTTACACTCTGTTTTATTAAACTCAATGCATTTCCGTTCCTATGTGCAGCGCCTAGGTTTGCTTAATTATAGATACCCGGGGTGAATGCTAATGGACACAGAGGACAGTCCTCGATTGGAAACCAAGGCCCTTTTCTGACCTCTACAGGCCATTCGGAGGAAAAAAGGAAGCTGCATCTGGAAAATTACAGAGCAAGAGGCCCCACAGACCAGGGTCTGAGGGAGATTTTTCCTGAATGCTTCACTGATGCTGCTCTGAGTTGGCTGGACACATGTGTGCCCTACTTTCCTGCTAGCTCTGCTATCCATGTCTAATAGGTTACTGAGGCAACGGGTAGGAGGTCATTCTCGCGAGACATGCAGGCTGGAGATGGAGATCTTGATCATTCAATGTTTATGTATTTAACGAAGGCCTGCCATTCTTTGAGCACCATGCTAGGCCCTCAGGATACTGCAGTGAACAAAATCATTTCTGTCCTCCAAAAAGGTACAGTCTGGTGGGGGCAACAGAAGAGTCCCCAGGGAAAATCTTGCAACCAAAGCTATGATAGGGTTCCTACAAGGTGCTATGAGAACCCAGAATCAGATCATGGGACACTACCTGGACAAGAATAGAACTGAAGCGCACCGTAATGACATTTGGCTCACAAGAGGAAGCAGAGAGAATAAAAGGGTAGAGTTGAGTTCTGGAAACCAAAAGTAACTTTTAGGACCTCCGTATGGGTTTGTGTTAAGAGTGGAGACCAGGTAGGTAGCCAGTGGCTGGATCAAGAAGGACTCAAGGGGCTTCCCTAGTGGTCCAGTGGTTAAGACTTCACCTTCCAATGCAGGGGATGCAGGTTTGAACCCTGGTCAGGGAGGTAAGCTCACACATGCCTTGTGGCCCAAAACCCAAGACATAAAACAGAAGCAGTATTGTAACAAACTCAACAAAGGCTTTACGAATGGTCCACATCAAAAAAAATCTTTTAAAAAAGAGACGGACTCAAATGCCAAATCACATTAGCATGTTAACCTTAGGACAATGGGAGCCCATTGAAAGAATGTAAACGGCAGAAATAAAAACAGATTTTCCTTGCAAATCTCCTGTCTATAAGGGAATAAAGGGCTAGAGAGGAGGCAAAGCCAGAGATGAGGACAGTAGTCAGGAAGCCATTGCTGAAACCCAGGTGAGGAATGGACCGAGGAGAAAGAGGAGCAGATTCTAAGCAGAGCTAGGAGGAGGCTTGAATTCATCCACTGAGTGAAGTCAAAAGTGCCTGACTTGGTCAGACATTGGGCCATATGTCAGGCACACATAGATTGCCATTGAGATGGTCAAGTTCAAGAACCAGGATATAGAGACTTTGCTGGGAGGAGGCTCTGACACTGAACTTGCTCAGTTTGAGGTTAAAGTAGAGATTATACAGGGATGTCCTGGAGGAAGAAATGCCAAACCACTCTGATATTCTTGCCTGGGAAGTCCCATGGACAGAGGAGTCTGGCGAGCTACAGTCCATGGGGCTGCAAAGAGTCAGACATGACTTAGCAACTGAGCATGCACACGTTTAGTGATGTCTGGTACAAGTTGTTTGTATTTGAGTCAAATATTGAAACCAACACTAATACATCTTCCTTAGTGACAGAGGAAGATGGCCCTCTCCATGGCCCCTGAGAGGCCTTTAGGGTTCTTGGAAGAGGCACTCTTCCCTGGAGTGCAGGCTCTGGGTTAAAATCATCATTCTGCTACTTAACAGCCGAGTAATCTTAGGCACACAATCTCAGACAGCAAGGAGATTAAACCAGTCAATCCTAAAAGAAATCAACCCTGAATATTCATTGGAAGGACCGATGCCAAAGCTAAAGCTCCAATACTTTGGCCACCTGATGCAAAAAGCTGACTCATTGGAAAAGACGCTGATCCTGGAAAAGACTGACGGCAGGAGAGAAGGGGACAACAGAGGATGAGATGGTTGGATGGCATCACCAACTCAATGTACATGAGTTTGAACAACCTCCGTGAAATGATAAAGGACAGGGAAGCCTGGAATGCTCAGACCATGAGGTCACAAAGTGCTGGACATGACTGAGTGACTGAACAACAAATCTTAGGCAAGTCCTGACCATTTTGCTCCAGCATCGTCACCTGTGGACTGAGCATAGAAAGAGGGTTTATCTTGTAGGGTTGGGGTGTGTGACTTAAACATGATAACAAATGCTATGGACTCAGACTGTGGTATGAGGCGAGTATGCACATCCATCCCACTTTGGCAGCATTTGTTGGTTGTTATGTACTCTTACTGCCCAACCCTTTAAGGAAGTAAAAAGGATCATGGGTTGGAAAGTCAGACTTCTCTGGGGGTTGATCCCAGTTCCATACTCAGTAAAAGTGTCCTTCTGTATAGGGCCAAACCTCTTTTTGAAAATGGCATCAGTAATGCCCCTTTATCACATAAAGTAGTCATGAGAATTTAGATGAATGACGATGTGCAGAGCAGGAGCTCAGGATAGCTTTTCCTCCCTGATACCTTCTAAAGTAACTTCTTCAGAATGAAGTGTGTGTGTGTGGTGGTGGAGGGTGGGGCTGGTTGACTGGTTGATATAATTCTATCCAACATTATTCATTGAACCCCCATACCCTCAAGGTCACACTGCTGGCCTCTGCGCTTCCTCACTCTGCCCCACGGCCAGTCCAGAATGGACCTCAGGGTCCCTCTAGCCCTGACCTCCAAAGTCAAGTCCACATTCAGACACTTCAACTGAACTGCTCTGAAGAATGGTGCTTAATGCTGATTATTTTGTCAGAGGGATGCTCATGATACATATCTGCTCTTAAGAAATCATTTTAACCCTGTAAGCCCCTAGAAAACACTGTAAAAGATCAATAAAAGCTCCTCATCAGAAAAACTAGTTTTGCTCCATGCATTTTAACAGTCTGTTGCTCTGCTCTGTTTGGCTACTTGTCATAAGAGGCAATGTGATTAAATCGGTAATTTTCTCAAAACCATGCATTCTCTTCCAAATAGAACTGGATCTTTTTCTTCATGACCTGAACAGGCTCAAAATATACACAGACGAGAAGACCAGACTATGTTAAATGCTGATGAGAGAGCCTCACGTCCCACCCCCAGTTCTATGTGATAGAGCACAGGAAAATCATCATTTAGTTACTCCTTGCCTTTAGAAACAGGAACATAATGATAAACCTTTCCTCACTTACTTTGTTTTCTTTCCAAAAACATTGAACCTGTATATATATATATATTGTGTGTGTGTGTGTGTGTGTGTGTGTGTGTGTGAGGGAGTCAACATCAATTTCAGGTCTCTTGTGTTGGAACGTGTGTAACTGATAATTTTAAGCTATATACAGTTGAATCTTTTTTATTATTAGGTGCATACTGGCTGCAGTATGATCCTTTTTTTCTAAAAATTTCCTTTAAGCAGTTCCTTTTTTTTTTCCTAAACAGCACTTTTAATCCAGAATCAGCTGGGCACGCAGCACACATGGAACCAAACCGCAGCACAAACAGAAGAGGACGTCTGTTGCAAAGACAGCGGCAGACTGCAAACCTCATGGATCATTTTTGCCCCAAAAGGCCTGCAGGGTTAGTACCCAGGCTACACTGTCATGTGTTTTTCCAAGACCAGAGCCTTTAGAGGGCAGGGGCGGTTTGTACCAACAGGGCCAAATGAATCCATCCCTCTGATGAGGGTGCAAGTGTTCAGCTCCACCATGCAGGTCTCTTTCCTGAGCAAGGATGACTCATGTCAGGCATTTATTTCATGGAAATTTCTTATTTGGGCAGAGGGTACAGGCTCCCCTTGGACTATGAAACTGACTCTCCAGCTCCCTTACTCAGGGTGGATCACGGAAGCCATGAGTGAGAACTCCTCCCCTTCGGGTGTAATGTGACCTTACTTATGTTGGCAAGGCTCAATGCAAGCTTGAATTCACGGTCTAGGTTATGTTCAAATGTTCTCTGTAGTTCTGGATCCCTTTACTGGAAACCCAAGAGAAACTGGATCCAATGGATGGGATTGAAAGAAGTGCCCAGGCAGCCGAGCTGGCACAGCACACCTGGAGTCACGCGCCAGTTCGCAAGAGAGTGAGCCTGTGTGTTCAGAGCACCTGGATGATGACTGCAGCAGGAGGCTCTCGGAGATTCTGCGCCTCTGCTCTCACTGCTGTATCTAAATATTTGCATAATCTCGGAAAGGACAAGGCCACCCTGCTCCTTGGGAATGTAGCCTCACATGGGAACAGTCTTCCATGGCAACCAATGGCTTGAGAGGCTGGGCTATACTTGGGCGAGATGTCAGCTGTAATGAAACCGATTTCCCTTCCTATAACACACACTCTGATTTGAGAGGGGAAGTGGAAGAAAGTCCATAAATTTCCTAAATTTATGGAATTTCATTGAGATGTTGGATGTCCAGGTTTGAGGCCAGGGGGAAGATACATTTTTGAGAAACTTGAATATTTCAGGTACAGGGAGACTGAGAAATAATAGGCAGGTCCGTGTACATTAGAGTTCTCTATTCATTGGCCAGTGAGGATGGAGCTGTAAAAAAACACACAAATAAAGCTGTAAATGGCAAGCAGGCTATAATAGGAATTTATAAATGGTACATTAGGGTCACAGAAGAGAAATTATATAACTTGACTTGGGGTGATTAGGAAATGTTTTATGTAAGAGAAATGATATTTGAAGCAGGTCTTGCTACCCCAAATGAGGTAAAGGGATAAGCTTGTTAGAGACAGACTGAAAATGTGAGCAGTTTTTAAAAACATCATGAAGGGCCTTATGGTGGCCCAGGTGGCCCTAGTGGTAAAGAACCCACCTGCCAATGCAGGAGACTCCAGAGACCTGAGTTCCATCCTTGGGTCCGGGAGATCCCCTGGAAGAGGAAGCGGCAACCCATTCCACTAACCTTGGTTGGAAAATCCTGTGGACAGTGGAGCCTGGATCTGCAGTCCATGGGGCCAAGAGTTGGACACGACTAAGTGACTGACCACACAGAACACAGTGACCCAAGAAGTGTGTGTGTGTGTGCACGCGTGTGTATGTGTGCACATGTGTATGTGTGTGTGTGTGTGTTTATGTGCATGTTCACACACAGGCACCAAAATGATGGAATAAAAAGACGTGTTGTGATCCATGGAAAACTGGAGCGAGTGGACATGGGTAGAACTTGAATCTAGAAAGAAGCTGAAAAGTCTCCTGCACAGGGAAGTGTCATGAAGAGACAGCAGGTCCCACCCTTAGAGGATCAAGGACGTTTGATCCTTAGGGGATCGCGAGAAGCCTGCGCTTCTCTACACATGATGATTGTCCTGGGGGTGTAAAGGGCCCCCATCCCGTTCCAGCCCTGCCATGTGGAGCACCAGACGACAGCTGTCACAGGACAGCCACGTATGTGGCCTGGACCCCACTTCACCTCTCCAGACACACTTCTTCGCACAATCTGAACCACATGTGCTTCCCATTAGCACTTACAATTCCCTGGAATTCCTGAATAATCACAGTTGGCTCCGCATTTGGTAGAACACTTTTCAGGACAATTGGCTATTGTGGTTTGGCCAGCAAGAGACACGTCTGGCTGAACTGGAAGATCCACAGGTGACCTGTGATGAGCCTCCCCTCCCCTCCCTCTGCTCCCAAAGTGAACATCAGTGAAGTGTAACACACAACGGCCTCCTGTCCTAGCAGGAAGGGAAGAAAGTCTGCTCTCCCCAACTCTCCTGCTCCCTCCAAGCTAACTTCTTCCCAGTTGACTTGAGTCTGGGTTCAATGGCTCAGGACTTCCGCCTGGGTCCCCAGGCTCATGGAGTGTAACTTGACTTCTACTTTTTTTTCCTTGTGTACTTCTGGATTCTAGGAGTTCTTTATTTCCAATGGGACATCTCATAGATCCCAGTATTCAACATGGCCCCAACTGCATTTCTTATCTTGCACCTTACCCCAAACCTGTGAAGTGCTATTCACTCAGTTGTGTCTGACTCTGAGACCCCATGGACTATAGATAACCAGGCTCGTCTGTCCATGAGATTCTCCAGGCAAGAATACTAGAGTGGGTAGCCATTCCCTTCTTCAGGGGATCTTCCCAAACCAGGGATCAAATCCGAGTCTCCTGTACTACAGGTGGATTCTTTACCATCTGAGCCACCAGGGAAGCCCTATGGTCTAATGATACACCCAGTCTGCTCCTGAGACCATCGAACAACCAGCATAGCAAGGGTGCTGATCAATCAGTCATAAACACGTGGTACAGCAGGAATGATACATACATGCCGACATCAGTTCCGGTCAAACCTTTGCTGAAAATCTTGGTCTCCACTCAGCATGTTCAGAACAAAGGCCAGCCTTTCCATTGGGCAGGATAAGTGTTGCTGATCTGATAGATATCTAGTTTGTCAATTTCATCTTCTGTCCCTCCCCTCCTTTCCCCACATACAAGCACACCTTCTCCATCAGTCACACTGAACATTTTATTCCAACTCTCACTCCACCGCAGGGTCTTTGCACAAACTCTTCCCACTTCTTAAGATGTCTTTCCTCCTCTTTCTAACCAGGAAACTTACATATCCTTCCAACATCACCTAAACTAGCATCTTTTGGAGTAGACTTCGCCCACCAGTACTGCCTTCACTGGATGTGGTGTTTCTGTATCATCCTCTGCAGCCCATAATTCTGCTCTATTGAAACAAAATGTTTGTTGTCCATCTTTGTCCCTGAACTTTGAGCAACTTCAGGACACAGTGAGTCTTTCTTTCTCTGCAGCTTTAGAGCCTAATGAAGAGCCTGACAGGCTTCCCAGGTGGCTCATGTGATACAGAATCTGCCTGCCAATGCAGAAGACATGGGTTTGATCCCTAGATCAGGAAGACACCCTGGAGAAAGAAATGACAACCCACTCCATTATTCTTGCCTGAGAGATCCCATGGACAGACGAGCCTGATGGGCAGGAGTTCCATGTGGTCCCAGGGAGCTGGACATGACTTAGCAACTGAGTACACACAAAAAGAGCATGACGCATAGCAGGTACTTAATATATATTTGTTACAATAGATGGATCAACAAACAGTCCATATTCTTGGCTTTTCCTGAGCACATCACGTAGAAATCTACCTGCCCTGGGCACATTCTCAAAAGCATGTTAAATAAACAATTTTGAGCTGAGATGCAAATTGATGACGTGTTAGGATTATTTCCATTCCTCTCACCATTTACATAGTCAACAATGTCATCTTCTTGACCCTCAAAGCAGTGAAAAACAAACAAACAAAAAATAGAAACAAACAGAAGCATTATGCCATCCTCTATTTAAGAGTGGAAACATTGAATATGTGAGAAGTTAAGAGATGTTTTCAACTTGGATTTGAATTCAGTGTCTTTGTTATTTCCCTCAAACTTCTTGTGTACATTACAGAAATCTGAGTGCCTTAATATAAAGAATGAATTATGATTTCTGAATGATGGTAAAGAAATTTGAAAAAGAGTCAGAAAATAAGGGCCTATTTATAATAATAATAATAATGTAATAATGTAATAATAATGTCTACTTCCTAAATCACAGCACACATAACTTTGTCACATTCTTTGGGGCTAAATTATAGCAAAAAGTTTTTATTTTTCTACGGCTTTCTGCTTTTCTAGAAGTGTGGACTGTTAGTTTTCTCTGAAAGTATTCTGTTTCCAAAATCTCTTAGCAGTGCTAGGTATACTAGGAAAAGTTTCTTTGGCATGTTTTTGATCCTCAATATGCATCGTTTTCACTTCAGATTAAATTTCCGATTTTTAGCATTGCCTGCCTCAAATAAAGACTGCATTTTCCAACCTCCCTTTCAGCTACTTCTGTTCCTAGGACAACTTTCTGGATGGTGAGGTTAAGCAGAAGTAGTATGCATAGTTTTGGAAATATGAAGAAGATGATATCCTATTTCTGTCCTTCCTAATGCTGACTGGGACGGAGATGCAAAGTGGGAGGCTTCAGCAGCTGTCTGAGACCAACAGGAGAAGCAACACACCATGTGGGCTAGGAGGCTGCTGAAGCTCAGTGCCTGGCACCAGGCACTCATGGTGCTTGCTCTGGTCTGCCTATATCTGGAATTCCACATGACAGACAAATGGACTTCAATCTTAAAAAAGCTACTATGCTGTTTTGGATTTTCCATCTCCTGCAGCCAAACCTAATTATCACAAAATATGAATGGCATCTGGACAAACATACACTTGCTCTAACATATTATCTCTGCTTTATCTTCCCTTTTAATCTGCCTTCCCAGTCTCTTCTCATCCTTTATGCTTTGGCCCTATACATCACACCATTTCCATTTTCAAACTGTTTCCATCTTTCTGTTGCAGGGCCTTGCTGCATTTTCACGTGCCCTAAGCTACGGCAGCCTCCTAGGCTCTGCTCCAACAGAAACTCCTGTCCTGAACCCCTCCAGGAAGAGAGAGTATTTCCCAACCAAGTGACTCCATAGCCTGTTTTACTAACTGAGAATACTTCCATAGCATGTTCTGCCTATGTTATGGTGGAAAATAAACCAACTTTATTGTCTACAATGCGCCAAACTCTGTACTTTTACATATGATTTCATTTCATCTTCACAATAACTCTGTAATATAGACACACTCATCTCCACTGAACTGTAGTTTAGGGAGATTTGATTACTTGCCTCAGTTCTCATAACAAGCAAGTGCCAGATCTCAGATATGAGCCACATATATCTGAGTCTGAAATGAATGAAGTGTCCACTGTGCCTTGCTGCCTCCTAGGATAATGGTAAGTGGCCTGAATTTCATAGGATTTTCAAATTTGTAAAGACTTTGGCCGTGTTTTATTCATGTAAAGACTCTGGTCATGTCTTATTCACTATTATGCCCCTTCCAATAGGACAGCTCCTGGCCTTTACTGAATCTGCAAAATAGATACTATTAAAAGAGACCAAGGACAGTTACTCAGTGGTACAGTCTTCCATGTTCAATCAGCCAGCAAGGGGAGACCCTGCCAGGACCCTCAGTTTCAAGGGGGCTCCTGCTGTGGGTTGAGGAGCTCTGATGCTATAATAGGAAGATAGCAGGAGGCGATAACCCTCATATAGAGAACAATGTGAATGATCACTTAGAATTTGGGTTGATAAGACACGAAGAAAGTTGAACTCCTACTACTTCTAGTCCATTCTGGTTTTAAGCAGGGATGGAAAAGAGCTCAGAACAGTCTTTAGAGGACCCATGGAAATCTTGAGAGTCTCCCATTCTAGCATAATGACAGCGTACATCTAGCCATCTAACTACTGGGTTGGCCAAAACATTTGTTTGGGTTTTTCCATAACATCCGAACGAATGTTTTGACCAACTCAATATGTAAAATGCTATAATTAAGAAGTAGCCACCCTCAACGAATAGTGAAACTAGAATGAAATTTGGATGTAGGGATGTTGACCTCACTTGGGCTTTCTGTGCTGAAGTTGCATGTGTCTGATGGCAAAGCAGCAGCGTGGCAGCTAATCCAGTGGCCAGAGGCACAGAACTTGCCATGAGCCTCAGGGTTAAGGGATGGCTTTTCTTCCCTGCCCTGTCCCCTCCTCTTCTTCCTCTCCCTCATCCTTGTGGAAAGCGCACTCTTGGATCTGCTGGTCCAGCTCTGAGAAGCTCCCTTCCTGCTCCGAGCTGCTGTCGGTACCATACTCAATCTCTTCCAGGCAGGGAGGCTCGTCATCCAGTTCGGAAGCGGTGCTGCTGTTGCTGCTGCCTCTGCCGCGAGTTCCCAGAAAACATGGAGAAGAAAGGAAGGAGAGAAAAGGAGGGAAGGAAAAGGGAGAAAAAAAAAGAGGGGAAGGGGAATAGAAATGGAGGTGGAGAGGAAGGAGGGGAAGATGAAAAGAGAAGTTACCCAAAGAAAAGAACATTTATAATTGGTTGGAAAAGAGAGGGTGGGGATTATCTTCACTGAGTTCTAATCTCAAGAGCCCCCTACTCCTTTCAACCTGTTGCATATAGCACCCTGTGCTCTCAACCACTACCTTGCAACGGAGGAAGAAAATCTGTAAAATCTACGGGCACCCTTCTTCGTTAGCCAGCAGAGTCTGCATGTCTAAGTCCAATCAGAAGATTTCCAATCACGAGTTAGGGATGGTCTCATCTATTTAACATCGTCAGGGTCCTTGATCCTCAAAGTGAAAAATCAGAGGTGGCTGTCATTGACTCTCTGTGAATGTCATGTCAGTTATGCCCAGGGAAGAGTGGCACTAGAATTCTGATAGGTAGGATGCAAAAATCTTTAATGCTTCCCACTATAATGAACAGCACTATAAGTCATATTACACAGCTAGCCCTTCATCATGGTGGATGCCTGATTGAAATTAAAAAAAAAAAAAACTAATCCAGGTGGACATTAAAGGAGAGAATAAGTGGAGGAATAGCACTCTCTTTCCACTATGTTTGAACTCCCTCATCATCTCCCATATCTCCCTCCAGTTTATTCACAAGTGGAAGATCACAGATACTGACCAACAGGAGACAGAAGGGAGTGGCAGGAGTGAACAAACCTGGACCGTATATTATGAGCAGGAGAAATTTCCTCCCAAGGAACTGTATTATCTTCCTCATTTGCATGAGGTACCTTCTTTCCTGAAGACTTCTTAATCACTCCCTACTTAGGATTTAACCAATTAGGATTAGCAGCAGGCTGGGTTTCCACTCTGTGATTTATAGAAGGCGAGCTCTTCATAAATCAGGCAGAGATGTTCATCCACCTGCCTCGCCATAAACAATGAAAATGGGGAATCAGCAGCATGGTTACATTTCAGCTTGGGAAATGAATCAGAGGCCAGTTTCTTAATTGTTCACTAACTGTTAGGAGCCACTGAATGCTCTCTAGTACCCTAAGCTGAAGGCCTGGGGGTACATTTCATGAATGGAGAGGAAAGAGAAGAAGTCTGAATCTTGATTCCACTGCATCACAGCATTAGTTGTTATCCTATCTCAGGCTGAATGGTGGGTGATAAAGCAGTTGGGTAAAGGAAGGTAAGACCCATCCAGTCGTAACACAAGCTCAAGTTGGCAAGGACACCAAGTGCCTTTGACACACCCGTCACCATGGTCAGTGTTGAGGGGACAAAGCCACAGAAGGTCAAGAACCTGACCAGGGGACCTTGGAAAAATCCCTTTCACCTCACAGAAGGGCAATAACAATAACTCAAAGTTTTTTGTGAATACCAAATAAGAGGACACATGGATGCAATCTAGCAGAGTGCTCTGCAAAATAAAACTGATCAACAAATTGTAACTCCCCTCTATTGTGGATACTGAAAAAGATGGTGAAACAGGGTGGGGAAGATGAGCAGGAACTGAGCTGTGCTGCTTCACTCCTTCATTGCTGCGATTACTATTACAAAACTTTCCCAATCGGCAACACTAACAGCTTCTCTAAAACATAACTTTTATGATGCCATTTCAAATTAGCACTATTTATAACAACTTGCAAGAACTCAGCCTTGCTTACTAACGCAATATGAGTATCAGTGGATGGGATGTTCTTAAAGGGTCCAGTTGGCAGATGTCCATGAGTTAACAGCAGAGTCATTCATCCCCTCATAAAGCCCTGCCTTCCCTCCACTGTGGAGTCTGCTCCAGTCTCCCATAGACTTTCCTGCGACAGCCAAGTTAGCAGACCGTTCCTATTGTGATCATTCAAACATATCAGGCTGAATGTGTTTTCAAGTCTTGATTATTCACACAGACAATTTCCTATATCAAAAGTAATCTTCCAGCTCCTCAACATCCAGCCAAATAAGACAGATCAACTGTAAAAACTCATCTTAATTTTCATCGAATGATTGTTTCAATGACTCTCTTATTGAAATGTCTTCCTCTAAATATAAATTTTCATATATTCACTTGATTTGTTTTGATATTTAATAGTGTTTATATAGTCTTATATTGTGAATAAGGCCACTGCCTCTGATTCATGTTTATATTATTCTATAGAACACCTAGAATGTGCTGACAATACAGTAGAAACTCTTTGCACCTCCATGGACTATAGCCCACATGGGTCCTCTGTCCATCGGATTTCCCAGGCAAAAATACTGGGGTGGGTTGCCATACCCTCCTCCAGGGATCTTCCCAACCCATGGATTGAACCTGTGTCTCCAACATCTCCTGCATTGGCAGGGATGTTCTTCACACTAGCATTACCTGGGATGCCCAGATTGGTGACAGATAGATAGACAGATACCTGAAATAGATAGTAGATATATGAGATAGATAGATAACTAGTTCCCTGTGTATATTACACACACCTACTGCCATTAGCAAGGCAACTGGAGAGGTTGGGAAGCAGGGCTCCTTCACTGGCTTCAGAAAGGTGGCAGAAAAATGCCTGGACAGTGCACATCCGTGAGTTTCAGCAATGCAGCGGGAAAGTGTGTTGCCTGCGTGCACGTGCTGAAGTTAGGCTGGGAGTGGACGAGTGCCATGACCACTCTCTCATGCCAGCCCCAGCCAGGGAGGAGGCGGGCACTGCAGCCACCTGGGCTCTCTGGCTTCAGCAGGGCAGTGGTATAGTACCATGACCACGGGCCCCTGTCCATCTTAGCAAGGCAGCAGGAGGGTGCTCTCTCCAGCTTACTTGCCTATGCCAGCAGAGTATGTGGAGAGGTCACCTGTCAATATCGCCATCTCGGGAAAATTTTCACAGATCCCTGCCCCTCCAGCACATGTGTTTTAGATTAGCAAATGAGTCTCTCTCACATACACTGCAGGCACTTTTCAAGCTGCTATTTTTCTTTTTTTTTCCCTCTGTGTCTCAGGGTGGGTAAGACAACAGGTGAGTCATTTAGAAGGGAAGTCTCAGATTCTAACAGCACTTTGGACAGCAGCCTGGTTGGATCCCTTAGCCAGACATTTTAGCGGTTCACCCCTCTGGTGCAGACCCCAGGCATTGAGTAGGACACAAGCCCCTCGCTCCTTTGATAGAAGCACTAGCTTGACAAGATCTCTCCACGTTTTCTGTTCCATGCTGGTTTTCAGGCACAGTTCTTGCCAGGGCTCTGTCTCAAATTTTCCTGCCGTCAGTGTGGTCCTTTAATTCTTTGTAGTAGAAAAGCAGGTCATTCAATTTTCAGATCTTTTTCAGAGGGAAACAATTTGTATGTAGCTGTAGAGGTGTGGCCATGAACAGAGGGAGGGTCAGAATCATCCTGTCCTGTCATCTTGGTCCCACATTCATGAGTTTTATGTATGAATTAAACCATTAATTAATGAGCCATTAATTAATTGTCAGTACATTTTAGTAATTTTAAATAAACATAGTTTCCTTTGTCATTCACATTTATAAATAAGTATAATCAGTTCAGTTCAGTTCAGCCGCTCAGTCGTGTCCGACTCTTTGTGACCCCATGACTGCAGCACACCAGGCCTCCCTGTCCATCACCAACTCCTGGACTTTAGTCAAACCCATGTCCATTGAGTCGGTGATGCCATCCGACCATCTCATCCTCTGTCATCCCCTTCTCCTCCCACCTTCAATCTTTCCCAGCATCAGGGTCTCTTCAAATGAGAAAGCTCTTTGCATCAGGTGGCCAAAGTATTGGCATAATATATAGCTTAAATATATAAAATATTGTATAATACAAAGCTTAAATATATATTGAGGTTTCAAAAAGATCCTTCATGTTTTTCTGCATGATGCTACTGAAAAAACAGGATAAACTCTCTGGCTCATCCAATAATTAGTATATAATGAACAATGTATAATATATTATAAAATTATATATCATTAATATATTTATATATTATATATCATGCATATTAATATGTTATATATTTATATGTTAAATACATTTATATATGTATATAGTTTATATATTTATAAATTAAGAAGGCTGTGCTTATGTGCTCAGTCATGTCTAACTCTTTGTGACTCCATGGACTGTAGCCCACCAGGCTCCTCTGTCTTTGGGATTTCCAGGCAAGAATACTGGAACAGGTTGCCATTTCCTCCTCCAAGGGGTCTCCCTGACCCAGGGCTCAAATCTGCATCTCCTGTGTCTCCTGCATTGGCAGGGAGGCATTGTGCCACCAGTGCACCTGGGGACCCTTCAGTAGTTTAATTATCTCTCACTTATTTGCCAAAATGTGCGAATATCCTGATGAGTTAGGGAACCACAATGCATATGCAGGGACTCCCACTCCTGGATAAACAGAAGGTTCTCCCTTCTCCTCTTCATAGCCCTCTCTGGATATTATATATTAAAGGAACTGAAACGTGGATGGAATGTGGAGAGAAGAGACCAGACTAGATGGGGGCCTACTGGTCAAAGTGATGGTATGTTCCCTGGATTTCCTTTTGGCCTCACATACTCTAGTCTTGGAGCTAGAGAAGCTGACAGCCTGGCAATGCTGACAGGACAAAAAAATCCCTGACAAGAACTTGCTCTCTTTATCCAAATGATTAAAAAATGGAGTGACCTCACAAAAAAAAAAAAAAAAAGTTTGAAATTATAAAAGCTCTATTCCAATCAGACACCACAGAGGAAAAAAAACAGCAGTCCTGTCCTTATTCTGCCAATAGAGGTGTGGTGAGCCTAGATTTCTGCTCTCATCAGACTGCATTGTAATGTCCAAAATTACAAGGAAGCTACGGAAGCATCAGAGAAGGTAGAAAAAGCCAAAACGTTCATCTCCAATGGGCACTAATGTGGTTTCTTACCCGTTGATACCAGTGGGGGCCTGTAGGGGAGCATGAACTTCCAAACACAACTATTGACAACAAGACCATTCACTACCATTTTAAGGCAGACCAATAGCACAAGGTACTCATGCTGCTTCCACCCAGAACAATACTAGTGAAGGCCTGGTTGAAGCAAAAGCATTTATCAGTGCCCAGTAGTAGCAAGGAGTTCTCAGCACCATGGGTGTCCATGGAGCCTAAGGGAAAACTAGAGTTTCACCTTCATGATTCCTTCCTTTCCTGTCTGAGTGGTGTTGTAGGAGCCCAGTCCAAGCAGGAGAGTTTAATAAGACCTATATTCTCATAGGTCTTATTCTCATATACAAAAAAGATCTTCATGACCCAGAAAACCACAATGGTGTGATCATTCACCTAGAGCCAGACATCCTGGAATGTGGAATCAAGTGGACTTTAGAAAGCATCACCATGAACAAAGCCAGTAGACGTGACGGAATACCAGTTGAGCTATTTCAAATCCTAAAAGATGATGTTGTGAAAGTGCTGCACTCAATATGCCAGCAAATGTGGAAAACTCAGCAGTGGCCACAGGACTGGAAAAGGTCAGTTTTCATTACAATCCCAAAGATGGGCAATGCCAAAGAATGCTCAGACTATCGCACAATAGCACTCATCTCACATGCTAGCAAAGTAATGCTCAAAAATTTACAAGCCAGGCTTCAACAGCACGTGAACCATGAACTTCAGATGTTCAAGCCAGATTTAACAAAGCCAGAAAAACCAGATATTAAATTGCCAACATCTGTTGGATCATAGAAAAAGCAAGAGAGTTCCAGAAAAAAAATCTACTTCTGCTTTATTGATTATGCCAAAGCCTTTGACTGTGTAGATCACAACAAACTGAGGAAAATTATTCAAGAGATGGGAATACCAGACCATCTTACTCAACTCCTGAGAAATCTGTATGCAGGTCAAGAAGCAATAGTTAGAATTGGACATGGAACAACACACTGGTTCCAAATAGGAAAAGGAGTACATCAAGGCTGTATACTGTCACCCTGTTTATTTAACTTATACGCAGAGTTCGGTTCAGTTCAGTCCCTTAGTCGTGTCCGACTCTTTGAAACCCCATGGACTGCAGCATGCCAGGCCTCCCTGTCTATCACCAACTCCCCAGAGTTTACTCAAACTCATGTCCATTGAGTTGGTGATGCCATCCAACCATCTCATCCTCTGTCATCCCCTTCTCCTCCTGCCTTCAATCTTTCCAAGCATAAGGGTCTTTTCAAATGAGTCAGCTCTTCACAGAGTACATCATGTGAAATGCTGGGCTGGATGAAGCACAAGCTGGAATCAAGATTGCCAGGAGAAATATCAATAACCTCAGATATGCACATGACACCACCCTTATGGCAGAAAGTGAAGAGGAACTAAAGAGCATCTTGATGAAGGTGAAAGAGGAGAGTGAAAAGTTGGCTTAAAACTCGACATTCAAAAAGCTAAGATCATGGCATCTGGTCCAATAACTTCACAGCAAATAGATGGGGAAATAATGGAAAAAGTGACAGACTTTATTTTGGGGGCTCCAAAATCACTGCAGATGGTGACTGCAGCCATGAAATTAAAAGACTTTTGCTCCTTGGAAGAAAAGCTATGACCAACCTAGACAGCATATTAAAAATCAGAGACATTACTTAGTCAACAAAGTCCGTCTAACCAAAGCTATGGTTTTTCCAGTAGTCATGTATGGATGTGAGAGTTGGACTGTAAAGAAAGCTGAGCACCGAAGAATTGATGCTTTTGAACTGTGGTGTTGGAGAAGACTCTTGAGAGTCTCTTGGACTGCAAGATCAAACCAGTCAATCCTATAGAAAATCAGTCCTGAATATTCATTGGAATGACTGATGCTGAATCTGAAGCTCCAATACTTTGGCCACCTGATTCGAAGAGCTGACTCATTGGAAAAGACCCTGATGCTGGGAAAGACTGAAGGAGGGAGGAGAAGGGGACAGCAGAGGATGAGATGGTTGGATGGTATCACCAACTCGATGGGCAAGAGTTTGAGTAAGCTCCAGGAATTGGTGATGGACAGGGAAGCCTGGTGTTCCACAGTCCATGGGGTTTCAAAGAGTCAGACACTACTGAGTGACTGAACTGAACTGATATTCTCATAAAGTAATACCCAAATTGTTCAGATTTCACTCATTACATCAACCGAGAAAACCAATAGATGCCAACCGCAATATGACACAGATGTATGGCAAAACCAATACAGTATTGTAAAGTAAAATAAAGTAAAAATAAAAATTAAAAAAATATATAAAATAAAAAAAGAATTATCTGACAAGGATTTGAAAGCGGACATAATATAAGTATTCCACTTAGTCATTGTGACAGACAGGAAAAAGTAACTGAATGTCTTAATTAAGAAATAGAAAATATCATCAAAAAATAAGGAATATAAAGAAGAATCGAAGGAAATTGTAGAAGTGAGAAATACAATAACAGAAATGTAAAACTCGACAAAGAAACAGAAAGTTCCAATAAAGAAACAGAACATATAAAGAAGAACCAAATGGAAATTTTAAAACTAATAAATACAGATATTTTAAGAATACATTAAAAAATTCAATGGTTAGGCTCAACAGCAGAATGGAAGGAACAAAGGAAAGAATCAGTGAACTTGAAAACAGAACAATAGAAATTATTCAATGTGAATAACAGAGTGAAAATAGATTAAAACAATGAAGAGAATATCAGGACAAGATCTATAATATTCATTTCAGCAGTCCCAAAAGAAGAGAGCTAAAAAAAAAAAATTCAAAACAGTAATGGCTGAAAACTTTTAAACTTTGCAAAAGTCATTAACCTACAAATAAAATACTGAGCAAATAGATAAACTCAAGGAGACCTGATAAGACAGGTAACAACTTTTCTGAAAATTAAAGACAAACTAAAAATCTTGAAACTAAAAAAAAAGAACGAAAGAAAGAAAGAAAATCTTGAAACCAGTATGAGAGAAAGTGTAGGGTCACAGCACTATAGTGGAAAAATAATTTGAATGGCAGCAGAGATCTCATCAGAAACCATAGGGGGAATGATAAAACACAACACCATTTTTCAAATTTGAAAAAAAAAATCTACCAACCTACTACTCTTAAATACTATATATATACATAGCCTTCAAGAAATGAACAGAAAATAAAGACATCTTCATACAAAGTAAAATTTTGAGGATTTGTTGCCACCCTACCTTAAAAGGATGCCTAAAGGAAACCCCCTAAACAGAAATGAATGAATAAGATTATAATGTTGGAATATGAGAAAGGGAGAAAGAACAACAAAAGAGTAAAAATATAAATACAGCCAATAGAATTTTTTCCCTCTTGAACTATTAAAATTATGTTTGACAATTGGATCTAAAATTATATAGTTTGTTATACAAAATTATACAGTGTGTTACAGTTCATATAAATATTTGAGGTAATTATATAATAAATGGGAAGGTAAAAGGATGTACAAGGAGGGAAGTTTTCTACACTTGAACTGGCAAAAATGTGACACCACTAGGTTGTAAGTTACAAAATGTAATAGCTACAACACAAGAATATGTATGTGGAGATAACACTCAAGATCTTATAAGGAAATAAAAACAAAATTGTTTAAAAAACCCACTAATAAGGAACCAGGAAAACACAAAACTAGAGACTAAAAGGGAGAGAGGACAAAGAATAAAATGGAAGAATTAGCTACAACTTATCAATAACATTAAATGCTATATAATTGTCTATGTTACTAATTAAAAGAAAGATCGGCACAGATTTTTAAAATGTGACCCAACTGTATGCTGTTCATAATAATTCACTTCAAGTATCATGAAATAGATAGATACAAACCCAAAGGATGGAAAAGATACACCATGCAAACATTAATCAAAAGAAACCAGGAATGTCTATATCAACATCAAATAAAATAGTCATCGGAGCAAAGAAAATAACAAGGGAGGTAAAGGGATATGATAATAAAAATGTCAATACATCAAAAAGTCAGAGTATTTTTGTATGCGTATGTACCAAACAATAGAAGTGAAAATTATATGAAGCAAAACCTAATAGATTTGAAAGGAGAATTAGACAAAACTATCATTATCATTCAAGACTTCACGCCTTTCTCAACAAGTGATTAAACAACTAGAGAGGAAATCAGTCAAGGCATAGAAGAGTTCAACAACACCATTAACCAACAACATAGAACTGACATTTATAGCATACTTTCCACCAAATAACAGCAGAATACCTATTATCTTCCAATGCCGATAAAATATGTATCAAGACAGACCACATCTTGAGCCATAAACACATTTGAGCAAATTTAAAAGATCTGAAATAGTGTAGTCTGGGTTCTCTGACCAAAGGAATCAAGCTGGAAATAAAAGACAAAAAGATGAAAAGAACATTTCCAAACATTTGGAAAGTAGATAAGAAAATTCAGGAGGTCAAAGCATCTGCATATATATTCATATATATGAATGAATATATCAATATATCAAATTTTGTGGCACACAGAGAGAGCCGTGGTGAGAGGAAAAGTTATAGGAATAAATGCGTACCTTAGAAAAGTCTAAGTCGTAAATCTAAGCTACACCTCAAGAAAGTGGGAAAATAAGAGCAAAATAATCGTTTCATGACAAATATATGAGGAAACAATGAAAACTATGACAGATTTTATTTTCTTGGGCTCCAAAATCACTGCAGATGGTGACTGCAGCCATGAAATTAAAAGACACTTGCTCCTTGGAAGAAAAGCTATGACAGACCCAGACAGCATATTAAAAAGTGGAGACATTACTTTGCCAACAAGATCTGTCTAGTTAAAACTATGGTTTTTCCAGTACTCATGTATGCATGTGAGAGTTGGACTATAAAGAAGACTGAGCACCAAAGAATTAACGTTTTTGAACTGTGGTGCTGGAGAAAACTTTTGAGAGTCCCTTGGACAGCAAGAAGATCAAACCAGTCAATCCTAAAGGAAATCAACCCTGAATATTCATTGAAGTACTGATGGTGAACCTGAAGCTCCAATACTCTGGCCACCTGATGCAAAGAACTGACTCATTGGAAAAGACCCTGATGCTGGGAAAGAGTGAAGGCAGGAGGAGAAGGGGACGACAGAGGATGAGATGGTTGGATGGCATCACTGACTCAATGGATATGAGTTTGAGAAAGCTCTGGGAGATAGTGAAGGACAGGGAAGCTTGGAGTGCTGCAGTCCATGGAGCTGCGAAGAGTTGGACACGACTGAGTGTCTGAACAACAACAATAAATACTAAAGCAAACATAAGAAATAAACAATAAAGATAAGAGCAGAAATCAATGTACTTGAAAGAGAAAAACAATAGAGAAAATCAATGAAATGAAGATCTGACTGTTTGAAAAGATATATACAACTACCAACCTCTAACTATACTGAGAAAGAAGAAAAGAAGAAAGAAAGAAGCAAAAACTTCATTTTTCTTGGATGAGGGTAAGATAAATATTTTCCCACACATGGGCCATCAAGAAAAGACTACTAAAATATATACTTCAGTAAGGAAAACACTGAATTGATCAAAGTAACAGGCTCACAAGACATGATTCTGCTACAAATACTAAGCATTTGCACAATTTGGAAAATATACTTGTATAGACTGAGAGGAGTCATATATAGGCAATAAGAATAGTGATTTAAAATATTCACTGACCAAAAGAATGTGAGCAGAAGTGATGTTTGTCACTTTCCTCCAGAAGTGCCCTAAGCAATCTTCAATGGGCTCTCTAAAAAACATTTACATATCATATACATCATAATATTAATATCACCTGTAATATGTAAATACATGCAAATGCCATAAAATAACTGCTTTAATGGGAAAATAAAACTGAAATGTTTTAAATTTGAAATGGTAAAAGAAAGGCTGGAAGGACAAAAGAAGGAGAAGTGGAAGAGAACAAAGGAAAACAAAAACAAAAAGAAGAGGGAGGGAGGAAGAAGGGAGAAAAGGGGATGGACAGAAAAGACAAACTGCCTGTTGCAGGTTGCTATGTGTATCTCCTGCCACCACTCAGTCCATTATCTTATTTCCTTTGAACAAAATCGCTCAAGTCTAAAAAAATGCACTCAGATTGTCCCTGACACTCCTGCCAGTCTACCCCATGTTGAAGGTAAAGCCTGCATCCCACCTCTTCTTCTAAGTCTTCCCCCAAGCTGCCTTCCTTGTCTTTTGTTTTTCTTCTTTTTTAACTTGCCCAAGCGCTTAGCTGGACCACCCTCTTTGACATTTTGCTTATGCTGTTGTCTCATATTACTGTCAGTGTGAATAAGCAGTTCCGTGTGTGCTGACCTTCTGCCAGTTGCGAGACTTCTGGTCGCACTGCCCTTGAGACCAGGGCAATGAGGATACCAGGCTGGTCCCATCTCATTAGCTGTTTGCTCATTCCAGGCAACTCCCCATCCTCATAAAGACCTCACCCAGCAGATAAGAATAGCACATATATTGCTTGGGACCAGGGAGAGCCTTCTTCTAAGTGCAGCATTCTACGTGGCAGAGGGCAGGCTCAAGTTATCAAAGCAAAGCTGCCAATATCATTAAGAGATGCTCTCTCTGCAGCTTTCACAGGACCAAGTCCGTTTGGTAAGGAAGAGGAATGGTACCGTCAGCAATATTGCGGTGTCCGTGATTCTCCCTTTCACTCTTTCTCTGTTTCAAAGATGATAAATTCAAGAAGAAGCTATCACATATGCAAATTCAATCAAATATAATTTAAAGGAAATCACATGATGCAGAAATCAAACTGTGCCTCCAACAATAAGGTGGCCCTTAATACACAGGTGTGGAAAATGCATGGAGAAAATATCTGAAACCTGTTTTCATTTCCTTCCAAATGCTTTGCTATCCTGTGTGTGCATGCATGCTTAGTCGCTCAGCCGTGTCCAACTCTTTACGACCCCATGGACTGCAGTTTGCCAGGCTCCTCTGTCCATGGGGATTCTCCAGGCAAGAATACTGGAGTGGGTTGCCATGCCTTCCTCCAGGGGATCTTCCCGACCCAGGGATCAAACCCAGGCCTCCTCTTTGCAGGTGGATTCTTTACCATCTGAGACACCAGAGAAGACCTTGCTATCCTGTAAAAACACATTAAAAAGTCACCTTGGGTAGTGCTGGAGAATTATGTGGTGCAGCGAGAAAAATGTAAAAGAAGAAGAAAACATTATGTCATACAAACGATTGGAGGCAGAAATCCTGGTTTCAAAGACCTAGTGAGAAGCAGGAACTTATCTTCTCTGAGCTTTACTGTCTTCATCTGTAAATTGGGTATCTCATTGGCTTTCTTCTTGAAGCGATATATAAAGAGCAAATTTCATAGCACAACACCTGACACATGGTTACTTAACAGAATCTGTAGTCCCCTCTTCTTCCCACAGTGTTGGGAGATAAGGCATGAAAATATTTTTATTTTGGTGAGTTCATCACCTTCATCTTCAAGTATAAACCCATCAGTGCAGCTTTGAACACACTTTCTGGGCAAAGCCATTAAAAAGATTCCATCCCTTGCAATTCTTCCAAGCCAGCCTGTATAGCAATTTGCAACTTTATGATGTGATAAATAGAATTTCTTTGTTTTGATTTTTCATTTGCATATTTATTGAGATATGACGATCTTAATTAGTTCTGCTTTTTGTGTGTTTGTTTGTTTTCTCGGTTAGGAAAAGACAGCTTTCTGTAGAGCAAAATGATTCTGTATGCTAACAGGGTGAACAAAACTTAGCCTGTGGCGTTCCTTGATGTGAATGCTCCTTAGAACAGAGCTTTGTGGATTCCCTTTTTCCTTGTTTTCTCTTTAAATGCCGAGGTGATGTTCAAGACTTGGGTGAGGGCCAGATCTCAAGAGGCAGCTGTCTACTGAGGAGCAGTAGAACACTCTTTAAATTCTAGACACTTAGCTTCATCCAACGCTTTCTCCCCAGCCTACAGATCACCTGTCTGCTTCCTGGAAAAGCTGAGCCCCATCAAATGCCTCTTCCCAATGAAACACAGCCCTGTTGCCTCTTGGCTTCTGTAGAAGAGAAAGAGGAAGTCTGAATCCCCTTGTTAACTGCATCCCAGGGAAGTATTTGGACATGTTGTTCACATCATGCTGTTGCAATCCAACCTTTGGGAGCATAGCTCTGTGAATGCTGTGTCCCATTGAGGAGGTATCAGCAGCCTATTAGACAACTCATAAACATCTAAAGACAAACAAATTATTCCCACTATGCATATCTCACCATCATCACCCAAAACAATTAGCATGGTTCCCTAGTGTTTCCTATTCGCCAAGTTCTTCACATCATCACAAAGTCTGTCATTGATTCAACACTTGTAAGGGGAAGGGCATAATTTATTATTTCACCTTTTTTTGTTTTTTTTTTTTTTTTGGTCTTGTTATTGTTAACTTCAGTAATGGAGCATTTCAAGTATACAGAAAGCAGCACTAAGCAGTATTAGTAAAGGAAAAATAAATAAATCAATAACATTGTTATCACCTACTATTTATTTGCATTTGCTCTCATTTCATTGAAATTAAAAAAAAAGAAAACAAGCAAAAATATAGGGTGATATTATCATTTCTGTTTCAGTTGGGAAAAGAGAGACGTTGGGTATTTAAATAATTTTCTCAGTATTTTAAATTTATACATGGCATAGAAGATATATAATCAGATAAGATGAAGGGCTTCTGTAACCCAAATGAGCTGAATGGCTTAATTCATTCAACAAATGTTGCTGTATAAAACCTACTTTATCTCAGGAAGAACTGTAATGAAATAGCAATTCAGCCAAAATCAAAGTCATGAACTCTGCATATGGTTTAGAGGTCTAGAAAATGTCATTTTCACTCAAAAAAAAAAAAAAAAGAAAAAAGAAAACAAATGTCTTTTTAAAATTGATTTATAAATTATTTTTAATTGGAGTATAGTTGCTTTACAATGTTGGGGTAGTTTCTGCTGTGAGCAAAGGGGACCAGCCGTACATGTACACGTGTACTCTTCTAGGTTTCATTCCCGCACAGGCCACTCCAGAGCGCCAACCAGAGTATGCTGCACTATACAGTAAGTTCTTACTAGTTATATTTTATATATATTAACGTGTGTGTGTGTTCGGTCATGTCCGACTCTTTGTGACCCCATGGACTGCAACCCAACAGGCTCCTCTGTCCACAGGGTTTCCCAGGCAAGAATACTGGGGTCAGTTGCCATTTGCTTCTTCAGGGGATCTTCCTGATCCAGGGATTGAATCCATGTCTCTTGCATCTCCTGCTTTAGCAGGTGGATTCTTTACCACTGTGCCACCTGGGAAGCCCATATATATATATTAATAGTAGCATATATATATATGTCAACCCCAATATATATATATGTGTCTATATATATATATATGTGTATGTCAACCCCAATCTCCCAAGACTCCCTTTCCTCCTTAGTAACCATAAGTTTGGGGACTTCCCAGGTGGTGCTAGTGGTAAAGAATCTGCCTGCCAATGCAGGAGACCTGGGTTTGATCCCTGGGTCAGGAAGATCCCCTGGAGAAGAAAATGGCAACCCACTCCAGTATTCTTGCCTGGTGAATCCCATGGACAGAGGAGCCTGGCAGGCTACAGTCCATGGGGTTGCAAAGAGTTGGACATGACTGAAGCAACTTGGCACAGCAACCATAAGTTTGCTTTCTACATCTGTGATTCAATTTCTGTTTTGTAAATAGGTTCATATATAAGCAATATCATATGATATTTGTCTTTATTTGCCTGACTTATTTCATTCAGTATGACAATCTCTAAGTCCATCTATGTTGATGTAAATGACATTATTTCATTCTTTTTATGGCTGAGTAAAATTCCATGGTATGTATATGTACATATTCTTTATCCATTCCTCCTGGACATTTACATTGCTTCCATGTCCTGGATATTATAAGATGTCCTGCAGTAAACTTTGAGGGTGCATGTATCCTTTTGAATTATGGTTTTCTCTGGATATGTGCCCAGGAGTGGGAATTCTGCATTATATGGCAGCTCTATTTTTAGTTTTTTAAGGAATCTCCATACAGTTCTCCATAGTGGCTGTACCAATTTATATTGCCACCAACAGTGTAAGAGGGTTCCCTTTTCTCCATACCTTCTCTAGCATTGGTTTGTAGGTGTTTTGGTGATGGTTATTACGATCAGCGTGAGGTGGTAACTCACTGTAGTTTTGATTTGCACTTTTCTGATAATTAGAGATGCATACCATTTTTCATGTACCTCTTGGCTATTGTCCAACTTCTTCTTGGATAAGTTAATCCATGATGGTGTCAGGATGCAGACCAAATTCTTCATAAAATTAGAAATACAGAATAGAAGAGGGTGAGAGTGGGAGAAAGGCATTAATGTAAACGAAGGACAGCAAAATAGATGGGGAGGGGAGAGAGAGAGAGAAAGAAAGAGTAAGAGGACAGTTTAGTGAAACTTGTTCAACCAACTTGTCAGCGAGAATTTACCCCTAAGTTCTCATCCCTGATATGATAAATGAATTGATGTAAGTAAGTGGCTTGAAGGAAAAGGTATGTAAATGTGAGATGCTGGTTCATTGTAGAGGACAGTCAATGACTAAAATGGCAATTATATGAAAGAAGGTCTTTGAGTGGCCCAGTGATGTTTCAGACATGTACTGTGAATTGTGTATTATTATTTTCTGAGTTCTTCTCTTTGGAAACTCACTGGGTGATTATGGAATTGGAGCTGGGGTACAAGGCTGTCTATGTGCGTGCGTGCACTCAGTTGCTTCAGTCGTGTCCGACTCTAGGCAACCGCATGGACTGCAGTCTATCAGACTTCTGTGTTCACGGGAATCTCCAGGCAAGAATACTGGAGTGGGCTGCCATGCCCATACTCTGTGGCTCAGGGACCCAGAGAAGCCAACTAATTCATATAGGGTCCAAATAAGGATAGGATGATCTGCTGCTGCTGCTGCTGAAGTTGCTTCAGTTGTGTCTGACTCTGCGACCCCATAGATGGCAGCCAACCAGGCTCCCCTGTCCTTGGGATTCTCCAGGCAAAAACACTGGAGTGGGTTGCCATTTCCTTCTGCAATGCATGAAAGTGAAAAGTGAAAATGAAATCGTTCAGTCGTGTCCGACTCGTAGCGACCTCATGGACTGCAGCCTACCAGGCTCCTCCACCCATGAGATTTTCCAGGCAAGAGTACTGGAGTGGGGTGCCATTGCCTTCTGCTGCTGCTGCTAAGTTGCTTCAGTCGTGTCCGACTCTGTGTGACCCCATAGGCAGCAGCCCACCAGGCTCTACTGTCCCTGGGATTCTCCAGGCAAGAACACTGGAGTGGGTTGCCATTTCCTTCTGCAATGCATGAAAGTGAAAAGTGAAAGTGAAGTCACTGAGATGTGTCCAACTCTCAGCGACCCCATGGACTGCAGCCTACCAGGCTCCTCCGTCCATGGGATTTTCCAGGCCATTGCCTTCTACTTGATGTCGATTGACAAGACAGGATATTTTAGGGCAAGACAGTTTGCCACTTTAGAAATGAATGATGATGGTTTTGTTCAGACTACTACTGTTAAAGTGTCCAAAAGATAACCCATACTTATGTCTGCTTTCCATCATTCTTACCATGTTTTCACAATAAATGGCTCCAATGGTCCTTTGAAAGTCCATTCTATTAAACCAGCAAATCATCACTTTTAGCTACAGTATAACTGGGTATAGCTAACATATTTTACCATTTGATACATTCTCCTGAACATTGGAACACATGGTACCATATAAATTTCAAAGTATCAGAAACTAAAATATCTTACTTTGACACTAAACAAACTGTGGTTCTGTCTCACTCAGCTACAATGTTGTAAAACTCATCTTCATCTTTCAAAAACTTGTAAAAGAACACTTTCTCATTTTCCCGAAAGAAATCAGAAAATTTGAAAGAAATACATGTTTGTTGAAAACACTTAAATTTTTGGTTAGCTTTGGTCCACCTTTCCATGCTAAGTGGTATCACCACTTCCATTTTATATTAGAAGGGCTTGCCTTTCTTATATACTCCAAAGCCACAAAGAAATAAATTTGGTTCCTGTGTATATAGTAATCAACATAAAGAACACTATGTGTGATGGGAAAGGTCATGACAATACAACAAATTAGGACAATTTAAAATATAGACATAAGTTCTGATTCTTCAAAAAGTTAAAAGATAATTAATGTATGCATTTACTTTCTGACTCACAGTTTATAGATGTATGTCCCTTAAGCACCACTCTGCACTTACTTGTTATAGAACTCTTTATGTTATAAATGTTTATATATTAGTCTCACTCCAGGAATGAAAACCATTGATTGCTCAGCCAGTGAATATAGTCTGACATTCTGAGCTTTCCTTACTTCAGAAAGTATCCATGTTTTAACTCTTCCACAGTTTTCTCTTTCTGACATGATTTTATGTTCTGGTGAACAGGTTTGACTTCGAATGGCTCACAAAAGATATGCAAATAATAGCGCTGGAGGTGCGCACAGCAAACGCTAGTTCTAAAGCAGCTTGAGGCCAGGAGCACATTGAAGGACCTGAAGGCTAAGGAAACAGATGATTAATGTCCAGCGCTATTTGGTGTCCCCAGAGAAGTCACTGGACAAATCTCCTGTTACTAAAATTGAGGACCACCCCGCCCCCTCTCATCCCCAGAAAATTCATTTTGTATCTAGATCTTCTTGGGTTGCCATCCTCTCTCCTCAAATCACTGTCATCTATAAGTCGATGGAACTTATAAAAAGCCAATAACTTTGAATTTCAGCATTAATATTATCTTTAAAATGTAAATACAAGCTTAAATTCTAGTGGGAGTTCTGCTTGTCCTGTGATAAAGCAAAAGTGACGAGACAGCTGGTTAGAAGTTCTACCCTACCTCAAAAAAAAAAAAATGTAAATACACAATCAATTTTAGGTCTGTATTTCACATGGGCTGGTTTTATTGGGTTTTGTTTGTTTATATATTTATTTTGGCATCCAGTAGGTTCTCATGAGTTATCTATATTATGCATATTTTTGTATATATGTCAATTCCAATCTCCCAACCCATCCCACCCTCCTTTCCCCCCTTGCTGTCCGTACGTTTGTTCTTTATGTCTGTGTCTCTATCTCTGCTTTGCCTTGACAGACAGTTTCAGTCTCCTGAGCATTTAGTTTTGCCTGGACAGCCCAGTCCTTGTTCATGAAGTATCCCCACGCGGGCTGGCCACTGGCAGTAGAATGGTTCATGGATCATGATACTTCCTTCCCCCGCTGGTCCCAGGAATTGAAGTTCTGTACCTCCCTGGGCCCAGAGAAAACAATTCCACTTTTCTGAACCTGGAGAGGGGCATGGCAACTCTCTCCAGCATTCTTGTCTGGAGAATCCCATGGACTGAGGCGCCTGGCAGGCTACAGTCCATAGAGTCACAAAGTCAGGCAGGACTGAAGTGACTTAGCAAGCATGCAACAGACCTGGAGGTTCTCCCAGAGATGTGTCCAGCCTTTGTCATGCAGAGGCAGTAAGGGTGGAGAAAGGTTGTAACCCTAGGTCTTCTTTCATTGTTTTCCCATTCTTCCCCTGAGATTTTAGAGTAAATGGGAGGAAAATGAACGCTTGCTGAGGTTCGCATACATCCTTGTAAACCTATGTCTCTCTGTTGAGACCCCTTTATCCTGAAAAGAGAAATCTTTTCTTTCTTTGTTTTCCCCATTCATGCTAACTCAACTGGAGATTTATAAAAGTCCTTTGATATTATAAAAAGCTGCCTAAAACTCACTGTATCTTATGAGGTCCCTAGTCTGAACTGTGTGAGCTCTAGCTAGAAGAATTTGCAGTGGTAGCCTGGAACAAAGTCACGGAATTCAAAGTGAAGGAAACAGCAGCTGTAAAGTCCAATGTCAAGAACTGGTGTTCATAGGAACTGTGTTGAAAGGGACGTGTATAGCTGTGATTCATGCTGTACTCTCATTTCTACAAACACTTCCTTCTCTCCAGATGCAGAATGACTAGACACTTTAGGAATTAAAAATCTAATATAAGGACACAGCAGAATGGAATGCTTGAAGGAGATAGTGGCTTCAAATGATTAAGTAGGAAAGCAATGAAGGAGGTGTTTGAATCACATGACAATATATAAATGTATCAAATTAACATGTTCTACACCTTAAATTTGCACAACATCATATGTCAAAGATATTGCAATAAAGAAGCTGAGATTTACTGTGGTTTGAATAATGAAAATATTTAAAAGTAAGAAACAAGTTAGATAGAAAGATACGTAGATATATATACTTTCCATAAATGTAACTTATTATTTATATTTATTTTAATAAATAGCTTTTATGCAGCAAGATCTTCACATAATCTTTAAGTTTACTGGTAACTGGTATTTTTTCTTTTCAGTTTGCATTGGAATATAGTTGCTTTACAATGTTGTGCTATTTTCTGCTGTACAGCAAAGTGAATAAGCTATATATATACACATACACACACGGATATATACACACGCACACACATATATACATATATTTGCTATTGTTGTTTAGTCACAAGTTGTGTCCAACACTTTTGTGACCCCATGGACTGTAGCCCACCAGGCTCCTCTGTCCATGGGATTTTCCAGGCAAGAATACTGGAGTGGGGAGCCATTTCCTTCTCCAGAGGATCTTCCTAGGGATTGAACTTGTGTCTCCTGCACTGGGAGGCAGATTCTTTACCGCTAGCACCGCCAGGGAAGTCTTTATATATACACAACATGCACACATACACACACACATATATATACACACATATGCATACATACATATGCATACATATAGCGCCTCTTGCTTGGATTTCCTTCCCATTTAGGTCACTGCAGAGCACTGAGTAGAGTTCCCTGCGCCATCCAGTGGGTTCTCATGAGTTATCTGTTTTATACATAGTAGGACATGTATGTCAATCTCCACTTCCCAATTCCTCCCACTCCCCCTCCCCCTTGGAATCCAAATGTTTGCTCTCTCTGTGTGTCTATTTCTGCTTTGCAAATAGGTTCATCTTAAGGACTTCCCTGGTGATCCAGTGGTTAAGACTCTGCCTTCCAATGCAAATAGATTCATCTGTATCATTCTTTCTAGATCCCACCATACTTAAACACATATTTTAAGCACAACATTTGGTTTTCAGCAAACCTGGTTGCTTTCCCCACCCCTTCACTTAATAGAGTTTTGGTCTATGCCATTTTCTATCACGGAAGCTTGATATCACATATCTAGGGAGAAAAAGGAGCTTCCACAGTCTCAGTTCTACTTATTTCTTCATCCACGTTTTTCAACTATATTCTCCTACATGATCCCTCCATTCAAGGTCACTTGGCCTTTCACCTCTCTTCTCGTACTCAGGACTTTGCTGTTTCTCTGACTTGACTCATCCTGACTCTGCCTGCAGTGCTCTCCTTCTCATTGCTGGTAACTGAAACCCCCACTTGTCTTAAGACCAAGCCCACATGTTCTTTCTTTCATTAAAACAAACAAACAAAAGTCCATGATTATGCAGGGTAGAAATAATTACCTGGTCAGTTTGAATGCATTTATTCACTGCATTTTCCCTTACAGATCAGAAACATGTTTCAGATTACCTTGTAACTCTCGTCATTATTAGCCCTTACCTCATACATAAAAAATGCTCAAATCATACACTAAATTGAGAAATGACAGAAAATCTCACTTTTTTAATGTAAGAAAAACATACTCTGCCTGCAGATTAGGGTTATCCCCATGTCTCTGCTGATTTTTACTGGCCACACACAAAAATTGAAGAGGTGAGGTGTTCAAGAGAATTCATACTTTAAACATTGAAACTACAAAAGACACAGTGCTAGAGTGGGCCGTTCCTTTACAAGAACATTTGCTAAAACTTCAAGCTAATCAGTGTTCTTAGGTGAGATTCTAGTTTGCTTGCCATAGGCAGATACTGGTGTTCTCTGTCTTAGGAAAATAAGAAGCTAGAATAAGATGCTTAGTAGCTAAGATGAAAAAGGCAAAAATGGCTGGATGTTGAAAATTTGCAGGATGTGGGGGGCGGTTAGAAGTTGGAGAGATTATTAAGAAACAAAATCAGTATTGCTATTTAAAGATTCTGTTTTGTTATCTTGGAAACCTTCTCCCAAATTCTATGTTTCTATCAGACTCTCAGGTTTCAGATAAAAGGATTTTGTGTTGCTATTGTTATACAGACTAAAAGAATTCTTTACACAGGCCTTTTTGTTGTAAGAACAAAATTGAATCTCCTTGCTTTCTGAAACACCCAGGGATTCCAAGGAGTTTAGAGAGCAATGAATTCCTATCTCAGTTGTGGAGAGAAAACCAGATGGCTCTTGATTTCAGGACTTAAATCTATATCCAACACTACCTACCACCAAATTGAGGGCAAAACCTGCCATTTTGTGGATGTTATTCTCTTTTTGGTTAAGAGTAGTAGATTTAATCTATGGATTATCACTTTTATCACGCATGTTTTCATGACATTTAGGTTCCATGGTAGCCAGGCATAATGGCCATGATGGCACCATTGACTCGACAGACATGAGTTGGAGGAGACAGTGGAGGACAGGGAAGCGTGGCGTGCTGCAGTCCACGGGGCTGCAGAGAGTCACACACGGCTGAGTAACTGAACAGCGACAAACACGTCTGGGAGAAAACTCTGGTTAAGTATGGTTCTTTAAAGAATGAAGTAGTTAGGTTTATCAGCTACTAAATGTCGTAGAGAGTGGTGATACTTTCTGCCATGAAGGAGATAAATAATCTGGCTTCCCGGGTGGCTCACTGGTAAAGAATTCGCCAGCCAGTGCAGGGGACCTGGGTTTAATCCCTGGGTCAGGAAGATCCCCTGGAGTAAGAGATGGTAACTTACTACAGTATTCTTACCCGGAAGATCCCCTGGAGTAAGAGATGGTAACTTACTACCGTATTCTTACCCGGAAGATCCCATGGACAGAGGAGCATGGTGGGCTACAGTCCATGGGGTCACAGAAGAGTTGGATACAACTTAGCAACTAAACAATAACAGATAAATAATCAGCACATGACATTTGAAGAGATGTGAAGTATTGAGAATAGATAGACTCTCATATTGTACAGACTGTGGAGAAATCAAGTCTTTTCACAAAATGTGGGAGAGAAAACTGTTCAGTACCTTCCAAGGGAGGTTACCCTAACCCCAAGAAGTCAATTTTAATTTATCCCACACTCACTTCTAAGGGAACTTAATTAATAGGGTATTAACAGTAGAATCAATTTTGCTATAAACATGACTGTTGACCTTCAAGGAAATATTTTGATTTAAACAGTTAACTAGACACAGCTTGAGTTGGGCTCATGAAAAATATATATATATAATTGTAAGTGACAATTATGGCCTTTTAAAAAAATATCAAAATCTGAAGTCAGTAAAGACAGCCTCTGAGGATCATAACTGAGGAGGGAATTCCCTTCTCAGGGAAGCTTCCCAACCCAGGGATCGAACCCGCATCTCCTGCATTGTAGGCAGATTCTTTATCATCTGAGCCACCAGGGAAGACTGACAGGACATAAAAGACTGCAAATATCCTGTCTGAGGTGGATTAGGAGAGTTTGTTACAAAGAATCAAAAAATAAATATCCTTTTAGGAGGGGCTGGGACAGTTTGTTATAAGCATCATGATAAAACATATCATGCAATGTACTATAATACCATTTGATATGATATAAAGATGCAACAGCAATTTGACCTAAGGCAGAAGTAAATAAGTACCACTTAACAAAGGCATGGCACTGTATTATAAGAATTAAAACAAATGATAGTTTTTATATACATGTAAAATTAGCTTGCAGATTATATAACACTATATATTTAGTTCATATATATTAATAGAAACTATTATACATTAAACGCTGTTTTTATCACTGTAAATTTTTTTAAAGTGTCTTTAATATAAGTTAAAATAGCAGTAAATAGGTGCTTTAGCATCAGCCAGTAGCATCTGCTCTATTAGGTAGCTTTTTCCATTTACTAATTACTGAGTTACATAGCAGTAACAATAAGAAGCACAATAAAATGCATCTGCTGTAGAAAGCTTACTGAGAATTGTGTGGTTAGAGACTTTAAATAAATTACCTCATTTAACACCACAGTATTGCTTTATACTGTGTTTTTCACTTCTGATTTCAAAATATAAATATTCTGTCTTGATCTTTCTTGTGCCTTAAGGCATGCACATCCCAGACTCATGAAGATTCTTACTAACTCATTTAATCCACTCATTCATTCAATAATCATTTATTGATCATCATATTCATATTGATTATGAATGTTCTTTTCTTCATTTATCTATTTACTGATTTCGGGGAGAAAAGTAAAGCAAAGCCAGCTTTCATCCACGTTCCGTGTGCTGAGGGCTGTCGATGTAGAAGGGGATACAGAAGAGCCAGGGAGGGGAATGGGGGACAGACATACTCAGAGATCAGTCACAGTGTTGTTCACTGAACATTCTATCAGAAGAGTGGGCAGGGCAGACTGGGAGCTCAGAATGAAACAAGCGATTCAGTTGGAGGGGCTGGGGAGGTGTCCTCAAACAGGGAATGTATGAGCTTTGATCTGGGCTAAGACTAGCGGAAAGGACACCCCAGGATGAACAGTAACAGATAAAAAATCCTGGAAGAACATAGTCCACATAGCAACAGTGAGCCTTTTAGAGTCAGAAGCATAAACTGTGCATAGCGCTAGTAGTAAAGAATTGGCCTGCTAATACAGGAGACACAGGTTCAATTCCTGGGTCAGGAAGATCCCTGGAGAAGGAAATAGCAATGGACTCCAGTGTCCTTGCCTGGAGAATCTCAAGGACAGAGAAGCCTGGCAGGCTATAATTCATGGGGTGAAGAGTCGGACTTGACTGAAACAACTAAAGAGCCTCTTGGTGAAAGTGAAAGAGGAGAGTGAAAAAGCTGGCTTAAAGCTCAACATTCAGAAAACGAAGATCATGGCTTCGGGTCCAATCACTTCATGGGTAGATGGGGAAACAGCGGAAACAGTGTCAGACTTTATTTTGGGGGCTCCAAAATCCCTTCAGATGGTGACTGCAGCCATGAAATTAAAAGACTCTTACTCCTTGGAAGGAAAGTTATGACCAACCTAGACAGCATATTAAAAAGCAAAGACATTACTTTGCCAACCAAGGTCCGTCTAGTCAAGGCTATGGTTTTCCCAGTGGTCACGTATGGATGTGAGAGTTGGACAATAAAGAAAGCTGAGTGCCAAAGATGCTTTTGAACTGTGGTGTTAGAGAAGACTCTTGAGAGTCCCTTGGACTGCAAGGAGATCCACCAGTCCATCCTAAAGGAGATCAGTCCTGGGTGTCCATTGGAAGGACTGATGTTGAAGCTGAAACTCCAAAACTTTGGCCACCTGATGTGAAGACCTGACTTATTTGAAAAGCCCCTGATGCTTGGCAAGATTGAGGGCAGGAGGAAAAGGGGACGACAGAGGATGAGATGGTTGGATGGCATCAACGACTCAATAGATGTGGGTTTGGGTGGACCCTGGGAGTTGGTGATGGACAGGGAGGCCTGGGATGCTGTGATACATAGGGTTGCAAAGAGTTGGACATGACTGAGCAACTGAACTGAACTGAACTGAAGCAACTTATCATGCCCACGTGCATGGAAGCATAAACTGTGTACAGCTAATTGTGGGACATGAAGTTAGGAGCTGCTCAGTGAAGGAAACCAAACCAGCCTTAATTTCATTTTGTGTTTATAAAGAAGATGTTGGAATGACTCCCTATCCCATTAGCATTAGATATAATTATTTAAACATACCTTGTTAGAGATTAGCTGTTTAATTTTAAAAAACATAATTAATTGGAGCAATGTGTTAAATAATAATATTTGACATCATTAATGAGGGGATAATTATGTGTGCTATTTAAAAACAGCACAATACTAATATTTTCTTGTCAAGTAAAGCAAAAGCTAACTATAAAGCACCTTAACTCTCTGACTTAATTCATTTTGGAATTCACATTCCTGGCAATAATCACTCAAATTAAAAAAAAAAAACAACTTATTTTAAATTTATCCATGCAAACTCAAGTAAATATAAGAAAAATGGAGGCACATTTTCATAAAGAATAGGTAAGAAAAGGGGGCTAAAGGGGGTTCCCATTGGGTACATGTAAATTACATGAACTCAGACTTATCAAGCCTTGGAGAAAATGCCCCCACAGAGTTGCTATTTAGCTATAGAATGTCATTAGGGTCCAAGAGAAGCCTGATTCTAAAAGAACTTGTTTTGCATTGATGGGGAGAAGTAATGATGGGTCAATATTATAGACCACTTAGTAGGTGCTAACATCATGGACCGCTTCATAGGTAACATTTAACATGCTATATACACTGTTTCTCTAAGTTTCACAAAAGTCCAGTGGGCTAAGTGCTATTCATATGCTTAATTTTTCTGAGAAGGATGAACAGGTCAGGGGATTTGCCCAAGGTCACTCAGCTAATAATCAGTAGTGTCAGGGTGCATCCTGAGGTTTTGCTGAAAGCTTTACACCAGAAGACATTGTACACTGACATCTGAAAGTTATAGTTCAGATGCTAATACAGCAAGTCATTAAAAATGGATATGGGTATATTTTATGATTTGACTTGAGCATTGTAACTGAATAGTATACGGCTGTTCTTTGCTGTCTGTTATTTAGCAAAGAGTATCTATGGAAAATGAGGTTCTGGGGTATCACTCTGGCTTATTTACTTCTGGGAGAGTGATTAACAAATGAAGTATAGCCACTTCCTCTCAATAAAGCTCCTGTTCACAGGATGCCCACAAATATTTGTGAGCTAGATAATGACATCTGGTTGAATTGTATTAAAGTGTTATTTTTTGAAGGTCAAGAGAGGTCCAGTATTGGCCAGTTCATATGTTTGAACTTAATGCTATTAGACGATTCTATTGAAAGGTCACCTTGAAGAGGTGAATAGCATGTAGTTGGGGAAATGAAACAAGAAGATGATTTTGAGTATTCTTGCAGTGATCCAGGGGAAAAAGAATGACTGCTTCAGTAAAAGTCATGTCTGGATCTGTGTCTCTATTTCTGCTTTACAAGGAAGATCATTGACACTGTATTTTTTTTTCTAGTTTCCACATATATGTGTTAATAAAAGAAACATATGGATACTAAAGGAGAAAGGGAAGGTGGGATGAATTGGGAGACTGGGATTGACATATTTACATTATTTATACCATGTATAAAATAGATAGCTAATGAGAACCTACTGTATAGCACAGGGAACTCTGTGGTGACCCAAATGGGAAGGAAGTTCAAAAAAGAGGGGATATATGTATGCATACAGCTGATTCACTCCACTGTACAGAAGAAACTAACACAACCTTGTAAAGAAACAATCAAAAGTAGTTTCAAAAAAGCCATGTCTAACGAAGCATTTAGAAAACTCTGCAAACTGAACTAGCAAGATGATCAAGTAGAGACGAGAAGAGAGAGCGAGAATTATCAGGCCAATGCTGAGATTTTTAATCAAACAAGCTGGGAACATCATCTGAGCTAAGGTTCCTCCCAACAAAGAATTATCTGACAAGACAAGAGATTCGCTTCCTCTTTCTAGAGAGTTTATCCTATATTCCATGTTTGAGTCCATGTTAATTCAAGAAATACCTTTCTGTCTTAAACGTAAACAGGCAAAGAAAAAGTGACAACACCCAGATTCCTGAATTTGTGAAACTGAAGGTGGCCCTGCTGGTGAGGAAGGGACCCCAGGAGCCTGCCTGCCACACACCCTTGGGGTCCGCATGCTCAGGAGCGTGGTGTGTAGTCCGTCCGCTCAGCAGATCTTAATCGGGTCCTACCGGGAGCCAGGCCCAGTGCCAGCTGCCAGGTCTGGGGTGAAGCACACACCGTCTCTCTCCACCTCTGTCCTGCCCCTTGTAGGGGAGACTGTAGTGCACAGTGCAAATGTAGCGAGAAGCATGTGGACCCTGATGAGCAAGGGGCAGCAGTGGCTGGGGGAGAAGTGTAACAGGGGTCTTACCTGCTCTAATGGCTGTTGATGTTCCCTGCACACACACACACACACACACACACACACACAAGCCACACTTGTGGACTCAGAAACAAAGACAACCAACCACCATCCCTAGGGTACCCTGAAAGGGAACCTCTCGCTACTGCTCAGAGTCCCAGAACTTTGGCCTCCCATCAGCCATCTTTGGGCTTCCCAGATAGCTCAGCTGGTAAAGAATCTGCCTGCAATGCAGGAGACCCTGGTTCGATTCCTTGGTCAGGAAGATCCGCTGGAGTAGGGATAGGCTACCCACTCCAGTATTCTTGGGCTTCCCTTGTGGCTCAGCTGGTAAAGAATCCGCCTGCAATGTGGGAGACCTGGGTTTGATCCCTGAGTTGGGAAGATCCCCTGGAGAAGGGAAAGGCAATCCACTCCAGTATCCTGGCCTGGAGAATTCCATGGACTGTATAGTCCGTGGGGTCGCAAAGAGTCAGACATGACTGAGTGACTCTCACTTTCACCCATCCTTAATCCTCCCAACACACCAAAGTCATTCCTAGAGTTCTCTATCTTCTGATTCCCTGCTTGGAATGGTTACAAATTTGCTTTCCCATTTCTTCTTTTATCCACATATTTATACTGATAGTTTTGAGTAACAGTTCCCATGAATAGCATTTCTAGGTGAAGGATCTTTTGCTGGGAGGATATGAGTGCTATAAATGGGCTGATTTCTGGTTTTATTATTGATATACTCCTATTAGTCACTCAGTTGAGTCTGACTCTTTGCGACCCCATGGACTATAATCCACCAGGCTCCAATATTCATGGAATTGTCCAGGCAAGAATACTGCAATGGGTAACCATTCCCTTCTCCAGAGGATCTTCCCAATCCAGGGATCAAACTCAGGTCTCCTGCTGCATTGCAGGCAGATTCTTTATGTCTGAGCCACCAAGAAAGTTCTTCTAGAGTCTGCTTTCCCGTATTCCTTCAATAAGAAAAGCCTTTATTGATATCTAACGCTGAGATTCAGCAAACGCTGAGATTCCTTTGCCTGTTGTTACTGGGGGGGAAAAATTATGTTTTGAATTTCTCTGATAAGCTCCCTTGCTGAAGGAGATTGACCACTGCCAGGACCAAGTAAACGATGTTGCTCTGCTTTTCCTTCTAGAATCCCCCTGCATCTGATGTTTGCTTTCTGTTGCCTCCTCTCCAGATTTTCCCCCAAGGGAGTTGAAGTTCCTCCCTGAGGTGGAAGGACAGCCTAGGCTCACGGATCATGTGGTAACTTCCCCCAAAGTGTAAAAGGTGACATGGCCACCACACAGAGCCACTCCTGGGACCACCTCTGACAAACACCCGAAAGGACACGTGTGTACTCAGTCGCTAAGTCATGTCCTCTCTTTGCAATTCGATGGATGGCAGCTAGCCAGGCTCTTCTGTCCATGGGATTTCCCAGGCAACGATACTGGAGTGGGTTGCCATTTCCTCCTCCAGGGCATCCTCCTGACCCAGGGGTTGAACCTGCGTGTCCTGCATCTTCTTCACTGGCAGGCAGATTCTTTGCCACGGAGTCACCTGGAAAGCCCTGAAAACACACAGCAGAGCCAAATAAAGAACATTTTCACAATTATTCCTGGCAGAGCTGAAAAACGCTCCTTCTAGGCATTCTCAGAAAAGTGCTTTCTGGAACATAAGGCCAAAGGAAAGGAGTAATTTATTGTGGGGATTGCATATTAATTAGTTTTCCGGAGTTCCTTGGGTAATTACAACCTGTAACATTTGTAATTGATTTGATGAGGTTAAAAGCGGATGCTTTGGTTCATCAGTGAAATTAGCAAGTAGCCAAGGAGAAGTTGGAGGAGAGCTTGTCTCACCTGAGAGATGAGGAGCCAGTTGGTCTCAGTACAAGCCCCAGACAGCACCTTCCCTGGAGCCAAAACTGCAGCAGGCATCTAAGACTGTACACTCGGCAGGTAAGTTCTCTCCACAAAAGACTATATGGGGTGGGCAGCCAAATGACCCCTGAGTGGCTCTTTAAAACTTAGAGGAGAGCGTGTCCGTGTCTGATGAAGTCAGACCTACCTCAAGCCCACCTTGATACTGGTCAGGGCAACAAGACTGACATCATTTAAAAAATCACTCATTTTTTAAAACAAGAGGAAGGGGCCCTTCTCCAGGAAGGGATAAGATAGGATGAATGGGGCCAGGATGGACAAGGAAGCTGTCTCCTGCCAGACATACTTTCTGGCTGAATCCTCCCCTCTTGAGTCCTGCAGATAGCCTTCTGTTCTTCATGACGCTGGACAAAAGACTCTTGACCTCTCTCTGCCTCACTCATGTCTCTGCTTCCTTGTCCACCTGTCACAACCTGTGGGACTGCTGTGAACTGGAGCAGCAAGTTGGCTCTTTGGGGGTTCAGGGGGATGCCTGCTGAAGGTCCTGGGACTCAAACATCCCATCTCAGAGGCTGCCCCCAAACTGAGAGGTCCCATGGGTGGATAACACCTTGTTACAGAGGTGATGAGGTTCCCCTGATAAACAGACCTATGGAGGTTGTTGATAGGAGGCCAAGGATGGAGAGTCAGGGAAAGAATGAGTAGGATATCCCAACAAAATGGGCTTATTAGTTAACATTCATGGAGCACTTTCTATGTATTAGGCATTGTCTGTGGTTGCTTGTTGGTTATAACAACAGAGTTAAATAGTTCTGAGAGAGCTTATGCAAAGCAATGCATTAAAAAAAATAATGTAGTTGCTCGACAATGTTGTATTAGTTTCAACAATACAGGACAGTGGTGAATCCACTGTCCATGTACATATATCGCCTGTTTCTTAGATTTCTTTCTCATTTCGGTCACCACAGAGTGCTGAGGAGAGTCCCCTGTGCCGCACAGTAGGTTCTCATCGTGAATGTGAATGTGTTAGTTGCTGAGTCATGTCCGACTCTGTGACCCTGGGGACTGTACCTGCCAGGTTCCTCTGTCCATCAGATTCTTCAGGCAAGAATACTAGAGTGGGTTGTCATTCCCTTCTCCAGATCTCCCCAACCCAGGGATCAAAGCTGGGTCTCCTGTACTGCAGACAGATTCTTCACTGTCTGAGCCACCAAGTCCCCATTAGTTATCTACTATATACGTAGAACCAATAGTGTATATGCTGCTGCTGGTTCTAAATCGCTTCAGTCGTGTCTGACTCTGTGCAACCCCATAGACGGCAGCCCACCAGGCTCCCCCATCCTTGGGATTCTCCAGGCAAGAACACTGGAGTCGGTTGCCAGTTCCTTCTCCAGTGAATGAAAGTGAAAGTGAAGCCACTCAGTTGTGTCTGACTCTTCATGACCCCATGGACTGCAGCCCCCGCAGGCTCCTCCGTCCATGGGATTGTCCAGGCAAGAGCACTGGAGTGGGGTGCCATTGCCTTAGTTGCTCAGTCATGTCCGACTCTTTGCGACCTCATGGACTATAGCCTACCAGGCTCCTCTGTCCATGGGGTTTTCCAGGCAAGAGTTCTGGAGTGGTTTGCCATTTCCTTCTCCAGGGGATCTTCCCATCCCAGGGATCGATCCCAGGTCTCCCGAATTGTAGGCAGATGCTTTTCCATCTGAGCCACCAGGGAAGAGCCCATAGTGTATATATGTCAATCCAAAGAAAGATGTGGTATATATACAATGGAATACTACCCAGCTGTAAAAAAGAATATGTTGCTATTTTAGCAATATGGATGGACCTAGAGGATACCATATGTAGTGAAGTAGGTCACACAGAGAAAGAGAAATGCTATATGACACTGCTTATACGTGGAACCTAAAAAATAATATAAATGAATCTATATGCAAAACAGAAACAGATTCAGAGACATAGAAAACAAATTTATGGCTACCAATGAGGAAAGGGAGGGGGAGAAGAGACAACAAATTAAGAGTATGGCATTATCAGATATACAATATTATGCATAACATAGATAAGCAATAAGGATTTCCTGTGTAGTATAGGAAATTATACAGACTATCTTGCAGTAACCTATAATCAAATATAATCTGCAAAAATACACAAATCGCTATGCTGAATATCTGAAACTAGCACAATAGCTTGGTTGTACCATAAATCAACACAAAAGTGTAGCTTTTGTAAATCAAATACACCTCAACAAAAAAATTTTTGATGCAAAATAAGCTGGAGATACTGACCTACAGAACAAGTTTTCCAAGCTCTGCTCTAGAATAAAACCCTAATCACAAGAGCACACCCTATACACAAGAGCCCATATTCATTCTTTCTCCAGGGTTTCATGAACATGATAATTTGTGGGCTGAGATACAGAGCTCCATGTTGAAATCTGGGGACTATTTTCTGCTCCAGGAGAGAGACAGTTTGCCCTTTCTAGTGTTCTTTACTTTTCGCCATTGACGTGGAGGAAAAGTGGAAGAAAGGCTCGCCAAGATGGGGATGGCTCCACCTAAAATACAGACGCTCACCATTAGGAATGTCACCTTTTTCCGCTTTGATATTAGGGAGAAAGATTGTGAGAAGAGGGTTGGTAACCACATGGCCTGCAATGCAAGGGTAGGTTATAGGTTATCATGAAATAAATATTGCTTAATAAGTAATCCAAAGAAGTGACCAGAGAAAAGTTGCTAAACTGTAGAGCACGAAGCTGGCCTCAAGTCTCTTTGCTTGGGTTTTTCTCTAATAGCTGACACTTATAGATGGCAGATAAATGCTCACAGTCTTCTGGGTTCAGAGCATACGGCTGCCCAGTAAGGATGGGCCATGTCTAACTGGACTCAGAGATGCAGAGAGTCACGTGGTCCTGCCATGGGTGGGGCTCATGCCTCATCACTTTTTACTTATTTCTTCCCCAATACTGACAGGAAGGAGAGTTTGCAAATACCTTTCAATAATATGGTGCGTCATCAGAGGTCACTGGTTTTATCCCACATCTCCAAGAAGAACACTAATTTCCTACAGAAGAGATGGCTATCTTCCTAGTCTTTTCCTCACAGAAGAGTGTGCTAGCCAGGTCTGGTGCACATTTTTAGCACCTACTTTCCTCCAAGAAATGTGACTCAGGTTTTCTTAGCTTGTCCACTGTTGGGTGGCACTCAGGATGACGGCAGTGCAGTAGGGAGCCCTCAGTGGGCACAGGGACATATGGGTGAAGGCTGGTTATGGGATTTCACGCACTTGAACCCAGTTAAAAGTTTGAGATTTGATTAATTGATCCACGTACACTGCTCATATGGACCTGGGAAGATTTTCTTAAGCAGAGTGAGTGAGATAAGTGGACGGAATCAGATCTTAAATGCCTCTTCATACCCTAGAAACTGAAAAGTAATATTAAATAATGATAATAAAAAGTATATCACTATTGCTATTGCTATCATTGTGCCTGGTCCTACATGCCGATTAGTATCCATCTGCTCATTCAAACCTCTCAAAAACCCTAACCCTAGAAACAGGTGTTATCACTGCATTTTAGAAAGGAGGAAACTGAAGCTCAGGGAGTCCAAAGCATGCTCATAGGGAGTATCGGATGAAACCTGGTCAGCTACAGATGTAATCTCTCTTTCACCCATAACCGACAGCAACTATTCCCATGAAGGACTCTCTCCTACAAGAAAGGAGGTTCTGGGGATTAGTGTTCTTACATCCAGAGCACCAGATCTGAATATTGCTCTGGGACCCCAAGGCAGTAGCATCTCTACTCTGATTCCCTGTTATGTCTGAAGTTCTGCCCTGAACCATGGACCAGGTTACTAGATATGATCTTCCCACTTCCTTCCCATGGGACCTTCCTTGTGGGTGAGCCCTGCCTCTCTCACTGCTCCCACCTTCTTGGATGGCCCTCCTGAGTTATAACTGGAATCCAAAATGATAGCTCCCTAGTAACTGAAAGTTCATGTTTCCATTTTCAATTCTTGAGTATAAATCCTGTCCTGGATCAAACTGGAGTTCACTATACTCTCTTATACCTGGTGACAGAAGGGCCTCCAGGATTGAGGCAGAAAAAATTCTGTATTCTATCTGACAAAGCTGCTAGGATGATTGAGCTACCCAGGGATGACTTGGTTTCCTTCTTAATCAATTGCCTGGTGGTGGAAGGTGAGTGACGAAGAGGAAGTCCGATCTCACACAGAAATAAGATGATATCTCAATCCTGATCCTCCAGCCTAGATTTCTCTGATCTCCACTGAGTTTTTAGTGATAACCCCTTCATGAGCCCCTTTCTCTGTCTTTAATCCAGCCTTTGAACATAGAGGCCAGAAAGTTGGAGGAAAGCCAGGGGTTCAATATCCTATGTGATCGTTAATTTCTTGCCCATAGAAAACAAATCTGTATGTCAGTGCTGTGCTAACACAGCATCTTCAACATCATGGCAGTAGCTTCAGGCCAGTAAGCGTTAATAAAACAAACTGACTTGCACAGAGGCAAGTCAGACACTAAAGAGAAAGCTACGAGGCTCACTGCTAACCCCAACCACTAATTCATTCCCTCCTCTTTTTTAGAATCTTCTATTAAAAAGTAAATAAAATAGTAAGCTCCAATTAAGCCATGCCAGAGGGTATGCTATGTGTCTAAGGGACACTGGCATATTTGTCAACCGTGATCTGGATACAGAGATGTTATCTGGCTCTGGGCTTGTCCCATGAAGCAGGCATGCTTGTAAGACCTAGATCTTATTGATGGCTGCAGTAGCAGAATCTGATGGAGTGGATGCCCTGAGCAGGGAATGGGGAGGCCCAAGATTGATTTCGTGCTTTATTGCTATTAAAAGATGCTTAGCATTTAGGTTGAGAGAAACTGTGGGGCTTTTTCTCTGGAAGTTATGAACAAAAAGTCCAAGAAAGAATAAAGCATTTCTCTCTCTCTCTAAGGGTGTGTGTGTGTTAAGTTGCTTCAGTCGTGTCTGACTCATTGTGACCATGTGGACTGTAGCTGGCCAGGCTCCTCTGGCCATGGGATTCTCCAGACAAGAACACTAGAGTGAGTTGCCATTCCCTTCTCCAGGGGATCTTCCCGACCCAGGGATAAAACCCATGGCCCCTGCACTGTAGGCAGATTCTTTACTCTAGAGCCACCGGGGGAGTCCCCTTGCCCCTTTCTCTCTCTATATATATTACATATACTTAAATATATAGAATATAGGTATAGATTTTGGGTTGGCCAAATGAACTTTTGTGATATTTTATGTAAAATATTACATTAAAATACAATAAAAATACATAAAAACACAAAAAAATTTGTAATATTTTATGGAAAAAACTTTTTGGGCAACTCAATATATATATATATATATATATATGTTTCATGTTTTTAAAACGTTTATTTATTTATTTTTGCATTTATTTTTGTCTAGGCTGGGTCTTCATTGCTGTGCAAGCTTTTTCGCTAGTTGCAGCGAGCAGAGGCTACTCTCTAATTGCAGTGTGTGGTCTTTTCATTGCAGTGGCTTCTCTTGTTGCAGAGCCCAGGCTTTAGGCACACCAGCTTCAGCAGTTGCAGCTTCCAGGCTCTAGAGTGCTGGCTCATAGTTGTGGCCCTTGGGATTAATTGCCCTGTGGCATGTGGGATCTTCACAGATAAGGATCAAACCCAAGTCTCCTGCATTGGCAGGTGGATTCTTTACCACTGAGACACCAGGGGAGCCCCGGTTTTGTATTTTTGATCTGTTTTAAATTCAAAGTTCTAGTCATGATCTCTTGGTTTTCTGATTTGCAAAACAGTAACAGCTGGCTTTGTTACTTATCAGACAGGGACATCATAGGGAATGACAAATGAAGTTATGATGTTGGAGGTCATACTTGGGGATACTCTGAAAAGCATTTTTAAACTGTGGGATTGCTAACAATGAGGGTGTCCATAAAATTACTTTTTAAAGACCATGGAGTGAATAGACCAGAAAGTAACATATATTGCCAACAAAAGTAAAAATAGGGATCTTTATTAAATTTTGTCTGTGACTGTGTATGTACATTTGTGTATACTCGGTCCCTGCATAAGAAGTACTACACCATGCGAGTTGCATTAACGAGAAGCATTTAGAAAACTCTGTTGTAAAGATTGACCTTAGATCAGTGAAAAGGTGGAGGGGAATGTCCCATTCCTTCTCCCCATGGCTTATGCCACACAGAGCGATTCTTCTGATTCTGGGTCATTTAACTCTTAACTGGCAGATGGTATTTCCAGCCCCTCTAACTGGAACACATTTGTCCACTTTGATTCCCCCTCAATCAGAACCAGGAGATTTTCTCAAATCAGGCGGGAGGTGGATTGAATGAGGTAGTGTAGGAAGAAGGAACTAACCTTAATTTAGTACTTATTATGTGCTCCCCAGTGGCTCAGTGGTAAAGAATCTACCTGTCAATGCTGGAGACATGAGTTCAGTCTCTGGGTCGAGAAGATCCTTTGGAGAAGGAAATGGCAACCCACTCCAGTGTTCTGGGAAATGCCATGGGCAGAGGAGCCTGGAGGGCTACAGTCCATGAGGTCGCAAAAGAGTCAGACTTGACAGCAACTAAGCAACAACATGTGTTGGTTACTGGCCCCAAAATATTAAAAATAAAATGAAATAAACTTTATGGCAGTTCTAGTGCAGATACCGTACCTGCTTACTTTCACACATAAAGAAGTAGAAATTGAGAGACACAGTACCATGATTTCTCCAAAAGACTTCACTGTTTAAAATCACTTTTTACCTGTTTTTCTTTGAGTACAGTTGCTCTACCATGCTGTGACAGTTTCTCTTGAGCAAAGTGAGTCAGCCATATGTATACATATATCCCCTCTCTCTTTGGATTTTCTTCCTATTTGGGTCATCGCAGAGTAGTGAGTGGATTAATGCACTATATGCACTATATTAATGCATATATGTAGAATCTAGAAAAACCGGTAAAGGTGATTTTATTTGCAAAGCAAAAATAAAGATGTAGACTTAGAGAACATGGATACTATTGAGGGAAGGGGTGGGGTGGGATGAATGGGAGATTGGGATTGATAATATACACTACTGATATACTCATAAAATGTCCCTGGTGGTTTAGATGGTAAATAATCTGCCTACAATTTAGGAGAGCTAGGTTCGATTCCTGAGTCAGGAAGATCCCCTGGAGAAGGGAATGGCTACCCTTTCCATGTTCTTGCCTGGAGAATTCTAGGAAGAAGAACCCGGCAGGCTGTAGTCCATGGGATAGCCTGGAGAGTTGGACATGACTAAGCAACTAACACTTTCACTTCCTTTTAGAAAACGTCTAAATCATTTTTAATTGAAGACATTGTGTTACGTGAAATAGGTCAGAGAGAGAAAGACAAATATTTTGTGACACTATTTATGTGTGGCCTCTAAAAAAATATAACAAAAGTAGTCGATACAACAACAGCAAGACAGCAGGCTCACAGATATAGAGAAAACCCTAGTGGTCATCGGTGTAGGGGGAGGGACATGGAAGAGTGGGAGGTACAAACTATTGTGTGTAAGATGGGCTACAGAATGTAATGTACAACACAGGGAATATAGTCAATGTTTTGTAATAACTAGATGGAAAGCAACCTTTAAAAATTATATAAAAATAAAAAAGATAAATTATTTAAAATCATTTTTCCTCTCATTTAAATAATTTCTTGGACTGTTACTTTGGCCTGTAAAAAGGATTGGAACATCCTGGCAAAACTGTGACTCTTCATAAGGGCACTTTATGTTATTTTATAGGAAATAATACATGTAGGTACATCAGGTTTCACAATAAACCAAGTCCTTCCATAGTTTTGTCTGACTTGACCCTCACCATATATTCATCAGATGGGCAGGGGAGTAATGTTCCCATTATGGAGACTGGGGAATGAAAACTCAGATGGCAAATGAGCCACATGCTTAATAAGAGATGGAGTCAAATCTTGAACTAAGTTCTGGCTTTTAATTCCACTGTTCTTTGAAGCATAACTACTATTATTACATGATCATAGAGACCCTTGAGTCTTGAGTCACATCCAATATTTTTTATTATGCTGGAGGCTAAAAAACAACATTACAAAAAAAGAGTGGAAAACTCACATTATTATGAATCTGGAGTGGAGAGTTTTAAGACATCTTGAAACACACTCAAAACAAGTACGTATTTCAAATTTGTATTTTCATTATGAATATCTCCCGGTACTCAGTGAAAACTAACCAGATTAATAAATCGTTATCTAATATTGAGAATATTGTTCAGAAATCAACGCATCTGATCCAGCGGGGAAACGTGAAAGCCCAATATGCATTTGCCCCTACGTTGCATCCACCAAGCTCTTACAATGAAAAGCCAAAGATAAGGCTTTTCTCTGTCTTTTTAAATGGGGAAAATTAATTGCTCCTGCCGAGATGAAAGCTTTACGCTGGAACGGAAACCAGTGCAAAATGCTTTTTTCTCCTGTTCTCACCTGTGGAGAATGAGGATTTGGCAGCAAATTGGAGCTTACACAGAATAAGTCACAAAGACAAATACCAGATCCCTTCCTAATTAGGAAGTGGATGGTCTGTTAGACACTGTGCTCAAAGGATGACTATAGGTAGAGTGGAAATGAGATGAAGTGTTTTAGAATATTTGCATGTTTGATGGTGATTATCTTCACATGGTCTGCATTTATATAACTAGATCAGTCTCGGGAACTACTAAGGGAATATTGAGAATTAAATAAACAAGAATGTTGATCATAGTGTTTGAGATTTGCAGCTGGCATAGGAAGCGCATCTATGATCTTTCTATTTTGAATGCAATCTTTGTAGATAAGCTCACAATACCACTCGTGATAGAAGTCAATACATTAATTTATGAATGAGGTCAGCTTGGCCTGGTGGTTATTGTTGACCAGGATTCAGATCTTGGGTCTTTGATTTTCACTTCTCCAACTGAGTGGTTTTAGTCAAATCAGTCCATCAGTGTGTCTCAGTTTTCTCTATCTGAAAAAGTGGGAAATAGAAATGTTTCCCTCTTTGACTTCAGAAAATATATTATAAAGAGGCATGCAGAGTTTGGGATGGACATGCACATGCTGCTATATTTAAAATGGATAACCAACAGGACCTCCTGTATAGCACAGGAAATTTTGCTCAATGTTATGCGGAAGCCTGGATGGGAGGCGAGTTTGGGGGAGCATGGCTGAATGCATACACATGGCTGAGTCCCTTTGCTGTCCACCTGAAACTATTACAACATTGTTAATTGGCTATATTCCAAAAAATAAAAAGTTAACAAAAAGGGGCATGCAGGGGGACTTCATAGGAATTCATAGACACTGTTTGTGATTCAAATCAGCAGCTCTTCTGTCCTAGGAATTTAATTATTGCAATTGTCCTGACAGAGTGCCTGGGTGAGCTTTGGAAGGAGTTTAGAATCTGCTCTTTGAGTTCTAGATATGCTTCTGTTGATCAATATTAATTTGAGAAATCCATTTCAATATTGCTTAAACCATTTTCTCATCTGAATGAGAACATTGGGACATAAGTATCACAAGGTTATTGGTTGTATCAGATGTGAAAAATATGTACCATAGTGCTTAATAACTGTAGTTGCATTTGAAAACTATATGCGACATGTGGCAAGCATTCAGATAATCTGACCAATCATTTCCCATAGACAAAAGAAAGTCTTTCCAGAAAGATAAAGTACAAGGTGATCAAACTCCCTTTTAACACAAGCAGATGGCAGGGGATCTGGAGCTCAATTTGGGGAATGAGTTCTGGGAGCTAGGATCTTAGGCCTGGGAGGAAGTCAGGGCTGATCATTATTTTGAAAAGCATGAAGATAACTGCCACAAGAGTGATCACTGAGAAAGTATAAGATCGCATAGAAGGATAGGAGTCACTGAGGAATCAGATCACAGACATTTCACCCTCTTTGCAAGGAGCCCGTGGGAAGTAAGAAATAATTGTGGGGATTCAGTTTGCTGCATCTACAGAGACTTAATAATTCCACTGATTACGGCCAGCCAAGGAGCTCATGAAGGCTTGTTTTATTCATGTGCAACATCCCAGCCAGAGGACTGATGTTGAAGCTGAAGCTCCAACACTTTGTCCACCTGATGCAAAGAGCTGGCTTATTGGAAAAGACACTGATGCTGGGAAAGGTTGAAGGCAAGAGGAGAAGAGGGTGGTGGAGGATGAGATGGTTAGATAGCATCACCAACTCAATGGACATGATTTTGAGCAAGCTCTGGGAGATAGCGGAGGACAGAGGAATCTGGTGTGCTGCAGTCCATGGAGTCATAAAGAGTTGGGCATGACTTAGTGACTGAAAAATAACAACAGACATCCCCAGAGGGGAACTGTTCAGTTGACAGACTGAGGTTCAGCTGGACACTTTTGAGTGTCTCAGTACATACTCTTTGGAGCTGCTGACCACACACCTGAGAGGTGGGTGCCCGTAGGGGTCATGGACATTTGGTGACACTTTACTTTCATGATTCCTATTCACAGGTCACGGGAAAAAAGCAGAGGACAATGGCTATTCTTGGTTTCATTTCTTGAGCTGATTTCCTGATTAAGTCAGTCAAAGATGTTTGTCCGATTTAATGAAATGACTCCTATAGGAAAACATCACATGGGTTGTTGGGTGTCAGATATAAATCACTTGCTGTTGCTTAGTTGCTAAGTTGTGTCTGACTCTTTTGTGACCCCGAAATTCTGACTCTTTTGTAGCCCACCAGGCTCCTCTGTCCATGGGATTTCCCAGGCAAGAATATTGGAGTGGGTTGGCATTTCCTTCTCCAGGGGAATTTCCCAACCCATGGATCGAACTGCATTTCCTGCTGGGAAGGCAGACTCTTTATCACTGAACCACCTCGGAAACCCTTATAAATACTACACCTACCCAATTAGCTGCTTATCCAAAGGCAACTTATCCAGTCTCTCAGTCAAGGCAATTAAGGGAGCCCATATTTAAACATTCACTTGAGCCAAAAACTTTGAAAACTTCCAATGTTGTTTTTGCAGCCAACTGGCCAAACTGAAGGATCAAATCCAATATCAGTTGTGATGAAATAGCAATCTCAGTATGCTGATATATTCCCTACAGTACAGACAGCACCAACATGCTAGTTTATCCCAGAAGGAATCAGGCTAGGATTACACTGCATCTTTATTCCTCATGGTTTCTGCCACTTGCTTATTCATCAGATGCTTTTTTTTTTTTTCACCTCCTCTTCCTTCTTGCTTTCAATATATCCATTCAAAACATGTCTGAAATAAATCCCAAGGCTCCCAAGAATATTTCTGCTCATGTAAGCATGTGTACAACTTCCTTCCTCATGCTTTCACACAAGGCTTTCCTTTAAATGCCAAAGGAAAAGAAGACTTGCATTGTGTTTTGTTCTCTTCTCTCTTTTTGGCAGATATGTTTTACTTGTTTCTTGCTTGAGTTAAACGCAGGCTATGGATCCTCTTTTCCCAGGCAGAAAAAGTTAATGGAAAAGCTTAAATCCTGGCTTTGCCTATTTGAACCTTCAACATGAGGCTTAAATTTTATTAACCTCTGATTTCTTTTCTGGAAACTGAGGATGAACAATAAGATAGAACCAGAGTATCACATGTAGTCCATAAAAACACTGGATATAAGTGGCTATAAATTGATTTCCTTTCCCTTCCTTTTCTTATTAGACTCTTTTAAGATAATGTAAGCTTATTTTTTTGAAATTATAAACAGGAATCTCTTAATGATCAAAGATATCTTTGTGCTAGGAGGTCTCTAAAGCACTTGCAGTCTGAACAGGAGTGGGCAAGCACAGCAGAATGACAGCGGGAAATGTCACTTTGCTGCCTTCATTTCAAAGCAGGAACTTGTGGGCAGTGGAATGGCCTGTTTACCAGTTCTTCTAGATATAAGCCCAGATAAGCATCCAGGAACTGCCAAGTCTAGAAATGATGCTGGTATCTTCTTTACAAATTCCCTGAGAAAGTGGAAAATCAATTTCAATAGTGGTCTAGAGCCGGGAAGGATCTAAAGATGGCTCAGCTTAGACTTTGACCAGCTGAGATAAAACATGAAGATTGCTTGGCACATGGCATTTCTAGTCAGCATCTCTAATAGTTGAGGCAGAAGAGGAGGTTGTTAATGTTAGAAATATTCTTCTGGAATCAAATCAGGGCAAGACTTGGTAGCACTTACTTCTGTATCCAGGCTCTACTTATGTATCAGATATCAAGGTCTTGATAGGAAGTGTGTCTCTTGTGGTTTTCAGTCTGTGCCCCAATTCCTTCTCTAAAATAGAGGAACTCTGCCACAGCACATCCCATTCAACACTGCTGTATCTTAGAGGAAATGTCTACCAATTCATTTCTAAAGAAGGAAATTAAAGCCCAGAAAATGGCCATGATTGCTGATCAAGGCCATTCAGAGGCTCTGAAACAAGAGAGGAAGATGCCTGATGCTGGAATCTCAGTGATGAGCAGATGCAGGGACATTGTCATGGCCTTGGGGGTGACGATCACTGTGACCACTTTGAAGATGCCATGGGCGGCTTTTTGTGCCCCGATGCCCCAATTCTGCTGTGTTTTCCCCTGGCACACATGGGAGTTTAGGGAATTATTAGAAAGTCCGACAGTCAAAAGTACAGCTTCATAGGATTTACTCTGTTTAAGTCAAATTCAGAAGCATTTATTACCTTGCCACCAAGGCAGTTGACAGCTAGGATACAAATGCTATTCCAAAAATTCTTTCAAAATTATACCTTCACTTGGTCTTTGAGACTGTATGATTTTAAAGAGTTTGCATTTGGAACACTCTAAACTTTGGGCTAAGGGAGGTATGCCACTTTCTTTCATTAAAAGAAAAATGGCCTCTCTTAAAAGCACAGGCCATTTTATTAATAAGTGAAGGTGAAAGTGTTAGTTGCTCAGTTGTGCCTGACTCCTTGTGACCCCATGGAATGCAGCCCACCAGGCTCTTCTGTCCATGGAATTTTTCAGGCAAGAATACTAGAGTGGGCTACCATTTCCTTCTCTAGGAACCTCCCTGACCCAGGGATCGAACCCAGGTCTCCTACACTGTAGGCAGATTCTTTACCGATTGAGCTATGAGGGAAGCCCCAATTAATAAGCACTTTTTTCCCCCCTATTCTTCTTCCTTTATGAAATTGCTTATTTTTCAATATCTGTTTCCCGTCACCATGGTGTGTTTCCAGACCATGAATTTAGATCACCCACTCATATCTACTAATGACTCACAGGTCCCCCTCTTCAGTAGTCCTCTTGGAAAGAAACTCAGATACAAACCAAGCCAGGTGATGTCACAGAATGAAACTTGTCTCTGAACTCCAAGGGTGAGCAGAAACCAATTTAGCATTGGCCTAGATCACTGTATTTCCTTACAGCATCATCTTCGTGATTCCTTTACACATTGGTACTTCTTAAGCATTAATGTTAACTAGATCTTTTTTGAAGTTATGCTTATAGTCATTGTGCTTTCGTTTTTTCCTTTTAAAATTTTTAATTCTTTAAAACATATTAAGAATATTTATTTTTTGCATAGGTTCCTATTCATGCATAGGAACCTGGAATGTTAGGTCCATGAATCAAGGCAAATTGTAAGTGGTCAGACAGGAGATGGCAAGAGTGAATGTCGACATTCTAGGAATCAGCAAACTAAAATGGACCAGAATGGGTGAATCTAACTCAGATGACCATTATATTTACTACTGTGGGCAGGAATCCTTTAGAAAAAATGGAGTAGCCATCATAGTAGAAATGCAGTACTTGGGTGCAATCTCAAAAATGACAGAATGATCTCCATTCATTTCCAAGGCAAACCATTCAATATCACAGTAATCCGTCTATGCCCAACCAGTAATACCGAAGAAGCTGAAGCTGAACAGTTCTATGAAGACCTACAAGACCTTTTAGAACTAACACCCAAAAAAGATGTCCTTTTCATTATAGGGGACTGGAATGCAAAAGTAGGAAGTCAAGAAACACCTGGAGTAACAGGCAAATTTGGCCTTGGAATCCGGAATGAAGCAGGGCAAAGGCTAATAGAGTTTTGCCAAGAAAATGCACTGGTCATAGCAAACACCCTCTTCCAACAACACAGGAGAAGACTCTACACATGGACATCACCAGATGGCCAACACCAAAATCAGATTGATTATATTCTTTGCAACCAAAGATGTAGAAGTTCTATACAGTCAGTAAAAACAAGACCAGGAGCTGACTGTGGCTCAGATCAGGAACTCCTTATTACCAAATTCAAACATAATTGAAGAAAGTGTGGAAAACCACTAGACCATTCAGGTAAGACCTAAATCAAATCCCTTATGGTTATACAGTGGAAGTGAGAAATAGATTTAAGGGCCTAGATCTGATGGAGTGCCTGATAAACTATGGACGGAGGTTCGTGACATTGTACAGGAGACAGGGATCAAGACCATCCCCAAGAAAAAGAAATGCAAAAAAACAAAATGGCTGTCTGAGGAGGTGTTACAAATAGCTATGAAAAGAAGAGAAGCAAAAAGCAAAGGAGAAAAGGAGAGATATACCCATGTGAATGCAGAGTTCCAAAGTTTTGCAAGGAGAGATAAGAAAGCCTTCCTCAGTGATCAATGCAAAAAAATAGAGGAAAACAATAGAATGGGAAAGACTAGAGATATCTTCAAGAAAATTAGAGATACCAAGGGAACATTTCATGCAAAGATCGGCTCAATAAAGGACAGAAATGGTATGGATCTAATAGAAGCAGAAGATATTAAGAAGAGGTGGCAAGAATATACAGAAGAAGTGTACAAAAATGAAGCTCATGACCCAGATAATCACAATGGTGTAATCACTCACCTAAAGCCAGACATCCTGGAATGTGAAGTCAAGTGGGCCTTAGAAAGCATCACTATGAACAAAGCTAGTGGAGATGATGGAATTCCAGTTGAGCTATTTCAAATCCTAAAAGATGATGCTATGAAAGTGCTGCACTCAATATATCAGCAAATTTGGAAAACTCAGCAGTGGCCACAGGACTGGAAAAGGTCAGTTTTCATTTCAATTCCAAAGAAGGGAAATGCCAAAGAATGCTCAAACTATCACACAATTGCATTCATCTCACATGCTAGTAAAGTAATGCTCAAAATTCTACACTCCAGACATCAACAATATGTGAACCATGAACTTCAAGATGTTCAAGCTGGTTTTGGAAAAGGCAAAATAACCAGAGATCAAATTGCCAACATCTGTTTGATCATCATAAAAGCAAAAGAGTTCCAGAAAAACATCTATTTCTTCTTTATTGACTATGCCAAAGCCTTTGTCTGTGTGGACCACAATAAACTGTGGAAAATTCTGAAAGAGATGGGAATAGCAGAGCACCTGACCTGCCTCTTGAGAAACCTGTATGCTGGTCAGGAAGCAACAGGTAGAACTAGACATGGAACAACAGACTGGTTCCAAATAGGAAAAGGAGTATGTCAAGGCTGTATATTGTCACCCTGATTATTAACTTATATGCAGAATACATCATGAGACACGCTGGGCTGGAAGAAGCACGAGCTGGAATCAAGATTGCCGGGAGAAATATTAATAACCTCAGATATGCAGATGACACCACCCTTATTGCATAAAGTGAAAGAACTAAAGAGCCTCTTGATGAAAGTGAAAGAGGAGAGTGAAAAAGTTGGCTTAAAGCTCAACATTCAGAAAACTAAGATCATGGCTTCGGGTCCCATCACTTCATGGCAAATAGATGGGGAAACAGTGGAAACAGTGGCTGACTTTATTTTGGGGGGCTCCAAAATCCCTGCAGATGGTGACTGCAGCCATGAAATTAAGATGCTTGCTCCTTGGAAGGAAAGTTATGACCAACCTAGACAGCATATTTAAAAGGAGAGACATTACTTTGCCAACAAAAGTCCTTCTAGTCAAGCCTATGGCTTTTCCAGTAGTCATGTATGGATGTGAGAGTTGAACTATAAAGAAAGCTGAGCGCCAAAGAATTGATGCTTTTGAACCATGGTGTTGGAGAAGACTCTTGAGAGTCCCTTGGACTTCAAGGAGATCCAACCAGTCCACCTAAAGGAGACCAGTCCTGGGTGTTCATTGGAAGGACTAATGTTGAAGCTGAAACTCCAATCCTTTGGCCACCTGATGCAAAGATCTGAGTCATTTGAAAAGACTTTTATGCTGGGGAAGATTGATGACAGGAGGAGAAGGGGACAACGAGGATGAGATGATTGGATGGCATCACTGACTCAGTGGACATGAGTTTGGGTAAACTCCGAGAGTTGGTGATGGACAGGGTGGCCTGGTATGCTGTAGTTCATGGGGTCACAAAGAGTTGGACACGATGGAGCAACTGAACTGAATTAAACTGAAGAATCTTTATACAGTTTTTAAAGGTTACTTTCCCTTTGCAGTTATTTTAATTATTTGCAGTTTTCCTGGGTTGTACAATATATCTTTAAGCCTATCTTACATCCAGTAGTTTGTATCTTCCCCTCCCCAGCCCCAATATTTCCCTCCTGCCTCCCTACAGGTATGCACTAGTTTCTTCTCTTTATCTGTGAGTCTGCTTCTTTTTTTTTTATTATATTCATTCAGTTTCAGTTCAGTTTCTCAGTCATGTCTGACTCTTTGCGACCCCATGCACCACAGCACACCAGGCCTCCCTGTCCATTACCAACTCCTTGAGTCCACCCAAACCCATGTCGATTGAATCAGTGATGTCATCCAACCATCTCATCCTCTGTCATCTGCTTCTCCTCCCGCCCTTAATCTTTCCCAGAATCAGGGGCTTTTCAAATGAGTCAGCTCTTCACATCAGGTGGCCAAACTATCGTAGTTTAAGCTTCAGCATCAATCCTTCCAATGAACACCCAGGACTGGTCTCCTTTAGAGTGGACTGGTTGGATCTCTTTGCAGTCGAAGGGACTCACAAGAGTCTTCTCCAACACCACAGTTCAAAAGCATCAATTCTTCAGCGCTCAGCTTTCTTCACAGTCCAACTCTCACATCCATACATGACCACTGGAAAAATCATAGCCTTGACAAGACGGACCTTTGTTGACAAAGTAATGTCTCTCCTTTTTAATATGCTATCTAGGTTGGTCATAACTTTCCTTCCAAGGAGTAAGCATCTTTTAATTTCATGGCTGCAGTCACCATCTATAGTGATTTTGGAGCCTTCCAAAATAAAGTCAGCCACTGTTTCCCCATCTATTTGCCATGAGGTGATGAATATCTCTATTTCTTAGATCCAGCATATAAGTGGGATACAGTATTTGCCTTTCTCTGGCTTGTTTCACTTAATGCTAACTAGATCTTAGAGTTGTATAATTCTGACATAGTTGAATGTGTACCATGTGTAATACATTTTGGGGAAACTGGACTCATCTTCCATGGCTTCTAGCTACTAAATCTGAAAGACTTCCCTTGGCTCAGTGCTATGAATGAAGAATGTCATTAAAGGTCTGCTAATTGCTTTATTAACACAACATCACATCTGGAAATGCCTGAGAGGTTGTAGCCTTCTGTGGCTTGGCGAGATGTTTGAGAGTCTTGCAACATGACAAGGGAAGCTGTATGAGCGTCTTGCAGCATGAAGTTGTTGCCACATGAAGTCTTCTGGTGACTTCAGAGTGCTTTCAGCCGCTCTTATGAGCTACTGAACAAAATTACCTCCACTCTACTTCTGTACCTGCTCCTTGGGTTCTTAACTCTGTGTGTGTGTGTGTGTGTGTTTATTTTTTCAGCCTAACCTGATGCCTGATGTTCTTTAACCTCGTCGGGTATTACATCCCGACTTCCCTCTTTGATCATATGCTGGACTAGGCACATTGACAATTCATAATTCTGACAAACTGTTAACACATGCACTATCTTACATCTCTTGAATAGCATCCTACAGCATGCTCTAGATTCAGACATTGTGAAATACCAAGATACTCAGTGCTTACATTTCTGTGACTTTCCCCTTCCGTCATTACAAATGGCTCTAGATTCATTGGGATCTGTGTACTTGGCATTTGTATCAAAGCTTAGAAATTTGCTTGTAAGAGATAGATCAGTGATTCAGACCTTTAAACTCAATCCTACCCATTTCCTTGTTTTAACTTACATCTGATCATTTATTTTCCTCTCCTTCTATTCAATGTACATCGTATATTTGAACATCTATTTATCTTTGTTCAACACCATAAATAATAAAATTGAGCCAAAAATACCTGACACCAAAGCACCACGTAGTCCACACATTTTTCCATTTTATTGTTCTGGTTTTTAGAATCTGGCTTCCCCTCATAAGTTTTTTTCATATGAAAGGGAGTCCTCTCTCAAGTAAAGCACTATGTACCTTCACTAATATATTAAAATCCATTACTGGTAATAAAAATAAAAGTGTCAAATGAAGTTACATTTTTAAACTAGGTTTCCCTGATGTCTCAGTCAGTAAAGACTCTGCCTGCCAATGCAGGAGAGATACCAGAGATGTGGGGGTCAGTCCCTGGGTTGGGAAGAGCCCCTGGAGGAGGAAATGGCAACCCATTCCAGTATTCTTGCCTGGGAAATCTCATGGACAGAGGAGCCTGGCAGGCTACAGTCCATGGGGTCACGAAGAGTCAGACACGACTTAGTGACTAAGCCACCACTTTTTAAATTATTGTTTTTACTACTGCCACAGACAGAATTCTTCATCCCTGGGGTGGCCAGCACATTGAAATGCATACCATAAAATTCAGGAAGTTACTGTCACCTACCTGATAGGAGAGCTGATCTGTAAAATGTAGTGATAGCAGACTGCCAAGTCTGGGTGAGAGGAAAATTGAAGTGCCAGCACTTTCAGCACAGCCCCGAAAGAAGTGCTAGGCTAGGAGTATTCATCCTCAGACCAACATAAGCAAAGAAAAATTAAGGGCCGAGTGAAGCTTCATTTCACTCTATAATGTTAACAACCATTTGTGATTTTGAAATAGGATTGGTCCAATCCTAAGAAATGGACAAAACTGAAATCTTTAGAGCATGAGATGGAAATGTTTTTATAAGAGGACCCTTCTCTCTTGCTATCACTCCACCCACTCCCAAAGTCCACACCATAGCCACATTGATATAGCAGATGTCTCCTGAGAGGGCTTTGCCTTCTTATCTCACGCCTTTGCTTCTGAAGGCATTCTTACATTTGAACATTATGAATATATATTCACATACTCATTCAGTGTGTATGTGTGCAAAGTTGCTTCAGTTGTGTCTGACTCTTTGTGACCCTATGGACTGTACCCTGCCAGGCTCCTCTGTCCATGGGATTTCCCAGGCAAGAATACTGGAATGGGTTGCCATGCCCTTTTTCAGGGGATCTTCCTGGCCCAGGGATCGAACACACATCTCCTATGTCTCCTGCATTGGCAGGTGGGCTCTTTACGGCTAGTTCTACCTGGGAAGCCCATATATTCATAAATTTAGATGTTATTTCACCAAATGATAGCTCTGTTCTCTATCTTGCCAAACTTCTACTTCATCCTTTCAAATTCTCTTCTGATATCCCTTCTCTGAGAAGCTTTTCTAATTCTGCAGCCCAAGCTTCACAGGAACATCCTGCATCAAGAATGAGCCTATACAAAAATTTTGCCTTATATAATTCTCTGCATGTTTATTCTCTGCAACAAATCATTTCTTCATGAATTCCTTGATATCAGCTCTAGCATCCAATTTATTGTTGATTCATCAGTTTGAGCACAGAACCTTCTTTGGCAAACAATAAGTACTCAATCATTGTTTGCTAAAAGATTCATGAAAGAAGTAGATGAAGGATGGATTAACCACCATTTCCTCTACCTGGTTTTGCTTGCAGAAACAAGAGCCCAGTTTACACACCTCTTTTTCTTAAGTGTATGATCGATGCCATATTGACATGAAATAAGCATTGCTTGGGCCACGAGGGGATGGCATTTGGTACTGAGGTTCAACAAACAAATCAGAAATAGTACACAAGGAAGTGATAGATAGGCATTGATCACTATCACTGTAAGAAAAATCTATTGTCCTTCATTTGATGACTCTTCTTATTCATTCAGTGGAATGTTTATTTTGAGCCATATTCCGGCTCTCAGAAGGTAAATGGTCTTGTTCATATATTTAGAGGTATAATAAAAGGAAACTGTGGTTTGAAAGCTTAGAAGGGAGGTAAAGAGAATGACACAGTAGGAAGAGATGTTTCTTGTAGCAAAACCCTGGGAGAGGAAAAGCTGGCTGAGGCAAGGTCATCGGAATGTACAAGAGCAATGAAAATATAAATGGTAATGGCCCAGTTCCCAAATACTTGGTTACATACTAGGCCTAGAACTAAGTACTTCATATATATCAATTAATTTAATCTTCATTTAACCATGGAAGGTTTGAAGCGCAGAGAAGCTACTTAGCCCAAAGTAACCCCAGTAACCAAAGTAACTCAGTGACCCAAAGAACTCATCCCAAAGCTGCACAGAAAGAAACAGGCAAACCTAGGGTTTCAACTTAGACAGGCTGACTACAGACTCCAGATATTTCACATCACAAACTGGGGAAAAGTGAGGTACTGATGTACAGAGCATAGGACTCTGATGAGTATGACTTGGTGTGATGTAAGTTTGTAAGGGATGAAGCTAAAATTTTGCTTTGGAAAGGTAATGCCATAATTAGCTGTGAGTACATGGGATTTTTCTCTTGGTTATATTGAGTCAAGTAAACTAAATACAATTTATCTAACCTTGCTCATCCACCTCAGTGCATTTGCACTCTACATTTTCTTTAAGACTATTGTGAAATTGAGAAGATAGAAGCTGACTCCATTTGCCTGTATTCATGTCTCTGGTCTAATTATATTGAGTGTCTATTGGTGAAATGCTCAATTTTGTGACATACTACCTCCAAAATGATAGCATAGCTTCATCTGCAAAGTAGTGTAATAAAAAATGTGGAGCTTGGACTCAAAGGAGTTGGAGTCTTCCATGTTGTAGGACTTTGGACAATTCAAATAGCTCTTCTGAATCTCTAATTTCTCTCTGGTAAAAGAAGTGAAATTTTAGCTCTCTCCTGGGGAAGTTGATGAATATCAAATGAAATATTACATCGTCAAGCAGTTCCTGAACTTCAGGGGGAGGAAGTGAAGTGTTATGCCAGGATCTGTCATTGTTGTGCTCATTCACGATTCACTCAGCAGCTGGATGCGTAACTCCCACAGTGCATCAAATCTGTTAGGTGTGCTGGGGATTGTATAGTGAACAAGTCCTCTGCTGCAGGGAGAGCAAATGTTTGCATGGGGTGATAAAGGGGAGAACAGCAAGAAACAAGTAAATACATGTAATCATTTGGGAGTCCAAGTGTTATTAAAACATCAACATATGGATATATTTTCAGTTGTTTTTGCTATACCATATTCTAACCACCAGCATGGACTGACTGCAGAATATTAGTATGGGGAAGTGTCCTTTTTAAACATCCCGACCACCATGGTATGGAATTCTGGGTGGTCTGCGGCACTGTCGAGCCCATATAACCCCTGACAGCGGGCACGTGGAGGCACATTGAACACGTGCTTGCTGAATGCTCCACTAAGAGCACGGCAGTGACTGGTGCTTTCCTGATGTCCCCTTGCCGTGAAATAGTTATAAAGGAGTTATGACACGGAATTAAAAGGTAACTCACAGTTTTAGAGAGTTTAAGTATCGCAAGGTTAGTGGAGGTAGGTTAGCACAGTAGTGTGAGGGCAAACCCTTGAGTGGGATGGCCTAGGGCTTACTCTCAGTTCACACCAATGATTGTGGCCAAGTTACTTAAGCTCTGTACATATCTACTTTCTCATCTATAAAATGGGAGTAGTAAAAGTACCATAGGCCATAGGGTGGTTGATGATGTTCTATAAACTAGCAATCCCCAACTTTTTTGGTGCCGGGGACTGGTAGACAGTCCTTGTTTACCTGGAAGACAGTTTTTCCATAAATGGGGGTGAGGGATGGTTTGGGGGTGATTAGAGCATGTTACATTTATCGTGCGCTTTATTTCTATTTTTATTATATCAGCTCGACCTCAGATCATCAGGCATTAGATCCCAGAGGTTAGGGAGCCCTGATATAAACTAATACAAAATGTATTTAGAATGGTTCCTGAGTGCATTGAACCTTCAATGCGTGTGTGTTCACACACAGACACACACACACACACACACAGACACACACACACATGCATTGAAGTCTCAATATACTCAATATATTTTTGGTTATTATTATTTTCCTTCCTCCCTCCCTTCTTTCTTTCCTGTGTTTCTTCCTTTTGTCAATTGGAAAATTAGTCTTCCAGTTCCTTTGCCATAAGTCAAAGCAAATAGCAGAAAAACAACTAGAAATCAAGGGGCTATTTGGTTTTTCCTCCTATTACAGCTTGCAACTGTAGACTCAGGCGGCCCCTCTGGGGTTGGATTATTTTTTTTTGAATGGGTCAAGCTAGAAAGCAAGTTGATCTTCCCTACAGAATTTGAAATGAAAGAAACTCTGAGCCTCTGGCAGCTGTTTATCTCATGGATACTCTGGTTTCTGTCTTTATGCAAAGCTATGTTATCTGACTAGTGAGAAATCCTCTAGATCCAAGATGCCCACATTGAGGACAAACAGGTGACATTTTTCTGTTTTGATTATTGGGAATTAATCATAAAAATTACCTTTGGTGGAAACCCTATCATAGACCAAATTCTAGGCTAAGTAGCTTACATATAACATTTAATTCTCAAGGCAAATATATGAAATAGTTATCATCCAGCTTTTATGTTTGAGAAGAAGCAGTTACATAACTTGTTTAGTATCACACAGTGGATTCTGGATCTATCTGATCTCAAAGCCCATGTAATTTCCTCTAGAAAGCATCCCACAGATAGCATCACCTTTCTTAGATTATGACCTTGCCATTCCTATGATATATACAGAGCTTTCTAAAATTTAAAATCCCAAAGTCTTGCCATTCATAAGGGGCACCATGACTCACAAACAACAGGAACACTTCCCAGCACATACCCACACCAAACCCTCTGCCTTGAGTAAGGGATGGTGACTTTCATTGCTTATCATAGGAAGGGAAAATATGGACATTTTCAGTAAAGGCACTGGTGGTGAGCTTTCCCCAGCAACAATGACTATGGCTTCCTTGTCTTCTCATAAATGAGACATCTGTTTTATTCCCCAGAGCTTGGAGCTGGAGCCTGAGCCATGGTTGCAGCAGCTAGCATGGTGCAAATGTTTAAAGCTCTAATCAGATATCCAGTCATTGGTTACACAGTCGCTTTTCCTTTTGATGAGGAAATATGCAATTCCTTAGGGATGAATGTCAAATGCTCATAAATAGAAAAGCATCTGAAATATCCATGAGCGATACTTATTTATAGGGACCATTTATCCAGACTCTCTACGTGCATTTCCAGCTCCACTATTTATCTGCGGCATTATCCATCACCGTGTAGCACTCATATATCCACATGCTCTTTCTATTTATATGCATGGAATCTATCTCGCTAATTGTTCTCAAATCTCTAACTAGTGAGTACCGTAATTCACCTCCTGCCAGATGGCAGCACGCGTGCTTTTCCATGACTTCTAATTCTGTCCACAGTAAACCTATCGGCAAATCATTTGTCTGTTCATTCATGGTTTCTTGCTACATCAATCAGCAACTTCATTTGTTTCTATCTACAACATCAATGTGGGGTTCTTTTCCATATACAATGCATTTTCCCCATTCAACTTTCCCCATACTTCATCTGACCCTTTCGTGAGTGTCTGCATGTATGTACATTCTCAGCAAAACCAATTATTGTTACTTAATGCTTGTGACCAAAATGGTGAAAAGAACATCTGTTTTGGATTATGGTGATGTGAATTCAAACCAAGCTTTCACTTTAAGCTAATTTCATAAACAAAGCCACTTCATTAGCAGGACCTGATTAGTACTACAAATCTTATAGGATTTTTTGTTTTTTGTTGTAAGGGAGGGCTAAGCTGTAAGTTACAATATCTGCCTATAAATGTGCACTAGACCTTCCTAAGAACTTATCTGCTTAATTAACATTTGCTTAGCACTTATTCTGTGCAATGAGTATGCTTTGTATTTTTCAAGTCACTTAATCTTCAAATAATTCTAAGAGGTAGCTACTGTTGTTATTTTGATTTAATAAAATGAGAAAACTAAACGCTATCAAGGTTGGTAATTTGCACAAGAATGCACAACAAGGAGAACAAGGAAGAAGTGAAGTGAAATTAAAGTCACTCAGTCGTGTCCAACTCTTAGCAACACCATGGACTATACAGTCCATGGAATTCTCCAGGCCAGAGTACTGGAGTGGATAGCCTTTCCCTTCTCCAGGGGATCTTCCCAACCCAGGGATTGAACCCAGCTTTCCCACATTGCAGGCAGATTCTTTGCCAGCTGAGCCAAAAGGGAAGCCCAAGAACAATGGAGTGGGTAGCCTATCCCTTCCCCAGCAGATCTTCTTGACCCAGGAATCAAACCGGGGTCTCCTGCATTGCAGGCGGATTCTTTACCAACAGAGCTATGAGAGATGCCCAAGGAAGCAAGGTTCTAATCCTTGTTTTTCTGAATCCAAAGTGCCAGATACACTTTTAATTGCTGAATTCTCAGCACTTAGGACAGTGCCCAGGGCTTCCCTGATGGCTCAGTTGGTAAAGAATCTGCCTACAACACAGGACACTGCCTGCAACGCAGGGGATCAGAGTTCAATCCCTGGGTCGGGAAGATTCCCTGGAAAATAAAATGGCAGCCCACTCCAGTATTCTTGCACAGAGAATTCCATAGACAGAGGATTCTGCTGGGCTACAGTCCATGGGGTCGCAAAGAGTTGAACAGGACTGAGTGACTAAACCACCACCAGGACAGCGCCAGGCTCTGTAGCTCTCGATTGACGTCTACAAGCTATTGCTATCATTGAAATTAAATTACATCTCTGTTCTTGTGATATTTAATGACCGTATAGTTGGTTTGACCCTATGGGTAAATCTGACAGTTAACTCATAAATGCAGATGAGTGCTTTAGAGTTTCAAACACATCTGTCTCTTCCCAGAAATTCTGATGGCATATTGAGGACATTGATGAAACTGTAGCTAAAAATAGCTCACATTTCGGTGCGCTTGCTATATAACAACAGACAATACTAAATACTCAGTACACATTACCTTATTTTATTTTTACAATAACTCTGTAAGGTAGATAACAGTGTTGTCCCAATTGTATAAATGGGGACACTAAGTAACAGGTAAATTTAAGTAATTTGCCCCAAATTATAACTGTGGTAACTATTCAAGCTAAGGTTTGGACCCCAGCATTCTGTCTCCAACCTCCTTATAGTTGAGCTAGTCGCTAAACATCTTTTACCTACATTTAGGGTACTAATATGATGGGGATGATAATATTGGCTAACACACAGGATTTTGAAAATTCAGTGGGATACTGTGTTCTTGAGCCAGTCCTTGCCCCTTTGAAGAGTGAGCTCAGTGTATATTAGTCAGTACCATTAGTAGCTACTAGATTTCAAACTCCCTGAGTACAAACGTCATGTCTAGTTCATTTCCATTTCCCCCACAGCGCCCGGACACTGTTTGTTGTCTATTATCGGTGCATAACAAATGCCTTTGAATGAGACTGAACAGAGAATAGGACTCAATCAGTAAGGATCAAATCTCCTATGAGGAATTTAAGAGCAGTGGCCTTCAGGCATTTCTGCGGGCTCAGGGAAGGGTAGGGTTACTTTTAAGTCCCTCTCCATCCATGCGACAAAATATTGGGTTGGCCAAAAAGTTTGTTTTGGTTTATCCACACCATCTTATGGAGAATCTGAATGAACTTTTTGGCCAACCCAATAAATAAGCCCCCTTATCATAACCTTCTTAATATCTGGCTTCCCAGATGGATCGGTGGTAAAGAATCCACCTGCCAAAGCAGGAGATGCAGGCTTGATCTCTGGCTTGGGAAGATCCCCTGGAGGAGGAAACAGCAACCTGCTTCAGTATTCCTGCCAGGGAAAACCCTTGGAGACAGGAGCCTGACAGGCAACAGTCCACGGGGTTGCAAAAGAGTTGGACATGGCTTAGTGAGTCAGTTCAATTCAGTTCAGTCACTCAGTCATGTCCGACTCTTTGCGACCCCATGGACTGCAGCACACCAGGCTTCTCTATTCATCACCAGCTCCCAGAGCTTACTCAAACTCACATCCACCGAGTTGGTGATGCCATCCAACCAGCTCATCCTCTGCCATCCCCTTCTCCTCCTGCCTTCAATCTTTCCCATCATCAGGATCTTTTCAAGTGAGTTAGTTCTTCACATCAGGTGGCCAAAGTATTGGCGTTTCAGCTTCAGCATCAGTCCTTTCAATGAATATTCAGGATTGATTTCCTTTAGGATTGACTGGTTTGATCTCCTTGCAGTCCAAGGGATTCTCAAGAGTCTTTTCCAACACCACAGTTCAAAAGCATCAATTCTCTGGCACTCAGCTTTCTTTACTGTCCAACTCTCACATCCATACATGACTACTGGAAAAACCATAGCTTTAACTAGACAGACCTTTGTTGGTAAAGTAATGTCTCTGCTTTTTAATACGCTGTCTAGGTTGATCATAGCTTTTCTTCAAGGGGGCAAGCATCTTTTAATTTCATGGCTACAGTCACCATCTGCAGTCATTTTGGAGCCCAAGAAAATAAAGTCTGGCACTGTTTCCATTGTTTCCCCATCTATTTGCCATGAAGTGATGGGACTGGTTGTCACGGTCTTAGTTTTTTGAACGTTGAGTTTTAAGCCAGCTTTTTTACTCTCCTCTTTCACTTCCAGCAAGAGGCTTTTTAGTTCCTCTTTGCTTGCTGCCATGAGGGTGGAATCATCTGCGTATCTGAGGTTATTGATATTTCTCCCAGCTTAGTGAGTAAGCAACAACAAAAACATTCTGAGGAAGCCCTACCTCTTGGAATTCCACTGAGTTCCTAAGGGCAGGAACAACCCAACCCTCCCACTGCCCACACTCCCCTTCCAAAGAATGGGCTCGCTAGAGGGACAAGCATAGCCAATATCAAGGAAGTGATAATCAAAGAGCCCCTTAATCACAACCTCTACCTTAATATTGCCTTCTACTCACCAGAGATGCAAGCAAGAGTCTCAATTTACCTATGGCAGGTGGTAGGCCTATGGAGATGTTCAGAAGCAAAAGAGAGTGTTCATCCAAACATGTGTATATCTTCATATACAAATGAAAACACATTCAATAGAGGTAAAGAACAATCAGTGATGGTGGAGGCTACCAAAATTCAAACTCCCTGGGACTGGCTGTTGAACAGCAAAGTTCCAAAGCATAATTTGTAGTCATGTAGCATGAGTACCCCCGGATGACAGTGTAAAACATTTATAATCAGACCCTAATGAACAGCGTCTGTGCTTTATAACTGCATTTAACTGTTTCTTACTTCTCTGCTGGTAGAAAACAGGAATGCATAAAAATATACTAAGAAGAAAGAGGAAAATCCTATTTCTAACATAATTTCACTTGCAAAAAGGGAATGAGGGAGAAGCACTCCTCTCGCTATGTTGTGATAATTAATAGTAATAATGTTTCTACTGCCTTGAGAACTCATCATGTTTTGGGTAGTCACCTCAGGGCTATACACGCATCATCTGTAGTTCCAAAATATGGTGCAAGGGTGGGCATCGTTTTCCTTTTAAGGATCCCAAACTGAAGTTCAGAGAGGTTTAGTAATCTGCCCAGAGTTCAAGCTGAGCTTGAACTTTGAGCTAGAGCTTTCGATGTTCAGCCCCCAAAATCAATCATGAAGGTACAGCAAAAAGACCAGGCTGAGGCAAAACTCAGAAACAGACATATGATCATGTTTCACTAGTCTCTGCTCCAGATTTAATTCTCTCTCTGACAATCCTGGATGTAAGGTCTCATCATCTCAGCAAAACTGAGCTCAGAGTACGTCTGCAACTCTTGCAAGGTCACGTCAGTTAAATGCTGGAGTGGAATTCGGAATCAAGTGTGTTGTCTCCAAATACTTATCAGCCCTAGAACATCAAGAAGGTGGAGGTGTGAGTGAGTTTTCTTCTATACTTGCTACCATGCCTTCAAATGCTCGTGAATATCTGGGTATCGCTTCTTGTAGATTTTTTGCCAAATATCCTTTCTGCTTCTAAGCTGACTTCCTCAATACCTGGAAGGGTTGGTTGACCTGCTTAGGACAAATATTGTGCACCTAGCACCCTCACAGAATAGAACTTGTCAAGATCTCAGAATATTTAACCAAATCAAACAGCTTTGGGAGCAGCAACATTTGAAAGGGCTGCTTCTCAAGTAGTATGGATTTATGACCTAATAGCTGTTCATAGCTCAAGGAGATCAAACCAGTCAATCCTAAAGGAAATCAATCCTGAATATTCATTGGAAGGACTGATGCTGAAGCTAAAGCTCCAATATTTGGCTACCTGATACAAAGAGCCGACTCATTAGAAAAGACCCTGATGCTGGGAAAGATTGAAAGCAGGAGGAGAAGGGGACAACAGAGGATGAGATGGTTGGATGGCATCACTGTCTCAATTGGCATGAGTTTGAGAAAGCTCAGGGAGATGGTGAAGGACACAGAAGCCTGTCATACTGCAGTTCATGGGATTTCAGAGTAGGACATGACTGAGAGACTAAACAATAACAACAAGCTGTTCATAGGAGATGGATTTGGAGGGGAGAGGCTAAAGGTCCCTCTCATTTGAATACCACCTCTGCATGAGGACAACTGTCTTTTATAAAAAGAAAGATTTGGTAAAAATAGATACCTAGTGAGGAGATGCTAGATAGCACGGAGAGCTCAGCTCAGTGCTCTGTGATGGCCTAGATAAGTGGGATGTGGGGAGTGAGCTCAAGAGGGAGGGGATCTTTGTAGAGTTGTAGCTTATTCACTTCATTGTACAGAAGAAACTAACACAATATTGTAAAGCAATCCTACTCATATATATGTATTATATATATATGTATATATATATATAAATCAGTAAATTAAATACTGGCAAACAAATGAAAAATAAATTAAGATAAAAAAAGAGTTGCTTTTATTGTGGAGTTCACGTCCTATTCATTTTTGTACCCTAGCATCTGGCACACGAATGCTACATTAATAGCCATGGATGTTCTTTGCATATGTAGAGTGTCTGGACCACCACTTGTCTATAAAGGACCTCCCTGGGGTGTGAGCAGAGCTGCTACAGGCATCCAAGGTGACTGGCAAGGCTGGAAACATATGCATGGATTTTTCCAAAGCTAAACCCATTCATCACCTCTATAATGTCTCAGAAGGCAAGAGGGTTGTCCTTTTTTTTTTTTTTAACCATTGGATCCCAAAAGCCTAGAACTGTGTCCATATATTATAGGTTCTCAGTGAATGTTTGGTGAATAAATAATAGCCAGAAAGTGGAAGCAACCAGCATGGCCTTCAACAGACGATTAGATAAAAAGATGTAGCACACATATCAGTTCAGTTCAGTCGCTCAGTCGTGTCTGACTCTGCGACACCATGAATCGCAGCACGCCAGGCCTCCCTGTCCATCACCAACTCCCAGAGTTCACTCAGACTCGCGTCCATCGAGTCAGTGATGCCATCCAGCCATCTCATCCTCTGTCATCCCCTTTTCCGCCTGCCCCCAATCCCTCCCAGCATCAGAGTCTTTTCCAATGAGTCAACTCTTCACATAAAGTGGCCAAAGTACTGGAGTTTCACACATATACTCAGGCATTAAAAGGAATTAAATTGTCATTTCATTTGCAGAGTGCCATTTGCAGAGATGAGGATGGACCTAGAGACAGTCAGACAGAGTGAAGTAAGTCAGGAAGAGAAAAATAAATATTGTATATTAGCCCATATATATGGAATATAGAAAGCTGATACTGATGAATTTATTTGCAAAGCAGAGATAGAGACACAGGGGTAAAGAACACATGTATGGATACCACAACTGGGATGAGGGTGGGATGAATCAGAACACTGAGATTGATGTATATACACTATTGATACTATGTATAAAATAGATAACTATTTTATAATAAATGTATGAGAACCTAGTGTACAGGTTCTCATATAGGGAACCCTACTCAATGCTCTGTTATGAATGGGAAGGAAATTCCAAAAAGATGGGATAGATGTATATATATTGCTGATTCACTTTGTTATACAGAGGAAATTGACACAATATTATAAAGCAACTAAACTGATAATTTTTTTTAAAGTGATTCTTATCACATTGTAATTTAGTCAGCCTCAACTTCCTTTACACACACATAACTGCATGTACACACACCCACACCCACATAACATGCATGAAAATCCATGAATTTTCACACTGGTAGGCCTTGACCTGAGAATGCCTTGAGGTCACAAATTGTTTTGTGTTTCTGTCTGGCCCCAGGACTTAGAATGGTGACTGGTGCAGCCTTAAGGGAACATTTGTTTGGGCTGGTAAACCACCTCCCAAGGATGTTTTCCAGGGCTCCATCCCACTGAGTTTTAAGAGGCTCTGTTATATCTAAGTTTTCAAAGCTTTTCTTCATGCTAGTATTACCTTCTCATCAATTATTTCTCCATTTTCATTCTGAATTTTTGCCTTTTTCCTTGTTATACCTTCATCTACCACTACACAACACATCGCTCCTGGGGATTTATGTTGAAATCTCTGCTACAGAGAGTATATCACCAGCATTGGCTTCTATAACATTTCCAAAGTAGTACCAAGGGAGCCCACCCTTTGTACAATGACTATAAGGTGTTACTTGTACAACATGGAAAGGGATGAACGGCAAAGATTATTCTGGAAAGAAAGGAATTCTGGCTAGGGCTCACAGTAAAGGCAAGAGCCCAAGACTACAGCGTCCCCTCCCCGCACACACAAAACTGTGAAAGAAGAGACTCAGCTGTGGGATGCAGTAAAGAAATTGTAAAACAAAGAGGAAGCCAGATACACACAAAGAAAGAAGTGGATTTAAGGTTGAATTGAGTATGCGTGCATGATATGTCGCTGCAGTCGTGTCTGACTCCTTGCAACCACAGACTGCAGCCTGCCAGGCTCGTCTGTCAGTGGGATTCTCCAGACGACAATATACTGGAGTGGGCTGCCATGCTCTCCTCCAGGAGTCTTCCTAAGCCAGGGATTTCATCCACGTCTCTTATGTCCTCTGCATTGGCGAGTGGGTTCTTTAACACCAGAGCCTTATTCAGTCTTTATTTCAATCTATACTTATTGGGTTCCTTCTAAACATCTGTCTCCAGGATATTGGGTGCCAGGACACACACAGTCCCTGCCCTGTTATGCCTTAGGCCCTAGTGGGGAGCGAGGCATGGCTAAGATAGTTACGTAAGTATATAATAAAAAGCTGATGAGTCCTGTAAATATGTGAAAGAGGCTCTGATCTATTTGGAAGAGTCTGCAAAGCTTTTGCCAAAGAGGTTATTTATTTATTTATTTTTGTGACTCACAGCAGGTGGGATCTTAGCTCCAGACAAGGTATTGAACCTATGCCCCCTCTGGTGGAAGTGTGGAGTCTAAGGAAGCATGGACCACCAAGGAAGTCCCCAAAGAGATCATTTTTGAGTTCAGATTCAGAGATGGGGAAGAGTTAGCTAGGCAAAGGAAGGTGACGGGAGTTGGAGGGAATTTAAAACAGAGAGGACAATACGTACAGAGATTGTATTTGGGGAAAGAACACATAAGAGGAAATGTAAAGAGACCAAGTGTCCAGAGCATGGAGGTAGGACAGCTGCCTGAGAAGAGGTCAGAGGGAAGGTAGAGATCCCTTACTGACCAGGAACAAAGGCCAGAGTGGACAATGACGTTCACCATGAGAAGGATTGTTGCTGTTCAGCTGCTTCAGTTGTGTCCGACTCTTCACACCACTATGGACTAGCCAGCCAGGTTCCTCTGTCCATGGTCTCTCCCAGCAAGAATACTGGAGTGGGTTGCCATTTCCTTCTCCAGGGGGTCTTCTCAACCCAGAGATCGAGCCCGCCTCTCTTGCTTGACAGGCAGATTCTTTACCACTGAGCCACTTGGGGAGCCCCATAAGGATAGGAAGCTGTTACTGTATTTAAGTCAATGAGTGATAGGAGACATTTGCACTTTTCAAGTTGACTCTGGCTAATATGTAGGAAATGGTCTGTTTGGAATAAGCAATAGAATCAGGATGCCCAGCTGGATAGTAACTGCAGGAATCCAAATAAAAGATGATGGCTTGGACTAGCATGGCAACGGGTTGAGGAGGAATGGGGTATGTTTGAGACATACCAAGATATAAAACTGGCAGGATTGCCGATGGATACAGTGTGGTGGTGGGGCAAGTTTCCGGCGTGGTTTCTGGATTATGCACCTAGATGCCTGGGGGTGTCACCTGTTGGGGCTTCCCAGGTGGAGCTAGTGGTAAAGAACCCACCTGCCAATGCAGGAGACACCAGAGACACAGGTTTGATCCCTGGGCCAAGAAGATCCCCTGGAAGAGGAAAGGGCAACTCATGCTGCGTGAGGACTGAGTGGGCATGGAGAAGAGCATGCAGTTGTTTGGGTCCAACGCTTCGCTTCCTCACCCTCTAGTCATGAAAATTAACACATTAGATTCACCTCTCAGAGGTCAGTTTCCTATTGCTATGCTAGAATATTGCCTTGTCTGTAGAGCTGTAAGAATCAGATGAGACAAAATTACAAAAATTGCGCAATGCAATGCTGGTTCTAACCTCGTGTCCCACAGATAACAGCGGTCACTGCATTACCAACTTTGTGATCTCAAGTCAGAAAATTGACCTCTTTTCTCATCTGTGGAATGGAATTAATCACAGTGGCTTCCTTGCACTTTGCTGTGAAAGACAATGCAGAAACCATGCCTGTTCCAGAGTGGCTGCTCAGTACACATTACACATTAATATTAAAGTTCCAGAAATGTACTTGATTTCTGTTTGGCTGGATGAGTAGGAAATAAGTGCATGAAATGAGGGGGAAAAAAAGTAGCCAGGAGCAAACATGAAGACATTTGCCTGTTTTTGTTAGTGTCTGTCTTCGCTAGGGCTGTCTTTTTCAACTAGACCTTCACTTTACAAGCTATGGGATGGAGATGAAGCTTATTTCTACTTCCTCTGCTGGTCACCAGGAGAAGGTCACTGAAGAAAGGATCCTTTTGAGACTTCCCTGGTGGTCCAGTGGTTGGGAGTCTGCCTGCCAATGCAAGGAACAAGGGTTCAGTCTCTGGTCCAGGAAGATCCCATATGCCGTGGAGCAACATGCATCAAAACTACTGACGCCTGTGTGCCTAGAGCCCGTACTCCACAACAAGAGATGCCATCGCAATGAGAAGTCTGCACAGCACAACTAGAGCGTGGCTCTCGCTCGATGCAACTAGAGAAAGCCCGCATGCAGCAACGAAGACCTAGTACGGCCGTGAATAAATAGATAAAAATTTTAAAAAACAGTCCAAATTAAAAAAAAAAATCTTAAAGAAAAGACGCTTTGTCCACCTGGAAATGCTTGTGCTGGGAAGGGTACAACAGATGGCTGCTTTTCAGCACACTCGCAGAAAGAGGGCATTCTTCTTTAGAAACCTTAAAGACAGTGTCTCAGCCTCCAGGGGGCCAGGGACAGCAAAGCCAAGAGATAATGAAAGAGGGAGGGAGGTGGACAAAGACACGGCCTGGAGCTAACCGTGAAAGACAGGCTGCCTGCCTGCTGTCCACCCCTCTGCGGCAATGTCAAATCAGGGCCCATCAACGCTGATGAGAAATCAGATAGAGGGACTACAGGAGGGTACATTCCAAGGAGTCATTCATCTCTGGAGGCTAAACCTATGTAATGTCCTTGCTAATCTTGGGCTCCTGGGTTATGAAGCCTGCCATGAAGGATGAGTTATATTTTCAATAAGTCATTCTAGCTAATCAGGCCCTCTCATGGTGAGCTGCTCAAGAAGAGACAAGATGAACCACTCTGAGCTTCTGAGCAGGGGGCTCAGATAAGGAGAGAAAACTCAGTGGGGGCCTCCTGACCCCAAAGGGCGCTGCCATCCCCACTCCCCTTGCCAGTTGGCACAAAGGGAAACACAGACCGCGCAAGCACAGGAAGATGACGGGATCGGTGTTTGATAAGGTTATGATTAAATCAAGGCTTTTGCTCTAATTATACTGCATTTAAATAAATGCAGCCTAGTAATTGTAATTGATGTGCAATTAAACGTGTATTTATATCACCATTGCCTTTCCCTGTGCAGCTGTCTGTTCCTGCTTCTCATTGAGTCTGGGGACACTGAAATCTGCCTGATGCTCAGGAGGAAGCCCTGCTTCTCTCACGTGGATTCCTGGTCCAGGAAGTATAGCAGGAGCCCCGGGGCATGCTTAGAAACATTCCAACATTCCAGGGCCTGAATGATATCTGCAGGTCTTTTCAATCAGCCTTTCCAGGAGAGGGCAGAGGCTGAGGGTCCTTCTTCCCCGCAGAAGGTGTTCATCGTCTCATCTATGTGCCGATTATTGTGCAGCCACTCAGTTGTATCTGACCCTTCTGACCCCGTGGACTGCAGCACACCAGGCTTCCCTGTCCTTCACCATCTCCCGGAGTTTGCTCAAACTCATGTCCACTGGGTCGGTGATGTCATCCAATCATCCTGTCACCCCCTTCTCCTCCTGCCTTCAATCTTTCCCAGCATCAGGGTCTTTTCCAATGAGTCAGTTATTTGCATCAAGTGGCCAAAGTATTGGAGTTTCAGCTTCAACATCAGTCCTTCCAATGAATATTCAGGACTGATTTCATTTAGGATGGACTGGTTTGATTTCTTTGCTGTCCAAGGGACTCTCAAGAGTCTTCTCCATAACCAGAGCTGGAAGGCATCAATTCTTCAGTGTACAGGCTTCCTTCTAGTCCAACTCTCACATCTGCACATGACTACTGGAAAAACCATATAAGTGCAGGATGGGTCATTAAACAATGACAGAGTTAGGGAGAGATGAATGGAACATCACAGCTATGGAAAAGATCATTGGTGTTATCAAAAAGCCGTGAGGGAGATCTCTGAGATCCTAGGTAGAACCTCTGTGAATTTCTAGGTGTTTCAGCTATATGGAAGGTAAGACCCAAATATGGCAAGGTGGAGGAAAAGGGACAGATAAGAAATTACATGAAGATTCAAGCTCGATTTACATTTCAGTGAACTTATCAACGCTGGTAGCTAGGATATATCATAAGGCTGAAGAAGATATGCCCTCAGGATGTGCATCACCTAAGCTACATGAAAGTAGGAAAACAGCTCAGGCAAAGAATTAAAGCAATGTAAATCAAGAAGGTTAGGGGCATTAATGCTGAGCTCACTGCTGATTGCATATTTGAGACTTAGATGAATATCGTAAACCTTTAGCCTCTTTCCCCAGAAGTCATGATGCCAGGGCTTCTCTACACCCATCAGAGTGCTAATTAAGAGGCCAGAGAAATACCACCATCCACCTCATCTGTTTTTGTCCTCCTGTTAAAGGACACCATGCATCTCCCTGACAGCTAGTCATTACAGGAACGTATGGGCACCCGGACTTCTGCCAGAGATAGTGAAGACCCCTAAAGATCCCAAGCAGAACCCTCAGACATGCTGGTGCTAAGGAGGGGTGCATCCTCTCACCAGCTACTATGGCTGATGCAGATTTTAACTCCCAAAGGGGTTCAGTGAGGCAGACCTCAGTGGAATGAGGGTGTCGGTAGACATAACAATGGGGAAGAGGGAAAAACAACTGATCTTGAATTACTGCAACTCTCTGAGGTCACTTTCAAATCTAAGGCACTTGAAAGGTGAAAAATGGTTTTCAGCATATTAAAAAAGCGCAGTACTTTCACTTTCTTTCACTCTTCCTCGTTACCAGGCACTTCTCTATGTGATATTTAATTGACCTTTATCCTATAGCATGGATTATTATCTCTAAGTGACTCATTTAAAAAATGGAGACTTAGAGGGGTTAAGGGCCTCTTCAAGGTCAGAGGACTGTGCAAATGATAATGCTGGGACTAAAGCCCAAATATGCACCTACCAATCCAATATTCTTTAAAAGTCAGTCAGGTAAATGGGCACAAAGGATCTTTAAGGATGATGGAAACGTTTTAAAGCTAGAAATGGTGATATTTGCACAGCTCTGTAAATTTTCTAGAAATCATTGTACACTTGAAATAATGACCTTTATGGCATGTAAATTATATTACAATCAGCTTTTAAAAAATAAAGGCAACCAAGTGTAGTAAGCAGGGCCTGAGCTTTGGTGTTATTATACCATGGTTCAGACCTTAATTCCAGCTCCTAAATTCTGGGCAACCTTGCACAAGTTCCTTAATTTCTGTCCGCATCCATTTCTTCTTCTCTATAATTGGAGTACTATTACCCACTTCTCAAGACTGCTGTGAGGATCTGGCACTAAAACAATAGCAGCTGATTTTATTTCTGTTATTTCTGATGCCTAGGAATCCTGACATAATAGTCAGTAGCCCTTCACTGCTTGCTTAATCAATAATCATACTCATATCAAGGTGAAACTTGGATGAGCAAGAGACATATGATATTGTTTTGATCAAAGTCCCAAATCAGTACATTTCACCATCACTCAATTAGCAACTAATTAGCTCAGCAGACCAAGGGCATCTGCATATTCACCTTCTCCTGAACTCAAACTCAAACTAAACTCCTTCTCAAACTTGACTACTCATAGGTATAGACTGGAGAGTTGTAAGAATTGGATGCCCAGGTCCCACCCTAGATCCAGCTAGTGTGTGCTCAGTCGTGTCTGACTCTTTGTGACCCTCTATCCATGGGAATATCCAGGCAAGAATACTGGAGTGGGTTGACATTTCCTTCTCTAGGGGATTTTCTCAACCCAGGGACTGAACCTGAGTCCCCTGTGACTCTTGCATTAGCAGGTGGATTCTTTACTACTGAGCACCCCCCCCCCCCGAGAAGACCCCCAACCCAGAGAACCTGATTTAAATCTGGTATGGAATAGAGACTGGGCATTGAGATTACTGAAATCTTCCCATGATTCTAATTGCTGCAAAGTTAGGAACCATAGTTCATTGGCTTTCAATTCTGACTATAAAACAATTCTCTTGAGGAGCTTAAAAAAAACCCAAGCTTGAGCCTCACATGCTAAGATTCTAAAATAATAGATCCAGGGTGGAGTGTGGACATGCTAAACATTCCCCAGGTGGTTCTAAAGTGCAGCTTGGGTTGAGAACCACTGCTTCCTACCTTGATAAGCAAAATGCTTTATGGGTGAAGGATTTATTCCACAGCCCTTCCCTGCATTCCTCTCCCTTGCATCCTGGACAAGAGTTCACAGGATGGTATGTCGGGTACTTCCTGTTATTGCCTATGAAACTGTGACTTCAGATCTTAGGCCTGTTTCAGTGAAGCAGACCCTGGAGTTTCCAGTAATCCCAAGAACATAGGAGGAATATTATTAAGGAGAATGAGTCCATGTGCACGTGAACTCAGTTTTATCCAACTCTTTGAAACCCTGTGAACTGAAGCCTGCAAGGCTCCTCTGCTCATGGGGTTTCCTGGATGGGTTGCCATTTCCTCCTTTGGGGGATTTCCCCGACCCAGGGATCGAACCCCCGTCTTTTGCTTTGGCAGGCGGATTCTGTATTGCTGAGCCGCTGGAGAAGCCCATTAAGGAAGATAACTGATGCCAGTTCAAAAGGAGCATGGGCAGAGTAGCTGAGTGTTCTTCAAGTCACGTGGTCCACATAGTGCATGGAGATTGGAAGCCCATAAGAACAGAGTTTCCAGGAAGTGCAAGAGGTCATGGGGTGCTGAGGAGATGCTCAGCAAAAGGTCAACCACCCACTCATCCTTGCAACAGATGGGAATGGAGTTGCTCCTCTATGGTAGGAGCTGTGACGATGGGGAGCCAGGGAGGCCTGACAGCCTATTCGGAACTTAACAATGAAACTACAAACCTGCCTCTGCTGTAGTCAAACCATTCACTAAATGGAGTCTGAGCTGACCACCATCCCTGTCATCTTGTGTTACACCCAGACCTCTGTTATTTACTTATTTGGCTGCGTTGGATCTTAGCTGTAGCACACAGGACCTTCGCTGAGTCATGTGGGATCTTTCCTTTTGGCCCATGGACCCTCGAATTGTGGCATGCTGGCTCAGTAGTTGTGATGCATGGGCTTAGCTGATTGTGGGCATGCGGGATGTTTGTTCCCTGACCAGGGATAGAACCCACATCCCTTGCATTGCAAGGCAGATTCTTAAATACTGGACCACCAGGGAAGTCCCTCAGATCTCCATCGGTCACTCTTTCATTCGTCCAGGATGGCCCCCACATTCCTTGTTGCCTAGTCCACTAATCACTATTCTTATTCCTTCCTGTCTTGGGCTCAGATCGATGCCTTGACTTTCTTTCCGGTAACTGCTCCTGTGCAGACCCAGATTCTTTCCTTATCAAATGAGTTATCATCCTAGAGACCTTGAGGATGGGAGAATCAGGGGGTTCTATGGGTCAGGTAGAACTAACATGGGCAGATCTGGTCAGAAACACTTGCTCTTATAAAGGAGTTCTCAGAAAACTCTGGGAAGACAGCAAGCTTCATTCACTGGACAGGTGAAGTATGTACTCTGTCACTTCAACCACATTTCCAGCTCCCAAGGATTATGACTGAGCCGTCATGTCCCATCCTTGACCAAGTGATGGACCTGCCTTCGCTGTTTGCCCCCATCAGAATCCTTTGTGGCCCCATCCCACAGGGTCAGGTAGGCAGGATGAGCCGATCCTGGCAGACGTAGAGCTGAGATAAGATCAACATATACTCCAAATCCTGGTGATTTGTATTCTCAGGAAGTAAAGAACCTACAGGTCCAGCTCCCAATTTTCTCTCCAGGCTTTATATCTGTGCTTCTTTCCTCCACTTCCTGCCCTCTCTCCCAAAATAGTAAATGAGAGTGATGCTATCAGGAAAGCACTTAGGAGGGATGAGAGTGGGTGATGATCCTTCCACTGCTGTGATGTGTGACATCACTCACCCTTAATCAGATGGCCTGAAGTGCATTATCTATCCAGTCCACTCAACAGTGGATCAGAAAGCCCCTCTAAACACACTTTAGAGGTGCTTTCAGAGAACTATTATTAATTTTCTACACTCTGATACCCTTATCAATAAAATGGACATGGCAATAATTAATGTGAGAAGTTGCTTCACATGGTCTCTAATTTACAAATGTTACCTATTATTTATGTTGTTGGTGAACAGAAGGGAGTTTTTGTGAAAATTGTGTAAAGGTTTTGGAATGACCGTGTGATATGAAGAGGAATGAATGAGCATCCGCCGTGTGGTGTGTATTATCGTAAGCATGCTACTTATTATCTCATGTAAGCCTTACAACAATATATCGTATAGATACTCTTATCCTTCCCACTTTATGGATGAAGGGGATTATCTCAGAGAATTTAAATGACCATACCAACAAATATTCTCTGTGTTAATAAAAAATATATTTGGAAGATTCCAATGAACGTGTCCTCTGCATATTGGTAATTTCTCTGATACTTAATCCATGCCATGTACGGACACTATTTAATAAAGTTATGGATGAAGGAATGAATAAGTAATGCCCATAGCCTAAGGCACCAAGTAGGGTGACATCTTCCTACTTCCCACGCCTTGAAAGTGACTGTCTTTCTTGATCCAGTGAAGAGAACATTTCAGCCTCTGCTAAATAGATGTTGGGATATTGACTAATAAAGTCTTATCCTTCCCACTGTGCTCAACTGGGTTGAGAGAGACTGAGAATCACAACACCAAGTAGGTGGATAACTTTATGCTATGAAACCCACAAAGCAATAGCACTGAAGTCTCCCAGGCCAAGGTGATTGGCTGGCGAAGCAATGGAAAGAACGACAAATCCTTCTTTATTTTCAGAACTGTAAAATGATCAAAATGTCCATCAAAAAAGAATGGTTAAGGAAGCTATGGTACATATATACAGCAGAATATTACTATAAAAAGGAAAGAATTTGGGTCATTTGTAATGACGTGGATGGACCTAGAATCTGTCATACAAAGTGAAGTAACTCAGAAACAGAAAAGCAAATAATATACATTAATATATATATAAATGGAATCTGGAAAAATGGTGCAGCTGAACCTACATGCAGGGCAGGGATAGAGGCGCAGAGAATGGGAAAGTGGGCACAGGGAAGGACGAGGAGGGTGGGATGGATTGGGAGAGTAGCGCTGACATGTGAAAAACAGTGAGTGGGAAGCTGCCGCACAGCTCAGAGACTTCATCTCTGTGATGACCTAGAAGGGCAGGATGCGGCGTGAGAGGGAGGTCTAAGAGGGAAGGAATAAATGTATACATATGGCCCATTCTCTTCATTGTACGGCAGAAACTAGCACGATATTGTAAAGCAATTAGACTTTCATTTACAAATAAAAGATCAAAAATAGCAGCTCCTTCTATGACCTCCCATTAAAATTCAATCATGTCGCTGACTTACTACTCCACTTGTAAGGCAGACATGGTCCTGTTAAAGTAGTGGAAGCTTTGCTTTCCTGGGGTGAGGATTTGGCCTTGGAGTTATTGGGGCTAATGGTCCCAAGGGGTCCTAGACGCTAAGCCTGACATAACCTGTGCTATTTCTGACACTTCTGGAATTTGAGGATAAAATTGACCCAAGCTGTTACTTCCTCTGTTCCAGACATGATTCCATTTTCATCCATTATTAGGTCTATCAGGATTTCAGCAACATTATTTTCATGTGACTTGCTATTCTGATGCTTTCCTTGTGGTTTGCATGAGATTGCCACCCCTCAATCCATTAGAAAGTGCCACCTTGTTTTCAGAATGCATTGTTGTGTTTATCTAATGTCCTCAGACTCAGCAGCTGCCAGCAACCGTGATTTCAATTCCCCAGTTCCGTCCTGATTTGTGTGTGATTGTTCCAGTGGGAGGCATGGCTACTTATCACGCACAATGTACTCCTGATGTGCATAGAGGTCTGTAGATTTCAGCAGCCAGAGGACAGACTTCTTAGCCACTTTTCCTGCGGACTTGCGATTTTGGGAGGCAGAGCAGACTTTGGCTTAAACTGGAACCTTGCACCACCATAATGTGCTGTAAGATTGACGCCTTCAAAATTTTACACCAGTAGTCTTCTCTCCATCTGCTTAAGAACTGGCAGTGGTAAAGCGAGGCATTCCCTGGCTAGCTTCCAATGAGAAAGCTCTCTTCACTGAGTAGTGAACCTCACTTCATACTCAACAAGTGCCCAGGTCTGAACCCACAGTATCCACACTCAAACTGGACTAGGTCTGTGATCTCAGCCAGGTTGATTACTTCAGCTGATTTCTGTTTTCTCATCAGCAGGGCTGCAAAGATCAAAAAAAGCAATAACCTGCAAAACACCTAAAATCATGCATAGAACATGAAAGATTTTCAGGAAATGTTGACTTCTCTCTATATTACTACACTCTCCTTTGTCCCCATGGATGTTTCCATTGCCACCATTAAAGACTGAAGGATAAAGACAGTTAAACTAACCATCCCAAACTTTTCTTGTGGAAACTTAATCTAGCGTGGAACTACTTTTCCATCATGGATTCTCTGCCTGAGCCCAAACAAATCTATTGAAAAAATCAAGTTGTTTTTTTTTTTTTTTCTTGTTTACTGGTATTGAATGATAGACTCTCAGGGAATCCATTCTATGATAGATTAAGCTACAACTACCTGAATGAATGAGACCATGCCTGTATTATTGCATCCAGTTCTGGGGACTAAATAGTAAAAGAGGTGTTACATGCACCCAATGTTCATTGCAGCGCTATTTACAACAGCCAAGACATGGAAGCAACCTAGGTCCATTGATGGATGAATGGATAAAGAAGATAGGGTACATGGATAGAATGAAATATTACTCGCCCACAAAAGGGATTGAGATTGGGTCATTTGTAGAGATGTGCTTGGACCCAGAGTCTGTCATACAGAGTGAAGTAAGCCAGAATGAGAAAAATAAATATTGAGTGTTAATGCATACATAAGGAATCTAGAAAAATGATACCAATGAACCTATTTGCAGGGCAGGAACAGAGGCACAGATGTAGAGAATGGACTTGTGTACACAGCAGGGGAAGGAGAGGGTGGAACAGACTGAGAGGGTAGTATTGACGTATACACAGATAACACATACATGTACATGTGTGTATGACCTAGAGGGCCGGGGTCAGGGGAGAGGCTCAAGAGGGGTGGGATATATGCATAGTTTTAGCTGATTCACGTTGCTGTGCAGTGGAAACCATCACATTGTAAAGCAATTATTCACCAACTGAAAAAATGAAAAAGGGTGTTAGTACTCCAAATCATGAATTATAATCATGAAGAGGCTTGATACCATATAATTAAAAGGAGGAGCATGGGATAGTGCATCTTAATTTTTCGTGTGTGCTCTTTATTTATTTATTTTTTTGCTTACAATACTGTATTGGTTTTGCCATACATTGACATGAATCCGCCATGGGCGTACATGAGTTCTCAATCCTGAACCCCCCTCCCACCACCCTCCCCATATCATCTCTCTGGGTCATCCCAGGGCACCAGCCCCAAGCATCCTATATAGGGCATCTTAATTTTTTTTAATGGGGTATACATGATAGCTACATTTTCATTGATTGCTTCATGCTTGTCTTCTTTCAAAAACAAGGTTTTGAGACAAGACTTCTAATATGGCAAATCCTTTCAGCAAATCTTCCCCAACATGAGCTACGAGACTGGACAAAGTTGTTAAAAACACATACACAATTTTAGGACTTTGGAAATTAACCAAATGCCTATATTGAGTTTGGAAACAATTATTCATAGACAAAATACTGAATTTGGGATACAAAACCTGAAAGCCTGTGTCATTCTTTCTATAAGAATGTGCCAGTTCCTAAAAACCAGAAGCTTCACTGATGGTGAGGGCCAATTTTATCTGCAACAAGCAGACAAGGGAGAAGCCCTGTAACAGCTTTGTCAGTCGTGTTAGCTATCTCTGTAACAAATGAAAGAAAGACCACTTGCTCACTAAGAGGTGTGGACTTAGCTAGGCAAGTAAGAAACTGGCAGCACAGACAGAAATTTAGCAGAGAAATTTGATAAATGACACAGCAAAAAGGGGTCTTGATCTTTCCCACTGGTCTCTAGTTGACTAGAAAGTTGTGCACACATGCAAAGCGGACCAAAGAGAATCTAGCTTGTTTATATATTGATGTCTGACTCTGTCCTTGCATATGTGCAATAGGACCTGTGGAAAGTAAAAACTGGAGCTGGCTTAAAAACTGTAGGAGGGACCTCTCTGGGGCTCCAGTGGCTAAGACTCTGCATTCCCAATTCAGGGCCTCAAGTTCAATCCCTGGTCAGAGAACTAGATCCCACAATACTATATCTAAGACCTGGCACAGCCAAAGAAAATAAATGAATAAAACAAAAATAAATATTTTTAGAAATTGTATGAATTTGAATGTGTGCCCCAACATATACACAAATCCATTGGTAGAAGGTAGAGAATTTCTGAATTGAGGTATTTAGCACAGATTTTCAAGTATCACTGTTTGATCATTAAGTTATGCAGAAAAAAATGACTCCTAGGAAATCATGAGTAAAATAATAATTTTTAAACAACAACACTCTCTGACATAAATCACAGCAGGATCCTCTATGACCCACCTTCCGGAATACTGGAAATAAAAGCAAAAATAAACAAATGGGACCTAATTAAAATTAAAAGCTTCTGCACAACAAAGGAAACTATAAGCAAGGTGAAAAGACAGCCTTCAAAATGGGAGAAAATAATAGCAAATGAAGCAACTGACAAACAACTAATCTCAAAAATATACAAGCAACTTATGCAGCTCAATTCCAGAAAAATAAATGACCCAATCAAAAAATGGGCCAAAGAACTAAATAGACATTTCTCCGAAGAAGACATACAGATGGCTAACAAACACATGAAAAGATGCTCAACACCACTCATTATCAGAGAAATGCAAATCAAAACCACAACGAGGTACCATTTCATGCCAGTCAGACTGGCTGCTATCCAAAAGTCTACAAGCAATAAATGCTGGAGAGTGTGTAGAGAAAAGGGAACCCTCTTACACTGTTGGTGGGAATATAAACTAGTACAGCCACTATAGAGAACAGTGTGGAGATTCCTTAAAAAACTGGAAAGAGAACTGCCTTATGACCCAGCAATCTCACTGCTGGGCATACACATCGAGGAAACCAGAATTGAAAGAGACACGTGTACCCCAATGTTCATCACAGCACTGTTTATAATAACCAGGACCTGGAAGCAACCTACATGTCCATCAACAGATGAATGGATAAGAAAGCAGTGGTACATATACATAATGGAGTATTACTCAGCCATTAAAAAAGAATACATTTGAATCAGTTCTAATGAGGTGAATGAAACTGGAGCCAATTATACAGAGTGAAGTAAGCCAGAAAGAAAAACACCAATACAGTATACTAACACATATATATGGAATTTAGAAAGATGGTAACAATAACCCTGTATGCGAGATAGCAAAAGAGACACAGATGTATAGAACAGTCTTTTGGACTCTGTGGGAGAGGGGGAGGGTGGGATGATTTGGGAGAATGGCATTGAAACATGTATACTATCATATAAGAAATGAATCACCAGTCCGGGTTCGATGCAAGATACAGGATGCTTGGGGCTGGTGCACTGGGATGACCCGGAGGGATGGTACAGGGAGGGTGGTGGGAGGGGAGTTCAGAATGGGGAACACGTGTATACCCATGGCAGATTCATGTTGATGTATGGCAAAACCAATACAATATTGCAAAGTAAATAAATAAAATAAAATCTGAAAAATAAATAAAAATGCCTTAGATAAAAAAATAAATAAATAAACAAATCAGTAGAAACAGTAGCAGTCACATACCACAAGTGAAATAGATTTCATAGGTTTATTCATAGCAAGTTACTAAGAAAACAACAAAATTTTTAAAAAAAGACTATAGAAACAAAAATTTCTGCATAGACAGGACATATCAGAATTCAGTTACTGTCATCCATTATCTAAAATATTCCCATTTTTAATAAAAATTATGAGACATGCAAGTAAAGGGAAAACGTAAGGCATAGAGAAGGGGGCGCCAGAGAGTAAGAGGGTTGGTTAGCATCGCCGCTCAGTGGACATGAGTTTGATCGAACAGCAGGAGATGGTGGAGGACAGGGAAGGCCTGGCATGCTGCAGACCATGGGGTCGCAAAGAGTCGAACATGACTTAACAACAGAACAAGAGCAACAAAGGCACGCTCGGAAAAGTGTTAAAAAGAAGTCAGTAGAAAGTGTTTTTGAGTGGGGTCATATATTGGATTTAGCAGACAAAGATTTCAGAGTAGACATTACGAAGTATGCTCCGAGGACTAAAGAAAACTGTGTTTAACGTATGATGACAGCGATCAACAAACAGAAAATCTCAACAAACCAACAGAATTGTGAAAAGCGCCAACTGTAAATTCTAGAGTTGGAAGATATACTGATGAACCACGTGGCAAGAAACGGTGGGCAGTCTCTAGGAACAGCAGATCTGAAGGTGGCAGCATTACACACAAAAACGCCAAACTGGAAACAATCGTACTGTCCATCAGCTGGTGAACAGATAGACAAAGTTGTGTACCAACACAACAGAACACTAATCCACCACAAGAAAAGAAAAATTATTAATATGGGCTATTCATGTGAGATGAGTAAATCTCAGAAACACTACACTAACTGAAATAAGCTAGACGGGAAGACTACATATGGCATGATACTATCTATATGACTTGTCCAGAAAAAAAAAAATATATATATATATATAAAATAAGAAAGATTAGCAGTTGCCTGGGTTGGGGTTGTGAGGACATTGATTTTAGGTGGAAACTTGGGCTAATGGGGTGAGAAGATTAATTCTTGGTGGAAATTTGGGATGATGGTAATATTCCAAAGCTGGATTGTGGTGATGATTACACAAAGTTTACTAAAAATCATTGAATCTAATACTCACCAGGAGTGAAACTCATTGGATTTAAATTATATCTCAATAAAGCTGTTAAGAAAGCTCTTTTGTATAAGCTTCTTGAGGTCAAGTGTTCACACATCGAGCTCAGTTAAGAGATTTTAATTCACTCAAATAATTAGGGTTGAAAAGCAAAAACTAAACACTTCATCGTTCTAGGTTGCCTTATTCTCTTGCCTTGAGGACTATGTTTGAGATCCCTCCTTCCCAGCTTAGCTTCTTTGTAGATCATTTCATAAATAGGAACAGGTAAACCCCTAGTTGGTCAGTTAGTTAATTTAGTTTGGTTATTTTTCCACTGCTAAATGCCCAACAATTATTTTTTTTACCATAGAAACTCTCCAAATCTTCAAATCTAACCCTACCTCTTTTTCTCATACCCATCCCTCTCTCTTTGGCCTTAGGGTTTGCAACTTGATGTTTTTAAAAGAAGAAAAAAGTTGCAGCCCACGTTGCCTGCACTTAGCGTATACCGCTCTTGCTGCTGTGACATCTGTCACTCTCTCCACAGCAGGGCCATCAGACTGTCAGGGCTAAGTGAAGTTTGGCTGATTCAGTGTACTCCTCCTTCAGAGATCCCTGTCAGAAGCATTGGGCTGTTGTGGATACAGATGTATGCTCTTTGGGTGACTTGCCTTTGTAGTTGTTGCCTGTTAAAGACCCTGTTACTGTTTGTCCATCTATAGCATTGAGTCAGAGGCACATTGAACAACAGTCAATACTTGTTGTTCGTTGCTTGGAAAACTGCCTCCAAATGCACTCTCCCTGTCTCTTCCAGTCACAGTGCCCTCTCAGCCCCCAAGGTGTGAGGTCTGACCTGTTGGCAGGACCCCTGAACCCTGTCTTGGGTACAATTGGGAGAAAAGTTATGAGCAACCTAGACAGCTTATTAAAAAGCAGGGACGTTACTTTGCCAACAAAGGTCCATCTAGTCAAAGCTTTGGTTTTTCCAGTAGTCATGTACGGATGTGAGAGCTGGACTATAAAGAAAGCTGAGTGCTAAAGAATTGATGCTTTTGAACTGTGGTGCTGGAGAAGACTCTTGAGAGTCCCTTGGACTGTGAGGAGATCCAACCAGTCCATCCTAAAGGAAATCAGTCCAGAATATTCATTGGAAGGACTGATGCTGAAGCTGAAACTCCAGTACTTTGGCCACCTGATGCGAAGAACTGACTCATTTGAAAAGACCCTGAGGTTGGGAATGATTAAAGGTGGGAGGAGAAGGGGACAACAGAGGATGAGCTGGCTGGATGACATCACTGATACAATGGACATGAGTTTGAGTAAACTCCAGGAGTTGGTGATGGACAGGGAGCCCTGGAGTCCTGCAGTCCATGGGGCTGCAAAGAGTCAGACACGACTGAGTGACTGAACTGAACTGAACTGGCCTTCCCAGGTGGCACTAATGGTAAAGAATGTACCTGTCAGTCCATGAGATGCAAGAGATGTGGGCTTGATCTCTGGGTTGGAAAGATCCCCCGGAGTAGGAACTGGCAACTCACTCCAGTATTTTTGCCTGGAAAATCCCATAGACCGAGGAGCCTGGTGGGTTATAGTTCAGGGGGTTGCAAAAAGTCGGACACAACTGAGCACACAGCACAGGGGACTTGAAAGCATCTTCCAGATGGGATTCACTGAGTGTGAGGTCATTAAGGAAGGAAAAAAAGGGGAGTGCAGCCCTCTAATTAATGATACTGATGGGCAATTGCATGCTGGCCAAAAAAAAAAAAAAAAGGCGACACTTTGAGCAGAGTTGCAGGCAGCCTTCATCTGGTAGCACTAATCAACAGACCTCATATTAGTGAGGAATTCTGCACTTCCATTTGGAAAGAAAGAATGCATCCTCCCATTGAATACTGGGATAATTGGTAGAATTAAGGAAAACTACATCATTCCATTTGGATCCAGTGCTAATTGGAGTGAACAGAATGATCAGCTCAGCAGCATGAAGCACAATTCCTTACATTCCCACTGCAGAAAGGAGACGTTCTCTACACATTGAGCCGCTGTGGTCCCTTCATCAGTAGTTAGATCGCCTGCTCGTCCAAAGTGCCCTGTGGGAGGTCCCTGAGCCAGGTTTTCTGCCAGCCAGTTACTGATTCAGAAAAGCAAGCCTTCTAATTTGTTGCAGTGGAACTGGAAGGCCAGCCCACAGCGAGACCGGGCTCTGCCTGGCTGCTGAGCTCAGGCAGAGGTGTCTGCAATATCACAGAGCAGGTTTCAAGGGCTTGATTCATTAGAGAGAAATCAATCTATCTGAGGAACTCAGAGTCCAAAACAAAGTTCTTAGGCAATTCCCGAGCCACCACTTCAATAAAAGCCTTCCGCTTCCTAAAAGCAAAAACACTCAAGACAGGTGAAGTTGTACTTTCTTCAATATTGATAGCTGAGGTCTCATGCCCTTCCTGAAGAATGAACACTGAATCTTTTCTCACTGCCGACAAGAGCGGACAAAACAAAGCTGTTTTCTTTTTCTAAGAATTCAGCTGATACTGTTTTTCTCCTGATGGATTCAGAGTTTCTGATTTTTCAACCCACCCACCCCCAAATCCATTCACCCATCACCCTTGCCTTTACTGAACCTCTGAGCCAGACTCTACTAACTGATTGGTTCCATTTTATAGGTGAGGAAATGCAATTTTAGAATAATTAGAGAACTTGTTTCAATCCCATATGTAATAAGGAGTGGAGCTGGTATTTTATAAATGTGATTTTTCTGACTCTAGAGCCCAAATCCTGGTATAAATAGTTAAAATGCCAAGATTTTCTTACACTGTCGGTGGGAATACAATCTAGTACAGCCACTATGGAGAACAGTGTGGAGATTCCTTAAAAAACTGGAAATAATAGAACTGCCTTATGACCCAGCAATCCCACTGTTGGGCATACACACTGAGGAAACCAGAACTGAAAGAGACACGTGTACCCCAATGTTCATTGCAGCACTGTTTATAATAACCAGGACATGGAAGCAACCTAGATGTCCATCAGCAGATGAAGATAAGAAAGCCGTGGTACATATACATAATGGAGTATTACTCAGCCTTTAAAAAGAATGCATTTGAATCAGTCTAATGAGGTGGATGAAACTGGAGCCTATTATACAGAGTGAAGTAAGCCAGAAAGAAAAACGCCAATACAGTATACGAATGCATATATATGGAATTTAGAAAGATGGTAATGATAACCCTGTATACAAGACAGCAAAAGAGACACAGATGTATAAAACAGTCTTTTGGACTCTGTGGGAGAGGGAGAGGGTGGGATGATTTGGGAGAATGCCATTGAAACATGTATAATATCATATAAGAAACGAATCACCAGTCCAGGTTCGATGCATGATACTGGATGCTTGGGGCTGGTGCACTGGGATGACCCAGAGAGATGGTACGGGGAGGGAGGAGGGAGGGAGGTTCAGGATGGGGAACATGTGTATACCTGTGGTGGATTCATGTTGATGTATGGAAAAACCAATACAATATTGTAAAGTAGTTAACCTCCAATTAAATAAATTTACATTAAAAAATTAAAAAAATAAACTTAAAAAGAGCATTCATAGGCCCTTCAAAATGCTAACATTACAGCAAAACATTCTCTGATATTCTCTCCTGAATTCATATGTGCTTGCATTTTTACACACAGAATTTTCCACACACTACAATATTTTCCCTTTCTGACCTAACTCCTTATAGTCCTTCCATTTTCTCACTTTTCCTAACAAAATCTTTCTGGAAATGATCTCATTAGCTCAAAACGAATGATATGCACTTCAGCAGTAATTATATTTTATTTGGCCGATTGCCCTCTTCCTTCTTGTAAAAGGGGAACAGCCACAGAAATGCAGAAGTGCTCCTAGGGCTTGAATACAGACAGCAACCATCCCCCATTCAGGCTGATCCATTCTCCCCAACTATAAGCATCACCAGGCTTGTTTTAGAACTTTTTGATTGGTAGAGAAAAATTTAATTATTTCTGGGGGAAAAAGTGACCTTCAAGTTCTACTTTCAGAAGATAGCTCTTTTGGCAAAGGGCTTTTGGCTGCTGATGGCAAACTGCAGGGAAACTAATGTATACCTTCCATTTAAGGGTTGGGCTATATCCTAGAGAAAAAAAGGACAGGGACATCGATGATTCAGATCTGATGAGAGAGGGACTTCTCTAGTGGTCCAGGAGTTAAGAATTTGCCTGCCTAAGCAGGGGACATAGGTTCGATCTCTGCTCTGGAAAGATTCCACATGTCACAGAGCAACTAAGGCCATGCCCCACAACAAGAGAAGCCACCTCATCGAGAGGTCCCCTAGCCACAACTAGAGAGTGGCCCCACTCACCACAACTAGAGAAAGCCTGTGCACAGCAATGAAGACCCAGTGCAGCCAAAAATAAATGAATAAACACCATTTTTTTTAAATGATGAGAGGAAAGATGGGGAGATATACTTTAAAAGAGAGGATGAGCATGAGATAACACCTTTGTCTAAGAGTAGATAATGCATTTGGGTAGGATATTTGGGGATGTATTTTTTAGGAACTTAAGCTTTGTTGACCAGGGACATTCATAAGAAATAGTTCCCATTTGAACAAATTGCAAAGACACAAGCCAAAGGAATACTTCCTTAATGGAGAGGGTAGAATTCCCATAAATTGATGGACGGGGTAGTTTTCTTGCTTTAAGATGACAATACTTGCCAGTTGGACCAGAAAACTTTAAGGTCCTGATCCAAACCCAATGCACTACATGCCCTTAGCAGATACAGCCATGGGATGGATCATGGGTGGGAGAAATGCATTGAAATATGTTATAAAAGCACAACCAGCTATGGTTAGGGTGCAGAGGAGTGGGAGACTTATGTGTAATATACGAATGATTGTGTTGAGGTTGAAACATCAAAATACATCCTACGCACATATATGGAAGTGTGGACTTACGTACTATAAAACCATACCCATGTTGTCAGAAAACCTGAGCTCAAATCATTCTTTTATTGTTGTTTTGAGGCACATCAGTTCACTTCTCTGAGATTTATTTTCCTTATTTGAAAGTGAAGTTGTTGGACTAGAAGTTCTCTTCTTTCCCAAGCTCTATGACCCAGCTTTTCAATAAAAGGAAATGAAAATATACATTAGTTAGGTTTCAGCATTAATTCAGTTGTGGGTTTTTTGATAGATAGTGTACATATCTTAAATTTTGAAATCTTGTTCTCTCCCAATAAAAATATGATGATCTGTATAACTGAGCAAAAGTCTACTATAAATTTTCTCCCCAAGAAGATGTGAGAAAATTGTGACTTACTTGGAAAGACAGTTTAACATAGTAATTTTATGGAAAAAGAGTCTGAGTTGAGATTTGCTTTTTACAAACACCTTGAATTACAGTAAGGCAATCTCAGAAATAAAGTTGAATGATTAACTGTATGACTTTGGAATCTGGCTTGACTGGGTTGAATGCTTCTTGCCCTAAAAGAAAAGAACTAGGAGCAAATGTCTTTTCTTTTCATCCTTCTATCCTATATACCAGCAGTTCTCAGACAGGAGCAACTTGAGCCCCAAGAAACATATTAAAATGTCTACAAATGGAGGGTAGAGGCATTCTTGGATATGGGGGAAGCAGAAAGAAACTGATGACTTGGCGTTGAACACAGCACATGGGAGCTGTTTTGGGGACAAACCTATGGACGTGTCCAGCTGGTCGCTGGAAGAGATGGAAGACATTCCCACCTGCCTGGAGTTGGGGAAGGGTGGGGAAAAAGCTTCAGATAGTGTTGACATTTGCATTAAGGCCACTAAGTATTCGCTAAAGAGATTTTTGGAAGAGGGGAAGAGAACAACACTCCAGTCAGTTAGAACAACACTCCATACAATTAGAAAGCCAAAGGGTAAATCAGGGAAGAGCAAGCTTTCAAATACAGTTGAAGGAAGGGGAGTCAGTGTGATGGCTTCCCTATGTGACATCCCACAGTCCATGGACTTGTCCTGGAGCGATCCTTTCTATGGGTGAAGGAGCGGCTGTGTGAATGATGTAGTATGACTTTGTAAATAAATCTGCAGACTCTGAAAAAAAAAATGTCTAGGAACAATTTTGGTGTCATGACTGAGGGAGGGAGCTTGCTACTGACGACTACTTAGTAGAGGACACAGAGGTTACCCAACATCCTCTAAGGAGCAGAAGAGCCCCTCACAACAAAATATTACCCAGCCTAAAATATCAGTAGTGCTAAAGTTGAAGGACATGAATTTGAGCAAATTCTGGGAGATAGTGGAGGACAGAGGAGCCTGGCGTGTTACAGTCCAAGGGGTCGTGAAGAGTAGGAGATGGCTTAGCAACTGAACAACAGTAACAAGTCTGTGGGAGGTATCCAGAAACCTGAGTCCCCAGCCATAGACCATGGTGACCTTCCTAAGATAACATCATCATGGAGAGCCAGCCATATGCCATCCCTCGGCAATATTGCTTTCATAGCCTAAAAATTACAGCAGAGAAGAGGAAAGGGTTGAAAAAAAAATGAATGTAATATCCGGGATCTTCCACACTGTTTTCCTTCTAATTGATCTAAAGAGAAGCTAAGGGAAATGACAAAGGTTAACTTTGCAACAACTATAGCCTCTTATATAAGGAGCTCTGTGAATACTACACTACTTATAGACTTGTGATTTGTCTTTTTATATGAAGAGTATCTTGTTCAAAGTAGGAAAAAATGCAAAGAAATGTTTCAAAGCAGAAATATGAAACTATTTTTTAGGTTTGAACATGGAAATTAGGGCTCAGTTGGTCAATCAGCCAAAAAGATTCCCAAGGCAAGGTAAGATCTTATGGGACTGCCTTGAGGCAAAGCCAATTCAATTATTTTCTGCAGCCTAACTGTCAGGACCCAAAAACTAGGTGGAATAATGAACTGATTAAAACCTGTAATTGCAATTCAATGGGGGAAACCATTCATCATGAAGATGGCAATATTTTTACACTCCAGACTGCACAGAAAAGACACAAACAAAGGTAGAACCCAGGGGCATGATGAAAACCTGAGGGAAGTGCATCTCTTAAGAGAATATAGAACCAGCCTGAGTGAGGAGCTAGGTCTTCATCCAGTGATGTTCTGTTTTCTGATTTAATGACTGAAACCCAGGCTTCTCTTTCTTGCTCTAACCTGAGACCCTGTTGAGGATACACTTCTAGTGAGATCACTATCAAATTTCCTGGATTTTACCCAAAACAAACACTAGTCAGTGCGCTCAGTTATCTCTTGATGTTTTGCAAGATTTTTTCTCATACCATTTCTATCTTTGAACCCATATTGATTTGTGAAAGAGGTGAGAATCACTCAGTCGTGTCCGATTCTTTGCAACCCTGTAGACTGCAACCCACCAAGTTCCTGTCCATAGGATTCTCCAGACAAGAATACTGGAGTGGGTTGTCATTTCCTTCTCCAGGGGATCTTCCTGACCCAGGGATCAAACCCAGGTCTCCTATATTGCAGCAGATTCTTTACCATCTGAACTACCAGGGAAGCCCTTATTGATTGATTTGTTTCAAGGGTTAATCAATGAATACTTTGAGCTTTAAGGATTAGACTGTCTTTTGCAGCTCTTCAAGTCTGCTGTTGCATCTCAAAATCAGTCCCAGAAAATGTGTAATCAAATTAATGTGGTTGTGTTCCAAAAACTTTATTTACAAAAAATAGGTTGCGGGTTAAATATAGCCTGGAGGCTGTAGTTTGCTGACCCTTGTTCCACATACACAATAGTTACTAAAATAACATGTTAAGCAAAGTAAGAATTAAAAATAAATGACCAGTATACAATAACTTCCTTCATTTTTAAAAAGATTTTTTGATGTGGACCATTTATAAAGTCCTTATTGAATTTGTTACAAGATTCCTTCCATGTTTTGATTTTTTGGCCATAAGGCATGTGGGATTTTAGCTCCCAGACCAGAGATTGAGCCCACACTCCCGTGCATCAGAAGGTAAATTCTTAACCACTGGACAATCAAAGAAGTCTTTCCTTCATTTCTTGAAAGATATGGCGGTCATTCTGTACTAAAAGGCACTTTCTTCCAATAGCTAAGAAGACTTTTGGACCAGCTGGTAATAAAATGTACTAATGAGTATAGGAATCCTGGGGGTAGCTGCTACTGCTAAGTCGCTTCAGTCGTGTCTGACTCTGTGCGACCCCATAGATGGCAGCCTACCAGGCTCCTCCGTCCCTGGGATTCTCCAGGCAAGAATACTGGAGTGGGTTGCCATTTCCTTCTCCTCCTGGGAGTAGACCGTCTGGAAAGTGTATAAAGCATACTTCATTTTATTAATTTGTTCATCCTTTCACTCACTCCAAACAAGATCTGTGTGGCTATCTGTTTCAAACGCTTTTCTAGGTTCTAGGAATACAATGTTGAACAAGAACAAAATTATTCTTGCTCTTTTGGAGATCATATTCTAGTATGAGGAGGCAGACAATGAACAGATGAATACATAAGCAAGATAATTTCTAATAAAGAAAATTTCAATAAGGAATGAAACGGTGGTGTTGTATGGACCAGATGTAGGTGGAATAGTTACTACTACTGTTTGGGAAGCTAGACAAGGCTTCTCTGAGATGATTCTTTCAGCTAATGGTGATAAATTTCATTAAAAGAAGAATTAGAAAAGAAATAGGAAAGGAGACATTGGTACGGTTGGAGCATATAATTGAAGTGAATGGGAGGGTACCAAATAAGAGGTGAGAGAGAGAGGCTGGAGCCAGGTCACGCCTTGGGACCAGGTTTGAGAGTCTGAACTCTATTTCTTTCTTTCTTTCTTTTTTTTTTTTTTTTTTTGAGCTCTTTTTCTAATGTGAGGGGAAGGTACTGCAGGATTCGAAGGTGGAGATACACAGCCTAACTAGATTCTTCAAGGATAGCTCTGACTAGCGTGTGCAAGTACACTCTAGAATGGTAACAGGGAAATTCTTGCATGATAGTGGCTTGTTTTGAAGCGTTTTCATTGCATTTCCATTTGGTTAATTTATGCATGATTAAGATCTTGATGGAAACTGGTATTTTAAGCTCCATTACCTTTTAAGAAATTACTTCTACCAAAAGAACCAAGGTCTAGTTCTGTTGAGAGCAGGTCTTTTGTTACATTCTACATAAACCTCCTGGATTTCATCAGTTTCCACTTTAAGGATCAACTATGTGACCTATTGTACAAATCAGCTGTAGGATTTCAGAACACAGTCTCCAATATTTTAGTTCTTGAATGTGTTTTTAATCTGGTACCACACTGTAGATTTTAAATAGGCAATCTCTGTTTAGCAGCACAAACTTGAACTTCTGTTTCTCAGGTGCTTAAGGGTATAAGTGGTTTCTTCTAGAAGACAGCAGAATAAAATGAAAAAAAAAGCTTGGCTGAGAAACAAGCTAGAAACAGCAGGTTTCTGCTCAATAGCAGACTCAAAGGTAAGGAATCATTTTTCTTTCACTTTGTGGGTGGGATCTGATCATACGCCTGTGTGAGAAAAAGTGGGCTTTTCTTGATATAACTCAGATATCAGTTGGATAAGATATATGTCTATGTATGAACTTGGGTCCAGCTTCTGATACCAGCTCTGCATCTATCTCTTTGCAAGCTAATGCTCCATAGCTGCTTGCAATGACATTGAAGGGTCCTTACTCATGAGAAATAATTTGTCCTTTAATCAAAAAAGCCCCATGATCTTTTAGCCATTGCCACAAACCACTGCAGGTCAAGGCATCCTGATTGCCACTCCAGCCTTCCTACCCCTTATAGTAATTACATCAGGCACATCTTCCTTGCCTCTGATGGTTAAGTGCTGCCATCTAGCCTCAGTCATTCTGGCATCTCATGATCAGCACTGATACCACGGAGCTTTTTTCTATGTTAATATCTCCCACTGTCAAACCCAGTCTAGAGAGGGCAACACACCACTGAACTTCTCAAAGATCCTGGAGCTGCCCGCTCTTCAGTGCATTTCTTATTGCCTTATTGTACAGTTCTCTCAAAGGGTAAACCTCAGAACAGTCACACTGACATCTCTTTTTAGAAATATAAATTTTAGATCCCCAAATCTAAGGGCATACTTAATTAGACTTTGGGGATGAGGTCCAGAAATTGATGTTTAACAAGTCTTTCTAAAGATTCTGTGCAGGGTTAAGTTTGAAAACCACTGACTTCATGAAAGGAGTGTCCTCTGGGATATCACCTATTCTAATATTTCCACTGTTCTGAGTCTTCTGATTTTATCCTCAATATTCAGCAAAGGCAATTCGATCTCATTAGTGTGGGCCTTTGATGTGCACAAGCTTTGAGGAGGTGCACTGAAGATTTTTACTTTTGTTTGCACAGACACACACACACACACATTAATAAATTGAAGAAATCTGAGATCAACGTGTTACAGAAATGTTAACGTTCTAATTGTGATACTGGATTATTGTTTTGCAAGAAGTTACCACAAGGGGGAACTGAGAAAAGTGTACTTGGAATCTCTCTGTATTGTTTCTTGCAGCTACAGGTGTCTACTACAATGATCTGCCTTCTGTCTGTCTATCTATGTATCTATCCATCTGTTTGTATTTTGGGTTCCTACCAGCATTGAATAAGTGATTCAGTTTCTTCTCGGCTTCATCAGCATTTGGTGTTGAACTATTTTTTTTTTTTTTTTTAGCCATTTAGTATATAGAGATATCCCATTTTGGGTTTTGCTTTTTTTTTTTTTAGCATTTATCTGAAGAATAATAATCCTGAAAATATTTTCATGTCCTTATTTACCATACGCACATCCCTTTCAGTAAAGTGTCTTTTGACCACTTTCTAATTGACTAGTTTGACTTTTTTTTTTACTGTTGTTTTGAGTGTTCTTTTAGATACAAGTCCTTTGACAGATACGTAGCTTGCAAATATTTTCTCCCAGTTTGTACCTTGTCTTGTCATCCCCTTCATATAGTCTTTTACAGAGCAGAAGTTTTTAATTTTAATGCAGTATAGCTCATCTTTTTTTTTTTTTTCCTTTTTATGGATCACGCCTTTGGTGTCAAGTCAAAAAACCGTACATTTTTTAAAGAGTGTGAGGTGTAGGTTAAAGTTCATTTTCTTGCCTATGGATGTCCAATCGTTCAGGCATCAGTTGTTAAAAAGTTTTCCTACATTGAATTTCTTTGGTACCTTGGTGAAATCAGTCAAGCATATTTATGTGGGTCTATTTCTGGGTTCTTTATTCTGTTCCATTGATCTATGCATCTATCCCTCTGCAAATATCACACTGTCTTGGTTATTGTAACTATAATTCTTAAAGTGGGTAGAGTGATTCCTCTCATTTTATTCTTTTCATCAAGATTGTCTCAGCTATTGTAGGACCTATGCCTTTCCATATAAATTTTACAATAGGCTTTTTCAATAACTACAAAAAACCTTCACTAAGATTTTGATGGGTGTTTTATCAAACCTATAGATCAATTTAGGGAGAATTGTCATCTTTACAATTGGAATTGTTTTGCAATCCATGAACACAGTATGTCTCTTCATTTTAGATCTTCTTTGATTTCTATCATCAGCATCTTGTCATCTTCACTATTCAGGTCTTGTATGTGTTGTGTTAAGTGTCTTCCCAGGGGTTTTGTTTTCTTTGGAGTAATTATAAATGATACTACATTTTAATCTCAGTTTCAGCATGTCATTCTTAGTATATAGAAATGTTTTTTTCTTTTCGTGTATTAATCTTATATTCAACAATCTTGTTAATTCCTTTGTTAGTTCTTGGTGGATTCACTGGGGAAGCAGGGAGGGGGAATATTGTATAGAATTTTTCTAGTCCTTCCAGTCCTGTGTTGAACAGAAATGGTAAAAGTAGATGTTCTTGCCTTATTCCCAGTCCTAGGCAAAAGCATTGAGTCTTTTGTCATTAAGTATGATATTAGCTATGCTTTAAAAAAGGGGGATCAAACCCACATCCCCTTCATTGGAAGGTGGATTCTTGACCACTGGACCACCAGAGAAGTCCCCTGAGCTATAAATTTTTGGCAGATACTCTTGATCAAGTCACACTAATTCTCCATTTCTAACTACCTGAGAGTTTTTATCATGAGTAGGTGTTGGTTTGTGCCGAATGCTTTTTCTGCATCAATTCTATCTGTCCATGTGACGTTTCATTTTTGGTCTGTTGACAGGGTGCACGCAGCAAACTTCTAGAATCTGCTCTAGGTGTTTTTAACAGAACATTGAACTCAGAGTCTCGTGGGAGTGTCTCTATGTCAATACATCCTCCCCTACCCAGTATTAAACATCTGTCCCTACCCCAGTCTCACCTACTCAGGATGCACTCCCATACAGAGTCTCCTGGTTCTCACTCATACACGTTAGGAAGGTCCTGCAAATCCTTCCACATATTGGCTCTGAAGGCAATGGCACCCCACTCCAGTACTCTTGCCTGGAAAATCCCATGGATGGAGGAGCCTAGTGGGCTGTAGTCCATGGGGTCGCTAACAGTCGGACACGACTGAGCGACTTCCCTTTCACTTTTCACTTTCATGCATTGGAGAAGGACATGGCAACCTACTCCAGTGTTCTTGCCTGGAGAATCCCAGGGATGGGGGAGCTTGATGGGCTTCCATCTATGGGGTCGCACAGAGTTGGACATGACTGAAGCGACTTAGCAGCAGCAGTCCTGGAGCATGGCTGTTCTTCCCTAATCCAGCTGCACTAAACCCTAACTCTGATTATTGCCCTGCAGGCAGCTGAGGAAAGGGGGAAGCTCTAAATGAGGATAAGCCTTATCTTATAAGACTTGCTCTTCAGGGGACAAGATTGCAAGCTTCTAGGCAAGAAGAGTCTGTTTTCCTGCAACATATGGAAGGCGTTGCCTCTGCTAGCCTCAAGAATCCAGGAGAATTTAAAGATTAAAGACTTTCAGGAATTGCATTGAATTTGTAAATTGCTTTGGGTAGTATACTCATTTTCACTATATTGATTCTTCCGATCCATGAACAAGGTATATTTCTCCATCTATTACTGTCCTCTTTGATTTCTTTCATCAGTGTTTTATAGTTTTCTATATATAAGTCTTTAGTTTCTTTAGGTAGATATATTCCTAAGTATTTTATTCTTTTCGTTGCAATGGTGAATGGAATTGTTTCCTTAAATTCTTTTTCTACTTTCTCATTATTAGTGTATAGGAATGCAAGGGATTTCTGTGTGTTGATTTTATATCCTGCAACTTTACTATATTCATTGATGAGCTCTAGTAATTTTCTGGTGGAGTCTTTAGGGTTTTCCATGTAGAGGATCATGTCATCTGCAAACAGTGAGAGTTTTACTTCTTCTTTTCCAATTTGGATTCCTTTTATTTCTTTTTCTGCTCTGATTGCTGTGGCCAAAACTTCCAGAACTATGTTGAATAGTAGCAGTGAAAGTGGACACCCTTGTCTTGTTCCTGACTTTAGAGGAAATGCTTTCAATTTTTCACCATTGAGGATAATGTTTGCTGTGGGTTTGTCATATATAGCTTTTATTATGTTGAGGTATAGTGAAAATGACTATACTACCCAAAGCAATTTACAAATTCAATGCAATCCCTATCAAGCTACCAGCCATATTTTTCACAGAACTAGAACAAATAATTTCAAGATTTGTATGGAAATACAAAAAACCTCGAATTGCCAAAGCAATCCTGAGAAAGAAGAATGTAACTGGAGGAATCAACTTGCCTGACTTCAGGCTCTACTACAAAGCCACAGTCATCAAGACAGTATGGTACTGGCACAAAGACAGACATATAGATCAATGGAACAAAATAGAAAGCCCAGAGATAAATCCACACACCTATGGACACCTTATCTTCGACAAAGGAGGCAAGAATATACAATGGAGTAAAGACAATCTCTTTAACAAGTGGTGCTGGGAAAACTGGTCAACCACTTGTAAAAGAATGAAACTAGATCACTTTCTAACACCGCACACAAAAATAAACTCAAAATGGATTAAAGATCTAAATGTAAGACCAGAAACTATAAAACTCCTAGAGGAGAACATAGGCAAAACACTCTCAGACATAAATCACAGCAGGATCCTCTATGACCCACCTCCCAGAATTCTGGAAATAAAAGCAAAAATAAACAAATGGGATCTAATTAAAATTAAAAGCTTCTGGACAACAAAGGAAAATATAAGCAAGGTGAAAAGGCAGCCTTCTGAATGGGAGAAAATAATAGCAAATGAAGCAACTGACAAACAACTAATCTCAAAAATATACAAGCAACTTATGGAGCTCAATTCCAGAAAAGTAAACGACCCAATCAAAAAATGGGCTAAAGAACTAAATAGACATTTCTCCAAAGAAGACATACGGATGGCTAACAAACACATGAAAAGATGCTCAACATCACTCATTATTAGAGAAATGCAAATCAAAACCACAATGAGGTACCACTTCACACCAGTCAGAATGGCTGCGATCCAAAAATCTGCAAGCAATAAATGCTGGAGAGGGTGTGGAGAAAAGGGAACCCTCCTACACTGTTGGTGGGAATGCAAACTAGTACAGCCACTATGGAGAACAGTGTGGAGATTCCTTAAAAAATTGCAAATAGAACTACCTTATGACCCAGCAATCCCACTGCTGGGCATACACACCAAGGAAACCAGAATTGAAAGAGACACATGTACCCCAATGTTCATCGCAGCACTGTTTATAATAGCCAGGACATGGAAACAACCTAGATGTCCATTAGCAGATGAATGGATAAGAAAGCTGTGGTACATATACACAATGGAGTATTACTCAGCTGTTAAAAAGAATTCATTTGAATCAGTTCTGATGAGATGGATGAAACTGGAGCCGATTATACAGAGAGAAGTAAGCCAGAAAGAAAAACACCAATACAGTATACTAACACATATATACGGAATTTAGAAAGATGGCAGTGACGACCCTGTATGTAAGACAGGAAAAAAGACACAGATGTGTATAACAGACTTTTGGACTCAGAGGGAGAGGGAGAGGGTGGGATGATTTGGGAGAATGGCATTCTAACATGTATACTATCATGTAAGAATTGAATCGCCAGTCTATGTCTGATGCAGGATACAGCATGCTTGGGGCTGGTGCATGGGGATGACCCACAGAGATGTTATGGGGAGGGAGGTGGGAGGGGGGTTCATGTTTGGGAACGCTTGTAAGAATTAAAGATTTTAAAATTAAAAAAAAAAAAAAAAAGACTTTCAGGCATGTCCATCCAAATGCCCATATCCTAGGTTTCATGGTTGACCCTTCCTGTGTCAAGACCCTAATTCTCAAAGGTGATTCATTGAAAGGGAACATTCAGGTTCATTTACAGCTCTGCTATCCTTTTAGTAACCTCTGCGATTTTCAGTGGCATAATTACAGAAGGTGAGAGTCTCCTTAAAATCTGTTATAAAGGCATCCCAGGGTTCATAGCATGACTTAAGCAAGCAGTAGAGTGCCCTTAACCTATCATTTTCTGTTGTCAAGGCTACCAGCATTGTTAACAGAAGTCATACTACTCCACAATCCTTATAATTGGCATTGTGTCCATTCTGTTCCATCACACAGCCACTGCATAATCCATGTGTCACCTTCCACCTACAGCTCGTCCTAATCATACACACGTAAAGGCCATACGAAGGGATGCCCCTAAACAAGACATTATCATCATCCCATTCTGGTACCATTATCTTAGCCTGGGTTCTACAAAGGTTAATACTTATGCACTGCTATTCATTGGGAATATAAATATCAGGGGAGCGTGAGGAAAGTGAAGGAAAAGGGTGTGGGATAGAAAAGGATAGGGAAGCACTATGATGGTGTGTCACTGGCCACTACTTGTGATCAAGAGCAAACAATTTCTCTAAGCTGGCAGATTGTTATTTCCCAAAAAGATGACTGGGAAGTCTTTATGAAGTAATTGGTTCACAGGAAAATCAATAAGAGATAGAAAGGGAGGCAAATACATTCACTGACTCCCATTCCTGAATGGTAATCAGTTCACTCTTCAGATCAGTTCAGTTCAGTTCAGTTCATTTCAGTCCCTCAGTCGTGTCCAACTCTTTGCAACATCATGGACTGCAGCACACCAGGCCTCCCTGTCAATCACCAAGTCCTGGAGTTTACTCAAACTCGTGTCCATTGAGTCAGTGAGGCCATCTCAAACTCTGTCGTCCCCTTCTCCCCCTGCCTTCAATCTTTCCCAGCATCAGGGTCTTTTCCAATGAGTCAGTTCTTCACATCAGGTGGCCTAAGTATTGGATTTTCAGCTTCAGCATCAGTCCTTCCAATAAATAAATATTCAGGACTGATTTCCTTTAGGATGGACTGGTTGGATCTCCTTGCAGTCCAAGGGACTCTCAGGAGTCTTCTCCAACACCACAGTTCAAAAGCATCAGTTCTTCGATGCTCAGCTTTCTTTATAGTCCAACTCTCACATCTATACATGAGTACTGGAAAAACCATAGCTTTGACTAGATGGACTTTTGTTGGCAAAGTAATGTCTTTGCTTTTTGATAGGATTTCTAGGTTGCTCATAATTTTTCTTCCAAAGAGCAAGTGTCTTTTAGTTTCACAGCTGCAGTCACCATCTGCAGTGATTTTGGAGCCCCTCGAAAATAAAAAGTCTGCCACTGTTTTCATTGTTTCCCCACCAGTTTGCCATGAAATGACGGGACCAGATGCCATGATCTTTGTTTTCTGAATGTTGAGCTTTAAGCCAACTTTTTCACTCTCCTCTTTCACTTTCATCAATAGTCTCTTTAGTTCTTCTTCACTTTCTGCCATAAGGATGGTGTCATCTGCATATCTGAGGTTATTGATATTTCTCCCGGCAATCTTGATTCCAGCTTGTGCTTCCTCCAGCCCAGCGTTTCTCATGATGCACTCTGCATATAAGTTAAATAAGCAGGGTGAAAATATACAACCTTGACATACTCCTTTACCGATTTGGAACTAGTCTTTTGTTCCATGTCCAGTTCTAACTGTTGCTTTTTGACCTTCATATAGATTTCTCAGGAGGCAGGTCAGGTGGTCTGGTATTCTCATTTCTTGAAGAATTTTCCACTTTGTGGTGATCCACACAGACAAAGGCTTTGGCATAGTCAATAAAGCAGAAGTAGTCGCTTTTCTGGAATTCTTTTGCTTTTTCGATGATACAACAGATGTTGGCAATTTGATCTCTGGTTCCTCTGCCTTTTCTAAATCCAGCTTGAACATCTGGATGTTCATGGTTCACATATCGTTGAAGCCTGACTTGGAGAATTTTGAGCATTACTTTACTAGCATGTGAAATGAGTGCAATTGTGTGGTAGTTTGAGCATTTTGGGGCCTTGCCTTTCTTTAGGATTGAAATGAAAATGGACCTTTCCCAGTCCTGTGCCCACTGCTGAGTTTTCCAAATTTGCTGACGTATTGAGTGCAGCACTTTCACAGCACCATCTTTTAGGATTTGAAATAGCTCAACTGGAATTCCATTACTTCCACTAGCTTTGTTCATAGTAATGCTTCCTAAGGCCCATTTGACTTCACACTCCAGGATGTCTGGCTTTAGATGAGTGATTACACCATCATGATTATCTGGGTTGTGAAGATCTTTTTTGTACAGTTCTTCTGTGTATTTTTGATACCTTTTTTTAATATCTTCTGCTTCGGTTAGGTCCATACAGTTTCTATCCTTTATTGTGCCCATCTTTGCATGAAAATTTCCCTTGGTATCTCTAATTTTTTGAAAAGATCTCTAGTCTTTCCCATTCTATTGTTTCCTTCTATTTCTTTGCACTGATCACCGAGGAAGGCTTTCTATCTCTCCTTTCTATTCTTCGGAACTCTGCATTCAAATGTGTATATCTTTCCTTTTCTCCTTTGCCTTTAGCTTCTCTTCTTTTCTCAGCTATTTTTAAGGCCTCCTCAGACAACCATTTTGCCTTTTTGCATTTCTTTTTTTGTGTGGATGGTCTTGATCACTGCCTACTGTACAATGTCATGAACCTTCATTCAAAGTTCTTCAGAGCAGATCTAATCCCTTGAATGTATTTGTCACTTCCACTGTATAATCATATGGGATTTGATTTAGGTCATACCTAAATGCTCTAGTGGGATTCCCTACTTTTTTCAATCTAAGTCTGAATTTGGCAATAAGGAGTTCATGATCTGAGCCACAGTCAGCTTCTGGTCTTGTCTTTGCTGACTGTATAGAGCTTCTCCATCTTTAGCTGCAAAGAATGTCATCAGTCTGATTTCGGTGTTGACCATCTGGTGGTGTCCATGGGTAGAATCTTCTCTTGTGTTGTTGGAAGAGGGTGTTTGCTATGACCAGTGGGTTCTCTTGGCAAAACTCTGTTAACCTTTGCCCTGCTTCATTCTGTACTCCAAGGCCACATTTTCCCATTACTCAAGGTATTTCTTTGACTTTCAACTTTTGCATTCCTGTCCCCTATAATGATTGTATTAAATCCTCTAGACTTCAGGACTGTCACACATGGACATCAATCAGGTCCTATGATCCTACATATCTCAGAGATGATTAGCAAGGTGTAGCATAGAAGGTGAAAGTGAGCAGCACAGGTAGGAGGTCAGGTGCTTTTGGCCTGTGCCATTGTGATACTGGCTGGAGTCCATGGATAATTACTGCAGAGGCAATCAGGGAATAATCAGTAACCCCAAGGGCTCTGGAGCTTAGTGACACTGAGAAGATCTGAGGCAGGAGCTTAGACGCACAAAGCAATAGTTCACAGGACTGATTTAAGAACTGCATGAAATAATACTCATAATATTCTTATTACTACAAGAAGAAAATAGTCAATGCTCAGTAAGCAGCACCTACTACTATTATCAGTAGTAATAATGATTTTTACACCATCTACAGGCATGCATAGCCATCTCATAAGAGGAAAAATAACCATCAGCATAATATACTACTATGTAACACAAATGATTCACTTTGTGTGTCTTATCTTCAACAATTACCTTTTAAATCCCTTACCTTTTTTTTTTCTCTTTTTTTAACATTTGATCTTGCTTTCTCTTCCCATCTCCATTACCTGGAATTACTTTCGGTTTTTCTACTAAAACGTTGTCCTTTGTTTCAATCGAATTTATTCTCAATCTTGGGATTCCAGATGTCAACATTACCCTCTCTCCTACATCTCACATTCTTGCTAAAATATGCAAAGCACACAGTAAATGTTTAGAACCTATTAATCTAAAACCCCTATTCTACTTCCTCTTCTTCTTTATATTACTATTGCTACTGTTGTTACTCTTACTACTGCCAACATCACCCACTATCCTTAGCATCATGGTGCCTTAAATGGACAAACAAATATACTTCAAAGCTGTATTTTTGTCTTCATCCTTTTCTGCCTCAACTCTCTGTAATTCCACATAAAAATGCTGCTAGAAAAAGGCATGCAATGGTAACAACATAAACAAAAACTCTATTACAAAAACTACCAATTCTCCAAATTTATTGAGCACTAAAGGCACTGTGGTGAGTGCTTTATGTGTCACGTGCCCTTTATTCTTCATAACAATCCCATGGTGGAGGGATTATTTTATCTATTTTGCAAATAAGTGAACAGAACCTTAAAAACCTTAAATAACATGTCTCCCAGCTGAAGAGAGGCAGAATAACAAACAACAACAGCAAAAGAGAGCGACAGGACCCATTTGCGTCCATTTATAAAATCACTGTGCTCAGACACAGGCCGGCCTGCCAGTCCTGTGCGCAGTCACTCAGTTGTGTCTGACTTTGCTACGCCATAGACTGCAGGCCTCCAGGATCCCCCCCATCCATTGAATTTTCCAGGCAAGGATACTGGAGCAAGTTGCCATTTTCCTACTCCAGGGGATCTTCCCGACCCAGGGATAGAACCTGGGTCTTTTGCGTCTCCTGCAGTAGCAGGAGGATTCACCACTGAGCCTCCAGGGAGGCCCACAAACTTCCATGCTTGGCCCCTAGGAAACACTCACACCAGAACTGTCTTTACTCCCCTGCAAACTTCCACACTTAACCTCCATTCAGTCACTCACACAGTCTCTGTTCTGCTCGAGTTCTCACCACCCCCATCTATGTCATATCTCTCCATGATAGCTCCCTAGGGGTATGATAACAAAGTCTCATAAACTAGGTGGCTGAAAACAACAGAAATGTCTGGTCTCACCCTTCTGGAGCCCAGAAGTCTGAAATTAAAGTGCCAGCAGGGCTACGGTCCCTCAGAAACCGAGGGAATTATGACTGCTTGCTTCTTGTAGCTTCCAGGGTTTGCTCTAAATCCTTGGCATTCTTTGGCCTGGAGATGGCGTCATTCTGACCTCTGCTTCCATCACCACGTGGCTGTCTTCTACCTGCGTGCATCTCTGCTCCTCTCATAAGGACTCCATTCAGGCCAGATTAGGGGCCCACTTTATTCCACGATGATGCATTTAATTTACATATTTGTTATATATGCAAAGATCTATTTCCAAACAAGATCACATTCCAGGTAGCGAGAAGTTAGGGCCTCAGCATGTCATTTTGAGGAGGGGACACCATTTCAATCTATATAATCTTCCAATTAGAGTGCATGCATACATGTACACACAGGCGCTCACACACACACCGTCTTATTTAACAGTTGAAGTTCATCTGACTGCATCACTCATATCTTAGATGCACATTTCAGCCTAAGTGCAGACGTGTGTCAGGAGCAAGGAAATGACCTGGCTCTTGCCCTCCATCTTAGATGAGGAGATCTGGAATTTTTGACCTACCCTGCCACTTTGCAAGTACCTGATCTTGATTAATTTATGTACCTGATTCAAGACTTTGTTTCTGCAATGTAGGATGAAAATAATGCTTTCTTTTTTTTTTTTTTTACAAAGTCCCTAAGAAGGTCTAACAACCTAAGGAAAAATATTTAAATGAAAAACTGTATGTGTGTGTATACCTGGAAAAATGTAGGGTTAGGTCAAATATTTCAACTCTCATCATATAGATGTATACACACCTGGAAAAATATTCAGTATTTTCAAAGTTAAAATTATATAACTTACCCTTTCTGATCATTGATCTCTAGGAAGGGGCCAGTTTTCCTCTTCCTGGAGTCAATTGCCTGGCTCTTGCAGGTTTTTATTTTTTATTTTTTGACACTTTTCCATTTTAGTGTCTCCAGATTTTCTCCTCAACTGAATTGGCATCAAATATGCTGCTTTTTCTAATCCTGAAATGATTTTTAAGTGGCCCTAGTCATTACTTTTGCTTTTCTCCTTCCCTTCATAGTGAAACTTCTTAAGGAATGTTTTTAGCTGTGTCCCCATTTCCTTTTAACTGATTCTCCTGATATTTCTTTGGCATCCATTGTCACATGTCAACTGAGCTGCCTTTATGAAAGTCACACACCAATAAGCGATGTTGGCATTGAAAGCAACTAGCTGGGTGCCAGTGTATCTCTTGTTGGATTCCAAGCCTCTTGACAGTTCCGTTGTGTATCCCAACTGGCCACACCTCCTTCTAGACTTTATCTTGCCTTCTGTGTTATGATAGAAGACTTGGTCCTCTTGCCTCTGTGAATAAGATCACTCAATCTTATTTGCTTCTACACAGAGAGCTTTTCCTCTCTGCCCTGTAGATGGGCGTCCCTCAGTTCTCAGACTTTCATAACGCATCCTTTATTTAATTTCTCTGGAAGATTTTTCTGTGGCTTTGACTAACACCTACTATTCATCTTCCTACTGTTCCTTCTTCTTGTGTGCCCATCCCATATTTCTGGCTAAAAACAGAAACTGCTCTCCAGCATCTGAAATACTGGTATGGTGCTCCAGGAGCCATCTCAGACTCCATGGATATAAAACCTAAATGGCATGCTTCCTCTTTGCTTCTCCTTCATTCTCTTCACCAAAGCATCCTTGACTGAACTCCTCAATGCTATAGATATTGTTTTCTTTGTCTCTTTAATTCTTTACTCAACATCACAGAGTGCTTACTGTGCGCCAGGCCCTGTACTGGGCTCTGCAGCCAGTACAGATACAAATATGACAGTGCTTATGCCTTACGGAGTTCCTTGTCTTGAAAGCTGCATCACAGAGTGCCCTGAGAATTTTGACACTTTGGGAGATGCTGAAAAAAATCCCTAATTCAGTTCTGTCTTTTTGCTCCTCCCCACCCCCACCATGCTATACAGTAGGTTCTCATTAGTTATCTATTTTACTGGCCAATGCAGGACACAGCTCTTTTGGGTTTCCCTGGTGGCTCAGCAGGTAAAGAAACTGCCTGCAATGCAGGAGACATGGGTTCAATTTTGAGTGGAGAAGATTCCTTGGAGGAGGAAATGGCAACCCACTCCAGTATTCTTGCCAGAAAAATCACATGGACAGAGGAGCCTGGTAGGTTACAACAGTCTGTGGAGTAGCAAAGAGTGAGACGACTGAGTGAGCACACACACACATAATATATAGATATGTCAATGCCAGTCTCCCAGTTCATCCCACTCCACCCCACTTGGTGTCTGTACATTTGTTCTCTACGTGTGTGTCTATTTCTGCTTGGCAAATAGGTTCATGTACCATTTTGCTAGATTCCACATATCGGAGTTAGCTCAGTTCAGTTGCTTGGTTGCGTCTGACTCTTTGCAGCCCCATGGGCTGCAACACGCCACGCTTCCCTATCTATCACCAACTCCCAGAAATTGCTCAAACTCATGTCCGTTGAGCTGGTGATCCCATCCAACCATCTCATCCTCTGCCATCCCTTCTCCTCCTGCCTTCAGTCTTTCCCAGAATCAGGGTGTTATGCAATGAGTCAGTTCTCTGCATCAGGTGGCCAAAGTATTGGAGTTTCAGCGTTAGTCCTTCCAATGAATATTCATGACTGATTTCCTTTACGATTGACTGGTTTGATCTCCTTAGCTGTTTTTTTAACATCATGTCTCTGGATTCATCTCTGGATTCATCCTCTTTGCTTCCCTCTCAAACCCTCCCCAGACCTTTGAGATTTATTATCCCCTCTTCTGTCCACAAGTTGGACCCACCAAAGCCTGATTTATAACACATCACCTGGGGGATTGTTTTCCCTCTTTGCTGCAACTATTCTTCCTAAAAGTGCAATAAGCACCTCTCTGCTTCTTGATAACTCGCAGTTTTCATCAATGGGTGATCTTGACTCATTTCTAAAGTTTTTTTCTTGACTATATAAACAGGCACACCTTGCCAGAAACAATTAGTCTGTTTAGTCTTTCTTACAATTGAAGTTTTCCCCAAGTCCTTACAGGTCAGAAATAATACCTTACAATGTTTTTCAAAAAAAAAAAGGAATATCAACACCATACTAGAAACTGGGAATGGGTCCTATTAATTTCTTCCACTGACCTAGCCCAGCTCACCTAACACTTGCAAACTCATCCACTCATATATGCCCAATTTAAATAGAAAGTTAAAAGATCTCCTAAACCATTCAATCCATAAAAATTTCTTAAGTCTCTGCTAAGTGCAAACTAGTTAGATCATTACTGTGTAGATATTAAAGTATAAGGCAGTTTCTCAGTCAACTACCTCACAAATAAATGTCAGTTATCTACCAGTACACAATATATTATATTATATTGTCACAAAATCATTCCCAGGGGATACACTTATGATCAACTGACATATAACAGGCCACCTTATTTTCTGATTAGTCTATGTAACTTAATGTAGGAACACAAGAAGCTGAAAGAGAGAAGTCAAACAACATTTGTTTGCAAATTACTACTACTAAGAACCTACTATATAGCACAGGGAACTATATTCATTATCTTGTAATAACCAATAATGGCAAAGAATCTAAAACAGAATAGGTATATATGTATGTATAACTGAATCATTTTGCTGCACACCTGAAACTAAAATAACATTGCAAATCAACTATATTTCAATAAAAAATAAATCAAAGTAAAGTAAGTCAATGAAACTTGATCGAGTGTGTCTGTGATTGTTGCTGGGATATCAGGATAATTAAGATATACAGAGCTTTTGCCTTGAGGGGGCATATATATACATATATATATGTGAATAATTTCCTAGAGGAAATCAGTCCTGAATATTCATCAGAAGGACTGATGATGAAGTTGAAATTCCAGTATTTTGGCCACCTGATGCTAAGAACTGACTCATTGGAAAAGACCCTGATGCTGGGAAAGATTGAGGGCAGGAGGAGGAGCAGACGACAGAAGATGAGATGGTTGGATGGCATCACTGACTCAATGGACATGAGTTTGAGCAAGCTCCAGGAGTTGGTGATGGACAGGGAGGCCTGGTGTGCCGCAGTCCCTGGGGTCGCAAAGAGTCAGACACCACTGAGCCACTGAACTGAACTGAACTGAACAGGGATATAGATATGAACAGTGATAACAAAATCAGGTTTGAATCAGATCATCCAGACACCACAGTCCCAACCCCTACTCTAAGTAATATTTCCTCCTTTTCCACTTTTCTTTCACCTCCTGGAATATGAAGTGTCTCCTCTGAACTCCAGAGAACATAGTTCTGGGGCTTGGATCCTTCTTGGGTGAGGACTTGTGTGTATCTGTAGGATATTAACTGTCCAGGTTCACTTTTATCTTCTTGTGCAGGTCCAGTCCCTGTCTATCTACCCCATCCCTTCCCATAAATCTACAGCCTGAGTCTTCCCAGGCCTTAAGCCAAGGCAGGCTGGAGTCATTGGTAGGTCAGACAGAGATCTAGACTCAGTTCCACAATCCTACATTCACTCCCTTTCAGTCAGGGTCCATGGCCAATCACAGGCAAAAAGGGAGATTGTTTCTGCCCTTCTCTTCCAGTAGGTGCCTGGCTCAGAGGGTTAGGCTGGATTGATCATCTCAACTCAGACCATTAGTTTTCTCTGGAACTGGAGATCAGGCCTGAGTCTTCTGGGGTTTGACTAACCCTGAAATCTCATTTTATTTATTCCCAGCCCCCTCTCTTTCTCTGCAATGTTGCCCCTTGTCCAATAACTGGTGTAGAGCTTGTTTCAATCTCAACAGATCTCCTTGGAAACAAACAGGCTGACAGCCACAAGAAATGAGAGCTGGGCGAGGATTCTGGAGGCTTTGTGTGTTGGTGTGGAAGGGATGGAGGCCAGAGGAGCCATTAGAATAAAGTGTTTTGGTGTTGACATGCCTTGGAAGACAGCAGAGAAATGGACAAAGGTTCCAAAAAATATGTGTTATTCCTTTACTGAAAGGAGATAAAAAGATAGAACCGATTTCATCAGAACATATTTTCTGATTCAGAAATATTATTAAGGATAACTTGGTTGCTGAATTTACATCATTAGAAAAATTAAAATAGAGAGCCATGCTGTGTTTTGAGAAGAGCAGAATAGAGCTTCATAGCAAAGCATCTAAACCCCCCTCCTTCTTAATTTTTATTCATGTGTGGTTGCTTTACACTAGTGTGTTCATTTCTACTCTACAGAAAAACGAATCAGCTATGTGTTGCTCTTTTTTGAATTTCCTTCCCATTTAGGCCACCATAGAGCATTGAGTAGAGTTCCCTGCACAATAGGTTCTCATTAGTAATCTATTTCTAAGGCCCTTTTTGACGACTCCCTAAAGACCTCTCCAGCCTCATCCATTGAGGCTGCCCACCTCCTTGGACTTGACTCACCACCAAGCCTGTCTTTCTGAAGACACCATGTCCTCAAGACGGTTTATGACTCCCTGAACAAGGGATTCCCAGGTGGCACTAGTGGTAAAGCATCCGCCTGCCAATGCAGGAAACTTAAGAGATGCGAGCTCCATCTCTGGGCCAGGAAGATCCCCTGGAGAAGGAAATGGCTGTCCACTCTAGTATTCTTGCCTGGAGAATCCCATGGACAGAGGAGTCTGGCGGGCTACAGTCCATAGGGTCACAAACAGTCAGATAAAACTGAAGGGACTTTGTACAAACATGCCCCCCTACCTTCTTTCAAGAATATCTTCCTTCCTTCTCCACTCTCCTACCAGCTCCCTGCTCTTTGTTTCCACTAGTTCAATTTATTGGAAAGTTCTCTTAGCCTTCAAACCCTGCCCAAAATTTGCCTCCCCTGTGAAGCTGTTTCTTTCTGATCTCCCTGTCCAGTAAAGTACTCCCTGCTTTTTAATACTTCTGGATTTTTGCAACCTAGATGTCCATTGACAGATGAATGAATTAGGAAGTTTTGGTACATATACACGATGGAATATTACTCAATTATGAAAGGAATCCACTTGACTCAGTTCTAATGAGGTGGATGTACTTAGAGCCTATAATACAGAGTGAAGTAAGTCAGAAAGAGAAAGACAAATGTCGTATATTAACACATATATATATATGGAATCTAGAAAGGTTACTGATGATCCTGCCTGCAGGGCAGCAAAGGAGACAGGACCATAAAAAGCAGACCTTTAGACACAGTGGGAGGAGAGGGTGGGATGATTTGAGAGAACAGCATTGAAACCTATACACTACCACCTGTAGAACAGATAGCCAATGGAAGCTTGATGTATGATGCAGGGAACCCAAAGCCAGTGCCTTGCGACAACCTAGAGGGTGGGATGGGGAGAGAGGTGGGAGAGGGGTTCAAGAGGGAGGGGATATACGTATACCTATGGCCGATTCATGTTGACGTATGGCAAAAACCTTCACAATATTGTAGAGTAAGTATCCTCCAATTAAAAATATAATATATATATATATATACTATTGGGCTTTCAGATACATATGTCACTGTAAAGATCACGCTCTTATTAGGCTCACTTCTTTAGGGGCCAGGCATGCATACACCTGCAATGCTTCGTGGGCAGCTATTACGTTCATTCATTAGTGTACCCAGCATAGCGCCTGGACTCGTGTGAATCCCAACTGGTTTGCATAGTGAGTACTTCCAACAATACAGAGAGGAGTAGCTGAGAGGCAAAGGCGAGTTAGGGCATGTATTTACTTGTGAAGGTTGGCTATGATGAATAAACTTACACACTGAGTCTGTGGGAACCCAGTGACTGAGGCGCATATGAGAATCACCTCTGGCTGTTTAGCTAGATCTGTGGGTTTGGGTTCAGTTACTCAGGGGAAATTCAGGACACCCTGACTTCAGAGGTCCTCAGTGGCTTGAACACCACAAATTATTTCAGGATTCCAAGGATGATTCCAACACCAAGACACAGTTGAGGATTCTATTCATCATTTTAAAGAAGCAGCTTAACAACCCCCTTTTCTCTTTGTGGCTTCTTCTACCGTAAGTTTCAGTGCACTGATGGAGTGGATTGTTCTAAGCACTAAAGAGAGTGGTTAGAGTTAGGAAGAGACGGCAATGGCTGCTGTGTGTGTACATGCGTGTGTGTGTGGGTGTGTGTGTGGGGGGGTACATGAGTGAGTGTTTTATTTATGGCAAACTTAGTCTGCTATGGGAAAAGAAAGCATCTGGACTACATTCTTTGTGAAACTGAGTGAGGTGTGCAGAGAAAAATAATTCAATATGAAAGTAAACAAATTGTCATATGGTTAGGCTAGAAATCAAGAGACCCAAGTATTCATCTTGGCTCTGTCACTAATTAGCTATTTGCCCTTAGACATTATAATCAAAAGCCATTTATTCTGAAAGTACATTAAAGTTTACAAAGTGTTTTTCCATATGTTGATTGATCTGAGAAGCAAGCAAGAGAGCTATTTTCCCATGCTTTCAGAGCTGAAAAATAATAAGCTTTGGAGTAGATAAGTATCTTGAAAATGGGTATAGCCAATTAATATGAATTAGTACACATGCCAGAGATGGAATTGATTCCAAGTCAGAAATTTAAACTATATGTTTTCTGTAACTCTTTCCAAACCCAGTGATAGGTATTACAGCGTTAGTTTTAAAAGACTCACTTAAAATTGTTGTCACATGTTACACTTGCCTCTAACTTTCTTTTTGCTATTGTGTTCCCAATAGGTATTTCCAACATCATGTAATTTGGAACTCACTCCATTAAAATTATTGGAGTCTAAGATTATTCCATGATCGCTGGCTGACAGAAGGGCCATGCATATAAATATTCAACTATATTTAAATACAACAAGAAACAAATCTGGAGAGATTTTTATGCAGAGAAATAACAAAGAAACAAAGAAAATGTTACAGGGCCATGAAAGAGAAGTCTGGAGAAGGACTCACACTCACATTTAGAGCCCCAAATCCTGTTCCTCCAGTTGTTACATATCTAAACTTTCCAATAGCCTCCTGACTGTTCTCCCCATAAAAGATGGGGAGAGCCTCCTCTGGGTCCATACTTTTATTCTACTGGGTAACTTAAAAGCTCACATCTGCTAAAACATCTTCAATTGTCCCTCATTATCTGTAGGACAAGGACCATGTTCCTGGGCAGAATTCATATGACATTTCTTTTCCTAGCTACTTTTTGAAAAAAATGTTTATGCATTCATTCATTTGGCTCTGCCAGGTCTAAGTTGCAGCTTGCAAATAATTAAGTGCGGCATGTGGGCACTAAATCCAAGACCAGGGGTTGGACCCAGGCCCCCTGAATTGGGAGTGCAGAGTCTTAGCCACTGGACCACCAAGGAAGCCCCTTCCTGGCTACCTTTGATGCTCACCCTTTTCTATCACTCCACCTGACCCTTCTCTATCACTCCACCTGACCCTTCTCCTCTAGACAGATTGGATAACCTCAGCTTTGGTTAATACTTCAAGAGTTATCCATATATTTGTACATTATCTTCCCGTTTTGCTTGTAATAACCCTCCTTGGTCCATCTGCTTGGCAGACAACAGCCAGCCCCTTAGGACTTGGTGCATATGTTGCCTTCTCTGGTACTGTAGACGAAGTTAAGCACTTTCTCCTCCGAATGTCCTAGAAGCCCCATTTCCATCAATTTCCCCTTTGAAACTGACAGCCTCTTGCAGTGAGATTCAGGTATCACTCAACTTGGTCACTACCATCCCTACATGCAATGTTTAGCACACATCAGAAGTATAATCACATCTGCTGATCAAATGAACACTTTAGAGACAAGCTGGAATTTAAGAGTAAAGACATTTCTCCACAAAGAAAGAAACCCAGTGAGAGGGGGGAATAAAAGAAACCTTCTCTGAGCTGGCTCCTCACAGTATAGAGAAGCTTGGATTCTTAAGGATTCTGAGAAATGGGGCTAATTAATCAAAGCAGCACTAGAGAGTGAGGTGACTTTAAGTCATTTAGTCCTGCCAAGACTATAATATTCCCCACAGTATATCTCCTAGTGTATTATCCTGTCATACATTAAATATTCTTGGTAATGGGGCCTTTCAGAGGTGGTGATTAATAGGGTTTAAAGAAAGACTGAAGACGAGAACTACACGACAAGAAGAGGGCAATGGACATTGTGATGTCTTTGAGCCTAGAAGGTAGAACTGGCATCCCCTCTAGGCAGGGTGCTGGACACTGGTGAGAAAACCTTTGGTTGTATTGTAGCTAAATGGCAGATGAGAAAACCCCTCCTCACTCAGAAGGACTAACTGAGCCAGTCAGGAGATTGTATTACAGATAATGTGTGTGTTTCTCTCTTTTTCTCTCTCATTGCAGAACTGAAAATCTACTTAGCCCTAAAGAAAGGAGAACTAGTGTGTTTTTATAATAGCTTCCCGGGTTTGAACTCATTGGAGACATGATCAGCAGGACTGCCAAATCTCTCACTTCAAGATGGAGCAAACCCAGAGCTAAATTAATGTGATATTTTCATAGGCTTTAAAAAGATTAAAAAAAAAAAATACTGGAACCCAATATTTCCATGCCAAGTATTTTTGTTAGAGGTGATCATTTATTTATCTTGTTAAAAATCTACTGATCCAACAGAGACTTGACCAATTAAACAATACGCAAGACTCATACCAAGGAAACACAAAGCTAGATTCATCATTCTTTGTCCTCTTAGAAATTTTCCAGCCTGGGTGGTCTGAATTTTAATATTACAGTGAGACTGTGTGGTCTATCAAACTGTTGTAAATTACTGAGCCTAAGTACTTTTAATTTAAGTAAAGGAGACCTAAATGCTTTTAGAAAATGATCTGGCATGACTGGAAGTTCCCCAAGTCCACACACTCTTTCCTTAATTCCCGGGGAGTGCCTGGATTTCTCAGTTACTAATCTCATGGGTTAGAGAAATGTCCCCGGAATGGTCCAACCAAACGGAGCTGTGTTGACGCTAGGCCTACTCCTAAGTTGGCACACAGCGTTAGTGTATCAGATTAGCTGGTTTCTGAGTAAGAACACAAATGAATGGGACAAACACCAAACGCACTTCGATAGGGAAAAAAAAAGTAAATCTTGGTGATGGTATAGCTCCAAGAATGTACATGTGGGGGAGAGGGTGGATTTAAAGGTGTTATCCTTGGATATGATAAAGACAGGAACTGATGGGGTAGAAGGAAATCACTGAAGTAAAACTCTCTCTGTCTTATATTTCGTCTGGGAAAGACCTTAGTAGTAAAAACTTTCAAGTCACCAGTTCTAAAAGGAGAAAAATGAGAAGACCAACATGAATTATTTCACACACACCCAAATTAGAATGAGGCATTGTTCTTCAGTGAAACAGATCTTGGATTGAATCATGAATCTATTACTTTCTAGCTAGTGACCTTAGGCAAGTTAATTATTTCCCCTAATCCTTACATGATGAGAATAAAATGAGACGATGAATGTAATAAGCTTCTTCTTCTCTATGTATTCATGTGTAACTTGTTGCGTAGAAAAGAGCGACTCATTAAAGAAGCCATAACATTGCAACTTTGTTTGCCTTATTGGTGTTTCATACAGTGTTTGGCCCAGCTGAATGTGATCGATAAATATTCACTGTGCATATAATTGAATGAATTGTCTAAATGAAAAGAGAAGATTCATCCATGATCACTGACAATAAAGAAATTATACAGACAGCTAAAATTGAAGTCAAGAGAGGTAAATGAAAATGGAAGTAGCTAAAGAAGCAGTGGGGGGGGCTTCTCTGCTGATTCAGTGGTAAAGAATCTACCTGGCAGCGCAGGGGTCATGGGTCCGATCCCTGGTCTGGGAAAATTCCACATGCTTGGAGACAACTAGGCCCACAAGCCACAGCTGCTGAAACCCCCTCACCCTAGAGCACATGTTCTACAATGAAAGAAGCCCGCACACCCCAACTAGCGGAGTCCCTGCTCGCCACAACTAGAAAAAGCCCGTGTGAAGCAGAAAGGACCCAGGGCCGCCAAAAATAAATAAATAAATAAAATTTAGAAAATAAAGCTATGAAATGGCCAATTAATAGCTTATGAAAAAGAAACATTGGAAAAGTTGGAAAGAAAGAAGGAAGAAAAAAAGAAGAAAGAAAGCAAATCACAAAATTGTGTATAAACACTCCGTTTTTCATATTAGCAGATGTGGAATAGATTTAAATCATTGTTTATTCCTCTTTCAATTCCTATGGGGCATTATTAAGGATGAAAGATCAATGGGATTTAGAAACAAGAACTTGTCTGCTACACTGAATCAATGCCTTACTGTTAGAATCTTGGCCAGCTCATGAGTGTTTCTAAAAGCTATTCTGTGCTTTTAACACCTCATGCAGGCCCTTCACAGAGAACACCATCTTCTCCATGGGAAGGGCATGAGTGGCACAGAGAAGCATCACTTCTGGAATTCTCTCATCTGAGACATGCAGATCACACCATGGGTCAACCAGTGTCTGGGAGTCCTATTTCTCAAGACGGTTGTTCTGCATAAGAGTTATAGATTGAAAACCTACTAAAAGAAAGAAAAAGAAGGAAATAAGAAGGGAAATACCACATAATTGTTTCCTTGGAGTAATTATTTTTTTTTCCATTTAATCTCCCTGCAATCTATCAAGGTCAAGGATTTTATATAACAATAATAATTATTATTATAGATATGATAAAATTGAGGCTCTGAAAATTTACACAGCTTGCCCAGCTTTATACAGTTGCCAGTTATGGAGCCTATATCCACACTCTGACAGTTCTCTCTCCCTTTAAAAAAATATTGGAGCAATAGTTGTTTTATGATGTTGAATTAGTTTCTGCTGTACAGCAAAGTAAATCATCTATATCGTTTCTGGATTTCGTTCTCATTTAGGTCGCCACAGAGCGTGAGTAGAGTTCCCTGTGGAAACAGTAGGTTCTCATTAGTTATCCATTTTACACGTAGCAGTGTGTATCTGTCAGTCCCAGCCCCTCGGTTTAGCCCCTGCCCCTCTCCCCTGCCTTGGTGTCCGTCTGTTTGTTCTCTATGGCTGTGTCTCTGTTTCTGCTTTGCACATAGGTTCATCAGCACCATTTTTCTAGATTCTACACATATGCCTTAATACGATATTTGCTTATTTCTTCCAGACTTACTTTGCTCTGTGTAACCATCTCTAGATCCATCTGCATCTCTGCAAGTGGAAGGATTTCATTGTTTCTTACTGGAGGGTGGAAGGCTTGGAACAGAACAGGTACAATATTTGTCTTACTTCTACTCTGTGGCACATGCTTTATGTACCGTTTCTCATTTGATACCCAAAGTCCTCTAGTCAGGCTTTGTTTCACCCAGGTGTCAATAAGAAAAAGTGATTCAGAAAACCCAACTCACATATTCAAGCTGAGAATTCACTTATAAGCATGAAAGCTCCATATCCTGGATACTCTCTCATTCCAGCCAAACTGAGACAGTTGGTCACCCTATCATCCATGCTCCAGTGTTAACACACATTCACAATATTCAGGATTTCTAAGGTGTATAGGAGCTTCCCAGGTGGTACTATAAAGAACCTGCCTGCCAACGCAGGAGACGTAAGAGATGCAGTTTTGATCCCTGGGTCAGGAAGATCCCCTGGAGAAGGGCATGGCAACCCACTCCAGTATTCTTGCCTGGAGAGTCCCATGGACAGAGGAGCCTGGCGGGCTACAGTTCATAGGGTCACAGAGAGTCGGACACAACCGAAGTGACTTGGCATGCATGCCCACAAGGTACCCAGACAACACTGGTAGGCTGTGGCCTCTAGGCTTGAAGTATAAGATAATGGGATGCTCCAATCCATTCTTCAAAGGAACACCAAGCCACAACAGCAAACACAATCACTTTTCCTCCTTTACAGTCACCATTGCCATCAGCACCAGCACAGGCGTTACCACTGGCGGGTCACCCGCTCTGCACCAGCCTGGCACTCAGCACTTCAAATGCTGCATCTTTCTCAGGGCGCTCCGACAGGTTTGTCTGTTATGAAGTAAAACGGTGATATGTGTAGGGCATACGGGGATAAAAGCACGCATTGTCATAGACAACCAGCCAAGGGCTCTCGTTTTCCCAGAACTCGCTGCCCATCTGCAAGCCTGACGTGCCCACTGTTTAATCCCCGTGTTAACTGTGCAGAGGACTCCGACTGGACTTCATTCTCCTAATTTCTTTAAATTCTCACCAAGATCAATTTTCAAGATCAAGAAACTGGGTGAGACTAGGGAAGGACTATTGGCGTTCCACAGCTAGTATGTGTTCGAGCTAGCTTTGAGCCAGATTACATGGAATTTTTCTCAGAAAATATAGAAAGCAATTACAAATTTTAGGAAAAAAATGGACCTCGATGTATCCTCAGAAATTCCATGCTGATTGAGATACTAATAAAGAATCGTATGTAATATATGATATATGCTATATAACATACAGTATGTAATAAACATATTATATAATGTATTATATTATTAGTATACTAATTATATAATATATAGTATGATTATAACATAGAATTGTAGAAACTATATAATTATAATACTGTAATATTGTTATAATTATATTAATAATGATGTATAGTATTATAAGTGTGTTATATGATTTTATAATAAATATTATTATATTATAATGCAATGAAATCTATGCATGCATGCTCAGTCATGTCTTGAGTCTTTGTGACCCCATGTACTGTAGCCCACCAGGTTCCTCTGTCCATCAGAGTCTCCAGGCAAGAATACTAGAGTGGGTTGTCATTTCCTCCTCCAGGGGATCTTCGTAACCCAGAGATTGAACCTGTACCCTCTGTGTCTCCTGCATTGGCAGGCACATTCTTTACCACTGGTGCCTGCTGGGAATCTACTGCTCTATATAATAATCTTTAACTATAATGTGTTTTAAATTGTAATTCATATATTAATATGTAAATCATGTATAATAAATATAGAATAGTATCAATGCAACAATACAAGCACTTATATATTATTTTCCATGTATCAGCACTATCCTAAGTGCTCTAAATGTAATTTAACTCAATTTATTCTCACAACAATGCTAGAAATAGATGGTGTCACTCCCATTTTACAAATAGGGAAGGGGAGACTCAGAGAGGTTATGTGACTTACTTAAGTCCACAGAGCTAGCAAACATTAGAATCAGAATCTGGACATAGCCAGCTCCAGCATCCTTTTCTTGGCACACCATCATGGCCTGGGGCACTAATCTGAGGTGTATCCCTTGGGATTTCCAGAACCAGGGCATATATATTATACAGTATTAACAGCTTGATTCTTCCTCAGGGAGCTTCAGTTTTGCTCAGCCACTGTGTAAGTGAAATCTCTCTCTAATTTTTCACTCCCAGGTAACATTTAGAGCCCTGTGTGCCTCCCCGCACCCCCCCAACCCCCCCACCGCCTGAGCTTGCTTGAGATTGATCTGGTGGGTCCATCTGGAGTGGTCAAGATGGCTCCAGGCTCCAGTTTGACCCCCAGTGACCTAAAACGTACTACACTCTCATTATCAGAGTCAATGGTACTACAATGGTCGGACAATTTCTCATTGTCAGAAACCAAATGGTATTACAACGTGTTCTCTCTGGAGGAAGAGCTGGTTCCAAGTCTTAGCATATATCTCTGTGTTTCCAGAAGCCACCCACTCTTCCATCTAATCCTTAATCCCCAACAGATTCCCTCAATCAGTCGAGCCAAGGTATGGATATCCAGGCTTTGAGCTCTCCTGAGCTCTTGGCAGAAAGAATCCTCTGGGAAGAAGGCCCTGAGGTCAATGTAGACCTTAGTAGTGTTTCCCAGAGCCTGAGATGTTGCAGAGCCCTGACTCCAGCATTGCAGGCTGTTTTGATTTTCTCAGCCGATGTGCCTGTCAAAAACTAATTAGGACAAGGATAGTGTGAATGGACTTTGGGGAATTGCAAATGAGTTATAAAGGGCTCAGTGCTGTAGCTGGTTACGGAAAGTCTTTCCGTGCTTCTCCTCTGCATTTAGAGCAAAATTAGCATTTCATTTAATACTTCTCTCCTTTGAAACACTGTGCATGTTGAGGCCACAGGGTGGTGTAGAATGGGGTAAGAATTTCAGAGAACAGTGGGAAAACCAATGACCATGTCATACCAACCTCAAGGGCCCATATTGGGTTCTTGATGTCTTCATAGCAACTAGAAGTCATTCCAAGCAATTCTTGATTCTGTCTTCTATGAGGCACATGACCAGCCTGCTTCTAATGAGCGCATGTCCACATCTGAGTCTAATCTGTTCTCACCAACTCATCGGCAGGGTCAGCAGAGAATGTCAGATGCTGAGCGGCCCTCAGCCTGAGGACCTCTCTGCTCATGCTGAGCTCTGTTGTGCAGGGGGTGAGCTGCACCAAGCAACCAGGCTCCTGAAGGAGGTTTGAGGGATGCTGGGAGGATTCAGAGAGGAGGTTCATGTGCTGCTTTGTTCAGTTAAGTCACTATCCTGTGAGTTAATAGAAAACTTCAGCCTCTGGGGTCTATTTGCCGGGTTCTCCTTACAGACATAAAATTCATTTTGAGAAAGCGGGAGGGAAAAAGTTCTTTTTCCCTTTTTCTTATAAAAATAATGGATTGTTATAATTTGTCATTGGCCCATGGGTGAGACAGCTCTGCTCAGTTCACCAATTATTTCCTGGGGCCAGAAAAGGCCATCTGAGTCTTCACAACCATTTCATCTAGCGGGCTCTAGAAGCTTGGCACTGGGCATCCTTCAGCCTGCCTCTGGGACTCTGCCTGCTCCCCGACGGTTCCGTCTCAATGGTATTTCCCTTGTTGGCTAATCCAAACTTTTACTGTGTCAGCTTTGAGCCCTTCTCATAGTCCACGGTTTCTGGCTGCTAATGCTTCTATTCTCTGTGGATAGTGAGCTTAGAAAATAATCCTTTCAACTGGCATTTGTCCTTAAATACTAAGATCCCTCCTAAGTTATGTCTCCTTCTAACGAACACATGTCCACATCCGAGTCCTATCCGATCCTGCCATGTGGGCTTAAAAACTCAGGATCTGCCCTCTACCCAACTCTTTCACGTTGCCTCATGTCCCTGTGTTGCTTCCCCCAGGAACAGTGGGGAGCTATTTCTGTGCAAGAGAGAACAGCATGACCTAGGTTGTTTGAGGTGTGTCTTGGGCCAGAGCCTAGAGAACTGGCATTGCATGTATTCCAGTTTAAAATCACATTAAATTGCAATCAGGACACATGGACAGCCTTCCCATTTGGCTTGGCTTTCTGCAATTTTGCATCTTTCTCGACGCCAGATCTGTGGTGGTGGTGGTGGTGGTTGTTATTACTTTTCACTTGGGTTTTTTGTTGTGTGTCTGCCTCCATCATTGGCTTGATGCAGGAAACTAGCAAAAGGGGAAACATGGTGACTTAGAAAAGGATCAGACTGTTACTGTATTATGTTTTGATTCTCTCATTAGCCAGTTGTGTATCTGTGGGCCCAATTGCTAAATCCTAGGTAATGCCATTTACTGGAAGTTGTTTTTTTTTTTTTTTAATGACAGCAAATGTAAGATATACTTAAAGCTTGTTATAGAATATAGTGGTCTTAAAAGATAGTGGTCTGCTCGCCTCTTTCTCAGATTCTCCAATATATAAATAATTGATATTGGAAAGTATTGTGATTCTTTTAACTCTGTTAACATTTCTTTTTAATTTTAAATACACAAAATTAAAATTTTATAATGCTCAATTTTCTGTCCCTTCCCTTTGTCTTCTAACCCACAAATGACATTATTTTCTTAGGAGAAGCTTCTTTCTTGTCTCTCTTCCTGAGATGTCTTCAACAAACCACTGATGATGGACAAATACAAAACCAAACTCTCTTTCCCTATACCTGTGGTCCTCAACTGCAGAACTGTTGGCATGCAAGGTCAGGTAAGTCTTTGTTGAGAAGGATGTCCTGTGCATTGTAAGATCTGTGCATCCCTGAGTCTACTCACTAGATACCAGTAGCCCTCCCTCTGCAGATGTGACAATCCCAAAGGTTCCCACACACTGCCAAGTGTCTCTTGGAGGGGGTAACCTCCCCAGGTTGAGAACCAATACACCATGCCCTTCTCATTCTTGTCCTTTAAGAATTCCAGAATAAATATGCTTCTTACCAAGAAGCAGAAGCAATATCACCACACTGTTTATAAAATCCCAAAGAGCTAGAAGATGAATGAAAACTCACAAGAGAGACGCAAATGGCCATGCACAGTTCAAATGGATCACCCATGAGAAGTCAGAGTTGCCTCTAAATTTTCTGAAATGACGCAGAATAAATATTCATTCATGTACATATTAGTGGCACATAAGATGCTTCGGGGGCTTCCTTGGTGGCTTAGTGGTAAAAGAATCTGCCTGCAGTGCAGGAGATGCTGGTCTGTAGGTTCAATCCCTAGGTTGGGAAGATCCCATGGAGGAGGAAATAGCCACTCACTCTAGTATTCTTGCCTGGGAAATGCCATGGACAGAGGAGCGTGGTGGGCTACAGTCTATGGGGTCACAAAGAAGCAGACACATCTTAGTGACTAAACCACCACCACCACCACCATGATGTTCATTATAGTAAAAAAAATCTGAATTCCTTCATTATCGCCCTTCATATGGCTGGAGTTTCCTACACACACACACACACACACACACACACTCACAATACAGAAGAATATCCACTTCTCTATGGAAACTTTCCCTGATTTTGGAGCAAAAATTAATAACAAGTCAAATGAATGCTAAATGTAGTGCTAAGTACCTTATACATCTTATATCACCAAAACTTTACAATAGCTCTGTGATAAGTGCTTTATTAAATCCTTTTTACAGATGAAAAAATCAGAGCTCAGAAAGGTTAAGGACAGTGGTGATGTTTCATAATTATTGAATGACTGAGTTACATTTGAAACCCAGGCTTGTCTTGCTACAAATCCCATGCTAATAGTAGCCCAGCCTGTGTATCTGTCTGATCGCTCCATGAATTACATTTATAGCATGATATTGAGATAATCTGCTTATTTACCTCTCCCTCCCATTAGACTGTAAGCAACTTAAGGCCAGGAACCATAATATGTATAGTCCCAGTTCCTACCTAAGACAAAGAAACTGAATCTCTGGATGAGTTTACAAGTGCTAAGTTGACATTTTTTGTTGCTGTTTGGTTGCTAAATTATATCCAACTCTTAGCAATCCCATGGATGCCAGGCTCCTCTGTCCTCCACTACCTCCTGGAGTTTGCTCAGATTCATGTCGATTGAGTTAGTGATGATATCTAACCATCTCATCCTCTGCCACCCCCTTCTCTTTTTGCCTTCAATCTTTCTCAGCATCAGAGTCATATTAAGTGCTACTTATATGTTAAACTTGAGGTAAAGCAGGTAGAATTATATCACTACATTGGGTTCTCTAACACTGAAATGTGGCTTTAATTTGCAATTTAAGGAATGGATGCTACAAATCTGTGACTGAGCCTAGGCATTTACTCACTGAAGTTTCATGAGGCAAGAGATATTACTGAGGCCCTGCCAAGTGGCAGGCTCTCTGCTAGAAACCAGGATACAATGGTGAAATGGCAGACGCAGCCTTTGCCATCATGAATTTCTGTCTATTAAACACTGAAGGAGCACTTTTTGAAAGTGTGAGATCGTCACTTGGAGGGTGATCACCATCACACATAAAAATTCTAGTTTTCCCTTTTTTTGTCTGAAGACAAGGAGTTACCAAGAAGAGACATCTCAATGGCCCTTCACAGGAGAAATTTGCTTTTTTTCTTTAAAAAAAAAAAGCTCCCAAACACTAATCTTTAGTGGATATTTCACTTATCTCACCCCTCAAAGTGTCACCTAGTATAACCTAATTCAGCAACCGCTGCTTCTGATAAAAAATAATTGTCTCCTATCAGGTCCTTCAGTCCTTCAGACCCGTCTTTGCCCTCCATTCCCTGATATTCCACTTCCTTCTTTGTAAGTGACCTCCATCAGCCAGGTAACTGTAGAGCAAATATTTTCAAATGGGAAAAACAGTATGCCAAACATATTCTGAAACTAACTTGCCAGGAGGCGGTTGCTAGCATATGGCTCCCGCTTGAGCCTGGAACAGCTTGCCAAATTCCATGTTTAAATTATGTCTCACATCTTAAAAATCCCCTAAAAACCTAAGTGGCCAATTTTCTAAGCCAAACTGTTACATTAGGTTAAGTGGAGTAAGAAAGGTATAGTCTGACACATGAGAAAATCTCTGAATACCAAACATAGATATGGGAGGCTGAATTCCAGATTTTAGGTCTCTGTCCTAGAAGCTCTTAAAGGAAATATTGACCCTATCAAATCAATACTCTTCAAGGGTGTACTATTTGCAAAGACATAGAAAGGATAGAAAATAAAATTAAAATAAGTTTAAAAATCCTTGATTCAAATGATACACCAATAAACACAAAAGTCTCTCTACATGGTTTCAAACATTTTGTAGCTCTGTGGCATATGCTTTGCTACCTAAGGCCCATTAAAAATGTCCCCAAATAGTATTTGTAGATAACATATGCCTATTAATTGCCAAGATCCATAGCAAAAACAATAATATTCTATCAAATGATATTAATCCAATTATTTCCTGGTGGTGCAGCTATTTGCTAAAGAGAAACTGTCCTTAAGACACAAATTAGTAAACAAGTGTGATATTAGGTGCTATATGAAAAGAAATTAAAGTAATGAAAAATTACTTGATGATCTCAAAAGGAATCTGCTATTTTGAGATGCCCATATACATGAAGGTATTAATACTAAGCTGTATTTTATACCTTGTAATTATGTGGATATTTTTCTGTTCTTCACTGGAACCTTAATTTTCTGATCTAAGCACTGCCAGTTACATGGTAATTAATCTTTGAGCTTTTTGATGACTTCAAGTATTATTAAGCAGTAATCTGCAGAACCATTTCATTATAAGGTAATGATTAATTTTGTATACAATTCCCTAGCACTTTTCAGCTAAGAATTCCATAATGGCTTACAGACTCAAGATTAAGATGTTGGGGCTTTTTTTTTTTTTTTTCAGTTCAAAGTCAACAAAAAAACAGAAGTGAAGGTCAAAGTGCTTATTCCATTTCCTCAACTGCCTTACGCGTATAGAATTCCCCTAGAGCATGAATTCTAGAATCTAGCTAACTCAATCACAATCTCTGAGGATTGTTTTTAATCAAATGAGCTACTCTGAAAACAAGTGAAAGCATTCAGAAATTTGTGTTCATGGGATGATTAAGCACATGAACTATCCTGATGTAAAAAGAAGAGAACCTTACTTTTTGTGCAGTTGCTTAGTCTGGGTTACTCTCTTAACACTCATCCTTTGGACTGACCCATTTCCATGTGCTTATGCATTTTTGAAGAAAACAGAGTTAGATTTACTTAGTACAGAAGAAAAAAATTGTCTAAGACGTCTGCCCATAGCAAGAGGCCCTAAATTGTTATAATTGCATTCAGATGCAAATAAAAGGAACCAGAGATGATTCCTATTCAAACTAGACAGAACTCTGAATCTACAGTCTGGCGACTACCCAGACACTGAGTGCTAGGAGTGAACCCTAGTGTATAAGAAAGAGTTCCCACAACGAAGACTCACCCCAGGTAAATGCATTTAGTTATTTATCTTTTTTACTTTTCCCAGATGCCCATCCAAAGGAAAACTGCCAAGCAAAAGAACTTCTTGCAAAACTCCTCATAAATTCTTAAAAGTCTCCTCCTAGTCAGGAGGTCTACCTAAAACAACAATAAAAAAAGATGGTAACAATAACCCTGTATGCGAGACAGCAAAAGAGACACAGATGTATAGAACAGTCTTTTGGACTCTGTGGGAGAGGGAGAGGGTGGGATGATTTGGGAGAATGGCTTGAAACATGTATAATATCATATATGAAATGAATTGCCAGTCTAGGTTCGAGGCATGATACCGGATGCTTGGGGCTGGTGCACTGGGATGACCCAGAGGGATGGTACGGGGAGGGAGGAGGGAGGGGGCTTCAGGATGGGGAACACATGTGTACCTGTGGTGGATTCATGTTGATGTATGGCAAAACCAATACAATATTGTAAAGTAATTAACCTCCAATTAAAATAAATAAATTTATAGTTAAAAAAAAGAATAAAACAACAACCAAAAAAGTACCATCAATAATAATGGAATATCTGGTCTCTGTTTTGTTTTTTTTTTATTATTATTTCAACTCATCAATAAATATGAGACTCTGGGCTTTACAACCTAAGAATCTAAGTACATTCCTTAGATATCTGGTCATATTACCTACCATATATGTGGTGTAAATAGAACAAGTTACTTAAATTGGCTAGCCTTCAATTTTCCAAAAGTTAAATGGGAAAAATAATATTTATCACCTATTGTTGTGATAGCACTGAAGTACGGCATGTAAAGTGCCTTTATTGTTGTTCACTTGCCAAGTCATGTCCAACTCTGCGACCCCATGGACTTCAGCATGCCAGGTTTCTCTGTCCCTTCCCATCTCCTGGAGTTTGCCCAAGTTCATGTCTATTGAATCAGTGATGCCATCCAACCATCTCATCTTCTGCCATCCTCTTCTCCTTCTGCCTTCAATCTTTCCCAGCAACAGGGTCTTTTCCAATGACTCAGCTGTTTGCATCTGGTGGCCAAAATACTGGAGCTTCAGCTTCAGCATCAGCCCTTTCAAAGAGTAAAGCATCTAACTTACTGCTATTACAGAGTAGTGGTCTATCTAGTGGGTGGTAACTAAGCTTAGTAACAGAGGATAGCAGAGTCTTCTTGATTTAAATTTTTAAGAATGTCCAGGGATTAAAAATTCTCCTGAGATTTTAAAAAAAAGTGTGCATTCTGTGTATTTTTATGCAATCTTTAAAATATAATTCAGGTTGTATAGACGTTATAGATTGACTTACTGGACTCTATTCCAACTTCTTTGTAGCATGCACTACAAGTTTACCTAATGCTGGGAAGCTAAAGTCTAAATTCCCCTGACTCCCTTGCAGTTAGGATTCCAGAAGTAATCTGGCTTCTAAGAGCAAAGAATCTCACTCAGGACTTTGAAGGAAGAAGGAAGCGTGGTGAAGCAGTGGCTGTCTGGCTCTTCTGACAAGCATGTTGTTGAGTGAATTATTTTGTTGTGTTTCTGTAGAAATAGTGAAAGTTTGATTTTGTGATTGGCAGTCTAACAGCTACCAAAGGTCTGCAGTGACAGCCTCGGGATTTCACTTGGGACAGGTTCACAAAGGGGTTGGGAGAAGGAAATGGCAACCCACTCCAGTGTTCTTGCCTGGAGAATCCCAGGGACAGAGGAGCCTAGTGGGCTGCCGTCTATGGGGTTGCACAGAGTCGGACACGACTGAATCGACTTAGCAGCAGCAGCAGCAGCAGCACGCAGGGCTTGGGCATTTCTTCTAGTCGCATTGCTTATGGCTTTATACCACCTAAGCGTAGCTATGTGAACTACCAGGAAATTCCATAAATTAATTATCCCTAACAAATCCTTCTCTGTCTATGTGAAAACCATGACTAATATCTTAGCAGAGTATCTTTTGACAACAAGGTCATTAAAAAAAAAAAAAAAGCTTTCTCAGACATTCAACTTCTTATATTACTCTGAGCCCTCCACATCCACTGGGTACCTTCTTTCCATCATACTTTGGTTCAGGTTTGGTCTCAATCTATTTTCCAATGGATTTTTCCCCTTCCTCTGCTTAGATATGTGACACTTTAACCTGAAGATCCTTGCCTCTAAAACCACACCTGCACTGGCTTTGTGTGTGTGTGTCCTGCAGACAGACACTGTGCCATTCTGCCATAGACATATTTAAATGAGATTTCTTTGTCCTGACCCGTCTCAATCATAATTAGCTAGAAGAGTCACTCAAAAATCCGAGAGAGTCGAGCCAAAGAAAGAGATCAATAGGGAGGGAACTATCAGCAATTAGCCACCGCCTGATGCATTTTTTATTCATCAAAGTGGGCAAGTTGAGATGTCTGCAGGATAACAGGTCCCTAGCAAGAGAAAGACAAAAGAAGGAAGGGAGAGAAGAGACAGATCTGTACTTTTTCTGAAATGACTCTGCTTTTGCATTCCATTTTAGAGCTTCAAGGCACTTAGCCTCCTGTAGGCCACACACCATTGTGATGTCCAAAGCAATCTGCTATCACAGAGCAGCTCAGGGATTGTTGTTGTTGTTTAGTCACCAAGTTGTGTCTAGCTCTTTGTGACCCCATGGACTGTAGCCCAGCAGGCTCATCTGTCCATGGATTTCCCAGGCAAGAATACTGGAATGGGTTGCCATGCCCTCCTCCGGGGGATCTTCCCAACCCAGGGATCAAACCTGCAGACCCTCATCTCCTACATTGGCAGATGGATTCTTTACCACTGAGCCACCAGAATAGTAGGAGCTAGTGTGAATCCTCCAAAACGCCAATTTAACTGAGACCTTCATGAGGTATGGCCCTCTAAGAATCATGTCGGAAATATCATTCAATGAGGTGCTTGTGCCTGGCACTAGGCTAGGTTTTACAAACACCCCAATCTGACTAAATCTTCAAATGGTCCACAAAGTCAGAATGATAACGTGCATTTCACAGATGAGGGAGTTCAGCAGTTAAGTGACTACCCTAAGAGCACAGCCAAAAAGTTTTCTCAGTTTCAACCCAAGGTTTCCTGATTTCCGGAGTCCATGCTTTAGACCATTGTAGCACCTCTCAGCCCTGTACAATTCACTTTCATTAGCACCAGGAAATAGACTTTGTAGTGAGAAAATACCAGAAAGCCCTTCCCTCTGAACCATAAAACCAGATTTGAAAACTTTTCTTTCACTGTAATGGGCCATATAGTAAATATTTTAGGCTTCGTGGATCACACAATCCCTGACACAACTACTCAACTCAGTCTTGTAGCACAAACACCCATAAACAACTGGCAAATGAATGGGCGTGGTTAGATTTTTAAATAAAACTTTATTTACAAAAAAGCAGTTGGAGGACCGGATTTTGCCCTTGAGTCATAGATTGCTGGCCTTTGCTTAAAAACCAGGCGAAGTCTTTCAGTGTTACAGGATCTGCTAAGTGGGATGAAGCAGGTGACTTGATACTCCTGAAGCCATATCTAAATCCTTGGCCATCCTTAAAGATGCTTATCACATTGTGGGTGAGTTGCAAGTGGTCAGAAGCCTTTTGGATGGTGCTGCACGTGAGTCAAGCAATATGACATTTATCTTTGACACTTATACTTATTTGATGACAAAGGATATATTGAGACCAACACCTTCAGGTTTTAGAGAGCTCACTTAAGTGCTTTGGAGAGCTTAGAGAGGAGCCTTTATGACAGAAATGAAAGGATAGGGTGTATTATATTCAAAGTCCAGTGACATTTACTTTTCTGACAGACCACATGTCCACTCAGCCAACTTGTCTCTTCTCTTCTCCTAATGTGAGGTAGAACAAATGTGACCTTTCAGATCAGAGAGAGTGAGAAGAGAATGCCAGTTCCAGCAGCTACTTTTTTTGGTATGACCTTGGGCAAATCATTTTCTTCCTCTGAGCCTGAGAATAGACTTCTTTCCTTGGAAAAGACGAAGCCAGTGGGTGCCTTGTAAAGCCAATGTGAAAAGTTTAGTTGGTTGACACACTGACAAAGACTGCCATACCATTAAGTCTGCACAGTGAACACGGGACATTTTCCTATGCTGGGGAAAAGGAGGGACCATGTCTTCAGGGAAGGAGTCCACTGCTTCCTCTCCGTGTACCCCTGCGCTTCCCTTTGGGGCTGTAAGACCATGAAGGAAATAGGCTGGTGACCAGTCTGATGACTGTGCTGGAGCATAGGTGGAGGGAGACAGTGCCTTTCAGATGAGAAAGATGACCTTCTACTCATCACATTGATGCTATGTCTCCAACAAGCAGTTGCAGGGTCATGTTCCCCAGTCCAGGCACTAGCTGCTGCTGTTCAGTTGCTTAGTTGTATTAACTCTGCAACCCCATGGACTGAAGCATGTCAGGCTTCCCTGTCCTTCACTATCTACCGGAGCTTGCTCAAACTCATGTTCATCGAGTCAGTGATGCCATCCAACCATCTCATCCTCTGTCATCCCCTTCTCCTCCTGCCTTCAGTCTTCCGCAGCATCAGGGTCTTTTCCAATGACTCAGCTCTTTCCATCAGGTGGCCAAAATATTGGAGCTTCAGCTTCAGCATCAGTCCTTCCAATGAATATTTCCAGCAAATGTTTACAAAGTCTTTATTTCAAAGAGGAGCATCTCTGTGTATGCCCCCCAAAACACCCTCCAGTCCCTCTTCTAAAGCTTAGCAGACTTTATAAAAGATTAGCTGTCAGATATCATAACAGAATTCTAGCAATCCTTCTTCTGAGCAACAATTTGCTCCCCTCTCCCTGCTTATTTCTCCTTTTCACCACCCAGGGATCCAGGCCAGAGCAGGTAGTCAATGCGAATTGATGAGCTGGCAATTAAGCTGAGCCTTCCAACTGAGCTGAACTGCTAGAGCTGGACCCTGCAGCCATCAGCGCAATGGAGACTAAATTGCAAATTTTGATAGCCTTCATCTTCAGCTGCCATTTAGCAGATGACTCTCAGCACCAGAACCCCAAACTGATAAGTTGATTGCCCCTAGGTCGTGAAGTCTGCCATTTTTCCCCCTCCTGTGTCAATTTTCTTGCTTTGAAGCAGGTGCTGGTCCACAAGCGGCGCTCTGATTAGGAACTTTCTGTGATGTGATGACATAGTGCCATCCTGTCCCCTTTGGGACTTTCTCTTCACAGAACTAGCAAAACTACAAAATTACCCACTCAAACACCTATGTACAGCTCTGTGTTAAGAATTGAAAGACAAGTGCTCATCCTGCTCAAAGGGCAAGAAAAAATGATTCTGTTATATATAAACTCATCAGGTCTGTATCTAAGGGCTGTCCAATGGAAAAAAAAAATCATTGAATCCGGGGTTGGGGGAAAGTGCACTGATATGAAGGTAATCAGCATGAGAACCCCACTTGTATTTCTCCATTGAGGTAAAATCCATAAAAATTTAAATTCTCCGTTTTAACCATTGTAAAGTATACAACACCAGAAACTAATGCAACACTGTAAACTATGCTTCAAAAAGATTAAAATTACCATACAATTCCATGGCTTTTTAGGACATTCACAATGCTATACAAGCATTACCATCATCTAATTCCAGAATATCACCCTAAAAAGAAACTTCGTACCCATCAAGCAGTCACTCCCTATTCCCTTTTTCCCCAGCAATCAACAATCTAATATTTATCTCTGTAGATTTGCCTATTCTGAGCATTTCTTGAAAATGGAATCATATGATATGTGGTTTTTTTGTGACTGCTTTCGTTTGACATAAATGTTTCAAGATTTGCCCATGTTGTAACACGTATCAGTCCCTTATTCCTCTTCATGTGTGTGCATGCTCCGTCCCTCAGTCGTGTCTGACTCTTGGCAGCCCTATGGACCATAGCCCACCAGGCTCCTCTGTCCAAGGGATTTCCCAGGCAAGAATACTGGAGTGGGTTGCCATTTCCTTCTCTAGGAGATCTTCTTCCCAACCCAGTGATCAAACCCCTATTTTCTGCATTGTCAGGAGGATTCTTTGCCACTGAGCCATGTGGTAAGACTATTTCTCTTTTTGACTGAATAATACCCTATTGTATGCTATACTATGTGTTTTCCATCGTATGGATACACTGTGTGTTGGTTTCTGTTCTTAGTTAATGGACAATTGGGATGACGTCACTGGTTTGCTACTGCGAATAGTATTGATATGAGCATTCATCTGCATGTTTCTGTTTGGACACATGTTTTTAATTCTTTAGGTGTATGTCTGCTATAATTTCTAGGCCATATGGTGATATTATGTTAACTGAAGAACCAGCAAACTTCCTTCTACCTATATATATATTTTAGAGATGAGTATATAAATTAGAAAGAGAGAAGTATATTCATGTCTTTTATCATTTTTTAAAAATTGTTGCTGAGTTGTTACATATTCTGGTTGCTAGACCATTATCAGATATATGATAGGAAAATATTTTCTCCCATTTCTTTCTTCATGGTATCTTTTAAAACACAAAATCTTTTAATTTTTATGAAGTCTAATTTATCTTTTTTTTTTTTTCTTTTGTCACTTGGGATTTTGGTGCCATGTTAAAGAAACGATATTCAAACTAAGATTTTAAAGGTTGACACCTATGTATTCATCTAAGATTTTTATAATTTTAACTCCTACATTTAGATATAATGTTCATTTTGTATTAATTTTTGTATATGATGTGAGGAGGGGACCAAACTTCATTCTTTTTCATGTGAATATAAACCTATATGTAGATATACCCATATATAGGTATAGATACATATCCATATATATGTCATATAGAGAGAGATTTATCATAAGTATATATCATATATATGGATATATATCCATATATCTAACTGAATCACTTCATTGTGCACCAGAAACTAACACGACATTGTAAATCAACTATACTTCAATTTAAAAAAGAAAAAAGAACACGTTAGCATTTACTGAGTACCAGCTATGGGCGAGGTGTTTAACATGAATTACTTATTTTAACTTTTGAAATAACCTTATGAATTAAAAGCATCCTTAACCACCAAATGTGGAAAATCAGGAAGTTTACCCCAAATCATACAAATAATCAATAGAGAACTGAGATTCATATGCTAAACTATTCAGAAATGTTAGCTTCAGCCTCAGTAGTTCACTAACCAGGTAATTCAGTCACAAGGCAGCTGATTGGAGGGCTTCATCCTTAGCAGATGTTTGTGTTGGGTTCACATATTTTCCAGACTAGGGTGCTGATCTAAATCTAAAGGCTGGGTCTTTGCATATTTCCAAATTTTCCTTATATTTCATGACTATGTCTCTCTTGATGATTACTGACGATCTGAAAATTCTGATGGAGACTTCATCAGAAGACATCAAGAGATATTTTTTCCTCTTGTTACCTTGTAACATGGATTGTTTAATTATTTTGTCTACAGATTTTGAATTTTACTTATTTTTTTCACTATTTTTTAAGCATTTGGGAATTACTACAGTTCTTTCATGAAATTGCTTCCTGTGGGTTACAGAAATTATAGTATGTTGTAGGAGCTGTCAGCACATGGAATAGATATACGTTTCCTGAATACTCACTGAATTAAATTGGAAGCATGTTGGATCTTTATAGCAGGAGAGACTTTTAGCTGTTTAAGAGGAAGAAATCATGAAAGTGAATTGATAAATCCCTAGGTTCTGTCATCTATTTCTTGCTGCCCTCTCCCCATGAAAATCATTTATTAAAGCTATACAATAAAAATAACAGGATCAAAAAAAATGAGGCCAAGTAGTCATCTTTTATGACTTAATAGTCTAGGATAAAGGCAAGTTTGCCCTAGGGCACTAGCTTGCAGACCCTTCACTTGTCCACCAAATGCTGAGAAAAATTGAGAGAACAGAGGCTGAAGAAATGTAGGGATTAACAAACATTTGCACAAAATACAACACTCTCTCAATCTCTTTCTCTGGGGGAGTGGCTCCTTTTCTACTCAGCTGGTGAAATTCCTACACCATGTGATCTTTCCTAGGCTGACAGTGTTACCCAGATGCCTCAATGGGATAACATCTATAGCATCTTTCTTCTAGAGAAACAGTGTCACTTGCCCCCCACTGAAGCTTTTTTGAGCCTTGTGATTAGAAATTAATTGCCAAGTACAAAATGAAGGCTCTTTGCTTTCTCCAGAATGTTTTGCATTCCCTAGGAATGCTTATTCTTAATAATAATGCATCAGTATGTACTGAAAATAATAACAACAAAAACAGCCTTATTTTTAACTCATGTCTAACTTTAAGAAATCAGATATAAGATGAAGTGAAAATAGTGAAAATCAGGAATGGTTCTGATTAAAAAGTGTGGTATCTCCAAGTCTCCCTGTGACTATTTTTATAACCAGCGACTATTTAAGTGATTGGAATCATTTATGCAGAACGAAGAGCCATAGAGATAGATTTGAGGAGAATTTGCAGAGCCATCTCCAGGGAAGGATGAGCTCTCTGATGTGCCCTTTTCTCAAACAGCATTTACTTGGTCAAGTGAATATCTCTATTCTTTAAAAACAAAAAGCAGGGTGTCATTAAGTTTTATGAAAACTGCTAAACCTTGCATGTGTTTTAAAAGAATGCCCTTCAGTGAGTGATGCTGAGAGCTACTGAGATGGGCACCGTGGAAATTTAGATGGTAGGGGCTAGATCAGTTTTGTTTAGACCTGGATCATTGGCCAGGGGATCTGATTTAAATGCTGATTGCTTGGACTCCACTAGCTTTCTGAGAGGATGGAGTCAGGTCCATTTGTATTCAGATGTCGGTCCCAAACAATGGGATCATTTATATACCCTCATGACATATTTGGCTACAAAACTTTCAGCAACCCAGTAGCAATGAGCAAATTCAAAGTAGAAGCTTTGCTGATGGGAATTTGACTGAAACTTGCCTTAGATGACCCCAACCTAATCCTCCCACTTCTAGTTAAAAATCATAATCTGGAACTTCCTTGGCGGTACAGTGGGTAAAAATCCACCTGCCAATGCAGGGGACACAGATTCCATCCCTGGCCCAGGAAGATTAGACAGGCTGTGAAGCAACTAGGCCCATGCACCACAACTACTGAACCAGCATGCTGCGAATACTGAAGTGCATGTGCCCGGAGCCTGTGCTCCACAACAAGAGAAGCCACGGCAATGATAAGCCTGTGCAACGCAGAGAAGAGTAGCCCTCACTCGCCCCAACTAGAGAAAGCCTGCATATCGTGACAAAAAAACAGTGCAACCAAAATAAGCTTAATGAATTAACTAAAAATGCTTTTTAAAAACATCATAATGGCAACCCACTCCAGGACTCTTGCCTGGAAAATCCCATGGACAGAGGAGCATGGTAGGCTGCAGTCTATGGGGTCGCTAAGAGTCGGACACAACTGAGTGACTTCACTTTGACTTTTCACTTTCATGCATTGGAGAAGGAAATGGCAACCCACTCCAGTGTTCTTGCCTGGAGAATCCCATGGACGGGGGAGCCTGGTGGGCTGCCTTCTATGGGGTTGCACAGAGATGGACTGAAGCGACTTAGCAGCAGCAGCAGCAGTCAGAGTTCTATAACATTCACATCTCTGGGAAAAAATATCCCTTTACTGGATCATCTCCAGGTTTTTGCCTAAAGATGGAGCCTATAGTAGTTCTAGGATGCTAGGTTAGGAGACACAGGTGTGTCAACAATTGGGCTGAGCCTGGGTCTAGGAAGAGCTGCATGCAGCGGCCCATTGGACCTTGTGCCTGACGCTCTGATTGCACAGGTTAACGGATTTAGATGCTGAAACTCGGACTTGCACAGCACATTAACTCTCCTAATCCTTGATCATGTTATGTCACATGGCCAGAATGTCCTTTACCTTATTCTCTATCCTTCCAGACTTTGCCTTATGTGACCTCTTCTGCAAAACTTGACATCAACCCCAAAGTTCGCTGCCTGTCAGCAGATTCCACTACTCCTTTTCCTGTGATTTCTGTTTATTTGTGAACCCCAAGCTCATTCTGCCTTGCAGACTTTCACTTTCTTTATTCTTGCTCCTCCCATATTTCATATGGCTAACTCCTACTCATCTCTTTATGATCTAAAGAATGCACCCATGAAATAAAAAACTCTTTCTCCTTGGAAGGAAACCCATGACAAATCTAGACAGCATATCAAAAAGCAAAGACATCACTTTGGTGACAAAGGTCTGTCTAGTCAAAGCTATGGTTTTTCCAGTAGTCATGTATGGATTTGAGAGTTGGACCATAAAGAAGACTGAGCACAGAAGAATTGATGCTTTCAAACTGCGGTTCTGGGAGAAGACTCTTCAGAGTCCCTTGGACTGCAAAGAGATCACACCAGTCAATCCTAAAGGAGATCAACACTGAATAATATTCATTGGGAGGACTATGCTGAAGCTGATGCTCCAACACTTTGGCCACCTGATGCAAAGAGCCAACTTATTGGAAAATACTCTGATGCTGGGAAAGACTGAAGGCAAAAAGAGAAGAGGGTAGCAGAGGATGGGATGGTTGGATGACATCCCCAACTCAATAGACATGAATTCGAGCAGATTCCAGGAAAGAGTGATGGACGGGGAAGCCAGGTGTGCTTCAGTCCATGGAGTCATAAAGAATCGGACACAACTGAGCGACTGAACAACAACAAAACTCCTGATTATCACATACCTCTCAACTCAAATGTTTGCTCCTCATAAGGCCTTTTCTGGCCAGACCAGATCCAGTAGACCCATGCTTCAAAACTTCTCATGTTATCAAATGTGTCTGGCATGATATGTATCATTGCCTGAATTCCTTGCTTATGAACTTATTTAATGATGACTTATCTACGGGATTGATCTGTTCATTTGTATGTTGATTGCTAACTGATCATCTCACACCTTTAACAAATATATGTTTTATGAGTTCTTGCCTCCCTTGTTTCACAGCTGCATCCCCAGTCCCCAGGGTAGATGCTCCATAAATATTCCACCAGCGAGTGAGGAAATCATTGGCTCCTGTCCTTATCTCTGTGAGGCTCTTGTCACATTGTTATTTAAAGGCTTCCTTAGGGGTAGGTCTCTCTGACAACATGGAGTGCTCCTGAAGAGCAAGTTCTCTCTCCTCTTCACACATTGTATTAATACATATGATAATGATGTGCAGCGTAGCACATGTTATGAGTTCATTAAGTGTTTGCTGGATAAGGAACAACTGAGAGTAGCCTTGAAACATCTTCATTACCATGTGTAAAATAGATAGCCAGTAGGAATTTGCTGTATGATGCAGGGAGCTCAAATTAGGTGCTCTGTGACAACCTAGAGGGGCGGGGTGGGGTGGGAGGTGGCAGGAAGGTGCAAGGGGGAGGGGCCATATGTATACCTATGGCTAATTCATCTTGATATGGGCAGAAACCAACACAATATTATAAAGCAATTTTCTTTGAATTAAAAATAAATTATTTTTTTAACTCCCACAAAAAATAACAACTGAGTTATTTATTCTTCCCTCAATTCATACTTGCTTATCTGATGATAAAGCTACTTGAGACCACAGAAAGAGAAAAAAAAATTCCAGGTTCTTTCAAAATCTCAGCCTCATGTGAGAGTCAGGTAGAGCCACTGGCTCAGAGTCCATAACTTCTGAATCCTGAGCCCTTCCTCTTGGCTTCAGTAACTTATTCCCGCAACGATTACTTTCCAAAGTGATGTATGCTCCCCTTTCCCTCTACTTGACCTTTTACATTCAAAAAGGTAACCCCACTCAAATTATATCCCACCATTCAAGGGGATTTTCAATACAGTTATATATCAAGCAATTAGTGTCCAAATTATGTAAACACTCCTTGAAAGCAACATTTTAACAAAGAAACTAAGTATAAAATACGGATAGGAAGTTCTTGGAAGAGAAAACCTGAGTGGTCCAATCTCAATAGGAATTAAGAAAATGCAAACTAAAACCAACATAAGATAACATCATGTTATGGGGAGGGAGGTGAGATGGGGGTTCATGTTTGGGAACGCATGTAAGAATTAAAGATTTTAAAATTAAAAAAATAAAAAACTAAAAAAAAATAAATAAAAATTAAAAAAGATAACATCAATCAAATATTCAATGGGCAAAAATGAAAAAGACAGGCAATATCAAGTATCAACAAAGAGGAGGCACATTGGGAACTCTCATACTGGTATAACCAGCAAGTCCTCATAATCACTATGACCCTTAAAATCTGCAGACTTCTGTATGCTGTCCTAGAGCTTTCATGTGTGGTTTGTTTTTTTTTTTCTTTGAAAGAACAGCATTTTAGGTAACATTTATCGAGCACTTGAGTACTGCTTTTTTCATGTATGCATTGATTCATTTAACCAATATTTTGTAATGAATTAATGCATACATGAAAAAATCAGTATTTTGTAATAACTGTAAATGGAAAGTAACCTTTTAAAAGTATATGTATATATGTGTGTGTGTATATACATATATATATATGTATGTATATATCCAGATGGCCCTAGTGGTAAATAGCCTTCCTACCAATGCATGTAGATGTAAGAGACTCAGGTTCCATCCCTGGGTCAGGAAGATCCCCTGGAGGAGCGCATGGCAACCCACTCCAGTATTCCCGCCTGGAGAATCCCATGGACAGAGGAGCCTGGCGGGCTACAGTACATAGGGCTGCACAGAGTTGGACACAATAGAAATGACTTAGCATGCATGTACATACATATATATTTTTTTATTAAAAAAAGAAACTTACTGGCATTATAAGCAAAACAAGACATAATAGTGTCACGGCTCTGTTCATATCCAACCTGAGTTCCAGTCTCAACTCTCCTAGCTATTACTACTTAATATTTGCATTTTGCAAAGGTTACCAAACCTCTTTATGCATCACGTCTCTACTCTGTAAAGTGAAGGTAATGGTAATATCCATCTAACTCACAGGTTTACTGTAAAATTTAAATGAATTAATGTCCTAGAGCTTTTAAATCAGTAAGATTCCTAGGGGATTCTGCTGGGCAGCCTGCCAGACACTGACCTGGATGATACCTCTTCCTAATCCATTCCATCTCTCACCCAACTGCCCAATTCCCTTGCTAAGATTATCCTGTGTGTGCTTGTCTACAACTAGGCCCTGGCTATCCTCCTCTGCGGGCCTCAGGAATGCAAAAGGGCTGCCCGTGCCCTTATTCATCTACTCTTTTCCTAAGAATAAGCTGAAAAAACCTTATTCTTACACCCAGAATAATACTGATTCCTCTCTACTGTGGGACTTTACCTGAAAAACCACACCAAATCTCTTAATGTAAGACAATGACATATTACTATTACTTGTGAGACTGGGAGTTAAAAAGGTACTTGGGAAACTAAGAAAAATTCATATGTATTAGATGACATTGACTAAAACATTGAGTACACATTCGTCAATGGAAACATCCTAGGTTAAACCTCTTCTTTTTTATTTTTCTAATAAGTGGTTTGTAGTGAGTCTCTCTTTTATTTTTATTTATTTACTTGTGATTCACCCAGGGGGCATGTGGGATATTAGTTCCATGACTAGGGATCCAGCTCACGTTCCATGCAGTGGAAGGGTAGAGTCATAGCCGCTGGACCACCAGGGAAGTTTAGGCTACTCCTTTTCTAAAATTTATATGTTTATTTTAATTGGAGGCAAATCTAAACAAAATCTCTAAGGGTAGAACCTGGGCTTCTGCATTTGCAACAAACTTCCCAGGGATTTTTATTCACAGTAAGATTTGAAAACCACTGGGGCAGTGAATATACTCTGGCAGGCTGTAATAAATGTTAGCTATTATTTCTGGAATTTGCATAACCACATCTCCTATTTGCAGTCAACCCGTTCACAAAGTGAATTAACTTTCTGACTATATTTTTTCCTGAATTCCATCAGTGGGTTGCTTCTGTGGGAAATAGTACTCTCTGCTCCACCATTATTAATATCATTATTAATATTTAACATGGCATGTAGGAGCTTATAATGTGCCTTCTCCATCCCAAACATTTTAAATAAGTTATCTCACTAAAAATTAACAACATCCCTTTATGGAAAGTGGTAGCATTATTCACTGGAGAAGGCAATGGCACCCCACTCCAGTACTCTTGCCTGGAAAATCCCATGGACGGAGGAGCCTGGTGGGCTGCTGCTTCTGGGGTCACACAGAATCGGACGCGACTGAAGCGACTTAGTAGCAGTAGCAGCAGCAATGTTATTCACAAGTTACAGATGGAAAACCGAGATTAAGAGGTAGGTAAAGGCTCACAGCAAGTAAAGGCTGAGTTAGAGGTTTAAACACATGCCTCTCACTGCAAAATCTATATTCTCATCTCTAGCCCAACACTGTCCTTGCCCCAAACCAGAAGTCTAATTTTCTTAGTGAATGTGTCAGAACCCCATAGAACCTCAGAGTGGCTCTTCTCATATAATTTTTTCAGCCTTAAGAAAAAGCCTTAATGAGGTGTAATGAACACATAAAAACTGTATATATTGAAGGTATACAAGGTGATTTTTTCAGTTTTTAAAAATTTATTTTTAATTGAAGGCTAGTTAGGGCATTTGAGATGGACATTTACACACTGCTGTATTTAACATGTGTAACCAACAAGGACCTGCTGTATAGCACACGGAACTCTGCTTAATGTTGTGTGGCAGCCTGGAGGAGAGGAGAGTTCGGGGGAGAATGGATATTGTACACATATGGCTGAGTCTCTCTGCTGTCCACCTGAAACTATCAAAACATTGTTAATCGGCTATAAGCCAATATAACATAAAATGTTCAAAAACATAAACAAATATTTTTTTTCAAAAGCTTGAAAGTCCCAGAGATGCTAAGAAAGCTGTTGGCAGGGAGTCTTGAACCTTGGAGACAGGACTAGGCTTCCATGGATGAAGACTCCATTACTCACAAGAATGACACAGTCTGTTCACATGCTGCAAAGGAAAGAGAGACAATTCTAACTCCAAAAGGGAAAGAGAAGGTAAAAATAAATAGAGACCCTTTGTTTCAAATAATGGAATTTATGTCCAGAGAACTCCAGACATTAGAAAATCCCATAGTACCTGACTGACATGAACACAAAGCAGGGGCACACCTTTGAAGATGATGAGAAAGAAAACAGAATGGAGGACCAGAACTTTGTCAACAGAGCCATGGTGTGAGAGTGTACATCCAACCAAATGGATTAAGGAGAGAAGGGAGCAATAAGGACGTGGGTGGGGGAGTGCTATTACAAATAAAATAATTTCATTCAGTGGAAGAACTTCCTTAAAACAACTGGAAAGCATAAGCAATTTGGAAGGAATGAAGCAATTTCATGGATGTACTTTCCCCAGAGATTCAGCTGTTTTTCTCAGCCTTTTAACTTATTATGCATGCCCATTGGACAGACAAAGCATCACTTACATGAAACAAACAAGCAAAAAGTGGCCAAAGAGTTGGTTACTGCAAGTTGAAACCAATTTCACTTCAATGAAAAGCAGACATGGAAAGCAGTTAGCTTTGGGGCTTTTTGCAAATTTAGCCAAGATATCCCCACTGTCTTTAATTCTTAAAACATTTCACGGATGATCCTCATGAGAATGAAATGCCTGCTTTACTGTTGTGAGACACAGTTTCGGGGGATTTCAACATGCACAGAAACACATTCTAGGAATCCAGGTTGGCCCTACTTCCTTCCCCACTGCCCGTCTCCCTGTTGATCAATCTTGAATTCCCTTGATACACTCAGACTATAAGGTCAACTTGAAGAAGAGATTCATGTAAGTGTTGATGTATGATACAAGATTGGCTTCACTCACAAATCACTTTCTACATATCAGTCTTATCCTATCCTTCAAAAACCCACACCAAAGTAGGAAATGATTCTTTCTGGATCTTGTTTCTAACTCCACAAATAAGATCAGTATGGACTGGGCAGTATTTCTTTTTTTTTTTTAACTTTTTATTTTATTTTGGAGTACAGCAGATCAACAATAATGATAGTTTCAGGAGGACAGCAAAAGGATTCAGCCATACATATAAATGTGTCCATTTTCCCCCAAACTCCCCTCCCATCCAAGCTGCTGCATAACATTGAACAGAGTTCCCTGTGCTACACAGCAGGTCCTTGCTGGCTATCCATTTTTAGTAGAGAAGTGTGTACACGTCCATTTCAAATTATTTAACTGTCCTTTCCCCTATCCTTCCCCGCCTTTGGTCTCTAAGACTGTGAGTCTGTTTCCGTTTTGTAAATGAATTTGTTTTTCAGTTCAGTTCAGTTCAATCGCTCAGTCGTGTCTGACTCTTTGTGATCCCGTGAATCGCAGCACGCCAGGCCTCCCTGTCCATCACCATCTCCCGGAGTTCACTCAGACTCACGTCCATTGAGTCCGTGATGCCATCCAGCCATCTCATCCTCGGTCGTCCCCTTCTCCTCCTGCCCCCAATCCCTCCCAGCATCAGAGTCTTTTCCAATGAGTCAACTCTTCGCATAAGGTGGCCAAAGTACTGGAGCTTCAGCTTTAGCATCATTCCTTCCAAAGAAATCCCAGGGCTAATCTCATTCAGAATGGACTGGTTGGTTTTTAGGTTCTGCATATAAAGAATGACATTGGATATTTCTCCTTCTCTTTTGGACTTATACTTCACTCACTATGACACTTTCTAGGTCCATCCATGTTACTGCAAATAGCATTACTTTGTTCCCTTTAATAGCTGAATAATATTCCAGTGTATATATGTATTTCAAACATTTTTTAACAGAAAGCAATAAAATCCTACTGTCTCTCCTGTAAAGGTTAACCTGCATTATTCTGTCTGCCTTTGCAGGAAAAAGATAAATATTTTGGAGTGAGAGATCATATCTACCAGTTAGCAGATCTTATCATACCAGTTAGCACTCCAATAATGAGTCAGATGTTACATCCAAAAGATATATAAGTGCTACTGTCAGATAATCCACAAGTTATAAAAAAAAAATTATAATGATTTTAAATGAGTCAAGGCCCTTTGATAGATGTCAGTCAGTTCAGCTCAGTCGTGTTCAACTCTTTGCGACCCCATGGACTGTGGTATGCCAGGCCTCCCTGTCCATCACCATCTCCCAGAGTTCACTCAAACTCATGTCCATTGAGTCAGTGATGCCATCCAACCATCTCATCCATTGTCGTCCCCTTCTCCTGCTCTCAATCTTTCCCAGCATCAGGGTTTTTTCAAATGAGTCAGCTCTTCATATGAGGTGGCCTAAGTATTTGGCCACTTCATGCAAAGAGTTGACTCATTGGAAAAGACTCTGATGCTAGGAGGGATTGGGGTCAGGAGAAGGGGATGACAGAGGATGAGATGGTTGGATGGCATCACTGACTCAATGGACATGAGTTTGAGTGAACTCTGGGAGATGGTGATGGACAGGGAGGCCTGGCGTGCTGCAATTCATGGGGTCGCAAAGAGTCAGACATGACTGAGTGACTGAACTGAACTGACTGAAGTATTGGAGCTTCAGCTTCAGCATCAGTCCTTCCGATGAATAGTCAGGACTGATTTCCTTTAGGATGGACTGGTTGGATCTCCTTGCAGTCCAAGTGACTCTCAACAGTCTTCTCCAACACCACAGGTCAAAAGCATTAATCCTTCAGTGCTCAGCTTTCTTTATAGTCCAACTCTCACATCCATACATGACCACTGGAAAAACCATTGCTTTGACTAGATCGACCTTTGTTGGCAAAGTAATGTCTCTACTTTTTAATGTGCTGTCTAAGAGGATCATAACTTTTCTTCCAAGAAAGTAAGCATCTTTTAATTTAATGGCTGCAGTCACCATCTGCAGTGATTTTGGAGCCCAAGAAAATAGTCTGTCAGTTTCCGTTGTTTCCCCATCTATTTGCCACGAAATGATGGGACCAGATTTCATGATCTTAGTATTCTGAATGTTGAGTTTTAAGCCAACTTTTTCATTCTCTTCTTTCACTTTCATCACGAGGCTCTTTTGTTCTTCACTTTCTGCCATAAGGGTGCTGTCATCTGCATATCTGAGGTTATTGCTATTTCTCCTGGCAATCTTGATTCCAGCATTTCACATGATGTACTCTGCATATAAGTTAAATAAGCAGGGTGACAATATATACCCTTAACGTAGTTCTTTCCAGATTTGAAACCAGTCTGTTGTTTCATGTCCAGTTCTAACTGTTGCTTCTTGACCTGCATACAGATTCCTCAGGAGGCAGGTAAGGTAGTCTGGTATTCCAAACTCTTAAAGAATTTTTCACAGTTTGTCAAAGGCTTTGGCATAGTCAATAAAGTAAAAGTAGATGTTTTTCTGGAACTCTCTTACTTTTTTGATCATCCAACAGATGTTGGCAATTTGATCTCTGGTTCTCTTTGTCTTTTCTAAATCCAGCTTGAACATCTGGAAATTCATGGTTCACATACTGTTGAAGCCTGGCTTGGAGAACTTTGGGCATTACTTCACTATCGTGTGAGATGAGCACATCTGTGTGGTAGTTTGAGCATTCTTTGACATTGTCTTTCTTTGGGATTGGAATAAAAACTGACCTTTTCCAGTCCTGTGGCCACTGCTGATTTTTCCAAATTTGCTGTCATATTGAGTGCATCACTTTCACAGCGTCATCTTTCAGGATTTGAAATAGCTCCACTGGAATTCCATCACCACCAGTAGCTTTGTTTGTAGTGATGCTTTCTAAGGCCCACTTGACTTTGCATTCCAGGATGTCTGGCTCTAGGTGAGTGATCACACCATCATGATTATCTGGTCATGAAGATCTTTTTTGTATAGATGTAGTCCCAGATTATGTCAGGATTGGTATTTGAATGAATGAGGTTGTGAGATGGTGACTTCACAGTCAGAATTTTTGCATGTTATGAAGGTCCATAACGTAGTCTCAGAGCCTGAAGACCCATGAGGTGTGATGGAGGCAGATCCTGAGGACCCAGGAGAAACTCTTTAGTGGAAATGAAGAAGCACAATTCTGTTAATTAATGCAGAGTGAAAGTCACTCACTCGTGTATGACTCTTTCCAACCCCATGGACTATCAAGTCCATGGAATTTTCCAGGCCAGAATATGGGAGTGGGTAGCCTTTCCCTTTTCTAGGGGATCTTCCCGACCCAGGAATCCAAACGGGGTCTTCTGCATTGCAGGCTAATTCTTTACTAACTAGCTATCAGGGAAGCCCAAATTAATGCAAGCACCCCAATTAAAAACATTTTTTGTTCTTTAGGGCAGAAACTCTTTGTGTTTGCTCCTCCAACAGATGATCAGAGTGTCACCATATCTAGGTTTAACAAGCCACATGAGGCTGGATGCATAAAGCAGGTGTCACCTTCCCATCTCAAAAGTCTTAAGACCCCTACTAAGACTTCTACTGCCTTTGGAAACCTATCTGTGTAGAAACATCCTTGGTAATTTTAGTGACTTGATTTTGTTCTTATGATAAAATAACTCAGACATCAAAGTCTGTTAGTTATCATAGGTTTAATGTCCAGTCCTGGAAAGATATATGAAGATTGATAAAAAAAAGATACATAAAAGGAGAGAGAATGAGGGAAGATGATGATTTTTGTGTTTTGATAATATTGCTAAGAGTCAGAGGAATACTCATAATGATTATTACCATTTTTGAGCACATAACATAGGCCATGCGCTCTGAATACATTGCCTCATTATTGCTGCTAAATTCTCATATCAACTCCCACAAAGGAGGTATTATATTGAAATATTAAGGGAAACCAATAAAAGAATAAAAGTATAATGTGCATCTTCCAGAACCGTAAAGAGGAAGCTGGGAATAAATAAAATTGATCAATCTTATGGAAGACAGAAAATATAGAGATAAAAGTAAAGACTAACATGGTACATAGAAAATTCAAAATAGATAAGAGGAAATAAATTAATATGTATCATTAATTTATCATTAGTTTAAGTGAAGTAAACTTGTCAGGAAATACAGAAACGGTCAGCTTGGAGAAAATCAGCTTTATGCTATTTAAAACAGATATGAAACATAATTCAGCATTAACAAACAAGTATATTTTTAAAAAGATATTATTTACTGTAAAATGTACAATACTTAAGAAAAATTAAATTATGAAAATTATGTAAGACTTCTAAAACAAGACATTTCAAAAAAGCATTTAGAGGACCTTAAGAAGAATCAATTAATTGGAAAGACAGTCCAGAGAATGGAAAATTTCATGTTGTTAGGTTGCAAACATACTCTGTGTGGAAGTTTGTAAGCTAATTCTAAAACTTTACAGTAAAACACAAATGTCTAAGAACAGGCAAGATAATTTTGAAGAAGAAAAAAATAATTGAAGAACATACTTAAAAGAAAGCAAGATCTATCATAAAGCTGTAATAATTAAGAGAGTGTGATTCTGGTCTAGTGATAGATGAGCAGATCCGCGGAACACACTGTAGTCTGGAGATGGCTATATACAGTCACCTGACTGATGACAAAGGCGGCTGCAGTGTAGGGCGGACAAAGCGGTCTTTTAGATAAATGCACTGTGTCAAATGGATATCAACATCATGGCACGTGAATGTACCCTGATCACTGTATCATGCTATCTACAAAAATTAACTAAATGTGGAACATAGACCTATACATGCAAGTTAATATAATACAACTTTAAGAAGAACACAGGAAAGAATGTTTTATGACCTGGAGGAAGGCAAAGATTTCTTTAATAGGACACAAACAAGAATATCTATAAAGGGAAAACTAACTCCCATTGCACTAGATTAAGAATACCTATCGTCCAAAAATACCCTGGTAAAGAAGTAAAAAGTGTGTTGTGTTTTTGTGTCCAAATTAATCAGAAAAAAATATAACCAACTCAACAGGACAATGAGCAAAAATTGAAACAGCCTCCTCACAAACGAGCATACTCAAATGGTTCATAAAATGCAAAAATTAAAGGCTCCATTTCATTAGTCATCTGAAAAAAAGTAAATTAAAACCACAAGTAGACATCACTATTTTCCATTAGAATGAATCGATAAGGAAAGGCAGTTCCCATAAGTGGCAATATGGAGCTCCAGAATTCTTCATAAGTGTCGAAAAAATCTGTCAGTACTTACTACAAGCTGAATACATGGGTACCAATGACTCATAAGAGAAACATCCTTGCAGCTTATTTAGTTTATATATTTTATACAGTAGTTTATATTTTAATCTGGGTGATACAGGATACAAGAAGAGAAAACAGTCCAAGGGTTATAGAACAAAGAAACAAACCTTTGCCTATATGACAGTTTGGCACATGATACAGATGACATTACTTTGATGATGTTACTGAGACTGTTAATTGGCTGCCTATATAGGAAGAGATGAATTAGAACTCTCTCTGTATGTATAACTGAAGTTCAAGTGGGATAAAACATATGTGAGAAGCAATCCTATAAAACTTTTAGAAGAAAATTTGGAAAAAAAAATCTTCATCATGAGGTTAGGCAACAAATCCTAAACAGTACAAAATACACCTCAATCCTACAGGGAAAAAAGCATGTAATTATTTCAAAACATATTAAATAAAACACAGAAATGAAAAACACAGAGAAAGTTCCATAAAAGAAATTTAAAAAGCAGGAAAATGAAAAGACAAAGTCACAGACTGGGTGAAAACAGTTTTAATCCCTGGACCAAACAAAGGACCAAGTATTCGGGATATAGAATGAATTTCTTCAAATCAATAACAAAAAGAATATAACAGAAGGAGAAACAACAAATGGAAAAATGGACAAAGTATATTAATAAGTTATTCATAGCAGAGGAAAATTAAGTGGCTAATAAACTGTGAGAGAAAAAGTTCAACCCCACTAATACTTAAGAAAATGGATATTAAAACAATAGTGAGATATCCTTTCACATCCAGATTGTCCAAAAGCAACTACATGGATCACCAAGTATTGATGAGGATGTAGACCAACAATTCTGATTCACAATAGCTAACACAGAGAAACTTTCATGCAAGTGAAAGAACAAAGAGAAAGTTACTGTGTCCCAGTAAAAGAAATGGATCTGTAAATTATGGATGGCTAACAAACACATGAAAAGATGCTCAACATCACTCATTATTAGAGAAATGCAAATCAAAACCACAATGAGGTACCACTTCACACCAGTCAGAATGTCTGCGATCCAAAAATCTACAAGCAATAAATGCTGGAGAGGGTGTGGAGAAAAGGGAACCCTCCTACACTGTTGGTGGGAATGCAAACTAGTACAGCCACTATGGAGAACAGTGTGGAGATTCCTTAAAAAATTGCAAATAGAACTGCCATATGACCCAGCAATCCCACTGCTGAGCATACACACCGAGGAAACCAGAATTGAAAGAGACACATGTACCCCAATGTTCATCGCAGCACTGTTTATAATAGCCAGGACATGGAAACAACCTAGATGTCCATCAGCAGATGAATGGATAAGAAAGCAGTGGTACATATACACAATGGAGTATTACTCAGCCGTTAAAAAGAATACATTTGAATCAGTTCTGATGAGATGGATGAAACTGGAGCCAATTATACAGAGTGAAGTAAGCCAAAAAGAAAAACACCAATACAGTATACTAACACATGTATATAGAATTTAGAAAGATGGCAATGATGACCCTGTATGCAAGACAGCAAAAGAGACACAGATGTGTATAGCGGACTTTTGGACTCAGAGGAAGAGGGAGAGGGTGGGATGATTTGGGAGAATGGCATTGAAACATGTATACTATCGTGTAAGAATCGAATCGCCAGTCTATGTCTGATGCAGGATACAGCATGCTTGGGGCTGGTGCACGGGGATGACCCAGAGGGATGTTGTGGGGAGGGAGGTGGGAGGGGGGTTCATGTTTGAGATCGCATGTACACCCATGGTGGATTCATGTCAATGTATGGCAAAACCAATACAGTATTGTAAAGTAAAATAAAGTAAAAATAAAAATTTAAAAAAAAAAAGAAAAAAAATGCAATGGGATATATATTACCTCAACCCAGGGATCGAACCTGGGTCTCCCAAACTGCAAGTGGATTTTTTACCGACTGACACAGGGTAGTCCATATTGTTCTTAGAATAAATGAATGAGATCCACTTTCATCACAGACAAATCTCAAGCACAGTATTTTGATTGAAGAAGACAAGAGAGAGAATGATCAAATATGATACAACCTGTGCAAGATTTTAAAATATACCGTGTGTTGTTTGTGGATACATACATGTTAAATAAATGCAGAAATATACAGAATGACCTTCACCAACTTGCAGTGATGGTTTCCTCTGAGATGTTCAGGATATTGAAGAGAGAGAAAGCATGATTTAATTACATCTTCTAAAGGAAATCAGTCCTTGGGTGTTCATTGGAAGGACTGATGCTAAAGCTGAAACTCCAATACTTTGGCCACCTCATGCAAAGAGTTGACTCAATGGAAAAGACTCTGATGCTGGGAGGGATTGGGGGCAGGAGGAGAAGGGGACGACAGAGGATGAGATGGCTGGATGGCATCACCAACTGGATGGATGTGAGTTTGAGTGAACTCTGGGAGTTGGTGATAGACAGGGAGGCCTGGCATGCTGCGATTCACGGGATCACAAAGGGTCCGACACGTCTGAGCAGCTGAACTATCTGCCTAAGAAAGCTACCTAAAGCAAATCTGATACAAAGTTAACTTTCTAAAATGTTAGTGCTAGCTACATAGGTGTCTGTTACATTATTTTCTGTACATTTTTATGCGTGTGAAATTTCATAATTAAATATTTAGTTTAAAATATAGCTCTATCTTGGGGGAAAAAAATCTGCCATGAGTTAAAAATAGAAGAAAAACCTGCCACTGCAAGAGCCCTGGCCCATGAAGGGACCTAAGTTTGAAATTTTAAATAGATTTTTGCATCTCAACCTGTACTAATCCCTTTTCATGTTAGCTGCCCAGAAATTGGCTATGCCAAGTGATCTATCTTCTGCTGAGAGTATGACATATTGACAGCTCTCTCGGAACTGATTTGCAAAATTTGAATAGGTTCTTTTTCTCCATGGAACAGGCTGAGCTCTGTCATGTCATTCCATCAGAGGATGTTTATGGTCACCAGGAGACCCCAGTTACACAGCATCTTGTCGCTTCCACCTCTACATAATCTCTGGAATCCATTCATCCCTCCCAACCCCACTCTCTGCCTTGGGGTAAGCCATCACTTTCTAATGGCTGGTTCACTACCATGGAACCCTTAAAAGCCATCACTATCCTCTGGTTGGTTTACTACCGTTGGACCTTTAAGATGCCTCTCTACCTTCATCTTCCATCTCCTCATATCTCAAGTTTATCCCATCAACACTAAATCAACTGTGTAATGTCTGTCTTATTTATAAGCTTTGGGTTTCCCAGGTGGTGCTATTGGTAAAGAACTCACTTGCCAATGCAGGAGACATAAGAGATGTCGGTTTGATCCCTGGGTCAGGAAGACCCCTGCAGGAGGGCATGGCAACCCACTCCAGTATTCTTGCCTGAAGAATCACGTGGACAGAGGAGCCTGGCAGGCTACAGTTCATAGGGTCGCAAAGGGTCAGACACGACTGAAGCAACTTAACACACACACACACACACACACACACACACACACATATTTATAAACTTCACAAAGGCAAGGACCATGCCTGCTGTGTACACCACTGTAGTCCCAGAACTTAGCACAACACCTGGTATAAACAGAGGCTTCATATGTTTCATATGAATGAATTAGTTATTAGTGAATATTTTCCAGAGTACCAGAGTACACACGTGGAAAGCGTCTGCTTTCCAGTTAAAACAGTTGTTAAGTACCCGGAGATTATCATACTAAGTGAAGTAAGCCAGGTAAAGACAAAAATCATGTGATATTGCTTATATGTGGAATCAGAAAAAAAAAAAAAGAAGCAGATAAAAAAATGAAACTATTTACAAAACAGAAATAGACCCACAGACATAGAAAACAAGCTATGGGTACCAAAGTGGCAAGTGTGCGTGCGCTTAGTTGCTCAGTCATGTCTGTGGACTGTAGTAGCAGATGATAAATTAGGAGTTCGGAATGGACATGCACACTATACATAAAACAGATAAACCACAGGGACCCACTGTATAGTGCAGGGAACTGTACTAAATATTTTATAATAGCCTGCAAGGGAAAAGAACCTGAAATATGACATATAGATATATATACACACATATATATATATATGGATTAATGTGTTGTACACCTGAAACCAGCATCACATTGTAAATCAACTATACTTCAATAAAATAATTAAAAGAAACATAGCTGTTGTGTGATGACGCAAAGGATAACATTATATCTCCTCAGACTGGCATTTGAGACCCTACATGATCTAACCCCAGTTTACCTCTCCATCTCAATTATTGTACAGTAAGTCCCCTACATATGAGTTCCTATATGAGAACACATTCATAAATCAAATTTGTTTGTAAGTCCAACAGATTTAACCTAGGTGCCCAACTAACAGAATCAGCTATATAGTACTGCAGTCATTATAATAATTACGCATTATAGGCTTAGAATAGGCTTCCCTGGTAGCTCAGAGGGTAAAGAATCTGCCTGCAATGCAGGAAACCCAGGTTTGATGCCTGGGTCCAGAAGATCCCCTGGAGAAGATAATGACAACCCACTGCAGTATTCTTGCTTGGAAAATTCCATGGACAGAGGAGCCTGGTGGGCTACAGTCCATGGGGTCACAAAGAATCATGTAACTGAGCAACTAACACAAACTTATAATAAGATTATAATACATTTTACACAAATAATATATAAAAAACAAACACAAAAATAGTGCAGTACCTTGAAAAGTATAGGAGTACAGTACAACAGCTGGCACTCAGGGGCTGGCATCAAGTGAACAGGCAAAAAGAGTTGGTGATGGAGGAGGGAGGGGAGGTGGGAGAGGGCAGAGATGAAAGGTCCTCAGCAACAGGAGACGGAGGGCACGCTGCCACGTCACTCACTCCTGACGTCGACAGAACACAAGTTCACATCTTTGAAATTGCACAACTTGAAGGTTCACACGTACGGGACTTACTATACTCCTATTTCATCCTTCTCAACGTCCAGCCATTGGTCATTCAACAAATATGCCCTGCTAATGTCTCCTGCCTTGGTACACTGTTAGCACTTCATAGAACACCACCATCTCCTTTTTCATCGATGGAAAAATCTTCATTTTCCTTTCAGTTAACTCCCACAACAGCCTTCCAGGATCCTTCAAATACTGGGTTCCTACCTCTTCCCAGGTCCCCCTGAACTTAGAGCTCTCTAAACCTCCCTTGTTGTAGCAACTGTCTCACTGCACTGAAATGACTGCAGGTCTCCTCCCATAGATGTGATGCGTTTATATTAGAGCACAGTCGTTTCACATTGTTACGTTAGTTTCTGCCGTACAGTGAGGTGAATTAGCTGTATGTATACATATACCCTCTCCCTCCTGGATCTCACTTCTGCCTCCCCCATCCCACCCCTCCAGGTCATCACAGAGCAGCACGCTCAGCTCCCCGTGCTGCGCCGCAGCTTCCCCCTAGATCGCTGTCTTGCCCACGGTAGTGTATGTGCATCAATCCCACTCTCCTAATTCGCCCCACTCTCTTTGCTGCCCCCAGTGTCTACATGTCTGTTCTCTCCATCTGCGTGTCTATTCCTGCCCTGCAAAGAGGCTCATCTGTAACATCTTTCTAGATTTCATATATATGCATTAATATATGATATTCGTTTCTCTTTCTGACTTACTTCACTCTGTTTGGAAGACTCTAGATCCATCTACATAACTACAAATGACTCAGCGTTGTTCCTTTTTATGGCTGAGTAATATTCCATTGTATACACGTACCAAATCTTCTTTATCCAATCATCTGTTGATGGGCATTTAGGTTGCTTCTATGTCCTGGCTATTGTAAACATCACTGCAATAAACATTGGTACATGTACCTTTCCGAATTATGGTTTTTAAAACCACAGTGACATATAATGTCATGCTGGTCAGAAAGGCCATAATTTAAAAATCTACAAACAATAAATGCTGGAGAAAAGTGAATCCTCTTACACTGTTAGTGGGAATGTAACTTGATACAATCACTTGATACAGAACAGTATGGAGGCTCCTTAAAAAAATCTTGGAATACAACTACCATATGACGCAGCAATCCCAATATCCCAATACGAGGTGTATATTCTGAGATTTTAAGGTTTTGAGCACAAATACTCTGTTTTGTTCAATAGTGTGTCCCTTATCTATGAAAAATGTGAAATAAATATTTGTTCCATGAATGAATGAATCAAACCTAGAAGGCATGAAAAACACTGTTTTTCCTGGTCCATCTCTCAGCTATCCCATTCTTGTAGTTCAGCCACTAAGTCATGGCTGACTCTTGTGACCCCATAGACTGCAGCAGGCACGGCTTCCCTGTCCTTCACTGTCTCCCAGAGTTTGCTCAAATTCATGCCCATAGAATCAGTGACATTATCTAACCATCTTATCCTCTGCCATCCTCTTCTTTTGCCTTCAATCTTTGCCAGTATCAGGGTTTTTTCCAATGAGTTGGCTCTTCAAATCAGGTGTGAACCATCCTGTACTGACCCTCAAACACAGTTTTAATATCCCTATTTGAAACCATCCATCACTGGGATTAATGGGCAAGATGCAAAGACCACACAGAGCTTAAGTTTTTTGCAGGGAGAGTGACTCTGTTTTGGGGATCTGTTTGCCTGTCAAAAATAACTCATCTGGAGCAAGCAAAAATAGGAACACAGATAAAGCAGTCAGGTTCAAGCTCAGAGACTTCTCTTATTACTATCCATGCCACTCCGATTTCTCACACTGAAGTTCTTTCACAGGACTGAAGTTGCAGAAACTCTTGGTTACAGTTGCTAGGCAGAGCCTTCTGGAATGGAACCACCTGCCCTAATTAATAGACAAATTTTTCTGAATGTGGGTCATTGGGTCCTGCCAACACCCATAACTCTGAGAATAGATTTTTCTGTGACTGTGTGGTCCCTTTCAGAGCCAAACTATTCATTTTCCATGGTTTGTTAAATAGGTTCCCATCTGTCAGGGGCTTCCCTGTGGAGCTGATATATTTCATTCTGAAACCCCACAGAGATAAGAAGTCTAGGAGCGATTCTTTCAATAGATACCTGAAAGCTCTGCTTTTTCCTTTTTTCAGTGCATATAGAGCCAACTAGTGGTGCTTAGGCCCTGTGATGAGTGTAAGTAAACTGACTTCTGGTTTTCTATACATTTATTCTATTGGGTTATTGATGTCCATATTTTATAGTTCCAATTCATGCATGAAAGAGTTATCTTTCCACAAGGATGAACGTAAATCCCACATACACTTCAAGACTTGGCTCAGCTGTCACATTCTTCAGGAGGCCTTTGCTGATCCGTTTAGGAATATCTCCTCGGTATTCTTTCACTGTATTACCACGTGAAACTAGACCGCTGTCTTTTTAAAGCTATGTCACATCTAGATGACAGCTCCTTAGAATCAAGACCCAAAGTCAGTAATAACCCAGAGCCTAACACAGGGTATATATGTAATAAATGCTGATTGAGTGTAGGTGTACCATGGACAGAGAAGCATGCACGCTTGCCTGCTTCCTTCTGGATGTGTGTGCTTAGTCGCTGAGTAGTGACTCCATGGACTGTAGCCCGCCAGGCTCCTCTGACAATGGGACTTTCCAGGTGAGAATACTGGAGTAGGTTGCCATTCCCTTCTCCAGGGGATCTTTCTCACCCAGGGATCAAACCTGCTTCTCCTGTGTTTCCTACATTGAAAGGTGAATTCTTGACTGCTGAGCCACTTGGGATTATTCTGGGAGATCTAGGCAAATCTAACAGCAAATCTCAATTTTTCAAGTATGTATTAGGTTGGCCAGAAGGTTCCTGTGTTTTCCTGTATTTGATTGGCTAGAAAGTTCATTCACATTTTTAAATGGAAAAATCTGACTGACCTTTCTGGCCAAACCCAGTATTTAGCTGCTGGTAGTTTGCTACTGCATTTGAAGGGCTTAATGGCTTGGAAGCATTAGTTATGATAAGCCGTCTCCATTTTCTCATGCCTCACTCACTCCTCAACCCACTGCATCTGACTCTAGCCCTAATAACAGTATTGAAATGAGTCCTAAGGTCACCAGTGGCATGTACATTGCTAAATCTGATCAGTATTTCTCAGTGCTCAGTTTATTGGACTTGTCAACAGCAAACAGAAATTGTGACCACAAGATCTTAAACATTTTTCTCCCTCCTTGGTTGGCACAAAAAAATCTCCTTCACTGTGATGACCTAAAGGGGTGGGATGGGGGGTTGGGAGGGAGGCTCAAGAGGGAGGAGATATAGATATATAGATATAGATATAGATATAGATATAGATATAGATATAGATATATACACATATAGCTGATTCATGTTGTTGTACAGCAGAAACTAACACAATGTTATTAAGCAATTATACTTCAATAAAAAATAAGTTGATTAATTTTAAAAAGGCCTCCTTGATTTTCCACTACCTCTCTGATCGCCGTTTCTCTGCCTTCATCTACAGACTCATTCTTTTTTATTTAGCTATTAAATGTTGGGCTCAATATATCCCCCAAGGCCCAGCCCCAGGGCTTTTCTCTATTGACTATTAACCTTTTATTTTGTGATTTTATACGTGCCCATAAACTTAATTATCATCAGTTCATAGATGACTTGCGAATGTATATCTCCTCTCCAGAGCTCTTCTCTGAAACTCGAGTCTCATGTTCTAGCTATGTAACTGGCATTTCCATGTGAACGTGATAAAGGTGTATCACCTACAAAATGCACTTGTGATCTTTACACCCCTTATACATTTGCTGTTCCTGCAGGTTTCTCTATTTTTCCCTGGGTGACCCTCTAATTCAATCACTTTTCCAATCCAGAAACTCAGGAGTGGTTTTTAACAACTCCCTCCTTCTTAATTTCCATACTTAGTTGATTCATGCATTAATTTAATATCCTAAATATCTCCCTAATGTGTGTTATTTTCTCCATTCTGAGTTTCACTACTTAGGGCTATGCCATTCATCTCTCTTATCTAGATCACCATAATCACCTCCATATACATCACTGCTGTCCCTCTGACATATACCCTCCACAGTGCAGTCAGTGTGATCTCTCTGAAACACAGACTTAAGCATGTCCCTAGCTTAAATCCTTTAATTACTTCTCATTGTTTTTGAGGGAGAAAAGGTTCAAATTCTTATCTTGGCCTAGAGGAACATGCTCTGTAAATGTTCCTTTAGGTTGCAGATGAGAACAAGTCCAATTCAAATTAACTTAGACACAAACAAGAAAATGCAGTTTCCCTCAAACTGAAAACTTAGAGCATTTGGTTTATTTCATTGATGATTATATTTCTAGATATAATCTCAAATAATATGATCTGAGTATTTTTTTTCCTCAAATCTTCTAAGACTGCTTTCTTCTGTGAGTTTCCATTTTTAAACTCTCTTTGCTTTTTCTTTTCAAAGTTTTATAAAGTTTATTTTTAATTGGATAATTGCTTTACAATGTTGTGCTAGTTTCTGCTGTATAACATAAATCAACCATAAGAATGCATATGTCCTCTCCCTCTTGAACCTCCCTTCCCCAGCTCACCCCTCTAGGTCATCACAGAGCGCCAAACTGAGCTCCCTGTTAAGTTCTACTTAAGGACTATCCCTGATGCCCCAAGGATTGCCTGGCCCAGCTAATTAGATATATCTATAATCAGAGAGAACTTTGGCCCTAAGGATAATTCCTACCAATGTTGCTTGGGCAGTATGGCTGTTCTTATAACAGTGTGTGTCTGGGATCAGAGGTGGGAGATGGAGATAGAAATAAGTAACGGGTCAAGTCTAGATCAGTTGCCCAGTTCTGGAAGTAGAAGGTCATGCTCAGTCCCAGGTAATTTTCAAGGACTAAGAACGGAGGACCAATAGTTTCCCACAGATGCTGGGCAGACTGGAGAGCCAAGCCCACGTGTTTTCCTGGCCCCGTTTCCTGCCCTCTGAGACCCAGTGGTGCTGGTCTTTCTTTCTTTTTTTTTTTTTTAAATGAGTCATATCAGAGATATAAAGGCTGCTCCTCTCAGGCCCTGGTCGCACCTCTGACCACAGAAGAGCTCCTGGGCTTACCCAGAGCTCATTCATGAAAACACCTGTCTCCTTTATGACACTGTCTGATTACTGGTAACTCCTTCTTCCAGCAGCCTTGGGGACCCATAAACTCTCCTACTGGGAAATGTGACTTCCAGCAGCTGGGAGACATAGCAGGCCCTCTGCTTCATGTACATTTTCAATTCATTGAAGGAAAAGACATAAGGAAAATGATAAGCAACTGTATTTGTGAAGGTTCTGTATTCATCCCTTTGTGTCTGACAAGAAAGGTACCATTTATGCAAGAATGGTTTCTATTTACCAATCACGTTACCTCTTGTGCTGAGTCAAATATTTCAGACAATGAGAGCACTGCACTGGTGTCCTACACCAGACATGACGAGTTGGAAGAAAGCTACTTGTTCACCCTCCAAACCAGAAGAAAAAGGGAAGACAAGGAAAGACGCAAACCAGTTTAGAGACGCTCTCCCTCCATAAAGTTATACAGTCATTCAAAGCTGCTTCTTGCACAAGGATAGTGTATAGCTACTTAGCATGTTGGAAAGACCATACATTCAATTCCTAATTCTCTCCAGTTACTAAGTGAAGTGAAGTGAAGTCACTCAGTCATGTCTGACTCTTTGCGACCCCGTGGACTGTAGCCCATCAGGTTCCTCCATCCATGGGATTCTCCAGGCAACAATACTGGAGTGGGTCGCCATTTCCTTCTCCAGGGGAATCTTCCCAACCCAGGGATCGAACTGAGGTCTCCTGTATTGCAGGCAGACGCTTTAACCTCTGAGCCACCAGGGAAGCCCTCTCCAGTTACTAGTATCTGTTATTTAATCCCTTGGAGACCTTTCTCATATGTTTAAAATATGAGTAATAGCAACCGTATTGCAAAGTCATTGAAAGGATTAGGAATAGTGAACCTAAAATACTTAGCACTATCTATACTAATTATAGTATCACTTCCTTATTTTTTTAAACTGCAATAATTGCTTTACAATGTTGTGTTAGAGTCTGCTGTACAGCAAAGTGAACCAGCTATATGTATGCATATGTCCCCTCCAACTCCCACCCCATCCCACCCCTCTAGGTCATCACAGAGCACCGAACTGAGCTCCTTGTGCTCTATAGCAGCTTCCCACTAGCTGTCTATTTTATACAAGGGAGAGTATATATGCCAATGTCACTCTCTCAAATCATCCCACCCTCTCCTTCCCCTGCCACCATGCCTACCAGTCCATTCACCATGTCTGTGTCTCTGTTCCTGCCCTACAATAAGTCCATCAGTGCCATTTTCCCTAAATTCCATATATATGCACCAATATATGCTATCTTGCTGCTGCTGCTAAGTCGCTTCAGTCGTGTCCGACTCTGTGCAACCCCATAGACGGCAGCCCACTAGGCTCTGCCGTCCCTGAGATTCTCCAGGCAAGAACACTGAAGTGGGTTGCCATTTCCTTCTCCAATGCATGAAAGTGAAAAGTGAAAGTGAAGTCACTGAGTCGTGTCCAACTCTCAGCGACCCCATTGACTTCAGCCTACCAAGCTCCTCCGTCCATGGGATTTTCCAGGCAAGAGTACTGGAGTGGGGTGCCATTGCCTTCTCTGTGCTATCTTGCTATCAAGCCTGAAATCCCAGGGCCCTAGTACCATACAAGCTTGGCGTTTGTTCAAGTAGTTTCCAGCACAGTGTTTTTCACACAGTGATGTATGGTCTAGCCTCCTGCCATCATTCGAGACCTCCATTCTTGGGGGCTTAGTCCTTTGCTTCCACCCACTGGCTGGGGAAAAAGAGTGAGGACCACGTGTAGGAGGCTGGAGGTGGACGCCTCCCTGCTCACAGCTGTACCCAGTCACACGGCTGTCTCTTCCTGAGAGTGGAGGTGAGATCAGTCATTTAGGTGTGTGCCTGAGATGAACATAAAACTGATTTGAGAAGAGCTGGCCAGGCTGCCCCCTTGTCCCTAACACGGGAGATGCTTGAATGTGGTAAGTATGTTATGTGCTTATGTCTCTAAGTCATGTATGATGCTTTTGTGACCCCATGGACTGTAGCCTGCCAGGCTCCCCTGTCCATGGGATTTCCCATGCAAGAATACTGGAGTGGGTTGCCATTTCCTCCTCCAGCGGACCTTCTGAACCCAGGTCTCCTGCATTGGCAGGTGGATTATTTACCAGTGAGACACCTGGGAAGCTCAGATATGTTATGGCTTTGTGTAAACATACACCCACAGTTGATTTCAGATCAAGCGCTTTGAAAATTTCCAGTGGAAACAGAGACCTGTCCTTACCTGGCTTACTTCTCATGTCCTACCATAATGGGGTCCCCAGTATCCTTGGGGATTGGGAAGTTGTCTGGCAGGAAAACTGTGCCATGTACCCCAGCCATTCAGAGAGTCTGCTCCTATAAATATGTCCCTCATTTCTACCTGGAAAACTCCTAACTATCTCTATGAATCAGCTCAAAGGACAGTCCTTACTCAGCGCTTCTCTGGTGGCTCTGCCACTCTTCAGCTAAGATATTATCTCCCCAAATACGCAATCACAGTGTCTTTTTACATCTGACTCAGTGTTGTGACCCTTTCACAGGGTTTCTAAGTCTCATCCCTATGCTCATTTTGGATCTGGTAGTTCTTTGTTGTGGAAGAGTCTTAGGAATTCTGGAATGTTCAGCAGCATCCCTGGCCTCTGGCCAGTAGATGCTGGTAGTAATTCTACCTTCCCTCATTCATGACAATCACAAGTGTGTCCAGACATTGCCATATGTCTCCTCTGAAAACAGAATCAACCTTGTATAAGAACCATGGGTAGTAAAGGACAGGAAAGCCTGGTGTGCTGCAGTTCACGGGTCCACAAAGAGTCGGACATGACTTAGCAACTGAACAACACAACAGGAACCGCCGTCTTACTGTGACTTTGTCAACAGTCTAAAGATTCTTCCCTTGTGGCTCAGCTGGTAAAGAATCTGCTGGCAACATGGAGACCTGGATTCACTCCCTGGGTTGGGAAGATCCCTTGGAGAAGGGAAAAGCTACCCACTCTAGTATTCTGGCCTGGAGAATTCCATAGACTGTACAGTCCATGGGGTCACAAAGAGTTGGACATGACTGAGCGACTTTCAATATACAGAGAGGTCATATCTGTCCTGGCTAGACTAGCCTCTATCCCAAATCAAGTCACTCACTATCCAAAGGTTTACTGTTAGATTCCCTCCATGGAAGCTATCATCAGATAAAAATTTTCTGTTTAACTTGTTGTTTACTCACGCCCTGGAATTAAGCCCCACAGGTCAGGAGCCTCTTCTATGGAACATACTGCTGTGTCCCAAGGGGCTTAGAGAAATCTCTCATGTACAGTAAGAGCTCTTTCAAAAAGCCATTGGAGATGAAACATTAAAAATATAGTACTATGCTAGACATTGTGGACAGTATGGGGTTGTAAACTGGTCTTCCCAGGTGGCACACTGGTAAAAAATCCACCTGCCAATGCAGGAGACACAAGAGACACGGGTTCAGTCCTTGAGTCAAGAAGATCTCCAGGAAGAGGAAATGGCAACCCACTCCAGTATTCTTACATGGGAAACACCATGGACAAAGGTGCTTGGAGGGCTACAGTTCATGGGGTCGCAAATAGTAGCTATGACTGAGTGACTGAGCACACACATAGGATTGCAACCTACTTGCCAGTTAACATGAGACCTCCTGGTCAAAGATAAAGACAGATTGTTACTCACAGCAAAAGCAGCTTCCAGAGAAATATGTTATAACAATTCCCATGCCCAATCCCCAGATCCAGTGAGGGCTTGGTTCCAGCGCATGCAGTGGGTATATTGTAGCTGAGCACCCTGAAAGTAGCGCTGTTCACAGATCGTCTACCCTAAACTCCAGAGAGAAAGACAAGGTTGGAGTTGGGCAGGGGGTAGGGGGAAGGGTTAAATTGAATTTTCACTCTAGAATATAAGTGAATATTCCCTGGCAAGGGGAAGAAGAGGTCTGTATGTTTCCTACCGTTGAGTTGATTTCTGCAAGATCTCACATTTGAATGGAACACAAGTCTGCCTGACTTCTCAACTTTGGCCTCTTATGTCATCAGAGTGATAGTGGAAGATTTTTCAGAAAACTACTAGTAAGTACATCAAGAATAAGAAATAGCCCGCAGTTGTACATCAGAGAATCTTACTCTAAAACTTCTATTCTTACTTCTGATGGACTGTGTGAACTTGGGGAGAAACCTGAGGCAAGACTCAATTTTCTCAACTCTAAAATGGGAACGTTAATAAATTCATGACAAGTCAATGAGAACTGTAAGCCAAATGAGCCACAAAACACTGTGAGCTCAACAGTGAAAGTCACTCACTCATGTCCAACTCTTTGCGACCCCATGGACTATACAGTCCATGGAATTCTCCAGGTTAGAATACTGGAGTGGGTAGCCTTCTTCAGGGGATCTTCCCAAACCCAGGGATTAAACCCAGGTCTCCTGCATTGCAGGCAGATTCTTTACCAGCTGAGCCACCAGGGAACCCATTTGGAGCTCAACAAATGCTCTATTATTTCTTTCAAGATAGGGATTCTGTGTCCATTTGACTCTGGAATATTTGCTATGCTCTGAACTTCAAATCATACTTTTGGCAAGAAGTCTCCTCTGCATTTGTTTAGGTAATCTAATAATAGCAAAAAGCATGCTAAGGTTCTTATAGTATGAGGAATGTGTGTGTGTGTGTGTGTGTGTGTGTGTGTGTGTTAGTTGCTCAGACTTGTCTGACTCTTAGCAAACCCATGAACTGTACCTCACTAGGCCCTGATATCTATGGAATTCTCCAGGCAAGAATATTGGAGTGGGTTACCATTCCCTTCTCCAGGGGGATCTTCCTGACCCAGGGATTGAACCTGGGTCTTCCACATTGCAAGCACATTCTTTACCATCTGAGCCACAGTAAGAGGAATACAAAGAAGCAAAGAGGGGGTGGAAGCTATCTTTCCCTAGTGTAGCTTTACTTGATTTAGAATAGTATATAATCACATAAGACAAAGGCTGAACAGTCCATGTGTCTCCTCTCTGCATCGTCAGAATGCTTGTCTTGCTGAAGCATTTGATGGCCAGAGGTTAAACTGCAGCTATCTATTTCCCTTGATTTTGCAGGGCTCATCTCTGCACAATAAAGCACTCTTACAAAACATATTTAGCAACTGGAACTTCACCTATTGTTAATAATGTTTAAAAAATAATACTTCAAACAATTGCTCAGGAAAGTAAGCATTAGACACAACTGGATACTTTTTCATTAATTCTTAAATACAATTACTTTTTAATGCAGCATAAATTTTCTAGTTAAATTTTAATATAGACCTTTTTACTAATTTACCCCAAATCATAATGTCTGGGTTATCCTTTTTTACTTTTCCTCTTGTCTATCCAGATAGATTTTTTAAAGGGGCTCTTTGGTTTGGCAGTAGATTCTCAGAGCAGTTTTGTGTGTGTGTGTGCATGTATGTGTTGAGATACTCTTGCTAGGATTTTTCTTTAAAAAGAAAAAAAGATTACTATCACTTCCCCGGATCCAGTGGTTAAGACTTCACATTTCAATGCCAGAGGTGTGGGTTCCATCCCTGGTTTGGGAGCTAAGATTCCACATGTCTTGTGGCCAAAAACCAAAAAGGAAAACACACACAATACTTTAATAAATTCCATACAGATTCTTAATATGGTCCACATCTGTAAAAAATCTTAAGAAAAAAAAGATTATTTTTTAAAATTCTAATCATCTCTGATATTTGACTTAATTTTATTTCTTGACTTCACTAAATAGAGCTTTTGCTGTGAAGGCCTCCTTATTCTCATTGCCTTCTCACTTTATAGACAGTAGCAGAAATAGGAATTTGATTAGGCCCGGCTGACTGAGACATCTTGGAGAGTTAGGACCATGTCTCTTTTACTTTATATCCCTAGTACATTAGCCACATTCAGCGCAGAGTTAGCACTCAATAGATATTTGACAAATGAATGGATGGATGGATGAATAAGAGAATCTCCACACTGAAATATAAATCACTATGACTTGTTCTTCTATATTAGAAACATTTTATATGCCCATCTATCTTTTCATATAAATTTTGTATCTCTTATAATTGATGGGTCTAGAATGAAATAAAAATGTTAAATGAAATAATTTCATTACCAATGAGTTTAATGATGACATCAATTATCAACTTGTCAAGGAGTCAGCATTAAATGTACAAAATCATCAGGTTGTATCATCTTCATCAAAAGATCAGTGTCTGATCTAAAGAAAACATATTTCAAGTAACATATAAACAATCAAACAAGCAAAAATAGTGGAATTACTTTGAAAGTGGAAACACAAAATGGTTTTGATTATAGAAAGTGGGATAGTATGGGAGTAAGAGTAGGGTTTCTGGGGTCAGACTGCCTGGGTTTGACCCCTGGCTACACTCATCAGCTAGCCTTGTGATCCTGGGAAAATCATTTAATCTCTCTGGGCTTTGTCTCTTAAATGAGAGAACTGCAAGCTATTTTATTGGGTTGTTGTGAGAGTTAAGTGAGAAAAAACACATGAACTCTTAGAATAATGCCTGGCACAAGAAAGAACTCAGTACGTATTGGTTGTGGTTGTTATTATTACTATTATGAGATATTATAACAAACCTGGGTATTAAAGAGCTAGGAGTTGTTCAGCCACTAAGTTGTGTCCAAATCTTTGCGATCTCATGTGTCAGGCTTGTCTGTCCTCTATTATCTCCTGGAGTTTGCTCAGATTTATGTCCATTGAGTCAGTGATGGTATCTAATCACCTTAGCCTCTGATGCCCCTTTCTCCTTAGAAATGACTCTTTGGAAAAGACCCTGATGAAGGGGGAGTGCTAGAACTACCTTAACCTAGGTTGTGGGCTTGCCAGGTTTGATCCCTAGTATGGGAAGATACCCTGGAGAAGGAAATGGCAACCCACTCTTGTATTCTTGCCTGGAAAACTTCACAGACAGAGGGGCCTGGCAGGCTACGTGGTGCATGGGGTCACAAAGAGTTGGACACAACTTGCAACTGAACAACAGCAACGATAACAAGCTAGGTTGCACTCTTCCTTTCTTCCAAACAACCTAGTGACTCTATCTAGTTCAGTCTACTGAGAGCACTCTGAAGCCAGAAGGTCTTGTAAGATCCCTATAATTCTGGTTAATTTATGTTTTATTGCTCCCTTGGTTATAATTTACCTGCTAGCCACAAGCACATTTTTGTCTTCAGCCTCATCCTCCAATAGGGAAGCATCTACACTATAAGAATGATTCTATTTTTAAAGCAGAGGTCTAGTCATTACCACCTTAAAATGTTTCAACATCATGCCATGACTATATTCTGTACTTCAATATTTTCTGCCAAACCTCAAAAGTTGGACATGACTTAATGACTTAACCTTATCAAACATACCTCAGCCCCTTACAGCCCCAGGTATTTGAACCTACAGGTCCATATATGTGAAATATGCTCCATTTGGGTTAATTTTGTATGTCAAGTAGGCTAGGCTAAGGGATGCCCAGATGGCCCCACGCATGCATGCTCAGTAGTGTCTGACTCTTTGTGACCCCATGGACTGTAGCCCACCAGGCTCCTCTGTCCATGGGATTTCCCAGGCAAGAATATTGGAGTGGATTGCGATTTCCTCCTCCAGGGGATATTTCTGACACAGGGATTGAACCCAAGTTTCCTGCATCTCCTGCATTGCCAGGTGGATTCTTTATCATTAAGCCATCTAGGAAGCCTGCCCACATAGCTGGTAAAAAACATCATTTCTGGGTGTGCCTGTGAGGGTGTTTCCCAAAGAGCATAGCATTTGAATGGGGGATCAAGTGAAGTTCATCCTCACCAGTGCAGGTGGGGTACCCTCCACTCCTTTGAGGGTTGGAAGAACAAGAAGATGAAGGAAGAGTGAATTTGTCCTTTTTGCTTGAGGTAAGACATTATCTCATCTTGCCATCAGGCATCAGCACTCCTGACTCTCAGGCCCTTGGACTCAGACCAAATTATACCACCAGCTTTCCTGGGTCTCCAGCTTGGAGTTGGTGGGATATCTTGGCTTCCATAATGGCTTGAGCCAAGATACTTAACTAACACCGTCAGCTATATAGTACTGTGCTGTAATCAGTTTATAATACTGTTCACATAAGTAATACATAAACACAAAAAATAAAGTATTCTTTATCTTGCAGTACAGTACCTTGAAAAGTACAGTAGTACAGTATGACAGATGGCACACAGGGGCTGGCATGGAGTGAACAGGCCAGAAGAGTTCCTGCCTGACGGAGGAGGGAGAGGAGGTGGGAGATGGTAGAGCTAAAGGGTCGTCAGCAATAGGAGACAGAGGGCAAGCTGTGATTTGCCCTCCTGATAGAACTCACATCTGATAGAACATACATTAGCACCTTTGAAAGTTCGAAACTTGAGTGAACATTCATATGTATGGGACTTAACTGTATGCCATATGTTATGGAAAAACTCAAACTTTTTGGCCAACCCAATAGACTTCTAGGTGGTGCAGTGGTAAAGATTCTGCCTGCCAGCGCAGGGGACTCAAGAGATGTGGGCTCAACCCCTGGGTTGGAAAGATTCTCTGGAGTAGGAAAGGGCAACCAATTCCAGTATTCTTGCCTGGAAAATTCCATGGACAGAGGAGCCTGGTGGGTTACAGTCCACAGGATAGTAAAGAGTTGGACATGGCTGAGTGAGCACACTCACACACACTAGATCTCTGTATATCCTATTGATTCAAATTTTGGAGCGCCCTAACCTTCACACTCCATCATCTTTCTTATGTAGCCAATAAAATAAAAGGTGCTACTTTCTCCAGGATGTTTTCTCTGACCCACCAGGTGTAACCTGGGTACCCTTCTTGCCCCGCCCTAGCACACTGAGTGTCTTCAACAACAGAGCTCACCAAGTTGGGACCGCAGTTGTCTGTCACCTGCTTCTCTTTCCCACATGACTGTGAGGGCCCCGATGAAACTGCCTGGATTGACTGTGTCCCTGTGTCTGTCACAGTGCATGGTCACTAACTAAGAACACAGTAATCATGTGTTTACAAAAAAAGATTTATGTTAAGGACAATCATGAAAGGGAACAGGAGAGAGTCCCAACTATCAGTAAAAACAGCAAGGGACTTCCCTAGCAGTCCAGTGATTAAAGCGTCCAATGAAGGGGGTGCGAGTTCGATCCCTGGGCAGGGATTAAGGTTCCATATGTCTTGTGGTCAAAACCAACAACAACAAAATATAAAACAGAAGAAGTATTGTAGCAAATTCAATGAAGAATCTAAAAATTTTCCACATCAGAAAAAAATCCTTAAAGGAAAAAAAGGGAAAAATAACACATGTCAAGTGCTTTCCTGCTCTGGACCTGTGTCATTTTCAAAGATAGAACACCACACATGTCATCCTAATGTGGATCCACATCATGGTATGGGCAGAACAGACTCAAGGCCATTCCCATCAAAACACACACCCTGTGGGTCTCTCCACATTTCTTAGCACTCTAGTTTTTCCTAACAACACGAGTCCACCATCTTCCTGCCTTCCCGCCTGTAATTGGAGCAGCTCTTGGGGAACCAAAGCCATCTAGAGGAACTGATTACAGATGTTCTGTGCTCTTCCTCATTGTCTGGAAACAGGTTCATCAGAGTGCAGGTTGAACAATCAGGTGCTTTCTGTATAACCTACATCTACACAGCTCAAAGTTGGCCCAAATTAACATTAAAAAGACACTCTGCTCTTCAACTGCAAGATCTGAAAAAAAAAACTTCCTGATCAAAATGAATTAGAAATTTCACTATTCTTAATGACCTCAGCCACTGAAGCAAAGTGACCTTAATAAAATTATGTTAGAAAATGAAGTATCCGTAGATTATCGAATCTATAACACTATTATCAGCATTCTTGCTAATTATAAAAAAATGCTTATTTTTAATTTTTTAATACCAAAAGGTAACTTAAATATACAAAAAGCATGAAGGATTAATAACAGGGACCCATGTACTTTCTCATTTTATAAATTTAATACATGTTAACAGTTTACATACTTGTCTCAGATCCTTGTTACACAAATACACACACACACAAACAGAGCATTAGACTCACTCAGGTAAATATTTCAGCCAATGACCACATTCTCTCTCTATCTTACTCCTTGGGTAACCCCACATGCAACAACATGTTTCTGTATTATGGTGTTCTTATTTCATTTTTACATTTCAAGAGATATATATTTCTTCAGTGAATGTTTTTTTAAAAGTAAGGTGATCAATGGGTTTCCCAGGTGGCACCAGTGGTAAAGAATCTACCAGCCAATGCAGGAGATGCAGGTTCGATCCCTGAGTGGGGAAGATCCCCTGGAAAGGGAAATGGCAACCCACTCCAGTATTCCTGCCCGGAGAATCCCATGGACAGAGGAGCCTGGCGTCCTTGGGGTCATAAGGAGTTGGACATGACTGAAGTGACTTAGCATGCATGCACAATGTGACCTACACAGAATGTTTGAGAAACTGAATAAAAAAGAAGAAAGGTAATGCCCTCCCTCAAACCCACCACCAGAGATTTTCATTTTTAAATTGCAATATAACTGCTTTACAATGTTGTATTAGTTTCTGCTGTACAGTGAAGTGAATCAGCTGTATTTATACATATATCCCCTCCTCTCATACTTCCCTCCCACCTGTACCCCGTCCCACTCATCCGGGTCATCACAGGGCATAGAGCTGGGCTCCCTACACAGCAGCTTCCCTCTAGCTTTCTGTTTACTCATGGTAGTGTATTCATGTCAGTCCATTCTCCCAGTTTGTCCCACTCTCCCCTTCATCTGCTGTGTCCACAAGCCCATCCTCTATATCTGTGTCTCTATTCCCACCCTGCAAATGGGCTCATCAGCACCATATTTCCAGATTCTGTATATATGCATTAATAAACTTTTACTACATATGACTGCACCCATATATAGCTCATATTTTATCATCCTCTACCTACTTGTACAGCTATTTTGTTTCTTTCTGCCTTTATCTCCCTCCATTTCAACCCTTGGTTTGTTTCTGGAAGTAGGTCTATTGCAAGGCTCAATAGCCCCAAACAGTGGTAACTGGATTAACTTTCTAATCAAACCCACTTTCTTGTTCCTCAGAGAGACAATCTAAGCACGCCAACTCCTCTGTTTCCCTCTGCCTCTCCCCATCAGACACACTCTGTCGCATGTGTTCACATTTACACCCCCCAACCTTTGTCTGTTCATTTCCTACCCATGGAAAGTAATCTTTCCCTCACTTCATTCCATTTCTGATCCATCTCCTGACAAGTGACAAAAATCCTGGTCTATAAAGCTAAGAGTTGCATTGGGCATTTACCTCCATCAGCAAAAAAGGAACCCTGTGGCCTTAGAAATAACATAATCTGAAGCAGCAGGGACTATAATCTCTAAAGTCCTATAGGAGAGGGGAGGGAGGAGGGAGGGAAGTCGCTCAGTCGTGTCCAACTCTTTGCGACCCCATGGGCTGTAGCCTACCAGGCTTCTCCATCCATGGAATTTTCCAGGCAAGAGTACTGGAGTGGGTTGCCATTTCCTCTTCCAGGGGATCTTCCTGACCCAGGGATCGAACCTGTGTCTCCCACATTGCAGGCAGACGCTTAACCATCTGAGCCACCAGGGAAGCCCAAATTCCTACAGACTTTCTAGAAATTGCTCTTAGACTTCCATTTCATCTATTTTCCCATCTTCTTTAAATATGTACTTTTCAATAAAATGAGCATTTTTATATTTTTTTAATATCTCTGATTTGTTGAGCACAAATTATTAGCAACATTTCCTGCTTCTATTTATCTAGGATAAAAAATTCTCAGTACTCTCAATGGATACGAGTTTCAGCAAAGTCCAGGAGATGGTAAAGGGCAGGGAACCCTGGTGAACTGCAGCCCATGGTGTTGTAAACAGTCAGACACAACATAGCGAGTATGTCAGCACAGTCAACAACAACAGCTTCTTCAGCTATGACTCTCTCTAGGCTGGGGGAAGCAAATTTAGGGGGATCCAATTAATTGCCCAAGCTGGCACTCCTCTACCACCCAGTTAATCTTTTCATCTGCCTTGACCATCATGAGGTTATGGTAACAAAGAAAAGACAGAGCTGTCTTCCACAAAGCCAAAGGAACAGCGTCTGGGTTATTTATTTGTACAGAGGGAAGAGGCAGACAGGAGGCAAAATCTTCCTTAGCTCTCGCAGCAGCATCTGGCTGGCCAAGGTATCGATCATTTTGCTCTTACGTTGGTCTATTTACATTCACGGGAGCAGGAGGCAAGCAGCAGAGACATCTCTCAGTTGTGTGTTTCCATAATGTCCCCCCATCCTTCACCCCTTCTGCGGTTTTTCTCTGCATTTAGAAAGTCGTTGAGAAATGTTAATGGTCTGGGGGAAAACGAGCGATTGGTGAATGATGAATGGGCAAGTAGCGGAATGAGGGTGTGCAGCTAATGATTTCCTACAAGTGATGATTAAACATCGTTCCTCCATCTCTCAGCACCTAATTCTCCCCAAGGCTGATTTATGGAAGACATCCTAATGTACAGCTCCTGTAGTTTTATTAGCAGGAACAATTTAGCCATGAGAGTAACCTGCCCCTGCTTCTCATTTTCTTCTAGTTGAAGAAGAAAAAATGATCAAATGTGAAGAACAACTGGGGCCTCCTGCTCTTAATACTAAAAAGACAAAATAGCATAATACAAAGACCACTAAGGAGGTAGGTAGTCATCGGTGGGATAAAGTTTATGAATGGCAAAGCCATTACTCCATTGAAGTCATTACCTTGTCCCAGACATAAGGGAGGGAGGGTTCCTACAGTTCCTAAAGATGGAAACCTGCTGCTGCTATTTGAGTCTAAAAATAACCATGAACCTCATTTTTCCAAATGTCAGAATACCTGCCTGCACCACTTTAAGAAAAGGTATAAGGTTTCCATAAGAACCCAGACAAGATGTGGGAGTGTTTGTGATTTTAAAAAGTGATGAGGAAAAAATGTTCCCATGGTGGGCAAAGAGAAATTAGAAGCATGTGAGGATCATCAAAAAAAAAGTGGAGTCATCAAGATCTTTTCTTCCCTAAAAGAACTGACTTCCTTGTTTTCTGTCAAAGATGTTAATGTCTTTCAAGTTTCTGTACGGATATTTTCAATGAATGTCTAGAAATCATTGAAAATCATGACTTTCTACTGGAAGTATTGCAAAAATATAGGGCCTTTGGTTTTCAAAAAATACCAAAGCACATCAATGAATATTTATTATTTCCTTAATAATTTAATAATATACTACATTAATCCCTAAATCATGTAAGACCTAATACTCACTGGATCCTTACTTTATGTCCAGGGCTATGCTATGCAGTTTGCAAAAATTATTTTTTATTTTATTCTTATCAATTTTAGATGGACATAGCTATTTTTTTTTAATTTTACAAGTAAGAAAACAGAAGGAAACTAAATAATTTACACAAGGTCACCTATGACTATGCAGTATTTGATCTGAAGAGGTCTGATGCTAGAACCTAGACTTATAGCCACCATAGTAAACTAACCCTACATGCTTTCTCCTGTAATGTTCACTTTCCACTAGCCAACTGACTTTAATAAACATAAATCAATCCTATAGTATTTAGAAAGCATGAACTAAACAAGAATTCTGCAATAGTTTGGATTAAATACAGAGTTTTGAATTGATCTGAACAGAAACATACAATTTAAAACTCCCTTACTTCATAGAAATCTATATAAAATCTGACCATACTCTCTGGTCTTATGAAGTATTAGTTTAAATTCTAATAAAAGTGGGTCCTTGATTCCATGTGCGCCCTGTGACATAGGGCAGACAGAGAGAATGGGTGTGTGGACACGGTAGGGGACGTAGGGGTGGAGTGAATTGGGAGACTGAGTGACATATGTACACTACCACGTGTAAAATAGATAACTAGCAGGGAGCTGCTGTGTAGCACAGGTTCAGCTCGGTGCTCTGTGATGATCCAGAGGGGTAGAATTGTGGGGGGAGCAGCAAGGGGGTTCAAGAGGGAGGGGACATATGTATATGTACAAAGCTGATACACTTTGTTGTACAGCAGAAATTAACACATTATTGAGCAATATTTCAATAAAAAAAAACCACAACAAAAACAAGACAAAAAAAGTGGATCCTTGATGGCAGGACCAGGACAATTCAAGGGCAACTGAATCGCCCATACTATAGTTCAGAGCACTCATTCCAGCTTCAGCAGGTACCACTGAGCACCTAAGTGCCAGTTACCGAGATTACAAGAATTCACAAAAGCAGATTTGGTCTCCATCATCGGGTTTATGATCCAGTGAATGAGATAGACATCAATCAGTTAATCACAACGCTAAATGCAAATAACTATGGCCACTGTTAGGGCTTCCCAGGCGGCACTAGTGGTAAAGACTCCGCCTCCCAATGCAGAATACGTAAGAGACATGGGTTCGATCCCTGGGTTGGGAAGATCTCCTGGAGGAGGGCATGGCAACACACTCCAGCATTCTTGCCTGGAGAATCCCATGGACAGAGCATCCTGGTGGGCTATGGTCCATAGAGTTGCAGAGAGTTGGACACAAGTGAAGCAACTTTGCAGGCACGACTGACCACTGTTACAGAGGAATGATACACGGTACTATGAGAGCACACAGTAGCCAAGGCTATTCTAGGGGCTAGGAAGTGCTCCCTTGAGGAAATGCTCATTGGTTGCAACAGAGGAATGAGTAGATGTTAACTAGAGGGTGGTAAGAGGTATCAGGGCAAAGAGAGACTATGAGAAAAGCCTTTCAGCAGGAGGAAGCTTGCAGTATTTTAAGAAACAAACGGAAACCAGTAGAAATGGGGCACAAGAAATAAACAGTCTAGGGATATCAAATGGGGATGTGCAGAGGTGTGGACCATGAAGGGCCTTCAAGGCCATAGCTTAGTTTTTGTTTTTAATCATAAGAACACTTGGAAGTCATGAGGATACTGACTTGAAGTCAAAATAAATACTGAAGTAGTACTTCAAAAGCCCTGATGGCTGCCTGTCTTAAGATCTCCCTTCATTTTAAGTAAAGAAGTAGAATGCTAATCTCTGCATCAGAGATGGGGCCATGAAAGCCTCCTCAAAGTGGAATGAAATGCCCAGAATCACTCATCTTACATTGTGCAAGATCGGAGTCAGGAAGAGAACACAGGTTTCCGAAATTCAGATCTGCATTTATTTCCTGCTACACTATCGTATAAGAGCAAAGAGCCCTTAATGGCAGAAGCACTAGTGGCCCAAGACTAGAAACTACAAATGAGTTTATCGAGGCATGATGGACCAGATAAGCAGACTGGAGGGAAAAAAATAGAAAGCCCAAGGGACCAGAGGGACAGCGCCAAGACAACTTTCAGGAATGGTGATAATGACCCAAATAAGTGTGGAGAGACAAGATCATTTGTCATTGAGACCAAACACATCCATTTTATTTTCGGTTTTCCAAGGGCATTTCAGAGCTATGATGTTAGGGGAACTACTGACCAAAACTGCCCACTCCGGCCAGGTACCACAGGAACCATTTGCACCAGTTGGATTATGACAGGAGGTCCTGGTAAGGAACACGGAACTAATGGGCCACCACCAACCAGAAGTAAACACCAGTCCACATGTCCTACCAACCTCCCAGAATCCTTCTCGTTGGAACCATCTTGGCTGAGCAATGCGTGCATGACCAGGAAGGACCCTGAGTCAGAGTGATTGGACAAAGACAATCTGCAAACTAAACCCATCACCGTAAAACCTGAGACTGTGAGCCACAGGGCAGAGCAGTTCTCCAGGGTTCCTTTACCTTCCTACTCTCCACCCAGGGGGCCTTTCTTAATAAAGTTTCTTTCTTTGTTAGCATGTGTGTCTCCTTGGACAATTCATTTCTGAGTGTTAGACAAGAGCCCACTCTCAGGCCCCTTCCTGCAGCAGTGTGAACACTGGACAGTCGCTTAACCCCATAGAGCCTTGGTTTCGTCTTCATAAAATCAGAGCTGGCAAATTCTTCCAAAGAGTGCCATTGAGGGGATCAAAAGAAATGGCCATGGAAACTGCATTTCACTTTAACAGTGGTTCACTATTAAATGGGTCAATCTTCTAGCTCATAGCGTGGGCTTCCCTGGTGGCTCAATGGTATAGCACTTGCCTGCCAAAGCAGGAGATGCAGGTTCCATCCCTGGGTTGGGAAGATGCCCTGGAGAAGAGAATGGTGACCCACTCCAGTATTCTTGCCTGGAAAATCCCATGGACAGAGGAGCCTAGCGGCTACAGTGTGTGGGGTCACAAAGAGTCAGACAGAACTTAACTAAACAACAAACAACTAGTCCATAGTAGAGCCTTTAAGCTGATAGCTAAGGAAATGATCTATTCCCTTAACTGTGGGAAAGAAAATACCAATCCTACCCATTCATCTCACCTGTAGCCCTGCTACAAGAATAAAGTGAAAGAACATGGAGAAACTCTGGTTGCTGAGACTGAGTAAGAACCGCACCATCAAGCTTACATGAGAAATCTGAAAATAACATGATGCTTTCTCTATGCAGTCTCAGGAGACAGCATCTAAGGTTATTCATGAATAAATTTGCCTAGGCATCCAGAGAGGGATCTGAATTTATAAATGCAGGGCAAATCTTATGCTGTTAATAGTTATCAATAAATTCTTGGCCTAATGAACAAATTTCAAAACCCAAGATAAGGCACAGCACTCTGGAAGCTGCTGTGGCATAATTAGCTCCATATGGAATGAGTGGAGGATGGGGAGAAAAAAGATAGGAGAACTGAACTGGATTCAACTTTAATCCACTCATTATGGGCCAAACTATGGACAGAGGATGTATCTGAATTGCCAGTGTCCTTGTTTTTAAAGCCCTAAGGACTTCCAATTGCCCTCTTTATAGAGTCTGAACTCATTATTTATAAGATAGGCTCAGCCTATTTGCCCCGCATTGCCTTCATCTGTCTATCCGCCAAGACCCAGCATATGGAGTAGCTCTTCCTGAAGGCTTCTTGGATCAATCAGCCTCACATGTTCAAGTGTGTTGCTTCAGCTGCCCCCTTCAGGGCTCTTCCACATGCAGACCCCACCCTATGCCCTCCCTCTCTCACTTCTGATTTCCTGCTCATCCTCACATCTCCATTTAGGAAGTACTTCTTCAGGAAAGTCTTCCCTGACTACCCTAATCCAGCTCAAATCCTTTCCACACATTCCCATAGAGTCCCACACTTCCTTTCTTAAAACACTCATAACATGGAAAAGCAGGATCTCTGTCTAGTTCACATCTCTCACCTGGACAAAAGTCTAGAGGGCCAGGGGCTTTATCCATCTTACTAACAACCAAATCACCTATGGTCACACATAAGGGTTGCCCAAGAAAGTACATGGGAGAATGAATGGACTCTGGAAAAGGGATTAGAAGATTCCAGAGCAACACTTACCTGGAGCCTGGGGCTTCCAAGGGGATGCTAGTGGTAAAGAATCTGCCTGCCAATGCAGAAGATACAAGAGACTCAATTTCAATCTCTGCATTGGGAAGATTTCCTGGAGGAGGAAATGGCAACCTACTCTAGTATTCTTGACTGGAGAACCCCATGGACAGAGGAGCCTGGTGGGCTACTGTCCATGGGATCACAAAGAGTTGGACACGACTGAACATCTGAGCACTACCTGGAGCCTGGAAATTTTGTGAGAAAATGGCTATGCAGCCTTCTTTTATGTGCGTGCATTTTTAAAATAGGGAATTAATGGAATTTTGTGGGGGACATATCTCATTGTATGAGATGAAATATACTTTTAATTGTATATTTCAGGGCATACATCATTCCCAGAATCAGGCATTGAAAGCTAATTTTACCCATTCAGCCCTCCAGTCTTCATGAAAATTTACAATTGACCCTATTGTCATCAGTATGTGTCCAGGTGCCCTTGGAGGATATGTTGCTCCCAAGAGAAACAACAGCATAATATCCAAAGCAACTGGACTCTGGGCTAAACAGTGTAGGAAATCCCAGTCTCTGGGCGTCTTTCATTGTCACTTTAATGGACATCTTATTTTAGGGGACATCGCTTAGGAAACAAGTCCGTGTGTGTGAGGACTGCCTGATAGTCTTGGTACATTCTTCTCTCCCTTACCGCCTCTCGTCTCCTTAGTTTGGGTGAAGCAAGAAGTTCCATGCTGGACAGAAGTCAATCAACAGTGAAAAGCCAGCACATACCACACAGAGTCCAGCAGTGGCTGTGTGGAGATGAGAGCTAGAAAGGTAAAATCAAGCAAAGCTCGTTCACCTTCAACAGCCAGGTGGGAAAGCGTGAAAAGCAACAGAGGCTTGAGAGAAGAAGTTGACTTGCACACAAAACTAAGACAAACAAGCAAGTAAGTATATCTGGGTACAGAGGGGGGGACAGCCAATCTGGGAAGAACACCCAAAGAGGGCAATTTGGGAGCTAATACAAAATGAACGGTAGTTTACTGCTGAAAAATAGAAAAGATATTTAAGAAATGGCATTGGTGCCTCCTGCCCCTTGAAGAAGGCATGCATACATGTTCAGTCACTCACTTCTGTCCAGTTCTTCATGACCTCATGGACAGTAACCCACCAGATTCATCTATCCATGGAATTTTCCAGGCAAGAGTACTGGAGTGGGTTGCCATTTCCTATTCCCGGGGATCTTCCTGGCTCAAGGATCAGATTCGCATCTCCTGCATTGGCAGGCAGATTCTTTACTACTGAGCCACCTAGGAATTGAAGAAGGCAGGAAACTGTTTGTTCCAGGACTGTAACCTTTCTTGCATCATTTTCCTATAATCCTTGCTCACTCCAGACCCCAAAGATGGACTTCCCTACTGATCTGGTGGTTAAGACTATGTGCTTCCAATGCAAGGGGCTTAATCCCTGGTCAAGTAAGGCCCACATGACATGTGTCCAAAAGCAAAAAATAATGAAAGAAAGCAAAAAATAAATCCAAAAGAAAAGGCTTGTTTTCTCAGAGATTCTCTGTGCTACCAGTTTGCTGATCCTCAGCCATAATGATGATCTGGACTTGAAAGGAAACACAGGTAGAATTTTCTGCATTTCTCACTTTATGGTTTATTGAATGTTTTCATTCCATTTTGCACAGGGACAGGAAGAACCAGCTTCTAAATTTCCTAGAGAGACAGCCTAAAACCTTAGGTTATCCATCCTCACTTTCATTCGCCTTTCCTTATCTTTCTCCCTCCTTTTATTTTTCACTTTTATCTTCTTATAGCAGACACGAGTATGAAAATCCATCCGCACATAAGTATTCTCCCAGTCCTCTGTCTCTTCCTCAAGTACATGGATGATACAATTTCCCATGCCATCATTTTGCAGTGAAAGGTTTCTGATAAATCTCAAACTTAGTGTCCTAGGCTTCTTCTCTTTGTGCTAGGAAGGCTCCAAATGAGCCATGGCAAAGAAAATAAAATCAAAAGGCTGAAAGAGGGACAAAAAGAAAGAGGGGAGAGAAGGGGAAGGAGGGAGGGTCATCACGGCCAGGCAAAAACAAGGATGGATTGGATTTTTTGATGGAACTTGCAAAATGGGCAAACGGAAAGGTCAGCACTGCTGGGAGGATAAAAGGATGAGAACAAAGAAACCACTTTATGCAGCGATATTAGTGCTATCAGGAGCAATAAAACTGCACGGCCGCAATCGAACATCGGAGCGGAGGACGACGCTGGGGCGAGGCCCGGCTGATGCCTTCAGGATGCACGGGGCATTCATTGGGAGGGGTGTGGACATCAAAGCCCTGCAGGAAGCTCAAGGAGGGGCCCTTTGGACCCAGGAACAGACACGAGAGAGTTGAAATGCATGCCTTCTTTCTGCCACTGCCCACAGAAACCCCTCCATCCTTGAGCCACTACAGAGTAAAGAGGAAACCGAGACCTCAGCACACACCCGGTGACAGTACCATTAACCAATAGATACTGTCTGAGCATCACTTACATTCCTTGGAGCCCTGGACTTCAAAAAACATGTGATTCGTGGGATTTTTCCCCCAAGGATCTTGCAGTCTAACTGTGGAAGCTAGCATTTGCTGCTGTTGAGTCACTAAGTCATGTCTGACTCTGCGACTCCATGAACTATATAGCACGCCAGGTTTCCCTGTCCTTCACGATCTCCCAGAGCCTGCTCAAACTCATGTCCGTAGTGTCAATGATGCCACACATATGTGAAAAAAATATATATATGGGATTATTAATTAAGGTGGCTTCTCTAAGTTGAAATAAACACAAATTCCCCTCAAAGACAAATGTCCTCTTCAAGCTGTTGAACTCATTTTAAAAATAATAGTGCTTAAATCTGCACAGACATGAAACATTATATTATATTTAAATACAGCTAATAAAATTTGAATGCATCATAATTTAGTGTGATAGATATTGCTCTGCTAAAGGTAAAGTTGTGATGCCGTTTTTATGATGAAGTCTCCCTTGTGTTGAAGTGAACAACAGCATGCTTAGTAAGATTCTCAACAAGATTTTAGTAAGAACTTCCAGCGTAGGGCACAGGAGCAGGAGGAAGACAGAAGTCCTTTCTCTCAAGTTGTTTACATCTGCCTGGTCACAGAGAACAAGTAAACCCCTTGACAAGACCAAGATGCAGGGAGACCGGAGTCTAAGCAAGAGACACACATGGTGCAGGAAAAAACTTTAATAAAAAAAATTTTTTTTTAATACAAGGAAGGAGTTGTCAGGGAGAAGCAGATAGGATAGTCTCTTGTAAACAGTGCCTTGATTTTGGAAGGGCTGAAGGAAAGAAAGGAAGGAAGAAGAAGGGGAGAGAGAGAGGAAAGAAGGAAAGATAGATTGGTTATTCCATGCTTAGGAGATTTTATGTGTGAATGCTGCAAAATTTTGTATGGAATATTACAATATTCTGGTCCATTAATTCTGCCAATTTACTGTCCCTTATCTAAATCATTTGTCCTTGATGTTCGGTTGAGAAATGCAGTCACTGAAAAAAATAGCCCCAAAATAGCCACTCCTCATAAAACACAGAAGGGTTGGACTACAGAGTTTGGTTTCATCTCATTTCCTTTCTCTCTGAATATAGTTCCCAGTGTGTCTATTCCTTGGAGGGTGGATAAAGCTGTCACCCTTAATGTCAGACTTTGTGTGTGTGTGTGTGTGTGCTAAGTCAGTTCAGTTGTGTCCGACTCTTCATGACCCTATGAACTGTAGCCCACCAGTCTTCTCTGTTCATGGGATTCTCCAGGCAAGAATACTGGAGTGGGTTGCCATGCCCTTCTGCAGGGGATCTTCCCAACCCAGGGACTGAGCCCAAGTTTCTTATGCCTCCTGCATTGGCAGGCGGGCTCTTTATCCCCAGTGCCACATGGGAAGTTATGACAGTAAAGAGGGCATAGGGACACTTTATGCCCAGTCTCTGAGTCCTGAAACTGGGAGGAGGACTTAGGGTGCCTAACTCTTCCTTCTCCCTAGACCATGGGATCTTGCAAAGTAGTGACAAGTGAAGAATCCATCTACCCCTCCTTTCATCACATCATGTGAATCAGACCCATTACCCGGGGAAATGCCTAGAGATCCTTCTTACCAGACACAAGATGAATGACCTTGTCCTAAAAACCTAGACAGATGAAGATATATTTCAGAAACACATCTGTTTTGCTTCAGCAGCCAGCAAACCACAAATTCACAGGCTACACATACTGGTTTCAATGAGACTGGAAAGATGGATAAGCAGAAATCCAGGAAAACTGAAATAGATAAGTTGATGGGACCAGAGGTCTGAGTTAATGCAATAACTACTTAAAACTCTGATGGCTTCATTTAGCTTTTTGGTTTCCATCATGGCAATGCCATACACAGAGATTGGAGAAGGTTCCAGAATGCCCACCTATGGTACATTAACTCCTCACTAAGTCGGGCCACTGGGATGGAAGTGTGATTCACAGAATAGGATGAGATGAAAGTTAAATTATTCCATATATCACACATTGAACCAAGGTAATAATGTGTTGCTAGGAAGATTATTACAGATAAATATGTAAGAGTGGTCCATAAATCGAATATCAGTTTTTAATATGAAATAGGCATGTGCAAAATTATAGGACCTGTAATTAAAACAACAGTTTTATTTGAAGAAATCTGTGTAAGCCTCTGTTTATGATTTGTTTTTTCTTTTAAGCTATTGTTTCTCACTGATTTTAAGGCAGCATTCCAAGATATATGTCTACCATATTAACAAGAAAAGATGTGTAATCTCACTTATAAAAATAATATTTAAATACAAGTCTGGAGGGGATGGGATGCACTGGGAGGTTAGGACTGGCATATATACACTACCATATATAAAAATGGGCTTCCCAGGTGGTGCTAGTGGTAAGAATCCACCTGGTAGTGAAGGGGAGATATAAGAGATGTGGGTTTGATCTTTGGGCCAGGAAGATCCCCTGGAGAAGGAAATGGCAACCCACTCCAGTATTCTTGCCTGGGAAATCCCATGGACGGGGGGTTTGGTGAGCTACAGTCCATGGGGTTGCAGAGTTGAACATGACTAAAGTGACTTAGCTTGCACGCAGGCATGTGTAAAATAGACAACTCAACAATGACCTCCTGTATAGCAGAGGGAACTCTACTCAGTGCTCTGTGGTGACCTTGATGGGAAGGAAGTCCAAAAATAGGGATATATGTATACATACAATTTTTGCTAAGATAAAATGGGTAGAAGGGAAGGGGAATCAAGTACAATTTCTGAAATCTGACAAGGACCATAGTATTTACATGAAAATACTAAGCTTTCTGTGCCCTCTCACTTGGAACAAGTTATCCATCCAAATGGTCATCTACAAAAGGTCCAGAAATGGCTGAGCTTCCTCGGAGGGATAGTTTCTGATTCTCCAAAGCTCCTTCTATAGACCATTTACTGATGTCTCTTCCTGTGCAGAGAACGATGCTTAAAAGAATAGACTTTGGGTCATACAGCCCTAAATGAAATATGCTTCACTTAATATCTTCCATTTGTGTTACCCAGTTCAGGTCATTGAAATGTACAGAGCCTCTATAACACCATTTGTATGATGGGCCCAATAACAAACCCTCCTTAAGGGTTCATATATTTAGAAAGATGTTTCATTGCTGTTCAATTGCTAAAAAGTGTTAGTCACTCAGTCGTGTCCAACTCTTTGTGACCCCATGGACTGTAGCCAGGCTCCTCTGTTCATGGAATTCTCCTGGCAAGAATATTGGAGTGGGTAGCCATTCCCTTCTTCAGGGGATCTACCTAACTCAGGGATTGAACCCTGGTCTCCCCCACTGAAGGCAGATTCTTTAATGTCTGAGCCACCAGGGAAACCCTGTTCAGTTGCTAAGTAATGTCTAACTCTTTGCAACCCCATAGACTGTAAAAACCAAGTTTTTTTTACAGTCCCTCACTGCTCTGTCCCTCACTGTCTCCCAGAGTTTGCTCGAATTCATGTCCATTGAGTTGGTGATACTATGTCTAACACCTAGATATCAGTAAACAGCAGTTGTAGTATCAAAGTTATCTATGTGATGATTCTTAAAACACCAGACATCGTTCCTAAATTGAACATAGATCATCCTTTGTTCTTGTTGGCATATTATGATACTATGCAAATAACAACCATTTGCTACCATGTGTGTAACAATAGTTCTAGGACAGAGATGCCCCCAATGACCTACAAGGCCCTGACACTTGGTAGCTCTGTCCCTAAACATGCCTCTGCAGAGGGACCAACGGTTGCAGGCGAAAACCTGGAGCAGAGGAGAAGAGCTCTACAGATCAACAGGAAGATATGCCTCTGTGTCTAAAGAAGAATTCATAGCAAAACACTGAAAATAAGCTAAAGGAAACAGGACTTCCCTGATGGCTCTGATGGCAAAGAATCTGCCTGCAGTGTGTGCAACCCATCTCTCAAAACTATGTTTTAGCTCAATCAACAGAAAATAACAGCTAGAGAAACGTTCTGCGGTGGTGTAAGTTTTCTCCCAGGGCGCGGGAGGAGGAGGAAGAGGCTCTCTTTTAGCCCCTCCCTGGCTCTGGGGAGTGTCTACTGCCTTGTTGTAATCTAACACTGATCTACAGGGAAAAGTGCCTCTGCCCTTTGCTTTTGCGATTGATGGTCTTGGACTCCACTGTTATGGCCCCGGCTCCCTGAAAGGTCTATTGATTTATTTCTTTTATATTAGAAAACCATATCTGCTCATTATCTCAGAAGGTCACTGGAAGGGAGATATTTCTTCCAGCTTCAACATCAGATCACTTGGCCTTTTTCATATCTCTCTTGGCACGGCAGGAGTTCTGTGAGAAAAGGGGAGGCTGGGACAAAAAAATAAAAGCACATTTTTTCCTAGGCAGAAAGTTCAATGCAAAGACCCGGCAGAATACATAAATACACAAAGCAGGCTCATCAGCTAGTGGTCTTCAACTTCTATTTCAATGGTTTTTTTCAAAGCTAATTATTCCTAGGAAGTCCTGCCTTAACTAAGGGAGCTGGAGACTCTCAGTCACTGGATTTTTTTGTTTTTTATTTCAGAGGCTTAAATTTCCCTTCTATTCATTTCCTAGCAGGGACCTAGGCTCAGCTAATATTTTCAAGATACACTTGAATAAGATATGGCATCATTCTAAAAAAATTATTTTCACAAGAAAACTATATGTATTTAAATTACTTTTCCTTATGTATCCATGTTTAGCTTGACTTTTCTTTCATGCCTGTGCGTAAATGTGTATTTAATTAGATGCCCCAGAAGGGCCATGTTAGGTAGATAAAATTAGATCTGCTTAGATCAATGGAATAAACATTTTCAACACATAACGATTCTGATGTTGCTATAAATTCATTCAGTGTCTCTCAAAATAGTCTCAGAGTAAAATAGTCTCTGTTGTTCTCGTTGAGTTGCTAAATAAGTCCAACTTTTGCAACCCTATACACCCTAGAAACCCAGGCTCCTCTATCCTCCATTATCTCCCTGAGTTTGCTTAAATTCACGTCCTCTGAGTCAGTGATACTGTCTAACCAACTCACCCTCTGCTGCCCTCTTCTCCTCTTGCCCTCAATCTTTCCCAGCAGCAGGGTCTTTTCCAATGAGTTGGCTCTTCACATCAGGTGGCCAAAGTATTGGAGCTTCAGCATTAGTTCTTCCAATGAATATTCACAGTTGATTTCCCTTAGGATTGACTGGTTTGATTTCCTTGCTGTCCAAGGGACACTCAGGATTCTCTGGGACCACCAATATTTGAATCCTCTTGGGATCTTGTTTAAAATACAGTCTCTTACCAGTGTTTTATAGTTTTCTATATATAGGTCTTTAGTTTCTTTAGGTAGATATATCCCTAAGTATTTTATTCTTTTCGTTGCAATGGTGAATGGAATTGTTTCCTTAAATCCTAATTCTATTTTCTCATTATTCGTGTATAAGAATGCAAGGGATTTCTGTGTGTTGATTTTATATCCTGCAACTTTACTATATTCATTGATGAGCTCTAGTAATTTTCTGGTGGAGTCTTTAGGGTTTTCCATGTAGAGGATCATGTCATCTGCAAACAGTGAGAGTTTTACTTCTTCTTTTCCAATTTGCATTCTTTTTAATTCTTTTTCTGCTCTGATTGCTGTGGCCAAAACTTCCAGAACTATGTGGAATAGTAGTGGTGAAAGTGGGCACCCTTGTCTTGTTCCTGACTTTGGGGGAAATGCTTTCAAGTTTTCACCATTGAGGATAATGTTTGCTGTGGGTTTGTAATATATAGCTTTATTATGTTGAGGTATGTTCCTTCTATTCTTGCTTTCTGGAGAGTTTTTATCATAAATGGATGTTGAATTTTGTCAAAGACTTTCTCTGCATCTATGGAGATAATCATATGGCTTTTATTTTTCAATTTGTTGATGTGGTATATTACATTGATTGATTTGCAGATATTGAAGAATATTTGCATCCCTGGGATAAAGCCCACTTGCTCATGGTGTATGATCTTTTAATGTGTTGTTGGATTCTGATTGTTAGAATTTTGCTAAGGATTTTTGCATTTATGTTCATCAGTGATATTGGCCTGTAGTTTGTGGCATCTTTGTCAGGTTTTGGTAATAGGGTGATGGTGGCCTCATAGAATGAGTTTGGAAGTTTACTTTCCTCTGCAATTTTCTGGAAGAGTTTGAGTAGGATAGGTGTTAGCTCTTCTCGAAATTTTTGGTAGAATTCAGCTGTGAAGCCATCTGGACCTGGGCTTTTGTTTGCTGGAAGATTTCTGATTACAGTTTCAATTTCCATGCTTGTGATGGGTCTGTTAAGATTTTCTATTTCTTCCTGGTTCAGTTTTGGAAAGTTGTACTTTTCTAAGAATTTGCCCATTTCTACCACATTGTCCATTTTATTGGCATATAATTGCTGATAGTAGTCTCTTATGATCCTTTGTATTTCTGTGTTGTCTGTTGTGATCTCTCCCTTTTCATTTCTAATTTTGTTGATTTGATTTTTCTCCTTTGTTTCTTGATGAGTCTGGCTAATTGTTTGTCAATTTTATTTATCCTTTCAAAGAACCAGATTTTGGCTTTGTTGATTTTTCCTATGGTCTCTTTTGTTTCTTTTTTATTTTTCTCTTTTGTTTCTTTTGCACTTATTTCTGCCCTAATTTTTAAGATTTCTTTCCTTCTACTAACTCTGGGGTTCTCCATTTCTTCCTTTTCTAGTTGCTTTAGGTGTAGAGTTAGGTGATTTATCTGACTTTTTTCTTGTTTCTTGAGGTATGCCTGTATTGCTATGAACTTTCCCCTTAGCACTGCTTTTACAGTGTCCCACAGGTTTTGAGTTGTTGTATTTTCATTTTCATTCGTTTCTATACATATTTTGATTTCTTTTTTTATTTCTTCTCTGATTTGTTGGTTATTCAGCAGTGTGTTGTTCAGCCTCCATATGTTGGAATTTTTAATAGTTTTTCTCCTGTAATTGAAATCTAATCTTACTGCACTGTGGTCACTAATAGATGGAGAAATATATCATGTTCATGGATTGGAAGAATCAATATAGTGAAAATGAGTATACTACCCAAAGCAATCTGAAGGTTCAATGAAATCCCTATCAAGATACCAACGGTACTTTTCACAGAGCTAGAACAAATAATTTCAAGATTTGTATGGAAATACAAAAAACCTCGAATAGCCAAAGCAATCTTGAGAAAGAAGAATGGAACTGGAGGAATCAACCTGCCTGACTTCAGGCTCTACTACAAAGCCACAGTCATCAAGACAGTATGGTACTGGCACAAAGACAGAAATATAGATCAATGGAACAAAATAGAAAACCCAGAGATAACTCCACGCACCTATGGACACCTTATCTTTGACAAAGGAGGCAAGAATATACAATGGATTAAAGACAATCTCTTTAACAAGTGGTGCTGGGAAAACTGGTCAACCACTTGTAAAAGAATGAAAATAGAACACTTTCTAACACCATACACAAAAATAAACTCAAAATGGATTAAAGATCTAAACATAAGACCAGAAACTATAAAACTCCTAGAGGAGGACACAGGCAAAACACTCTCTGACATAAATCTCAGCAGGATCCTCTATGATCCACCTCCCAGAATACTGTAAATAAAAGCAAAAATAAACAAATGGGATCCAATTAAAATTAAAAGCTTCTGCACAACAAAGGAAACTATAAGCAAGGTGAAAAGACAGCCTTCAGAATGGGAGAAAATAATAGCAAATGAAGCAACTGACAAACAACTAATCTCAAAAATATACAAGCAACTTATGCAGCTCAATTCCAGAAAAATAAACGACCCCATCAAAAAGTGGGCCAAAGAACTAAATAGACATTTCTCCAAAGAAGACATACAGATGGCTAACAAACACATGAAAAGATGCTTAACATCACTCATTATCAGAGAAATGCAAATGAAAACCACAATGAGGTACCACTTCACGCCAGTCAGAATGGCTGTGATCCAAAAGTCTACAAGCAATAAATGCTGGAGAGGGTGTGGAGAAAAGGGAACCCTCTTACAGTGTTGGTGGGAATGCAAACTAGTACAACTACTATGGACAACAGTGTGGAGGTTCATTAAAAAACTGGAAATAGAACTGCCATATGACCCAGCAATCCCACTGCTGGGCATACACACTGAGGAAACCAGAATTGAACGAGACACATGTACCCCAATGTTCATCGCAGCACTGTTTATAATAGCCAGGACATGGAAGCAACCTAGATGTCCATCAGCAGATGAATGGATAAGAAAGCTGTGGTACATATACACAATGGAGTATTACTCAGCCATTATAAAGAATACATTTGAATCAGTTCTAATGAGGTGGATGAAACTGGAGCCTATTATACAGAGTGAAGTAAGCCAGAAAGAAGAACACCAATACAGTATACTAACACATATATATGGAATTTAGAAAGATGGTAACAATAACCCTGCATGCGAGACAGCAAAAGAGACACAGATGTGTAGAACAGACTTTTGGACTCTGTGGGAGAGGGCGAGGGTGGGATGATTTGGGAGAATGCCATTGAAACATGTATAATATCATATATGAAATGAATCACCAGTCCAGTTTTGATGCATGATACTGGATGCTTGGGGCTGGTGTACTGGGATGACCCAGAGGGATGGTACAAGTAGGGAGGAGGGAGGGGGGTTCAGGATGGGGAACACGTGTATACCTGTGGCGGATTCATGTTAATGTATGGCAAAACCAATACAATATTGTAAAGTAATTAACCTCCCATTAAAATAAATAAATTTGTGTTAATAAATAAATAAAATACAGTCTCCTTGGGCCCAAGTCAGCCATCTTGAGCCAGGAATTTAGAGGTAGAACCCAGGAATCTACACTTTAAACACTCCTGATTGCGATCCTTTAGGCTCTTCAGATAAAAACTCTCAAGTGTGTCTGTAGGTATAGGGCCTCCATTCACTAAGACCACAGCCAGTCTTTCATCCCACAACCTGAGAGTAGGGGGAGCTCTCCTGCCAGAGGCCCAGGTTTCCAAGAGGGAAAAACAGCCCAGGGGGTTCTGAGACAAAAGGGATTTGCCAGAAAGCACTGTGCTCTGGGATCCTAGTGGATTACAGCTTTGATAGTAATCTTTTTCTAACATGTATACTATCATGTAAGAATTGAATCACCAGTCTATGTCTGATGCAGGATACAGCATGCTTGGAGCTGGTGCATGGGGATGACCCAGAGAGATGTTATGGGGAGGGACCTGGGAGGGGGGTTCATGTTTGGGAATGCATGTAAGAATTAAAGATTTTAAAATTAAAAAAAATAATAATAAAAAAATAAAATAAAATAAAATATGTAAAAACAAAACAAAACAAAACAAACAAACAAAAATATAATTGTATTTATTTTTGGCTGTGCTGGGTCTTCCTTGCTGCATGCGGTAAGCAGGGGCTACGCTTCCTTGTGGTGCTTGGGCTTCTCATTGCAGTGGCTTCTCTTGCTGTGCAGCATGGGCTTTAGGTGCTAGGGCTTCAGTAGTGTGGCTCCCAGGCTCCAGCGTACAGGCTCAGCAGTTGCCGTGCAGGGGCTCAGTTGCTCTGTGGCATATGGAATCTTACCTGTCCAGGGATCAGACACATGTCTTCTGCACTGGCCGGCAGATTCTTTACCACTGAGCCATCAGGGAAGCCCTTGATAATGATCTTGAACCTCCTTAGTTTCCCCTACAGATCAGTCAGAGAAACACTGATCCTTCCTTTCATTATAACAAAAGTTGGGTCAAGAATAAATGCTACATCAGTGATAATGTACTTATATGGGTGAATATTATGATATGTAAATTATAGCTCCATAAAGCTGTTAAAGAAACATTTTAAGACTTTTTTTTTTAATGAATGTAACTTCAGTGTGAGTGTCTTCAGGAGGTAAAGTATGCAAGCCTTTAAGATCTCCATGGCAAAATTCTTTGGGGCTCTTCAGAATTCATCTGTTCATCCAGCTTATAATTACTGAGACCTGCTCTAGGCACAGTTTAAGACCAGGTACTACAAACTGAAACTTAAAAATCTTTGAATAAATTGTATATGCTAACTCTTGCCCCATAGCTTCCAGGGAATGAGTTCATATAACAAGCACTGAAGTATGTTGATTTTCAGTTTGATTTCCTTATTATTTGCTGAACCAAGCTACCTGTAGGCTTCTGAATCTTTCCAACATAGGAATTTAATTTGGTGACTAACAGACCAAAGCAGAGAGAGCAGCGGGGACCATTTAATCTGCGTAAGGAGAGTTGTATTTACTGTGATTCTACCAACTGGAGGAACAAAGGGGGCCTGGCAGGGAGGGCTTCTTTTTATGACACTGCCGATGTCCTGAATCTCAGGAGTCAGTGTTCTCTGTGATAATCTGGGGAAAATCCTGGAAATGCCACAGCTCCAGGAGTGACCTCCAGAGAGAGGACTTGGACAGCCAGGAGCTCTGGCTATACCGAGGGCTTCCCAGATGCCGCCGCCGCTGCTGCTGCTAAGTTGCTTCAGTCATGTCCAACTCTATGCGGCCCCATAGATAGCTTGCTACCAGGCTCCTCTGTCCTGGGATTCTCCAGGCAAGAACACTGGAGTGGGTTGCCATTTCCTTCTCCAAGGCATGAAAGTGAAAGTGAAAGTGAAAGTGAAGTCACTCAGTCTTGTCTGACTCTTAGCGACCTCATGGACTGCAGCCTACCAGGCTCCTCCATCCAAGGGATTTTCCAGGCAAGAGTACTAGTGGTTAAAAAAAAAAAAATCTGCCTGCTAATGCAGGAGACGAAAGAGACGTGGGTTCGATCTCTGGGTCTGGAAGATCACTTGGAGGAGGAGATGGCAACGTACTCCAGGATTCTTGTCTGGAGAATGCTATGGACAGAGGAGCCTAGCAGGCTACAGTCCACGGGGTCACAAAAAGTCACACATGACTGAGTATGAGCACGTCAGCATCAGGAACAAACAGAAGATGAGGGGTAGGCTTTTCCCCTTCCTTCTCTGCACCCCATAATTAGATCTTACAATCCTGTGAAGCCCATAGAAACAAGCCAAAGAAAACATCTTTGGCAAATAGGTATTAATATCAGGTTAGATGATGGAAGTGACAACTTCAGGCTCTTGCAAAAGTTCAAGAAAGGTCTAGTCACTTTTGTCATTTCTTTCTTTAAAAAAAAAAAAATTCATTGATTTGGCTGCACTGGGTCCTAGTTGCCACATGAGGAAATTTAGGTTGTGACATATGGTATCTAGTGCCCTGACCAGGGATTGAACCCAGGGCCCCCTGCATTGGGAGCACAGATTTTTAGCCACTGGACCACCAGAAAGCACTGCTGCTGCTGCTAAGTCACTTCAGTAGTGTCAGGAAGCACTGCTACCATACATTTCTTTACCAACAAACTCCACAAAGGCAGAGGGCATTGCTTCATTTGTAACTAATTTTAATTAATCTTCCCTTTTGCGGTGCCAGAAGAGCCGTGAAGTCGGATTCCATTTGCAGGGGCTCATAACAAGCGCAGAGTGAAAATCCTCGAGGAACAGAACTCTGACAATTGATGCTCTGCAGTCTGGGTCACTTCTCTTTATTTCTACCCAATAAAAAGAATGCCAGAGTCATCAACGAGCATAGACGGCTCAATGTTTTACTGTTGGTTTTAAGTTATCACCAGCCTCTCAGCCTTCCTCTCCACTCAAAGAGCCTTAATTTTCCCTTTCATCATGTTTAGCCTGACATGAGTTTTAAACCACCCACAGGTTAAAAAATTTCCGGTAGATAAGGAGAATTAGTAGGGACCTAGATCTAAAGAATATTAGGGGGAAAAGGGGAATTAACATACATAAAACATCTACTATATGCTGAATATTAGCCTACATGCTTTGTGTTAACCCTAAAACCAAATCTTCAATGTAAGCATTGCTCTTCTGTTCTACAGACTGAATAACTAAAGTAAGAAGTTAAACAACATGCCTTCTGGCAAACATTAAAGCCAAATTTGAAAGTTGAGCCTGACCTCTTCCAGCAAACTGTGGTGTTTCAAAATTCAATAAAGAATTGGACTCTTTTCTTGAAGGTCAATTAGCACAATGCACAATGTGTCTTTCCTATTTCTGCTTGGTTGCCTGCTGATCTAAAATTTAAGAAGTTCCATCAGCAAGCAGAACTGTGATGTCTTTATTACACTTCAAGACTTAAACATGGTCCCCATCACCACGGTCCATAATCCACTGTCCTTTTTCTTTTATATTTTTGGTGCTTATTTTCTTTCATGTCATTTTCTTGATTGCAAGCCATGTCTACTCTGGTTGAACTCTTCCTTTCTAGTTTTACCTCAGACCACCTGTTCACTCTGGTTAGGCAGCTCTCTTCACAATCTCAAGGTTTCTGCCCCTCTTTTTCCTTAACTTGGCATGACATCTTGCAGTAGCAGTGTCCCTTAGCTTCCCTGTTAGAAAACCTTTCCCTGTGGGTGTAAACAGTCTGTTCTCAAACCCCTGGAACAAAGCATTCTCTCTACTTTGTGACCCAGTCCCTGGGCATGGCTGACTTGGATACAGTGGCTTGGTGGTAAAGAATCTGCCTGCAATGCAATCGACTTGCGGGAGACATGCGTTTGATTCCTGAGTTGGGAATGTCCCCTGGAGTAGGAATTGGCAACCAACTCCAGTATCCTTGCCTGGGAAATCCCATGGACAGAGGACCCTGGCAGACTACAGTCCATGGGGTCACAAGAGTTGGACATGACTGAGCAAACGGATGAGTGATCGATAGGCTGGCTAGTTGCAAATGATGTATAGGGTCCTTCCCACACAGAAAGAAGTTCTGCCGATGGAAAGCAGAAGCTATAACTGGGTGGAGCTTAGGCAAGATAAAAAATAAACTTCTGTCCTGTAAGAGGAAAGAGATTAAGCAGTCTTTTTTTTTTTTTTTTTAATGATGGTGGGAATGGTAAGCATAAAATCGCAAATAGTATTTAGGCTCCATTGGTCATACCTTGGACCAATAGACCAGGGGTCTATTCAAGACGGCGGATTCGAAGGAGGTGTGCTCATCTTCTGCGAGAACTCCAAAATTGCAACTCCCTGCTGAACAACCATCGACAGGAGAATGTTGGATCCCACCAAAAAAAAGATACCTCACATCCAAGGGCGAAGGAGAAGCCCCAACAAGTTGGTAGGAGGGGCAAAATCACGTTTAGAATCAAGCCCCATACCCGCCAGAGACGCTCGGAGGGTTCAAACAAAACAGCGCACACCAGGACGCAGAGGCCCCGCACAGACTGAGCCAGACCCGCCTTTGAGCGTTTGAGTGTCTCCTGTGGAGGAACGGGTCAGCAGCGGCCTGCTGCAGGGACAGGCACTCTGACTGCAGCAGACTGAGGTCATGGAGCATGCGGCATAAACCCTCTTGGAGGAGGTCGCCATTAGCCCCACCATAGAGCCACCAAGCAGACGAGAACCCCTAGGGAATTTGACTTTGGAGACCAGTGGGACTTGATTACAGAATTTTCGCAGGACTGGGGAAGCAGACTCTGGGAGGGCACAAACTTGGGATTAGTGCACTGGGATGACCCAGAGGGGTGGTACACGGAGGGAGGTGGGAGGGGTGTTCAGGATGGGGAACACGTGTATACCCGTGGCGGATTCGTGTTGATGTATGGCAAAACCAATACAATATCGTAAAGTAATTAACCTCCAATTAAAATAAATAAATTTTAAAGAATAAATAGATAAAAAATAAACCTCGTGTGTGCCAGGAGACACGAGAAAGGAGAAGTATTCCCACGAGAGACTGAGTCAGACTTGCCTATGAGTATCCAGGAGTGGAGAGGGGAATACCAGACCACCTTACATGCCTCCAGGAGTTGGTGATAGCTAGGGAAGCCTTGTGTGATGCAGTCTGTGGGGACTGCAAAGAGTTGGACACGACTGAGCCACTGAACTGAACTGAACTGGTATGTGGAACTCCCCAGCTCAGTTCAGTCGCTCAGTCATGTCCGACTCTTTGCGACCCCATGAATTGCAGCACGCCAGGCCTCCCTGTCCATCACCAACTCCCGGAGTTCACTCAGACTCACGTCCAGCAGAACTCCCCAGCTGAGGATCAAAGCTGTGACCCCTGCAGTGGAAGCACAGAGTCTTAACCATTGCACCACCAGGCAAGTCCTGAGCTAGAATTCTTCACAGGACTTTGAGTGTGCTTTGAAGTTTGGAGAAAGAGTCACCTCAGGATCCTAAAGCACTTTATTTCTCAAATTCTAGTCACCTAAAATGTGTTGAATTTTCTTTCCTAACTGAAATTTATAAAATAACCTCATCGTTGTGAAGTCCATTCCTTTTTCCTTGAAAATCAAAGAACCCTGGTAGAATACTTTCCTTTTGTTGACCAACCCAACACTCACCTATCTTTCTACCCACTTCCCCATGAAACCATTCCTAAATGAATGAAGTCTGTCTACTAATCTTAAAGCACATGTGATATGTGTTCCATAATTACTGTTCAACTTCACACTGACTGTTTTCTATTTTTTCTTATGTCTCCAGTTAGACAGCAGCCCCCTAATATTTAGGGACAATTTTGGCTCAACCTGAATGTTAACAAAACCCTCAGTCTTATTCCTTCCATCAAATCTTCAGAGTAAAAGAAAATAATAGTGTGGGTTATACCTAGCAGCACTTTTGCACAGAGTCCTAGACCTTTCTGGTGGGCGGGCTGCATTGTTACTGCATTAACCTCTTTAATTTGCATATATGAATACTCAGACCAGTTAATGGTCAGTCAGCTAATAAGATTCAGCATGAACTCTCTCATCTTGGAAGGTCTGGGGTGACCCAAATACGGATGAGCCAGATGGAGAATTTTACTCTATAACAAAGGATCAGCTTTCCACTGATAGGAGACCACCTAGGTCATAGTGACACACACCAATAGGGCTTCTAGTCTCTAAATTATGAAGGCTCTAGCCAGGGCACTTTTATTCTCTTAAAAAAAAAATAGTAGTGACTTTCTAAAGCTGGTTTATTTTTATAGTAAGAGAGAGAACTCCTGGAACAGTAAACAGGAGGTAAGTGTATCAGGCTTAAAGGTGAAAGGGGTTATTTAAAAGTGTTATCAGAGCTAGCCAGTTGCAAACATACAGAGTATCAGAAAACTAGAAAGTTTTCCCTTCCTAGCAGGGCTCAATTATTCATCAGACCACTCTGCTGCAGGGGGAGGATCCTTATAAACTTGGTGTCATAGAACTCTTGAGGTGTTCACACCTCTGAGCAATCTGCTATACAGATGAACAGTTTAAAGAGTGAACATTATGCCTCTGTCCTTCCTTATTCCCAGTGCATTAGGGTTTTGAAAGTTATCAGGATAAAAATAATTTGTTGTTCAGTCACTCAGTTGTGTCCCACTGTCTGTGACCCCATGGACTGTAGCACACCAGGCTTCCGTTCTTCACTGTCTCCCGGAGATTGCTCAGACTGAGGTCCACTGAGTTCGTGATGCCATCCAACCATTTCATCCTCTGTCATCCTCTTCTCCTCTGGCCCTCCATCTGCCCAGCATCAGGGTCTTTTCCAATGAATCAGCTCTTTGCCTCAGGTGGCCAAACTATTGGAGTTTCAGCTTCAACATCAGTCCTTCCAATGAATATTCAGGGTTGATTTCCTTTAGGATGGACTGGTTTGATCTCCTTGCTCTCCAAAGGACTCTCAAGAATCTACTCAGGCACCACAGTTCAAAAGCATCAATTTCTTCAGTGCTCAGCCTTCTTTGCGGTCCAGCTCTCACATCCACACATGACTACTAGAAAAACCATAGCTTTCCATTTCCTGCCACTTTCCAAGTGCAAAGGTGAGTCTATTATCCTAAGAGCAGAAAAATTACTCATGGGAAATGACACAGCAAGTTAGTGGCAGAGCTAGAATTGAACCTAAATCTTTGGAAGCTTGCAAACCATGATTTTGACCCATTACTCTGACATTTCTTATCTCTCCTACCCAAGGAACACTAATCTTGATTGATCTTGTAAGAAATCATAAAATATGGGAAAGGGGGGCTTCATGGTCAAATTATCCGCCTGCAGCATCTGCCTTTGGGAGCTGCACAGTACGTTGTAGCACGTTGAAGGCACAGAGAAAGTCAGCAGCAGTGACGCTTGCTTTTCTTGTTTAACTCAGATTCCCAAATTAATCTGACTGCAGAACCCCATTTCACAGCATTCTATTGCCAGGGACACATCTTGGACAGCAACGCACACCAAGTCCAGCCTTGGTGAGCAGAGCCGGAAAACCCCATGCAGTTAAAAACAAAATGATACTTTCCCTTACGGAGAAAGATAAAATGGACAGAGAGATGTATAATATATTAGATGAAAATGTATACTATAGTGTCCTAAATACTTTCAGTAAACATTTCATTATTATATTTTTTTCTTATTATTTGCTCACTCACCACTAATCTTTTTAAAGTCATATGTTTGAAACAGCTTTTTAAACCAAGGAACACTGTCATGATTTTACACTGAATGTGCTGACTGTAGACCCGGCAAAGCAGGAGCGCAAAAGAAAAAGGAAAGCTGGATGGAAACACACCCTGAGCCTGGGACAGGGAAGGGGGTGCCAAGAAGTCTCTTCATCTTCCCTGGGGGTTTGCTTCACCCATGTGGAGGGAAGCCCCCATTAGCTCTCAATGAACAATGGCAGGAGTGGGAGGGAAGTCTTGCTCTGGGGTCTTCATTTTTGTCCACAGAGGACCATGTAAGAGCAACAGAGAGCCAAGGAAGGACGCGCCCAGTGGGAAGGAGTCATCAGCCCTTTCACGGAAGGAGCCAGAGTTATCCCAGTTCCCTTTTCTCCTGACATGACATCCTCACTTTTTTGCAAAGAAAGAAAGTGAAAACATTAGTAGCTCAGTCGTGTCTGACTCCCTGTGACCCCATGGACTGTAGCCCATCAGACTTCTCTGTCCATGGGGATTCTCCAGGCAAGAACACTGGAGTGGGTTGTCATTCCCTTCTGCAGGGGATCTTCCTGACCCAGTGATCGAACCCAGGTCTCCTGCATTGCAGGCAGATTCTTTACCATCTGAGCCACAGGGAAGCTCCAACTTTGTTGCAATGGGGAAGCAAAAAGCCCAGCAGTGACACTGACCTCTCACCAGGAAGGGGCTAGTCATGGTTCTGAGTCAGCATCAAGGTGTGACCTCTGCAAAACCAGAGGTGTCTATTTTTTTTTAAATTATTTTTACTGGAGTATAGTTGCTTTACAATGTCGTGTTAGTTTCTACTCTACAGCCACTACTCCAAAAGACACACACATCCCAGTGTTCATTGCACATTTATTCATAATAGCCAGGAAATGGAAGCAACCCAAATGTCCACCAACAGGGGGATGGATAAAGAAGACGTGGTACATATGCACAGTGAAATATTACTCCGCCATAAAAAGGAATGAAATTGGGTCATTTGTAGAGACATGAATAGACCTGGACACTGTCATACAGAGTGAAGTAAGTCAGAAGGAAAAAAACCTAGATGTCTATTTCCACAAAGTTTTCCTTCCATCTTTCAGACCCCACCCCTTGTGGACTTAGACATGGTTCACACTTCTCTGCCTAAATTGTCTTACTCTTCACTTCTTTTCCTGTAACAGTTCCTAGGCTCTGCATCTTTTCCAGCTACAGACCTCCTGACACTCTCTTCCATAATCTATACAAAACTCATCAAGCCAGACTTCTCACTAAAAACTGAATTATGATTTTACTCCCATCCTAGTCATCTTTTTTTAAATGGAGAACTGGGTCATGGTCATATTATATCAGCAATATTTATTTTGGGTCAAACAGTCCTAGTTTTCAATCCTAACTATACTTCAAGATAACTGTGTGACTGTGAGGAAGTTTCTTAACCTCTAAGAAGCTAAGTTTCTTGCATCAAAAAGGAATATGCCATATGGATGTTCCAGGGTTGCTTATAGTCTAGGGATTTGACAAATGAAAAAGAGTAATAATATGCTAACTGCTTAGAGCAGTGTCCTGCATAAAGGTTTGATTTTAGTGAAAGTCACCTCCCTTCTTACCATGACACTGGAAAGGATCAAACTCAGCCCATGTGAGGGGTCACTGCTACAGACTGATGGTAGGTGGGAAGAGTTTAGTTCCAGATGGTGAGAAGTAGCTATTCTCATTAGTAAGTGTATGAGTGGGGAATGCTCTATATATATGTGCCCCATGCAAAAAAAACCCTGTCTTCTTCCCAAATGAGATCTCACAGACAAGAATAAAGAGCCTTGCAATGTGATACAGATAAACCAGCCAAAGGGCTTCCCAGGTGGATCAGTGGTAAAGAATCCACTTTCCAATGCAGGAGATGTAGGTTCAGTCCCAGGGTCAAGAAGATCTCCTGGAATAGAAAATGGCAACCCGCCCTAGTATTCTTACCTAGAAAATTACACGGACAGAGGAGCCTGGCTGGCTACATTCCACAGTTACAAAGAATCAGATACCACTCAGTGGCTAGAAAATGTCTTTGACCTTTCTGAGCATCAGTTTCTTCACCTATAAAATTTTGCTTTGGAGAAATTTCTATTTAGTTCTTCCACCTATTTCTTTTTTTCCAATAGTAAGTACTATAGTACTATATGATCCAGGATCAGTTGAATGCATGGATAAGAAGGAATTACGCATACAGAGGAACTCAGTATAGGGAGGAACTGTACATATTTAGCTGCTGCTGCTAAGTCGCTTCAGTCGTGTCCGACTCTGTGTGACCCCATAGACAGCAGCCCACCAGGCTCCCCCGTCCCTGGGATTCTCCAGGCAAGAACACTGGAGTGGGTTGCCATTTCCTTCTCCAATGCATGAAAGTGAAAAGTGAAAGTGAAGTCTCTCAGTCATCTCCGACTCTTTACGACCCTGTGAACTGCAGCCCACCAGGCTCCTCCGTCTATGGGATTTTCCAGGCAAGATTACTGGAGTGGGGTGCCATCGCCTTCTCCGATATATATTTAGAGAGGCAACTATAAGTTATATGTGGATTTTTACCTGCATGGAGAGTCAGTGACCCCTAATCCCAACACTGTTCAAGGATCAACTGTGAACTATCATTTTTCTATGTTAAGATGAGGAAACTGACACAGATACATCCCCCTGACTTGCCTAAGGTACCCATCTAGTACTTGGCAAATCCTGGAATCCAAATGTTAGTCATTCGGTCGTGATCAGCTCTTTGCGACACCATGGACTGTAGTCAGCCAGGCTTCTGTGTCAGTGGAATTCACCGGGTAAGAATAACGAAGCGGGTAGCCATTCCCTTCTCTGGGGCGTTTTCCCAGCCCGGGGATGGAACCCGTGTCTCCTGCACTGCAGGCAGATTCGTTACCACCTGAGGTACCAGGCCATCTATTTGAGGCAGTCTAGCCTCAGAGCATTTCCACTAAGGGCTCCATTCTACTCTCTCAAAATTCAGAAAAATGAACTCCTGGCTGATACCCTGTATTTGAGAACATGATTTTTGAAAGAGTACCATATATCATAATCTTTATAATATTTGGCATCAATCATGATTTTTCAGTGCCAGGAACTGAAAACAAATCAGTCTGACTTAGGAATACATAGAAGAAATATTGAGATGCTCACAGCATGAACAGGAATGCTAGAGAACCGGGATCAGAAAAGAGGTACTGAGAGCAGTGCCTACACAGATAAGACACCTGAAAATCACATCATATGACTGTATCAAGCCAGCTTCTTACTGAGAAAAACTATGTTGTTGCTCAGTTGCTAAGTTGTGTCCAACTGTTTGCAACAACTATACACCCGGATAAACTCATACACACACACACACACACACACCCCTATGCACATCATATATTTCAAGAAACTAGATTAAATGCATAGACTTTGGAATCCCACTGCCTGAATTCAAAACTTGACACCAGCTTTACAAGCTGCATGGTTTTAAACAAGCATTTACTCTTGTTGCGCTTCAGTTGTTGCATCTGTAAAATGGGGGTTTCAATAAAATCCATCCCATAAGACTCTTGTACCAACCTTCTTGTTAATCTTTAGATGGTAATCATGCAAGCAGAGTGACTGCAAACCAATCCCTAGAGGAATGCCACTTGAATAAATCTGGGAGGGAGAATGAGCTAGAAATAAGATGGTAATGGGCAAAGTCATCTTGCAAACCTAAAGTCAGTCTGGTTGGGGTGAGGGACATTTTTTTTATGTGACATTGATAACATCCTCCTCTATCTCTTTGCTTTTCAGTTTTTCCTCACTCAGTTCCAAAGGCTAAGCTAATGTCCTGCACGCATTTCTAAGCCTCCTATTCTCAAAGATTCTCAGGTCCCAGATTTCTAAACCTGCTGCCTTACCCACAGGCATGCATGCATGCTAAGCTGCTGCAGTTGTGTCCAACTCTTTGTGACCCTAGGGACTGTAGCTTGCCAGGCTCCTCTGTCCTTGGAATTCTCCTTGCAAGAGTACTGGAGGGGGTTGCCATTTCCTTCTCTAGAGGACCCTTCTGACCCAGGGATCAAATTCTCGTCTCCTCTGAGTCATTGGGGAGGCCCACCTTACCCGCAAGCAACCTTTATTTCAAAAGCATCCAGAAAACCTCTGGCTCCTCTAGGCTTCCTCCGGCCCAGTGACTTACCCTGCAGCCCCAACTTCAGTCTGGTCAGGGGAGAGAGACATTTTTTATGTGACATTGATAATGTCCTCCTCTATCTCTTTGCTTCTTGCTTGTTTCAAGTTTCATCTGCCCTCATGACAGAAGGGAGAAAGAAAACCAATACGATTTCCTTCCTGTGAGCACTGCAGGATCTGATAGAACCCCAGAAGAACAAAGCTGGCGTCTTCACTGCTTGGTACATCATCACCTGAACCGTCAGCTCAAATCTCGCTGCAGAATATTTATTGCTGGTGATAACGTAAGAGGCAGAAAGATCACAGCATGATTTGGGAATGCGTGGTGGCATTCGATCCTCTCAGCCATGGGAGGGAAATCTCCAGCCTTAGGTTCTGAGAAAGCTGACTGCAAAGGTCAGAAAGAGAGAATCAGACACCGCCTCCACACCCTCACCCATGAAACAATTCCTTGGGCATGTGAAATCTTCTCTCTAGGTCAGCGAACTGTAGAAAAGAAAAACCCAACTGAACCCAGGCCAAAAGGGCCAGGAGCCTTCAACAATGTGGGACATATAACCCTGTCTTTTCTCTCTTTGTTGGTTATATCGGTGCAATGTTGTTTATATACAAATCTAAATCCAAAGATGTTTGCTTTGGCAAGGAATTAGTAATTATGCATCCTTAAATTCACATTATCTTTACTACTTGTAAAACCCACTGTTATGTGTTCTTATTTAATCTTACCAAACTGTTTGTGATAATTTTTTATTATTGCCACATAAAATCAAGTGACAACTTTTATGTCCAGAAACATTGGGGAATGTGGTTAAGGCTACCAAATTAGCAAGTGGTAGCTTGTGAGCTACTCTAGTGGCTAGCCAAGACAGAGAACCCAAGTCTCAAAGAATTGCCAGAACTTGGTTATGGGTCTCTAAGACTCTGTCAGGTGTAACTTAGAAAAAATACTAGTCGATTATAAACTAAGAACTATACAGTTTCACTGCATTTATTTATCTGATCATGCTTGCTAACTTACTTCATTAGTCTCCAACTCTTTGTGACCCCATGGACTATAGCCCACCAGGCTCTTCTGTCCAAGGAATTTTCCAGGCAAGAATACTGGAGCATGTTGCCATTTCCTACTGCAGGGGTTCTTCCTGACCTAGGGATCGAACCTGTATCTCCTGCATTTCTTAATTGGCAGGTAGGTTTTTTACCACTATTAACTGGGCTCCTGAATTTTGCTAAGTGATGTGCTAAGTTTCGTGGATACATCACAGAACAAAATACATAAACCTGTTGCTTCCCTCATCAGTTAACTTCTTAATTCAAACTAAATCTGAGTGTGTGTTAGAAGCCTCTGAAAAATGGGTGGAATCTGTCCACATTGATCTTAATTTTGAGATGGGGAACCCAAAGCCTACAGTAAATCAAGGGAGTGTAGACGTCTATCCACTTTCCTGGTGGCTTCCCTGGGGGCTCAGATGGTAAAGTGTCTGCCTGCAATGTGGGAGACCTAGGTTCTATTCTTGGAGCAGGAAGATCCCCTGGAGAAGGAAATGGCAATCCACTCCAGCACTCTTGCCTGGAAAATCCCATGGATGGAGGAGCCTGGTAGACTACAGTCCATGAGGTCACAGAGTCTGACACGACTGAGTGACTTCACTTTCACTTTCACTTTCAGAGGTCTATCCAGTGGAAAACCCCAGGTGCAAAATTCAAGGAGGGAGTGGTGGTTAAAAAAAAAAAAAACACCTCAGTAATTAAGATAAATTACATTTCAATGCAGTGCTTTTAAGAATCAAAATTAATGTAAAAATCCATTATGACTACAGTGTCAAATTTATAAATAAAGTCAAGGTTTTTGCCTTTAGCTTCCTTAGCCTTGACAGGACTCTGAAAACCAGAATCAAGCTCCTGCCTCATGGAAAATAAACTATTTTATTATTAAATAAGTTATTTTTATATATGTTTTTTAATTTCAGTTGTTCTTGGTTCTGAAGATCTTTTCTTATAGTTTAGTCTGGAAAGACAATAAAGAAAGCTAGCTTTTGTTGTGATAAAAAATAAAAATAAGGTCTTGGGATGTACCATCTCCATGCTTTTCTCGTATCCAATAAAGACCCTTCTCCTAATGGAGGATCTATTTTCAGGGTCTTACCACATGGAGAATAAACTGGAATTCAAAACACTTTAAAAAATGACCTCATCTTCCCAAGGCACCTTATGCAGAGCAGCACAGTATTTGCAAGCCCGTGTGTTACTGCGGGACACCTCAGCTAACAGTTCTGAACTGGCAAGTTCAGTTAGCCTCAAGGCCATGAGAACCTTCACGTCTTGATCTCAGTGTCCCCGCTGTGATGCGGAAGGTCCCCGAGTGTGGCAGGCTGTCTCACCCTTCACCATGTTTTCATTTGGTAAATATTTGAACAGTGCAATCACACTCCCTCTCGGGCCACTTGTATCATCAATGTTGTGCCTTTTGAATTGGTGTCCTTACATTAGCATCCCCAACATTCCAAATCCCGCCTGATTCTTGCTCTTCCTTCTCTTTGACTCAACAGAGTCTAGAAGAGGGGGAAACACAGTCTACATTTTCATATCCTTTTCTCCAAAACTGTGCCAAAGCATAGAAAGTAAAAAGTGCCCATGGTCATCCAATCAATGAGAAAAATGACATTGCCACAAATCACTGCAGTTCTCTGTCACCAATGAACTGTCACTAAACATGGTGCATCTAAGGTCATAATACTATGGCATTATCCAGCAACTCTGACTAACTGCCATTGCGCCAGGGCTTCTGCAATGGCTCAGTGGTAAATATCTGCCTGCTGATGCAGGAGATACAGGTTTGATCCCTGGGTTGAGTGAGAAGATCCCCTGGAGAAGGAAATAGAAATCTACTCCAGTATTCTTGCCTGGAAATTCCCATGGACAGAGGAGCCTGGTGGGCTACAGTCCGTGGAGTCACAAGAGTCAGACATGACTTAGCAATTAAACAACAATACCCATTGTGCCTAGCTCTATACGTGTTCATCTTGCATGACCCTAAGTTAAAGTTTCATCACGCATTGGTTATAATTGTCCTCTTGATACAGATGGAGGAAATGTGCTAACTTGCTCAAGGTCACACAACTCAAGTGACTAAAGCTGAGGTTTAGATCCAATACCCACTCTTCTCTAACTGTTCCGTGTTAGGAACCCAACTCTATAATACAGCCCAAATCAGCCCTGGCTTGGTTATGGCTGAACACAATGCATTTCCAGATCTTACATATAGTACTGAACAATGGTTCAGAAAACCAGATATCTAGTTTCAGCTACTACAAGTATTTGCTTATGGCCTTGACTCTCTCACATATTAATGGAGACACTGTTCTTCACTATGTCAAATAGAAGTTGATAAGCATGCCATATAACTCAGTACATCGTTTATGGATCCAATAAGTCAGTGTATATTTAAATGTCTTAAAACTTACAAGTCACAGTGTACTCTTAAGCTAATACTATTATATTCCATTACACTATTGCTGAATGATTTATTTTGCATATTCCTCTGCTCTTTGACTTCAATAGTGAAGGTTAAACAAAATACCATCAAATGGTTTTTCAGTTTATGCTTTATGCCAGACGCTGAGCTAGATGTAGGGGCCCCAGTGATGAGTAAGATATGAATCAGGCCCTTTCAGACTTCTCAGCCTAGAGGATGGTTCCTAAAACCACAGTTCGACTTAGAAGGGTTTTTGTGAAATCTTCAAGTATATATGTGTGTGCCTTGGTTTTTAGGACTGTTTCATCCATGAATGTATGTGGTCCTCAGTCACTAGCCCTGTCTCTGCGACTCCATGGACTGTAGCCCACCAGGCTCTTCTGTCCATGGGATTCTCCAGGCAAGAATACTGGAGTGGGTTGCCGTTTCCTCCTCCAGGATATCTTCCTGACTCCTGGCTTTCTTGTTTGGCAGTCTCTTCTTTACCACTGCACCAGCTGGGAAGCCCATACCTCTTGCTGACATCAGACCCCAGTTCAACAGGCCACCTTGGTCTTTGACTTAGTGGCACACATATACTCTATACCCTGGCAGAAAAGGCAAAATTCACTCTACAGTAAGACATTTCTGAAACAGTGTATCAGTGTATCAGAGGAGAAAGGATCCCACCGGAAAAACTGTCCCAGCTGCTCACACAGGCACCTGAGCAGATACAAGCATATGAAGATGATGCACACCAAGGCTTACCTAGAGACTCACCCAGGCCTCTGTTTGTTTGTTTTTTTAATTTTTAATGTGGACCATATTTTTTAAGTCTTTACTGAATTTGTTAAAATATCACTCTTTTAAATGTTTTGGTTTCTTTGTCTGCAAGGCATGTGGGAGCTTAGCTCCCTGAGCAGAGATCAAGCCCAATCTCCTGCATTGGAAGGCGACGTCTTAACCACTGGACCACCAGGGAAGCCCCAGTCTTTGTCTCTTAATAGAGGACTGGAAAAAGAGGCAGCCATTGCTCTCAGGCTGGACCTAGCATTGTTTGATGCCCTCATGCCTTTTGACCTTTTCCCAGGCTGTTTCCTCTCCTAACCTAAACTCCCAACAATTACTTAATTATCCTTGAAGCACCTCTTTCTCTAAGAAACCTTCTCTGACCAATCACAAGGCTCTACACCACCCTGGAAGAGTCACTTGATCTTTTGCGTGTTTCCAAAACAGCTAAAAGATGTTTCTGGGCTCCTCTCTGTTCCTGTGAGCTCCTTGAATGAAATTATTTATTTTGTCCCTTTATATATGAAAAGTGAAAGTGCCAGTGGCTTATCTGTGTCTGGCTCTTTGTGAGTCCATGGACTGTAGCCCCCCAGGCTCCTCTGTCCATGGAATTTTCCAAGCAAGAATACTGGAGTGGGTTGCCATTCCCTTCTCCAAGGGATCCTCCCAACCCAGGGGTTGGATCAGGGTCTCCAGCAATGCAAGCAGATTCTTCACTGTCTGAGCCCCAGGGAAGCCCTTAATCTATGTACAGTGGCAACATAAAAGAAATAATCGCCGCTCTGCATTTATTCATTTATTCAACGTACAGTTAACTTTCAGCTCTATTGACAATCTTTCAAGGATATTATCTCTGCTGCAGCACTCTCAAATATTGCCTGTTTTTTTCTCTCTCTCATATCTCATATATCACTGATCATAAATATCCTCCTTGCTCCTCGTTTTTACCCGCAGGTCACTGTTTCTTCTTCTTCTGTAAACTCCACCCCACCTCCAGCTCCTTTGATGTCTGTGCCGAAAGACTATACTTTTGCTACTGATCATCATTCCCATGGAGTCACCTACATGCTTCAGATCACTTGTCTTCATTCCTTGAATATTTTAGCACTAAATTGACCCAAATTTTTCTGTAATTCTTGAAGACGTCAACATCCAAGCAGATGACCCCTCAAGAAATTCTAGCCCCTTTATTTCTTGGCCTCTTTGCCTCCAATGGCTTTTTCTTTGATCTCATCTACTTATTCCCAAAGGTCATACCCAAGAAATCTTTCAAAGTTTTTTGTTTGTTTGTTTTTTAAAATTTTATAATGTGTTATAATTCAATCAGCAATGTGAATCAGCCATAATTATACCTATAGCCTCCTCTTGAGCCCTCTTGAGTCTCCCTCCCTTCCTCCCATCCCATCACAGAGGGCCAGACTGGGCTCCTTGTGTTATTCAGCAACTTCTCAATAACTGTCTGTTTTACACACAATAGTGTATATATGTTGATGCTACTTTCTCCATTCATCCCACTCACTCCTTTCCTCACTGTGTCAACAAGTTCATTCTTTTCAGTCGCATTTCCATTCCTTCCATGCAAATAGGTTCATCAGCGCCTTTTTTCTATATTCCATACATGTGTGTTAATACAGGATATTTGTATTTCTCTTTCTGACTTGCTTCACTCTGTATAACAGACTCTAGGTTCATCCATCTCACTAGAAATGACTCAACTTCATTTTTTTATGGCTAAAGTGTTCATCACTCAGTCATGTCTGACTCTTCGTGACTCCATGGACTTTAGCCACCAGGCTCCTTTGTCCATGGAATTCTTCAGGCAAGAATAATGGAGTGGGTTGCCACTTCCTTCTCCTTTTATGGCTAAGATACCACTGTATGTATGTAGCACATTTTCTTTATACATTCATCTGTCGAAGGACATTTTTTTTTATTTAATCGCCTCACCCCTTCTTTAATTTCATTTTCAAGCATCTTTTATCTTTCTAGAAACTGTTATCTAGAACCTGACTCTTGGATTTCTCAACTCTGCCGAGACCTGCATTCATGGGCCCTGCTGTCTTTTCCAGCCCCATGGCTCCTTAGCATCCCCACTTCCCTTCTCACCAGCTTATTCTCCATGGTTTATCATTAATCACTCCTGATATTCACTCTTAACCACTTTGCTGTCTTTACCACCATCATTCTTGTCTGGCAAAACCCATGGTTACAGACAAATATTGCCCATTGCAGGTTTGATCAGAGCAAGGATACACAGCTGAGGAACCAGTCCCATGTTTATATTCATGGGCATATATTGCAAATTGGACTTTGAGCAGGAAAGTAAACTCTTCTCATAGGAAATCCTACAGGTTCCATGGCAAAGAACATGCATAGTCAACCCTTTGTAGAACAATGAGAGAATAAATACTTGGAAGCATTAATACAATCTTCAGTGTTAGCAATATAAATAAGCAAGTTCATTTAATATCTATTTCAAAGACAAAGAGCAGAAAGGAAACATAAAAGAGGAGAAAAAAATTTAAAAAAATGATTCTCAGGTTTTGAAAATGATAATTGTGTAAATGTTAGTGTTAGTTTTCCCCCTTTAAAAAAAATTAAGGAGGAATAAGTACAGTGTTGCAAAATGGACAAAAAGCTCTTTATCACCATTGGTTAGGCTAAATGAAAACGAAAGTGTTAGTTGCTCAGTCATGTCCAACACTTTGTGACTATAGCCTGCCAGGCTCCTCTGTCCCCAGAATTCTTCTGGCAAGAATACTGTAGTAGGTTGCCATTCCTTTCTCCAGGGGATCTTCCTGACCCAGGGCTCAAACTCAAGTCTCCTGCATTGCAGGCAGATTCTCTACCATGTGAGCCACCTGGGTCATCCAAGGGAAGCTATCACAGAGGTGGCTGGCCATGTAAGTATGGGGCTCTGGGGAGAAGTCAGAGCTAGAGATAGTAATTTGAACATTATCTATACATATTTGTTATTTGAACATAATAGGGTCCATTGAGGATAGAATATAAACATGCAAGAGCTGAGGGCCAAGAATTAAGCTATAAGGCAACTGGATGAGAAAGTCAAGACATCAACAGTTTGAGAATTGGTGAGTAGACACACTGGGGAGGGGCGTCATGGAAACTAAGAGGACACTAGTGTGTGCCAGACACTTGACATATACTTTCCATCCTCACACCTTGCTGGACAGGTATTAGCATTTCCATTTAACGAGTGAATATATATCAAAAATTAGAAAGACTGATGACCACATCTAAGTTCACACAAGTATTATATTTTAAGATTGGTGATCAAGCTGAAGTCCAGTAACTTCAAAATTCCTGTGTCCCTATACTACAAAGCTACAATCTTCAAGTAGTGGCACAAAAATAGAAATATAGACCAATGGAACAGATAGAAAGCCCAGAAATAAACCCAGGCGCCTATGGGTACCTTATTTTTGACAAAGGAGGCAAGAATAAATGAGGCAAAGAAAGCATCTTCAATAAATGGTGCTGGGAAAACTGGACAGCTACATGTAAAAGAATGACATTAGAACACTTCCTAACACCATACACAAAGATAAACTCAAAATGGATTAAAGAGCTTAATGTAAGACCAAAGACTATGAAACCCTTAGAGGGAAACATAGGCAGAACACCCTAAGACGCAAATCATAGCAGGACCCTCTATGACCCACCTACTATGCTTAGTTTTCACTACTGTCTCACTCTTTCTGACCCCATGGACTCCTCCATCCATGGCGATTCTCCAGGCAAGGACACTGGAATTGATTGCCATGCTCTTCTCCAGGGGATCTTCCCAACCCAGGGATCAAACCCAAGTATCCCACATTGAAGGCAGACTCCTCACTGTCTGAGCCACCAGGGAAGCGTGACCCACCTGCTAGAGTCATGCAATAAAAACAAAAATAAACAAGTAGGACCTAATTAAACTTAAAAGTCTTTACACAGCAGAGGAAACTATAAGCAAGACGAAAAGACAACCTTCAGAATGGGAGAAAATAGTAGCAAATAGTGGCTTATTTGTGTCTGACTGTTTGTGATTCCATGGACTGTAGCCCACCAGGCTCCTCTGGCCATGGGATTCTCCAGGCAAGAACACTGGAGTGGGTTGCCATTTCCTCCTCCAGGGGATCTTCCTGAGCCAGGGATTGAACCAATGTCTCTTGTGCCTCCTGCATTGGCAGCTGGATTCTTAACCACTGAGCCACCAGGAAAGAGTGAATAAATGAATTCTAGTTCAAGGCAAAAAGCTTCAGGATTTACTCTAAAATTCATCAATCTCTATGGCATTGAAAAGAAGAAAAAGAAGACATTTGGCCCCCATTGTAAAGATGACTTGCATTTTTTTTTAAGATTGCTGCATTTTTCCCTATCCCATCTTTAGTATATATGCCCACTCAGGACGGTTATCAATTAACTTTTAACTTTAATTGATACATAAAGTGCTTGCAGTGTAGCAGAGAACTGGGACTGTATAGGTCTAAAAACAAGATTTGTTTTCTAGCTAACTGCTGGTGACTTTCCCACACCACTGTTCTTTGCCATTTGATTAAGAGAAGCAAAGGTGGTTACATACATAGGGCCTGACTTCTCCCTTACAGATCTGCAGTTCGACTGGCTGATCATTACTCCTCTTTGTCTAATACTTAGAGATTTCTTCTCATTATATTGATATTTGTGCCATTATTTACTAAACATTGATGTTAGGTTTCCCAGCAATTCATTCCCATTATTTTTTTTTTTCTCTTTGGAGAGAAAAGGGAAACTCTTGGTAGAGAAAGGAAGTATTGGGGGATAGATTGTTTAATTCTTTAGGCAATTAGCCTAGAAGTCAAGATTAATAAGAGTACCAGATGCAAGGACTCTAGTTCTACCTATTCAGAAATGCTTAGATTTATCGGGGTCAGGGATAATGTTTTTTGTTTTGTTTTGATGGGATCATCATGTTTCCACTGCTTTTCTCCCAGAGTTTCACTTTATTTATTTTCCTGTTCAAAAGACAGGCTTACAAAATACAATTTGCAAAGAAAAAATAAATTCCTCATTCCCTAGCCTCCCGCAGCTCCGTGGCTCCCTGCCCCTTGTCTAGCCATTAACATCACTGCCGATTTGTCAAGCTCTGTTTCCTTTCACAACTCTAACTAGCCAAGCGTTTTCTCATCTTTTTCCTCATCTGCCCTTGGTTCTGGGGTAGTTTGTTCTTCTGAGTGCCCTTTGTTAAGCTATACTGCTTGCCTGCCTTTGCGTGATGGCAGGGCGGTTTCTAGATGACTTTTTGTTCTTGTTGTTGTTATTTTTTGGTGGTACCATGTGGGGTCTTAGTTCCCTGACCAGGGATCGAATCCATGCCCCTCTACATTTAGAAGCATGGAGTCTTAACCACTAGATCACCAGGGAAGTCCCTCTAGCTGAACTTTTATCAGCTGTATTTCAACAATAGTGTGTCTGGCTGTGTTGTCGACACACAGACAACCGAACTCTCCTTCTTGTGTTTTTGTCATGAGTGGGTTTCCTAATTCTCCCAATGTATGATGCTGTAATTTCTCAGGGTGAGGATGGGGATGTCATCCTGGAAAGAGGAATAAGATCCTCGAAGCACAGATCGATGACTGGAAGTTCAGACATGCTTCTCAAGGAGCCAAGACTCTGTTTTGCAAAGTGGCTGAGGTCACAATAGTTCTCTAAGGCAACTGGTGAGTTAATGGAATAGGAGGGTTGTGGAAAAAGCCTACAAAACAGGATGAGCACCTAAAACGGGGGGATACCCAAGGATACACGAGGATTGGCACTGAGGAACAACAGGCGGTCTTTATGTTTACAATGACTATAACATCATGGCTCCTGGTCTTGCTGGAGTCCTTACTATTGAATCATATGGTTCCTTTTTGCTTACCCAACCGAATCCCTTTCCTTTTATAATGCATTCTTCCCTGGGGTTAGTGAGTGAAAGAGAAGAATTTTTCAGGTTCTCCATTGCCCATGTTAACCCATCACTTTGGCCTTGACATATTAACTTGCAGAAATGGAGACTATGAACTAGAAACTAGTTGCTTTAATTATGAGGTGCTCTCTTATTCCCATTGTTCCTCTGTTCTTCTCACATTTCCTCTCAAATTCTCCATGCCCCACCCTCCTCTTCCTTTGTGATTTCTTTAATCTTGCCTTCTGAACCATTTTATCACCTCAGACATTTTCTCATCTTGCCTTAATACTAATAATCAATATGTGAGCACTTGCTCTACAAAAAGAAACTGCCTAACGAATTCACATGGATTACTCCACAAAGTATTTTTTGAGGTAGGTTATATTATTATCTCTGTCTTACAAGTCAATACAAAACAAACAAACAAAAAGCCCCCAGAAAAACTGAATGTAAACCAACTTACCCAAATTGACACATCTTCTAAATGGCGTAACTAGAATGCCAACCCAGGCCCTCTGATTCAGAGTCTGAGCTCTTAAGCCACCTAGTTCAACTGGATTCCTATTCTATTCATGAGGTCTTGATATTTTGTCTAAAGTTTAACACAGTGTAGCCAGAAATAAATCTGGTTCATGCATCTACCCCAAATATTAGCAATAATGGCTTTGGAATGATTGTGATCTGAGGTTTGATCCCTAGGTTGGGAAGATCCCCTGGAGAAGGAATGGCTACCCACTCCAGTATTCTGGCCTGGAGAATTCCATGGACTGTATACTCCATGGGGTCACAAAGAGCTGAATACGACTGAGTGACTTTCACTTTCACTATGAATTCCTTGATCAAAGTCCTTGCACATTTCAAGGCTAGGAGCTCTTCCTACTCTTTTATCTGAGTGCTATACATTTTCTGGGGATATCCATGGATATTTGTATCTACCACCTTTCCCATCCATTTGCCCTTTCCCAAGTCTTCTTAAATACAGTTTTGCATGATAAGTTTCTTCAGTTATGTCCAACTCTTTGTAACCCTATGGACTGTAGCCTGCCAGGCTCCTCTACCCATGAGATTCTGCAGGCAAGAATACTGGGGTGGGTTGTCATGCCCTCCTCCAGGGGATCTTCCTGACCCAGGGACAGAACCCACATCTTCTGCATTGGCAGGTGGGTTATTTACCACTAGTGCCACCTGGGAAGCTCAAATATAGTTTTACTGAGATACAGTTTAAATATTGAGAACTGCACAAGTTTCATATGTACAATTTGAGTGCATATCCACACACTCATGACACCACCACCACAGTCACAGTAATAAACATATTCATCACGGCCAAAACTTTCACTGCGCCCCTTTTGTTTTTGTATTTTTGTTTGTATGACTCAATGGACATGAGTCTGAGCAAACTCCAGGAGACTGAAAAACAGGGAAGCCTTGGCATGCTGTACTTCACAGGGTCGCAAAGAGTCGGACAGGACTTAGTGACTGGACAGCAACAAGAGCACCTAACATGAGATCTAAGCTCTTAACACGTAAGTGCCCAATATAATATTGTTAACTATAAGCCCTATGCCATACAACAGATTTCAAGAAATTATTCATCCTGCATAACTGAAACTTTTCCAAGCCTTGATGAGCTGTTTATTAATTTTTAATCTTTGTCTAGTATCTTCCAAGCTACAAAAAATATAAACAGTGATTTTTCAATGATGTATTTAGCTCAACTATAAATCAGACTGGACAGAAAGTCACACAGAATAGAAGTGACACGAACTCTACCTAGTCCTGGAGGAGATTTTAATCTACACGCCAGCAACCTAAGCCCCCTGCGGGACCCCACTACACTTGAGCAGCCTTTCAGGCTTCTCTTGCACAGCAATGTTTACTAGAAATTGGAATCAGGCTGTGTGCTTGGCAATCCTTAGAGTAACTCCAATTCAACCCTCCTGAGAAAGATTGGGACTGAAAATGCCAGGGAGGTTCCAGACATAGAGAGCTGATCCCCAAAAGACCTGTAGAGAGGAAACACCACCTTCTATCCCATTCATACCATTGAGGTATAGAATAGCTCTCATGGGTATGATGTTTATGGACATAGCCATTGGGGAAAATATTTTAAAAGAGCATATTTCAGAAGAATGTTAAATTGCTTTTATTATTTAAATAATTTTTTAAAATTATTTCTGGCTGCTCTGGATCATTATTACTGCATTTGGGCTTTCTCTAGTTTCAGCCACCGGAGGCTACTCTTCATTGCGGCACTAGGGATTCTCATTTCAGTGGTGTCTTTTGTTGCAGAGCATAGGTTCTAGGCCTGTGGGCTTCCGTAGCTGCGGCTCGCAGGCTTAGTTGCCCACAGCATGTGGAATCTTCCCGGACCAGGGATCGAATCCATGCCCCCTGCATTGGCAGGTGGATTCTTTACCACTGCACCACCAGGAAAGTCCAAAATTATTCTTAAATTATGTGTTAAGTAGTAAAAGCCTCAGAGCATAGATGATTATTGTACCATCAAGCTAGCAATCTAGGATGCAATAGAGAAAATAACTCATCTTGTCCTATTTAAAGAACCACAAACTGCTTGTTGAAAACTTACCAAATGATCTTTTCCCTGTGCTTTGCTTTTCTCTTCCTTTCTGTTCTCTTAAATTCTTACCATCACTCCTTCTTACTGATTCAATCTTGCAAATAATACCACAGATTCACGAAGCCATTTTCTCTCCCCAAAGACATCTGAGAACACAACGAAGACAGTTTTCATTCTTCATAATCAGCTTCACATCAACCAGGAACGATTCTGGTTGCTGAAGACCCGAAGAAGGATACAATGAGAACAAACTGTGAAAAAAATGACATCAACTTGTTTGGGAGGTAGAAAACGGGGAATTTCCATTTCTCGGTATTAGATTATCTGGTATAAGCACTTCTTCTAGGGGGAGACCTCAGATGGGATCTGTGAGGAATGCGAGCTGCAAAGAGTGGTTTATCAGATTTGTTTCCCTCGTGGCTTGTTTGTTGTATGTACGATAAGGCTGATGACCATTATAGGCACAGTGAACAGCAACAATAACAGGGGCATAGGGCTCTGCCACTAATTCGCTGTGCAGGATTTAGGTTATTTCCCCCATTTCTCTTGATTTTAGAGATGTGGCGAGAACTCCCTGTTCACTCCCTTCTGAACACTTGACTTCGCAGGCTTAAATCAGTCAAGTTGCTGGGTCAGGCCAATTTGCTACGTCTCCTTTCCTAGAAGCAAATTAAGTTTCCAATTCTGGATGAGCAGAAGCACTGTGGGGAGTGCAGATGCGGGGCAGGACCTGGAGGCAAGGCCATAGGGAAGATCATTAAAGTACTTCACTTTCTTTGAGGGACACTAAATTTCAATAATCCAAGTGTTAAGTGGTGAGCGCACAGCTTCAAACACTCAGCGTGCAGGCTGATTGCATGCCTGCTGGGAAGCCTCAGACAAGACATGGATGCTCCCTAAGAGGAAGGATGTTGAGGGGTCCCCATTCGAAGGTGCTCACTTACTTCCCTCCAGAGGATCCCTTCTGTCTTGGTAGACTGGGGAGGTAGGCAATTTTAAACCCCAGAAATGCCAGTCGGTAAGCATCCTTTTATACTTTTGTAAACAGTACTTTCAGGAGGTTTCCTTGGTGGTTCAGTGGTAAAGAATCTGCCTATTAAAAGAGGTGGGTTTGATCCCTGAGTCGGGAAGATGCCCTGGAGAAGGAAATGGCAACCCATTTCAGTATTCTTCCCTGGGAAATCCCTTGGACAGAGGATCTTGATGGGCTACAGTCCATGGGGTCACAAAAAAGTCAGAACATGACTTAGTGACTAAACACAACTGACTTTTAGAGTGTCTTTAATGACAAGGTCATGACCTGTGTCCACAGTAAACTGAACTTTGTGAACTGAACCACGCCTGCTCTGGGGGTTACCGTGGGCGTTCAGAGTCTGCACACCATTTTAAAAAAACAAACTGAATCTTAGTAGTTTCAGTTTCTGACAGACCCTGCCAATCCCTACTGCTTCACACTGATCCAGACCCTCTGTTTGTGTTAATGCTCAAGCGCCTGGTTATCTAGACCCTCTGACGACTTTCATGAGGCGGGCTTTGCCCCAAACTCCCCAGAGCTTAAGTGACTTTCACTTTTCCTCTTCTAGTCTAATCCCCCGCTTCTGACTCACTTGTATTGCAGGTTGGAATCTGTGCTGTGTTCACATCTTGTCTTCAGCTTACACTGCTTCTCCCTCGGCCAGTCCACTGACATTTAACTACCCTCCAGGGTGTGATTCAAATATCACCTAAGGCTTGAACTCCTTTATCCCCATCACCAGTGAAATGTGTCTTTACCTTCTGCTGAAACTCAGTGGCACAGGCATTTTATTTCTTGGGTCCCTTTCCATATGCTCATAATTAACATGCTGTTTGCATACGCTCCTCCCCTACAATATATGTGCCTTTGAGGAGATCACAGCCTTGTTTATAACTCTCATGCCTTCTAATCAGTGTTCAATAGACATTTCATGACCAGAAAGAGTAAAAATCCAGCTATTGGTATAGGTTATTCTTCCATCTGTTGCCCATGCCTCCCGCTTTTGTGTGTGTGTGTTTAAGGAGAGACGTGGCATACATACATTACATAATTTTCTCTAACAAGGGCATGCTGAACTGGGCAAATGTTAATTAATCAGTAAACTCTCCAGTAATCTGGGTCTACTTTATAGTGCTTTTGTGGTTGATTTAAATCTAGTGCCTTTCTTTTAGTAGTTTTATTGAAAGAAAGACAAAATGAAAGAGAGAGGAAAAGAAAGGAAGAAAGAGAAAGCGAGGAAGGGAGGGAGGAAGGAAGGGAAAAAAAGAAAAATTCAGTCTCTGTTCGCCTTAGTGACTGTCCTGTTCTAAGACAATATAAGACATCCTAAGGCTGAATTAGCTTCCAGATCATGTCCAGGTGTGCTACGTACCCTGAAGGTGCTTTAGGTGTCCACAGCTAAATTATAATGTTGACCTGAAACACACAGAACGGTATCAGAGCATAGTTCCGTCTCCAATCAGATCCCTCTGCAGCTGACATGACCCCCTCTCCTTCTTATTATTTTGCTTTTTCAAAATATAATTTAATCTCCACAATCTGCCTAGCACCTTACTGGGCACCAAGGATACCAATGAAATGTTTCTAATTCTAATCATCCATGCACCCAGATCCGGAGTGGGATGACATTTAAAGAAATGCAATGCAACAGCCACTAATCAGGAAAAAAGCAACTTAACCTCTGTGTGTATAAACTTGAGAAATTCAGAGGGCCCCATTCATAACCCACCACCGTGCTTGATCACATACATCGCTGGCCATTGCAGGGCATTCTTCCACTCCTCCCCCATCACATTTTCCCCAATAAAACCTCTCTATCAACATGCTGCCTGGATTTTTCTATCTTTGTCCTTCCTCGATCTCTTTCATAATTAATGATGAAGCTATACTTAGCCTCCCTCCCTCCCAAAGAGAGAGAAAAGGAGAAAGCAGAGGGCAAAATAAGATTCTGTGTAGGAAGAGGGAAAGTGTAGGGTCTAGGAGTGTCCCAGTAAATACGATAAAAGACCCTGATCCCAACAAGTTGACTTTCTCATGGACAGACAGAAACTCAAGCACCACCGTCCCTTCTGTAGATGGGCTATAATGCCTTGATTACACACTGGAGGGTAGAATCCTACAGATATGGTTGAATTCATGTGATGAGAGCAGGGCTGCCGCATGGGAGGAGGGTGGGGAGGGCAGGAGGGACTCCATCCCACTGGGTCTTTGAGGCTTTGATCCAAGAGGTTCACCTTCAGGTCTCCCCCTTGTTACATTCTTTGCTACCAAACAGTCTTCAAGCTCTTGGCAGTCATTTCTAGTTCCTGGAAATAGACTTTCCATTGCTTTTGCTATCTAATGAGTCCAGAATTAGACTAGATGCCTTGGTGGGTTCTAATCAGTGCCTTATAAAAGCCTAGGTGCACATGTGTGCTAAATTGCTTCAGTCGTGTCTGACTCTTTGCAGCCCTATGGACTGTAGCCCACCAGGTACTTCTCTCCATGGGATTCTCCAGGCAAGAATACTGAAGTGGGTTTCTGTGCTCATCTCCAGGAGATCTTCCCAACCCAGGGACTGAACTCACGTCTATTACATCTCCTGCACTGGGAGGTAGGTTCTTCACCACTAACACCCGGGAAGCCTAAAAGGGCAGGTATCCCAGGACTAACAGAATGGCCCTCTGCACTCCAGTTGACAGCACATTAGCTCCCCCCACCCCTGCTCACACTGAACCCAGAATGTAAATGCTCATCCTCTGAGTACACGTGGATCTTTTTTCTCTGCCATATTAACTAATTAAGCACCATTTAAACTGTACTTAGCCTAGGCATTATTTCTACTGAAGTGCATCACTTAGCCACATTAAATTTCATATTCCACTTTGAAACCCATTTGCCTAATCTCTCAGAGTTTATCCTGTGAAATGGTTCTATCTTGGTTTCTTAAACATTCCCTCCATTTCAGTGTCAGCAGTGAGTGTCAAAAATGAGCACAGCCCCTCTCTAATCCCTTCGATTAAAAACAAGCAAACCAAGAAAAAAATAGAGTAAAGAGAAAGGGACAATTCATGGCAACCAGACTTGGAAAACAAGGCTCAGTCACTTTCGATTTTGGTTTTGCTTTGTGTTTTTTAAACAGATCATTTTTACCCTAAACCCATGAAAGAAAAGGAAATGGAGACCCTGAGAATTTAACTGACTTGCTCATGGTCACTTAAAATGCCTATGGTAAGCATATGAGTAGCTTGGTATAGTGTGAAAATCAAAGGTGTTGGAGTCATAGGTTGGGGAAGGGTGAATCTGAGCTCAGACACTGCTGAGCTCCGCAGTGACTTCTCTGCGTGCCGGTTTCCTCATTTGCAAGATAAGAGGAAATAAGAGCCGCCTTGCAAGGGCTGTTAAAAGACCAAACAAAGGTAGTCCTCTGGTCTAATTAAAATGCTTTTGAGAGCCACAATGTTGAAGATAATGGTTGCGATGAGATCACATTGTGGATTCTTAACTTCTAAAGCAGGTGTAGACAGACTTTTTCTCTCAAGTTCCAGATAGCAACTATTTAGACTTTGTAGGTCACCTGGCCCCACATTATGCCATGATAGCATAAAAGCAGACATAGGCAACATAGAAATTATAAATACAGTTGTGGTTTTTGTAGGCTGTTCAAAGCAGGTGGCAGACTGGATCTGACTGATGGGCCATAGTTTGCTGCTTCCTGTTCTCACTGTCAGCTATTAATTCATTTAAATATATTTATCTGGGAACCTACAATGGATTAGCAACTGCAACATGACTAGCAATTCAAAGGACTTACAACTCATAGAACAGAGCAATAAACCGTATAGAAAAAATGTTATTTTCATATGATCTACCTACATTCCTAGGAGGGGAGGTAATGAATAAGCAAGAACAGAAAGAAAAAAAATGATAAACACTCCAGTAGCATGTAGAGACCAGGCAGAGAATTCTTAACAGAAGGGAGTGGCAGAGTGTATACATGAGGCTTCTTGCCACATCTCACCATGGAGCATAAAGTACTAAGATGGCCTTTCCTGAAAGACTTTCATTGATTTTTGTTGAAGCTTTTCTCTTACAATTTTTGCAAAGGTTTTTGAGTTTCTTGTTTTCAAAGAACTAAGCTGGATTTTGCAGTACTGATCTCTTCAGTAGGTGTTTTCAGAGAAATACTTGAAACATTATAAGGTACCAGGAGATCAAGGGCGCATAGAGATTGGCCCTTAATGTTACCCAGACTCTTGACTGAAGTTTGAAGCAGTTGTTGTTGTTTGGTCATATCTGACTCTTTGCAACCCCATGGACTGTAGCCCGCCAGGCTCCTCTGTCCATGGGATTTCCCAGGCAAGAATGCTGGAGAGGGTTGCCATTTCCTTCTCTAGGAGTTCTTCCCGACCCAGGGACTGAACTCTTGTCTCCTGAATTGGTAGGTGGATTCTTTACCACTGAGCCACCAGGAAAGCCCACGAATATTGAAGCAATCCCCTCCCTAAACTTCTTAGAGTTCTGTGTGATTAGGGGAAGCTGCCGTGGCATCAGGGTTCTAAAGTGAGGAAGAAACATTACATGAATACCTGCTACACGCCAGGTCCTGAGTTCCACTCTTTAAAACCTTCTATGCTCTTCTCAACAGACTCTGGGTAGTTACCTAGAAAGTAACTATTAATATTATGAGATGAGAAAATTGAAGTTCAGAAAGGTTATGACTTATCACAAAGCCAGTAATTAGTGCTGCCAATCTTTGACCACAAATCTATCTGCCTCTGAAGCCCTCCACTTTTGGCATTTTGTGATTTTCCAGCCATTCCAAAGAATAGCTATGCTTCTTTCCATTCGGTTAGCCAAAAAGTTCATTCATCTTACAGAACACCCAAATGAATTTTTTGGCCAGCCCAATAACTCTTCAATCCCAGCATCCACTGTCTATTACCTCTTAACTATTTTATCATAAACCTACCTGGAACTAATGTGTTGTGTTTAGCACTAATAAAGAATGCTGTCAAGCGGCTTTTTAAAAAAGTCCAGTTGTACTGAATTTACTTGATTCCTGTTCTATCTAGTTCAATAGCAATTTAATTTTAAGAAGTAATCAAATATGTTTGACATGATTTATTTTCACAAACCTATACTGTCTCCTACCAATTAAATTGCACTTTTCCAAATTTAATGCTGAGCAGAGCCTTAAATATCAGCCCAAACTCTCCTCCCAATGAAAACAACAGAATTACCTTGGTCTACAGTCATTCATTCTTTATTAAAAAATAATGGGATGTTATTTTCAGGTTTATAATCATTCATTAAATCTTCCAATTCACTCCTAAAAGCAGATGCAATAAATGTTACCAAGTGAAATGATAGATTCTCTAATCAGGCTCATCCCCACCCCAGAGGCAGTCCATTAATACAAGGTGTTTTGTCTAATTATATCCTCTCTAAAGCATTGTAATACATCTGTAGGATTGGCTGTCTCATGGTTTCTTTTTAAGGTGAGCAAATATATTGCTTCCTGTTGTGAAAGAAGAGTATGATGGAAAGGGATTATGCATAACCACTTCTCTTCACTAATTAATACCTTGGCTATAGTACGTCTTCTGTAAAACTTGAATCTCTTTGCCCTCGTTCAAAGCCAGTTCCGGAATCTGGCTGCGTTTCAGATCTAGTTACATATGTTGCTCATCTTTGTATCAGGGAAGAGTTGGAGAAGCAGTTTTGGCATGAAAGAGTATGGATGAAGGATTCACAAAGCTCTCTACATGGTGATTTTTCAACGGCCACAAATAGAAATCAGGAGATTCTGCCTGCAGCATTTACTGTGAGCCAGGGTCTATGATGGGGGCTTTAAATAGGGAAAGTATCGCTGAGAAAAGTTAAGTAATTTCCTTAGTAATAAAATGAAGAAGCAGATAGACACTGGATTCAAACAAGGTTCTGTTCAAAGTTCATAAGGCTTCCATCACACCATGCTGTTCTTTCTGCACCACTCTCTTCATGATCCCTTTTAGTATTCAGTTCAGTTCAGTTCAGTCGCTCTGTCGCGTCCAACTCTGCAACCCCATGAATCGCAGCACTCCAGGCCTCCCTGTCCATCACCAACTCCCAGAGTTAACTCAAACTCATGTCCATAGAGTCAGTAATGCCATCCAGCCATCTTATCCTCTGTCGTCCCCTTCTCCTGCCCCCAATCCCTCCCAGCATCAGAGTCTTTTCCAAAGAGTCAACTCTTCGCATGATGTGGCCAAAGTACTGGAGTTTCAGCTTTAGCATCAGTCCTTCCAAAGAACACCCAGGACTGACCTCCTTTAGAATGGACTGGTTGGATCTCCTTGTAGTCCCAGGGACTCTCGAGAGTCTTCTCCAACACCGTAGTTCAAAAGCATCAATCCTTCAACACTCAGCCTTCTTCATAGTCCAAATCTCACATCCATACATGACCCCTGGAAAAACCATAGCCTTGACTAGACAGATCTTTGTTGGCAAAGTAATGTCTCAGCTTTTGAATATGCTATCTATGTTGGTCATAACTTTCCTTCCAAGGAGTGAAAGTGAAGTGAAGTCACTCATTCATGTCTGGACTCTTTGCGACCCCGTGGACTGTTGCCTACCAGGCTCTCCCACCCATGGGATTTTCCAGGCAAGCATACTGGGGTGGGTTGCCATTTCCTTCTCCAGGAGATCTTCCCAACCCAGGGATTGAACCCGGGTATCCTGCATTGTAGGCAGACGCTTTACCATCTGAGCCACCAGGGAAGTACCTTCCAAGGAGTAAGTATCTTTTAATTTCATGGCTGAAATCACCATCTGCAGTGATTTTGGAGCCCAAAAAATTAAAGTCTGACACTGTTTCTACTGTTTCCCCATCTATTTCCCATGAAGTGATGAGACCAGATGCCATGATCTTTGTTTTCTGAATGTTGAGCTTTAAGCCAACTTTTTCTCTCTCCTATTTCACTTTCATCAAGAGGCTCTTTAGTTCCTCTTCACTTTCTGCCATAAGGGTGGTGTCATCTGCATATCTGAGGTTATTGATATTTCTCCCGGCAATCTTGATTCCAGCTTGGGCTTCTTCCAGCCCAGTGTTTCTCATGATGTACTCTGCATATAAGTTAAATAAGCAGGGTGACAATATACAGCCTTGATGTACTCCTTTTCCTATTTGGAACCAGTCTGTTGTTCCATGTCCAGTTCTAACAGAAGTGTGCTGGCTGCAACGGACCGGGCAGAAGCACAGCTGAGAGGAAGCACGCCCGAGGTCAGGGGCAGCGACCGGGAGGAGCAACCCCACACCCAAGGAGCAGTGGCTGTGCAGGTGCAGGAGGGCCGAGAGAAGCTACTCCACATTCAAGGTCAGGAGTGGTGGCCGTGAGGAGATACCCCTCCTCCAAGGTAAGGAGCAGCAGCTGCACTTTGCTGGAGCACCCATCAAGAGCTACTCCACGTCCAAGGTAAGAGAAACCCAAGTAACACGGTAGGTTTGCGAGAGGGCATCAGAGAGCAGACACACTGAAACCATAATCACAGAAAACTAGTCAATCTGATCACATAGACCACAGCCTTATCCAACTCAATGAAACTAAACCATGCCGTGTGGGGCCACCCAAGACGGGTGGGTCATGGTGGAGAGGTCTGACAGAATGTGGTCCACTGGAGAAGGGAGTGGCAAACCACTTTAGTATTCTTGCCTTGAGAACCCCATGAACAGTGTGAAAAGGCAAAATGATAGGATACTGAAAGAGGAACTCCCCAGGTCAGTAGGTGCACAATATGCTACTGGAGATCAGTGGAGAAATAACTCTAGAAAGAATGAAGGGATGGAGCCAAAGCAAAGACAATACCCAGTTGTGGATGTGACTAGTGATAGAAGCAAGGTCCGATGCTGTAAACAGCAATATTGCATAGGAACCTGGAATGTCAGGTCCATGAATCAAGGCAAATTGGAAGTGGTCAAACAGGAGATGGCAAGAGTGAATGTCAACATTCTAGGAATCTGCGAACTAAAATGGACTAGAATTGTGAATTTAACTCAGATGACCATTATATCTACTACTGCGGGCAGGAATCCCTCAGAAGAAATGGAGTAGCCATCATGGTCAACAAAAGAGTCTGAAATGCAGTACTTGGATGCAATCTCAAAAATGACAGAATGATCTCTGTTCGTTTCCAAGGCAAACCATTCAATATCATGGTAATCCAAGTCTATGCCCCAACCTGTAACACTGAAGAAGCTGAAGTTGAATGGTTCTATGAAGACCTACAAGATCTTTTAGAACTAACACCCAAAAAAGATGTCCTTTTAGTATCATCGGTGAGCAAAGATGAGATTGTGTTGGATAATCCTTGACATTTGGAGCACAAGCAGCAATAATACCATCAGTCATCCAGTCAACTGATCTACTATTCATACAGTGTCTTTGGGTTCAGCTAAGAAATCCAAAATCACTGCAGATGGTGATTGCAGCCATGAAATTAAAAGATGTTTGCTCCTTGGAAGAAAACTTATGACCAACCTAGACAGCATATTAAAAAGCAGAGACATTACTTTGCCAACAAATGACCATCTAATCAAGCCTATGGTTTTTTCACTGGTCATGTATGGATGTGAGAGTTGGACTATGAAGAAAGCTGAGCACTGAAGAATTGATGCTTTGAACTGTGGTGTAGGAGAAGACTCTTGAGAGTCCCTTGGACTGCAAGGAGATTCAACCAGTCCATTCTAAAAGAGACCAGTCCTGAGTGTTCATTGGAAGGACTGATGTTGAAACTGAAACGCCAATACTTTGGCCACCTGATGCAAAGAGCTGACTCATTTGAAAAGACCCTGATGCTGGGAAGGATTGAAGGCAGGAAGAGAAGGGGACAACAGAGGATGAGATGTTTGGATGGCATCACCGACACAATGGACATGGGTTTGGATGGACTCTGAAGATAGAGATGAGTCTGGGTAAACTCTGGGCGTTGGTGATGGACAGGGAGGCCTGGCATGCTGTGTTCAAGGGGTTACAAAGAGTTGGACATGACTGAGTGACTGAACTGAACTGAATTGAAGAAATATACTACAGAGGAAGAATATTCTTATCCAATGCCATTGTAGTTTTTGCAAAGCCTAGATCGTATAGTAACTGATTAGTAACCACTTTTAACTGAGTAGATTTGTTGGTTACTTTGTTAAAGATTTGAACCATGCATTTGAGGAATTTTTTCTTTTTTTTGGAAAAGTTTTCTCATAAATATAAGACAACACTGGAAGATACATAACCAAATACTAAAAGAAAATATATTGCAAACCAAACACACACACACACACACACACACACACACACACACACACATACACACACAAAACTAGAAGACTTCCAAGCAGGGGGATCAATATAGATTGACATAAAATATATACAAGTAGTTGGGTTGAGTTTAGCTTCAGATGATGAGTAGAATTTTTGTATATGGATGGGAGAGGAAACTGTTTTCCAGGAGCAGGAAGGCCATAGACTATAAGATCATAAAGACAAAATTGAATGTGTTGTATTCCAGTATAGCATGGTGGATCAGAGACTGGACATGAGACCTTGAAAGTGGTGATGCACTTTAATTAAGTGGGCTCAGATTTTGAACACACCTTAGAAGAAGATGGGTTAATGATTGGGGACATGTCCTGGCAAGTCTTACAGGTGCATTAAATGAGCATGAGGTGAAAGTGAAGTAACAAACGAGATGCTTTTGTCTTGATAAGCATACAAAATTAACACAGATGCTGGATAACTCTGGGAAATGCTGGAAAGCTAAACATGGTGGCCTAGGGAAATGGTACTGGTGCATGGAAGAGACACACTATTAAAATAAAAGTGTGCTGTCATCGTGACCTGTCGTCTTTTGCTCTGTGTGCTGGGGGAAATAATCTAACCTCCTAGGAAACTGAAGCACTCATCTGTATAAAACCTCAATCATAAGGTTTTCGTGAGGATTTATTTAAACCTGGGACGACATATAACAGGCCCGATTCTGGAGTGATGTAATCAGCCTATGTCTTAATTTGGGATGCCACAACAAACCCCATAGACTAGATGGCTTAAGCAACTGCACTTTATTTGCTCACAGTTCCAGAAGCTGGGAGTCCAAGACCAAGGAGCGACAGTGTTCAGCTTCTGCGGAGGGCCGTCTTTCTGGTTTGTAAACATCTTCTTTCTGTGTCTGCACATTGCCTTTCCTAGGCGTATGTGTGAGAGAGAATGCATTCTCTCTTATAAGGATATGAATCCTAGCAAGTCAGGGTCCAATCTTCATGGATCTCATTCAACCTTAATAACTTTCATAAAATCCCTGTCTCCAAATAAAATCACATTGGAGATTAGGGCTCCAGTATATGAATTGTGGAGGAAGACAGTTCAATCCAGAGCAACCTCTATGTGTTTGTAGCCATGACATTGAGGGAACTGGCATGAGTCCACCTACATGTGTTAATACACAATATTTGCTTTTTCTCTTTCTGACAAGTCACTCCTTATGACTGTCTCTAGGTCCACCACAATAAAAATTAATTTTAAAATGTTAAAATGAAAAGAAAAAAAAAATTGGCATGGAAAGTTAAGAATGGAAATTGGCCAGATGTAGCCACTAACCAGAGAAGGAAAATGAAGAAATGGAACAAAGTAAAAGGCATGTCAACATTTGAGGAATCATGGTCCATATTGGAATAATGCTTCCTATCTCTATTAACCCTCTTCTTCTAACTTCACTTTCCAAAGGAAAAATCATTCATGCTCTCATCAAGTATGACCCTTTAAAAACTGATCACACATTACTAGCTCTTCATTTCCATTAAAATAGAAAACTCAATTTTGGTTCCTACTTCCAGGAAAATTCTCAGAGGAACCCATGATATTCTTTTGGGTAATATTTTTTGTCATGGAAGTAATTTGACATGCTTCTTATTTTCTAATTCAATATTTCTTCAACATTTTATACAAAAAGTCCAGAAAAGAGATTTCATTGACCCCTTGGGACTATCTTTTCTTTAGTGAGCTTTCTACAAATTCTACCCATGTGGCTTTGCATCATTTCCAAATTCTGAAAAAGTTATTGGAGGAAGGTATATAATATCCTATTACACTTCTGCAATGTATTATGTTTAGAGTTTACCAGGGGTGTGATGTGTATATGTGCACGTACACGCATTTTGTCTGTCTGATGATTCCTCTAAAAAGAGCAGAGTTATGTGATTTCATGAAAACCTAGCCTTTTTTCTTTGCTTAACTGGGACGTAATCATTTGAAGGGTACTGCCAACTTAGATGGGCTTCCCAGGTGGCACAGTGGTAAGGAATGAATCTGTCTGCCAATGAAGCAGACGCAAGAGATGCAGGTTGAATCTCTGGGTCGGGAAGACACCCTGGAGTAGGAAATAGCAACCAGCTCCCATATTCTTGCTGGACAATTCCATGGACAGAGGAGTCATAGCCACAAGCCATGGGGTCACAAATAGTTGGACATGACTGAGTGAGCACACACCCTTTACTACAGAATAGATGAAACTTTAGGAATTGTGATTAACAGCATGTGATCGTCAATTGCATTGAATACATAATAAACTTGAGGTTTTCCTCAAGAGGATATTATCTAGGAGATGAGCGTGGGATGGATGGAGAGTTTTAGTGGTGATTTTCATAATTAAGTGCTATAATCAAACTCATAACATGTATATTACAAATTTCCCCCCAAGTTTAGCAGCCCAGGTCTAAGAACCTAGTTCTTCTGCTATAGTTATTGATTAATAAAGTTTCTTTCCCTCATAAGCATTTTATAAGTACATACCATTTTGTAAAAACTCAAGATTTTTCAAAATATTTTATACATTGTTGTCGTGGCAACAAAAAGTATATTGAGGTTAAAAAAACATTATTTTATATTTTATCATTTTATGGTATACTGTAATATAAAGTTAACTTATTATAGCCTCCAAGAATATTCATAAACCTTGTAGACAAATTTCACTCTCATTTAATAATGGACAAGGGTTATTTAATATTTGATTTTAGATTGAAAGAAAGTCAGGAAATTAAACATTGATTTTCAGACCTAATGTGTGGAATGATTGCATTTCATACTTACAAAACGATTTGTTTATTTATTTTTAAATATTTGTTTCTGAAATATGAGGTGAGAGAAGTGGTTTATGTATTCCAAGTGCAAGCACTTCGCATATGACATGTTGTTTGTGAGGATGCTGTTTACTCCCTCAAGACAAAAGTCAAATTGGATTTAATCATCACTAAATTTTCACTTTTTAGCACTGGTTTTCAAAGCGCTATGAGACACCTTGATGTGCTCTGAGAATCTGGATCAGATGAACGCACCTTTAAGATCCCGTGAAACTGCGTGCACATCAGCGCTCCTTACGCTTCCTGTCTGCAGCCAACAGTGCTTTATGAGCATGGATTCAATAATATGACTGAGAATAAAATAATTTAAAGCTGTGTCATGCTTCCAGCCCCATAACCACTAGCAATGCTCAAGTGAGGGATAAATTGTATGGCTGGGTCATTCAATTCACCCCAAACGATGAATATATTCAGCAGTGATTCCATCAACATGTATGGAGAACGTACAATGTACAAAACATTTTACATGGATATTCATTCTATTTGACTTTCACAATAATTTTAGAAACTTGGAACTCTGCATGATGCACGTTCAATGGGCTAGGAAACGCAAGCTCATGGAATAATAGCCAGTGAGTGGTTTTGTTTTGTTTTGTTTTGTTTTTTCCTGTGTGGTACTCAGATTAAGGGGGCAGCAGAGGATGAGATGGTTAGATAACATCACCAACTCAATGGACATGAATTTGAGTAAACCCTCTGAGATAGTGGAGGAGAGAGGAGCCTGGTATCCTGTAGTCTATGGGGTAACAAAGAATCAGACACAGATTAGCTACTGAACAGCAACCAGATTCTAAGTTCTTGAAATATGTTTTCTCATTTAATCCTTAGAGAAAACTAATGAAAGAGGTATTATTACTATTTCCATTTAATGAATAAAGGAATTGAGACTTATTTAGTGGACTCATCAAATAGCACACCATCTGCTGATAAAAAGAGCCAATGTCAGGTCATCTAATCTCAGAGCCCAAGTTCTCACCACCATGGTTCATAAAAGGCAGAACCAATAGTCAAACCAGGTTTATCCGAACCTTAGTTTACTTGATATCTATCCATTTATCTATGCATGTAAAAAGTAACAAACATGGTATTGTCATTTATACTAGTGTGAACTTACCAGAACACTCCACCTATGGTAGAAACACTGACTGATTGTCACTGCTCTATGCAGCTGGTAAGAGCCTTTCAATGTTCCTGCTCAAGATGCTTATATCTCTTGGCTTCTGGGACAAAAAACATATCTGATTTTCCTCTAAAACCTCTGGCCACAAATTCTCATTTTCCTTTGCTAATTGCTCCCTGCCTTTTAAAACTTGGAGTGTGCTAGGACTCTGCCTTGAGTTACATTTTTTCATTTCTTTTCTGCATTCACTTGTTTTTTAAAAGGTTTTCTTTCTTTTTTATTATTTGAGCATGGTGGTCACAGTCCAAGTCATGGAGCTTGATCCTATTACTTCAGAAGAATGGGCAGAAAAAAGGATAAGAAATGGCAGTGAAGGGACTCCTGGAAAAATCAGCAGATGAAGAGCAAACTGTGTGTGTGTGTGGGCACACGTGGGTGGGTGTGATGCAGGCGCCTGAAATCGGTGTTACTTAGTTGACTATAAAAATCATTTCATGATGTATATGTATATCAAATCATGATATTGTACATCTCAGCTATCCACAAATCTTACTTAAAAGCTAAAATTAAAAAAAAAAAAAAAGACCAAATGAATGATGTTACTGACTACCCAGACTGATAGGAGGAAAAAAAAAAAAAAAAACACTGAACTGTGGGGGAAAAGTGTGAAGAGAGTTTAAAAGCAGAGGAAGCAAGAAGCCCCTGCACTTGATGCAAAGCAGAAAATGCAAGGAGGACTTAAAAGGAGAAAGCGGATTGGGCAGCAGTGCGGCAAAGTGAGCTCAGACGTTTATGGAAGGAGGGGGAAGTGGAATCCATTGTAATTTTACAAAAGAGAGGAGAAGGGAATAAATGATGATAAAAGGTATGAACATTTCCACTCATCTACCATTCAGGATTTATTGAGCATGTACTTTACGCCTAGAATTATTCGAGGAACTGGGTACACACAGTGAACAAAACAGAAAGATAAACCTTGTCTTCCTAGAGTTGCATTCTGATGGACAGATGAAAGCAAATATTGCTATTAATGTACATAGAGTATTATATGTAAAATACATACAACTTGTTAATTCCTACTTCTATAATACTAGTTTTGTATCTGTGCTAGCTTATTTACTATGTTAAGCTCCTCAAATTTAAAAACCCTCTATTTATTTTATTCATTGCTTTATCTCTTTCTAATATACTCTTGTTTTACTTCATTCAATATAAAATATGTATTGGAGGGGACTCTCCTGGTGGTCCAGTGTTAAAACTTCACCTTTCAATACAGAGGGTGCTGGTTTGACCTCTAGCTGTGGAGCTAGGATCCCACATGACTTGTGGCCAACAGAGTAAAACCATGAAACAGAAGCAATATTGAAACAAATTCAATAAAGACTTTAAAAAATGGTCCATATCAAGAAAAAACTTTGAAAAAATTAAATTAAATAAAATATGTATTGGAAAAAGAAATAATAGGATTTGCTGGTCATTTGCTGTGGCAGACCAAAAAGAAAAAAAAAGGGGCGGTGGGGAATGAGAAGGAAAGGGAAAGAGGGGAGGGAGAAGAGATTTGTGTTTTATCAAATTCTGTCTGATTCTCTTCACCTGCTTTCCTCCTCCTTCTCATCTTTGAACCATTCATGAGACCAGGTAGATTTCAACCCTTGAGTCTAAGCTTCTTTTTTCATGATCTAAGCTTGGTTTACCCAGAATTCTGATGACATATATCTTAACACATGCTCAGCAGAATTCTGCTTGATCATTCTTAACAACAAATTGGATGTCCTCTTATTTACAAGGGTTTTCAGAATTATTGACAATTCTTGGTTCACTATCGTGCTAGTACAGGGAACCAGAATCACTATTTTCCCATCCTCCACCTCGTCTCCCCAGTAGAACCTCCCAATACACACACAGCAAACACATGCCACATTCTCTGAAACCACCAAATGTGAAAAACATATTCTTTTCCCCCCATACCAGTGAATGTTATGCCACTTCCTTACTTTATAAAGAGCACACAGGGGCTGATATTTTCCCAGCAGAATGTCATCATTTGCTTTTCAAAGCAAGCACCAAATTTAAAAGTATTGTGGGAAGGAAATGCAAATGATGTAAGGCTGATATCTTCTTAACAAGTTAAACTGTTACTAGGCACCTGGAATCATCTAGGGAAGGAGCATGGGACCAGCCACAGAGCAACTCTTCTAGTAGCTGAGACCCTTGGTGGGGGGGTGGGGTGGGGGGGTGGGGAGGGTGCTCAGCATCACAGTATCTTACTTGATTCCTAAGCCTTGCTGACTCTTACCTTCCTTGCTGACATTGTCTCTCTGGGTTTTATTTGAAGGCTGATAAACACTACCCCAAACACTAATGGGTTCACTTGGAAAAATCCATTTAATCTAAACCTAGTAGGAAGTTTGTTGACATCAAACAACATCAAGTTTCTTGATGATGAACTAGACCCCATGGAGAAATTTATCTGTAAACAGTGAATCAGGACAGAAGGAAAGTTAGGAGTACTTGAAAGACAATGAAATAGCAAGGTGGCCAAAACCATTTCCTGTACCTGTGGTGTGTAATTCGTTTGTTCTTGATCTTAAATTCCCCCAGCTGAAAACTGCCAGTTCTGATAATAACTCAAAGAGCATTAGTGCCAAAAGTCCATGCTTTTCCTTAAGAAAGGCTCCATATAATTGTTTAAACTCTTCCTTTTCAACATTAAGACCATCTTGAGAAAGAGGTGTGTGTGTGTGTTGAGGGGGCTGTATTAGTTCAGTCTGCTAAAAAAAAATACAAACTGACACTTAGATCTTAGTTGCTAAATAGCACCTTAAAATGAGATCAGATCTTTCTGGAAGACAAAGAATGCTTCAGAGAGGAATCAGGGACAGTACAAAATGAACTGAAAACATAAATCTGTACTCTAAATAAAGACAGGCTCAAAGAATGATGGGGATGTGCCAGGTGGCTATAGGGGCCAGTAAGAAGGAATTTCCTTTATCCAAATTAAGGACAGTTTGAGCATCAAAATAAATAACTATTAACAATTAATTATGACCATTGAAAAAATCAGTAAATACATAGAGATGTAAATCACTCAGAAAGAATAGTTATTCCTTACAATGGAGTGCTAACCAATAAATGTAGAAAAAATAGTGGAATTGAGAAATAATCACCTGGTTATACTACAATAATTATACCAAAATAATATGGGCAATTAATGGATGCTAATACCGATAGGGGAATGCTTGATGAAAAATGGAATACTTATATAGTCTCCAGAAATTTTCCCACTAGATGCTTATTAAATAAAAAGGAAAAAAGTAACTTGATAGTGGAGAAGCTTGGCAGTTTAAGCAAGTAATCAAAGTGTAACATCATCAGTAATGGAACAAATATATATTATGTGGTTCTTAACATGAAGCACTGAGAAAGATAAGACACTATTTCTGTGGTATTCTTGCCAAAAGTACACAACCTGATTTTAATCACAACAAGACATCAGGCAAACTAAGATTGAGAGAGAAATTCTCCAAAGTAACTGGCCTGAATATTTTTAATGTAAAGGTCATGAAATGTAAAGTAAGTCCAAGAAATTGTTTTACATTAAAGGAGACTCAAGAGATTTGACAGCTAAATGAAACTTATTATTCTGAATTGGATCCTATAGTCTTTTTTTTTTCCTTTTGTTATAAAGTGCATTACTGAAACAAACATTTTTGAATAAGATTTATAGATTATTTTCACAGTGTCAATTATTATTCATTTTTATAATAGTTCAGTTCAGTTCAGTCACTCAGCCATGTCCGACTCTGCGATCCCATGAACCGCAGCACGCCAGGCCTCCCTGTCCATCACCAACTCCCAGAGTCCACCCAAAACCATGTCCATTGAGTCGCTGATGCCATTCAAACATCTCATCCTCTGTTGTCCCCTTCTCCTCCTGCCCCCAGTCCCTCCCAGCATCAAAGTCTTTTCCAATGAGTCAGCTCTTCACATCAGGTGGCCAAAGTATTGGAGTTTCAGCTTTAGCATCAGTCCTTCCAATGAACATCCAGGGCTGATCTCCTTTAGGATGGACTGATTGGATCTCCTTGCAGTCCAAGGGACTCTCAAGAGTCTTCTCCAACACCACAGTTCAAAAGCATCAATTCTTCGGCGCTCAGCTTTCTTTATAGTCCAACTGTCACATCCATACATGACCACTGGAAAAACCATAGCCTTCACTACATGAACCTTTGCTGGCAAAGTAATGTCTCTGCTTTTTAATAAGTTGTCTAGGTTGGTCATAACTTTCCTGCCAAGGAATAAGTGCCTTTTAATTTCATGGCTGCAATCACCATCTGCAGTGATTTTGGAGCCCAGAAAAATAAAGCCAGCCACTGTTTCCACTGTTTCCCCATCTATTTCCCATGAAGTGAAGGGACTAGATGCATTGATCTTAGTTTTCTGAATGTTGAGTTTTAAGCCAACTTCTTCACTCTTCTCTTTCACTTTCATCAAGAGGCTCTTTAGTTCTTCACTTTCTGCCATAAGGGTGGTGTCATCTGCACATCTGAGGTTGCTGAGATTTCTTCTGGCAATCTTGATTCCAGCTTGTGCTTCCTCCAGCCCAGCATTTCTCTTGATGTACTCTGCATATAAATTAAATAAGCAGGGTGACAATATACAGCCTTAACGTACTCCTTTTCCTATTTGGAACCAGTCTGTTGTTCCATGTCCAGTTCTAAATGTTACTTCCTGACCTGCATACAGGTTTCTCAAGAGGCAGGTCAGGTGCTCTGGTATTCCCATCTCTTTCAGAATTTTCCACAGTTTATTGTGATCCACACAGTCAAAGATTTTGGCATAGTCAAAAAAGTAGAAATAGATGTTTTTCTGGAACTCTCTTGCTTTTTCCATGATCCAGCGGATGTTGGCAATTTGATCTCTGGTTCCTCTGCCTTTTCTAAAACCAGCTTGACCATCTGGAAGTTCACAGTTCACATATTGCTGAAGCCTGGCTTGGAGAATTTTGAGCATTAATTTACTAGCTTGTGAGATGAGTGCAATTGTGTGGTAGTTTGAGCACTCTTTGGCATTGCCTTTCTTTGGGATTGGAATGAAAACTGACTTTTTCCAGACCTGTGGCCACTGCTGAGTCTTCCAGATTTGTGTCCTATAGTTATATACAGGAACATCATTGTTTTTAGGAAATGTACACTGAGGTATTTAAAGATAAGTTTGCATGATGTTTACAGCTTATTCTCTAACAGCTCAGGAAAAAATACTGCTGTGTTTCTGTGCACACGTGTGTGTGAGAGAGGGAAGGAAAAAGTGAGAGCAGATGTACAAAATATTGACATCTGAGGAATTTTATTGAAGGTATTTGGATGGTTTTTTCAACTTTTTAATCAAGCTGAAATTGCTGCTGTTGCTTAGTTGCTAAGTCGTGTCTGAGTCTTTTGCGATGCCGTGGACTACATGTAGCCCACCAGCGTCTCATGTTGCCATTTCCTTCTCCAGGGGATCTTCCTGACCCAGGCTCAAACCTGCATCTCCCACATTGGCAGGGAGATTCACTGTCACTGAGTCACCAGGGAAGCTTAAACCATAAATTATTTAAAGAAGATACAGGAAGCTCAAACCTCCGTGACAATCCAGATGGGTGGGAAGGGGTGGGAAGTGGGAGAGAGGTTCAAGAGGGAGGGGTCATGTGTACACCTATGCCTGATTCATGCTGATATATGGAAGAAACCAACACAATATTGTAAAGCAATTATCCTTCAATTAAAAGTAAATAATTTTTTTAAAGGTTAAACATTTTAAAGTTAAAAACTATATATAATATATATTGAAAGACATGTCACATGAGATTGATGATAATGTATTTTCCTGCTTTTAAAGATTCAATTAGTTTACCTCCCCGACTTTAGTATTTTAAAAGAAAATTTTACAGTCCTCTGGTGAAGTCTTAAAAACGGAGGTTCTGTCTCATCTTACTAGGAGTCCACAAGATCTTTAAATTACATACACAACAAAACAAACATATCATTTGTCTGTAATTTTCAGGCAGTGGTCTGTCTTCAAACTTCACAAATGCCTTTGAGATTCATTTTACTAATGGCAGCGAGTTCCCAGACTGGCACTTCAGGGCTTGCCCGGAACACTTGGCTCAAAATTTCCTTTAGGCATCCCAGAAGATCCACAATCAAGAATAAAGGAGCAGGATGAGGAACACCAGGGCTGAGACTCCTTGCCTGAGAAATTCTGATTAGTTACTTTTGTTAATCCTGCTTGTCTCCTTGGAAAACAAGGATCAGCACTTAGACCTACTAGAATTACAGTAGGGAGAAAAGGTGATACAGTAATCTTTTTTTCTCCTTTTGTGGATTATCTTCCCCAAAGATGCTCTTTGGAAACAAAGAAAAAGCAGCAGGAGATGAAGAATTTGAAGTCAGATAGATGCTTGTTTAAAACTGGCAAATCGTTTATTTTATTTATTTTCATTAATTAATTTGTATTGCTGTATAGTTGCTTTGCAACGTTGTGCTGGTTTCTGCTGTACAGCAAAGTGAGTCAGCTATACGCGCACATATATATCCCCTCCCTTGTGGACTGCCTTCCCATTTAGGGCACTACAGAGCGCTGAATCTACCCTGTGCTACAGGGTAGATTCTCATTAGTTATCTATGTTGTACTTAGTATCAGTAGTGTGTACGTGTGAATCCCAATCTCCCAATTCCTCTCATCTTCCCTTTTCTCTCTTGGCATCCTTAAGTTTTTCTACATCTGTGACTCTATTTCTGCTTTGTAAATACGTTCACCAATACCATTTTTCTAGATTCCACATAGATGCACTAATAGATGGTATTTATTTTTCTCTTTCAGACTTACTTCTGACACTTCCAGGTCCATCTACATCTCTACATATGACCCATTTTCATTCCTTGTTATGGCTGAGTAATATTCCATTGTATATATGTACTGCTGCTGCTGCTGCCAAGTCACTTCAGTCGTGTCTGACCCTGTGCAACCCCATAGATGCAGCCCACCAGGCTCCCCCACCCCTGGGAGTGGTTTGCCATGTCCTTCTTCAATGCATGAAAGTGAAAAGTGAAAGTGAAGTTGCTCAGTCGTGTCTGACTCTTCGCGACCCCATGGACTGAGGCCTACCAGGCTCCTCCGCCCATGGGATTTTCCAGGCAAGAGGACTGGAGTGGGGTGCCATCGCCTTCTTTATTCATTCTTGTGTTGATAGATGTTTAGGTTATTGCTATGCCCTGGTTATTGTGAATAGTGCTACTCTGAACATTGGGATGCATGTATCTTTTTGAACTATAGCTTCCTCTGGGAATATGCCCAAGAGTAGGACTGTTGGGTCACATGGTAGCTTTATTTTTAAATTTTTTTAAGGAACCTGGGCAAATTATATTAAAGACTTTAAACTTGGTATACTTACTTATCTATGAAAACATGGAAGCTAATCATGTTGGGGTGTATTTCCAAAAATAAATAAGCTAAGATGTGGAACGTGCTATATATTCCCCATTTACCCCATCAGGTCTTCTCTTCATCTTTCTCCATCCTATTCTGTGTCCTAAGAAACTGACCTAGAAGACTGGCCTCCCCACGCTTCATTGGCCTGGAGCAGTTTGGACAAACTATGGCATAATGAGGAGATCAAGAGTTAGCAAGAGAAAAAGGTACGGCATTTATTCCCCCACATCCCTCCCTGTAAAGACACTGTTTGGCAGTGGCTGCCATATTTTTCTCTCTTGGACTCTCCTTCTCCTGCAAGGACACCTCTCACAGGTAAGGGTGACTCTTCCTTGGTTCTATCTGTCTACTTCACTAGGGTGATACTACCTTCCCACCATCACTCTTCCTAGAGTGCTTCACCATCCTCTCACGGTTCCCTTAATCTTGCCTTCAAAAATAGTCCCTTCATTTATCTCTCCTCAATGATCCCGTTGCCACCTTCCAGCTGCTTGCTACTAGGACATAGACTGACTCAAGAACACTTCCTGGCATTCAAAGGAAGCCAGTGTTACAATCCTTACTTCAACCGGCTCTGCCATAGTCAAGTTTAAGAACCTCACGCTAATGAAGGACAGGTTCTCCTTTGCTCTTTGAGGTTGGAAGGAGACTCTTGTTATGATACTTCAACTTTTTCATAACAAAATCCTTACCAGGAATGGCCTTACCAAACTTTAAATAAAAAGCAATCTCATTTGCAAAGCAGAAAAAGAGACACAGACATAAAAAGAAAATCTACAGACACCAAAAGGGGAAAGCTGAGGGGCAAGGGGCGGCGGGATGAACTGGGAGGTTGGGATGGACAATATATGCATTACTGTTACTATATATAAAATGATAAATAATGAGAACATCCGGGAACTGTACTCAATGCTGTGTGGTGACCTAACTGGGAACTGATTCATTTTAGTGTACAGTAGAAGCTAACACAACATTGCAAAGCAACTACACACTAATAAATATTATTATTATTATTTTATTTTTGAAAAAGGCAACCTCAATGATTAGCTATCGGGTCATGTCCCTGAAAAAAAAGAGTCCAGACTTTGCTTCTTTGCTGTCCTGTGGCCCATGTGCTAAAAAGATGAGGTGATTCATGTTTAATGTACTGTTTATTAAGCATTAGCAATAATGTCCCTTAATATTTTCTATAATAGCATCAGCCAAAGGGGGAGAAAGGAAAGGAGCAAACGAGCTTAATATAGTAAAACTCTATGATTACTGACCTTGCAGAGCCGTTTCATGCCTATGATCTTATTTATTTTCTTAGCTATTACTTCAATAGGTTGTGTAATATCTGAAACCCACCTCAATTTGCTCCTTGTTCTTGGCGTTATTCCCTCTCTAGCACCAAACATCTGGGAGCATTTTACAAGGCTTTCCTGTAATCTGGCAAACTCTGCTCACATGTGTCTTTCAGGAGTCCAATTTTCTCCACCCAGTAATTGGCCAATGCAGAGAAACAAAGTATCATTTTATTTTACATAACAGCACTATGTAAAATGATTCACTAATTCAGTGCTGAAAAATAATAATCACAAGTTGGAAGACTGAAAAACACATGTGAGAAGACAGCACCCAGGAAAATCTAGGTTCCTAGTGCTTACACAAGCTCACTCTTGCCCCCTGCAGTTTGCTGAGAGACAGAGAAAGAGTTTGTAATTAGCCTTGTGTTTTGCTTGCAAATTTCAGCTGAAATGTTCATTTGCCTTATAAGAAGCTGTCAGGACCTCCAGGAATACACCACACAACAGTGTTATTTAGAAACAATTTTGATTCCACAGCACATAACAAATATCTTTGTTCTTCCTTTGTCTCCACTTCTTGTTAATAGAGAAAATTGTCCAGGAAAACTGCAACCCTCAACTTAATATGGATCACTATGCGTTGCACTTCTTACAATTTGAAATAAATGTCTACATAAAAGAAAGATACAGCAATAGCTAATGCTTCTCCCTGGATAATAATACAATTTTGAAGAATAGAATGCTTAAGTAAATAAATTGGACAAGCTTATCTTATCGCCTGCAGTTTCATTTTACTAATGAGATTGCTGAGAAAATTTCCCCTTGAGAGCCCTGCAATTCAGCACCCATGCCTCTGGACAGTACCATCTCAGCAAGTATCTATGCAAAACCACCCAACTGAATGGAAATTGAGGAATATAAAATGATTTTCTGTGGTGAGTAAGACCTACAAGCCAAATCTTTCAATATCCCCCCTCTAGCTGGTGATGGACAGGGAGTCCTGGTGTGCTGCGCTTCATGGGGTCGCAAAGAGTTGGACACGACTGAGCGACTGAACTGAACTGAAATGAACTGATACTCTATTAAAAACTGCTATTCTCTGGTTTAAGAAAAATGCAAAAACAAAACAAACACTTTTTTGGCCTCTAATAGCACAAGATAAAATTCAAACAAGACTGCCAAGCAGTCACTCCTCAAACTTACTTTTACAGTCTATTATACAATATCAATCGGAATTTAGGGAAGAATTCATGGTTTCACCTTTTTCTTTTTTTTTCTTAAGTGACTGGACCACATGTCATACCAAATAAATGAAAATGAATACCTTTATTTATTAGTAGTATGATACATTTTAATTTATAAGGCAGTGTTAGTATAGATTCTAAATATACTGTTTTTCAAGCAAGAATTCACAAACCTTAAGTCTGCCCTACAAAGCCTTTGTCAAGTGCTATAAGATTCTGAAGTCATTCTATCTGTTGGCATCGCTAACTAAGCAAACCAGATTGTATCAGATATTAATATATATTAGTTCATCGCTTTTGTCAAACCAAGACTAGCTTTAATTTCTTTTCATTATGGAAATATCTGAAGACAGCTGACAAAATAACCACTGCCCATTTCCTCTACTTTTCATTATATGCACTATTTTTATATGACTCTTCTTACTATGATATAAGCAATCCCTTGCAGCCATTTCCTTTTTTGTGGTTCAGGAACAAACTATAAGACTTTAGGCTTTGTGTTTCCACGAGCAAAGCAGAAGGAAACTTGTACATCTCCAATTCCGTGTTTTATAAATCTATCAAAGCTACTCTTTTGTCATCAGAACTTTGACAGGCTTCTCACACTGAGCTTTCTTAAGCTCACTGTCAATTACAACCCCACGGAGACAACTGCATACTCTTCCAAGAGGCTGTGTCATCAGCTAGAAACAGAATTTATCCTTATCTAGCTTTATGTTTTCAGTGCTATCTATCATTTCCACCTGTAAATATATTTTAGAATATCAATTACATCTTCATTATGTGTGGTAGATTCACATTATACAGAAAGAAATATCATTGTTTCTACAGTTACAGCTATTTCTTTAAATATTTTTAATGTCTGAAAATTGTGGAATAGGACAGGACTGAAGGTAAAGCTGTGGATATAAATCTTGAGACAGAAAAATATCCATTAATCAACAGACATAGAACATATTACTTCAACTAATAACAATTGCATTGAATTATGCCATTATTCAGCCCATAGGTCTCCCTAATTTCCCATAAACATAAGATGAAAGACTATGGCAAAGATTTATTTGTTCATGTATTTATTTATTACCTCCTATGCATCAGGCATTGTTCTGGGTGCTGGGAATACCTCTTTATACAAGACAGAGAAAGTTCTTTTTCTCATGGGTTGCACATTCTAGCTGGGAAAGACAGATGATATTGAATTAAAGGTGTCATAGTAGTAGTGATGAGGAATGCTACTCTAGGCAAGGCGGCCATGACAAATCTTGCTGAGATGATGAAATTTAAGCTGAGATTATGACATTTAAGGCACGACTTGAATGTCAAGGAGCCAACTGTGCAATGATCTGAAGGAAATGTATACCAGTGTGAAGGGACAACCAGTGAAAAAAATTAAAATTAGGACTGATCCATCTCAAACTGTTAGAGAAACAAACATTTGTGGCTGAAGCCCACATTTATTTGATCAACTAGCTGGTAACTTTATGAAAATGAAATATAATCAGATTAGGATATAGATAAATCACAAGATAATTATTCTGAGTGAAAATGCCAAATGGGGAAAAGGAGTACCTACTATATGATTTCATTTACATAAAATTCTCAAAGTACAGACTAAAATTTAGGGACAGAAAGCAAATCAGTGGTTGTCTCTGAGAGTTATGATTACAAAGGGACTCAAGGATATTTGGGGGAATGATGGAAATAGTTGTAATTTTTATTGTGATAATGGTACCATGAATGTATGTATAAATGTCAAAGCCAGTCAAAACTGCATATTTTAAATATGTGCAGTTTATTGTACGTCGATAATGTCTCAATTAAGCTATCATAAAATCAGATTTGTTTGAGTATCTTTCTTTTACAGAGAGTATTTGGTAGTTTTCAGTCATACCCAGCTCATTGTCTAAGTAGTTAATAAAACTTCCTCAATAATTCAACCGTGCTTTCCTGATATCTACATCATATTCACTTGCCTAAGTTTGAGAGACTATATCTCTTTCTAGGGTTTGGAGAGTAAAAGAACATATTTTCCAACTTCAGTTTGTAAACATGCCACCTCAAAGATCTTGAACAGCAGTTAGATAATATAATATGCATATTATTTCAGAATTGCATTTTAATACAGCTAATCCAAAAACCCTGAACTCTTTTTGTTGTTGTTGTCTAGGCGCTGAGTCGTGTCCAACCCTTTTGAGACCCTACAGACTGTAGCCCACCAGGTTCCTCTGTCCATGGGATTCTCCAGGCAGGAATACTAGCGTGGGTTGCCATTTCCTTCTTCAGGGGATCTCCCCAAAGCAGGGATCAAACCTGCATCTCCTGCATTGGCAGGCAGAGTCTTCACTGCTAAACTCCAGGAAAGCCCCTGAACTCATTTAGACTCATACATATACTGGTAAACTTCCTCTCCCACCTTTGACATGTGCTCCTTCCTAGAAAGCTTTATTCTCTTTTCTCTCTCCTCCTCCCTCTCTTCCTCTCCCTTTCTGCTCTTCATCCTTCTCAGTCTGAATATCATTCTCTACTAGGTGAGAACAAAACACGCCATAGGTCAAAGATGTCGCTCCCTTGGGCTTTAAGTCACTTGCAGCTCCAAGGAATCCCTGAAATGTAACTAATGGTGTGTTTTTGTTTGTTTCTCTTTTGGTTTTATATATTCCAATTTCTTTAGGAAATTTAGTATTCCTAACTATACTTATTTACGCTACTAAAACAAAAAACAAAATAAAAAACACCGAGGTCTCAAGGAAGACACAAGCTCTGTGTTGCTGACGTAGTTAATAACAAAAATGCCATTCGACAGAACAGAATGCTTTCTGGAACATCTGTTATAAATCCCAAGAAGTGATTTTGCAGACCTGGCTGCCTGCATCACTCACCCTCTCACCATTCCTGTGTTTACCTAGGGCTCTTCATGGAGCTGTCATAAACATAAATAGAAACACCTAAAACAATGAAGAATTTTACAAATCAAAATTATCATAATTGCTATGCACACATTGGGAAGTCAAGAAAAATTTCAGATTTAAGAATTACCATCATTTTACTCTATGGGAACTAGTGAAACTAACATAGCTTATGCTTAATTCTGTTGTAACTCATACATCTGCGCTGAAGCCATAGATTTGTCTATTTGTAAGCCATGGTTTTTCAAAGTCACTCATGATTATATTAAAAATATCGATTGTTGTTATTTAGTTGCTAAGTTGTGGCTGACTCTGCAACCCCATAGACTATAGCCCACCAGACTCCTCTGTCTACGGAATTTTCTAGGCAAGAATACTGGAGTGAGTTGTTGTTTCCTTCTGCAGGGGAATCTTCCTGACCCAGGGTGGAATCCACATGTCCAGCATTGCTAGGCAGATTCTTTACTGCTGAGCCACATGGAAGCCTTTAGTATTCAGCAACTTATTGGTTCCATTGCTTCTCTTTGGTTCTTATTAAGGTTCTGAATTAGAGCCTGCCAATCTGTTTATCAGATTTGGAGGTAGAAGGGGAGAGTCCATTATTCCTGGAGAGGGGGCGCATTTGCGGTAGAAGATTCGGGGGAAGACAGACATGAGGGTCTTATCAGCTTTCAGGGAAGCCTGAGCCAGCTGCCTTCCTCGGGGCTATAGACACAGAGGTAGGTAAGGACAGTTCCTTTCGGAGGACTCCAGGAGATGACGATGCAGATGGGGGAGGGGTCCTGAAAGACTCTGAGAGTCAAAGCAGCTCCCGAGTGGCTCTAAGAAACCGCTAACTTTCGCACTATTAAGTGACCACAGAGTCCTTGCCTATATCCCCACCTTTTTTCTAATGGTTTAATAAGCCTCCCCTTCGGGGAGGCTTCCTTTACATTCCTTACATTTCCATTCCAACCTGCAGTTCATAAAGGGCAACTTGTTTTCCTAACTAGGTAAACAAGTACAGACACACACACAATCCAGTTAGAAAGAAAAGATTTGCGATTTTACAAAACTACCTCTGTTGTTTAAGCTGGTATCATGGCTGAATGTGCTGGTCCTGGAGATGACCTCTGGGGTTCGAATTTCTGCTCCATCACTTGTGAGTAACTTTAGTCAAGTTATTTAAACTCCCTGTATCTTGGTTTCATCTCTTTAAAATAGGGGCAAAATGCTTTCTTTTACCTCTTAGGACTAGTTGAGGGAATTTTAAAAGCTTATATGAATGAAAACTTAGAATGGTGCTTGGCACTTGTTAAATCAATACACGTCGGTTATTATCATCATTAGCGCCATTAACTCCTGCTTTTCTGATGAGTATATTCAATTCCCTGGGGTCTACATTCCTACAGTACTAATGGCTGAGTGGTAAACTAGGACTCAGCTGCAATGCAAATCATCTCTAGGTCCTCAGTGCCTCAATGATAAAAGACAGTCAATTCAACCTCTTCAGACCCTGCGTCCAAAAGCTAAGTCCATCCTTTCTAAGGCAAACCTTGAATAACTGATATTAGGTAGCCCTACAAGATAATTGCACATCTTTTCCTTAGAATGTGGAGGAGACTATTCCTAGGTTATTTCTAGGTAATGAAATATATGAACAAAAAGAGCAACAACAAAGTTAGGTTGGCTGGTTTTGCCTTATGGCCGTGAACTTCAGTCGGTGAAAAGATTAGAATGCTGATGCTCATTTGCATGCATATTTCCTATCTCTAATGTAGCATGTTGCTATCTTCATATGCAGATGAGCCAGTTCTTTAGTCAAGAACACCAATTAAAATGGATCATATTTCATGGCCTATGTTCTTAACCCCTTTGTCATGGAAACTACTTTATAAATATATTTTTTAAAGAATTATTTTCAATACATTTCAGGAGAGAAATTTGGAATCAGGGATCAGTATTTGTCACAGATCAGCCACGTAGTAGTGGCTTGGCTTTTATCAAACATTTAGCATCAAAAGCCTCCATTTATTCATCAATAAGGTAGAAATGAATAATAATTATAATTTCCTAGTGCTTGTTCCATTTAAGATAACATACACATGCTATAAATAGGCAAATATTATATATATATATATATATATATATATATATATATACATGAAGAGAGTGAAAAAGCTGGCTTAAAACTCAGCATTCAAAAAACTAAGATCAGTGATCCAATACCATTGCTTCATGGCAAATAGAAGGGGAAAAAGTGGAAGCAGTGACCAATTTTATTTTCTTGGGCTCCAAGATCACTGTGGATGGTGACTTCAGCCATGAAATTAGAAGATGCTTGCTTCTTGGAAAGAAACCTATGACAAACCTAGAGAGCATATTAAATAGCAAAGACATGATTTTGCCTACAAGAGTCCATGTAGTCAAAGCTATGGTTTTCCCAATAGTCATGTATAGATGTGAGAGCTTAAACATAATGAAGGCTGAGTGCCAAAGAATTGAAATGCTTTTGAATTGTGATGCTGGAGAAGACTTTTGAGAGTCTGTTGGACTACAAGAAAATCAAACCAGTCAATCCTAAACAAAATCAACCCTGAAAATTCATTGGAAAAACTGATGCTGAAGATGAAGCTCCAATATTTTGGCCACCTAATATGAAGAATTGACTCATTGGAAAAGACCCAAATGCTGGGAAAGACTGAAGGCAAAAGGAAAAGAGGGTGGCAGAGAATGAGATAATTAGCTAGCATCACTGATTCAATGGACATGAATTTGAGCAAACTCCTGGAAACAGTGAAGGACAGGGGAGCCTGGCATGCTGCAGTCCATGGGGTTATGAAGCGTACAATAGGAATTAGTGACTGAACAACAAAATATATGCATTAGACAGACTTATCAAAGCTTTATCACAGTTCCATCACTATGACAAGTTACCACTCTGCTCTTCATTTTATTTATTATGCCACACTCTGACCAAAGAGAAGGAGCTAGCCAGCTTCCCTGACTGGACACCACCACCTAACAAAATGATGAGTACCAAGTCATCATAAACACAACGGCTTTAATTTAGTTTCCATTTTCATTGTACTGAAACAATATTGACTTATGCTAAGTTGCCTCCACTTTTCTTATAGACTCACCTCTCACCACAACAGAATCAGTAAGTCTATGGTGAGTTATCACGCAACTGAAGATAGTCTTTGTCTTACTAGGACATTTTCTGGGTCTGAGTTGGACAAAATCATCTAAAGATATTAAAATGACCAAGCAGAAGTGAATCACAACTCCTTCCCCCTCGAAGTCTTCACCTTTAGGAAGAGGATACAGTATACATTAACATTTGGATTAAGAATATTAAGATCCTTTTTAAAGAATCATCTTGTACCAGATTCTACTTCTAATGTTGCACGCTTGGTTTAACATTCTTCTTCACCATGTTGCTGCCTCTCAATTTGTGACATCCACTCATCAACACACTTCTTTGTTTTACTCTCTCCTTTTCTCATTTATTTATAACTCCTTTCTGTAACCTAAGGACTGTTAAGCTTTTGTCCCTGTATTATCTACTCAGTAGGCATGGAGATAAAATTTAATTTTCATTCAACTAAATACAAGCTTTGCAACACTTAGCATAATCCAACAGCCCTGCCTTTTATGTCTTAAATGTAGGGTTGTAACCTCATAGCCTGTGTTGAAATGAGGGGATGTCAGTGGCCATAGCCTTGAAAATAAAAATAAGGTATTCAAGAGGAAAGGAATTTAAAGATCTTGAATTTGAAAGCTAAAAAATTCTGAGAGTAAACAGGTTAAGCCACCTCCCCGAAGTCACAGAGCCAGTTGAGAGCATTAATATTTTGAACCAGAGCTGAGCTTCAGTGAAACTAAGCCACATGTCCTTGATAAAAACTATGTTGGGTACTAAAGTGAGGGCTTCATGAAAAGCTGTGAGACAAAGAAAACCATGATAGATTATTTCATCTCAGATGCAATAGATTTGTCTGGATTACTTGATTTCCTTCTTAGAGGGGGAGATGGGACGATGACCAAAGTGTGTGTGAGCCACTCAGTTATGTCTGATTCTTTGCGACCCCATGGATTGTAGCCCACCAGGCTCCTCTGTCCATGGAATTCTCCAGGAAAGAATACTGGAGGGGGTTGTCATTTCCTTCTCCAAGGGGTCTTTCTTAACCAGGGATTGAACTTGTGTCTCCTGTGTCTCCTGCATTGACAGGCAGATTTTTTTTTACCATTTAAGTTACGAGGGAGGGTAAAGAAAAATAATATAACCTGGAAATGTTCACAGAAACTTAAAATTAGTGTTTCTCTCTAACAATACAGTCATCTAAATTCAGGATCTTACAAGCCAAAAATGTGAATTTCTGATTCCTTTTATTCACATGAGGATATTGTGGATTGACTATCACGCCCTTGAGTTCTTCTCTTGTAAAGAGCTCCCCATCCTTTCTCCCTTCTCTCTCAGAACTTTGTAGTCACATCCATAGTTTTGCTATCTCTATAAATCTGGTAAACTTACAGGTGAAATGATTTGAACCCTTATACTAAATGGCTAACTCTTTGTAAGAGCCATAGGTTCTCATGGGGTTTCAAAAAGCGTAATCCAGTACTAAGAAATCAAGAGAAAAAGGCATTACTCTAAAAATTAATGAAAAGCCACTGAATAAACTTAGGCCATCCACATGCAAAGAAAACCATCCATAGGCTGCAAAGAGTCAGACACACTATGGATAAAGAGTGGGACGAATGAGTTTTCTTGACTGAAATTCTTTTCCAGGGGCTGCTAGCCTATTCTGTTTTCAGGTGTTCATAGATTCATAGGCAGGAGACCTGCCTTTCATTCGGATGAGCCTGAGGCAGAAGCAAATGAGACCCCCAATGTTGACTGGCAATGGGTAAATCACTTAACTATACCTAGTGGTACCTTGGCCTTCCCGGGTGATGCTAGTGGTCAAGAACCCTCCCGCCAATGCAGGAAACATAAGAGACGCAGGTTTGATCCTTGAGTCAGGAAGATCCCCTCAAGGAGCTCATGGCAACCCACTCCAGTATTCTTGCCTGAGAATCCCATGGATGGAGGAGCCTGGCAGGCTACAGTCCGTAGGGTCACAGAGTCAGACACGACTGAAGTAACTCAGTATGCACGCACACATTGGTCACTCAGGATTCCCTGGGCCCCCACGGAATCACCTGTAAAATAGGAATTCTTTTAAGTCAGATAATATGCATGGTTGTTATCAGGTGGTAATGTTTTGCAAATAACGACTGCACTGTGCAGAAAATTCACTTTAACTCCTCTCTGTCTGCAATCACTACCAGCTTTCTTTTCTGAATTCTTCTCTGCAGGAGTGGCTAAGCATTTAATCCATGGTGACATACAGTCCACCTATGATGATATATAGTCATCTTCCCTAAGTGGTGTTAAAACAATCAAGGGGTATTTCTGGGTCAAAATAAGCCCAGGACATTAAGGGTTTAAAACTTACACATAAACACACTCAGCCATACATTCATCTAACATGTACTTTTAGAGAGTAAAGAGAAAAAGAAACCAGTAAGATTAAATTAGTTTTAGATTATGTATGTAATGGCCCTCATCTCTGTCAGTGGTTCTGTATGTTGCTGAAGACACAATCAGCATGTGTAGAGTGTTAATTAATTTTCCCTTTTTCCATTTATTATTTGAAACTCTGAATATCACAAAGGGTAAGAACTTGAGCCTTGTCATGAAACAGAACTGAATTCAAAAGCTAGTGGCTCTTTTACAAGATTCCTGACATTTGGCGGACATCTCAACCTCAGTAGAACAATGTCTTTGTAAAAGGAGCCATTAATAACAGGATCTATCACACAAATTATTTATATGATGAAATAAAATACTACTAATAAAATGCTTAGTATAACATTGAGTTCATGGTGAGGTTTTTATTCTTATTATCATCTTACATATGCATTGACACACTCAGGATCCTCATGGTTTTGCGGTATTCTAGAAAATAATCAACTATGTTCTTTTTCTTTTCTTTTCACTGCTAGGAATTTGGATTAAATTTATTTGGGAATATAAGTCTCATTGCTATAAATATCTATGTAGTAAATACTGTTTTCTGATAAGTTTATTTCTTGAGGGATAGTCAGGCTGGAAACAAGATTAAATGAGAGGTTTTTAAGGACCTTCTTGAAAGTTGCCAAATTCTTCTCCAGAGGAAAGTAAACCAATTTACAGATAGCTGTATGATATTATTAAAGCTCTTTCTTCATAGATGCACCAACACTGAGTCTTCATTTTTTTTTTTTTATTGTAGAAGACTCAGCATAGAATCATACCAAAAATATTTGAATTAGCCTTTCTTTAACTACTAATGAAGCTGGGGAGTTTTGTTATTGTTTCCTGCTAAGATGGATACTTCTTCCTGGCTAAATGATTCATTTTCCTTGACTAGTTAGAGAACCATTTAATGTTTTAAAGCAATATGTGGTAATTCATAGTCTCAAAAAATCCCCAGACTGACTTCCATTCCAACATTCCTCCTTGTAGTCATTGGATATTTGTTTGCCTGCAATTATGGAATGAAGCTAAGACTATTCTCAGATATTAAATATTATGGGCTATTATTTTTTATTTTCAATAAAATTAGGATGAGCAACAACAAGGAAAAATAAATACCATTATAATTGCTATGTAGCAACAATTGGAATTGATGGAAACAGAGTAATTTACAATCAGAAGCATTGAGTTCCCATGCACCTTTGAGGGGAACATTTCTCCCCAACACTATATATCCCATTTTGGCCCCTAGACATTGGCACTTCACTTCCAGCCCTCACTGGTACCTGCCTAAGAGAGGAAGAGGGCCATAAAGTTGATGAGTACTGAACTAGCATGAGCTGCTGGTGACCCACACAGTCATTCTCTCCCTGAGCTCAATATGCTTCGTTGCTCCTCTATGTGATGAGGTTAGCAAGGCCAGCCCCGCTCCTATGGCTAGATAAGGAAGTTCAGTTCTGGTGGGGCCATGCTCTCTAATTCTTTATTACCAGTAATAAATCAGGTAATTTTCATACACCGTATCTAGCTTCTGGGTTCTATTTCTTTTTTGGTTTAGAATTTATGAGAGTAGAAACAGTGTCATTCATTCCTCATCAAAAACCCCACATGGTTTAGTACTGACATCACTAAGCATCAAAGACACTAGGGCTTCCCAGCTGGCACTAGTGGTCAAGAATCTGCCCGCCAATGCAGGAGACGCAGGAGACACAGGAGGCCCGGCTTCAATTCCTGAAGATCCCCTGGGGAGGAGGAAATGGCAACCCACTCCTGTATTCTTGCCTGGAGAATCCCATGGATGGAGAAGCTTGATGGGCTACAATCCATGAGGTTGCAAAGAGTCAGATGTGACTGAGTGACTGAGTACACACAAGCATTAAGGATACAGAGTCATACTGCCTGATTCAACCCCTGTGCTTGTTCAGCTCCTATCTGATTCTTATAATCAGGTGAGAGATAAGTTATACGGCTTCTCTAACCTCCAGTTTCCCCATCTGTGTATGGGATATAATAATAGTAGGAGCCTCAAAGAATTGTTCAAAACAGGACAGTTGGCAAACTGTGGCTCACTGGGACAAATCCAGTCCGTTGTTTATTTTTGTAAATAAAATTGTATTGAAATCTACCCATGCCCATGTATTTCCATATTGGCTACGGCTACTTCCACATTGCAACAGCAGAGCTAAGTAGTTGCAAAAGAGACCATATGGACCACTAAGACTAAAATATTTTCCATCTATCCCTTTGCAGAAAAAGTCTGTTGACTCCTGGTTTAAAAGATAAAATCAAGAAGTGAAGTATGTATACAAAACACATACCCTGGACATACAAAGAGTAAATGCTTAACATGCGTTAGTTATTATTATTGTTGCCCTTATTACCTACTAAGAGGTTGTGCATCATAGTCATTAAAGAATACTGATTCTTTAGCAAAACGGTATAGATTGAAATCTCGGCTCTACGACTTATCAACACTCATTTAGGCAAGCCACATATATTTTCTGAATCACAATGTACTCATCTGTAATACGAAGATAATAACATTTAGTGCATAGAGTTATTGAGAGGCTTAAATGAGATTATACAAGTACTCAGTTCAGTCGCTCAGTTGTATTTGACTGTTTGCAACCCCATGGACAGCAGCATACCAGGCCTCCTTGTCCATCACCAACTCCTGGAGCCTACTCAAACTCATGTCCACTGAGTCTGTGATGCCTTTCAACCATCTCATCCTCTATCATCTCCTTCTCCTCCTGCCGTCAATCTTTCCCAGCATCAGGGTCTCTTCAAATGAGTCAGCTCTTTGCATCAGGTGGCCAAAGTATTGGAGTTTCAGCTTTAGCATCAGTATTTCCAATTAATATTTAGGACTGATTTCCTTTAGGATGGACTGGTTAGATCTCCTTGCTGTTCAAGGGACTCTCAAGTCTTCTCCAACACCACAGTTCAAAAGCATCAATTCTTCACCACTCGGCGTTCTTTATAGTCCAACTCTCACATCCATACATGACCACTGGAAAAACCATAGCTTTGACTAGATGAACTTGCTTTTTAGTATGCTGTCTAGATTGGTCATAACTTTCCTTCCAAGGAGCAGGCATCATTTAATTTCATGGCTGCAGTCACCATCTGCAGTAATTTGAGAGCCCAAGAAAATAAAGTCTGTCACTGTTTCCACTGTTTCCCCATCTATTTGCCATGAAGTGATGGGACCGGATGCCATGGTCTTCGTTTTCTGAATATTGAGTTTTAAGCCAACTTTTTCACTCTCCTCTGTCACTTTCATCAGGAAGCTCTTTAGCTCCTCTTCACTTTCTGCCATAAGGGTGGTGTTATCTGCATCTCTGAGGTTATTGCTATTTCTCCCGGCAATCTTGATTCCATCTTGTGCTTCATCCAGCCCAGTGTTTCTCATGATGTACTCTGCACATAAGTTAAATAAGCAGGGTGACAATATACAGCCTTGACGTACTCCTTTTGCTATTTGGAACCAAGTAAATTACTAAGGAGATTTCATGTCACTGACATGAATATTTGCTGTCATCACTATCGCCATCATCATCATGACTGCTATTAGTTTCCCTCCATAGGATTCTAAAATATAAACACATTTTGAACAGAAGTTTGTTAATAATATTAAATATCAATTAGCTCACATATTTATTCAGTAAATATTAACCAACCATGTTGAGGGAATCAGAGAGTCTCTGGAGATACAGATATAACATTTCCTTTCTCCTTAACTTCTGCAATGAAATCACCCCAAACCTACATTTTCAGGTCAAAGCCAAAAATATGACATATTATTGAAGAAAAATCATCACCTATATCAAGAAGACTCTTGAGAGTCCCTTGGACAGCAAGATCAAACTAGTCAATCCTAAAGGAAATAAACCCTGAATATTCATTGGAAGGACTGATGCTGAAGCTGAAGCTCCAATACTTTGGCCACCTGATGTGAAGAGTTAACTCATTGGAAAAGACCCTGATGCTGAGAAAGATTGAAGGCAAAAGAAGAAGGGGGTGCAGAGGATAATACAGTTATATAGCATCACTGATTCAATGGACATGAATCCAAGCAAACTCCAGAAGGACAGGGAAGCCTGGCACGCTGCAGTCCATGGGGTCGCCATGAATTGGCCATGACTTAGCGACTGAACAGCAACAAATCAAGCTGCTGCTGCTAAGCCGCTCAGTCGTGTCTGACTCTGTGTGACCCCATAGACGGCAGCCCACCAGGCTCCCCTGTCCCTGGGATTCTCTAGGCAAGAACACTGGAGTGGGTTGCCATTTCCTTCTCCAATGCATGAAAGTGAAAAGTGAAAGTGAAGTCACTCAGTCGTGTCTGACTCTTCGCTACCCCATGGACTGCAGCCCACCAGGCTCCTCCGTCCATGGGATTTTCCAGGCCAGAGTACTGGAGTGGGGTGCCATTGCCTTCTCCGAACAAATCAAGCTACTTCACACTATAACAGGAGAAGCTGCCTGCATGCAGCTAGACTACAAATTGTTTTAAAGAACATTTGAACCCTGGGCTATTGAGTAATTTTAAGATAATAGAGCTCCCACAATTTAAAGATAAATAAACAAAAATAATGAAATAAAAGTTGAAAGAGGAGGACATAACAACCCAGTGGGTGATATGCTCTGCAATGTATAAGAACCCACAAGACAATGGTGCTCCTTGGGAAATGAATAGCCACAGGAAACAGACACTAGCATTAGGTAGCCCCTATTCAGGTTTCAGGAAAATTCACGGAAAATGACATCCATGAAACATTAAATAAAAAGATAGCAGATTCAAATGGAAAGAAAACTCTCCATATTGTAAGCATGAATAAAAGAAAAAACTGGCAAAGATAAAGAAATAGGTGCGATGAAACCTAAATGCAATGTGGCTGAAAATAAAACACATCAACAGAGGAGAGTCCATGAAGCAGAAAAGAGAATCTGTGAGGGCAAACCTTAGAAGCACTTCCAGAATCTGGCATTAAAAGTTATAAGATATTATAGAATATTGAGCAGCGTCCCCTTGATATACAGTAGACGCTTGTTGGCTATCTACTTTAAATATAGCTGTGTGTACATGTCAATCCCAGACTCCCAGTCTATCCCTCTCCTCCCCCATCCTTCCCCGCTGGTAACCATCAATTTGTTCTCTAAGTCCTGTGAGTCTGTTTCCGCTCTGTAAATTAGCTCATTGTATCATCTTTATGGAAACACAATGTTGCTAATCAACCACACTTTTATAAAATAAAAATTTGTTAAAATATGAAAAAAATAGTTACAAAGTAGAAGTGATAAGAGGAAAGGAGACGACAGACCCATGTGTTCAGAAAACAGATATCAAACACATATACACGGAATTTAGAAAGATGGCAATGATGACCCTGTATGCAAGACAGCAAAAGAGACACAGATGTGTATAGCGGACTTTTGGACTCAGAGGGAGAGGGAGAGGGTGGGATGATTTGGGAGAATGGCATTGAAACACGTATACTATCATGTAAGAATCGAATCACCAGTCTATGTCAGATGCAGGATACAGCATGCTTGGGGCTGGTGCACAGGGATGACCCAGAGGGATGTTGTGGGGAGGGACGTGGGAGGGGGGTTCATGTTTGGGATCGTATGTACACCCGTGGTGGATTCATGTCAATGTATGGCAAAACCAATACAGTATTGTAAAGTAAAATAAAGTAAAACTAAAAATTAAAAAAAAAAAAAACACCCTTAGTAAAAGGAAATGAAGACATAATGGAAACACTGCTATCTTATAACTGAAAGACTTGTCAGAAAAGGACAGAGTATTCAAAACCAAGATAAATCAAAAGGACCTAAATCTAAAAATTAAAAAGTAAAGAAATATTTTTGATGCAGTAGAGAAAGGATATTTGTGTTAACGAACGAGGCAAAACTAGTAAGGCAGAAATACATAAGATGCATACAAAGAAAGAAAAATTAGGCTGATTACTACGGCTTAAATATCAGAGTAAATTGAACCAAGCCTATACTGCTTTAATGAAATCTCTTGGTACGTAAAGTGGAACTGTGATGTAAAGTAAATAGGAAAATATTCAGATGTATACTAATATATCAAAAGTATCCATTGATTTACTTTACAAAAAAATAGTTGTTCTCTAGCAAATAAGTGAGATGAATCAATATAAAAATAAGAAGGAGGACGTGACTGCACAGAATGGACAGAGATTAACAAATAACTTAAAAAACTGAATTTTAAAATGATCTGACTATGACTATTAGACAAGCCAAATGCCACAGATACATCTTATGTGAGAAATTAAGAAGTGGAAAAATAATGCTTTTGTTTAAAATAAATGAGACACAGATGGTTGGATTGGCAATATGTGTATGTTCAACACATATATATTCCAGATAATATCCTAGGAATGCAAACTGTTTCTAATGATTGAACAAAACAGACAAAGTACATACTTTACTCCCAAACAAAGGGAAAAAAATATTCCTCTACTCACAGTAAATAACATCAATATCTAGGATAAAATAATATTCTAGATCTTCAGCCAAATATACTTTCCTTTGATTTTTAAGAATGGGTGAATATTATAAAATCTATTAACATAATTTAAGACTATTAATTCATAGTCATTTTTCTAGATACACCAAAAAATTCATCATCCAATCTTGATATTTTAAATTAATATGCTAAGGAAAAGTAATAATTAAAAAAGAAGACATTGAACATTAATACCAACCATCAACATCTTACTTAACTCTTAGAGTTATTCTCATTTTCAAATGAGGTTCACAGTGAATTTGACTATAGAATCATCATCGTCTTTATACTACATTCTCAAAACCGAGTAAGTTTATAGATAAAAGTAAAAAGTAAGCAGAGACTTCTATGGTGATCTAGTAGTCAAGACTTGACCTTTCAATGCAGGAGGTGTGGGTTCAATCCCTGGTTTAGGAACTAGGATTTCACATGTTTCATGGCCAAAAAAACAATACTGTAACAGAAGCAATATTGTAACACACTCAATAAAGACTTTAAAAACATGGTCCACATAAAAAAAAAAAATCTTTAAAATAAATAAATAAAATGAAGAATTTTTTGAAACAAGTAAACAAAGCTAATTGTTGACATTTATAAGTAATGCTATGCTTTACCTAGAAAAAAAAAGAAAAATCTAGGGAAATGCATTTAGGTATAACTACAGAGTGTAGTGAAATTACTAATAAACAGATCAATAAGTAAGAATCTTCACGTGTAACTAAGACCCACTATTTACCAATCTATGATGAAAAAAGACAGTTTTTAGTATAACAAGAACATTAAAAGCTGGTGATAATTATCAGGTAAGTATATGAAAAAGACGTACAGAAAGAACCCCTACAATATTTTGCTGAAAATCAAAGACTGTGGCAAAACCAATATAATATTGTAAAGTAAAAAAAATTAATTAATTAATTAAATTAAATCTGAAAAAAAAAAAAAGAAAAGAAAATCAAAGACCTGAAGAAGTGGGATAAAATGTCAGATTTTGAAAAAATAATATAGGTAAATAATCAATAGATGAAAAAGACTATAATTTTAATGCACCTTAAGTTAAAATTCCAGTGCTTTCACTTTTGGCCAGTAACAATTCATAAATAAATTATGTAAAAAACGTGAAAGGTTAATGGGAAAATATTTGAAGTATCCATGATGAACAGAGGTTGAATACCTTTAACACAGAAATTGAAATTAAATTTGAAAATAATTTTTTAAATGTTTATTAAAAGAATAAAGAATACAATATATTATTTGGAAATTCATTTTTAAAAAGAAACTAATGAAATAGAAGCATGTAATTCATATTAAAAAAGATCAAACTATAGATTAAAATAGAACCCAATTTTCACCTATAAATTACAAAGATTTTAATGCAAAAACAATCACTATATTTAGAAGATGAGGTAGGAGAAAACATAGATGACCTAGGTTTTGGCAATCATTTTTTTTAGATACAACACCAAAGGCATAATCCCTGAAAGAAAGAATTGTTAAGGAGGACTTCATTAAAATTAAAGATTTCTGCTCTGTGATAGATGATGTGAAGATCATGAAAAGACAAGCTACAGACTGGGAGAAAATATTTGAAAAAGACCATTATCCAAAATATACAAAGAATTCTTCAAATTCAAAATAAGAAAACAATGTGATTAAAAATGGGTCAACAACCTTAAAAGACACTTCACTAAATAAGATATACAGATGGAAAACAGAGCATATGAAAAGATGCCCCACATTCTATGTCAACTGGGAAATGCAAGTTAAAACAACAATGAGAGACCACTATGCACCTATTAGAATAGCCAAAATATAGAACACTGACAATACCAAATACTGACAAGGATGCAAAGCAATGACAACTCTCTTTCCCGGCCAGTGGGAACGTAAGATAATGCAGCCACTTGGCAAGATCTTTGGTAGTTTCTTACAAAACTAAACATACTCTTACCATACAATCCAGCAATCACACTCTCGGTATTTACTCAAAGTAGTTGAACACATTTCCACACAAAATCCTGCACACAGATCTTTACAGCAGGTGTATTCATAATTGCCCACACCTGGAGGAAACCAAGATGTCCTTCAGTAGTGGATGGATAAATAAACTGTTAATATTGTACATCCAGACAATGGAGTGTTATCAAGTGCTAAAAAAAAAAGAAATGAGCTATAACGCTATGAAAAGACATGGAAGAAACTTAAATATATGTATTTCTAAGAGATAAACAGACAATCTGCGAAGGCTAAATACTGTATGATTCCAACTACAGGATATTTTGGAAAAAGCAAAATTATGGAGACAATCAAAAGGTCAGTGGTTGACAGAGGCTGGTGAAGAGGAAGTGATGAGCAGAGGGAGCACAGAGGATGTTTTAGGGCAGAGCAACTACTCTGTATGATATATAATGATGGATACAGGCCATTTTACATTTGTCCAAATGCATTAGATGTGTAACATAATGTGTGAACCCTAATGTAAACTCTGGGCTTTGGGTAGTAATGATGTGTCGATGTTAGCTCATTGGTTGTCAAACATTTACCACTGTAGTGGGGGATGTTGATAACAGGGAAGGCTGTAGCTGTCAAGGGGTAGGGTGCCTATTGGAAATCTCTGTACCTTCCTCTCAATCTTGTTGTGAATTAAAGTTTCTCTAAAATGTAATACCCAGGGACTTCTCTGGTGGTCCATTGACTAAGAATCCTCAGTCCCAATGCAGGGAGTAAGTTCAATCCCTGGTCAGGGAACTAAGATCCTGCATGCTGCAAGGCATGGCAAATAGATAAATAAATGTAATTTCTTTTTTTTTTTTAAGAAGTGTTTATCAAGTTGCAAGGAAAGGAAGTTTTATACATTGCTGTTGAGTGCGTTTTTTGATCAGTTTATTCACATGTAAAAAAAGTCATTTAATATGGCAACCCACTCCAGTACTCTTGCCTGGAAAATCCCATGGATGGAGAAGCCTGGAAGGCTGCAGTCCATGGGGTCACTAAGTCAGACATGACTGAGCAACTTCCCTTTCACTTTTCACTTTCATGCATTGGAGAAGGAAATGGCAACCCACTCCAGTGTTCTTGCCTGGAGAATCCCAGGGACGGGGGAACCTGGTGGGCTGCTGTCTATGGGGTCGCACAGAGTCAGACATGACTGAAGTGACTAAGCAATAGCAAATTTCACCAAAATGTTGACAATGATTGTCTAGAGGTAGTTGGATAATGGGTGATTGAAGGCAGAAGTAGGGTTGTATTTTTGTTGCTTGATTTCCAAATTATATTTTCTTAAATATTCAGAAAAACAAAACTGCATTTGTTTTAAATCAAGTATCTATAAGTATTTTTAAAAGTATAGTTAGGTTTCTTAAAGTCTATGAAAGATTTTTATTTTTTCTGTGTTGTTTCATCAAATTAAAGAGAAGATTAAATGAGTTTATATGGATGCTAAGGGGTGCCCTGGTTAATGCAACAGGACTGTAGTTTCAGAAAATAAATGAGATATTAAGCCATTGCTAAGGTTCAGCTTGGAGACTGCACATTCTGTCGTTATTAATGGAAGAACAATTGGAGAGAGGGTAGCTGAACTGAAGAGTGAGAGGCAATGGAGGGATACAAATCGAGATGAACAGTGGCTGACTCCGCAAAACTATTAAATGATTTTGCAAAAGACCTGTCACAATGGATAAACGGTCCCTCCGGAAGAAACAGCTTAGCATTCCTGCAGTGCACACATGATAATTTCCAGGGATGAACTTGAGAGGAACGAGACAGAATGAAGAAAGGCAAGAAGTTCCAAGATGCCTTAACGAGTCTGCAGACATCTCTTGAATGAGCAACTGGGAAGAGAGCTAAAGAAGAAAAACCAAAAAACCAAAGCGTGCATGTACTTCATTTTCAGCTTCAGTCACTGGGCAAACATCCACCTTTCTGCCCTTTATCCGCTCATGAAAAATGGTGAGTTGTTCTGTGAATGTTGACTACATTCTAATTATTTCTGTGGTAAATGAGGCATGAAAACTATTGTCAAAAAACATGATGCCCACGAGCATACAGCCAGGCTTTATCTTCCCAGTAGATCACTCCTGGGCCTTGTCTAAAGGACCCTCAAAATAACACATGCTCACATATTTTTAAGGCAACTTTTCAGATAAATGATTGCCTTTTTTTTTTCTAGCATTTCCTTCTGTGCAAGAAGAATCTTTCTGAAATATATAATCCTATTATATCAAATAAAGGTAACACACCCAAGGAAAAAAGGCAGGAATGGGCCAGGGGGTGGGAAGAGGGCAGCAGAAGTCTCCTGTTTAAAGCATATATAACAAATACTTACACCCTTTTGTATGATAATAAGAGTCCTGTTACTAACACAATTCCTAGGATTCACTCTGCTGATTATTAAATGTCATGATTTAGTTCTGTTCATCGGAAACGAATCAAAGGTACTCAAACAGCTTGCTGCTGGTTTCAAACCAACAAGTATCATTTTTATTATGTCTCCTCTGCCATCCCTTAATGAATACACACTTACTGGAAGGGATATTTTCTGGGTCAAGACATTCTCACGGTGATTTCGCTCTCAACCAAGTAGTTTTCAGGTCCTCTGTGTAGGAACCATGATTTGCTTTGATCAACCATCTCCATGAGTAGACATATGATACAAATGTTAGGGTGAAATAGGCAGCTTTCATTCTGTTGCTCTCCACCAGATTCCATGCCTCTCAAATTTAATTGAAATCTTTTCAAAACACACAGCTGAATCACATACTATGTGTGGGTATCGTGCCCTGTAAGAAGTTGCCCCAGCCCAAGAAGGGTCAGACTTCAACCTTCAGTATCCTTGGATAGGTTGCAACTGAAAAGTTACTAGTTTGTTGTGTGGAATTACTAGTTAGTTATAAGGGATGGCATGGAGGTAAGGTAATGCTCTGCTCTTATGATCACCCATAGAGAAACCACTGCATGTGGAGCCTGACACCAAATTCTTTAGACTTGAATTAGAAAAGGCATTTCTCTGATAGATTTCTTCTTGTTCCAGTTTACAGGCAACTAATCCTCACTGCATTGGATCAAACAGACGGGCACAATCAATTCAGGGAAAGCAAGCAATGCCAGGTCCGCTCAGTCTTTCCTCAGTGAACAGTAGAGGAGACGGGAGGTGGGTGGGGGGAGCGGCCAAGATGGAAAGAGAGAAAGAAAACGCAGGCATGTCTGCACCCAAGATAGCTCAGCAAAGGCGAAGACGAAAAGACACGTTGAAATATACATCCTGGCAGATGGAAGCACTCACTGTCAGAGAAAGAAGCTAAAATACCACCACGATGCCAAACACACCAAGCCTTTGGGCGCTGAGGGGCGTGGAAGGAGCAGGGGCAGACAGAAGCAGTTGTGATGTCAAAACGAAGTCAGTGCAGTGTCTCTGGGGAGGGAAGAGGTCTGGATTTACTTAAGTCTCCAGAGTCTATGATCTATAGCATCATGTGATAAGCAAGTTAATTACTGCACTTAGGTAATTAAATCTCACAGAAAACCAGTGCCTTCTGAAGCATTATGAATTTAAGCTATTAGATCTTTCTAGGCTTGACTGGCCATTTGGTGAGCAGTCACACTGGAATGGCTGCCTAACAGTGGCAGGATGAAAATTCATGAAAATGAGCTGGAAATAAGAGACCTTAATATAAACTGTTTTCTCTCTGCCTTTGGATGTGAGGATGCTTCCTCAACTATTGGTAGCCACTTCCTTCCCCAATGGCTCAATTCCCCTCTCCCTCCCTTTGCTTAAAATGTGGGCAGTGACTTATTCCTTCCATCCTCTGATGTTTGCTGATACTCTTTTCTCTCTCTTGGCCATTATATCTCTCTTTCTTCCACCTAAATCCAATTTGTGTACAGTGCAGGGCGTCAAAAGGGCTCATGTGGATAACAGTTATCCATCTCCTGACTCATTAACAATCCTTACCATTCTCAGAGACCCATCCTTTCCCTGCCATAGCTGTGAGTCAGGTTCTCGGGCCAGTGTATTCATCAGCATCATGTATTCTGAGACAGAACGTTGCTATTTAAGAATGGGAAGATTAAATCATTTCTTGTCTCCCAGGTGTGCAGATATTAATGATAAGATTGCGTTTTCTGAGCTGACTAATGACTCCAAAATGATACCTGTACACATATAAACATATAACTGTCAAACCATGCATAAGTAAGTGTGTATGTGTGTTGCTAAGCTGCATCTTCTTTGTCATAAGCAAAATTTTATAAAAATACATATTTATACATGTACGTAGCTTTCTATGTGCATTTATGTACAAGTAAGCATCCTCCTCCCTGTCTTCATCAAGAACTCAGGATGTCCCGAGACTGGCTCCAATAGAACTCTACTGTCTTACCTTCATTTGGCACTTTCTCCATGTTTTTTTCTTTATCAAACAGCCATAGATCCATGTGACTTTCACTTCTGAGATATTCTCCGATGGATACACAAAGCTTCAAACTGTGAGCAACTTACCTCTGCAGGTAGAAGTCCAGAGACTCTTCCTCAGCATTCAGCAGAGCTGCTGCACGGGTCAGGAGTTGATGGCTGCAGCTTCCAGATTTGAGTTCTAAGACGAGGAGCCCCAAGCAGAACATGGCTCCCATCTCCTCCAGCTCACCAGTACCAAACTGTAGACCCTGCCAGTTAAAGAGAGCAGTCAACAGTGAGAACAGAGCGGAAATGCAGTGAAGACAATCTGTGATTAGGAGGAAGGATTCCTGGATGTACGTCTATCACAGAAATGATGAATTAACAGTATTTGTCAGCCACTGCCCAGTGAGTTTTCTCATGTGCCTTGTGGATCAGTGGTTCTCATCCTGCATAACATCAACCTTAGGGGAGAACCCCCAAGACAATAATGAGTGGTTAGGGGTACTGAAAGGCAGGAGGGTGCTTGAAGATCCAGGAGCCACCCCCCCCCACACCAACTTCTGATGAAGCAGCAATGGTTCTATCTATATTTTACAAAAGGATTTCACAGCTGAAACAAAAGTTTGTAAACAATCTTACTAAGAGAGACTAAAAGTCTGCTTATGCCAAAATATAAAAGAAAGCAATAATAAAAGAGTTTCTTGTAGAAAAAGAATGAGATATCCTTTCTCTCCCATAAATTTACCAACCAATGGAGAATGAAGGAGATCTTTCATGTAAAAACACTAAAACTCAAAAAATAAATAAAAACCATGCACCATTTATTTAGAACCTCATATTCAGCTGTACTAAGATAACACATGAAAGCAGAGCTGTGACATATACTCTATGATATTATTAACAATTAGCAAGCAACTTGAATGTTGACCATGTGTCATTCTGTTCTGAGCTCTTTTACGTGCATTGACTCAGTGAATCTTTACCAAAGTCCTATGAGTTCATCATAGGGTATTGAGCTGAGCTTCCATGTTTTATAGCAGGTTCCTGCTAGTTATCTGTTTTAAACATGGTAGTGTATATATGCGGAGAAGGCAATGGCACCCCACTCTACTACTCTTGCCTGGAAAATCCCATGGACGGAGGAGCCTGGTGGGCTGCTGTCTATGGGGTCGCTAAGAGTCAGACACGACTGAGTGACTTCACTTTCACGCAATGGAGAAGGACATGGCAATCCACTCCAGTGTTCTTGCCTGGAGAATCCCAGGGATGGGGGAGCCTGGTGGGCTGCCGTCTATGGGGTCACACAGAGTTGGACACGACTGAAGCGACTTAGCAGCAGCAGCAGTGTATATACGATGATCTAGATAGGTGAGATGGTTAAGGGGGGTCCAAGAGGGACAGGATATATGTATACTGGAAAAGGTCAGTTTTCATTCCAATCGCAAAGAAAGGGCAATGCCAAAGAATGCTTAAACGACTGTACAGTTGCCTTCAGTTCACATGCTAGCAATGCAGTGATCCTCCAGTCTAGGTTTCAGCAGTATGTGAACTGAGAACTTCCAGATGCACAAGCTAAATTTAGAAAAGGCAGAGGAACCAGAGATCAAATTGCCAACATTCTTTGAATCATAGAGAAAACAAGGGAATTCCAGAAAAATCATCTACTTCTGTGTGATTGACTACACAGAAACCTTTGACTGTGTTGATCACAACAAACTGGAAAATTCTGAAAGAGATGGGAATATAAGACCACCTTCATGGCCTCCTAAGAAACCTGTATGCAGGTCAAGAAGCAACCGTTAGAACTAGGCATGGAACAATGGACTGGTTCAAAATTGGGAAAAGGGTACATCAAGTCTCTGTATTATCATCCTGCTTATTTAACTTCTATGCAGAGTACATCATGCAAAATGCCAGGCTGAATGAATCACAAGCTGGAATCAAGATTGCCAGGAGAAATGTCAACAACCTCAGATATATGGATAATACCACTCAAATGGCAGAAAGCAAAAATGAAATAAAAAGCCTCTTGATGAAGGTGAAATAGCAGAGTGAAAAGCTGGCTGAAAACTCAACATGCAGAAACCTAAGATCATGGCAACCAGTTCCATCACTTCAAGGCAAATAGAAAGGGAAAAAGTGGAAACAGTGACAGATTTTACTTTCTTAGGCCACAAAATCACTTCAGACAGTGACTGCAGTCACAAAATTAAGACACTTGCTCCATAGAAGAAAAGCTATGACAACCCTAGACAGCATATTAAAAAGCACATATGTCACTTTTCCAACAGAGGTCTGTGTCATCAAAGCTATGGTTTTTCCAGTATGTATGGATGTGCGACTTGGACAATAATGAAGGCTTAGTGCCAAAGAATTGATGCTTTCAAATTGTGGTGTTGGAGAAGACTCTTGAGAGAGACTTCATGGAGATCAAATTGGTCAATTCTAAAGAAAATCAACTCTGAATAGTCATTAGAAAGAAAGATGCTAAAGCTGATGTTACAATACTTTGGCCACCTGATGTAAAAGCCAACTCATTGGAAAAGATCCTGATGCTGGGAAAGATTGAGGGCAGGAGGAGAAAGGGATGACAGAGGATGAGATGGTTGGATGGCATCATTGACTCGATGGACATGAGTCTGAGCAAACTGTGGGAGACAGTGAAGGACAGGGAAGCCCAGCGTGCTTACAGTTCATGGGGTCTCAAAGAGTCGGACACAACTTGGTGACTAAACAACAGCAACAAAAAGCTGATTCATTTTGTTGTACAGCAGAAACTAACACAGCATTGTAAAGCAATTATATATATATATATATTTTTTTTAAAGCCCTATGAGGGGTGTGTGTGTGTGTGTCTGTTACTTCAGTCATGTCTGACTCTTTGCAACCCTATGGACTGTATGTAGCCCACATGCAGAGCTCTTCTGTCCATGGGATTTTCCAGGCAAGAATACTGGAGTGGGTTTCCACACCTGCCTCCTGGGGATCTTCCCCACCCTGGGGTCAGTCCTGCTTCTCTTATTTCTCTTACTTTGGCAGGTGGGTTTTTTACCATTAGCGCCACCTGGAGACTCATAAATTGATTCTGACTTAACAACTCAACAAAGTGCTATATGTAGACTGTGAGGAACTCTATATTACTTGATGAGTAATTACTACTTTATATTAGTACAAAGTCCATGCTTTTTGAAGTTAGATTAGAAAATTGGATTTGAATCCTAATTTATTTTATGAATGTATTATCTTAGAATTGTGAACTTTATTCACCTTGATTTTCTCATCCATAAAAGAGATTATAATTCCTCCCTCCACACACTTAGATGTACCATGATAAAGAATATTTCAAAGTCCCCACAATATTGATCAATTTTATCTCAATTTTTCTTTTCTTCTTCCTATAAAGATATTTAATACAATGGAATTCAATGTAGTTCTGAGGTCTTCATGTTTATAAAACATATTTCACTTACATGAAAAAAAAATCAATAATTGAATATTATATTTTTTAAAAAAATAGATTTTCCATCCAAAGAATAGTAATCTAGAAGACAGGGATGTGATAGTAAAAATTTTAAAAGATTGGCCTAAGTGTCCCAAGGAAAAATGAAGTTCCAAGTTAGGAAACTATTTCATGAAAGAATTTCTAGGTAAAATAATAAAGAAATGTGTAAAGTCCTCAACTTTATTTCAGCTGTTTAAAAATGTGGTTCACTGCATGTTTGGACACCTGTTTACCTAAAGAAAGGAGACATTACTTCAGAGTTAAGGGAAGTCTGTTCCTCCATAAACAATAGCAGCGGGAGGGGAAAGACAGAAGTTTAACAGGTGATTTTCCTTAGGTCAATCGAGAAGATCCCTTTTCACAAAAAGAGAAAAGATCTCAGTCTCTTTCCAGCTATGGCAGCTCTGCGGTCCAATGCTTTTCCTCCTCCCATTTTCCTGACTGCTCTGCTTCGTTCTATAATGGCTGGCTGGGTCAGGAACAGTGAAGTGGAGGTCAGACCATCCTCCTCCACCCTCCTGCCTTGCTGGTGGCAAAGGGGAATAAACAAGGAGGCTATGAACAAGAATCCAGGCTCTAGGGATAGGCAGCATAACTGATCCACGTTTGTTAGCCCAGCATCCAGTCCAACATATAACAGGTCAGAAGAAAGAAGAGTCCTGGGAGAAATAAATCTCATAGCAGGCACAATATTGGCAGATGAGAGGAAATTTCTACATACAAGTCAAATTCTGCACAACAAGTCAAAAGCATTTTTTTTTACTACCATATCACCTTACTTTTTAGATTAATTTATTTTTAATTGGAGGATAATTGCTTTATAATATTGTGTTGGTTTCTGCCATACATCAGTATGAATCAGCCATAGGTATAGATATATCCCCTCCCTCTTGAACCTTCCTCCCATCTCTCAGCCCTTTAAACCCCTCTGGGTTTTTACAGAGCTCTAGTTTGAGTTCCCTGAGTCATACAGCAAATTCCCATTGGCTATCTATTTTACACATGGTATTGTATATGTTTCCAGGATACTCTCGCCGTTCTTTCCAACCTCTAAAAAAAAAAAATAAAGAATAGCATCTTTATAATGCAAAAAGAGTCTCAGAATAGATATCAGTTCACTTATTTCAGTTAATGGTTAGTAAAATAAAATGACTAGACAGGAAGACATCAAATAAAGTAACTTACACATTTATTGACTGTGGGGCCTTGAGGAACACCTGTTCCATTTCACTCTCTACTATGAATCTCACTTTAGTAACCTATGCTTTTTACTCTCAAACAGTATGAAGACCATTTGTTTATCCAAATGGCCTCGTCTTCTATCCTACATTCAGCCTGGAGTGAAAATCTCAGAGGCAAGGACTAAGCCATATATGTTTTTTATATCCCTGGCATGGAACACACATTTCAGCATATGGTATATCCTCCATATATTATAAATGGGTAAGTGATGGCTATAAATGTATGGATATGCAGAGGCATGGGTGTGCATCCCTTGGATACTGTTGTATTTGCTGAGTGGAACAGTATTTCTCTGGATAGCAGATACAGGAATGCCTTTAAATTCTGTTCTCCTGTTGTTAAATGCCATGAGCAATTTTTAAAATTTTTTATTTTATTTTTGCTCCAGGAGGTGCATTTACTCCCTGGATACATTTGGGGAAACGGGTAAACAAAATTTAAACATTCTCTTATCTACATTGGTCAGTTACTGTGTACTCACAGCAGTAGTTTTATAGATAAATCTGGCTTTGGGTTAGTTTAAAAGTGTATCTTAGTAAAACAGAGAACCAATTTTCCTCTCCCTAAGCTTAGTTCAATTAATTAGGATTTGTTTTTCAGCAATGACCAAAAGTCTGACAAAAGTGACTTAATCATAAATGGAACTTTAGTTTTTGCATATCATAAGTTTTGGTGGGTATTAAGTTTCTGGCCTTATTTCAGTTGCTTAGCAAAATCAGGGTCATTATATCTGCTATTCTTCTGATTTTCTCATCATGACTGCAAGGTGGCTGCAGTAGCGGCAGCCAGCACATCACCATTCAAGGAAGGAGAAAGAGAAAATGGTAGGGGAGGGGGAAATGACAGCATATTCTTGCTTACACTTTATTGGTCAGAATTATGTAACAAAGCAAACATTAGCTTTATAATTGTCTGGGAACTAAATAGTTCAGATTGCTCATCCTTTTTAATAAAGATATGTAAGACAAGAGAGTGTTAGAAACACGATTGGGAGAGTCCAGCAATGACACACCAATATCCATATAGCAATGCTGCTGGAAAGTATAGGTCCTTCTTTTTTCAACACATTGGCAAGCAAAACTCACTGGACAGTTCTTTACATATACAGATATTTTTAAACTTTTCTTGACAATCTACCCCAAAATAAGTGAAATTCATAACTATATTTGATCCCCAAATTGGCTAGTAGCCTCACCCTCATATGATTTTTCAATATCAACATGGGAAGAATATTTGTATTACTGTAGAAAATTACTTATTTTAATATTTTAAAATAAGTTTTAAAATAACTTTAAAGTCTAAAATTTAATTTTTTATTTTAATATTTGTGTTATTGCAGAAAATTATATATTGGTAAGACAAATACAGAATCCACAGAAGAGAAGTTTATAAAGCATGAATACTGATAAGCAAGATACTTATCAAGATACTGGTGAGCACAGAGAAAAACCAATTAAAAATGAAATATGGGGAAATATTCTATTTTATTACTTAAAAATACTTCTTACACCCTGCAAATTAGTAGATAAACACACTCAAATTGAAAATATTTAGTGCTGACTCTTATGATAAAAGCTGGCACATATCAAAATACAATGACTATTTGATATGATAATATTACTTCTGGGAATTTTTCCTAAGGAACCAATTCTAATAAAAGTGAAGCCATATGCACAAAGTGTGTATCATGTCAAAGTTATTCATAATAATTAAAATTTTTTGAGAGAAAAGTCTAAATATCTAAGAAGGAAAAATGACTAATGAATTATAGTGGAATAGATTTTATGAGATAATGAAGTCACTGAAATAATAATTATAACAATTTGACAATAAGCAATAATGTTTATGATTCAATGATAAGTGTGAAAAGCAAAATACAAAGCACATAATGATGTGATTTCTGGTGAAGATTTAGAAACGAAAACCCCTCATATACACTTTCAGACACTATTGATATGATTTGCCTATAATACACAAACACATAGAGAGGGGTAATATCAATAAAACATCCATGTACAAAATACTTTTAAAAATTATCACTCCCTAGAAAAATGTTTTAAAAGCTATGTAAGGACTTCCCTGATGATCCAGTCATTAAGAATCTGCCTTCCAATACAGGGTGTGCTCATTAGATCCCTGCTCCCTGAGGCTCCCACATGTCACTAAGCAGCTTAGGCCACGCGCCACAACTACTGAGCCCCAGAGCCGAAACTACTGACGCACGTGCACCCTAGAGCCTCTTTTCCACAAGCGAAGCCACTGCAATGATAAGCCCGCGCACCGCAACTAGAAAGTAGCGCCCCTTTGCTGCAGCTAGAGAAAGCCCACATGTAACAGTGAAGACCTGGTGCAGCCAGGAATAAACAAAAAACTATACATAGCATGTCAATAAACTAGTGTGATTACATTTAGAAATTGTAAGACCTCCTTTCTTTAATATTCTGAAGTACATCAAGATTTATTTCTTTTATGTGTAATTCAGTGACAGTAAAGATTGGTGTCTTTCATTAGTTCTAGAAAAATGTCACCCATTATTTCTTAGTATAATTTACTCCCCCATTCCCTATCTCCTCCAAAACTCAACTCTACTTTCATATTTTTTCTTTCTATCTCTGTGATTCTGAATATTTTATGCAAATACTCCATTTTCATGATTCTCTCTCCAGCTTTATTGAATCATTTTTCTAACATACTCATCTCAAAACCTGTCTCTGAAACACTGTAAACACAGTTATTTATATGCTCTACCTGATTAGTCCTAAATATAGTCTTTGTGTGAATCATTTGTTGGTTTGATTTTCCTGTTTAATGTCAATAACATAGGCTTGTTTGCTCATTTTATGATTTTCTAAGAATTCTAAATTTGCATATTATTTAATTCAAAGAAAGTCTTTGTGGATTTATTTTTCATGTTATTGCCTCCAGAAAGATCTTATGCTTGTCTCCCCTAGGCACTTAGGAACAGCCAATAAAGGACCAGTATAGGCTGAAGTTTTGGCTTGAAGCCTTTTGGGCTTTAGTGTACAACTGAAAAAGGAGGGTTTGTGTTGAGAAATTATGAATAAAAACGTTTCCATTTTTTCCTGCTCTACCCAAAGCCATGGCCAAAAGACATTCAGGCAAACCTACTTTCTTGCTTTTCACAGATTGTGGTTTCACTAGCTTACTGACTGCAGTTGTCGTTTTTGGAGGACCTAACTTTGTGTAGTTAAGTCTTCAATCAGTCCTCAGATCTTGCATGGGCCTCTCTCTGTGTCCAAAACCCAAGTCATAAGCGAATAGGGATTAATATCTGCCCCCAAAGACCAACAACAATGTCTGGCAAAACTTATCTTTATTTTTAATAAAACTAGACTTCATTAAACACCCTCTATAAGCAAAGAGGGAAGATGTTACATGCTTCATGCTGCCGTGTGTAAAGATACTACAGTTAAAAACAGTGGCACTCAAAAGACACTACACAAGCTTCATTTTTAAAAATACGATTACTTCCCAAAATGAGAAAAAAATATGGGAGATTTCTTATTTATATCTTGGAAATAATCAAGAGATATCATTACCTTGGTTCAAGGATAGCAAAAAGGAATGATGGGAAAATATGAGGTCAGAAGAAATTGCACGACTGAGATGGAAAATGGCATTTCTACATGACAATCCACATGGAAAAATTTAATACACTATTCAACGCAGAAAATGAGATTAATTTTGTATAAGATAACCTTGAGAAATTTTCCAGCATCTCAAGGGAAAGCTGGATAAACCTGATGAGGTAAATATGTAAACAAGGATCATGGAAAAGATTCAGGAAAAGTGATCTTGTATTGCGAGACTAGATAGTATGGAAGTCATAACACAAGTCAAGAAAAAGAAAAAAAGAGAAAAAAAGGATGAGGAGAAAGAAGAAAGAACTTCCTTACATTAAAAAAACAAAAAACTGAGTCTGCAGATCAAACAAGTTCACCAAATATAGGTGCTGTAATTAATGAAAAGAAACCAAAAAAGTATGCGGATCCTTATAAATAATTAAAAATTAAATGGTAAAATTTGCTCACACCAATAGACACAAAAAATAGTAAGGCAATGACATATAGAACTGAGGAGAAAATACTGTGTCTTGAAAAATGCTGTTTACATGTGAGGGCCTTGCAGGAAGATAACCCACGGAAGAGAAAGAGTTAAATACAGACCACATATTGATAAGGAAAATTGCAGGGACTTCTGTGAAGGTCCAGTGGTTAGGACTCCGTGGTCCCAGTGCAGGGGGCGCAGTTCTGATCGTTGGTCAGGGAACTGAGATCCTACATGCCTCCCAGCGTCGCCATACAAATAATCAGAACTCAAAAATTTCAGAATTTCTTTTAAAATATTATTATAACTGTATTGTTTACAATAACCAATACATGGGATGAACCTAAGAATCCATCAGTCAATAACTTGATGAAGAAAATAGGATACAGACATATAGATATGGATCCATCAGAATATTAGTCTCAATAAAATAGATGGAAATCTCGCCATTTGCAGCAACATGTACAGACATTGAGGGCATTACATTAAGTGAAATACGTTAAGGAAAGACAAAGACTGTATGATCTCACTTACATGTGGAATCTATGAAAAAAAAAAAAAAAACCCAGACTGGTGATCACTAAAGGTAAAGAGTGGAAGGTGGGCAACATGGGTGAAGGTGATCAAAAGTTAAAAATGTCCAATAGTAAAATTGTAAAATGACCTCATAGTCAACAAAAGAGTCCGAATGCAGTACTTGGGTGCAGTCTCAAAAATGACAGAATGATCTCTGTTCGTTTTCAAGGCAAACCATTCAATATCACAGTAATCCAAGGCTATGCCCCAACCAGTATTGTTAAAGAAGCTGAAGTTGAATGGTTCTATGAAGACTTACAAGACATTCTAGAACTAACAACCAAAAAGTATGTATTTTTCATCACAGGGGACTGGAATGCAAAAGTAGGAAGTCAAGACATACCTGGAGTAACAGGCAGATTTGGCCTTGGAGTACAGAATGAAGCAGGGCAAAAGCTAGGAGAGTTTAGCCAAGAGAATACACCAGTCATAACAAAAACCCTAATCCAACAACACAAGAGAAGACTCTACACATGGACATCACCACATAGTGAGTAGTGAAATCAGATTGACTATATTCTTTGCAGCCAAAAATGGAAAATCTCTATACAGTCAGAAAAGACCAGGAGCTAACTGCGGCTCAGATCATGAACTCCTTATTGCTGAATTCAGACTTAAAATGAAGAAAGTAGGGAAAGTCACTAGACCATTCAGGTACGACCTGAATCAAATCCCTTAAGATTATACAGTGGAAGTGACAAATAGATTCAAGGGATTAGCTCTGATGGAGTTCCTGAAGAACTATGGATGGAGGCTCGTGACACTGTACAGGAGGCATTGATCAAGGCCATCCCCCAAAAGAAGAAATGCAAAAAGGCAAAATGGTTGCCTGAGGAGGCCTTACAAATAGCTGTGAAAAGAAGGGAAGTGAAAGGCAAGGAGAAAAGGAAAGATATACCCAACTTGAGTGCCAAAGACTTGATGCTTTTGAACTGTGGTATTGGAGAAGAATCTTGAGAGTCCCTTGGACTGCAAGGAGATCCAACCAGTCCATCCTATAGGAGATCAGTCCTGGGTATTCACTGGAAGGACTGAAGTTGAACTCCAATACTTTGGCCACCTGATGCGAAGAGCTGACTAACTTGAAAAGACCCTAATGTTGGGAAACATTGAAGGTGGGAGAAGAAGGGACGACAGAGGATGAGATGGTTTGATGGCATCATCAACTCAATGGACACGAGTTTGTGTAAACTCCGGGAGTTGGTGATGGACAGGGAGGTCTGGCGTGCTGCAGTCCATGGGGTCGCAAAAAGTCAGACACGACTGAGTGACTGAACTGAACCGAACTGAACCCATTTGAATTCAGAGTTCAAAGAAGAACAAGGAGAGATAAGAAAGCTTCCCTCAGTGATCAATGCAAAGAAATAGAGGAAAATAATAGAATGGGAAAGACTAGAGATCTTTTCAAGAAGATTAGAGATACCAAGGGAACATTTCATGTGAAGATGGACAAAATACAGGACTGAAATGGTATGGAACTAACAGAAGTAGAAGATATTAAGAAGAGGTGGCAAGAATATACAGAAGGACTATACAAAACAGATCTTAATGACCCAGATAACCACGATGGTGTGATCACTTACCTAGAGTCAGACATCCTGGAGTGTGAAGTCAAGTGGGGCTTAGGAAGCATCACTGCAAACAAAGCTAATGGAAGTGATGGAATTCCAGCTATGCTATTTAAAGTCCTAAAAGATGATGCAGTGAAAGTGCTGCACCCAATATGCCCGCCACTTTGGAAATTTTAGCAGGGGCCACAGGACTGAAAAAGGTCAGTTTTCATTCCAATCCCAAAGAAAGGCAATGCCAAAGAACGTTCATACTACTGCACAATTGCACTCATCCCACACGCTAGCAAAGCAATGCTCAAAATTCTCAAAGTCAAGCTTCAACAGTACATGAACCGAGAACTTTCAGATGTTCAAGCTGAATTCAGGAAAGGCAGAGGAACCAGAGATCAAATTGCCAACATTCGTTGGATTATCAAAAAAGAAATAGAATTTCAGAAAAAAAAAATGTACTTCTGCTTTATTGATTACACCAAAGCCTTTGACTGTGTGGATCAAGACATACTGTGAAACACTCTTCAAGAGATGGGAATATCAGACCACCTTATCTTCCTCCTGGGAAATCTGTATGCAGGTCAGGAAGCAAATGTTAAAACTGGACATGGAACAACATACTGGGCCCGAATTGGGAAAGGAGTATGTCAAGGCTATGTATTGTCACCCTGCTTATTTAGCTTATATGCAGAGTACATCATGAGAAACACTGGGCTGGAGGAAGCACAAGCTGGAATCAAGATTGCCGGGAGAAATATCAATAACCTCAGAAAAGCAGATGATACCACGATTGTGGCAGAAAGTGAAGAGGAACCAAAGAGCCTCTTGATGAAAGTGAAAGAGGAGAGTGAAAAATGTTGGCTTATAGTTCAGCATTCAGAAAACGAAGATCATGGCATCTGGTCCCATCACTTCATGGGAAATAGATGGGGAAACAGTGGAAACAATGACACACTTTATTTTCTTGGGCTCCAAAATCACTGCAGATGGTGACTGCAGCCATGAAATTAAAAGATGCTTGCTCCTTGGAAGAAAAGTTATGACCAACCTGGACAGCATATTAAAAAGCAGAGACATTACTTTGCCAACAAAGGTCCATTTAGTCAAAGCTATGGTTTTCCCAATAGTCATGTATGGATGTGAGAACAGGACTATAAAGAAAGCTGAGTGCTGAAGAATTGATGCTTTTGAACTGTAGTGTTGGAGAAGACTCCTGAGAGTCCCTTGGACTTCAAGGAGATCAAACCAGTCAGTCCTCAAGGAAATCAGTCATGAAAATTCATTGGAAGCACTGATGCTGAAGATGAAACTCCCATACTTTGGCCACCTAATGTGAAGAACTGACTCATTTTAGAAGACCCTGATGCTGGGAAGGATTGAAGGCAGGATGAGAAGGGGATGAGAGAGGACTGGATGGTTAGTTGGCATCACCAATTCAGTGGACGAGTTTGAGCAAGCTCCCAGAGTTGATGATGGACAGGGAAGCCTGGTGTGCTGCAGTTTATGGGATCACAAAGATTCAGACACAAATGAGCCACTAAACTGAACTGAACTGAATTGTAAAATAAATGTTATAAGGATGTTTTGTACAACGTGGTGATTATAGTTAATACTGTATCATGTATTTGAAAGTTGCTAATAAACCAAAGCATAAAAGTTCTCATCATTTATACACACAATAAAATTGTATGTGTGTTTGGTGACGAATATTAATGAAAGGTGATGATCATTTCTCGGTCTGTACATATATCAAATCACTATGTTGTTCTGCTGAAAGTAATATAATGTTATATGCCAATTATAACTCAATAAAAAGTTGGAAAATATTAGCATAACCCTAAATTCAAGAAACTGATCTTTATAGCATGTAAGTAATGCAGTAAGACAAATAATTAATTACATAGCCTAATCTAGAAAGTATTTTTCTGAGAATGACATGTGGTTGGTGTTATTTGAAAATCTACTAACATAAATGTTAATGAATAGAGATTAAAAAGCAGAGAATAGAGAAAAAATAAACAGGATTTTTGGATATATGTATCCATTTCAGATACAAATCTGTTTATGAGCTAACAGCACTTACTAAACATGAGAGGGCAGCATGGTGGGTATTAACACAGGCCCTGGGGCTCACATTGCTAGTGTCTTAGTCTAGTGCTGCCCTATGCTAGCTGTATGACCATTAAGAAAATCAATCTCAGTGCCTCAATTTTCTAATCTGTAGAATGGGAATAATAATAACATCATTAATGATAATAATAATATCACTATCTACCTCATGGAACTCCTGAGATAATTCAAGGAGTTAATATATATTTTAAAAACTTGATTTAATAGATGGCCCATGTCTCATTATACAAGTATTTATAACAGCAAATTCATACATGAAAGTGTAGTTGCTCAGTCATGTCCGACTCTTTGCGACCCCACAGACTGTAGCCTACCAGGCTCCTCTGTCCATGGGATTTTCCAGGCAATAGTACTAGAGTGGACTGCCATTTCCTTCTCCAGGGGATCTTCCCAACCCAGGGCTCAAACCCGGGTCTCCTGTATTGTAAACAGACGCTTTACCGTCTGAGCCACCAGGGAAGTCTTTCTAACATGAAACCAATAGTCAAAATTATACTTGGCATACACAGTCCTTCTTAAAACTATTGCATACTCTCACTACTGTTATTTACCAATATTCAACAAGTTCCAAACAATTCAGTAAGATAAGAAAAAATTGAATCATACATTTTAGAAAGGAAGAAAGCACATTATCATTATTTGAAGACTGATTAGGTACTAAAACAAACAAAAGGAATCAACTGAAACAGAAAATCTATTAGATAGAAGGCAAGAAATGAGTAAGTAGACAGATAACAAATTAAATATACAAAAATCAATTTTCTTTCTATGAACCAGCAAAATAAATTATTAAGTATAATAAAAATTCTATCACAATAGCAACACAACTATAAAATATCTAGGAATGGAATTAATAATAAATACCCTAAGGATTATATGATAAATCTCAGGAATTTACCAACAGATAAAAAAGAAAAATTTAAAGAAATGAAGGAATATACTGAATTCTGGGAAAGCAGGGCCCAATAGCATGCAATATCAATTCTCCTCATATTAGTCTATAAAAGCATAGAAAATCAAAACAGCAATGGGGATTTTCAGACTTGGCAAACTAATTCCACTTTAGAAGAATACATGGCAAAAATATCCAAGAATCATTTTGGAATAAAGAGTGAAAATAATAATGAGGGTTTTCCTTTACAGATAAGCAAAAGATCTTACATATTTACAATAATTTACTGTTATGGCTCAGGCGGTAAAGCGTCTGTCTACAATGCGGGAAACCCAGGTTTGATCCCTGGGTTGGGAAGATCACCTGGAGAAGGAAATGGTAATCCACTCCAGTACTATTGCCTGGAAAATCCCATGGACAGAGGAGCCTGTAGGCTACAGTCCGTGGGGTCGCAGAGAGTCAGACGCGACTGAGCCACTTCACTTCACTGTTATGATATTGATGCAGAATATGGCAGTAGAGCAAGGGAAGAATGCAGAAAGCCCCCAAACCTTGAAAATTTGCACATGATAAGAAGCTTTCCAAGTCACAAGAAAATGTACTATTTGGAGCTAAAACAAAGACAACTGATTAATATTTCAGGCAAAACTTTTCCCACAAATATAAAATTTTTATTTTGATTAAAAGGCTAAATATTTAAAAATCAAACAACAATACAGAAAAAAATACACATTTTATGTTTATCACCTCCAGACCCGGAGAAGGTCTTTTAATATATATCTGCAAAGAAGAAACCATAAAGGAAAATATTAGTGATTGAACAAATAAAATATAAAAATATGTAAATTGCCAAAAATATTACAAAAGAAACATGATTTTAATAAAGGGAAAAATTAGCTCTCTTGATACAAAATACAAATTACTATACTATACTATAACATAGCATGATTTGATTTTCATTTCAGGTTTAGCCTTGATCCCAAAATTGTACTGATTTGCTGGTACAGATCTATAAATTGGCAATGTCATTGCTAGTTACCAGCGGAAGTGCATATAGCTGCAGTATTTCCAAAGGACAATTTGAAAATTCATCCTTAAGAATGCTTAAGCTCTTGGAGTTAATCCAAATCCCAGAAATCAATATTAAGAAAACAATCATAAGACAAACAATAAGAAATTCCTAAATAAGCATTAATATATCACTAGTCAAATAAGCTTGTGTATATTCATATCATGGAATATTAACATTATGTGTTTTGAATAGGCAACTTCATGGGGATAATTTCACAATTTAGTTTAAGCATCTCTGGAATGTTTAAATTTCCTTCTTTAAAAAATTTTTATTTTCTTTTTGACTATAGCTAATTAGAACAACAGACTGCTTCCAAATCGGGAAATGAGTACATCAACACTGTATATTGTCACCCTGCTTATTTAACTTATGTGCAGAGTGTATCATGAGAAACACTGGGCTGGATGAAGCATAACCTGGAATCAAGATTGCTGGGAGAAATATCAATAACCTCAGATACGTAGATAACACCACCCTTATGGCAGAAAGTGAAGAACTAAATAGCCTCTTGATAAAGGTGGAAGAGCAGAGTGAAAAAACAGGCTTAAAACTCAACATTCAGAAAAACAAGATTATGGCATCTGGTCCCATCACTTCATGGCAAATAGATGGGGAAACAATGAAAACAGTGACAGACTTTATTTTGAGGGGGGTCCAAAATCACTGCGGAGAAGGCAATGGCAGCCCACTCCAGTACTCTTGCCTGGAAAATCCCATGGGCAGAGGAGCCTGGTAGGCTGCAGTCCATGGGATCGCGAAGAGTCGGACACGACTGAGCGACTTCACTTTCACTTATCTCTTTCATGCATTGGAGAAGGAAATGGCAACCCACTCCAGTGTTCTTGCCTGGAGAATCCCAAGGATGGCGGAGCCTGGTGGGCTGCCGTCTATGGGGTCACACAGAGTCAAACACGACTGAAGTCACTTAGCACCAAATCACTGCAGATGGTGACTGCAGCCAAGAAATTAAAAGACGCTTACTCCTTGGAAGAAAAGTTATGACCAACCTAGACAGCATATTAAAAAGCAGAGACATTACTTTGCCAACAAACATCCATCTAGTCAAGGCTATGGTTTTTCCAGCAGTCATGTATGGATGTAAGAGCTAGACTATAAAGAAAGCTGAGTGCCGAAGAATTGATGCTTTTGAACTGTGGTGTGGGGGAAGATCCTTGAGAGCCTCTTGGACTGCAAGGAGATCCAACCAGTCCATCCTAAAGGAAATCAGTCATGAATATTCACTGGAAGCACTGATGCTGAAGCTGAAACTCCAAGACTTTGGCCACCTGATGAGAAGAGCTGACTCACTAAAAAAGATGCTGGAAAAGATTGAAGGTGTGAGGAGAAGGGGACGACAGAGAATGAGATTGTTGGATGGTATCACCGATTCAGTGGACATGAGTTTGCGTAAATTCTGGGAGTTGGTGATGGACAGGGAGGCTTGGTGTGCTACAGTCCATAGGGTCGCAAAGAGTCATATATGACTGAGTGACTGAACTGAACTGAACTGATAGCTGATTTCCAATGTTGTGTTAGTTTCAGATGTCCAGCAAAGTGATTTAGTTATGCATATACTATATCTATTCTTTTCCAGAGTCTTTTCCCATTTGGTTATTACAGAGTATTTGGTAGTGTTCTCTGTGTTGTATAGTAGGTACTTGTTGATTGTTTTACATATAATAGCATGTGTATGTTAATCCTAAACTCCTAATTTATTCCCTTTCCCCTGTGTTTCCCATTTCATAATCACAAGTTTGTTTTCTAAATCTCTGAGTTGATTTCTTTTTTGTAAATAAATTCATTTGTATCATTGTTTAGATCCACCCATAATGATAGTATGATGTTTGTCTTTGTCTGACTTACTTCACTTAGTAAAATCATCTCCAGGCCCATATATATTGCTGCAAAAGCCATTATTTCATTCAATAGAATATTAAAAGCTAAAGTTGGCTACAGTGCAGTGTATCTTGCAATCCTAATTCCTAATTTTATTTAAAAAATTGTAAATGATTCATATGTCCTAAAATGTTCAAAGTAGTTAGAAATGCATAATGATGATAGTACCCACTTTTATTTATTTTCCTTTGTTTGATTTTCCTTATTTTTAGTCATGAAAAATAAGTAATTGCTTTTTTGCTCATATTTCCTTAAGCAGTGCATGTAAGCTTGAAAAGAGTACTATATCTGAATGAATGTGTTATTTTATATAATATGTGATTTAAAATTTATAAGTAAAATTAAATTTAAAATTCATTCTAATAAATCATTAGTTAAATTAAAATTAAATTAAATACTTGAATTTAAATATTTCAAAAGGACAAAAAGCAAAGAATGAAGCTGGCTAGGCATACTGACTTATCTTGAGTACCTCTTTCTTCCTTCACATATATTACCTAGTACCCTCTGAAGGTGAAAGTGTTTGTTGCTCGGTCATGTCTGATTTTGGGACCCCTGGACTGTAGCCAGCCAGGCTGTTCTGTCCACGGAATTCTCCAGGCAAGAATACTGGAGTGGGTAGCCCTTTCCTTCTCCAGGGCATATTCCTGACCCAGGGATCAAGCCCAGATCTCCCGCACTGCAGGCAGGTTACTTACTATCTGAGCCACCAGTACCCTCTAGATTCTCTTTACCTCCTTTGGGTCACTGAGCCTGTGCTTGTTTTCATCTGGGGGTTAAACATCTTAAGGTCTAGTAAAGATATAACAACAAGAAGTCTACTCCCTTATTGTCCCCAGAAATGTTCTCAGAATCTTTGGAAACTACCAGCATGAGTCGAGAGACAGTGACTTTGAGAGTTTTAAATGAGTTTGGAGAGGCTCTGAGCTGAATTAAGTACGTACAGCCTTTGTCCTGACATGCACCCAGCAGAGAAGTTAAAACCAAGCCAATCCAACCATGCAGATCCATGAAATCTAATAGGTGGAAGAGGAGAAAGCGAGAGAGTTGGTGGATAGGTTCCTTGGGTTCCTTGTTTATCGACCCCATCAAATGGACTCTAATGCTTTCACACTGAGGACCAAATCAATCGCGAAACATGTTGGTGTCTCTGCCATACTCCATCTGACGGGTTCCTGTGTATAAAGCCCCTCTGTATCCATCCTTTCAGCCCAGGCTTCCTAATCCATTACTGACAATCGTTTCCTTAGTAACTGCAAAAAGGCCCTATATTCATGGAAACAGCAGGGCTGAAGGTGAGGGCTGTATTTCAAATGTATCCTTTATTTCTAGGCTGGACCTTCCCTGGATCTTTTATTGGTGAATTTGTGCTTAAGCCATGAATGACACAGCAGACAGCTAAGTCCTCTGTGATTGCCTTTCTATGTCTTTCTGGACCATACACCCAAGAGTAAATATGAATCAGATACTGTATTTTAGACAGCCTACAATTTGAGCAGAGTCAGGAACGTTACCGAGTTTAACTTTCCGTTTTATAGATGCATAAACTGACAATGCCTTATACAAGGTTATACAGCTAAGTGCTGGAAGAAACTGGGTTACAATAAATGTTCCCCCGACACTAATCAAATGTCTCTGTCAATACATATGGCTTTTAACATCACAAACCTGTTTAATAATAGCCTTTGGAGATTTGGAGTCCATCTTTTCTTACTGGTTATGTGCTGCCATAAATTGCACGTTTCCAAATTCCTCATCACCCCAAGAAACAAAAAGCCTCAACCAGAATGGCAGTGGGCACACGCACAAGCCCAATCTTAAACAGCTGGGCTGTCTCCTTCCTTCTCCATTCCCACCCACTGTCCCTGTCACTCATCTTCCCTGGCCCTTGGATCCCTTATCTCTGCCCTTGGTTCCTGAAGCCTTCATAGCCTACCTTAAGATGGCTAGCCAGAGCAGTCTCTCTAGCTCTGAGTCCCTAGGGCCACTCTCAGACCTAGTTTTGAACTTTCCTTGTGGTGTCACAGATTGGGGGTTGGAGGGAGGGAGAAGGTACCCTGCCACTGCCTATGAGTTTTATATAACATTTTGAGAAATTCACCTGAAAAAGACAATGACCAATTAGAACTGCTATGGTTTTTCCAGTGAGAGTTGGACTATAAAGAAGGCTAAGCACCAAAGAATTGATGCTTTTGAATTGTGTTGGAGAAGACTCTTGAGAGTCCCTTGCACTGCAAGGAGATCCAACCAGTCCATCCTAAAGGAAATCAGTCCTGAATATTCACTGGAAGGACAGATGCTAAAGCTGAAGTTCCAATACTTTGGCCACCTGATGCAAAGAGTTGACTCGATGGAAAAGACCCCGATCCTGGGAAAGATTGAGGGCAGGAGCAGAAGAGGGCAACTGAGGATGAGATGGTGAGATAGCATCACCAACTCAATGGACATAAATTTAACCAAATTCTGGGAGGCAGTGAAGGCAGGGAAGCCTGGCAGGCTGCAGTCCATGAGGTCCCAAAGAGTTGGACACAACTTAGTGACTGAACAGCAACAACAACAAATTAGAACAAGTGCTGGTCATAGCAATGGAGCAGGGTTCTGCTTGGCCAGATCCTGTAGCTTCTGAACCTTGATGTGGTCCTGGAGGAATCTGAAAGAAGAGTGAGCAAGAACAGTATAGTGAAGGGGTGGATGGGGTTCCCCTGGAGGGCATCAGCAGTGGCTATTAACGTGCAGAAGTGAAAGTATTTTAATGCACTAACAATGGACATAGTCATATTGGTGCACCCAGTGGAATATCAATCCTAATCTTTATCCAAGCCTCCAGCTTTCACTCCAGTCCATCCAAGTGCACCGGGGCTGTCTCTTTGTCTGATGAGAGGGATGGGACATAAACAAAAACTATTTTCAAAAGGTGGAACATTAACATGAAGCTGAATACCCCAACTTTCCCATATGACTTCTCCCAGGAGAGGGACCCACCAGACAGGCCTTCACCAGACACCCTGGATGGTGCATGCGTTGGGAGGGTAAGAGCACCATAACAATGCTGAAGCCAGTGCTTCTCAAAACATGATCCTCAGATTAGCATTTGCCTCTGAAATGTTTGTGAACACTTAAAGAAATAGAAGACCTGAGCCTGAATATAAATCAATCATGTGACCAAGCACACATTTAGTTAATCTGATTTTTTTTCCAAGGAAGGAGCATGTGATTGTGTTTATTTATATTTCTGGTACAAGCTACTTATATCTTTGTAGTAACAGATGAATCGATAGTTCAGGAACCAGTTTGAGTCATACTGCTCCAGAATAGGCCCCCAAAAGGCCTCTGCTTTGAATAGTGCAAAATAATATGTTTAGAGTCAGTTCTGTAGGCTCTGAATCTCAACACTGCCACTTCATATCCCAGTGGCTATTCAATTTATATAACCTATATGAAATCAAGGCCTTTTTCCTTAAAATGGGAAAATATTCTCTATCACTCGAATGTTTCTATGAATACTGAGTGAAATAAAAGGTGCACCTGTACCACACAGCTGCACAGAGTAGCTGCTCCATAAATGGGGGTTCCAGGTGCTTTTACCTCATGTGCTATTATACACAGGACTGCAGCCATTTGTACAGATGAGAGATATCTACACACACACACATACACATATATACATGAAACATACAAATATACGTACCTCCTTAAAAAGCTAAAAAGAGAGTCACCCATGACCCCTGAATCCCATTGCTAGGCATATATCTGGAGAAAACTCTAATTCAAAAAGACGCCTGCAGCCCTGAGTTCATGGAAGCATTATTCACAGTAGCCAAGGCTATTGTATTGCTGTGGAAGCAACTATCGCTCTCTCTCTCTCTCTCTCTCTCTCTCTCTATATATATATATATATATATATATATATATATATATATATATATATATATGTGTGTGTGTGTGTGTGTGTACATATATATACATATATATGTGTATATATATATGTATGTATATGCACACACATTTATTGGAATATTACTCAGCCTTTAAAAAGAATGAAATAACGCCATTTACAGTAACACAAATAGGTCTAGAAACTGTCAGGCTAAATGAAATGAGGCAGAAAGAGACAGACAAAAACCATGTGATATCACTTATATGTGAGATTTTAAAAAATGATACAAATGAACTTATTTACAGAAGTGAAATGGACTCACAGACACAAGTTACAAACTCATGGTTAACATGGGGGGAAAAGGAGAAAGGAATGAATTAGGTGTTTGAGTTAACAGATACACCCACTACTATATATAAAATAGATAACCAACAAGGACTTATTGTATAGGTAAGTATAGCATAAACTATACTCAATATCTCATAATAATCTGTAAGGGAAAAGAATTTTAAAAAGAATGATACACATGGATGTGTGCTAAGTTGCTTCAGTCGTGTCCAACTCTGTGTGACCCCATGGACTATATAGCCTTCCGGGCTTCTCTGTCCGTGGGATTCTCCAGGCAAGAATACTGGAGTGGGTTGCCGTTTCCTTTTCCAATATGTACGTATGTATATAAAATGATTCACATTGCTGCACACCTGAAACAAACACAACACTGTGAATAAACTAATACTTCAGTTTTTAAAAGTGTATGTATGTATGCCTATATAAATGCCACTCATCTACGATCAGATTTCACTTTCTTCTTTATTTTCTTCCATTGTTAAATTTGATGGGGATAAACACAATGAGGCAAAGTACTGAGGGCAGGCATTCAAGAGAAGCTAGAGCTTTTAATTACCTAGATAAGTAAAATTTTAGATGAGCTGAGGGAGAAGAATCATATTCCTGATATACAGAGACACTCTAAAGGTATGTCAAGTCCAGTTCCAGACCACCAGAATAAAGTGAATATTAGCGTGTACTCTAGTCTATCAAATGTTTCGAGTTAGGAGGAATTTCCTCCTTAACCTTCTGGGATTCTTCTGGCAGGTCTAATGATTAAACTGATACAAGATAGATTAATAGGAGAAAAAAAATGGAACCCCTGAAAGTGACCAGAGCAGGCTATTTGTATATATTGTTTTTAGACAAAGAAACAATTATTTGTGAAGATTAAGAAAAACTATGGTGTTGGAGGAGACACTTGAGAGTCCCCTGGACTGCAAGGAGATCCAACCAGTCCATCCTAAAGGAGACCAGTCCTGGGTGTTCATTGGAAGGACTGATGCTAAAGCTGAAACTCCAGTACTTTGGCCAACCCATGCAAAGAGTTGACTCATTGGAAAAGACCCTGATGCTGGGAGAGATTGGGGGCAGGAGGAGAAGGGGACGACAGAGGATGAGATGGCTGGATGGCATCACCGACTCAATGGACATGAGTTTGGGTGAACTCCGGGAGTTGGTGATGGACAGGGAGGCCTGAAGTGCTGCGATTCATGGGGTCACAAAGAGTCGGACACAATTGAGCGACTGAACTGAACTGAAGGAAACAAAGGGATTTGTGCGTTGGGGTGTGAATTCCCTATCTCTGGCAATAAGGATGCATTCCGTCCTCCTACTATAGGGCGAATACCTTCACATGGTTCATATGGTAGGTTTATTTTCTGTTTCACGGAGAAAGATGGGAATATGAGTTGTTTTTTTTTCCTGTGCCGTGAAGCATGTGAGAGCTTGTTCCCAAACTGCGTGTCGAACCTGAGCCCCCTGCAGTAGAAGCATGGAGTCTTCCCCACTGGACTACCAGGGAAGTATCCGAGTGTTTGTTCAATATATTTTCCCCTCCACAGGCCATTTCTAAAATGGATTTTATTCAAGATAATCAATGTGCCATTGAGTCATATTTTGGGGTGGTCTTCCCTCAGCCCCAACAATGTGCAATAGAATTATGTCTAAAAACATAAAACCAATGTGCATACCTTAATAAAGAATACTTTGTGCTAAACAAATCCTTACCTATGATACAAGGATGATAACTTCAGGCACAACAAAACTGAGATCAAACTACAGACTTGATACTCAGCTCTCTACATTAATGGCCTGACAGGAAAAGGGACATAAATATTTCTGGCCATCAATTTTATTCATCTCAAGTCTCTGCTGTTTTGTTGCACAAACTATCCAATATTCAAACAAAATTTCAATAAACACAAGAAAGCCAGAAAAACAAATCTATTATTAAGGCATAAAATAATCAACAGAATTGAACCCAGACACGCTGAAACTATCAAAGAGGCACTCGAAAATAACATGATTAATAAGCTGAGGGAACTCGTGGAAAAAGCGGAGAATATGTACAAATAGGAAATTTCAACAAAAAGGTGGGGATTACAAAGGGGAGTGAAATGGAAATGCTAGAAGTGAAAACTGCAACATCAGAAGGAATACCTCTGATGAGCTTATCAGCAAGAACGGGGCCAATTATTTAATACTTTTGTTATCACAAACTCAATTAGGGGTTTTAGGCTTCGTTTTATTTCTCTACTTTATGCTTGGAGGTTACAAGACTTTTAAGAGACTATAAAACTAAAGAAAATAGTGTATAAGTAAATTATCTATGATTCTAACAGTAATTTCAACTTGGAGCCTCCATGTTCATATGCAAAATACAATGCATTATGTTCAAGGTTGCAAAAAAAAAAAAAAAAAATCCTTACCATCATCTGAGCCTATAGCGCATCACAATCTTTCTGCTATAGTAATATCCAATATTTCTGATTGCAGATATAACAAATATAATAATGAAAAAGTGTGAAATATTTTGAGAATGACCTGAATGCGACAGAGACGCACAAAGTGAGTAAATGCTACAGGGAGGAAAATGCCGCTAACTGACTTATTCAACACAGGGTTGCCAGAAACCTTCCATTTGGAAAAAGAAAAAAAGCAGTATCAGCCAAGTGCCATAAAATGAGACATGCTTGTATACAATTCTTATAGAAGGTAGAAGTTGAGAAGAAAGAAGTTCAGAGCTTGAGCAGTAAAGGAAAAATTATCCCCAAAGAAACCTACATTTGACAAATCAAGCAAGTTGATCGGAAAGTGGCCAGGAACAGTGTGACAGTGTGGGGGACAAGAATGACTTCTTAGGGAGCCCTACACCCTGATGAGACCTTGACACCATCACCATTCTTAACACCGTCTTCCAGAACCCTAGACCACAGTTTACGCGGGGACCAGCTGCTTGTTCCAGCCAAGAGGTTTCTAACTGGGTTTCACTGAACAACAGAAATGCAGGGATGGTTGATTATTACCCTCAATTTGAATGCAGATTTGTGTGGAGGGATCTTTTAGGAGGTGTCCTTGACTTCATGAAGAATTACAGGTTTTTCTGAAGGTTGACAGCTGGGCTGGGTCAGCATTCATCACCAGTAAACAATTAGCATTGACGCCCCTCACACACACACATAAATGGAAATTTATTTAGCTCTCACTACATGTACGTGATACTATGCTGGGAAGAAAGAAGCACCATGCCAACACTGAACCATGACTTATGTGCCCATCACCTCCAAAAGACCACCTCCATCTCGACATCTCCGGCAGAGTGTGGTGCAGTGTATAATTTTAGAGGGCAGGGTTAGGCACTCAGAACATCATCAAAGGAGTTCAAAGAGGATGTCAACCTTTAAGGATCCAATCGCCTACTAGAAAAGTACAACTCACAGTAAAATGAGAAACGTTTTAGATGTTCAGAGGGAAAATAACTGCTCTGGCTAAGGTCAGACTTTGCATGTCCCTGTACACCATTTTTGTTGTTCTTGATATTTATTTAACTATGTATTTACTCACTTCGCTGCACCAGGTCTTAGATGTGGCATGCACGGTCTTTTAGTTTTGGCATGTGGGATCTAGCACCACCACAAGGGATTGAACCCAGGCCCCACGAACTGGGAGTGTGGGGGCTTAACCCCCAGACCACCAAGGAAGTCCCAATACAGCATTTTAAAGGAGTCTAACAAAACAAGAGAAGCAACGTAAGCAGCTAAATACAGTTTTACACTTTCCTAGCCCTGTGCATTTATGCTGTCTGCTTGGCCCCTGTAACACTCAATTCTGAGCAATTCTAGTTACTAACATTCTTTCTTTGATATTCTTTTCTTATTCCCCTTCAAGTTTTGCTTGACTGAATGCTTCAGAGAGAGACAGAATAGGGAGAAAAGCAATACAGACAGGAATAGGGGCTAATAACAGCCATTAGGGCCTGGAGATTTATGTGTGGCTAGAAGTTGATATTATGGTCCAAAAGATACCATCTGACCAAAAGTAATACAGCAATTTTATATTCAGTTCAGCAAATGAAGGCTGACCAAATGAGGAGAAAAATCATCATTCAGGATTTAAAAGCAGTGAGATTGCTGTACAAAACTTTCATATTGAGCCAATAAGTAAATTAAGAAATAATGCTTAATTTTAGAATGTTTCAACCAAAAAATTAGTAAGAAAATTTTATTGATAGCATTAACGGGAAATAGATGGGGAAACAGTATAAACAGTGTCAGACTTTATTTTGGGGGGCTCCAATATCACTGCAGATGGTGATTGCAGCCATGAAATTAAAAGACACTTACTCCTTGGAAGGAAAGTTATGACCAACCTAGATAGCATATTAAAAAGCAGAGATATTACTTTGACAACAAAGGTCTGCCTAGTCAAGGCTATTGTTTTTCCAGTGGTCATGTATGGATGTGAGAGTTGGACTGTAAAGAAAGCTGAGCACCAAAGAATTGATGCTTTTGAACTGTGGTGTTGGAGAAGACTCTTGAGAGTCCCTTGGACTGCAAGGAGATCCAACCCGTCCATCCTAAAGGAGACCAGTCCTGGGTGTTCATTGGAAAGACTGATGCTAAAGCTGAAACTCCAATACTTTGGCCACCTCATGCAAAGAGTTGACTCATTGGAAAAGACCCTGATGTTGGGAGGGATTGGGGGCAGGAGGAGAAGGGGACAACAGAGGATGAGATGGCTGGATGGCATCACCGACTCTATGGACATGAGTTTGGGTGAACTCCGGGAGTTGGTGATGGACAGGGAGGCCTGACGGGCTGCGATTCATGGGGTCACAAAGAGTCAGACACGACTGAGGGACTGAACTGAACTGAACTTATTAATAAAATTAACCCTAAGGGGATAAAAAATAAGATTTTGTTTTCATCTTCTAGAGTTTTGCTGTTTTTCACCAAATGACACCCACCCAGCTGCAAATAGATTTGAAAAGTTGATTTGCACAAATGTTGTGTTTTAAAACATGCACATAATGAGAATGCAAGGAGAGATTTGTTTGATAAATTTATTCAAGAAAATTATTTTTTCCTGTGTGCAGAGACCCTTGGACTACAAGGAGATCAAACCACTCAGTTCTAAAGAATTTAACCCTGAATATTCATTGGAAGGACCGACGCGGAAGCCCCAATATTTTGGGCTCTAGGTGCAAAGAGCCAACTCATTGGAAAAATCCCTGATGCTGGGAAAGATTGAAGGCAAAAGGAGAAGAAGCAGGAAGAGTAGGTGGTTAGATAGCATCACCAACTCAATAGCCATAGTGAAGTGAAAGTGAAGTCGCTCAGTCGTGTCCGACTCTTTGCGACTCCATGCACTATAGCCCACCAGGCTTCTCCATCCATGGGGTTTTCCAGGCAAGAATACTGGAGTGGGTTGCCATTTCATGAATTTGAGCAAATGCCCGAAAGTAGCAGAGGACAGAGGGGCCTGGTGTGCTGCAATCCATGGGGTTGCAGAGAATTGGACATGGCTTAGCGACTGAACAACGACAACAAAGGCATCAGCAGGATGCATTGTCCCAAGCTTCAAGTCTAGGTCCCAAACAGTTTAGCCTTGAATATGCCTCTTGGCCCCGAGTTGGCAGGGAGATCTTGACACTTGGAGATCTTTTCAGATGAAAATGAAGAGGCTGCTCTCCTCTATTTTGCTTGCTGCCTAGAGTAAAAACCAACATTTTCTGCAGGGAATCCTCTCTTTCCTGTGAGTGGAAGTCTAAACATCACTGGTTCTGCTTACCAGATAAAGGGAGATGCTAAAACCACATCAATCCAAGAGCTGCTGAGCAGTGACTGCAAATGGTGAGCCTGTGGCTTTGTGATTCCCCAGGGTTCACGTTTGTGTAGAGAGGCCTTCAGAATCCATGAGCAGAGAAGTAATAATAAGAGTAATAAAAACAGTAACAGAGCTGAACACCGTCAGGCTATAATTGCTCTGGCATCAGAGCAAACAGTCCTCCCGTTGGGCCATGCGGCTTTGATACCCAACTGCTCAGGAGGGAACAGCTGGAGAATCCAGCAAGCAGGTTACATGTTAGCAGGTTTTGTTCACTTCAAATGAGGAGAGATGTTTTATTTTTTTAATGGAACTCTTCCCAATCAGTCCTATCTTTTTCCTTCCTGCCTCCAACCTCCTATAAGGGGGAGTGTTCAGGTTATAGCCTGTTGATGGCAGATGAAAAGGGATGTGATATCAGTGAGAGATACTTACAAGTTCAAGATGCACCAGCAGATAGCAGGAGATAGGGGCGTGCTGCTAAAATCCCACAAACAAGGTTTCTGTTGTTTACTCAATAAGTTGTGTCTGACTCTTGGCAAAACCATGGACTGCAGCATGTCAGGCTTCCCTGTCTTTCATTATCTCCCAAAGTTTGCTCAAACTAGCGTCCATAGAGTCCATGAGGCCATCCAACCATCTCATCCTCTGTTGCCCCCTCCTGTTCCTGCCATCAATCTTTCCCAGCGTCAGGGTCTTCTCCAAGCAGTCAGCTTTTCACATCAGCTGGTCAAAGTATTGGAGCTTCAGCTTTAGTATCAATCCTTCCAGTAAATATTCAGTGTTTATTTCCTCTAGGATTGACTGGTTTGATCTCCTTGCAGTTCAAGGGACTTTCAAGAGCCTTCTCCAGCACCACAATTCAAAAGCATCAATTCTTCAGCACTCAGACTTCTTTATGGTCCAACTCTCACATCCATACATGATTACTGGAAAACCATAGCTTTGACCATACAGACCTTTGTCGGCAAAGTGATGTCTCGTATTTTTAATACACTGTATTGGTTTGTCAAAGCTTTTCTTCCAAGAAGCAAGCATCCATTTTCTTTACATCCCAGATATCTCGGCTGGATGCAGCCTGAGATAGTTCTTTACTATCTCCCTTTTGCACAAGCCACTCATCTCTGGGCTACAGGAAGCACATACGCACCCTTTACCTGGGGAACTGCTCTCAATCCAACTGGGCCTCTAATTCACCATCAGTAAGGTGATAAGGATAAAACCATGCTGTGAAGTCCATGCTATTTCCCTTTCCCTGCCTCAAGCCAGGAAGAGGAGTGTAAGTAAAACCATGGGGATAGTCTGATACGTGAATGTAAAGTCTGGGATCCATAATGCATTGGGATTGGGTTTCCATTAAGACAGTCTACAAGAAATGGGGTGGAGTCCACAACACGATTTTATCCTTATCAGCCCTTCCTCTACTTTGACCTCTTTCTACATTCTTTCATTTAATTCATTTTTTTGTTGGAGTATAATTGCTTCACCGTGTTATGTTAGTTTCTGCTGTACAACACTGTGAAGCAGCTATATGTATACATATATCCCCTCCCACTTGAGCCTCCCTCCCACCCTCCTCGCCATCCCATCCTTCTAGGTGTCACAGAGCCCTGAGCTCAGCTCCCCGTGCTATACAGAAGCTATGGCTAAAGAAGGTGTGATACATATATGCAGTGGAATACTATATGCTCAGACACATTTGATTTTCCATGAGGAGAAAGACTCAGATAGAAAGCGGAAAAGTTCCTGAAGGTAGTTGTAAATCTTCTTTTAGCTGTGAGACTCTCTGGTAGCTTCCACTAACTAACCACATATGTGGGTTTGGCATTGCAGTGATCTACCACATTCATTGGTGTTAGAATTGAATTAATACCTAGATTAAAATGTATGTGTTATGTTGACTCTAGTGCCAAACGTGGTTGCTTTAGAAGCAGACTTAGGATTAAATAGGATGGATGACAGAAGTGGAGGGAAAACCTCCAAGGAGATGAGAAACTCTTAAGCTCAAGTACAGTGGTAAAGGTCTGGGTGTTCATCTTCCACTCAAGAGATAATCAGCCTTCAATACTGAAATGATGCTCTTAAAATATGTCCATCTCAGTGTTTGAACAAGTTGAGATAACCATTTGTAAACAGCATTTCTTACCCTTTTCTTTACCTTTCTCTAGCCAAAGACAATGGAGAAGGCAATGGCGCCCCACTCCAGTACTCTTACCTGGAACATCCCATGGACGGAGGAGCCTGGTGGGCTGCAGTCCATGGGGTCGCTAAGAGTCGGACATGACTGAGCAACTTCACTTTCACTTTTCTCTTTCAGACACTTGCGTCATCACAGAGCCCTGAGCTGAGTTTCCCGTGCTATACACTAGCTATGAATGTGTACGTATATACAGTGGAGCATCAATCAGCCATGAAAAGAATGAGAGTGGGTCATTTGTAGTGACTTGGATCTTTCTACATTTTTGATCTGGTTAAAGGGGTCAAATTCATGGATTAAATGGCAAATATTTCCTCTGAAAATTCCAATCTTTTTAGCCATTCTTTTTAGTATTGGGCAGTATATACACATGGAAATTTCAGAAGTAATTTTCATACCAAGTTACACAGTGGATCTACTCTAGCCCTTTGTATTTTCTATATACGACTTAAGGGCTTTGCACTGATATTACCAGTCTTTTGCATAAATCTGTTTATAAAAGATGTAGCAATTAATGATATCAAGGACCACAGTCTCTTATCAAATGGAAGAAATATTCTGATTTTTCAGGACAAACCATTGTTTATCTCTGTTCCTCGAGCCATTTAGTGATTGTGTAGACAAACCCCAGTCCACAAAGACTTGTTAGATGCCAATTTAGTTCAGTTCAGTCACTCAGCCATGTCTGACTCTTTGTGACCCCATGGACTGCAGCACTCCAGGCTTCCCTGTCCATCACCAACTCCCAGAGCTTGCTCAAACTCATGTCCATTGAGTCGGTGATGCCATCCAACCATCTCATCCTCTGTCATCCCTTCTCTTCCTGCCTTCAATCTGCCCCAACATCAGGGTCTTTTCCAATGAGTCAGTTCTTCGAATTGGGTAGCCAAAGTACTGGAGCTTCAGCTTCAGCATCAGTCTTTCCAATGAATATTCAGGACTGATTTCCTTTAGGACTGACTGGTTTGATCTTGCAGTTTAAGGGATTCTCAAGAGTCTCTTCCAACACTACAGTTCAAAAGCATCAGTTCTTCAGAGCTCAACTTTCTTTATGGTCCAACTCTCACATCCATACATGACTACTGGAAAAACTATGGCTTTGACTAGAGAACTTTGTCGGCAAAGTGATGTCTCTGTTTTCAAGGTTTGTCATGTGCAGTCAAGGTTTGTCATAGCTTTTCTTCCAAAAGTATCTTTTAATTTCATGGCTGCTTTCACCATCTGCAGTGATTTTGGAGCCCAAGAAAATAAAGTCTGACACTGTTTCCATTGTTTCCCCATCTATTTGCCATGCAGTGATGGGACTGGATGCCATGATCTTATTTTTTTTTAATGTTGAGTTTTAAGCCAGTTTTTTCACTCTCCTCTTTCACTTTCATCAAGAAGTAAGTAAAGTGGTCTGATATCCCCATTTCTTTAAGAATTTTCCACAGTTTGTTGTGATCCACAAACGTGTAGATATAACTCATCTTAATTCTCATGCAACTCTATCTCATACAATAAAAGGTTTAGTTTTTTTTAAAACAATGGTAATTATGTAGACAAATAAATGTGCAAATCTCAAAGTTTAAACCTAAGTGCAATGACACTAGAAATCACTTTGATTACCCCAAAAGAGGAGCTTTAGTAATCATTCCCTTGGTTTCCAAACTGAATTCATTAGGTAGGACCAGCTGTAACCGAGTTCAGTAACAGGATGTGCTCCTGTCAGGGCTCATTCCTTTATTCACTCCAGCCTGTGAACCCCAACTATGGAGCCTCTGTCTCTGGGCTTCCCTGGTGGTTCAGCGGGGAAGAATCTGCCTGCAATGCAGGAGACCTGTGTTAGATCCCCGGGCAGGAAAGAGCCCCTGGAGAAGCTATGGACCACATAAACTTCAGATTAGAGAATCCTGGACAAGATCGAGACTCATGCTTCAAGTTTAGATAACTCTACACATGAGAAACACTCACCAGAACCAAATTCCAGGAGGCCTCATAGTTACAATTATAAAGTGGGACTCATAATCTCATTTTGTGGGACAGTTGTAAAAATGCAAATAAGGTAAGAATAATTAGTAATATAAGCCACTGGGATATTATTGAACCATATTATTTGGTCCAGGATCACAATAGACCAGTAGGGATGTCAGTGTCCATTAGCCACAACAAAAGAAGTCAAAACATATGGGTCATTCACCCAGAGATTTCAGAAAGACTAAGATTTAATAATCATTCATTCAAAAATCTATAGTAAATTCCTTCCAAGTGCCAGATGCCATTACATTGTTCTCAGGCTGAGGACACAGGCCCTCCCCCTTCATGTGACCTAGTGTAGAGAAATTATGATAATAATTGCTTTACTGGGGCTTCCCTCATGGTCCAGTTGTTGAGACTCTGTGCTCCCAATGCAGGGGGCCTGGGTTCAATTTCCTGGCTAGAGAGTTAGATCCTGCATGCCTCAACTAAGAGTTTGCTTGCTGTAACTAAAGTCTGCACCTGCCACAACTAAGACCTGGAACAGCCAAATACAAAAAAAAGGAAAAAGATAATAATTGCTTATTGTAATTTTGAAAGTGCTGTGACCCAAAAACATGGAATGCTATGAGCATATGTTAAAGGGACTCTAACTCAAGCTGAACAACTCTATTGATCATGTTCTCTTGTTACACATATACTGTAGACATATATATGCTATTTACATTTACAAACTGGATAGAAAGAATACATAGAATATATAGATGGATGATTGTGGATGGATAGATTAGATAGGTAGATATATAGATAGATAGAGATGACACAAAGATAGAAATAGAGTATAATCCTAAACAGTCCTAAAGAGCGGGTTGAAAGAAGGTGAAGATAAGATTATCTCTGAACCATCAATAACCATATCCCCTGACCATCAGTCCAGGGGTCTTCCCTCCAGGACATCACAGCTGCTAGCCCACCAGAGACCTTTGCTATTTCCCTTTGTGATATATGCCCGCAGCCACTGGCCCATTTTACCAGATGTAAGAGATTTAACAAAGAGGTGCATTTTTCTATGATGGGAGGACCAGGTCACCATGTCAAGTTTGGGCACAACAAGTCCACGTATGGATGGCACTGTGATTATCCATACAGAACAGAGCATTTCTGGAGGAAACTACCAACCATGAATTTGAAAAAGTGACCTCCGTTTAGCAATAACACCAAGTCTTTCTGGCATTTTTATATCCTACTGTTAGTCACTTTTCCAATCCATGGGGCAATGGATTTCCACTCTAAACATCACCTCTAGTCAATATGTATATATATACACATACGCTCTATTTTATGCATGTTGTGATAGCTTTACACAGGCACAGTAGTTCTGTCCTGAGGCTGGATATAAATAAATTGACAATCCGATTTCCCATGGATGCTGCCAGAGAATGCTCTTGTTGAATACGAACCACAAAGTCTTTTGTGAAATGAGAAAACTGTGTCAAAAAGCAGGAGGAAACCAGCACGTACTGGGGCCAGAAAGCCAACTGGCCAGTAGGAATTCAGGTGACCTTTGGGGCTTGTGCATTTGGCTATGTCCTGGCTCAGCTTCCCATTCTGGAAATACTTCTGGGGACCAGAGGAAAGGCTTCCTAGACCTTAGTGGAAAGGCTAAGAGGGATTGTTGTTGCTATTTAGTCGCTAATTCCTGCCCGATTCTTTTGCAACGCCATGGACTGTAGCCCAGCAGGCTCCTCTGTCCATGGGATTCCCAAGCAAGACTACTGGAGTGGGTTGCCACTTCCTTCTCCAGGGGATCTAACGAGCTCAGGGATCGAACCTGTACCTCTTGCATTGGCAGGTGGATTCTCTGAACCACCAGGGACACCCCCTAGAATGGAGAGCTGACCATACTAGCAGAAGACACAAAACTGATAAATGAGGAAAGTGAGGGTCTCAGAAGCAGCAACGGTTAGTTGCTGAGAGGATCTTCAAAAGACGTTAATTACCAGGAGGGAAGCAGGGGGAGAAAGGGTAGTTAGGGAGTTTGGGATGCTCATGTCCCCACTGCTATATTTAAAATGGGTAACTAACAAAGGCCTCCTGTCTAGCAGAGGGAACTCTGCTCAATGTTTGTGACAGCCTGGATGGGAGGCGAGTTTGGAGCAGAATGGATACATACATATCTATGGCTAACTCCCTTTGCTGTCAACCTGAAATTATCACAACAGTGTTAATTGGCTACACTTCAATATAAAATAAAAAGTTTAAAAAAGGGAGAAAGAAGATAAGGGTCAGGGACCGAAATGGACTAGCAGAAAAATGCCCAAGCTCATCAAGCTGCTGCTGCTGCTAAGTCGCTTCAGTCATGTCCAACTCTGTGTGACCCCATAGACGGCAGCCCACCAGGCTCCCCCGTCCCTGGGATTCCCCAGGCAAGAACACTGGAGTGGGTTGCCATTTCCTTCTCCAATGCATGAAAGTGAAAAGTGAAAGTGAAAGTGAAATCGTGTCTAACGCTGTGTGACCCCAGACCTCCACAGTTTTCTCTAATACACTTGACAGTGTAAAAACCAGCCAGGAGCCCTGCTTCATGCTGTGGCTCTGTATATTATTTCATTAGATATCTGAATTATATCTATAATATATAACATGATATATATGGCATATGATACATTATACTATGTAATATATATATAATATCTAATATTTATATTTCTAGCAACTCAATGGAGATAAGCATTATCATCCCCATTTTATAAATTCTCAAGAAGGTGAATTAACTTTCCAAAATTTGAATTGTCTGCTAGTCTTTATGTCGATTCACACTTAGGATCTAGCCAAACCACACCTAAGCCCACAGCCAGAGGTTTCTCACAATACACAGAAGAACTGTACAAAAAAGATCTTCCGACCAAGATAATCATGATGGCATGATCACTCACCTAGAGCCAGACATCTTGGAATGTGAAGTCAAGTGGGCCTTAGAAAGCATCACTACGAACAAAGCTAGTGGAGGTGATGGAATTCCAGTGGAGCTATTTCAAATCCTGGAAGATGATGCTGTGAAAGTGTTGCACTCAATATCCCAGCAAATTTGGAAAACTCAGCAGTGGCCACAGGACTGGAAAAGGTCAGTTTTCATTCCAATCCCTAAGAAAGGCAATGCCAAAGAATGCTCAAACTACCGCACAATGGCACTCATCTCACACGCTAGTAAAGTAATGTTCAAAATTCTCCAAGCCAGGCTTCAGCAATATGTGAACTTCCAGATGGTCAATCTGGTTTTAGAAAAGACAGAGGAACCAGAGATCAAATTGCCAACACCTGCTGGATCATCGAAAAAGCAAGAGAGTTTCAGAAAAATATCTACTTCTGCTTTATTGACTATGCCAAAGCCTTTGACTGTGTGGATCACAATAAACTGTGGAAAATTCTGAAAGAGATGGGAATACCAGACCACCTGACCTGCCTCTTGAGAAACCTATATGCAGGTCAGGAAGCAACAGTTAGAACTGGATATGGAACAACAGACTGGTTCCAAATAGGAAAAGGAGTACGTCAAGGCTGTATATTGTCACCCTGCTTATTTAACTTCTATGCAGAGTACATCATGAGAAATGCTGGGCTGGAAGAAGCACAAGCTGGAATCAAGATTGCCGGGAGAAATATCAATAACCTCAGATATGCAGATGACACCACCCTTATGGCAGAAATTGAAGAGGAACTAAAGAGCCTCTTGATGCAAGTGAAAGAGGAGAGTGAAAAAGCTGGCTTAAAGCTCAACATTCAGAAAATGAAGATCATGGCATCTGGTCCCATCACTTCATGGGAAATAGATGGGGAAACAGTGGAAACAGTGTCAGACTTTATTTCGGGGGGCTCCAAAATCACTGCAGATGGTGATTGAAGCCATGAAATTAAAAGACGCTTACTCCTTGAAAGAAAAGTTATGACCAACCTAGATAGCATATTCAAAAGCAGAGACATTACTCTGCTAACAAAGGTCCGTCTAGTCAAGGCTATGGTTTTTCCAGTGGTCATGTAAGGATGTGAGAGTTGGACTGTGAAGAAAGCTGAGCGCCAAAGAATTGATGCTTTTGAACTGTGGTGTTGGGGAAGACTCCTGAGAGTCCCTTGGACTGCAAGGAGATCCACCCAGTCCATTCTGAAGGAGATCAGCCCTGGGTGTTCTTTGGAAGGACATGCTTAAGCTGAAACTCCAGTACTTTGGCCACCTGATGCGAAGAGTTGACTCATTGGAAAACAGTTTGATGCTGGGAGGGACTGGGGGCAGGAGGAAAAGGGGATGACAGAGGATGAGATAGCTGGATGGCATCACCGACTCAATGGAAATGAATTTGAGTGAACTCCGGGAGTTGGTGATGGACAGGGAGGCCTGGCGTGCTGCAATTCATGGGGTCGCAAAGAGTCAGACACGACTGAGCGGCTGAACTGAACTGAGCTGAACAGCCTCAACTCTCGACTCAATTACCTCTCCTCTTAACTCTCCAAACTACACCATTTTGCAGCATTTCCTGGTCACTGCAAGGTCATGACGTCCTCTCCCCCCAGGAACAAGACGGACCACAATATCAGCAGCAACAGCATTTTTTTTTAATATCTAATAACACAAGTATCATTTCTAATTTTTCAAATGGTGTATTTTCTTTTTTCCTCAGGTAAGTCTTTACTGGGGCCCTTGCTGCAGCAGGGGGCAGTGAGAACAAGTAGCAGTGTCTCTGGCTTGCTGGATCCTGGAGGGGCTAGCTTATTCCTCAAATGGGGTCAGCTATAGTGGTGCCCAAAGATTGGGCTTAGGTGGTTTGCCTGTCCTTTTGGTGGTGTTGAGCGCAGGGAGCATACAGACTGCCCTGCTTTTGCCCCCAACACCCCGTTTTTGCTCTTGGCTCTTCCGAAGTGGTCGCTGGGGTCTTCTGGTGTATGTTCTTGTCAATATATAATGTACTTGAAGGGCTCAGTGGTAAAGAATCCGACTGTCAATGCGGGAGAGGTTCTGGAAGAGCCCCGAGAGAAGGGCATGGCAACCCACTCCAATATTCTTGCCTGGAGCATCCAACGGGCAGAGGAGCCTGGGGGCTACAGTCCATGGCGCCGCGAAGAGTCAGACACGACTGAGTGACTAAACAGCAAAGCAATGGACGTGATGGTAAGAGAGCGCCCCCTAAAGGTGAGCTGTGTCCTGATTGGTAGGGAGCAGAAGATGCTTAACAAGCATGGGGGAAGAAGGGCGGGGGGGTAAGGAAAGGAAAATTAAGGGGAAATATTAATTTCACCGCTCCTCAATGTTAGTTTGGAGAATTTATACATCATTTATTTATATGTTCATATATTTTCCACTGACTACTTACTAGTGAAGATACAACATAACTACCTCTATGGGTACTTAGAAGCCAGAGTCAGTTGGCTAGTTTCGTTGCTATCTTCCGACTGTGTGCTCAGTTATGGTCCAACTGTTGGGAAAAGGTGGGAAGGCAAGTTGCTAATAGGTGTTCACAATCGAAAGAAATATGAGAGGAAGATTTGTTTGCATTCTCTGAACACCTGTACGTCTTGGCTCATGATTCTTCCAGGGAAGAAGGCATTTTGGAGTTTGGGATCAGCCCCAGATTGGTCCCACTGGATGCATTCGGAATGACTGCGCCAGTGAATCCAATAAGCCCTTGCCTCACCACCTTTCTGGCACCCGCCCTTATGGATGAAGGCATCACCTCTCCTGGCAGGCTGTTAGTGTGCATTTGGGTTAACACAAGCCGTCCTCAGCTGTTTTACCATAACACAGCTATGAAAAGAAGGAGCTGTTGAAAAGATGTTACATTCCAACAGAGCAAAACCAGATGAAAGAGATTCCAGAGAGGCAAGCTTTTGGTGCCTGTGGCTATATGAAGCTGCTGTCTGATTTTGATGGTTCCTGGCATCTTTAGCCAAGGGGAGGCTGTGTGTAATCTTTATTTCTCCATGGCTGGCTGACTTGGCAGGGCCAGGTCATCAGGAAAGCCTTACAGTGAAGGGGAGCAGGAGGTTAGACCACCACCTGCCCACAAGGAGAGCTGCAGTGACACCTAGAGGAGAAGGCTTGAAGTGCAAGGGGGCCCCCCAAAGTTGCCCAGACTCATGCCATCTATAACAAACCTAGACACTGTATCAAAAAGCAGAACCATCCCTTTGTTGACAAAGGTCCATCTAGTCAAAGCTATGGTTTTTCCAGTAGCCAAGTATGGATGTGAGAGTTGGACTATAAAGAAGGCTGAGTGCTGAAGAATTGATGCTTTCAAATTGTGGTGCTGAAAAAAACTCTTTAAGAGTCCCTTGGACAACAAGGAGATCAAATCGTCAGTCCTAAAGGAAATAAACTCTGAATATTCATTGGAAGGAGGGATGCTGAAGCTGAAGCACCAATACTTTGGCCATCTGATGTGAAGAGCTGACTCAATGGAAAAGACCCTGATGCTACAAAAGAGGAGGGCAGGAGGAGAAAGGAATGCCACAAGATGAGATGGTTGGATGGCATCACTGACTCAGCTAACATGAGTCTGAGCAAACTCCAGGAGATACTGAAGGACAGGGAAACCTGGTGTGCTGCAGTCCATAGGGTCTCAAAGAGTCCAAATGGCCGAGTGACTAAACAACAGCTCTCCAAGCCATTGAGTTGCAAAGAGTCAGACACAACTGAGCAACTGAGCCCACATGCACCCTCTAGGAACACATGTGTGTGGGTCCTACTTGGAGGTTTTTTAAAAAAGAAGAAAATTAATGTGCTCTGTAAAGCTTTGATCAGGTTCCTGGGACTAAAATTTTTTTTTTTTAAAGTCATTCAGTCGTGTCTGACTCTGTGACCCCATGGATTATACAGTCCATGGAATTCTCCAGGCCAGAATACTGGAGTGGGTAGCCTTTCCCTTCTCCAGGGGATCTTCCCAACCCAGGGATTGAACCCAGGTCTCTCGCATTGCAGGCAGATTCTTTACCAGCTGAGCCACCAGGGAAGCCCAAACATCATAGTCATTAGCTCTTTCTTTCCAAGGAAGAAGCAAGATCACGGGAAGGTTGGGGCCCAACCTGGTAGCCCTCAGCTGGACCCAGCCCAGAGATATGTTTTAGTTTTATTTTGTCCAAGGCATTTTTTTTCCCTAAATGAAATCAATTTCCCAGATAATAAAAATGTGAAGCCTTTACATTAAAATAAATATTTATTGTATATATTGGGAAAATGGGAAGATCTGAAAACACGTCTCAGTTCAGTCTAGCCACTTACTCATAGCTGACTCTATGGGACCCCATGGACTGCAGCAGACCAGGCTTCCCTGTCCATCACCAACTCCCAGAGCTTGCTCAAACTCGTGTCCATCAAGTTGGTGATGCCATCCAACCATCTCATCCTCTGTCATCCCCTTCTCCTTCTGCCTTCAAACTTTCCCAGCATCAGGGTCTTTTATACATGTCTACTTGTCAACAATTTGGTTGAACTGTTGAGAGGGGGTGGGGTGCCACAAGAAAAGCATATTTCTAGATGACAAACATGCCCCTCCACAACATCTGTGCTTGTCCCCTCCTTTCCACTCATCTATGTCTTCTGCTTGGCCCCTAGAGACATCTGAGCTGTGACTTAGAAGAAAACATCGATGTTTTGATTATCAGCAAAAGCCTGCAGTCTTTCTGCCAAAGATAATGTTTTCCCTCTGAAAAGACTAACATTCTAACTGCGGTTTCCTCTTACCTCTGCTTTGGGGCAAGTATTTATTTATTTTTTTTATCATACAGCTCACATTTATCAGTTCTAATCTGTTTTCATCTATAGCATAGATTAATTGTAGTTCCCTCCTAAAGTTAGAGATGGGAAACGCAGCTGAGAAAAAAATACGAGCTCCAGGATTTCATTTTGTTTCTGGGAACCCGAGATGTTGGCTGGTTACCCTGATGACCACCAAAAGGGAAAATCATCATGATGAAAAAGAAGCATTTGAAATTAGTTCTCCTCCCTCGAACGTGGTATGCCAGCTTGCATCTCTTCCATCTAGAAGCCCAGACAGCCTGTGGTCACTAGGGGAACAGCACAGGTAGGGTGAATCAACCCATTAGGAACAATAAGGATAAAACCTTGGCGCTTTTATGAGCTTTGATTTGTATTGCATTCGGGGCTCAAGTGCAAGGTTTATAAAAAAGAAGCCAGCGGTTATAGATTGCGCACTGCTCCTCGCTATGGTTTATATCCCATGTCTGTAAAGGTTTTATTGGATTATTGGTAGCGTGTTTATTTGCCTGAACACAAAAAGTCCTGCTAGGCCTTGAGAATAATAGAGAGAGAAGGGGCTTTGTGGTTTTATGGAACTAGGGAACAAGAGGTGGGTGGTGACGCTCTGGGTGGCAGAGAAAGGGGAAATGAGCAGGCACTAAAGTGCGCTGTGCACGGACCATAATTTATGTTGAGGTCACTGAATGGATGTGGAGGGAGCCTGCCAAGCCAGAGCTAACTATTCCTTATTTGTGAATCATGACCCCCTGAGATATTTGTGCTGATTTCACTCATTTTGGTTTGCAATTGAGGGGATTATAGAAGGAGCATGCGAAAAGGCCACTTGGCAGTATTCCAGTTGGTTGATGGGTGAACTAGCTTTTCACAAAAATAAAATGAAAATACATTCTCATGGATAAACTTATGTAGGTGCTACACCAAGGATTCTCTGCCTCGGCACTTTCGACATGTGGGCTGGAAAATTCTTTGTTGTGGGGACTGACCATCCTGTGCACTGCAAGGCAAACGGATTAGCAGCAACTCTGGCCTCTACCCACTAGATGTCCGGAATATATCTACCTAGTCAGGGCAACCCCTAATGTCTCTAGATATGGCCAAATGTCTTTGGTATTGAGGAGTGGGAGTGAGGGGCGAAATTTCCCCATTCAGACTTCAGCTTTACACAAAACAAGGGTTTCCCTGGTGACTCAGACAGTAGAGTCTGCCTGCAGTGTGGGAGACCCAGGTTCCATCCCTGGGTCGGGAAGATCCCCTGGAGAAGGAAACAGCAACCCACTCTAGTATTCTTGCCTGGAAAATCCCATGAATGGAGAAGCCTCGCAGCCTACAGTCCACGGGGTTGCAAAGATTCTGACACGACTAAACAACTTCACTTTCACTTACACAAAATCAAGTATGTGTGTGTGTGTTTGTGTGTGTGTTTGTGTGAGCACATGTTGGGGAGATTTAATGCAGTCACTCATAAAGTTAAGAGAGAAAATTCCAAAAAGAATAATTACAATTAATTGAATTTCATCAAAGTGAATCTCAGAATGGGAACCCAGAAATGATATTTGGGAGATTTTTAAGAAAGAAAAGCAAATAAAGTCAGCAGAGCACTAGTTTTAGTTAAATCTAGCCCCCGAAAGGGCTTCCGTCTACAACCCAATCTGTAAAATATGAAGCACTTATACTGCATCTTGGTGTGTTTATATTGAGCCTGAGACAACATCTTTCTAGAAGTTCTAAGTTAAGAAGGATAAAAACCTCCAGTAGCCAGGAAAAAACAAGTTTTGTTTTCATTCCACTTTCCAACATCAAAGCTTGGTTCTGATCTTTAGATCTTCAACAACAACAGCAAAATTAAGAGGCAGAGATGTTTCTGTTTCTTTATAAAAGCCACAGAAACAGGCATTGATTTTGTCCCCTTTTTCACTAAGTGGGAGTCATATCACAGTACTGAAGTCTTCTGTATCTCTTGAGTTGAACATGTGAAGTGGGGAAACTGGTTTCTTCTTACTATTTGCTGCCAAACTTCTGACCCCAAAATAACATTTAAATTGAAAGTGCACTTGGGTTTAAGCACAGATGTCCAAGTCACTTTTATGGTCGAGGTTTTCCATTTATTGTATCTAGGGGAAGAAAAAAAAAAAAAAAAACGAGGAAAGATGGTGAACATCAGCCACTTTTTAGACTATCTCACACAGTGAAACTGTTCTGAGCAATCAGTGTCAGTTTCCATGAAGACTTCTACAAAATTCTCAAAATAGGATCACATGGAGTGCCCACACGTGAGCCATGGGACGATACTAGTTAAAAGTAACTAATCCTGTGTTCCACGCCCAGATCCACCAAATCAGGAACTCCAAGGCTATCATTTGATGAAATGCATTTTGATCATTTTATGCTTATTAAAATCTGAAAGCTACTTCACTGGGTTGTATGTTGGAGGGACACAGGAAAAGATATGAAAGGGAGTCCTAAAGATCCTTGAACGAATAATATCAGAATTTCCTTCTCAGAAGCAAGTTGATTTGAGGACTTGAACCAAGAAGTGCTAGGGGATTCACTAACTACAGGTTTTTCAAGATTCACTGCTCTGCCAATGAACTGTGAAGTCTACGAAATCCCCAAATCAGACTTGTTTGGGATTTGTCCTTGGCAGAAGATCAGTGTGGATAAGACTAGCTGTAGGGCACCGAAAATTACACGACACCTATATTCAAAGTCCACAGGTCTGAAAGACGAAGGAGCTTGGAGAAGAAGCCAGAGCGTGTGCCGATCGGCACTCCTGACAACGTGCAAGTCAGTGTTCACTATCGGCAGGTCACAGATCTGAACTCTATAGGCATCTTGACTTAGTTTTTAAATGCAGGTGTTTTCTTTTCTTTGTCCTTTATAAGCGATGCCTGTTCTTTTGCTTTTATTTTCAGATGATCTGATATGAAATAAAGAGAAACAAGAAATAGAATGTTTGACCTGGGAAAAATGGTTTGTTGTGCTTTCATGCTCTGGGAAGGCTACAATTCATCTGAGTTATCAAATATCTCACAATGACACTGGCTGGGTCTCTTGCATTGCAGGCAGATTCTTTACCATCTGAGCCACAAGGGAAGCCCTATGAAAAGTTAATTCTTTTTCACAATTATTTTGGCTAAAGGTATTGCCTCCATGGTGTCAGAAACCCAGGTTCATTTTTTTTTTTTTGGAATATAATTGTTTTACAATGTTGTGTTAGTTTCTGCTGTGCATCAAAGTGAATGAGCTATAAGCATACATATATCCTGGGCCTCCTCCCTCTTGCACCTCCTTCCAAACCCTCATTCCATCCCTCTAGGTCATCACAGAGCACCGAGCTGAGCTCCCTTTGCTATACAACAGCTTCCCAGTAGTCAGGATTGAGGGCAGGAGGGGAAGGGGCAACAGAGGATGAGATAGTTGGATGGCATCACCACCTTAATGGACCTGAGTCTGAGCAAACTCCAGGAGAGCGTGAAGGACAGGGAAGCCTGATGTGCTGCAGACCATAAAGTCGCAAAGAGTCAGGCACGAGTTAGCAGCTGAACAATGAACAAGGAAAACCTAATTTCTCACCTCCTACAAATCACACATTAAAGTAGAGTTTTTCCATTTTTTTTTTTCATTGTTACCTATTTAGTGATGAAAAACGGTATGATCAGGTGGGAGCACTAACTAATCGCAAAACTGAGTGGGTGAATCCCTAATTCTCAGTTCAGAGCTGTTCTTATAACATCATACAGGCTCCTCTGAGGGGAATCTCTCTTCACCGAGATTTTACGGAAGGTCCCTATTATGTATAACACAGATAACTAATGAGAACCAACTGTATATCACAGAGAACTCTACTCAGTGCCCTGTGGTGACCTCAAATGAGAAGGAGATCCAAAAATAAGGAGATACATGTACGTGGATAGCTGATTTATTTTGCTGTACAACAGAAACTAATACACCACCACAAAGCAATGATACTCCAATTTAGAAAAATAAGGAAATAAAACAAACTGACAGCAACAGCAACAAATCAAACAAGTAACTCAGACTCAGGGCTCAGAGTCTGAATGTAGGAAGGAGGCACCAGACACGTCTCCTTACTCCTCAGGAAGACTGCAGCCAAGGAAAGGAAACAGAAAGATGTGGATAATGGAAACAAAGGCACTGAAAACAAAACTTTTTTTCCGTAAGACAAGAATAAATGAGATTGGATAGGGCTCTCAAGTTTAAGAGGACTGTCAAGGGTCCAACATACCTATTTCCAAGACACCTGTCTTTAGCCACTCAACTGAAATTAACAAAACCAGACAGAAGGAAGCCTTCCTTTTAGAGCCTTTACTGGCTCCAGGCAAGTCTGCATGGCTCTCGGCAGAACTAGTTACATGGAATTACCCATAATGCCTGACACCACAATAATTCCCTTCTGCCCTGATGCAAATTCTACTGACAGCATTGAAACTCTTGTCAAAGGGAAAAAGTAAATGATTCAGCAAATTGTTGACTTAAGACAGGGAAATAAACATTCAGAAGTTCTGCTGCATGCCAAGATACACTCCCAACCTGGCCAGGGAAAGCAAGCAAGGATTTTACCCATTCAGAGGAGTTATACAAAATGTTCCTGAGTCAAGCAATCAGCAACGCCTGATTGACCTGTGGTCAGATGTCAAACATAAACCCAAAACATATATAGAGGAATTTGAGGTTTTTTGTCTTCTTTGTAACTTTGTTGTTCTAATGTATCATGGCCCAGAATTCTTCCTGCAAAGAACCTTCAGATCTTTGGTGGTGCAGTGAAAATAATACCAATCTAAAAAATCAGAAAACCAAGATTGTAACACAGGTTCTGACATCCTTTGTTCACTGAACCTGAGCCAAACACTCAACCCTCTTGACATCATTTCTAAGATTAGAGTATCTGATTGACTTGGTCCATATCTATTATAAAATCCCAGAATGTTTTGGAACTTTAACCTTTTGGAACTGTCAGTCAACAGTATCCATGCAGCTTTTGTGGAAGGAGCATACTCTAGACAATTCACTGAATCCCACTGAGCCTCAGTTTACCCCATATGAGAAATGGAATCACAATGAAAAAGGTATTTCTCAGATTTTAAAAGTCAGGATTAAATCACCAGGCAGGATTGTTTTTCACTTTCTTTAGTTTTGAAAAATTCAACTCCATAGAAGAGTTGAAACAATAAGACACTAACACATCCATCACCAATGTTTAACATTTTGACACATGTCCTTGCTATTTTTATACACAGACACAAATATACGTGTATGTATATTTCTTTGACTGAGCCGGTTTTTTTTTTTCATATTTGTTTTATTTATTTATTTGGCTGTATCAGTTCTATTTATGTGACTGTATCAGGGAAGCCTGGCAAGCTGCAGCCTGTGGTGTCCCAAATTGTTGGACACAACTGAGCAACTGAATGGAACTGATAATGTCTATAGGATCTAATTTCCTGACTAGGGATTGAACCTGGACTTCTAGCATTTGGAGGGCAGACACTTAGCCACGGGACCACCAGGGAAGTCCATTACTGAACCATTATTAAACTAACTTGCAGACCCTATAATATTTGACTCTTAACTATATCATCGTTATCTCTGAAGAGCAATGAGACATTCTCCTCTACAACAATAAGATCATTAAACACTCAAAAAGTTTAACATTAATCAAATCATATTAACTGATACACAGTGCATATTCACAATTCTCCAATTTAATCATGCATTTGGTTGCCATAGCTGCTTATTTTCTTTTACCCTAAATTAAGCCCTCAGCTTCATGTTTGTTTCTCTCTGGCACCTCACAATATTGACTGTTCTTTTGGTTTCTTTCTAATTTTTAAGCATGCAAGCTCCTGGATTTATAAAACATTCCACACAAAAAATATGAACAAATCTCCCCAATACAATGTTAAGATGCTAGGAAAGCAGACAAAATCTATCTATCTCTACTGTTAGCATTAAGGACAGCAGCTACCTGTAGGGGTTAGTGACTAAAAGGGAACAGGAGGCTGAGTTATCGACTTTCAATTTCTTAACCCAGGTGCTAATTATAGCGTGTGTTCACATATTATTTAGGAAATCAATTATTCGACTAAGCAGTTATTTGTCAAAATTAATTAAGAAATTGAAAGAAATATAATGGAGTTGCTTTAATTCCCTACCTTCACTGGATAATGAATGAAGTAGTCAAAACATATATGAATAGTGATGATTGGATTAACATAATTAACAGAAGCATGTGAACAGACATATATTTAATTTTAATAACAAATTTAAAAATCATTCTTTTTTTAAGCCTTAAAGGTATGGCTTAAAAATTGTGTCTATTGGGATGCAAATCATTAAGTTCTACAAATTAGTCACTGTACAGACCAACTTTTTTTTTTTAAGACTCAGCAAGAGCAGAAATTTCAAAACTAACTTTACAAGGGCCTAACCATAGAAGTAGAAAGCGGTTATTCTAAGAGCACTCCAAGTTAAAGATTAAATACATAATAAAATACTATTTAGGAACTATCTTTGGAAGCCCATGAAACTCAGTGGGCTTGTTTGAATCTATCTGCCAATGCAGGAGATATAGGAGATGTGGGTTTGATTCCTGGGTCCGAAAGATCCCCTGGAGGAGGAAATGGCAACCCATCCCAGTATTATCCCTAGAGAATCCTATGGACAAAGGAGCCTGTCTGGCTTCAGTCCATGGGGTCCCAAAGAGTTGGACGTGACTGAACACGAGAAGAAGAAAGAAGGAACTATCTTAAGTAAAAATATTATAAATCCACATAATAAATATAAGCATATATAAATCTGGATCCTTAATACTTTTAAATTAAATGCTGAATAATAATTTTTAACTATCAAGAATTCAAAAAAGAATATAGAGGTAGCTTTAAGGAAAATAGGAGGAAATGATAAAAATGTAGCAAAAATTAATTACTGAAAAAAATGTCAGAACCAGCAGACATAGGCAAATTTAAGAGCTAATTCTTTAAAAAGAAATAGATGAAAACAAAAATATTGTAATAAGTCTTATAAGAGAGTGATTGGAATTAAGATAACATATGCAAAGATGTTTGCACAGTACCTAAGCTCTCAACACTATTATTATTATTATTCAAAAAGAAAATCAAAGCTATGGTAATAGCTATAGCAGCATATGTGAAAGAAATCAAAAAAGATTTAGAACCTTTGTGGGCTGGAACACTGTCTCAGAAGATGCTGGGAAGCCCACAAAGGCATATCATGCAGAGCTGGCCCAGCTCCTGGTCAGTGGAGGGCTATGGCAAAGGCACCCCACTCCAGTACTCTTGCCTGGAAAATCCCATGGATGGAGGAGCCTGGTAGGCTACAGTCCAGGGGGCCGCGAAGAGTCTGACGTGACTAAGAGACTTCACTTTCGCTTTTCGCTATCACTCATTGGAGAAGGAAATGGCAGCCCACTCCAGTGTTCTTTCCTGGAGAATCCCAGGGATGGTGGAGCCTGGTGGGCTTCCGTCTATGGGGTCGCACAGAGTCAGACACGACTGAAGTGACTTAGCAGCAGCAGCATGGTCCCTGTGGGTCTCTGAGCACAGAAGAGCAGTCTGCAACCCATGTATTGAGGAATCGGTCACTGGGGTTTAACCATGAAGTGAATTTTTCAGTAACTGCTCTCAACTGTGGTACGTTGACCCCCATCCTTCCTGCTGGATTGAGACTCACTTTATGATATCTGGGCCAGAACCCATTTCTCTTCAGTCTCACAGTTATTACAACAGACTTGTATCAATAAAAGCAAAATACGACAATACCATACGAAATATCAGTTAACATATTTTTGAAATAGAACAAACTGAAGGATACACTTAGAATAAATTACAAAATGGACTCAATAAGACATAGGAAACCAAAATAGATCAATAGAGACATAGGGAAAACCATGTTTTAAATATAGTATCACCCTAAATGCTTTCAAAGGTAGATACTTTCAATTATTAAAGGACATCTTTTAGTAACTATTGAGATTGTCTCACCAATATCTCACTCTTCCCTCCCTCACTATTAACAGCCCTGAGGAGTGACCTCGCCAGTGCCTGTCTTGTTCTAATTAATCAAGGCAAGTACACCTTGCATGTGGGCTCAGTTATGTCCAATTCATTGTGACCCCATGGACTGCAGCATGCCAGACCTCCCTGTCTATCACTGACTCCCGGAGTTTACTCAAACTCATGAGTTTACTCAAACATCATGTTGGTGATGCCTTCCAACCATTTCATCCTCTGTCGTCCCCTTCTCCTCCTGCCCTCAATCTTTCCCAGCATCAGGGTCTTTTCAAATGAGTCAGTTCTTCGCATCAGGTAGCCAAAGTATTGGAGTTTCAGCTTCATCATCAGTCCTTCCATGAATATTCAGTCCTTCTGAATATTTCCTTTAGGATGGACTGGTTGGATCTCCTTGCAGTCCAAAGAGTACATCAAGGCTGTATATTGTCACCCTGCTTATTTAACTTATATGCAGAATACATCATAAGAAATGCTGGGTTGGATGAAGCACCAGCTGGAATCAAGACTGCCGGGAGAAATCAAGGCAAAAGTTCCTTTATTATCATGGCTGGATCAGTTGACCCATCTCTAATGTCACCAATTCATGGCATTTGATGGTTACAAAGTACAATGGACTCAATTCAAGACAATGAAACACAAAGCAGAAGCTTTTTTCCCTATGAATTTCTGTAAATAAGATACCTCCATCTTATGAGAGCTTATAGAAGCCAGCCCTCTCTCTTCTGAACAATGTGATATCTCAAATTGCCACACTTTGCCTCAGTGAAGGGAGCCAACTTGAAAAGTTTTTTCAACCAGAATGCAGAGTGGAGAAGTAAAAAGAAACCATATCATTGAGGTGAGAGGATTGCTGAATCAAACCAATGTCCAAACCCACCCAACGTCTTTACCATCTTTCCTAGTGGCTCAGATGGTGAAGAGACTGCCTGCAATGCAGGAGGCCTGGGTTTGATCCCTAGGTCAGGAAGAGCCAGTGGCAAAGGAAATGGCTATCTACTCCAGTATTCTTGCCTGGAGAATTCCATAAACAGAGGAGCCTGGTGGGCAAACACATCTATTAAAAAAAATAAAACACTGTGAGTTAGTTTTCTTCTAAAACAAAAATCATTCTTCTAGAGCATAGAGAAAGATGGTATCTAACTCAGCATTTCTGGTTAAGGTAGTATAATATTTATTATAAAACAGAATGAAGAAAACAAATTAAAATTGCTAATGTAAAATACAAAACCCCAAATAAAATATCAGTAAATAGATTTCAATATGGTGTAAGGGATACTTCACTAAAGCTAAACAGGATTGCTGCTAAGATGATAAAGATGGTTTGATTTTAGTAGTGTTTGAAGATAATATTTCATGGCAGTAGTGACTTTTCAAAATAATCACCATAGTAATTTTATAGACAAAAACTTGAATGCTGGTTAACCCTCTTTTTCACTGGTAAATACTTGTACATGCAAGGAGATTGGCACACCCCACTCCACAGGGACAGGACCCTCCTAGAACTCATCGTGTGTATCTCCTCATGTGGCTGGTCATCTATTTGAATCATTTATTATATGCCTTTACTGTTGTTATTTAGTTACTAAATGGTATCCAACTCTTAGCTCCCCCATGCACTGTAGTCTGCCAGGCTCCTCTGTCCATGGCATTTCCCCAGCAAGGATACTGGAGTGGGTTGCCATTTCCTTCTCCAGGGGATCTTCCTGACCTAGGGATCGAACTTGTGTATCCTGCTTGGCAGGCTGATTCTTTACCACTGAGCCACTAGGGAAACTCATATTTGCTTTATTATGTAATAAACTAGCAAACGTAAGTAGTTTCTTAAGATTTGTGTGCCATTTATTATTATTTATTTATGTGCCATTTATTATTTGCCATCATAGCAAATAACCAAGCTTGAGGAGGCCACTGTGGGATTTACGGCCAGTCATTTAGAAGTAATGGAGGCCCAGACTTACAATTAGCATCTGGAGCTAGGGGCAGTCTGCTGGGCCTGAGCCCTTAACCTGTGGGATGTGATGCTTTCTCTAGGTAGCCAGTGTCAGAATTGAATTAAATTGTAGGACATCTAGCTGGTGTCAGAGAATTGATCCATATGAGAAAAAAACCTGTGTCTGATGTCAGAAGTGAAGTGGTGTCACTGTGTAAAAGAAATAGAGATTTTCCTTTCAGAAGGTAATGAAAGATTTTTAAAAATAAAACATAAAAAGAATGGATCATAAAGGCAAAGACTGATAAACCTATGCATGGAAAATTAAGAATTTGAGTTCATCAATCAAAATACATCATAAAGAGAGAGAAAAGTCATGCCATAAATAGGAAGAATATATTGCAACACTTATAATGACAAAAAAATAGAATAAAAAAGAGCACCTGTGGTTCAATTAGAAAGAGCTTTTCTAAAAAAGAGAAAAATAAGCAAAGAATCTAAATGTTGATCAGAAACCATGAATAACCTCTAAACATGTGAAAAGTGCTTTAACTCACTGAGTAATGAGCAAAATTATGATTAAAATAATCTTGAAATAACCTTTCATATTCATCCTATAAGAAAACCTTAAAAGCTCAGAAATCTTAAATGCTGTCCAAGGTAAAAAGTAGAAAACTTTGTTAACTGCTGGAATAAAAGAAAGCTAGAATAACTACTTTGGGAAATATTTTGGTGTTTATCCAGTAAAACTGAACATATTCCTATCCCAATACCCAACAACTTGATTCCTCAACATAGTCCCTAGAGATAATTTGCAGATTTGCTCTAGGAAACTTGTCATCTACAAGAATGTCCAAAGCAATATTGTGCATAATTGCAAAATGACAACAAAAAACTCTGAAAATAATCCAAAGGGTCATTAAGATTATAAAACAGATGAAGTATGGACAACTTACTATATTGCAGAGCAAATTAATTATGATATGCATTCACATGTCATTACAATTTAAAACTACACATTGTTGAATGAAAAGCTTGTGACCAAAAAAAGGCACAATGTGGTTTTACACCTATATAAAGTTCAAGTATGAGAAAAGCTGAACAATGTATTAAGTAGGAATACACAGATATTTGCAAACTTGCAAAGAAGAGGAAGAAAGTGATCATCACCAAAGTCAAAAGTCTGATTACCTTGGGGAGTTGGGGAAAGTTGTGTGACTAGGGGACAGCCAATTATTAGCATTGGTTTTATGTGGATGGAAAATATTTTAAAACAAAAATAAGTGACATGATTCATAATTTGGGGTGAAATCATATATAAAATCATAATACCAAATGATATCTTCAAAATTATTACAATAGTCAAAAGGTTAAAATAAGCTATCAAAGAAACTTTATCAATCAAGAAAGAAAACATTAAGACTCATCAAGTTAAGTGGGCAAAGGGGATGACTAAACCATTCCCAGAAGAATAAATGCAAAACACAAGAAAAAAATCAACCTCAGTAATTAAAAAATACAATTAAAGCAAAGTGCAAGGATATTTCTATCAAATCAGCAGAAATTTTAAGATGATAAGTGATGCATTTGAGGGTGGGAATGTCTTAGACTCCTGGAGAAATATAAACTGGCAAATTCTTTCCAGAAGAAATAAATTTTAAAAATATTGCAAAAGGCCATGCAATTGACTTGTAATTCAACTTTTAAGACTCCAAAGGTTGCAACTAATATGTATAACTGAATCACTTTGCTGTCCACCTGAAACTATCACAACATTGTTAACTGGCTATGCATGCTCAGCAGATCAGTCATGTCTGACTCTGTGACCCCGTGTACCGCAGCCCTCCAGGCTCCTCTGTCCATGGGATTTCCTAGGCAAGAATACTGGAGTGGGTTGCCATTTTTTCCTCCAGGGGATCTTCCCAACCCAGGCATCAAACAAATGCATCAATTGTTTGTATATGTATATACACACACATATATAGCACACATATCTAGGTGTGTAGCATATATATGATATATGTGAATGTAATTATGTACATATATACACATTTATACGAGAGGCTAAGAAATACGGTAAACTGCCCAAGGTGGGGTCTTCTATTTTGTTCTCACTTTATTTCTATAGCTTTTATAGTCAGAAAAATAAAGTATTTAGAAACCCAATTGACATTATATGTGACAGTCCCACTCCATAGTATTTATAATTTAAGGCAAATCGATGCACAAGTATACCTTTGGAAAGGATTCGTTTATTCTGCTGCACTTAAATTCTAAGGATCAAGATTGAGTTTCGACCCAGGAGAGGGTCCATCTTTGAAGGTGGTACATAAAGACATGCTAGAGGGTGATGGTGATGATAGTAACAGTGATAACTGTACCATGTATACAGAGTGTTACCATTTACATAGCACTTTCAGGCACAATATCGCTTCTAATCACTAGCCTAATGGAAAAATACTCACAGCCCAGCACGCATGCCATCTGTCTATACCACTCCAGCCCAGCATTTGCTATGGTGGAATACGAGAAAGTAGAAGATAAGAATGTGCTTTCAAGGAGTTTGCAGTCTGGTTAAGGAGATCAAACTTGCACACAATAAATGCTATGTGATGAGACTGAAAACATTAATATAAGTGGGCTTTCCAGCTTTCCTCCTTTCCTGCCTGCAAAAGAGAACTTGCTTTGCTTGCTCTGTGTCTTTCCCTTCTCCACTCTCCAAAGAGAATTCAGCAACTGCCAGGCCATTTCTGTTCTGTAGCTGAAAGGTTTCTCTGAACTTTAGTAATCTAGAACTGGAAGATAGGATTAGCCATCCGGGAGGTTGTTTTCAGAGACAAGAAGAGAGAAGTTTAACAAAATCATAGGGCTGTGTATGAGTTAAGTGTGTGGAAGGGGGGAAAAAATGAGATTTTCAGAGGAGATGGCATAGTGTAGAAGACGCCTGTCTTCTGGGATGTTGGAGAAACAGTTGAAACTAACTTGAGTCAAGAGAAAACGTTTTTGGTTACTAGACTCTCTTTGGTCATGACATTAACCTGAGCCTAGATTTGAGCTCAATGCCAAGAGTCATAATTTGGAGTCCCTTCTATGTAGAGGGAAATGGACGTAACCAATGAAGCATCTCTTCTTTTCCTGTGTCATGGCAGTTTCAACTTGTGTCACCAGATGTAACATGAGGTCAGAGAGGTTGGTGGACGTCTAAGGTAACCTGCAATGAGCGCCATCTCCTGTATTTGTGCCCTTATATATTAATAAATGCACTGGTCGTAGCAAACACCCTCTTCCAACAACACAAGAGAAGACTCTACACATGGACATCACCAGATGGTCAACACCAAAATCAGATTAATTATATTCTTTGCAGCCAAAGATAGAGAAGTTATATACAGTCAGCAAAAACAAGACCAGGAGCTGACTGTGGCTCAGATCATGAATTCCTTATTGCCAAATTCAGACTTAAATTGAAGAAAGTAGGGAAAACCACTAGACCATTCAGGTATGGCCTAAATCAAATCCCTTATGATTATACAGTGGAAGTGAGAAATAGATTTAAGGGCCTAGATCTGATAGATAGAGTGCCTGATGAACTATGTTCGTGACATTGTACAGGAGATAGGGATCAAGACCATCGCCATGGAAAAGAAATGCAAAAAAGCAAAATGGCTGTCTGGGGAGGCCTTACAAATAGCTGTGAAAAGAAGAGAGGTGGAGAGCAAGGGAGAAAAGGAAAGATAAAAGCATCTGAATGCAGAGTTCCAAAGAATAGCAAGAAGAGATAAGAAAGCCTTCTTCAGCAATCAATGCAAAGAACTAGAGGAAGAGAACAGAATGGAAAAGACTAGAGATTTCTTCAAGAAAATTAGAGATACCAAGGGAACATTTCATGCAAAGATGGGCTCGATAAAGGACAGAAATGGTATGGACCTAACAGAAGCAGAAGATATTAAGAAGAGGTGGCAACAATACACAGAAGAACTGTACAAAAAAGATCTTCATGACCCGGATAATCACGATGGTGTGGTCACTCATCTAGAGCCAGACATCCTGGAATGTGAAGTCAAGTGGGCCTTAGAAAGCATCACTATGAACAAAGCTAGTGGAGGTGATGGAATTCCAGTGGAGCTATTTCAAATCCTGAAAGATGATGCTGTGAAAGTCCTGCACTCAACATGTCAGCAAATTTGGAAAACTCAGCAGTGGCCACAGGACTGGAAAAGGTCAGTTTTCATTCTAGTCTCAAAGAAAGGCAATGCCAAAGAATGCTCCAACTACTGCACAATTGCACTCATCTCACAAGCTAGTAAAGTAATGCTCAAAATTCTCCAAGCCAGGCTTCAACAATACATGAACCGTGAACTCCCTGATGTTCAAGCTGGTTTTAGAAAAGGCAGAGGAACCAGAGATCAAATTGCCAACATCCGCTGGATCATGGAAAAATCAAGAGAGTTCCAGAAAAACATCTACTTCTGCTTTATTGACTATGCCAAAGCCTTTGACTGTGAGGATCACAATAAACTGTGGAAAATTCTGAGAGAGGTGGGAATACCAGGCCACCTGACCTGCCTCTTGAGAAATCTGTATGCAGGTCAGGAAGCAACAGTTAGAACTGGACATGGAGCAACAGACTGGTTTCAAATAGGAAAAGGGGTGCATCAGGGCTGTATATTGTCACCCTGCTTATTTAACTTATAGGCAGGGTACATCATGAGAAACACTGGACTGGAAGAAACATAAGCTGGAATCAAGATGGCCAGGAGAAATATCAATAACCTCAGATATGCAGATGACACCACCCTTATGGCAGAAAGTGAAGAGGACCTAAAAAGCCTCTTGATGAAAGTGAAAGAGGAGAGTGAAAAAGTTGGCTTAAAGCTCAACATTCAGAAAATGAAGATCATGGCATCCAGTCCCGTCACTTCATGGGAAATAGATGGGGAAACAGTGGAAACAGTGTCAGACTTTATTTTTGGGGACTCCAAAATCACTGCAGATGGTGACTGCAGCCATGAAATTAAAAGATGCTTACTCCTTGGAAGAAAAGTTATGACCAAGCTAGATAGCATATTCAAAAGCAGAGACATTACTTTGCTGACTAAGATCCGTCTAGTCAAGGCTATGGTTTTTCCTGTGGTCATGTATGGATGTGAGAGTTGGACGGTGAAGAAGGCTGAGTGCCAAAGAATTCATCCTTTTGAAGTGTGGTGTTGGAGAAGACTCTTGAGCGTCCCTTGGACTGCAAGGAGATCCAACCAGTCCATTCTGAAGGAGATCAGCCTTGAGATTTCTTTGGAAGGAATGATGCTAAGGCTGAAGCTCCAGTACTTTGGCCACCTCATGCGAAGATTTGACTCATTGGAAAAGACTCTGATGCTGTGAGGGATCGGGGGCAGGAGGAGAAGGGGACGACAGATGGATGGCATCACTGAGTCGATGGACGTGAGTCTGAGTGAACTCCAGTAGTTGTTGATGGACAGGGAGGCCTGGCGTGCTGCAATTCATGGGGTCGCAAAGAGTTGGACATGACTGAGCGACTGAACTGAACTGAATGAACTTCTTGAGTATAAGCTGGAACTAGTGACTTAATCCTCATTGACAGTAAAGGTGATGAGATAACAATCCTATAACTAGATTACAACAGCTGGAACTCCTATATTGCTTGCATTCTCTCTGTTGGCTTATCACAAAGTTGTAGACATATAGTACAGCTGCAACATCAATAAAGCAAGAGACCCACATGGCAAGGAACGCAGGGCAGGCAAAAGTAGTAAGAAATCAAGACCTCCTGAATGAGCCTAGAGGTATCTCCTTACCAAGTTGAGCCTTGCAATGTCTATAGACCAACTGACCCCTTGATTGTGCCCTGTGAGTGATCCCTGGAGCACTGGACCTAGTCCAGCAATGCCCAGACTCTGACCCACATAAGCTAAGGTAATATATGTGTGTAGTTTAAAGCGCTATTTGATGGTCGTTTGTAACTTAGCAATAGATGATTAATGCAGTTATATATACCTCTTCCTTCATTTTGCTCTTTCTCTCAACATTTCTCAATTCTACTCCAAATCAAATCTCCTTTAAACCCTCACCCTCTTTCTAATGCAAGTTTCCCATTTGGATTAGTTAGACCTTAAACCTGAACGTGAGGAACAACGTGTCAGGCTGAAATAAGTCTCCAAGGTGGAAGAAAATGCAGTGTCAATCACGGCCATCCACCTGGTCCATGAACCCACCAGAGCCAATGCTCTTCCCTCAGAGCTCCTTATCCACACCTGCTTCCCCGCCAGATGAAGAAACAAAATGATTGCAGCTCTAACACAGATGTATAGAACAAAATTATGGACACCAGTTGGGGAAGAAAAGGGTGGGAAGAATTGGAAGATTGCAATTGACATATATACGCTATGATACAATGTATGAAACAGACAGCTAATGAGAACCTACTGTGTAACTCAGGCAACTCTACTCAGGGTTCTGTGGTGACCTAAATGGGAAGGGAGTCAAAAAAGAGGGGATATATGTATACATATATCTGATTCACTTTGCTATACAGTACAAATGAACACAACATTGTAAAGCAACTATACTCTGATAAAAATTAATTTTTAAAAATCACTGCTGCTCTATTGAGATCTTCCAAATTCCAAGACAGGCCAGGAGATGCAGATCATAGCAAAAACCCCAAGCATCATTGTCTTTGAAGATCATTAAAACGAGGCAGATCCTACACCATTTTCACTAAAGTATTCATGGAAATGATCAAGATGCATCTACGGATCAAACTGCCAGCATCTGTCGGATCATCAAAAAAGTAAGATAGTTCCAGAAAAAATATCTACTTCTGTTTTATTGACTATGCCAAAGCTTTTGACTGTGTGGATCAAAACAAACTGTGGAAAATTCTTCAACAGATGGGAATACCAGACCACCTGACCTGTTTTTAAGAAATCTGTATGGAGGTCAGGAAGCAACAGTTAGAACTGGACATGGAACAACAGACTGGTTCCAAATAGGGAAGGAGTATGTCAATGCTGTATATTGTCACCCTGCTTATTTAACTTTTATGCAGAGGATATCATGAGAAACACGGAGCTAGAAGAAGCACAAGCTGGAATCAAGATTGCTGGGAGAAACATCAATAACCTCAGATATGAAGATGACACCACCCTTATGGCAGAAAGTGAAGAAGAAATAAAGAGCCTTTTGATGAAAGTGAAAGAGGAGAGTGAAAAAGTTGGCTTAAAACTCAACATTCAGAAAACTAAGATCATGACATCTGGTCCCATCACTTCATGACAAATAGATGGGGAAACAGTGACACACTTTATTTTAAGGCGGGGGGGCGGGGCTCCAAAATCACTCCAGATGGTGACTGCAGCCATGAAATTAAAACATGCTTGCTCCTTGGAAGGAAAATTATAACCAACCTAGACAGCATATTAAAAAGCAGAGACATTACATTGTCAACAAAGGTCCACCTAGTCAAAGCTATGGTTTTTCCAGAAGTCATGTATGGATGTGAGAGTTGGACTATAAAGAAAGCTGAGCACCGAAGAAGTGATGCTTTCAAACTGTGGTGTTGGAGAACTCTTGAGAGTCCCTTGAACTGCAAGGAGATCCAACCAGTCCATCCTAAAGGAGATCAGTCCTGAATATTCATTGGAAGGACTGATGCTGAAGCTGAAACTCTGATACTTTGGCCACCTTATGTGAAGAACTGACTCATTTGAAAAGACCTTGATCCTGGGAAAGACTGAAGATGGGAGAGAAGAAACAACAGAGGATGAGATGGTTGGATGGCATCACCGACTGAATGGACATGTGTTTGAGTAAGCTCCAGGAGTTGGTGATGGACAGGGAGGCCTGGCATGCTGCAGTCCATGGGGTCGCAAAGAGTCGGACACAACTAAGCAACTGAACTGAACTGAACTGAATGGGCTGTGTACTAAATCATATCCAGCTCTGCAATACTGTGAACTGTAGCCTGTCAGGCTCATCTGTCCATGGGATTCTCTACAAAAGAATATTGGAATAGGCTGCCATGCCCTCCTCCAAGGGATATTCCCAACCCAAATATTGAACCCCTGTCTCCTGAATTGGCAGATGGGTTCTTTGCCACTAGCTCCACCTGGGAAGCCCAGGGTGTATCTAAGGACATCTTAAAACCGTGTTCTCTGGTATCAGTATCAGTTCAGTTCAGTCAGTCGCGTCCGAATCTTTGCGACCCCATGAACCGAGCACGTCAGGCCTCCCTGTCCATCACTAACTCCCAGAGTCCACCCAAACCCATGTCCATTGAGTCAGTGATGCTGTCCAACCATCTCATCCTCTGTCGACCCCTTCTCCTCCTGCCCCCAATCTTTCCCAGCATCAGGGTCTTTTCAAATGAGTCAGCTCTTCACATCAGGTGGCCAAAGGATTGGCATTTCAGCTTCAACATCTGCCCTTCCAATGAACACCCAGGACTGATCTCCTTTAAGATAGACTGGTTGGATATCCTTGCAGTCCAAGGGACTCTCAAGAGTCTTCTCCAACATCACAGTTCAAAAGCATCACTTCTTTGGTGCTCAGCTTTCTTTATAGTCCAACTCTCACATCCATATATGACCACTGGAAAAACCATAGCCTTGACTAGACGGGCCTTTATTGACAACGTAATGTCTGTGCTCTTTAATATGCTGTCTAGGTACTTTGGCCACCTGACGCAAAGAGCTGATTCATTTGAAAAGACCCTGATGCTGGTAAAGATTGAGAGCAGGAGAAGGGGACGACAGAGGATGAGATGGTTGGACGGCATCACTGACTCAATGGGTAGGTTTGGGTGAAGTCCGGGAGTTGGTGATGGACAGGGAAGCCTGGCATGCTGTGGTTCATGGGGTCACAAAGAGTTGGATATGACTGAGTGACTGAACTGAACTGAACTAGGTTGGTCATAACTTTCCTTCCAAGAAGTAAGCATCTTTTAATTTCATGGCTGCAATCACCATCTGTAGTGATTTTGGAGACCCCTGAGATTAAGTCAGCCACTGTTTCCCCATCTGTTTCCCATGAAGTGATGGGAATGGATGCCATGATCTTAGTTTTCTGAATGTTGAGCTTTAAGCCAACTTTTTCACTCTCCTCTTTCACTTTCATCAAGAGGCTCTTTCGTTCCTCTTCACTTTCTGCCATAAGGGTGATGTCATCTGTATATCTGAGGTTATTGATATTTCTCCCGGCAATCTTGATTCCAGCTTGTGCTTCATCCACCCCAGCATTTCTCATGAGGTACTCCTCATATAAGCTAAATGTTCTCTGGAAATTATGCAAAATAGAATAGGCATTGACTGATGCATCACATGTCTTTATCTCAGCTGGGCCACCAACTGCTACCATGTTAGACAGCCCTTCCAGGGTGGCCACCCCAGTAGGATTTGTCCAAAAGAACAAGAATAACTGTGTGTCTCTAGCTTGTGCTACCTTGAACAGATGGTAAGTAGCTCTGAAATGTGAAGTATGAAGGATGTTTTCCTTTTCTTCCTCCAAAGTCATGATCAGGAAGCAAATACACAGGGATGGAAAGAAGACAAAAAAACAAACAAACAAACTAAGGAGCAGAAAGCAAGGGACACCAGATACCAGATGCTCTATCTAGTACAACAAACTGCAAATCCATATTTCTCCATTACCTTCTATAAATGTGTTGCTGTAGAAATACAAACCAGCAGAAAACATGTCTAATGCTTGAAAGAACTCAGTCTTGGCACAAAGTTAAGATCACACTAAATACTATATGATCCTGCAATCTCACTTCTGGGCATATATCTGAGGAAACTCTAATTTGAAAAGATACATGCACCCCAATGTTCATCGCAGCACTACTTAACAATTGCCAACCTAAATGTCTATCAACAGATAAATGGATAAGGAAGAGGTGGTACATATGTACAATGGAATATTACTCAGCCATAAAAAGAATGAAGTAATCCCATTTGTAGCCACATGGATGGACCTAGAGATTTTCATACTAAGTGAAGTAAGTCAGACAGAGAAACAAATATCATGTATCATTCATATGTGGGATCTTAGGAAAATTATACAAATGAATTTATTTACAAAACAAATAGACTCACAGACATAGGGAAAAAAAGTGTACAGTTACCAAAGGGGGATGGAGGGTGGGAGAAGAAGACATAATTAGAAGTTTGGGATTATCATATACACACTACTATACACAAAACAGGTAATCAACAAGGATCCACTATATAACACAGGGAAATATACTCAGTGCTTTGTAAAAACCTGTAACAGAAATGAATTTGAAAAAGAATAGATAGATAGATAGATAGATAGATAGATAGATAGATAGATATGGGTTTCCCTGGTAGGTAAGATGGTAAAGAACCTGCCTGCTAGGGAGGAGAACTGGGTTTGATCCCTGGGTCTGATCCCTGGGTCAGGCAGATCCCCTGGAGAAGGAAATGGCTATCCAATCCAGTATACTTGCCTGGAGAATTCCACGGACAGAGAAGTCTGGCAGGCTATAGTCCATGGAGCTGCAGAGTCAGACACGGCTGAGCAACTAACACACACACACACACACACACACACACACACACATAGACACGTACATGTGTGTAGGTATGAATTGCTTTGCTGTACATCTGAAACTAATACAACACAGTAAATTAACTAGGCTTCAGTAACTATTTAATTTTTTTAAGAAAAGATTATAATATAAAACAAGTAGTCCAGCATTGTCCTTTCTTTCACTCTCCTCCCAACCCGTACACAGGTCCTGTCAATTCCACGTGCAAAACTGATGACCCGCCCCCCTGCGACTCTCACTGCTTCTGCAGGAGCCCAGGTTACAATCTGTCCCTAAGTGACTCCAGGAGCCTCTTACCAGTACTTTCTTTCTGCTTCCCATCCACACTCTACATCGTATGAGAGCCATTTTTTTTTTGTTTTGTTTTGTTTAGTATCTCCAAAGTATTGCCACAGCACAGAATTACTAACATGTCTCTAAGTCCCTTTAGAATCTAGCTTCTATCTCTGCTCTCTGGACCACCTCATGCCCCTATCATGGATGAACTGTAATCTAGCCCCATTCATTTTCTTTCAATACATTAAATGAGCCAAGCTCTCCTTGCCTTAGAGGCTTTCATACTTACACATCTCTCTGCCCAAAACATTCGACCCCTCTACCGGACTCACTCACACTTACTACTCAGTTTAACCCATGTGTCACCTTCTCAGACTTTAAGACTCTCCAGTCTTAACCAGGATTTTCTTTCACTGGCTCTCAAATCTATTTTTTCATAACGCATTGCAATTTATAGTGAAATATCCAAGAATGCATGGAATTATTTCATGCATGTCTTTCTCACTAGATTATAAACTCTGTGAGCACAGGACCCAAATATATTCTGTTCACCCCTCTATTTTCAAATAAATGGATGATAATCTCCCTCTTAGGAATTTCCATAGTTTTTCCCCTCCATATCTACCTACTACCCAGTATTTGTATTATATATACCCAGTATTTGTATAGCTACCTGGATATATGCCTTGTTCTGCTAAAAAAAAAAAAAAATGAGCTCCTTAAGGTACTGAGTCTGTGTCTTATAAATCTCTATATTCACCTTAGGTCTAGCAAAGCCCTCTATGGAGCTGACACTGATATATATGATGGAACAACTGAATTGTGCCTTGTGAGTCATTAGAGATGGTTTTACAGTGTTCTGGTTAAATACATTCAAGAATGTGATCTTTTCCTACCTTTTAATGTTTATAATAGTGATGGCTCATGAGATGCTGCAAGCCAAAATGATAAGATTTAGATATGCTGACTCACAATGACTCAGTAAGCTAATAATACACCCATATGGAGAGCATTACAATGGATTTGGGATTTTTTTTAAATGCCTTTTATGAGGGGGAAAAACTTTTCATCTCCGTGCTACAAATGGCAGATATTTTAGGAAAATGTATCTTGATAAGTGAGAGAATACTTTTTAATGCTGCTGCTTCTTCTGTAGTTCCTCTATTTTAAACTGGAAGCTTTCAAAATGTCCTAGGAACTTGTTATTCCTATGACTTTGTCCAAAAGATATGGGTGAAACAATTTAAATAAATGTCTGCAAATGTCTCTGAAAAGGAGAAGTCAGCAGAGATATATTTACCATGAAGTTAAAAAAGCTTAAGCTTCAAATCACATACAATAGACTCCTTCCTATTGTCATAAAATGTACAGAATTGGGAATTTTAATAGCCGAGGTTAACCTTCTGTCTTCTCTCTGACAACACGACTTTCCACTCCCCTCCATCACGTTTCCTTTCCTGTGATGTGGTAGCATGGTGCCCACGGCCTTTCGGGCATCACGCTCAGGAGGAGTTGACTTGGGGTACACTTAGTTTCCGGTTAGTGGTACATATAGATAAGGTTCATAGGGAGTCCACGCGTAGTTACATCATAGCTACCATCCCGGTGTAGAAAGAGCTCCCAATAATCCTCCTACTTCCAGCTGTGCTGACTCGCCCAGTGATGTTATAAGAAAGTCGGGCCTGGAATTCTCCTGCGCTCCAAACCATCCTAGGGCACCCAGCTGTGAAAGTAGGTCTGGAAGCGGGGGAGAGACAGAAGGTTTGAAATGAGCTTTTTTATTTTTATGCTGGTGGGGATTGGCAGCATTTTACCTGTATGTGTTATGCCTTCTGTCTAAACAGATACTCACTTTTGTAAGTATTTTTATATTTACAATTTGTAATATTTTTCTTATAGAGCAGTGGTCCCCAAGTACCTTTTAGGTCCCCTAGTACCTTTCAGGCACTAGGAACCAATTTTGCGGAAGACAATTTTTCCATGGACTGGGGTGAAGGGGGAAAGGTTTTGGGGTGATTCAAGCGCATTACATTTATTGTGCACTTTATTTCTATTATTTTTACATCAGCTCCACCTCAGATTATCAGGCATTAGATCCTCGAGGTCGTGGACCCCTGTTATAGAGGATCTCCAAATTCAAGTGAAGTCCCCACAAAGGCTGGATTTACTTCCATCCCCTGAGCATCTACAAAACAGCTTTACCCAGAGTAAGAACTCAGGGAACTATCACACACATCAGGCTCCTTAAATAATCTCTCTGGAAAGAACACCAGATCTTAGACCGGATGCATTGAATTAGCCTCCAACCAGGGATCTAAGACAGTGCCATCTACCTGCTGTTTCTTTAAGTTACCCCCACAATGATCTGACCTGGATGACTATTCAGGTCAGCAGTCCTTGAGTGAGTGACTGCTTCAGTTGTGTCTGACTCTTTTCAACCCCATGGACTGTAGCCCACCAGGCTCCTCTGTCCAGGGGATTCTTCACGCAAGAATACTGGAGTGGGTGGCTATGCCCTCCCCTGGGGAATCTTCCCGACCCAGAGACTGAACCCAAGTCTCTTATATCTCCAGCATTGGCAGGCAGGTCCTTTACCGTTCTCCTGTGTCTCCTGCATTAAGAGGCAGATGCTTTATCACTGAGCCACCTTGGAAGCCTCGCAACAGTTTTTTTCCTTTGGTAATTACTCAGAAATGAGAAAAATGGGGGGTGGGGTGGGGTGGTGGTGGTTTCCCTGTCCTTCTAAAACACAGCCGGAAGAGGAATAATGGTAAACTCTGAGCCTTGCAGGCTTACATAGAAGGAAATATGAAGAATGCAGTCTTCTCTATCCTCCACAGTCCCTTCCATGAGAACAAATTACAAATTTAATCAAATTTTTTTGCTTCTAATTCACAGAAGAATTTTATGCAGCGGTAGTTCCTCAGTGCACCTCCAGTGGGTCCCATTTAGACCGCTGAGCCCATACACAAAGTGGAGCATGACAGCTCTTGTTAAATCCATGGTTACAGTTATTTGTTGTTGCCGTTTAGTCGCTAAGTCTTGTCTGACTCTTTTGCGACCCCATGGACTGCAGCCCCCCAGGCTCCTAAGTCCATGAGATTTCTGAGGCAAGAACACTGCAGTGGGTTGCCACATCATTCTCCAGCTTATAAGAACAATTTAAAGAAAAACTTCTTTTAGAGACTGTGCTATCTAAAGAGAGAAAAAATGTGGCAACTTCATGTAAATAGAATTGAATAGCTTTACTCACATGATCTTCTAACTTCTACTGGCTTCAATCAGTTTGTGTGAGTTCATCTGCAGCAGTAGTTTACAAACATATTTTTTTTTCCTTTTCTTTTTCGAAATACTGTTTTTTAGCTTTTTTCTTTCCCCCACAGAGTTGTACAACTGCCATCATTATCTAATGTGAAAACATTTTGTCACCCCTAAACAGACACTTCATACCCATAAGCAGCTGGTTCCCATCTTCTGTTCCCCCCAGCTCCAGGCAGCCACTAATCTATTGATACTTTCTGTCTCTATGGAGTTGACTGTTCTGGACATAATCAGTAAATGGAATCATAACATATATGCCCTGTGGTGTCTCTGGCTTCTTTGCTTTCACATAATATTTTCAAGCTTTATCTATGTTGTAGCATGTGTCAATATTATATTCCTTGTCACGATATCCACTGTATGGATGGATATACCATATTTTATTTATTCTTTCATCAGCTGTTGGGCTTTTAGTTTATTTCTACTTGTTGGCTCTTATGAATAAGGCTATCATTAATATCCATGTACAAGTTTTTGTGTGGGTATATGTTTTCATTTCTTTAGCAGGTATCCCTAGGGGTAGAATCATTGTGTCACATGGTAACTCTATTTTTTAAAATTTAGGGGCTTCCTTTGTGGCTCAGGGGTAAAGAATCTGCCTGCCAGTGCAGGGATGTGGGTTCAGTCCCTGATCTGGGAAGGTCCCACATTAATTAAGCCCGTGAGCCAAAGCTACTGAGCCTGTGCTCTAGAGCCTGGGAGCTGTAACTGCTGAGCCCAGATTCCGCAGCTAGACAAACCTGTGTCACACACCCTAGAGCCAACGGTCCTCAACAAGAGAAGCCACTGCAATGAGCAGCCGAGCATCACAACTCGAGAGCAGCCCCCTCTTGCTCCAGCTAGAGAAAAACCCACGCAGCATCAAAGACCCAGCTCAGTAACAAATTAAATACAAACATAAATAAAAATGTAAAGAATTGTCAGATTGTTTTCTAAAGAGGCTGTGTCATTTTATATTCTCAACAACAATATACCAGGGGTCCAATTTCGCCACATCCTTGTCAACATTTGCTATTGTCTGTCTTTTTAAATTTTACTTATATTAATGAGTGGAAGTGAGAAATAGATTTAGGGGACTAGATCCGATAGATAGAGTGCCTGATGAACTATGGACGGAGGCCCATGATATTATACAAGACACAGGGATCAAGACCATCCCCAAGAAAAAGAAATTCAGAAAAGCAAAATGGTTGTCTGAGAAGGCCTTAAAATAGCTGTGAAAAGAAGGGAGGTGGAAAGCAAAGGAGAAAAGGAAAGATATACCCATTTGAATGCAGAGTTCCAAAGAATAGCAAGGAGAGATAAGAAAGCCTTCCTCAGTGATCAGTCCAAAGAAATAGAGGAAAACAATAGAATGGGAAAGACTAGAGATCTCTTCAAGAAAACTAGGGATACCAAGGGAATTTCTTGTGCAAAGATGGACTCAATAAAGGACAAAAATGGTATGGACCTAACAGAAGCAGAAGATATTAAGAAGAGGTGGCAAGAATACACAGAAGAACTGTGTAAAAAAGATCTTCACAACCCAGATAATCGTGATGGTTTGATCACTCACCTAGAGCCAGACATCCTGGAGTGTGAAGTCAAGTGGGCCTTAGGAAGTATCACTATGAACAAAACTAGTAGAGGTGATGGAATTCTACGTGAGCTATTTCAAATCCTAAAAGATGATACTGTGAAAGCCCTGCACTCAATATGCCAGCAAATTGGGAAAACTCAGCAGTGGCCGCAGGACTGGAAAAGGTCGGTTTTCATTCCAATCCCAAAGAAAGGCAATGCCAAAGAATGCTCAAACTACTGCACAGTTGTACTCATCTCACACGCTAGTAAAGTAATGCTCAAAATTCTCCAAGCCAGGCTTCAGCAATACGTGAACCATGAACTTCCAGATGTTCAAGCTGGTCTTAGAAAAGGTAGAGGAACCAGAGATCAACTTTCCGACATCCACTGGATCATTGAAAAAGCAAGATAGTTCCATAAAAACATCTATTTCTGCTTTATTGACTATGCCAAAGGCTTTGAATGTGTGGATCTCAATATAAGAGATGAGAATACCAGACCTCCTGACCTGCCTCTTGAGAAACCTGTATGCAGGTCAGGAAGCAACAGTTAGAACTGGACATGGAACAAAGAACTGGTTCCAAATAGGAAAAGGAATACATCAAGGCTGTATATTGTCACCCTGCTTATTTAACTTATGTGCAGAGTACATCATGAGAAATGCTGGGGTGGATGAAGCACAAGTTGGAATCAAGATTGCTGGGAGAAATACCAATAACCTCAGATATGCAGATGACACCACCCTTATGGCAGAAACTGAAGAAGAATTAAAGAGCCACTTGATGAAAGTGAGAGAAGAGAGAGGAAAAGTTGATTTAAAGCTCAACATTCAGAAATGAAGATCATGGCATCTGGCCCCATCACTTCATGGCAAATAGACATATAAAGCCCTAGAAACAGTGTCAGATTTTATTTTGGGGGGCTCCAAAATCACTGAAGATGGTGACTGCAGCCTTGAAATTAAAAGACTCTTACTCGTTGGAAAGAAAGTTATGCCCAACCTAGATAACATATTAAAAAGCAAAGACATTACTTTGCCAACAAAGGTATGTCTTGCTAAGGCTATGGTGTTTCCAGTAGTCATGTATGGATGTGAGAGTTGGACTATAAAGAAAGTTGAACAGTGAAGAATTGATGCTTTTGAACTGCGGAATTGGAGAAGACTCTTGAGAGTCCCTTGGACTGCAAGGAGATCCAACCAGTCCATTCTAAAGGAGATCAGTCCAGGGTGTTCATTGGAAGTACTCATGTTGAAGCTGAAACTCCAATACTTTGGCCACCTGATGTGAAGAACTGACTCATTGGAAAAGACCCTGATGCTGGGAAAGATTGACGGCAGGAGGAGAAGGGAACAACAGAGGATGAGATGGTTGGATGGCATCACCAACTCAATGGACATGAGTTAGAGTAAACTCCGGGAGTTGATGATGGACAGGGAGGCCTAGTGTGCTTTGGTCCATGGGATCAATTTTGCATATATGCTAACATTTGAACTTTCACCTATTTTATGCCTGATGGATTGTTTATGAATTTGTTTACATATAGTACAGTACAAATGTAGGATATGTTGTATAAAACATCCACTAAAATTGTTTTAAATTCAAGAAAGAAGGGCTAAGACTTTCTTCTAAGATGTCACAGAACGATTCTTTTTACTCTCTTGGAGTTCATATATCCCACTAGGAAACTAAAAGATGAAGAAAATTTAAAATAATAATTCTACTGAAGATCAAGGATTCTAATATCCTTTCAACAGCATTTATTTATTGAGAGCTCACTATCCATGAAGCATTCTACTAAGTACTTTCCAGAACATAAATACATAAAAGAATGTCCATAAAGTCAGATGTCATAGCCTAATTTATGTCATAACCAAGGTTCTCTTGATATATATTTCTTTCCTTTAAATTTGGAGCATGTGACCAGATTATATGAACAATAATTCATGGTGCAATCAAACACAGCAAAATTAATCTGGCATATCTTAATAATATAGACAATAATTAGTGGGTATGTAAGAAGCCATGAAAGGTAATAATTCACTTAGTATCACACAGCTCAGCTTTCCTTTTGTACATATGTACCTCTTCTTTATAAGTATTAACTGGTGTTTGTCATTTTTCCTATCTAGGTGTCCTCCAGATATTTTTTTTCAATTCATCTAAAATTTTAGTGCAATGTATTTAAATGTAGATTTATTTTTTACTGTGTGAAGAATTGATTTTGCCCACCTACTGAGAAGGGATAGGCAACCCACTCCAGTGTTCTCGGGCTTCCCTTGTGGCTCAGCTGGTAAAGAATCTGCCTGCAATGTGGGAGACCTGGGTTCAGTCCCTGGGTTGGGAAGATCCCCTGGAGAAGGGAAAGGCTACCCACTCCAGTATTCTGGCCTAGAGAATTCCATGGACTGTGTAGTCCATGGGGTTGCAAAGAGTTGGACATGACAGAGCAACGTTCACCTTCACCTTCACCTACTGTTGATAAGGCTTTCCTAGTAGCTCAGATGGTAAAGAATCCACCTGCAGTGCAAGAGACTCCAGTTTGATCCCTCGATCAGGAAGAACCAACAGTTATGTTTCACAATGTTCATCAAATCTGAAAAGTTCTCATTCATTTTGTCTTCAAATATTGCTTTTGGGTTTTCTGTAAGCTCTTTGGTTAATAATTAAACAATGCAAGTGAGCAAAGAATGATTGGTTTGAAACAAAAAAAAAATCTGCATAATGATGAGAAAAAATTGGTAATAATGTTAGCAAGAAATAAAATAAAAGTAACTGCGAAAACAAAATGATGTTGGTATAAAACATCCCCAATTTTATGCATGCTTCTTAGTAGCAGTGGTAATTAATATACTTGTTCAGATTCCTTTACCTCTAGGTAACCTCACCTAAAGAATAACATGGGCTAGTTGAACTCCCAATGAAGTCAGCCCTTATGCAAACAAATATGATGAGACCTAGTTACCGCCACAGTTATGAGGATGGACAGGGGGGCGGGAATCTTGACATACAGGAGCAAGATCTGACCAATATGAATGATTTGTGAGGTCCACATAAATTCCTTTCTTTGTCCTGAGTGGCAACTCTAAAATTCAAATGGATTTCATTAACTTTCAAAACTAGAGTAAGCCCCTACCTGCAAACTTTCAAGTTGTGAACTTTCGAAGATGCGAATATGCATTCACAAGTCCAGTCACGCAAGTTAGTGTGTTTGGTGCACACTGGCACGTACACTCGTCATCCACAAGTGGTTGTGCTTGTGTACTTTAGTGCACAGCACTGTATAGAGTACAGCAGCATTGTTGTTGCTCAGTCGCTCAGTCATGTCCGAGTCTTTGTGTCCCCAAGGTTTATAGGCTTCCTTGTCCTTCACCATCTCCCACAGTTTGCTCAAACTCATGTCAGTTGGGTGGATGATGCTATCCAACCATCTCATCCTCTGTCGTCCCCTTCTCCTCCTGCCCTCAATCTTTCCCAGCATCAGGGTCTTTTCCAATGAGTCAGCTCTTCCCATCAGGTGGCCAAAGTATTGGAGCTTCAGCTTCAGCATCAGTCCTTCCCAGTGAATATTCAGGGTTGATTTCCTTTAGGATTGACTGGTTTGATCTCCTTGCAGTCCAAGGGACTCTTAAGAGTCTTCTCCAGCACCACAGCTTGAAAGCCTAAATTCTACAGCACTTAGCCTTTTTATGGCCCAACTCTCACATCCATATATGACTACTGGATAAAAACATAGTTTTGACTCTATGGACCTTTGTCAGCAAAGTGATGTCTCTGCTTTTGAATATACTCTCTAGGTTTGTTATAGCTTTCTTTCTAAGGAGCAAGTAGGGGACTGACTATAGTAGAAAAGCAAGGAACCCAATGGAAACAAGGGAAGGCTGCCAATTTTTAGAAATCCTCAGCAAAAGAAGGAACAAGGGTCGGTGCAGGTCAAGGCAGTAGGAGGAGCCCATCAGCTCATGGAAGAACAGCAATTCAGAAAGAAAGAGATCCAGGGCCTGGGGGCATAGGGGGAAGAGTCACCTAACCCCTAGCTCCCCTAACAGCCTTTTTGCGCATCTTCCTGGGGACTCTCATGAGACCAGGAAGCCTCCAAGCCTCCTATGAAGGATGTGAGTTCATCCTTCCAGAAAGTTTTGGCACTCAGGTTGCCATGCATATCTCATGGGAAATGATGCAAGCAATAAATAAAAGATACTAGTCGGTCTCAAATCAAACTACAGGTTTCAAAGAATAAGTAAGTCAGAAGCAGTATTTTTTATAAATCAAGGGACATGGGCTATAGCTCTTCCTAGTAACTTGGCTCTGGGCAAGTCACTCAATATCTCTGAATCTGTAGTAAGCTCTTCTGAGTTCCTTTATCTTTGATGTATGACATTACTGACCCATTAAGATTTAAACCTGAAATGTTTGTTAAGATTAGCACAAAGAGTGCTGATAAAAGTGATTTTTTTTTCTTCTCCAAAATCGAATTCTCCCCCTGACTTCCTTTTGGAAATCTGTGATATAAGGACACCCTTCCTAAAAATTAATAACTAGGGCTAGAATGAAAAATGAGGCAGGACTGCCCTGGTGGTTTAGTGATTAAGATTCTGAGCTCCCAAGGCAAGGGTTTGATCCCTGGTCAGGGAATTATTTCCCACATGCCACAACTAAGAGTTCAGATGCTGCAAGTAAAGATTCCACATGCAACAATTAAAGAGCCCGCAGGTAGAAAGTGAAGATCTCCCACACTACAACAAAGATTACAGATCCCACGTGCCTGCTGCAGCCAAATAAATAAATATACATGATAAAAAATTTAAAGATGAAGAAAACTCCACTGTGATATCTACCGTTCTCACTGCCTCACGCTGTCACCTGCCTCTACATCTTGGGGGAAAACTATCAAGGGGGTTTTCCTATATGATTCCATCCCTGTTGATTCATTTTCTTTTACTTTGAAAGAAAAACTACATGGCCCTGTGGAGCTAGCTGGGCAAAATGCTAGTTGTTTTTGTCACAGAAGACAGAGGGTTAAATTGAAGAAGCTGAAATCCATCACTGATCAGGGCAACTCCAAGCACTTCATGGACCAAGAGCATCTGTACCCACAGGAGACTGTGGAATCAGCTCTGCTTTGTAACAAAACCCCAGATGCCTGTACAGTAATGTTTGAGACAGACAGCACAACCTCTCTTCCACCTTGGCACTGTTGCCCCTAATGTCCCTTGTCTAAGTTAGGGACAGTGTGTGGGGAGGTGTTGCTTTGCCCTTAGTCTCCGTTTCAATCCATCATCCATGGCAGAGCCACTTAGGAGTCCCTGGTAGTTCACAGGCACACTCCATCAAAGCTGAATTCCACCAAAACAATCATGGGGGACTTCCCTAGTGGTCCAGTGGTTAAGACTTTGATTTTCAGCGCACGGGATGCAGCTTCAATCCCTGCTTAGGAAGCTAAGGTCCCATATGCCTCAGTGGTCAAAAAACCAAAACATAAATGGGAAGCAACCCTGTAACAAATTCAAAAAACAATCTTAAAAAAAAAAAAAGGTCCTCATCAAAAAAAATCACTATCATGGAACAGGCTAGTTCTCTCTGCCAGCGCTTGGGCCACTGTCTTGTGACCAGCCAAGAGAAGAACAGGAAAGGGTGGGAGGCATCGGGATTCGTAATGCTCAAGGTGCCTAATCAAGTTCAAGATACACCTTATACACAAAGGCAGGTAGACAGACGCATGGCTACTCTCACCCTGGGATCTGCATCCTGACCGCACGGAAGTAGATCCACCGAAGGAGAAACGTTCAGTCTCCTAGAAGCGCTAAACTAAAAAGACTGAAAGATGCTGAATTTAACAAGCAAATGGTACCAATGAATCTGCAATCGGAATAAGCATCTGCTTTGGGGGCAGCATCCTTTATCCCTGTGTGTATTAATGTACTGTTAATTCATTCTACTAATGAGAGTTATAACAGGAGGGTAATGACCAGAAGCCCCATACAAATTATTCTTCATCTATTTTCTTTTCGCTCTCTCTCTCTCTCTCTTTTTTTTTTTCCTTTTAGCAATGAATTGATGAGGGCCTGGAATGAAGGAAATGCAATATCTGTCAACTCACTATAAATATGGTCGGGAAATTCTAAGAGGGTTTTTTTTTTTTTTTCTTCTGTTTCTTTGGCATTTGTTTCAATGCTGCATGGATTTATTCAGGAATGAGCTGGGAAGTCAGTACCATAAAAATGACTAAATACAAACATAAAAAAATTAAACCTTTGTACCTTGGACCAGGCTGATGGTTATCCAGCTCCAGCCTCATCTCTATTTTTATTGGGAACGCATTACACATCTATGCATGATTCAAAGGGTGCTTCCTTTCACTCCTCCCCTTCTGAATGTGTGTGGTTCCAGCGCTTCAGTTACCTTTGTACCAGCAAAATGAGAAAACTTGCCTTCAGGCCTACATGTCCCTGCTGAAATAGGCAGACAGACTGATGGATATGCAAGATTCATGCCAGCTCTGAAATCATCTGTGACTTCACAGAGACAGAAAAACCCTGATGCTGGGAAAGACTGAGGGCAAGAGGAGAAAGAGGCAACAGAGGATGAGATGGTTGGATGGCATCATTGACTCAATAGACATGAGTTTCAGGAGTTGGTGAAGGACAGGGAAGCCTGGCAAATTGCAGTCCATGGCGTTGCAAAGAGCTGGACATGACTGAGTGATTGAACAACAGCAACAACAGCAGCTGATTCAGATCAAATCTTTTGCCCACAATCTGTTTGCCCACAAACATGCAGAGATCTCTCAGTTTCTCAAATAACAAAATGAAACGTATTTTTTTCTCCTCCGTGCTACTTCCTTAAGTTCCAGCCAGTTGCTATTTTTTAAAAATGTCTAACAATTTGAATTCAGCAAATCTGTTTTAAATACATACTGTGAGATAGATCTCACTTACCCACCTACACTGCAGGTAAGAGCCTTACCTGGCATAGGAAGAAATCAGCAGAGATGCGCCTGACATCAAACAGCAAATAACGGAAAGACTTGGGATTTACCCTAGGTCTTGTAATTAAATATCCAGGGATCTTTTCAGTAGCTCAGCACTTCTTAAAGTGTGGTCGCAGGTCTAGCAGCAGCATCCGCATCATCCAGGAATTTGTGAGAATGAAAATTTGGGTGACTCATCCCAGAACTACTGAATCAGGACCTCCAGAGGTGGAACCCAGCACTCCATGTAACCTAACCACCCTACAGGTGATCTGCTACCAGAGAAAATGGTAATGGTGCTTGGACAGCTCCCATCAAAGGCCATCCTGATTTTTCTCATGAGCACATCCTGGGGCTTCGCCTCGACCCCACTTAATCCCCAAGGCAGCTGACACTACTGACCTTGGTTCTTCTTAGGGACCATCTACGTTGGTAACCCTGTGTCTTCACCGGTGGTTTCTGCCTTTCCATTAGCTTTACTGTCTCACATTCATTCCCTCATAGGCCTCCCCTAGTGTTTCACTTGTATTGATCTTCTCTGTATATACTTCCTCTTGTTAGCTTTCTCGAAGCTTCTTTTTCCTCCTGACTTTTCTGCCTCTCTTAAGGGCACCTTCATTTTACACGGAAGCTCAAAACCTCAGCCTCCTTTTACCCTTTCCTCCAACCTGTATTAAATCAGAGGCCACATCCTTGAGTTCATACCTTGGTGTCTCTCACATCTCGTTTTCACTCCCACTGCCACCAAATTAGTTCAAGTCCTGCTTATCTCTAACAACAATTATTTCACTGAACATTTATCTGGCCTCTTCATCTCCTGCCTCCAGAATAAATCTAATATTGCACAACAGGCAAAGAAGTTTCTATAGAAATTACATCACCAGCTTGCTTCAAAATTCTGTTTGGTTCCTCCTCGCTCCCCAACTCCAAACTCTTTTAAGAAGACCGTCCACAATATGATTGCAAATTACCTCTCCCAGGTCTATGCACCCTATTCAGTTCAGTTCAGTCACTCAGTCGTGTCTGACTCTTTGCGACCCCATGAATCGCAGCACGCCAGGCCTCCCTGTCCATCACCAACTCCCAGAGTTCACTCAGATTTGCGTCCATCGGGTCAGTGATGCCATTCAGCCATCTCATCCTCTGTCATCCCCTTCTTCTCCTGCCCCTAAACCCTCCCAGCATCAAAGTCTTTTCCAGTGAGTCAACTCTTCTCATGAGGTGGCCAAAGTACTGGAGTTTCAACTTTAGCATCATTCCTTCCAAAGAAATCCCAGGGCTGATCTCCTTCAGAATGGACTGGTTGGATCTCCTTGCAGTCCAAGGGACTCTCAAGAGTCTTCTCCAACACCACAGTTCAAAAGCATCAATTCTTCGGCACTCAGCCTTCTTCACAGTCCAACTCTCACATCCATACATGCGCCCCATAACTTCAATAAAAAAGACCACCAATAAACTTTCTCAAATGAAACCTTTTCTTAAACTTCTGTTCATGGATTTCTTTCTTTCAATTAGCTGAAACCTGCTCTGTCTTGATGTCTGCTCTATCTTGTGCGTGTGTGTATATGTGTGCTCAGTCGTGTGTGACCCCACAGACTCTAGCCCACCAGGCTCCTCTGTCCATGGGATTCTCCCAGCATGAATACTGAAGTGGATTGCCATTTCCTTCTCCAGAGGATCTTCCAAACCCAGGGATTAAACTCAAGTCTCCTGCACTGCAGGCAGATTCTTTTACTGCTAAGCCACTGGGAAAGCCCTACTCTACTGTACTCTTCTTGCAAATCCAACTGAAATAACACCTTCTGCATGGCTCGGACTGAGTTCCGCCAGTGGATGAGGTTTCCTTCTTGGTAAACTTCCCCAGCCCTGTTACTCTCCTTTGTGTCTGGACATTGATGTGCCTGGAGTCACTTGCCCTCGAGAGATGCGTGTCTCCTGCCACCCTAACCAGCCATTTTCTCAAGAGAGAAATTCATTAAATATTGATGGAATGTAATTGAAATTAGTTTCCTTTCTGTTTCTTCTTTATACACATGGATGCATAATTCTGTTTTGTTCTTAACATTTGATTCATAAATCAAATTTAGCTTCTACCCCAAAGATCCAGAATTTACCTTCTACAGAGCCTAATTCAAATTTATCCTCTGTGTCATTTATCCGATCGTGTGTTACACTGGTTTTCCAGAATTTATGAGAGGTTTTGGCATGGCTTGTCAATTAACATCTCAATGATGATGGGATTAGTCTGAGCTTCCCTGGTGGCTCCGACAGTAAAGTGTCTGCCTGCAAAGCAAGAGGCCCGGGTTTGATCCCTGGGTCGGGAAGATCCCCTGGAGAAGGAAATGGCAACCTTCTCCAGCACTGTTGCCTGGAAAATCCCATGGACAGAGGAACCTGGTGGGTGACAGTCTATGTGGTCACAAAGAGTCAGACACCACTGAGTGACTAACACTTTAATCTGCATAAAATGTCTCTATTACCTGACCTTTCCATTACCTTTTACTAGCCTCTCAGAAATTCAATTTCTGTGTCTATACACAGGGGGTAGGCTAATTCTTCTTACTTTAAAGGCTCTCCAGGCCAAATAAGGGACTTCCCTTGGTGGTCCAGTGGTTAAGAATCCACCTGCCAATGCTCGGGACATGGGTTTGATCCCCGGTCCAGGAGGATCCCACATGCCAGGGAGCAACTAAGACATTCAGCCACAATTACTGAGCCCGCATGCCCTAGAGATGGTGCTCTGCACCAAGAGAGACCATGGCAGTGAGAAGCCCTTACACCGCAACCAGACAGGAGGCCCCACTCACCGCGAGCCGGGAAAACCTGCACGCAGCAACAGAGACCCAACACAGCCAGAAATAACTTTTTTAAAGGCCAAACAAGATAACAAAATCGAAACATCTAACGATAGGACAAATGCCAGATCATTCTCTAATGCTTTGGAAGTGAAAAGATGTGCTTTCGTTATACAGATAAAGAAACCAAGGCCTAGCTCGGTGATCATCAGGTTGAAGGAAATTGAACAACACCAGAATCATTGTCTTTTGACTCCCTGGCAAGCTCTTCTCCAGGTAAATCATGAATATCCCTCCCAGGGGCAAACTGGGTCTGATTAACTGAAAGCCTAAGAGGGAGCCAGTCTTAAGCAGGGCTACGTCTGCTTCCAGTCCCTCACTGCACCCATGGGGGCAGCCGGAATTTAGATCCCCTTCTCTTGTTACACAGGGGACCTCTCAAGGTCTGGGGAGAAATTCTGGAGGCATTCTGGCAGGGCCCTGGCAGATACAGCATGATTTCTGCAGCAGCAGCCAGCTGACTCAGGGCTGACTCACGTAGCCACGTGCCCCCACCAGCAGCTGCTGCCTGACCTTTCAGACCTTCTCTCCTGAGTGTGTCTGGGAGTCTCTGGGGCAGTTGTGACACCCTGTGGCCAGCTTGGCTCATCACAGCAGAATACCCCTGAGTAAAACCAGGAGGAACAGGTGGGAACAGGTCCAGCGGAAAGAGAGCTGTTTGCCTGAGTTTGTGGAACACTCCCAGTGGCTCAGTGATAAAGAATTCACCTTCCAAGCTGGGGACACAGGACACCCAGGTTTGAGCCCTGGGTTGAGACGATTCCCTGAAGGTGGGCATTGCAACCCACTTGAGCATTCTTGCCTGGAAAATCCCATGGACAGAGGAGGCTGGCAGGCTACGGTCCATGGAGTCACAAAGAGTCGCGACTGGCGTGGGCATGCGGGATGTTTGGCATCCTGCCTTCAGCTCGTGCCCAGTCTTTCTCCAACGCCCACACCCATTTACACTCCAGATAAATTTTTTGGCCTTTTAGAGTTAATCCTGAATGCCTCCGAGAGAGAGGCGGTTAATAGAACAGAAGAGATGAAAACCACAGGAAACGACTCAGGATCGGCACTTAATACCCAGGAGGGCTGGGACCATGTCTTTCTCTTCATAGCTCTCTACCCACCCTAGCAAGCTCACTGTATACTGCAGGTGCTCTATAAATGTTACTGAATGTTGAATGTGTCCTTGCCCACAGCTTGATCAAAGGCTGATAACTGCCGCATACTGTTGCATTAAATCTGATCGATCACTATAAATTAATCTCATAATTTTAACATACAATTTCAGTTTGACTTGCTTTCCTCTATACTCAGTCTCCAACAGCAGGAAGAAGGAACCTCACCTCTCACTGCCTTCCTAGACAAGTTTAGAAGACAGGATTGCACCAGTGTGCACTGATGTAGGAAAATCCATCAGACCGCAAGTAGACAATGCTCTTCACCATTTCAGCACAGCACCTGTGTGCTTTGCTTCACTTGCCCTGCCTTTGTCCAGCTTTCCTTCACTCTCTCTCCTTCCTCCCAATACGCATAGCCTCTTTTCTTTCCCTTTCGGAAAGGCCCCGACTTCGCCTTTTATCTTCATGCATGCTTTTATCTTTTGAGAAAGTGTTTTTTATTACATAATTGAGCACCACAGGACATGAAACAGGAATGGGGTTAAATCTAACTCTGGCCTCATCTAGGTGAAGCTACATGACAGTTCACAATAGAGTGTAGCTTTAGGCGAAGAAGTGCAACAGCTCCCAGCATAGGAAAACTCACATAACAGGATGTGTAATTTTGTGAAATTATTTAGAAAGGTACTATCATGTTACTTGCACTGGAGGAACTGACCACCTGAAAAGCATCTTTGGTTTCTCAAAGTGTCTCATAGTAATATCATCTACTTCTATCAGGTTAAAATACAGTGAAAAGGACTTTCCTGGAGGTCCAGTGGTAAAGAATCCACCTGCCAATGCAAGGGACACAGGTCCAATCCTAGGCAGGGGAAGATCCCACATGCCTTGGGACAGCTAAGTCTATACCCCACAGCTACTGAAACTCCTGCCCTAGAACCCATGCTCTGCAACAAGAGAAGTCACTGCAATGAGGAGGACGTGAACTGCAATGAGAGAGTAGCCCCCACCCATTGCAACCAGAGAAAGCCCATGCACAGCAATGAAGACCCAGCACAGCCAGAAATAAATAAGTATCAAAAAAAAAAGAAAAGAAAAGAAAAGAGTGAGAACAAGTATCCAGAGATGGTGTGGCCCCATGTCGGGAGAACCAGCTCCGTCGGTTTCTGTCCACATTGCTGGCGGCCTTTCCAAACTGCAGGCGGTGGTTGTGGTTGTCCTTGGACACTGCTGTCACCAGTCACACTGTCTCACCCAGCACCTGTGACAGGTCCAATCTCTAAAGAATTTCACAAAATCTCAACTGTGGTCTACTGGGCTCTATACAATGTGCCTCCTCCAAATCTATCCCGCGTCCCACTCTGTTAGACGTCCTGGCTTTCTGCTTCCTCCATCTGTCTCGGGGCCTTTGCGCTTGCTGTCCCCTCTGCCAGAATGGGTGTCCTTCAGCCCCTTGCATTGAGTGGCCCCTTGCTTCATTCAGAACTTGCCTTCATTGCTACCTTTTCAAAACGCACCCTCCCCGGGGCCCTCTATCATGCTCCATCCCACTGTCCTGCTTAACTGTGCCTGTTTTTTTAATAGTGACCTATAAAAAAGTATGCATTTAGTGTGTTATTCTTAATTATCTTTCCTTCCATGATGCCTGGACTCTGATCTCCTTTAATCCGTGCTCAATACTTAATAAAAGCTCAAGTGTTAGTCACTCAGTCCTGTCCCACTCTTCCTGACCCCATGGACTATAGCCCACCAGCTTCCTCTGTCCATGGAATTCTCTAGGCAGGCATAGTAGAGTGGATTGCCATTTCCTCCTCCAGGGGATCTTCCCGAACTAAGGATTAAACTCTGGTCTCCTGCATTACAGGCAGATATTTTTACCATCTGAGCCACCAGGGAATCCCTTAGTATTTAACAGGTGGGCAATAAATACATATTCTGAAAGAATTAGGCCTGCCTGGCTTTTGGCTGCACCCCTTCTTCTCCAAAATCTCCAACTTTGCCTTGCAGTTGAATTATTAGAGGGAAAACTTATTTCTCAATTTCGTATAGAAATAGAGCACTGGGTATGACACAGCTAACTTTCCAACCTGTAAATTATATCACATATGTTGTCCAATGTGCCATACCAAAAGAGCCATCGGGCTTTTGGAGAAGGGAATTGATATTCACTGTTGACTTAGTATATGCCCTTGTCAACTGCAAATTGGCACTTGCCATCTGCCTCTACAAGGATTAAATCATGTGCTGCTGTAGCTGCTGATTTTCAACACCTCCTGAGAGCAGTTCAGGGTGGAGAGCAAAAATGAGGCACTCTGTGCCCAGGGAAAACCTGGCAGGACAGGTCTTCAGACAGATATTCTCAAGAGCTGATTTATGAGCCCAAATATTACATCCCCCCATACCTACAAGGGGAAAAGGAACTGGCAACCCACTCCGGTATTCTTGCCTAGAGAATCCGTGGACAGAGGAGCCTGGCGGGCTTCTGTCCACAGGGTCGCACGGAGTCGGACACGACTGAAGTGACTTAGCATGCATGCATGCATTAGAGAAGGACATGGCAACCTGCTCCAGTGTTCTTGCCTGGAGAATCCCAGGGACAGAGGAGCCTGGTGGGCTGCAGTCTTTGGGGTCACACAGAGTTGGACACGACTGAAGCGACTTGGCAGCAGCAGCAGCATACCTACAAAAGCACTAAATCCTTCATGGTGGCCACTGTTCCTTGTGACTAGAAAGGCTTCGTGAGACTAGTAGAAAACTTCTGGAAAAATATGTGCTTGATTGCATGTAGTCTTCCTTCAACAAAATCACATGAACGCCGACCTTTCTGCCTTGCCTCTTTGGAGCAGTTTCTCAGAGCTACCTGAGATGCTGTCTCCCAGGCTGCAGTCCTCATTCTGCCCCAAATAAAATTTAACTTACCACTCTCACATTGTGCATTTTTTAAGTCAACATCCTCTACAATGTTAGAAGATTTCCAAACATTTTGATTTATTTCCCTCAACAAGTACTCTCGCCGGCAATATTATCCAAATTTTATAGCTGAGGAAACAGACTTAAAACTGTTTGAGATTTAAAATTTTGACTAAGATTATAGTGGGGTGAATAGTGTCCCCTAAAATGATATCCCTAAGTTCTAACCACAGGTACCTGTGAGCGTAATCTTATTTGGAAGTAGAGTCCTGCCAGATGTAATTAAGGCAATCTTTTTATTACTATTTTTGACCACACCATGCGGCATGTGGGATCTTAGTTCCCTGACTGGGGATTGAACACATAGCCCCTGCATTGTAAGCATAGTATCTTAACCACTGGACTCTCAGGGAAGTCCCTTAAGTGGATCTCAAGATGCTCTCATACTGGATTTAGGGTGGGCTCTAAATCCAATGACTGACATTCTTATGATAAGAAGAGAGGACACAGAGACACAGCCATGGAAAGATGAGGGTAGAGACTGGAGTGATACTACTACCAGCCAAAAAGCCTAAGGATTGCTGGCCACCACCAGAAGCTGGAAGAGAAGCTTGTCACAGGTTTCCCCTCCGGATTTCAGAAGGAACCAGTCCTTGACATTGAACTGTAGTCCAGAACCATCAGAGAATACATCGCTGTGATCTTGTGACCAGACAGGACCCTTTGCAGCCTTGTGGGGGCTGGGCTTGGACATGCCTTTCCCCATATCCTCTGTTTTAGCTCCTCCCTGAAGTACCTAGATAACAGTATTTGATGCAAATTTTCAGAGTAGTTTCCCAGATGTGAAAAGCCCCTACCACATGGAATATTAACTATTTGAGGGCCACACGCACACAGCCCCAGGCTTCTTGGAGCCTAAGGACTGATCGTGTTCACCCACTTGTGTTCACCTCACCATCAGCCAGTCAGACACTTGTGCACAACCCCCTCTCCCCCACCTAGCTTTTAAACATGCTTTACTGAAACCCTTCGGGGACCTCAGGGTCTTGGGTCCTGAGCCATCTGTGTCCTTGCGTGGCCCTGCAAAAAAACTTCCTCAGCTGCAATCTGAGACATTTTGGTCTCACTGTGTGTTGAGCACACAAACTTGCAGGAACAGTTGTAAGCCATCCTGTTTGTGGCCGTTTGTAACCTTCTTAACTAACACATCTGGGCTTCCCAGGTGGCCTAGAGCTAAAGAATCTGCCTGCCAAGGCAGGATCCGAAAAAGATATAGGTCTGATCCCTGGGTTGGGAAGATGTCCTGGAGAAGGAAATGGCAACCCATTCCAGGATTCTTGCCTGGGAAATCCCATGGACAGAGGAGCCTGTCAGGCTACAGTCCATGGGTTCACAAAGAGTCAGACACAGCAACTGAATACGAAATCAATAGCTAATACAAACCCCTGGGTAGTAAGTGGTAGAGCCAGGATTTGAACCTGGATTCAAATCCAAGCACTGCACTTGCCCCACCATCCCAGGTGACTTCCCCAGTTCTTACAGCAGAGAGTCATCCTTGTTCAACACTGTATTAGAATATAGAAAGATTTAACAGCAGAGCCGCATAACCAAATAAAATCTGCAAGGATGGTTGTTACCTTTGGTTGTATTGTCATTTATATTCATGCCCCAATGTGCAAAGGAAGACCTCACATGAAGGGAAAAGTCTCAGGTGATTCCAAACGGAAAGGGTTGCAAATGTCAGGGAAAGAAGAGACAGGCAGGAGAACATAGCAGCCATAGCAATGAGAGAGCCGAGTATAATAAAGGGAGTCTTAACTGGAGGGAAAGAGCAGCCCTTCCCTTTGAAGAGAAATATTCAAAGCACAGAGCAAACTTGAAAAAGAATGGTGAGAAGTGACATGCAGGCAGCAACTGGGATTTAGACCAGTCATGCGATGCTGTAGCAGGGAGGGGAAAAAAAGAGCCAACATTTCGAAGTTCACTTTCAGAGGTGGAAAAATCACACAGCTGGTAGGTTACAAAGTCCCTTTTTATGAGGATCTAATGAGAGGATAGATTATTTTCTAGGATGTGGAAATGCACCAGCTCTGGGTAGGAAACCAATGAAAGGGTTAAACAGCAGGGGTGCCTGCAGAGGGTGGATCAGTTTCTGGGGACAGAGGAAAAGCAATGAATATGTGCGCTTGAGGAGATGATAATTAAGGTCACTGGGCAAGCCCTGGGAGGAGGGCTGGGGTTGGGTGAGGCAGGGTTGGCCGCCTAGAGGCAAGGGTGGAATTGCTTAGAGCATCAAAAGAGAATAAGTTAGTGAGAAGAAAACACAGAGGGACCTCAAGGCAAACTTCCTGACAGCCTGAACTTTATTGTGTCTCCCCTTAAGTCAGATTTCAAGTGACCTTTAGCCTTTTCCCAAGTGATGTCATTGCCTTTTTGGAGAGGTGCTCTACAAATGTAAACATGTAAATCTGAGTCCTAACAAAGTGTGAGAAAATAAACACACCCCATCATTGTCCTGCCCTGATGCTCAAGAGACAGACTGTATGTGACTTCATGGACCTTTCTCTTCATCTTCTATTGATGGGAATTGTACCTAACACCACCAATTTGGTGTCCCTTTTCCATCAAAGAAACTCACAAATAAGGGATATTACTGGAGACTGCACTGTTTTAATCAAAACATGCTGAGGTCAGTAGTGACCCAGCTTGTCTGGAAGAACAGTTATGTGGCCAGGACAGGTGGTGAGCCTGGAAAACCATCGATCGTGAAAGACTAGGTCCTGATCAAAGAAATGTGACTTAACTCTATAGGGAAAACTATCGAGGAGAAGACCCTTGCAGAAACCAAGAGTTTTCACATTTTCTCTCTATGTGCATCTGTTCCTCCGTCTCAGTTGCTTTGCACGTGTGGCAGCTGCCATCTGAACTGGCCTCCCTGCTCCACTTGTCAAAGGCCTGATCACATACAATATAAGGCTTAATCCAAATGTCCCTTCTGCTGAGAAATCTTCCTTGATTTTCAGGTCAGCAGTAAGCTCTCTCTCCTCTTGGTACTATGCTGGTACTTGTCACAGTCTGATCTCATTCTTCTAGCTGCTATGGCCCAGGATCTGGGAGTCAGAAGCCAAAAGAATGAGACCCACACTCCATCTCTGTTCACCCCCATAGCACAGCCCACCCCATAGGACCATGCTTTACCAGCAGAGTCTAATTACCTATAAATAGAAAAGATACTGACAATGATTTTCTCCCGGCTGTGAATTAGCTAAAAAGGTCACCCAAAAATGTGACTTTTCTCCCCAAGGACCAGTGATATCAAAAGCTAATGAAATCTCAACTTTATCATTTTCCACTGAACTTTTCATTCTGTGGTAGGATATTAAAAGTGAAGCATGGAGAAAGGGAAAAACTGGAAGTCACGAGTTAGATCTTAAGAGGCTCTTCTCTTCGCAGGTGATCTTTGATTTTTGGCCAGACACAAAATACAGTGGGGTCTCTATAAATGGAAGACATTGTAGGTTTGGTGAAGATAGATGTCACATCTATTTTAAAAGATGTCTTGAGTACCTCTTATGCGCCTGACAATACACATGTGTGCATGCTAAGTTGCTTCAGTCGTGTCCGACTCTGTGTGACCCTATGGGCTGTTGCCCACCAGGCTCCTCTGTCCATGGAATTCTCTAGGCAATGATATTGGAGTAGGTTGCCACGCCCTCCTCCAGGGAATCTTCCCAACCCAGAGAACGAAATAACATTTCCTGCAGCTTCTGCATTGCAGGCAGATTCTTTACTGTTGAGCCACAGGTAAGCCCACCCGACACTATAGTTGAAATAAGTATCTCCTGGTTGTAGGGTAGGCTCCGCACTCCAGTATTCTTGGGCTTCCTTGGTGGCTCAGACGGTAAAGAATCTGCTGGCAGTGTGGGAGACCTGGGTTTGATCCTTGGATTGGGAAGATCTCTTGGAGGACAGCATGGCAACTCACTCCAGTATTCTTGCCTGGAGAATCCCCATGGACAGAGGAGCCTGGGGGGCCCCAGTCCATGGAGTCGCGTAGTGTCGGACACGACTGAGCAACTGCACTTGGCCATAGCATGGTTTTTTGCTTATGTTGGCATTCAATGTATATTAGCCTCGCAATGAATTAATTAATGAATGAAGAGGTCTGAACCAGATCATCGTTTCCCCTGGCCACAGATACCTGGGTATTCGGGTATGTATATAGACCCAGATACCACAGTTACAGAAAGGCCTGCAAAACTTTTTACTCTTAAAGTCATATTGTTATTCTTCTAGGTTCTAAATGGTTACTACCGACATTTACTGTCGGCATTTGCTCTTAGGTCTGAGGGAAGGAGCAATTATAAAATAAAAGCAATGGTTGCAAAAAAGGTTGTAGCCCAGGGGAAAGGGTTAATGTTAGAGGTTAGTGAGGGCTTCCCTGGTGGCTCAGATGGTAAAGAATCTGCCTGCAATGCAGGAGACCAAGGTTCAGTCCCTGGGTTGGGAAGATCCCCTGGAGGAGGAAATGGCAACCCACTCCAGTATTCTTGCCTGGAGGATTCCATGGACAGAGGAGCCTGGAGGGCTATAGTCTGTGGCGTTGCAGAAAGTCAGACATGGTCGAGCAATTAACACTTTCACGTTTTTCTTAGTGCAGGCCACAATAGGATCCATGGAGAACAAAATAAAAACTCAGAATAAACTCCAAACTTTTCGCCAGATGTTACAGTAGGTCAAGATGGGATCCACTTTCCTGTTTTCTGATCAAGGATGGGTATTCAATATCCAGTACACCTGAATGTATTCTTATACCACACTCTTTGGCTTAGCGGTTCTCAAATGTCAGGTATGTAAGAATAATTAGTAGTATTCATGTTACAGAATTACCATTCATTTACATAGCAGTTACTCAATGCCAGGCTTTTGGAAAAGACAGTTAAAATATAGATTCCCTGGCTCTATCCCCAAGGACTTACAAAACACTCTGTAGTTCTGGAGCTCAGAAATCTATATTTTTAATAAAAGGTGCAAGTGATTCTGATGAGGGTGGTCCTGGAACCACACCTGGAGGAAGATGTTTCAGCTCCATTTGTTTCTTGACCTTAATCGATCTGTCCATGTCATTTTCAATTCAATGACTCATATTCCCACAGTGGGAAAGGTCTTTTAAATCACCATAGCCTAATCCTAATGCTTTACAAATGAGAAAACCGTGGTGCAGTTTGTTGCTCTTAACCAAAATTGCAGTTATTTAAAGGCAAGACTATGCAATATGTATATATATAATGTATGTGTGTGTACATATATATATTTAATTTTTGGCTTTTAAAATTTAAATTCTCTTCTCTGGCATCAAAATTAGCCTCCTACACTGTTTGGAATTTAAGAGTAATTTTGTGGTTCATAATTTGCTCCCCTGATTGAATATTCTATCAGGACTTCAGTTTCCAAAATATGCATGAGGGAAGCTAAGTCTTGGGTGGGAATATCCTGTAGGGTGAGCCCAGTTTCATCAATCTGTAGCTTTGTGATACTTGTTCCCTTTCTTTGAATTGCATCTTCAGAATGAGGATTAAAAAGGCCTACCTCTCAGAAATATTATGATTAAAAAAAAATTTTTTTTAATATTTGACTCATAGGAAAGTGAAAATGTCAGTTTCTCAGTCATGTCCAGCTCTTTGTGGCCTCATGTATTGGAGCCCACCAGGCTCCTCTGTCCATGGAATTCTCCAGGCAAGAATACTGAATTTCTTTGCCATTCCTTTCTCCAAGATATTGTCCTGACCCAAGGATAGAACCTCAACAAATATAAGATCCACTACTCCTGTATCATCATGGAGCCGCAGCAATAACATGATTAGCACTGGAGTGGGGTGCCATTGACTTCTCCGAGTAACATGATTTAGTAAGTGGCAAAACAACACTTTACTGTCAAAGTTCTATTGCCAAGCACTTGTGCTGAGACAATGAATCAATTTCTTTCACAATCTTTCCTTCCCTCTTTCTCTCTCCTCCCACGCTACCCCATGCTCATCTGTGTGTGACATAAAGCTGAACCATGCACAACTGATACTATCAATTATTTTCAATGTATGACAAAAGCATGGATTTCATACAGTTTCACTTTATATATAAGTGAAATACATATATTTCACTTTAATATATAGAGTATAGAAGCTAGATACAGTTTCACTTAATATATAAAATATGTATGGCTATGATTTCAATGACATCATATTCTCATCCACCCCACTAAAATTTTACAATACTAGTTGAAGCTCCAATTGTCAGACTTTATCATAAATTACAAGGTGTTATCACTTATACAATTAATTAGTAGATGACAATTCAATACAGTTCCTCATCCTCAACTGTCTTCTAGACAGTTTTAGATTTTGAACTCCAAGTCCTTCGTGCTTTAGTCAGAAGCATCGTGTTTCCAGCTGTCAAAGTCAGTTTGGGCAGTTCTTTCAAATCTCTTGTGTCTGGTCCTTAAAGCAAAAGAAAACAGTGACTCTAAAGGTCGCAAGAATATCACCCTCAGCTGTTGACTCTGAAATCCAAACAGCTGTCAGATTGCAAGAGACATCAATTCTCTCAAATGACACTAGCCAAAATTCCCGTCAAAGGGTCAATAAGTTGTGTAGAAGCAGGAACCCTTATGAAATGCAATTAGAAATCACAGATCAAAGGGCAAGGCAGGCCAAAGGTGGCTTGCCAAGGCTAAGAAGCACTGAGCTAATTCTCACATTTAAGCAGAGAGAGACTGAAGGAAGCAACACTTAAACTGGAAGGTGATTATAATGTTTATTAATAGTAAAGTATTACAACACACACTCACACCAGCGCGCAACGGTTCCTGGTGACGGAGGAGGCAGAAGAGATGGTCCTTTTCCACAATGTTCACCAAGAACTAAGATATAGGACTAGCCCTTCAGATTTCTTTCTTTTTCTCCTTCTTAGATCAACTTGAAGTATCAATGATAAAAAGATAGGAAAACTGGTGCAATGGTAGATAGCCAATGCAAAATGTCTAAAATCTGACACATTTATGATAAATGGCAAAAATTCCTGAACATTGTGTTTATAGAAAGTCAAGTATGATCATACTCTCAAACCTATGAATTTGGAGAAATAATAAATGACTTGGCTTGATGGAAACATACAATATAGCTTTGGCAGGGTCAAGAGCAAGTCAAGTCCATAACAAAATGAGACAGGAAGTATGGAATTCTGTGTTCACTCACAAGTCAGGAGATTTTGAGACAGTGTCATCTACATGCCCACTCCTGTCTCATGAACCATTTATCACTCACCCTACTGTGGGCTTCCCTGGTGGCTCAGACCAGTACTCTTGCCTAGAGAATTCGATGGACAGAGGAACCCGGTGGGCTACCATGCATGGGGTTGCAAAGAGTCAGACAGGACTTAGGGACTAAACAACAGTGTAAATATATATCTTATTTGACTTAGTGCAAAGCAGAAACTAACATAATATTGTAAAGCAACTATACTCCAATAAACAAATACATTTAAGTAAAGGGGGGTATAGTGCAGGGGGAGGGAATGCCCTCTTAAACCAGATCTGGGAAGACCTTCTGGGGAGAGATGTTTGGGCACTGACTTGAGCAAAGACTATTTCAGCTCTCAGACCCAATTCTGGGGGCTTCTATTTGTATATTCAAAGATGCTTCACCTGGGTGATTCTGTCTTCTTCTGGTCAAGATACAGTCTCTTCAGAATACCTTCTCCCCTCCCTACACAACTTTCCAAGAGGTAAAGGACAGAGCAGCAAGAGTCTAATCTGGGTTTTAGATCTGGGGCTTATTTGGTATATTCCTTTAAAGAATGAGGCTCATAACCAAATGACAATACTCCAGGTGTGTTCTGATCCCTGCAGAAAGGTGCATCATCCCTCCACCACTTATTTTAAATACTGGCTTCTAAGGCAGCACAGATCAAATTAAACTTCTTGGCAATCTTGTCCTGTTGATTCACCTTGGGTTTACAGTAAACTGCCTTGAGCCTCTTCTTGCATGAAGCCACTGCTTTCACAGCATCTCACAAATGGGCTTGCTGTCTTAATCAGAGCCACTTCTCTGGCCACTGGAGCCTGCTGGATATCATGCTTTAAAAAACAATGTGATGATAATAAAAATCCCACAGAAATGTACATTACTTTTCTACTTTCTGATTAGATTACAGGATAGGGGTGGGGTGGGGAGAAAAAAATCCCTGGCTGAAGGGGCTGCAACAGATCTGTAGAAACCTCCACATTCTCTAGTTCACTGGAATTGTACCTTGTAGCATTTGCAGTTAGCTTTGTCCCCCATGCTGCTAAATATGCTTCTTCTTTTTTTTTTTTTTTAATTTTAAAATCTTTAATTCTTACATGCATTCCCAAACATGAACCCCCCTCCCACCTCCCTCCCCATGACATCTCTCTGGGTCATCCCCATACATCAGCCCCAAGCATGCTGTATCCTGCGTCAGACATAGACTGGCGATTCAATTCTTACATGATAGTATACATGATAGAATGCCATTCTCCCAAATCATCCCACCCTCTCCCTCTCCCTCTGAGTCCAAAAGTCCGTTATACACATCTGTGTCTTTTTTCCTGTCTTGCATACAGGGTTGTCATTGCCATCTTTCTAAATTCCATATATATGTGTTAGTATACTGTATTGGTGTTTTTCTTTCTGGCTTACTTCACTCTGTATAATCGGCTCCAGTTTCATCCATCTCATCAGAACTGATTCAAATGAATTCTTTTTAATGGCTGAGTAATACTCCATTGTGTATATGTACCACTGCTTTCTTATCCATCCATCGGCTGATGGACATCTAGGTTGTTTCCATGTCCTGGCTATTATAAACAGTGCTGCAATGAACATTGGGGTACATGTGTCTCTTTCAATTCTGGTTTCCTCGGTGTGTATGCCCAGAAGTAGGATTGCTGGGTCATAAGGTAGTTCTATTTGCAATTTTTTAAGGAATCTCCACACTGTTCTCCATAGTGGCTGTACTAGTTTGCATTCCCACCAACAGTGTAAGAGGGTTCCCTTTTCTCCACACCCTCTCCAGCATTTATTGCTTGCAGATTTTTGGATTGCAGCCATTCTGACTGGTGTGAAGTGGTACTTCATTGTGGTTTTGATTTGCATTTCTCTAATAATGAGTGATGTTGAGCATCTTTTCATGTGTTTGTTAGCCATCCGTATGTCTTCTTTGGAGAAATGTCTATTTAGTTCTTTGGCCCATTTTTTGATTGGGTCATTTATTTTTCTGGAATATGCTTCTTTCTATCTCTCTTTCTACTTTTTAAAATTTATTTATTTATTTGTCATTTTTTGGCTGTGTTGGGTCTTCATTGCTGTGCACAGGATTTCTCTCCTTGCAGAGTGCAGGCTTCTCATTGCAGTGGCTTCCCTTGTTGCCGAGCATGGGCTCTAGAGCTTGTGGGCTTGGTAGTTGTGGCAACTGGGCTCAGTAGTTGTAGCAACTGGGCTCGGTAGTTGCGACTCGAGTGCTCTAGAGCACAAGCGCTACAGTTGCGGCCCACAGGCTCAATTGCCCCAGGTCACATGGGATCTTCCCTGACCGAGGACGGAACCTGGATCCCCTGCATTGGCAGGTGGATTCTTTACCACTGGACACCAGGGAAGTTCCCTCTTTAGATTTTTAGTTGGGTTCAAATTCTCTGCTCTAGACAAACTGAATAGCTTCCAAATGGATACAGAAAACCAACAGTATATTTTGTACTCTCCCTATTGAAAAATTCTCAAAAGAGATTTAGGATTTTCTCCTGGTTTGGTGTTACAGAGAAGCAATGGCTGGGTGCCTGCTGATTTAGAAGGAACCACATACTGCAAACATGTGAATGTAAGGACAACCATCCTTGGACAACACACAAAGAGAGTGCCTTTCAAGTGTTTTGGAGGTTCTTCCAGGGGCTTCCCTGGGTGTCTTAGAGGTAAAGAATTCACCTGCCAATGCAGGAGATGCAGGACGACCCCCTGGAGAAAGAAATGGCAGCCCACTCCAGTGTTCTTGCCTGGGAAATCCAATGGCCAGAGGAGCATGGCGGGCTAGAGTCCATGTTTTCGTGAAGAGTTGGACACAACTCAGTGACTGAACACGCACACACAGAGGATCTTCCAAATAATGATCTCGATTTTGTCCTCCCTTCTTTCTCCCACACACTCTATGCACACCTATATCATATAAATCATCATATCATTAGTTTTCAAGCTGTTCCCATCCCCAAATTGTAAGCTGAAACGGCCAGCTACTGGTCCCATTCAATTTTGTAGCATGGACTAGAAGCTTGAGCAGCTGCATATCAGCATCTCCCAAGGGCCCCTTAGATCACAGATTTCTGGGCCCCACCCTGGAGGTTCTAATTCAGCCAGTCTGGAGTGGGCCTGAGAATCTGTATATCTAACAATGTCTCAGTTTCCCTCAAAGTCAGTCTCTCCTATCAGGAAGCTTCCATAAGCCTCTAATCTTTATCTATCAGAGGACAGACAGAATGAAAACCATAATCACAGAAAACTAACCAAACTGATCACATGGACAGAGCCTTGTCTAACTCAGTGAAACTATGAGCCATGCAGTGTAGGGCCACCCAAGACAGTCAGGTCACAGTGGAGAGTTCTAACAAAACGAGGACCACTGGAGACAAACCACTTCAGTATTCTTGTCTTGAGAACCCCATGAACAGTATGAAAAGGCAAAGAGATAGGACACTGACAGATAAGCTCTCCAGGCAGGTAGGTGCCATATTAATGCTACTGGAGATCAGTGGAGAAATAACTCCAGAAAGAATAAAGAGATGGAGCCAAAGCAAAAGCAACGCCCAGCTATGCATGCGTCTGGTGATGAAAGTAAAGTCCCATGCTGCAAAGAAAAATATTGCATAGGAACGTGGAATGTCAGGTCCATGAATCAAGGCAAATTGGAAGTGATCAAACAGGAGATGGCAAGAGTGAACATTGGCATTGTAGGAATCAGTGAACTAAAATGGATTGGCATGGGCAAATGTAATTCAGATGACCATTATATCTACTTCTGTGGGCAAGAATCCCTTAGGAGAAATGGAGCAGCCCTCATAATCAACAAAAGTGTCTGAAATGCAGCACTTGGATGCAATCTCAAAAACAACAGAATGATCTCTGTTCTCAAGGCAAATCATTCAGTATCACAGTAATCCAAGGCTATGCCCCAACTACTGATGCTGAAGAAGCTGAAGTTGAATGGTTCTGTGAAGACCTACAAGACCTTCTAAAACTAACACCCAAAAAAGATGTCTTTTTCATTATAGGGGACTGGAATGCAAAAGTAGGAAGTCAAGAAATACCTGGAGTAACAGGCAAATTTGGCCTTGGAGTACAGAATGAAGCAAGGCAAAGGCTAATAGAGTTTTGCCAAGAGAATGCACTGGTCATAGCAAACACCCTCTTCCAACAACACAAGAGAAGACTCTACACATGGACATCACCAGATGGTCAATACCAAAATCAAGTTGATTATATTTTTTGCAGCTGAAGATGGAGAAGCTGTATACAGTCAGCAAAAACAAGACCAGGAGCTGACTGTGGCTCAGACCGTGCTCATGCATGTTCAGTCCTTTCAGTCGTGTCCAACTATTTGGGACCTTATGGACTGTAGCCTGCCAGGCTCCTCTATCCATGGGATTCTCGCGATAAGAATACTGGAGTGGGTGGCCATTTCCTCTTGCAGAGGATCTTCCCAACCCAGGGATCAAATCCATGTCTCCTGTATTGCAGGCAGATTCTTTACCACTAAACTAGTGGGGAAGCCCAGATAATAGATTCCTTATTGCAAAATTCAGACCCTTGAGGTAAGACCTAAATAAAATTCCTTGTGATTATACACTGTAAGTGACAAATAGATTCAAGGGATTAGATTTGATAGACAGAGTACCTGAAGAAATATGGACAGAGGTTCCTGACACTGAACAGCAGGCAGTGATCAAGACCATCACCAACACAAAGAAATGAAAAACGACAAAATGGTTGTCTGAGGAGGACTTATAAACTCTAAGAAAAGAAGAGAAGTGAAAGGCAAAGGAGAAAAGGAAAGATATACCCATATAAATGCACAATTCCAAAGAATATAAAGGAGAGAAAAGAAAGCCTTTCTCAGTGATCACTGAAAAGAAAGAGGAAAACAATAGAATGGGAAAGACTAGAGATCGTTTCAAGAAAATTAGAGATACCAAGGGAACTTTTCAAGTGAATATGGGCACAGTAAAGGACAGAAATAGTATGGACCTAACAGAAGCAGAAGATATTAAGAAGAGGTGGCAAGAATACACAGAAGTATACAAAACAGAGTTTAATGACCCAGATAACCACGATTGTGTGATCACTCATCTAGAGTCAGACATCCTGGAGTGTGAAGTCAAGTAGGCTTTAGGAAGCATCACTAAAAACAAAGCTAGTGGAGGTGATGGAATTCCAGCTAAACTATTTAAAGTCCTGAAAGATGATGCTGTTAAAGTGCTTCACTTAATATGCCAGCCACTTTGAAAACTCAGCAGTGGCCACAGGACTGGAAAAGGTCAGTTTTCATTCCAATCCCAAAGAAAGGCAATGCCAAAGAATGCCCAGACTACCGCACAATTGCACTCATCTCACATGCTAGCAAAGCAATGCTCAAAATTCTCCAAGCCAGGCTTCAACAGTATGTGAGCCATGAACTTCCAGATGTCCAAGTTGGGTTTATAAAAGGCAGAGGAACAAGAGATCAAATTTTTAACATCTGTTGGATCCTAGAAAAAGCAATAGAGTTTCAGAAAAATATCTACTTCTGCTTTATTGAGTACTCCAAAGCCTTTGACTATGTGGATAATGACAAACTGAAAAATTCTTCAAGAGATGGGAATACCAGACCACTTCATCTGTCTCCTGAGAAATCTGTATGTAGGTCAAGAAGTAACAGTTAGAACTGGACCTGGAACAACAGACTGGTTCCAAATTGTGAAAGGTGTACTTCAAGGCTGTCTATTGTCACACTGCTTATTTAACTTAAATGCAGAGTACATCATGGGAAATGCCAGGCTGGATGAAGCACAAGCTGGAATCAAGATTGCTGGGAGAAATATCAATAACCTCAGAAATACAGATGACACCACCCTAATGGCAGAAAGTTAAGAAGAACTGAAGAGCCTCCTGAAGAAAGTGAAAGAAGAGAGTGAAAAAAACTAGCTTAAAACTCAACATTCAAAAAATGAAGAACATGGTATCCAGTGCTATCACTTCATTGTAAGTAAATGGAAACAGTGACAGATCTTATTTTCTTAAACTCCAAAATCACTGCAGACAGTGACTGTGGCTATGAAATTAAAATACTTGCCCTTAAGAAGAAAGAAAAGCTTCCCTTATGGCTCAGGTGGTAAAGAATCCACCTGCAATGCAGGAGACCCCAGTTCAATTCCTGGGTTGGGAAGATCCTCTGGAGAAAAGACAGGCTACCCACTTCAGTAGTCTTGGGCTTCCCTTGTGGCTCAGCTGGCAAAGAATCTGCCTGCAATGTCGGGGAGCTGGCTTCGATCCCTGGAGGAATAGGAAGATCCCCTGGAGAAGAAAAGGGCTACCCAATCCAGTATTATGGCCTGGAGAATTTCACGGACTGTATAGACCATAGGGTCGCAAAGAGCTGGACACAACTAAGTGATTTTCGCTTTCACTTTTCACTGGGAATATAAATGACAACCCAGAACTGCAATCTCTGAAGTCTCACCCACAGAGTGGACACCCTGCCTGACACCTTTTCCCAACTGGGACTCTAGATGTACTGTGATATGGGACTTCCCAGAACTGTTTAAGTCAGGATGTTGGTCAAAACCCAGTTTGGTGGTGTGTCCTCTACTGTTTCTCTTTCTCTTTTCCTTTAATGTTAGTATGTTGATAGTAAGCTCTACAATTCTCTAATAAATAACTATTATTTATTTCTACATAACGAGTGGCTAAAATTGTTAACAAAGCCTTCGAACCTGAGAAGAACATGAAAACTTTCAGAAAACACTAGAGCATAGCACAGAGTCTCTTAGCTATCATGTACCCTACAAATATGTAATATAAGGAAAAGCAAGAGATTGGAGGGAAGAGAAGAGAGAAGAAAAGTGAAAACACATGCTTATGGAAATGAGGGAAGAGCTGATTTTGGAGGCCTCCTGGAATATCTCAAAAGAGTGTGAAATGGAGCTTTATAGTCCAAGTCTAAATCAGAGGTCCTTTTCTTTCCCTCACAGATTTGCTGGAAATGGTTTAGGAACCAGATTCGAGAGTTTCCCATTTTAAACACTGACTGACAGTAAGTGGCGGTGGGGTGGACGGGGGTGGGGGCGGGGGGCCGAGGAAGGGGCAGGGAGGTGGTGTTGTGGTTGGAAAGACCAGGATTCACTCTGGGAGGCAGAAGTTTCCAAGAACAGCATTGTGTAGCCTAGGAAACTTTGTTAGTTTATCTATTTCTCTCTGGGGCAGAACAAGCTAATTTTCTCAGCTATCACCAAGCTACATGCTTCATTCCCATCCAAGAAAGTGTCTCTTCATAACTAAGGACCCAGAGGTAGATCTTTCAAATCCATCTGCTACACACTGAATATGTTTTTTAAGCATTCAAGTTTGCTTGATCTTAAACTTTCGTGTAGTATCACATGGACAAAAAAAAAAAAAAACACACACACACAAAAAACAGTTGGTTGACTAAGTTTTTCTCTTTCTGGACAGTTGTACTGGATCTTTTTTCACATAGTGTTAATCTGATAGCATGACTCTGGTGAAACCCAGTTACCTGCACTTTTCACAACCACCGTTCTCTCATGACAAAGATATGCAATGACTGTCTTCACTTAATTAACTGAGCTGTGTATGCTAAGTCACTTCAAATGTGTCCAACTCCTTGTGATCCCATGGACTGTAGCCCGCCAGGCTCCACTGTCCATGGAATTCTCTAGGCAAGAATACTGGAGTGGGTTGCTATGTCCTCTTCCAGTGGATCTTCTCAACCCAGGGATTGAACCCAGGTCTCCTGCATTGCAGGCAGATTCTTTAACATCTGAGCCACCAGGGAAGACCAAGCCCAAGAGTAAATAAATACAAATCAAGCCCTAGAACACCACATCACCCTTCATTGGTATCTCTATTTCCTACCACATCTACTTACATATAGATGAAGTTTGTGTAAGCCCAGATATAAGGTTTTTCTGACCAGGGGGTGTTTTTCAGGTGACTGTGTTCATCTTCCACAGAGCTTCAAAGACCTGTAACATTATGTGATGGCTAACTTCCAGGCCTCTGCAACCTAGCAACTCTGCTTCCTGAGACCTCTGTTCTGAGTCTCTCCTCCATCCTGCTCCCTTTGTAATCCTCCTTTTATCAGGGCCTGGTGCACAGGTCTTGAAATCTAGTCACCCACACTCAGAAGGCCAGTCTTATAAATCCTTACCTGGGTAAAACTGCAATGCCTTCAAGAATGGATCTCTTTTTGTGGGTAAGTGTTAGATAGATTAGGTAGCATGCAGAAAGGGAGTGTCATCTCCCATTTTCCGGAGAGCCAACCAAGATGTTTTGGCATGAATATTTTCAAAATCAAAGATGCATGTGCTTATGAAATTAAACTAAAGGTGCTACCTGTGTATGTTTTTAAATAGCTACCTTGTGTTTGTCAAAGTGCAATTTCTCATCAGCAAACCATCAGCAAAATGAACCCACATAGAGTGGACGTCACCAGCTGGAAGCCCTGTAGCAGGCCAGATCTCAACCACAGATACATTTTATTAAGGTCACAGGGCTATGAACAAGATGTGAACTCACTGCCAATATTTGAAAATTAGGAGATTCCACATGAAAATCAGATTCACAACTTCCCTTGAAAGATCAGATGGGACTCAGGTCTCCATTCTAGCATGCAATGACCAAGCCACCCTTTCCAGTGGATAATGCTATCCATTTTCCTATCAACAGCTGCTTGGGTACCTAACAGGTACCCACTGTGAATCCTGCAGTATATCCCAAGGTCACATAAAACAGACTCTTGGGGAAGGAGGCAGTTGAAGGTCTTTTTTGCTTTTCCTCCATCTCCTTTGTATTTCTCAGGACCCAAGCATTTTACTTCCCAATGAGAAATTACAAGTCCACAGTCTTAAGCCCCATTTGTAGGTCATCCTGTCAATAGGGAAAAAGACAAGTATGTGTTTGGACACACAGTTTTCCCTGCTTTTGCATCCCTGGTTTGAAAAAGAAAAAAAAATTGCAATTCGGAAATGAATTAGTGAGAAAGGACAAGAAACTGGCCCAAGCCTGTCTCTAGCCAAAGCAAAGAAAGTCTCTGATGATAGCACTGTGGAAATCATTGTAGTTTGAGATCAAAGACACATATTTCTGGTACTTCTCATTATTGAATAAAGGGACAAAACTTTTCTGGATTTCAAACAATATATCCACAGATTAGCAGGCATCTATTGAACTTGGTTTGAAAAGTACTGCATTAAAAATGAATTATATCACTTCGGTGTCATTGATGTCAAAGCAATTGTAAATACCAATGAAAATACAGATACCAAATGTGGATAATAGTACTTAGTTATAAATTGGTCCTCTGGCTTTTCCAGTGCACGCTGTCATGTACTTGATAAGCCCCACCATAAAGGTTATGCCCTTTATAGGCATAACCTCAAATATCATAATTTGCAAATGTCTGACAATGTATCCATTCACTGCCAAGATTTTTCTTATATCTCAGTTGGAGAAAAATGCAATGTGCATAATACAACTATTTCTTCATAGAAAGTCTTCCCTTTAAGACACCAGAAATCAAAAGCAAAGCATAGTTTAAAACTCATCAATAAGAAAACAATCCAATTAGAAAAAGGGGGAGATCTAAGCAGTCACCACACCAAAGAATACATACAGATGGCAAATAAGATATGAAAAGATGCTCCTTACCCTATGTCATGAGGAACTTACAATCAAAACAATGAGATACTACTCCTCACCTATAAAAACGGCCCAAATTCAAAGTACAGACAACACCAAGTGCAGATAAGGATGTGGAGCAACATGAACTCTCACTCATTGCTGCTGCTAATGCAAAATGGGACAGTCATTTCGGAAGACATTTGGGCAATTTCTTACAAAATTAAAAAAAGCCTTACCATACAATCCAGCAGTCACACTCTCAGTATCTACTCAAAGGAGGTGAACGTCATATACACACAAGAGCCTGCACAAGGATGTTTTATAGTAGCTTTAGTTGTAGTTGCCCAAGCTTGGAAGCAATCAAGACATTCTTCAGTAGGTGAATGAATAATGAACTGCAGTAAATCCCAACAAAGGAATATTATTCAACACTAAAAAGACATGAGCTTTCAAGCCGTGAAAAGACATGGAGGCAGCTTAAATGCATATTTCTAAGTGAAAGAAGCCACCCTGAAAAGAATATATACTGTATGATTCCAATAACACTCTGAAAAAGGCAAAACTATGGAAACAGCAAAAGATCTGTGGTTGCTGGGGAAGGATGAAGAGACAGAGCATAGAGGATTTTTAGGGTAGTGAAACTATCCTGTTCAGTTCAGTTCAGTCGCTCAGTCATGTCCGACTCTTTGCGACCCCATGAATTGCAGCACGCCAGGCCTCCCTGTCCATCACCATCTCCTGGAGTTCACTCAGACTCACATCCATCGAGTCAGTGATGCATCCAGCCATCTCATCATCTGTCATACCCTTCTCCTCCTGCCCACAATCCCTCCCAGCATCAGAGTCTTTTCCAATGAGTCAACTCTGCACATGAGGTGGCCAAAGTACTGGAGTTTCAGCTTTAGCATCATTTCTTCCAAAGAAATCCCAGGGCTGATCTCCTTCAGAATGGACTGGTTGGATCTCCTTGCAGTCCAAGGGACTCTCAAGAGTCTTCTCCAACACCACAGTTCAAAAACATCAATTCTTCGGTGCTCAGCTTTCTTCACAGTCCAACTCTCACATCCATACATGACCACAGGAAAAACCATAGACTTGACTAGACGGACCTTTGTTGGCAAAGTAATGTCTCTACTTTTGAATATACTATCTACGTTGGTCATAACTTTTCTTCCAAGGAGTAAGCGTCTTTTAATTTCATGGCTGCAGTCACCATCGACAGTGATTTTGGAGCCCAAAAAAACAAAGTCTGACACTGTTTCCACTCTTTCCCCATCTATTTCCCATGAAGTGATGGGACCGGATGCCATTATCTTTGTTTTCTGAATATTGAACTTTAAGTCAACTTTTTCACTCTCAACTTTACTTTCATCAAGAGAATTTTGAGTTCCTCTTCACTTTCTGCCATAAGGGTGGTGTCATCTGCATATCTGAGGTTATTGATATTTCTCCTGGCAATCTTGATTTCAGCTTGTGCTTCTTCCAGCCCAGCGTTTCTCATGATGTACTCTGCATATAAGTTAAATAAGCAGGGTGACAATATACAGCCTTGACGTACTCCTTTTCCTATTTGGAACCAGTCTGTTGTTCCATATCCAGTTCTAGCTGTTGCTTCGTGACCTGCATATAGGTTTCTCAAGAGGCAGGTCAGGTGGTCTGGTATTCCCATCTCTTTCAGAAGATATTAAGAAGAGGTGGCAAGAATACACAGAAGAACTGTACAAAAAAGATCTTCAAAACCAAGATAATCTTGATGGTGTGATGACTCACCTAGAGCCAGACATCCTGGAATGTGAAGTCAAGTGGGCCTTAGAAAGCATCACTATGAACAAAGCTAGTGGAGGTGATGGAATTCCAGTTGAGCTATTTCAAATCCTGAAAGATGATGCTTTGAAACTATCCTGTATGATACCCTAATGTTGCATATATTTGTCCAAACCCAAGACATTTTATAAGGGCTTCTCTGATGGCTCAGTGGTAACTAATCTGCCTGCAATGCAGCAGGTTCGATCCTTGGGTGGGGAAGATGCCCTGGAGAAGCAAATGACAACCCACTCCAGTATTCTTGCCAGGAGAATCCTATGGACAGAGAAGTCAGGCTGGCTACAGTATGTGGAGTTGTGGGGTCTCAAAGAGTTAGACTCAACTGAGCACAGCATCGCACCATTAGCAAGAAATATTATAATTATAATGTCAAAAGTTAAAGAGAGGATTCTAAAGTCAGCAAGAGAAAAACAAAGAAACAAAGAGTGAACTACAAGGGAACACCCATAAGACTCTCAGCTGATTTTTTTTTTTCTCAAATTCTTACCATTCATGTTGTCTCTCTATTCCCAGTCATCATACATGTAACCTCTGAGCCCAATTCAGTTCAAAATGAATTATTTGACAAATGTTGAAAAATTAAAACCTGAGCCTCAACTAGAGGCTAATACTGGACTAGCAAAACCAATGTCTTCACTTCTAAGGGCAATTTCTATATTCCATGTGATGTTAGGGAAGGATCAGGTACATCAAAGATTTGAAAAGAAAAAAGGACTTGAAATTGAAATTCCCCAGTGGCGCCATCATCTTCTATACACATTTCCTCCAATGTAGAAGTTAATGTTTAGTGCCTATATTGTATTAAAGGATAATTTTTAGCTGCTACACAGACTTGTGTGATAAATCCACAATGAAAAAGATTTATAAGAAAGAGATAGAAGAAATCAAAAAGCAAATCACACTGATTTCACAGGAAACATAAGAAAGATGTGTGGCTCTTGAAAGGGTCACCAACAAGACAGAAACACCACAATGTCCCTTTGGTAATGAAAAAGACTCCTTTGTAAGAAAAGACTTGCTGCTAAGTGTGGAAAGAACATTAGGTTTCTTTCTTTCAAGCAATGCTGTTTAGAGTCTTCAACTTCCAAATTTGCTCTTTGGAATAAATTTATTCTCTAAATGTCACCAGTTTCAACTTCTTGATATAAAAGTTAGAAAATAGCAATCACTGTGATTCACTGATGATTTTTACATAATTTTAATTACTTGATACTTTCAACTACCCCTCAACCTACTCACCAGTAGCAAAGAGAATTTTGCTTCTCCTGTCTTCGGGTTGGTAAATATCAATCCAAGCATACAGGTATTGCTGCTGCTGCCGCTGCTGCTGCTGAGTCGCTTCAGTTGTATCTGACTCTGTGCGACCCCATAGACGGCCTCCTACCAGGCTCCTCTGTCCCTGGGATTCTCCAGGCTAGAACACTGGAGTGGGTTGCCATTTCCTTCTCCAATGCATGAAAGTGAAAAGCGAAAGTGAAGTCACTCAGTCATGTCCGACTCTTAGCAACTTTATGGACTGCAGCCTACCAGGCCCCTCCATCCATGGGATTTTCCAGGCAAGAGTACTGGAGTGGGGTGCCATTGCCTTCTCGGACAGGTATTGCTAAAAGGTACCAAAAATATGCCACAGGGAGAGAAAAGACAGATAAATCAAGTGTAGGCAATCTGCAAGCCTGATCAGGCTTCACCTAATTAAGTCTTCACTGAGGCCTGATCCCCTGGTCTTGGGACGACAAGACATGAATTGAGATTACAGCCCTGCTCCTTAGCTGGGTGACTCTGGTCAGGTTCTTTATCTCCACTGAAAATGTAGCTTTCTTTGAATCTATTAAGTGACAATATTAGCTTTTTTTCACAGAGTTGTCATGAGGAATAATTATAACACCCATGAAAGTCTATAGATTTGACATATGGTAAACACTTGATAATGGTTGTTTAATGAGAATGTTAATTATCATCTAATTGCCTACACTTTCATATTACAATTTTCTAATTGTTGTTCCTATGTTGTCTAAGTCTTTGTTGCCCCTCTTCCCAGACAAAAATTAAAAATCACCCATTTTAATATCTGCTGACATGGCCCCCTATGGATTAGTCAGAGATGGGCTCTATTTTAATACAAGGTGTCTGGATGGATAGTTGACACAATGAGCTGATGGTGTGAGTACACGCTCTCTTGAAGTTTCAGGTTGTGTGGATCTTAATGCAGAAGTATTTGAGGATGTCTCAACAGTTCTAACTGAGGTGACAGAATCCAAAACACCCCTTTGAAGTCTCTAAGGGACAATCTGTCCTCTTGCTTCTTGGAAAGGAAAAATGGAAATTTGCTACTTGGGGGACTAAAGAAGAAAAGAGAGAGAGGAAAAAAAAGACAAACAGACTGCTGCAAATGTCCACAAGGCCCTCTGGGTTCTTTTCACTAAAGGATAAGTTTTCACGGTTTTTTGGCACTTTCAGTAGAAGTAATTAAACTTTGGCAACTTCCACATCTCTGTGTTTCTCTTCTCTTCCAGATGGAGGGGGTGGGAAGAGAAGGAAGGGGTCAGGCTCCCCTTCTGAGAGATGTGGTTCAATGCTTCCCTCTGAAAGCAAGGATGCCTCCTCCTCTGGTAGGTACTGTGCCAGCCTGATCCTGTTCTTAGGCACATTGCCCATCTTGGAAGTAAAATGGTTGCGTATGAGAAACGGGGCTGAGGGAGAGAGAGTTCACGCATCACTGCAATACTACACTAAGCTTTTAGCCAAGTGCCCAGATTCTGGAGGCGGGGCGGGGGGGGGGGGGGTGGGGGATGACAACGTTAAGAGAAACTTTAAATGGATTTTATATCCCTATGCCTAAGTCAGCTTCCAACTATTTCTTAAATAAAATAATTAACATATAGAAGTGAGATGTTAAAATGCACATCAGATGTTGGATCTTTCAGAGGGGAGAGTTTCTGCTGTAACTTAGGAAACCTGTATTTGGAAGGAAATAAATAAAAGAAAGTCTATAATGCAATGTGGGGAAATGGGGAAATGCCGAGGGGTAAGAGAACTTCTGGTTCTGAGAATCAGCTGAAATCAACTCCTCTGAGTCAGTGGTGCCAGGCATGGCTGCACATTCCCAACAGAGGCTGACCTCTCCTGCACTAACCCTGTCATTGCTTTCTACTGATCTGAATGGAGCCATTTGGCATGGGGCTTCATATTCAATTACTCAGCTGGTCCCCACCCAGCTATGTATCAACAGCCAGGGTGAGAGGCCTGATTTAAGACGTGACACTGCTGTGGATGGGGCCTCCACTGGTCCACTGCTGGAGAAGCTGAGATCCTAGAATTCCTCTTGGAAGGAACCCTTTTGATGTTGATTGACTCCAAGAGACCAAACCATGACTGAAGTCTCCCTTCCCCTCTGGACCTTATTCGTTTTCCCTACTAATGTATTTAACTTAGCACTCTCTCTGTCAAATTCTGAAGATGTTTCTCCCAAGGCCTGATCTTTAAATAACTTCTCACCTCACTGACAAATCAGAGGCTGCCCATTCTGATAAATCCTGATTATGATTCCACAGACATATTATGAATTCCATCATCCATTCATTCCCCACTAGCTGTGCTTTTTTTCAACCCAATGTGAATCTTTCACATGCAAGGAAAACTAGGAAATTTGATGGGATTTCACCAGAAAGGGCATTAAGCCAACTAATAACAATGCTTGGAACTGATCTCAAATCAGTGCTATGTATTCTGTGACTCCATCCTCATTCTTTGAAATGAAGATGGATTTTTGTCTTCTTTTAAATTTCAGTTTCATTGTTGCTTCATGATTAAACAATCCAACAGCAATAGTTACCATTTATTGAGTACACACATCTCAGTATTGCAGAAGTTCAGATAAGTCCATCACATAACGATCAAGCTTAATCCTCAGAATCATTCTATAAAGGAGTTATTTTATAATAACTCCCACCGTACTTCAGATGAGGAATTAAGAATGTAAACCTCGGGGTTACTATGAGTAAGCGAGTTTAAGAGCTTGGTATTCAAAGCCAAATATATGCGTGTGTGTGTATATATACATAAATAATCCCTTCAAAGCACATGCTAAGTAGCTATGGTACCTTTCAGAATGAGGAAGGTGGGATGAAAAGGTTTTATAAGTCCGAAACAAAGAGATTGCTGATGTCGACTAATGTCACAGTGCCGCAAAGAAAGAAAAACAGAAAACAAGGAAGGGAAGGAAAGAAGGGGAAAGGGAGGAAAAGAAAAAGGAAGGAAGGAAGAGAGGAGGGGGAAGGAATGGCGTGGAGAAAGACTGAGAAAAGGAGGGGGGTGGGACAGAAGGAAGGAAGTAATTAAGGTATATTTAGCCGCTAGAGGTTTAAATCAGATGGAGATCACTAGTAAATTTTGAGAGGTGACATGATCTAGTGGAAAGAGGAAATGGCTAAGCTAAGAGACCTGAACCCTGGATTCAATCCACTTATTAACCAGCTGTGTAACTTTAAGCACATTATTTACCCTGCCTGTCTCCATTTCTTTATCTATTGAATGGGATAATAATGATAATTTGCCTAAATCACCTCAAAATAAAATGATATGGTTAATGTAGAGGACTTTGGGAAATTAAAACTGTTATTAAGTAGAATATGTTATTACTGATGATTCTGCTTAAAATACCAGTTAAAATGCCTCTTTCTTTCCTTTTGTTCCCATAGAAGACCACTCAAGACTTCTTCCTAATCGGCCCAGTAAAAAAACTGTCTAACTTTCCAGAGATGGAAATCACCTTAATCATATCTTTAAAAAAATAAAAATATTATTTGATCATTTGTTTACTCTTTCTTTCATTGGATTAAATAACTCACTTATGCCTAGCTAAACCATGATTGGTGCTCAATTTTACAGCCAAATTTTTGTCCAATGTGCTTCATGTTTTCAATACCTCAACTCCTATTAAAGTAATGCAAATGTCAAGAAATGCAAATTAATGTATTATTGGCATAAGCAACACATAATTGGAAAGCTACATATGCTAAAAACAAAATCAAATAACGTCCTGTCCAATTTACTTTCACAATACTTGACTTAAGGATTCGAGAGACCTCAGCTGGCTGTCTATAGAAGAGTATGTTCATTCTTAATTAAACCTACACAACCTCTTTTTTAACCAAATGTCTGTCAGTGATCAGACCTGGTCCCATATTATCCCCATGACCTCCTTTGACAATGGGCCTGCTAAGCTATTTGTTTCACGGGGTCTGTCTGAAGGTTAAGGCAAATAGGTAGATGGGGGAAAATGGCTTCAGTTACCACCAGTCCTAGGATATTTTAATAGCCAGTAGATTTTCACTAAAGGAGAAGTCTGCAGCCATTACAAATGAAGTCAAGCAGGCTGTGGACACTTGGCGAGTATCAGAGTTGGCAGGGAATACTGTTAGAGATTTCCTCGTCTGCCTTGAGTAAATCAGCATCATCAGCTGGCCCTGCTCTACTACAGGAGTGTCCAGAATGTCTAAGCTATAAAATTCCATGAGACTATGCCACTGAAAGAGCAAGTCAGCCAATTTATGTCTCCTTTACGTTCGCTCATCAGGATAGTGCTTAGGGATAAATGTAGATTCAAGAGTTATTTTAGGGGTAAAGGCAGGGGTAGGAAAACCAGTGTTCCCTACCAAGGCTCTTTTTTATATTAATTAACTAATTTGCCTGCATCGAGTCTTAGTTGCAGCACACAGGACCTTTTGTCATGGTACGAGGGCTTAGTTGCCCAGAGGCATGTGGGATCTTACTTCCCCAACCAGACATCAAACCCACGTTCCCTTTCCTGCCTTAGAAGGCAGATTCTTAACCACTGGACCATCAGGGAAGTCCCATCAAGGCTCTTTTGGATTCAGCTTCCTGTCCTAGGAACCAGTTATCAGACTGCAGGCATCCATCTCTCCGCACCTACCCATCTAAGATGCCTTCAGCAAGAAAACAAAAGCCAAGGTGAGTAACAGGCGAAATCTACTCTGATCTTCCCCAGAACATGGTCTAGGAGGTGTATACTAAGGGGTCTTGACAGATTTCCAGCCGGCAGTAAACATAAAACTACATCTTATAGACCTTTTGCAAGAGCTTTTAGGATCTTTCAGGAACTTCATTGGCAACTTCCCAGGTGGAGCTAGTGGTAAAGAATTCACCTGCCAATGCAGGAGACATAAGAGACGCAGGTTCGATCCCTAGGTCGTGAAGAGTCCATGGAGGAGGGCATGGCAACACACTCTAGTATTCTTGCCTAGAAAAATCCCATGGACAGAGGAGCCTGGTAAGCTACAGTCCATTGGGTCCCAAAAGAGTCAGATACAACTGAGGCAACTTAGCACCCATGCAGGAACTTCACAAATTACATTGTGGTACAACAAACATATGCCATATGCATAGGGGTATCTTCATTTTTGGAAGACTTTCATTTATGCACAGAGATTAGTAAACAGTGGACAAATTTAAGTCTGATACCAGAAAGAAAGAAGCTTATCAATTTAGAGCCATCACTTTTCCAGGTTAAGCATTCACAGTTCCTGCAAGTGACACCTGAGTTACTTCCAAACCCCTCATCAATTTGTGAACTTCCTCTGAATCCATTTTTGGTTTTCAGTGTCCTTCCCAAGGAAGTGATCCAGAACTGAACACAACATTCTACACCTTCTCAGATCAGTAATAATAATAGAGAAGCAGTCACGTTTTACTACTGTAGAAGTAATTCCAAGTTCAATCTAACAAAGAGGGCGGATCAAGTGTACCACCATTTTGGGACCCAAAGTTTAGCTATTGTAAATAGCTTGTATAAAACTCAGCTGTTATTTTATAAGTTTTATGTTCAACATGGAACTTATATTGTGAGAAACCTTCTCATACGTATCTAATATGTACTGAACACTACTAATGTTATGCAAGACAAATCCAAGAACATTGTTGGCCAACTGGATTCCGCCATTTATCATCATTATTCCAAATGAATTTTGGATTAGGGCTGATAGTTATTAAAATGGGAACCCATTGGCAAAAAAATAAAAATAAAAATTTAGATGTTGAGTAATGGATTAAATTACTGGCAATACTAGTGATTGACAAATCATTCCACCTTCATGGAGCATGATGACATCACACTTACTGGTGCTTACCAAAAAGAACACCGATTTGCCAAGTTGTTACCCTTCCATCCACTTATCCAACCTCTCATTGATTTTTTATTTCACTTCACAAAGGGTTTGTGGTATTCAGAAGTGTGCATAACGTACATAAATGCCAAACATAAAAATAAAGAGTCAACACACTGTCATTTAGAATAGGAGACTGAGAACAGGAAGAAAAACCATAAATAGGCAGTTTGAATGTATGCAGTTAAAACGGTTAACTGAAAATGTGCCCCGTGGTTTCATATTGCTAAAATAAAAACAGCAACATCTTCAGTTATATGATCTACATAGTCTTTAGGGAGAAAGTATACCAAATTATTAGGGGGAGAACAGATGACTAATAGAATCCTCTATGTGGCAGATGAAATGACATAAGGCTAGTCAATTTCCCTTTATAACTCTGGCTCAGAAACTAAGCAAAACTCAGTTCACTGGGAAGCCAATCCCTATTTCTTCTATGTGATTACCCTAAAATCAGCCATTCTCCTTTCCTTAGAGTAGTTAGTCATCAATCAGCATCTCTCAAGAATCATTCTGAGTCACAGTGTCCTAGCATTGAAAGGGACATTTAAGTTAATCTATTTCAACCTCCCATTCAAAGCTAGAACCAGTGCCTGAAAGCATTAAATAACAAGAAGCCCACTACATTCTCAAGGCAGTGCCTGCTCCATTTCCATAGTTCTTATTAATGCCAAATCATCCTTATATTGACTTTCAACAATGGACCATAGTTCTACTGCCAAAAGAGCAACAAAGCCTAAGTTGAATTTTTACATTTAAATATCATTAACATGCTTAAATAGGTTATCTCAATATAATATCCTTAGAATAGATGCTGCCATATTTTAAATGGACTGATCATTTATGAGAACATTCAGAGTAAACAGTGGAAATAAAAATACTTATCACGGACTCTGGCAGAAGTCGTTAAGGATACTACTCTGCCTTAGGTGAAATATAGACCAGTTTCACTCATTGACATGAATAGTGCTGTACCATCGCCTTGCTCTACATTTCTTGCACACTCATTATGGTGGCATCTCTGTCATTGCTAATACTTTTTTGTACTTGGATCTAACAGACAGGGTAGGGCAGGCTATACCTTGCATTATGAAAAAGATACTTAGATCTGCAAGGGTGATTCTCAGAACCTCTGGGATTTGTACTCTTGGCAATTGAGGTGCTTAGGTCCAAAGCATCTTACAGAAACCAGTAACTGTTGTTTTATCACAGTAGTAATAACATTGGTCCAGGGTATTCTGTCCAGATACACAGAAGAGTATATCTGTTTAACAGAACAGTGTATTCTGTTAAATGCAGTGACACTGTCTCACCCAGTGATCTCCACCATGAAATGATGACAACATCAAGGAGATCTCACAATGCAATTGGCATTGTTGACAATCACTGAGCAATAAAGATCTGGAATTTGAGCCTTCTCTGAATTGATTAATCTCTTACAAGCAAGAGAACGACCAAAATAGACACCAAGCACACTGAATATACAGACAATGACCAGACCATACATGACAATAGGGCTCTCTAATCCACATGTGAACCCCAGAGAACCCAACTGCAACCTCTGCTGCAATCAGCCAGAATGGTCAGGCCTGGGTTAAGGATGACCAGCTCCCCCAGCTGTCACCCCAACTCTCATCCAACTCAGGACAAACTAGAGAAAGCCACATATTCTTACCAAAACAATCACACAAGGTGCCCCTCTGATATTTATCCACTTTCCCCAAGCCAACAGCCTCCAACCTGATGCTTTCCCCGTCTCTCACTATAAAGCTTTTTAACTGCCTGATTGCCACTGAGTCTCTGCCAGACAAGTGATGGTGCCTGACTCACTCACTATGTCAATTTCTGAATAAATCACCTCTCTGTTCTCATTTATTTCCACAAAACACAAGTATAGTAAGAGTTAATTTGAAGCATCCTGCTATGTTCTATCATGGGCTTCCCTCGTAGTTCAGCTGGTAAAGAATCCACCTGCCAACGCAGGAGACCCTAGTTCGATTCCTGGGTCATGAAGATCTGCTGGAGAAGGGAAAGCTACCCAATTCAGTATTCTTGGGCTTCCCTGGTGGCTCAGCTGGTAAAGAATCCGCCTGCAATGTGCGAGACCTGAGTTCAGTTCCTGGGTTGGGAAGATCCCCTGGAGAAGGGAACAGCTACCCACTTCAATATTCTGGCCTGGATAATTCCATGGGTTGTACAGTCAGTCCATGGAGTCGCAAAGAGTCAGACAGGACTGAGCGGCTTTCACTTTCAAGTTCTATTATATATTATAGTTAAGAATCCTATGCTTAGAAGTTTAACTGCTTGATGACAAAGAGTAAGTCTTGTACTTCTAATGACACTGATAAACGGGCTCTGGGGTTAAGCGGGGATGAGAAAAGCCCTTGTTTGTGGCATTTTCCAATTTATAGAATGTAAAAGTTCTTACCAAGGCCAATTTCAGGCTACTACTGATTTAACAACTGGGTTGTAAATTCCTGAATATTTAACAATCAGTGCTAGCAACCTGAGTGATCCCAGTCATCACTCTATATTTGTCTACTTTTTTCTTTCACTATCTAACACTGTCCAACACAAGTAAATATCAAAAAAAAACCCACAAATGGATAGAATACAGTAGATTACAGCAGATATATCAATAGATATGGGTGTGCTAATAGATATAGATATGGGAATATATAAATGATAGATGAATTACTAATTTAATGGGCAGCAGACAAATAAATATGTTTTAGATAGATACGCCTTGTTTTAGAAGACCTGCCTAAATCGTGATACATGCATGATATACTGGTATAAAAGAAAAAAAAAGATCTCTGCTTTTAGGAAGATTAAATTTTAACAGAGTACATACAATAAAGAGTAAATATAACAAATAAGTAAATTATATATACATAAATTATATATATAATAAAGAGTAAATATAACAAATAAGAAAATTATATATATATATATACATAAAATTATATATATAGTTTAAGCCATGGTTTTCTAGTAGTCATGTATGGATGTGAGAATTAGATCATAAAGAAGGCTAAGTCCCAAAGGATTGATGCTTTCAAACAGTGGTGCTGGAGAAGACTCTTGAGAGTCCCTTGGACTGCAAGGAGATCAAATCAGTCAGTCCTAAAGGAAATCACCCCTGGATATTCATTGGAAGGACTGATGCTATAGCTAAAACTCCAACACTTTGGCCACCTGATGTGAAGAGCCTACTCATTGGAAAAGACCCTGATGCTGAGAAAGATTCAAGACAAAAGGAGAAGGGAGCAGCAGAGGATGAGATGGTTAGATAGCATTACCAACTCAGTGGACATAAATTTGAACAAACTCCAGGAGATAGTGGAGGACAGAGGAGCCTAGCACACTGCAGTCCATGGAGTCACATAGTCAGATAAGACTTAGCAACTGAACAACAAAATTTTGTATTAAAAGGTGGCAAGTTATATAGAAATAAGAAAAGGGAAAACTGGGCAAGTGGAACTGGGAGCTCTGAGGGTGAGGATGGTCAAAGCAGGCAGCTTTAGGTAGATGAGAATTGAGTGCTGATTTCAAGGTAATGGTTAGCTATGTAGAACTCCAGAAAAAGAGGGAGTGGTTAGGGCAAAGCCCTTGGACAGATATCCACCAGGAATTTTCATAGAATTGTAAGGAAAACAGTTTTTTGAGCAAGGAGTAAGAAGGAGACACACCAGGGATCAGGCTATGTAGAAAACTATAAACTGTTATAAGGGCTTTAGATTGTATAAGGAGTAAACTGGGGAAACATTGAAGTATTTTGAGTAGAGGAATGATGTAATTAAGCTTTAAAAATTCAATTATTAATGTGATCCAATATGAATGCATTGAAAACAGCTTTAGAATTAGAAGATTTTTTTTTTTTTTATGAGTAATCCAGGGAAGAGATGATGGTGGCTTAGATTGAAAGGGGCGGGAGAGAAAGGAGTCATAAAAAAGTGAAGTTGCTCGGTCATGTCTGACTCTTTGCAACCCCATGGACTGTAACCTACCAGGCTCCTCCGTCCATGGGATTTTCCAGGCAAGAGCACTGGAGTGCGTTGCCATTTCCTTCTCCAGGGGATCTTCCCGACTCAGGGATGGAACCCAAGTCTCCCACATTGCAGGCAGATGCTTTACCGTCTGAGCCACCAGGTAAGCCCATTAAGAGGCATAAAGGGTGATAATAATTGACAGTGCAATGACATGATGAAAAGTAATAAGATTCTGGATGTATGAGAAAAGTAAAGCCAAGAGAATTTGGATTTTGATCAACTATAAGAGAAAGATGAGTCACAGTTGAATCCAAGTATTTAGAACTGAATAAAGAAAGACAGAATTGACATCAACCAAAGTAACAAAGTTTATGGAGGAGAATTTATTGTAGAACATGAGTTTGAAATGCCTATCAGACTTCTGAGTCTGGAACTATAACACAGATCTGAGCTAAAGGTATAAATTTGAAATAATCAGCAGAAATGATACTTAAAGTTGTAAGTCTGGTTGAGATTATCAAGGGACTGAGGGAATAGAAGGATGAGAAGATGACTTAGAACAGAGTCTTGAATCATTTCAACATTAAGAGTTCAGGAAGTGGACAGGAAGTCCCACAGGAAGTGAAACCTTTAAAACACAACAATCGGTGAGTTAAGGGAAAACCAAGAAACACTGGTGTCCTGGAAGCCAATTGAAGGAAGTATGTTGAGGAAAGAGTGAATAACAGTCAAGTACTGCTCGTGGGTGACGTGACATGACACAGGGACTGAAAACTTACCACTGGGCTTAGCAATGTGGAGGCAGTTCATTAGCCTGACATTAGCAACGTCACTGGAGTAAAAAGGCTTCAAGAGTCGGTTTAAAGAAAGTGAGTGTGAATACACAAGGGGAGAAATCGGGTAAATAAACTGTCATACCTGCATGAAACGAAATGCTCTACAGTACTTGCATGTATTTATTGATGGAGAAATATACCATAATATATCACTGAGTTTAAAAGATTAGACTTTGGGACCTCTCTGGTGGTCCAGTTAGGAATATGCCTGACAATGCAAGGGACACTAGTGAAGCCACTGCAGTGAGAAGCTGAGCAGCGCAATTAGAGAGTAGCCCTCACTGGCTGCAACTAGAGAAAGCCTGTGCAGCAATGAAGAACCAGCACAGACAAAGCTAAAATGGTATTTTAATTAAAAATAAAAAATTATATTTTACTCCATTATATTATACTTCTGGTAATGAACAAGCAATATGTGTCATGCTAACCTGCCCCAAGATTATACATCTCAATATTGGACTCAATTAAATATATACATATTTTAAGTTACTAGAGGGTGACTGAACCTTTATATCATTATTAAAATTCTTTCCCACAAAGAAAATCCCAGGCCCAGATGATTTCACTGGTGAATTCTATCAAATATTTGATGAATGAATAACACCAATATTCTCCAGGCTATTTAATAAAGTATAGAAAGAAAGAACATTCTCTACCACATTTTAGGAGACCAACATTATTACCTTGTGCACAAAACTTAACAAAAACAACCTAAGACATAAAATTCAAAACAAATATATTTTAAAAGCAAAACAAAATCAGTTCTAATGAGGTGGATGAAACTGGAGCCTATTATACAGAGTGAAGTAAGCCAGAAAGAAAAACACCAATACAGTATACTAACACATATATATGGAATTTAGAAAAATGGTAATGATAAGCCTATATGCGAGACAGCAAAAGAGACACAGATGTTTAGAATGGACTTTTGGACTCTGTGGGAGAGGGAGAGGGTGGGATGATTTGGGAGATTAGCACTGAAACATGTATACTATCATGTAAGAAACGAATCGCCAGTCTATGTTTGATACAGGATACAGGATGCTTGGGGCTGGTGCAGGGGGATGATTCAGAGAGATGATATGGGGTGGGAGGTGGGAGGTGGGGTTCAGGATTGGGAGCTCATGTACACCCATGGCTGATTCATGTCAATGTATGGCAAAACCAATACAGTATTGTAAAGCAAAATAAAGTAAAAATAAACATTAAAAAAAAAAGAATTTTGAAACCAAATAAATGTTATCAATCCAAAAAAAAAAAAACTTACAAAATAACTGTCAAAGCATATAAAAAGATAACAAATTATGAATAAATATGGGTTTATTCTAGGAATGCAAGGTTGGTTTATCATTCAAAAATCAATCAGAATCATATAGATGAAGAATCACAAAAATATCATACTGAGTAAAATAAGCAGAAACAGGGGGACTTATTTTATGATTCCATTTATATCAAATTTTAGAAGTGGGAATATGATTTTCAGTGACCAAAAGCAACTCAGTGGCTACCTTATAGATGATCCCTGTAGCAGAGGGTGAGAAAGCAGTCGGAGGAAACTTGGGGAGAGGTGTTAGAAGCATTCTGTATTCTGACTGTGGTTGGTTTCAGTGGTGCACACATTGACAAAACTCTTCAAATAGGACAGGTGAAATGGGTGCATTTTATTACATATAAATTAAAATCAATAAAATATATTTTAAAATTAGTGCAATTAACCTATTAGCTGAAATATGCACACATTTCTTCAATTATCTCACCAGGTTTCTCATTATTGGAAAAGACAGCTAAAATATGAAAAAGAGAAAGGTGAGACCGTACTCTTTGGTCTTGAACTGGAGAAATCAGCATGTTGTCTTGTTTTTGTATACATGCGGGCTATTTCTCTTAGCTCCTGGGTCTGTCCCATGAGAAAAATCAGTAGCAATGAGCGCACATAGTTTTTAAAGACTTTTCTTCAATGGAAGTAGCCATTGTTTCTTGAAGGAAAATCTGATTCCACAGCAGAATGAAGGAAGTATAGAATTAGCTGGGAATATTTTGTGTTGCCAGAAACTAAAAAAGTGCCCAGAGAATGATGAGAACATGACTCAAAAAAAAAAAAAAAAAAAAAGAAGAAGAAGAAGAAGATGGCATGAAGTGGCTCCCTTTGCAGAAATTTGAGCAATAAAATAAAATGACATTGATGGCCTATAAAATTCATTGAATAATCCACGAGTTCTTATCAATTTGATAGCTAGAAAGGTAGATACACAGATAGATAGTAAGGGAAAGTTCTGTCTTGTCGTACAAAGTTAACTAGTAAACAAAAAATAATGATAGAGTGGGGGGAAAAAAAAACCTAAGTAGATGTTAAGCTAGTGGTTTGATGAAAAATATTCTATTTTTAGGGCATTTCCCTGGCCCTAAAATATCTCCCCATGGGAAAACTGTTTATTATAAGGCAGAAAACTATAAGTTTATAGTGGATAAACCTGGAAGACAGCATTTTGATCAAGTGATCAAATTTAGCATCGATACTAGGACAAACAAACTCTTTGCACCTCCTGTCAAGCCCCAAAAAGGTTGCAGCAAGATTTTTGTGATGTATCTGCCAAGGATGCAAACACTGAACCTGACAATGGGAGAACAATCAGACAGATCCACATGAGGGACATTTCCTTCAAAACTGTCAAGGTTATGAGAGAGAAAAGATGAGAAACTGTTCTAGATTAAAGTAAATGAAAGAGCCATGACAACTAAATGTAATATGTAATCCTGGATTGGATCCAAAACAAGGGGGAAAGAGCTATAAAACACATTACTGGGATAATTGATGAGATTTGAAGATGGACTCTGGTTAGACAGAGTACTGCACCAAGGTTTATTGTTTGATTTCATAATTTTATGAGTGTATGTAAGAGAATATTTTATTGTAGCTATACAAGAGAATGTCCTTTTTTGTAGGAAACACACACTAGAAGGGTGTGATGTCTCCAATTACTCTCAAATGGTTCAGAATAATAGGTGGACAGATACACAGAGGATAGATTAGAGAAATAAAGATGTAGATTGATGGATGATGGGAATGAAGAGGGAGGAAGGAGAGAATCAGGTAAGGAAGGGAAGATGGAAGGAAAGACAGAAGGAGAATTATAAAGCAAATTGGGCAAAATGCAAACTGTTGATAAATCTGTATGATCAGAACTATATACTGATCCTGCAAAATTTCTCTAAGTGAAATAATTTCAGAATTAAAAAAAATACCCCAAAATGATAGATTTCAAAACAATTGCAGGTCACTCTCATACTTTTAAAACTACTGGTTTATATGTACTTATTTACTTAGCACCAAAGAATTGATGCTTTCAAATTGTGGTGCTGGAAACTACTCGAAGAGTCCCTTGGATTGTGAGGAGATCAAACCTGTCAATCCTAAAGTTATTCAACCCTGAATATTCATTGGAAGGACTGATACTGAAGCTGAAGCTCCAATACTTTGGCCACCATATGCAAAGAGCTGACTCATTGGAAAAGACCCTGATGCTGGGAAAGACTGAAGGTAGAAGGAGAAGGGGGTGACAGAGGATGAGACGATTAGATGGCATCCTGACTCAATGGACATGAAGTTTTAGCAAACTTTGGGAGACAGTGAAGGACAGGGAAGCCTGGCGTGCTGTAGTCCATAGGGTTGCAAAGAGTCAGACACAATTTAGTGATTGCAAAGAGTCAGACACAATTTAGTGACTGACCAGCAAATGTACTTAGTATACAAATATATGCATGAAGATTCTGAAAAGACATACGTGAAAATGGTAAAAGTGCATGAGGGATGTTTAATATTTTTGCATTGCTCCCCAATCAGTATTTTCTCAGTTACCTCAGTGAACACTGATTACACATATTATTTGCAATCAAAAATTAACAAAGGTTTAACAAAAAAATCAAAAGACATTTGCTCTAGTTTTTCCTAGGGAAGGGTCAGTCACTCTCAACAAATATGGGTGTTTGTTCAGTTTCCATGCTTCCTCCTAAGGGCAGGTTACATTTTTGTCTGAGAAGGAGAACAAAAAAAAAGCTTATTTGGACTGCAAACAGAATATTACAGGAAGAATATTTCTCTGCTTCGGAGGTGAGCCTACTGTGTTCCCTCTCAGCTGGCCTGACACACACTGCAAGGGCTGAATTTGATCAGGTTATCTGGCTGTGGTGCCTGACCCCAGGCAAATGAGATGTAGGTTTACCTGAGCTTCAGCCTTATCAAAAATGTTGAAAAGCCAAACCTGACAGATCTCAGCACTCCCTGCAGGAACTCTCCCCATGCAGGGCACAGAATACAGAATCTCCTCAATAGCTACTGCTGTTGATGGTTTTCTATCTGGACCGCTCCATTGTTTGGGCAGGCAGAATTTCTATTGGCTGCATCCTCTTTACACAGCGATCACTGGAGGGGACCAACTGCACCAGAGTCTTTGATAATAGAGTTAAGAGATGGAGGCCCCAAAGCTGAGGTTCTTTACACATCTTCATTGAAGAGACTGTATTCCTTGTCAGTAGAGTAGTCAGTAGAGGAGGGCTTCTGTGGTGGTTCTGATGGTAAAGAATCTGCCTGCAATGTGAGAGACCTGAGTTCGATCCCTGGACTGGGAAGATCCCCTGGAGAAGGGAATGGCTACCCACTCCATTATTCTTGCCTGGAGATTTCCATGGACAGAGGAGCCTGCGGGCTACAGTCAATGAGGTCACAAGAGTCAACACAACTGAGCAACTAACACTAATGTATAATGCATGATGAGAAGTCAACCCAGACTCACTCTGATTTCGAACATCACAATATTCTATTAATGAAAGTATAATTCAGATTGTAAAATTCTTGTCATACACATTATCCTTATCTGTAAGTGTAATTTGCTAATTGTGCAATTAAACATTCAGTTCAGTTCAGTTCAGTTGCTCAGTCGTGTCCGACTCTTTGAGACCCCATGAATCACAGCATGCCAGGCCTCCCTGTCCATCACCAATTCCCGGAGTTCACTCAAACTCATGTCCATTGAGTCGGTGATGCCATCCAGCCATCTCATCCTCTGTCATCCTCTTCTCCTCCTGCGCCCAATCCCTCCCAGCATCAGGGTCTTTTCCAATGAGTCAACTCTTTGCATGAGGTGGCCAAAGTATTGGAGTTTCAGCTTCAGCATCAGTCCTTCCAATGAACAGTCAGGACTGATTTCCTTTAGGATGGACTAGTTGGACTCCTTGCAGTCCAAGGGACTCTCAAGAGTCTTCTCCAACACCACAGTTCAAAAGCATCAATTCTTCCGCACTCAGCTTTCTTCACAGTCTAACTCTCACATCCATACGTGACCACTGGAAAAAAACATAGCCTGACTAGAAGGACCTTTGTTGACAAGATAATATTTCTGCTTTTCAATATGCTATCTAGGTTGATCATAACTTTCCATCCAAGGAGTAAGTGTCTTTTAATTTCATGGCTGCAATCACCATCTGCAGTGATTTTGGAGCCCCCCAAAATAAAGTCTAACACTGTTTCCACTGTTTCCCCATCTATTTCCCATGAAGTGATGGGACCAGATGCCATGATCTTAGTTTTCTGAATGTTGAGCTTTAGGCTAACTTTTTCACTCTCCTCATTATTGATACCTTTAAATGAGTTAATATTTAAAATCACTGACACTAGTGCACAGCATACATGTTAGTTAATAATAATACTTTCCCTATGAATACATTTACATACTAGTTATGTGTTTCAGAAAAAGGGTCATGTTGAAAGATAACTGGCTTTCTAGTGAGTCCTCAGGGACTGTGGGAGGGTAAAAGGTTTCCTCCCAGCCTGTGACTCTTATCTTGTGAGTTTTATCTTAATGATCCCCACTTCTGGAGGCGACAGGCATTCCTGCCTGATTAACATACATGTCCCCATGGCAGTATCTGCCTTATTCTTGGTCACTTTCTAAGGCTGTCCATTGATACTAGCTTTAGCCAGTGTGCCCAAATCTCTTTCTAATCCAAATTCCACCCCCCTCCCGAGTTCTTAGTTTCCCTAAATTGCTGTACTTTCAAGAAAATCTTCCAGGAAGGCATAGCTTATGTGCTTCAGGAAAGGCTAGCCCCTTTTCACTGCCCTAAACTTCTCCATGACCAACTGAACATTTTCAGGCCCATCCTGCAAAACTCAACCTCTATGCCTTTGCTTATGTTGTTTAATCTTCCTGAAATCCCTCCCTTCAATTTCTGCTTATGAAATTAGCTCATTCCCCAAAGTTCTAGTGAATACCGTTCCTTCCAGGAAGCCTTCTTGAACAACCCCTTACAAGCAGCCAAATGTAACATCCTTCTTCTCTGAACCAGGGAGGCACACCACCCTGTGCCTTACTCCAGTGATGTCCTCTGCCCTGGGCAGTGGCTTGGCACACGTCCTTGTGGCTGACCCGCAGTGGGCAGAGAGCACGTGCCACAGAGACGAACTGCTGGCCACCTGGGTTGGAATCCTCACTCCTGACTTGATTTCTATGTGACTTTCGAAAAATGATTCAGCCTCCCTGTACCTCGATTTCCTCATCTGTGGGAAAAAAGATAAAACTAATATCTATGTATCAGGTGGTGGTGAGAATGAAGTTGGACCATGCTATAGCAAGCTCAAGGAAGTGGTGGGACAGACATAGCTATACGGAGCAGAGGATCAAGGAGAAAGTCTGACTGAGCCACATCACAGCTCTTTCAACTTACTCTCTGTATGACTTTGGACATGTTACCTAACTACCCCCTGATCAAGTTTCCTTATTCAAAGAGGAGGTAAAGAATCCACCTGCCAGTGCCAGAGACACAGGAGATGTGGGTTCAGTCTCTGGGTTGGGAAGATCCCCTGGACAAGGAAATGGCAACACACCACAGAATTCTTGCCTGGAGAATTCCATGGACAGAGGAGCCTGGTGGGCTATAGTCCGTGGGGTCGAAAAGAGTTGGGTACGACTCTGTGACTAAACAACAACCTTAAAGATTTATATTGACAGTTAATCTAACACATGCAAGCATAAGAGCACAGAGTAAGCTCTAATAGTATTCTATTATAATATATTATGAGGTCAAAGCCAAGCCAGGTTTCAAGATCATGGTAAGCACTTAAATAATATTATAGTTATCCTTCACAGTCATGATTGCTCAGGGTATGACTATGAAATTTGTCCTGCTGGATGGTTTAGAAATGCAGGGTTAGCAGAGAAAGAGACGGTGAGAGAGACCAAGCAAAAGAAAGACAGATTTAATATCCCTTCTTCTTTCTGATTGAATTTTGGCAAGCATTATCTTGCAGATGAGAGTGGCCTTGTCTGTGAAGCCAGACCCAAATCCATGGGCTCTATTGGGCGCACGGGGTGTACTGACAGGCAGCATGTCTGTGTGTCCAAAGAGACACTGACCATCACAAAAGCTCTTTGCACGGTGATGGCAGCAGAAAGTGGAGCGTGGCTCGCTATCCCTAATCACCTTTTTCCCGCTCCACCCATTTGGCCGTGCTAGAACTCCTGAGCTTCTGTTTCTCACCAGTGTTCTAAATGTATTAGCCATTCCTTTTGATGTACTCCGAAAGCAATTCGTGGATTTCACGCCTAGCTAGTCTCTCGTCCTTGTGCAACTTAAGCAACCGAGTGATGAAAGAATAAACCTTCCAACGGACACATGCCCTCTTAGGAAATCAGATCCTGAATTCCTTGAACCTTTTCTTTACTCCTGTCATCTGATTATTTTACATTTAAAAGAAATGATGTGGGTATTTTCAGACTTGACATCTATTGGTTTTGTCTTCACTCCTATTTTCTTCTCAGGTTTGGCTACTTTTCTGCCATCTTCGACTCTATCATACTCCAGCTTGCTTCCAAACTGGGATACTTTAGGGCATTAGCACAAATACAATTTCGAGTTCTGGTCTCTAACAATTATTCTTATTTTTTCCTAGAGGAAACAGTAGCCCATCTTGTTTACATTCCCCGACTGACAACACCATGGTGTTTCTTTTAAAAAAGTTTCATAACACCATAACATTTTTTTCAAACATTTAGGATTTGTTTGGCTGCGTTGGATCTTAGCTATGTCATGTGGGATCTTGCATTGTAGCACGCAGGCTCTCTAGTTGTGGCATGCGGGCCCAGTTGTTGAGGCTCACAGACTTAACTGCCCGGTGGCATGTGGGATCTTAGTTCCCCACACAGATCAAACCCACACCCCCTGCTTTGGAAGGCAGGTTCTTAATACTGGGCCACCAGGGAAGTCCCCCACTGTAGCAATTTTTAAACTTTAGGAGTCACAAAAGTCTAGGGTTTGAAAGATCGTATCGAACAAAGAATCTGCCTGCAATGCAGGGGACCCGGGTTTGACCTGGGAGAAGGAAATAGCAACCCACTCCAGTATTCCTGCCTTGGAAATCCCATGGACAGAGTAGTCTGCTGGGCTACAGTCCATGTGGTTGCAAGAGTTGGACACAACTTTGCGATTAAACCAACACCACCAAAGACAAGAAATCTGTTTCTCTGGCCTCTGCATGTTCAGATGTCTTTAGAGCTAGAGGCTAAGTATCATCCAATTCAGTCTTCTAATTTTGTAGGTAAGGAATCCAAGCAAGATTCAGAGAGGACTTGGAAAACTAAGCAACTGCAGGTAATCAGTAATTCTTAACTGTGGGTGGTTTTAACCCACAAGGGGACAGCTGGTAATGTCTGGACACATTTTTGGTCGTCACAACTAGCACTTACTACTGGCATCTAGTGGTTAAGGCCAGGGATGCTACTAAACATCCTACAATGCACAGGAGAGCCCCTCGAAAAGAATTACCCAGCCCAAAATGTCAACAGCACAGAACTGAAAACCTCTGAGATAGATTCCTCTTTCAGTAATCCATTTAATGTCTCCTGCCAACATATATCCATACTCATTGCCCAAGAAACTCATAATCCAAATTAAACTCATATCTCGTGTCCTTGATGAAGAGAAGGCTGCTGGTCTCCATTTCACCACTTTGCTTGGCAATCTCTTTAATGGTTCCTAACAGAGACTACAAATGATCTTATTTCTCTGCCAATGTTGAGCCAGTGAAGAAGTATCTATGTCAGGGAGATTTGGGGGTGAAAGATTTCATTTCTGGGTTATATTTAGGGGTTGATCATGAACAGCTGTACTTAACCCATTCATGGGTGACTAAGGAGAGTCTGAGGAGCATTAGGACACAAAAATTGATTTGTTATGGGAACTGGCAATGCTTTTTAGGGGTAAATGAGATTTCAAATGAATGATAAAATGATGATCCAATTTGGAAGTCAATCCAATGGTTGTTTCAATGGTCTCTTTTAGGACATCATTTCACAAAATTTAAAAAGTAAATTGACAAACAAATCCATGAATTCCTTTCTGTGACAATATAGCTGAGTGAAAAAATAAATTTCGCCACTGTATCTTGCCATTACCAGATCTGGGAGTAAAAAGAAAGTAAGAAGGAACTTATCAAAATTACGAGACACCAGAATGTAAGAATTATTTTTTAAAACAAAAATGGCCATTATATTTCTGTGCTGCCTTCCTTCCTATGCTTAGCTGTCCATTCATTCACTTTAAATGTGCTATGAAAAGTAAAAGTGTCAGTCACTCAGTCATGTCTGACCTGTTGTGACCCCATGGATTGTAGCCCACCAGCATCCTCTGTCCATGGAATTATCCAGGCAAGAATACTGGAAAGGGTAGCTGTTTCCTTCTCCAGGAGATCTTCCCTACCCAGGGATCGAACAGGGGTCTCCTGCATTGCAGGCACATTCTTTACCATCTGAGCAACCAGGGAAGCCCAAATTTGTTATATACACAAATCAAAAAGCCCAAGCGAAAATGCAACTGCTCATACTGACCATAAGCAAAGAACCAAGGCCAAGGCAGGTTTTAATTTGGTAAATGATATTTTGCAATATTCAGTTCCACATTTTTTTAAAGCACTTAGACTAGAAATTCCACTTTGGATCTCAAATCTATTAGTTGAAAATATGGTGGTGAGTAGGGAAAAGTTTATAGGTTAAGATCTTTTTCCTGAGAGTTGCATAAAACAGCCAAAAATTTGGAAGCAAACTCAATGTATAACAATTCAAGTAACCTGCAGTGTAATAAAGGCAAATGCAGTTGTCAGAAGCATGATGTTTTCAGAGAAAAGTGGAAACTCTTATGATACAATGTTAATTAAAAACAATTTAAAAAAAAACAATTCACAGGTGGTCTTGCCTTCTGAGATGGCTCACATTCTATGGCGTGTGTTTCTCTCTAAATAAATCCATTTTTCATCAGTCACTTTGTCTCTCACTGAATTCTTTCTGTGATGAGACATCAAGAACTGAGGTTCGTAACGTTCTGAGACCAGGTGTGTGATCTCAGTTAAAAGATCATGGGTTCAGGGGACTTCCTGGTGGTTCAGTAACTAAGACATGTGCTTCCAAAGCAGGGGACCTGGTTTCAATCCCTGGTCAGGGAACTAGATCCATCATACTGCAACTAAAGATCCCATGTCCTGCAACTAAGACCCACTACAGTCAAATAAATAAATAAAAATAAATATTAAAAATAGACTGTGGGTTCAAGGCCCAATTTGCACAACATGGTTTTATATTCCTCCATTGACTTCCCTTCTCTGGACCTCCCTAGTGTCAACATTGGCCTGAGAGCTTTCTCTTTTCTTTTCTTTCTTTCTGGCCACACAGTTTGGCTTGTAGAATAAAGTTTAAAAAAATAATAAAAGTAAATAAATGATTCACAAGTATGTGTACTGATTGACAAATCTGTAAACATGTGCATATGATAAAAGTCTAGAAAGTAATATCAAATTGACAAAAGAAATGGTAGCCGTAGATACAAGTTCATACATTTATGAGCCATACTGTTTTTCTATAATACGGTTAGGGGGAAAAAAAGGCATATAGTCAAATCTGACCCAGGGCCTTTTTCTCCAGTCAAAATAATACCAAACTTATAGATTTGCATTTAGGAAGCTAGTAGCAATAAGGAAACATATAATAAGAATCTTGGAGGATGTAGAATAATAAGCATTAGAATTTAAATTAAGCTGCAATGAGGATAAGGTCAGTGGTGTTGCAGCAGTAATGAGTATATGTTCAAAAGTTTCTCATAAGGTTAATATAGCAATTTCACATTCTTTTCCATTAGTGGTCTGATCACAAAATCACAAACTTCTCCAAGGGAATTGGCCGCAGAGCTTATCCATCAAGCTAGACTCTGCTTCTTTAGTTTCTTGTGCAATATTCAAAGTACTACTGAGTTGCCTTGCCTATGCTTTACTGCCTGATGCAGTTCATCATCCTTCCTCTCTCATGCCTGCCCACAATGGTTCTACTTCTTACACTCCCAACCTTGAATCTAATCCAGAAGCCTGAATCATCCTAGCCCCTTCCCATTTCTTCACCCCTCACTACCTCATTCAGCCCATGACCAGCTCTGGTCAAGTCCGCCTCCTGAATACACGTACGCACATATATATATATATATATATATATATATATATATATATTTATATGGCTGCTCTAGGTCTTCGTTGCAGCACACACGCTTTCCCTAGTTGCAACACACCAATTTGTCTTGTGGCACATAGGCTTCTCTAGTTGTAGCCTGTGGGCTTAATTGTCCCATAGCATGTAGGATCTTAGGTCACCTACTAGGGATTGAATCCATGTCCCCTGAATTGGAAGGCAGATTCTTAACCACTGAATCATGAGGGAAGCCCCCTGAATATTTCTTGAATTTGTCTCTCCTGTTTGCTTTCAAGACCTCTGCCCTCCTTCCAACCATGGACTGTTGTCCCCAGTCCCAGTCAGCACACAGCTGTTAAACTACAAGTAGAGTCTCATTACTTCTCTTTTTAAATCTTATTGATGGACACAGTTTCTCTTTAAAAAAAAAATGTTTTTATTGAATGATAATTGCTTTACAGAGTTTTGTTGTTTTCTATCAAATCTCAATGTGAATCAGCCATAGATATACATATATTCCAGCTCTGTTTTGAAACTCCCTCCCATCTCCTTCCCTCATCCCACCCCTCTAGGTTGATACAGAGCCCCTGTTTGACTTTCCTGAGCCTTGAAAGTAAACACCATCATCCTTATGATGGCTCCAAAGGTTCTTTCTACCTGACCATTGCATTCTTCTATTGCAATTCTCCCTTATCCCTTACGTGTCTGAAAATCAAGTCATATTACTGAATGGAACACATTTTTCTCAGTGCAATTAGACTGAGCTGGAGAAAGCAGAAATATCAGCATTCTCATTCTAAGCATTATGATAATTTTAATGCAATTGACTATCATATTCACATTTCCAACAGTCATAATTCACAATTTAATCACATTACATTACCAGTAAGTAAAATCCCTAAATATTTTTTATAAAATTTCTTGTACTAGGGTGATTTCTTTCAGTTTTAACCAAATGCTGGACTTCGCTATTATTCATATTAAATTCCTTTTTTGATATTATGCCCATGATTCTATTTTGCTAGAATCTTTTTAGACACAAATTTTTATCTGTAATTCAATAACTGCTTGTCCCAGATTTGTGACACCAGAAAATTTCATCAACATGAGGCCAGGTGGTATCGAGTAACACAAGATTTAGTGTGTTTTAATTCTAATTACAACACAGCTTAAATTCTAATTCTACCACTGACAAATTACCAAACATTTTGAATGCCTCATAAATTTTCTTTATCTTGGTATTCATGTCTGTAGCTTGAGTCTAACAATATATAAGGGAGATGCCCTCATTCTCCCCTTAAAAATTTAACTGAGATCCACCCAAAAGAATTCAAGTCTTTTGAGCATAAGCTACCCATTCTTCTTGCCTGGCTCCTGCAATACATTTTTCTCTGAACTACATGTAAATATGCATGAAACATTCATATATATTACTTATGTTTATGGGAGATTATAGGAGGAGATATGGAAAAAGCAAGAGATTTACAGGAAAAAAAAATCTATTTCTGCTTTATTGACTGTGCCAAAACCTTTGACTGTGTGGATCACAATAAACTGTGGAAAATTCTGAAAGAGATGGGAATACCAGACCACCTGACCTACCTTTTGAGAAATCTGTATGCAGGTCAGGAAGCAACAGTTTGAACTGCACATGGAACAACAGACTGGTTTCAAATAGGAAAAGGAGTACATCAAGGCTGTATATTGTCACCCTGCTTATTTAACTTATATGCAGAGTACATCATGAGAAACGCTGGACTGGAAGAAACACAAGCTGGAATCAAGATTGCCGGGAGAAATCTCAATAACCTCAGATATGCAGATGATACCACCCTTATGGCAGAAAGTGAAGAGGAACTAAAAAGCCTCTTGATGAAAGTAAAGTGGAGAGTGAAAAAGTTGGCTTAAAGCTCAACATTCAGAAAACGAAGATCATGGCATCCGGTCCCATCACTTCATGGGAAATAGATGGGGAAACAGTGGAAACAGTGTCAGACTTTATTTTTGGGGGCTCCAAAATCACTGCAGATGGTGGTTGCTGCCATGAAATTAAAAGACCCTTACTCCTTGGAAGAAAAGTTATGACCAACCTAGATAGTATATTCAAAAGCAGAGACATTACTTTGCCGACTAAGGTCCGTCTAGTCAAGGCTATGGTTTTTCCTGTGGTCATGTATGGATGTGAGAGTTGGACGGTGAAGAAGGCTGAGCGCCGAAGAACTGATACTTTTGAACTGTGGTATTGGAGAAGACTCTTGAGAGTCCCTTGGACTGCAAGGAGATCCAACCAGTCCATTCTGAAGGAGATCAGCCCTGGGATTTCTTTGGAAGGACTGATGCTAAAGCTGAAACTCCAGTGCTTTGGCCACCTCATGCGAAGAGTTGACTCATTGGAAAAGACTCTGATGCTGGGAGGGATTGGGGGCAGGAGAAGAAGGGGACGACCGAGGATGAGATGGCTGGATGGCATCACGGACTCAATGGACATGAGTCTGAGTGAACTCCAGGAGTTGGTGATGGACAGGGAGGACTGGTGTGCTGTGATTCATGGGGTCACAAAGAGTCGGACAGGACTGAGCGACTGAAGTGAACTGAACTGATAGGAGGAGGAGGATGGTAAAGACAAAGATTAGTTAGCATTCTGTGTCTACTAAATGCTTCACATACAAATATGCTGAAGAAAGTACAATCATTATCCTCATTTTTTTCTGATGAGTACAATAAAGATTAAAAGGAATAGATCATTTACCCGAAATACAGCCAATACATAATGGAGCTAGTGTATAGAAATGCTAAAGACCATGTGAATTTAGTTATCTTCTTGCTTTAGCCCAAGTCATCCGTCATTAAACAGACGATGTTTATTTCACCAATCCTCTACCAGTGGGAATTCAGGTCCTTTCCATTTCTTCACTACTAACAAGTAATGATATCCTTGTGTATCATACTTCTGTGCATTTGGGGGATTAAATTTCTGGAAGTGAAACTTTAGGATCAAACGTTATGAATATTTTTATTGAGTATTGTCAACTTGTGTTTTATTATGTTTATAATTAACAATATAGAAAAGATTTGGGGGGGGGAATTTGTAGGACATATGTTAGGTGCCTTCTCAGATTTCAGTGCTGACATCAGCCGTGGGACCCTCAGTGGTGGGAGAACTTCGCCTTGGTGGTCGTGGTTTCAATCACTAAGTTGTGTCCCACTCTTGTGACCCGATGGATTGTAGCCTGCCAGGCTCCTCTGTCCACAGGAGTTCCTGGGAAAGAATCCTGGAATGAGTTGCCATTTCCTTCCTCAGGGGATCTTTCCCACCCAGGGATTGAATCCAAGTCTCCTGCAATAGCAGGTGGATTCTTTACCAGCTGAGCCACCAAAGAAGCCTTTAGGAAACCCCAGTTCTGCTTGGGCTCTCACAGCTCCACACTCTGGGGCAGACCAGTTACTGTCCGAAGAGTACTTCCTCCGTTCTGGCTACCATACCAGGCCAACCAGCCTCACGCCCTGAGTTTTTAGCTCCTCTCAGCATCTCTGGACTTAGATGAATGGCTATAAAAGAAGCCAGATAGTTCAACTCTCTGGGGACACACTTGGTCTACTGGGAGACAGGAGGGGGAGCTGCCTGCTAAGTCTCTCCTTCTTCCTTCCCTACAACCCCTCGGGAAATGGTTCCACACAGCCTGTCTGGACACACCCCAGGGAGATGAGCAAACCTCCCTGCTGGATTTGGCCAGCAATACACTTCACATTACTTTCCATCTCATTCCTGCCTCACTTTTCTTATCTCTCACTTTCATTTTCTCTCATGCTTGGTCTATGGTCGTTTCCTGTCTCGTCTGAGATAATAAAGTTTACGAAAGCATGTTCCAAATTATAAACCACTCTGCAAAGGGAAGGTATTTTTTATTGCTGTGATTGCTGCTGCTTTCAGGAATACTTGGGGGTATACAGAAATTCATTTCATAAAGTAATCAAGATTACCCTTATTTATATTTCATCATTCATTATCAGCCTAAGAAGGATTTTGAGACATTTTTGATCTTTCTGATTTGACCATGTGTCTTCAGGGAGCTATAGTCAACTATAAGCCTCATAGAAACACCTGCAAAACATTTCTGTATCTTCCCAAGGAAGGCACGGTAGAATAAGGAGCAGGATATTATATTAATACTTGAGTGCTCCAGTGGACCCAGATGCAGCCTAACACATGCCACCATCATGGAATTCCATGGTGAGATTTAGAAAGAGGCAATGAGAAGAAAGTAGCATGAAAGGAAGCTGGGATGAAACGAAAGTCAAGAACTTCCTGAGCCTATCCTACTTTCCATCAATTATATTCTATTTCATTATAAAAGTTACCTCCCCCAATTTTGCAAAACAAAAATAACTTATGGATAATTTATATTCTGCTCCAAAACATTTAAGGAAGGTCTAAATGATCTCCTTCTGTGTTTCCTGCAGCACCCAGTTGTTTTATATGACTCTCTGTTGCTATTGCTTACTTAATTAACTCCCTTTCTGTCTGAACCATAAACTGCGGGAGAGTAAGAAGCTGTCAGTTCCACTCTCTGTCATATTCTTGGCACCTAACATATTGTCTGGATTTTTTTTTAAATGTTTATTGAATGATGAATGAAAGAAAGAATGAATACAGAATGAAGATGCATTGACCATGTATCTGACTTTAGCCAAGTGTTTTCAGCTTTCCCTATATATCCTCAAGCCCCTAGCTTCAGCTTAAAACAAAGTAGATACCTAATAAACATGTGCTAACTAACTGATAAAACAACTATAAATCTATATAAAATGTCTACTGCCTACCTTCTGACAACAAGGTTCAAACTATTCTCCTTTTGCTTTTGCTGCTAAGTTGCTTCAGTCACGTCCAACTCTTAAGGATCCCATGAACTGCAGCCTGTCAGGCCCCCCCTGTCCATGGGATGTTCTCTTCTCATTTATATTCAATGGAAAATAGATGGATAAAGAGAATCACTGCTCAGTTTTATAAATAGAAATTTCCAAGTCTACTCCACTGATGTGAAAATATGATAAATAATATGGAAAGAAGAGCTGGAAAAATAGAACTATTACCTGCCCCTCCACGCCCACCCCCCCCTCACCCCAGTTAATGATGGTATTGCGGTCCAGGGTCCACTCCGTGTTGTAGAGGAGACAGCTCCACAGCTAATACTTCCAAAACCTGAATCCTCCCTTCTCAGCACATTTGTAAGGAGATGCTACCCCAAGGAACTCAATCATGCACCAAGACCAGAGAAATGAATCTCAGGCTGGGCCAATCCATGTTCTCTGTGCAAAACGTTTAATGGATTAGGGAGCTCCCAGGCAGTCCAGTGGTTAGCGCTCCTCACTTCCACTGCAAGGGGCATAGGTTTGATCCCTGATCAGGTAACTAAGATCCCACATGCTGTGCAATGGGGTTAAAAAAAAAAAAACACCTATATCAAATGAATTCTTTCTTTGTTTTTATATCTGCTCCCTTAGGGCATCTGGGTTCTTGCACTTACATTAATCACATGAGGAGAGAAAGATTTACAGAGATAAACCATCTTTTCTTCTTCCTGGTCTTTTGAAGCCAAATTATTTTTAACCTATCAGAGGTCATCAGAGGCTCATTGGATTATCCTGTGCTGCCTGATTCTGACCTTATTTTTGATACAATGAACCATTTTCTACAATGGGCATTTAAAACTCACAGCTCCCAGGGCTTTAGAAATCCCGGGAAAGGCCCCTGCTGGCAACCTTATTAGCATCTCTGCCTCTTGATTTTTATTTAATTCCTTTTAACAGTCTAATCATAAGGCTGACAGACTTTATGGAATGGGGGGATACAGAATGAGGAACATATTTCACTATATCATTAAGCCTGCAGTGAGTTAATAAATAGCTCATTATGTGTTTTGAGATATACAAAGAGGTTAAGAAACCAAAACAAAAGCAGAATATTAACGCAATACTTGTTGAATCACTGTTCGTAAAAAAAAAGAGAGAGAGAGAGAGAGAGAGAGAGAGAGAAAGGGGATTGACATGAAAGATTTAAATAGAGTTTCATACTAAAATGATAGATTAGCATTTCGATTTCATATTTTTCTCTACAAAGGAATGGAGTGTCATTCCAATGACAAAGCAGATGTTTGGGAAATGGTCCTCTGTTCTGGAAGGCTGATATAGAATAGAAAGTATAGCAGGGAAAAAACAACAACAAACTCATCTAGCATTAAAACACTTGCACATATCAACAAAAGGTCTCCTGTTGACGATGGTACTGATAAACCCGTTTGCAAGGCAAGAAGACAGACACAGGCTTGGAGAATGGACTTGTGGACACAGCAGGGGAAGCAGAGGAGGGGATGATTGGGAGGGTGGCACTGATATATACACACTGCCACGTGTGGGAGCTGGTGGGAAGCTGCTGGACAGCCCAGGGAGCTCAGCCCAGGGCTCTGTGATGACCTAGAGGGGTGAGATGGGGGTGGGAGGGAGGCTCAGGAGGGAGTGGGTGTATGTATACATATAGCTGATTCACTTCACTGGACAGCAGAGACTAACAAAACATGGTAAAGCAATTATACTCTGTCTTTTTAAAGGTCTCATATTAGGGATTATGTTAACCTTTTAAACCACATTCACATACAGCACCTCATCCCAGCTCACAAAAATTCTGGGAACAATGTGCTTGTCTAACAGAGAAGTTAGAGCTCCCTAAGTTTTCCCTTTCTGGACCTCTAATCCTTTCTCAAGGCCCTGCCAACCAATCGTACATATGCGTGCATGCTCAGTCATATCCGACTCTTTGCAACCCCATGGACTGCAATCCACGAGGCTCCTCTGTCCATGAAATTTTCCAGGCAAGAATACTGGAGTGGGTTGCGATTTCCTCCTCCAGGGGATCTTCTCGACCCAGAAACCAAACCTGAGTCTCCTGGATTACAGGCAGATTTACCAACTGAGCCACCTGGGAAGCCCTCTCAGCAAACCAAGGGTGCTCTAAATCAGGGCTTTCCTAGAAATATGGATCACCTGGGGATCTTATTACAAGGCAGATCCTAAAGCAGTAGGTGGGGCCTGAGACTCTGCATTCATCCCAGGTGAAGCTTGGGAGCTGCTTCTCATTCTAAATGACCACCTGCACAAAGCAGAAAACATTATTGTCCTACAGGTAATTACAGAAGATTTAGATTGAAGTTACTCTAATACACACTTAATACGATGCATCATTGTTCTTGTGCTAATTGATAAGTAGACAGATAGTCAGAGATTTACAGACCCCATTTGATTTTCACAAAGTCAAGTCAAACACTTCTGAGCTGATTTAAAAGCAGACACTGGGAAGCTGTGATGGGCTCCCTGGAAATCTTGGATTCAATAAACTAAAGCATGAGCTCTTAATCTTTCTGTGTGTGTGTGTGTGTGTGTGTGTGTGTGTGTGTGTGTGTTGGGGGGTGGGGTGCTTGCTCTCCCTTTAAAAATATCTAAAAAAAAAAACTGTAGACACTTTCCCCAGAAAAGTGTACACAAAGGCAAACAAATTGGTGTATAATTATATCAGTTCCTAGACACTTTTGTTCCACAAGCAATTTAAGAAACTTTAACCTCATGCTGTCCAAAAAAACTAGAAAAATAAATAAAATGAAAAATGTCTTTCAACTCACTGGGATATTAGGTAGTTTTTAAATACAACTTTTCTGGGAGAACTAAGCCAGTTACCTAAAAGGACAGATGAAACACAACATACAAACAAAAAAAAATTTTTAAGGTAGGGGGAGGCAGAAAATTTGAGACTTTACAATAACAGCCATGAGAAAGTCTCCACAGCTCCGAGCTGCTGCTGCTGCTGCTAAGTCGCTTCAGCCTTGTCTGACCCCGCGCGACCCCATAGGTGGCAACCCACCAGGCTCCCCCGTCCCTGGGATTCTCCAGACAAGAACACTGGAGTGGGTTGCCATTTCCTTCTTTAATGCATGAAAGGGAAAAGTCAAAGTGAAGTTGCTCAGTCGTGTCTGACTCTTAGTGACCCCATGTACTGCAGCCTACCAGGCTCCTCCATCCATGGGATTTCCCAGGCAAGAGTACTGGAGTGGGGTGCCACAGCCCAGAGCAAATCAGGAGAAAGAGAACAAAACCAGAAACTACAGAAACCAGCTTCAAAACCATCTCTCCTTTCACCTTTGGGTGGCCCACTTTATCTCTCAGTGACTAAGAATCACAGTTCCCAGGAGTGCTTGATGAAATGCAGATTCCTGGGCCAAACCCCAGGTCTAACAGAGATGTGGTTCAGAAACCTGCACTATACACAATCCTGAGGTAATTTTTATACACAATAAAGGTTTAAGTAATACTGTTTTCCCAGCAGTCATGTATGGATGTGAGAATTGAACCATAAAGAAAGCTGAGTGCTGAAGAATTGATGCTTTTGAATTGTGGTGCTAGAAAAGACTCTTGAGAGCCCCTTGGAGAGCAAGGAAATCAAATCAGTCCATCCTAAAGGAGATCAACTCTGAACATTCATTAGAAAGACTGATGCTGAAGATGAAGCTCCAATACTTTGGCCACCTGATGCGAAGAGTCGATTCATCGGAAAAGACTGATGTTGGGAAAGATTGGAGGCAAAAGGAGAAAAGGGTGGCAGAGGATGAGATGATTAGATAGCATCACTGTCTCAATGGACATGAATTTGAGCAAACTCCGGGAAATAATGGAGGACAGAGAAGCCTGGCATGAAACAGTCCATGGGGTCACAAAGAGTCTGAGATGACTTAATGACGGAACAACAACAGCAACAATTCTCAAATTACATTAATGAAATTAAGATACCCCTCGACTCTCATTCAGAGCTCAGAGAGAGTGATAGTCTATATGAGGTTGCCCATAGGACAGAAAAATTACTTCCAAGAGAACAGTGATGCAAAATATTTTCTTGAGTTGTGCTCATGATCAGAATAGGCTTAAAAAAAAAAGTCTTTGTTGAGTTTGTTACATTTTTTCTGTTTTATGTTTGGCTGTTTGACCATGAGCCATGTGGGAACTCAGCTCCCTGACCAGGATCAATCCTGCACCTCCAGCCTTGAAAGGTGAATCTTAACCACTGGAGCACCAGGGAAGTCCCAGAGTAGGCTTTTAAATTCAGAAATTTTGGAGGAATTTAAATCTGTTTCCTTGCCGTGGCCTCTACTCCTCACTCTTCCCCTAAGAACAGACTCACAAGTTTCCCTCCCCTTTCCTAGAACCTCATCTATAAACTATTATGTAGGTTATATTATTATATAGAATAATAATATTATATATTATTCTATTGATAGAATAAAAGGTGGATAGTAGAGGAAATGTCTAAATAATACATATAGAAGCTGTTTTGATATACCTAAATCTATAAATGTAGATATATGGATATTAGCCTCAGTAAAAGTCAAAATCTATGATTCTCAACCATGGCTTCATAGCAAAGTTAATAAAATCACAGATACCTAATCTCCAACCCCAGAGGTTCTAATCAAGATCTGAGTAAGACAATTATGGATGAAAGTTAGAGCCAAAGTGTCTTCATTTAAAATTAAAAGAGAAAGTAATCATTAAAATTTCTTACATACCATCAATAATAGTACAGATGATTAAAAAAAAACATGAATGTCTACTAGAAAAATAAAGATCTGTGTTTTACAGCCATTTGTTCATTCAGCATCTGCATAGGGAGGAATAGGGAGGAAACCATTTTTACAACTAAACCCCGTAGAGGTCAGGTAATTGTCTCAAAGTTACGACTGCGTAGTGCAGAGGTCTCCTTGGAACTCAGTGTCTAACAGTGTGTTAGTCGCTCAGTCGTGTCTGACTCTGCAACTCCACGGACTGGAGCCCGCCAGGCTCCTCTGTCCATGGAATTCTCCAGGCAAGAATGCTGGAGTGGATAGCTATTCCTTTGGCCATGGGATCTTCCTGACACAAGAATTGAACCCAGGCCTCCCGCACAGCAGGTAAATTCTTTACTGTCTGAGCTGCCAGGGAAGCCCATGTCTCACACAGACATCCACACTAAAGGGTAAGCTGAGACTTCCCTGGTGGTCCAGCGTTTAAGATTCTGCTCTTCCAATGAAGCAGAAGCAGGTTTCTTCCTTGGTTGGGGAACCAAGATCCTACATGCCGCTTGGCACAGTCAAAAAATAAAAATTTTTAAAAAAAAAGATAAATAATGTTTGTTTAAAAAAAAATCAGCCATACTTCCTGTATGAATTTATGGAGAACCACTGGTGGGTAATATGTGCATACACGTATGATAGGCACACATAAATGTGTTTGGTCAAGAGAGAAAGAACATACGTGTATTCCCTGGCAGGGGGGCAATTTTTCAGTTTAGGACATTTGAGGAAGAAAAGTGTCCTCAAACAAAGACTAGTCAAGTGCAAAGAGCTGTGTGAGAACCCTAGATCTCTAACAGGACAAGAAAAGCAGTCATCAGGAAGGGAAATGAGTCCAGAAGAAAGGCAGGGACTTGTCTGATACAAACTTCAATATCTTGTTTCACTGAACACTAGCTCCACTCCCCTCATTTTCCCTGCTGGTAGAAAGCTGTCAGTTCATAGTGTTACAGTCCTCCAGAGTCTTTTTGTTTACTCAGGCAAGGCCAACAAAGAAACAGGTCAAGATGAATGAAGGGGTGTGAAAGGACGGGATGGATGAACAAAGGCTCCTGACAAGCAGCTGCTGCTTCTCACTTCCGTCGTGTCTGACTCTGTGACCCCATGGACCGTAGCCCACCAGGCTTCTCTGTCTATGGGATTCTTCAAGCAAGAATACTGGAGTGGGCTGCCATTTCCTCCTCACAAATAGCTAATTGGTGCTTATAAAAGCACAGCAGTTTCCCATTAGAAAAATCACATGCCCAGCAGTGGTTACCGAAGATTTTTAGGGCTTTCAGAATCATGCCAGGTCATCCTGGTCTAGGTAACCCCAAAGCCCCATGGATAATCATCAAAGGCTGCCTATTTCAAACACAATTTACCAGCGACCATGCCCATGTCTTTGGTCTTCCCTGGAGGAGACCCAGGTTCAATCCTCGGTTCGGGAAGATCCCCTGGAGAAAGAAAAGGCAACCTCCTCCAGTATTTTTGCCTAGAAAATCCCATGGACAGAGAAGCCTGGTGGGCTACAGTCCATGGGGTCACAAAGAGTCAGACTCGACTTAGAGACCAAACCACCACCACATGCCCGTGTCTTAGTTCTAATTATATCTTCTTATTATAGACAAGAAACCCATACCCACTGTTGCAGATTTCCTTGAAAGTGAAAGTGTTAGCCGCCCAGTCGAGTCTGACTCTGTGTGACCCCAAGGACTGTATCCCTCCAGGCTGCTTTGTCCATGGAATTCTCCTGGCAAGAGTACTAGAGTGCATTGCCATTTCCTTCCTCAGGGGATCTTCCCAATCCAGGGATTGAACCCACGTCGTTTACACTTCCTGCATGGGCAGGTCGGTTCTTTACCACTAGCGCTACCTGGGAAGGGCAGATTTCCTGAGTGACAGCCAAAAGCAGAAGCTGGGTCACCTGTTTCCCAAGCCCAGGATTCCTTTCACCAATGTCATTCAGCAAGGCAGAAAGTAGGGTGGGTAAAAGCAAAGATTCCAGGGCCACATGTATCTGCAGTCAAATCTTGATTCTAAAATGTATTAACTGCATGGCATTGAATAAGTTACTTAACCACTCTGCCCAGGCATACCAATTAGTAAAACAAGGATGATAGTGCTGATGATGATAAAACAAAATTGACAGTGTTTTACCCTGCAGTATCAAAAAAATGGATTAACTTTTAGCTACAAAAGATTTCGGTGGAGTGTGTTAGTTGCTCAGTCGTGTTCAACTATTTGTGACCCCATGGACTGTACCCAGCCAGGGTCCTCTGTCCATGGAGCTCTCCAGGCAAGACTACTGGAGTGGGTAGCCTTTCCAGGTTTTACACACAGTAAATAACATAGATTGTTCGTTATTATTGCTTCCTTAAGGGCATTGTATGTTATAATATTCAAGCAGCACAAAACAGAATTCATTATCTAAAAGAAAAGTAAAAATATTTTGGGCTTCCCAGGTGACTCAGACACTTAAAAATAAATAAAAATGTTTTTTTAAAAAGAATTCATTATCTATGGCATGGCTCTCAAATTTGTCTTCCAAGAAATTCCAAGAAAATCTAAAACTTCTCATGTTCTTGATCGTGAAAACAAGACTGGTGATCATCTGTTTGGGCTTCACAGCACAGCGATATGAAGACAAATAAAAAGCTCTTTTCGGTTCTTAGATCTAACTATTCTGTACTTTCTTGTCTGACCCAGTGCACTAGATTAAATAATGTCTCCCCCAAGTCAGTGTCATTCCAAGAACTGCACAATGTGACCTGATCCAGAAATAGGGTTGCTGGAAACGTAATTGGTTTAGATGCAGTCATACTGGAGGAGTGTGGGTCCCAAATGCAATATAACTGGTGTTCCTATAAGAAAAGGAGAGACGACATGGAGACAGAGTCAGACAAGTGGAGAAGATGGAAATGAGATTGGAGTGATGCACCTACAGGCCAGGAAACATCAGAAGTGAAAAGAAAGCCATCAGCCCGATTCTTCCCTAGGGCTTTCAGAGAAAACATGGTGTTTCTAACCCCATAATGGTGGACTTCTCGCCTCCAGAAGTGTTACAGAATAAATATGTGCTGTTTTAAGCCCCTGAAAGTGTTAGTCACTCAGTTATGTCCAACTCCTTGTGACCCCATGGACCACAGCCCTCCAGGCTCCTCTTTCCAGGCAAGAATGCTCCAGGCAAGAATACTGGAGTGGGCTCCATTCCCTTCTCCAGAGGATGTTCCCACCCCAGGGATCGAACCCATGTCTCCTGAATTGCAGGCAGATTCTGTACCGCCTGAGCTACCTGGGAAGCCCTGTTCATTTTTGGTAATTCATAAGGTAGCCATGGGAAACCAATATAACTCAACCTCCCTTCTGGACCACACAGCAGTAGACCACCAGTGTGAGGGGCTTCCCTGTTGGCTCCGCAGTAAAGAACCCACCTACCAATGTGGGAGATGCGAGTTCTATCCCAGGGGCTACCCCACTCCAGTACTCTTGGCTGGGAAACCCCACGGACAGAGAGGGCTGTTGAATAAGAGCACTGGGAGCCTTGAAAGCCAAGTTGAGATGATTTAATTTTTACATGAAATTCATCCATATCAACCTATCTTCAACAGCCCAGGTGCTTCATTCCAACATTTATGTTTCCTAATTGAAGCCTTTGTGAAATACTGTTACAAGCTGTTTTGCAGAAGGATTGCAGGGGAAGGGGGACACATGACATAATCCCACCTGTGAGTGGTGAGAAGAGCAGGCTTGGGCTGAGGAGGAGGCTGAACTCCAACGCAATTGCAACTGAGGTCCAGATGACCCTACATGGACTTCTGGAGTTGGAATGCCCCCCCTTTGGGGTTTTCCCAACTGGGCCAGGCACTGGACCCCCACATAGACCAGCTGTTGGATGCAGGCTCACACAGAGAAGCCAGGGCTTTGGTCAAAGCAACTTCTACCAGCTCTAGGCAATTTCTGGTGATGGACACAGCTGTGAGCCAATGGGGAATCAGCATCTCTCCAAGGGGATTTAGGAGGTGCCTCACAGCATCTCCCACATGCACAGGTGGATGTCTTTCTGTCTAACCCTCATCTGTTATTAGAATGTGGCCATGTGTAATTCCACACCTGGACTTGGGGAACGAATCCATTAGATGCTCTGAAGTCAAGTACATAGTGACAGGCCTGAGAAGTCTGAGTTGCATTCTTATTCATTTCCCTCTCTCACCCACACACTTTCCATTTCCATGAATTACAACTCTTAAAGTCAAATTATAGAATGGCTTCTAATCACATTTAGACCGTGGTGGGGATTTCATCTCCTTTTTCTAGTTATCCATGGACAAAGGAAAATCACCTGACCCTACCCGGAAATCACCATTTATTCGTTCACTTACCCATTTATTGGTGAGACAACATACATACATAACACCTATTCCATACTAAAGAAGACACTGGGTGTAAAAAAGTGAATGAGGAGGGATGGGAACTGATTGAGACTTCACCCTCCAATGCAGGGGGTCCAGGTTCAATTCCTGATTGAGGAGCTAAGTAAGATCCCACCTGCCTCACCGCCAAAAAACCGAAAAGCCTAAACCAGAGGCAATACTGTAACAAATTCAATAGAGCCTTTAAAAATGATCCACATCCAAAAAAATCTTTAAAAAAAAGAGTAGCAATGGAAACATAGATTCTAAGCATATATATAGATAGCTAGTGGGAACTTGCGGCATGACTCAAGGAACTGAAACTGGGATTCTCTGACAATCTAGAGGCGTGGGAGGGAGTGGGAAGTGGGAAAGAGGCCCGAGGGAGGGGACATATGTGTACCCAAGACTGATCCATGTTGATGTATGTCAGAAACCAACACAATATTGTAACTATTCTTCGGTTAAAAATAAATGTTAAAAAGGCGTTAAAAAATCTTTAAAAATAATGAATGAGGAGGCTGTCAAAGGCTTACACTGATGGTGAGGAGTCGGCCTCCCTTATGATGAGGAATTTGGATTTTTTTAAAACATGATGATGGGTAATGGGCAGATGATTTGAATAGGCTGGGGTTATCTGAAATATCTCTCTGTGAGTGGTAAAGAGGATGGATAGCTGGGGAGTCCACAATACAGGGCGAGCGGCTGGCAGGCAGCGCTTGTCAACACACAGTTGAGTCACTCTTCAAACCTCAGCTGAGTCACTCTTCAAACCTCAGCTGAGTCACCCATCTTCTGTCCTACCTCTGACTAAGACCCTCCTGGCCATCCCAGGAGTCAGCAACACTGCCAAGGAGCCTGTCAACAGCCTGTTTGGGTGGGAGTGTTCACATTAGCCTCCTAAGCCACAAGCAGCCCCCAGGGACCCAGTCATAAGTTTTAGCATATGCAAATACACCATGCATGTGACCCCCAAGTCACAAACTCTCAGTGTAAAGCACACAGCTGTCCACGTAGGCTGAGTGACGTAAAAAAGAAGCCTACAAAGGATGCCTCATTCCACTTTGGCTTTTCCTCTCAACAGTCTCCACAGCTTTGGGCCAGTCCAAAGACATTAAGAAAATCTCTCAGTGGGTGAGACCTCCACATTAAATACAAATTATGGATCAGAGCATATAACCTAGCAGTAGAGGCTATGTTTCAAAAGAAGAAAAATAAATCAGGAGAATTTTTTTTTCAACATTCGTCAACTATAGACCTGAAAATAGAAGGGAAAATATCATAGTATTAATAATTATTAGAAGGTGAGAGTTTATATGCTTCAATGTTGTTCCAACATAAATGTCACTGTAAGAAATGATATTTCATTTCAATACTAACAAATCAGATACTTAGTGTGCTGAGAGAAATGATTGGAACTATTTTAAAGCTGCATTAACCAGAGAAACTGCAAAAATACTTATATTCTGATGAAGGAAGGATGGAATGCCCCTCATGGGGATATTTAAGCACCCTCCATCTTTGGATAAATGGTAATGCTAAACAAAAAAAAATGGAAAGATGACCTTAGAATAATAACCTCGGGACTCAACTGGGATTCAGCTTCTCAAAGTACAAAAATCATTTGCAGTATGCTCAGGATGGAAATTTCTATACAGCTTTATAGCTCATAGATTTCATTATATACCTCAGACAAAAATCACTGAAACACCCAACTCTGGGCTAACTTCCTCTCCCCAGGGTGCCCCCCCCCAATATGTAAAATTACTCACCGTCCTCTTGTGCAGTCTGCAATTCTGCTCAGTTACACAACAACATTTGTAAGAACAGAAAAACAAAGGGAAAGGGAAAACCAACCCTTTCAGAGAGGTGTTTCATATGCAGAATAGGATCTTAAAAGCAAAGCCAGGTCTGGCACTGTTAGGACTTTTCTCTAAGCCAATTCCTTTTCCATCCTTCCTTATAGAGACTCCATGCAAAGGCCATGTGGAAAATTTCACAGGACAAATGCTGAGTCCATATCTGAAAGCCATCCCACTGGGCAAGCTTCTTTCACTGTTTGTCATTTCCAACCGCCACCGTGTATGTTGCCTGAAAGATGGAGTGTTGGTGAGGGCCTGAACCTATGAGTCATTTAGTTTTCAAACAACAGCTCCGAGGGCCTTTGAGTGTCTGGTTGATTTATTGTGAATGGCACTGATACTTATGTGACTAGAAGCTGTTAGCCTGAATTGGTGCTTGGAGAAACAAAGTCAATGAAAGTCACCAATCCAATAAATCTGTGAGGGATGCATGGAGTTGTCTTTTAAACAAGTGACTGGCCCGTTTCCATCGAGAAGCATTCAGCAAGAGAGGCACAAGTCTAATAAGCATAACGTCTTGAGTCACAATAGCCCAGGCTTTTTTTTTTTCCAATCCTATGGGTTTTGAATGTCAAGAGAGTGAACATAATCCTAATGCAATAACCCCCCAAGTACATTTGTTTATGTATTTTCTTTTGACCTTTACAAAAATGTTGCCTAGCAGGAAGGAGCCTGAGGCTGTTCTCAGTCGCTCAGTCGTGTCTGACTCTTAGTGACCCCATGCACTGGAGCCCGCCAGGCTCCTGTGTTCATGGGATTCTCCAGGCAAGAATACTGCAGTGGGCTGCCATTTCCTCCTCCAGGGTTATCAGGAAGGAGAGGAATCTTTTATAGTATCTGCATTTCATACATGAAACATAGAGGTTTATAGAGGCAAGCACTGTACAACACTGCCATTAGCTGGAAGAGTGAGGTCTTTACTCTGAATTGGATTGATATTTATAAATAAAGATTAACTCATTCTCATCGTTTATTAATTCAGTAATAACAACAATTCTTTCAGGCCACTGTTTATAGACAAACTGACGATTTAACAGAATTGATAGGTCAAACTGGTTAGTCAGGAGCCCTATGTTGAAAAATATCTCTGAGCAGATGGGAAGTTAGATAATGTTCATCACCCACCTGTCACTCCCTGAACTGCCTTTGATGGCTAACAGATTTCTACAAGCACCGGATCATGGAGACGCCAAGTGCTTCCTAATGGTTCCAGGAGAGGATCAAAGCCAACGTGGTGGGCTTTAACGCTGGCAAGGTCCAGGAATCCTTAGGGTTCAATAGAAGTTACCCAGGAGTAGTCTGTCATCTTGCCTAACACATAAAAAAAAGAGCCCTGGCACTGTCACCATGCCCCTTTTTTATGCTCCTCTAGCAGGGACGGGGGAGCCTGGTGGGCTGCCGTCTATGGGGTCGCAGAGTCAGACACGACTGAAGTGACTTTGCAGCAGCAGCAGCAGCGGGGCAGTGGGACAGGCAGCTCTCAGAGCTACCCAGCTGCTCATACAGACAATACAGCTGCAGGAAGAGTATGATTCATTCCAGCCCTTTCCTTCACCGTTGAGACATGAGTCCCAGGCCCACTCATCTCGGGGAGACCCGCATTGGGCACACACTTCTGTCTGCTCTGCAACAGCAGGATAACAGAGAGCCGCTGAACACAAAAGACAGAGAAACACCAACCACATATGTTCGACAACATCGACGCCCTGAGCTGTGCCTTTTCCTGATGATGCATCGGGGACTGGTCTGTGTGTTGCAAAAGGAAAGAAAATGTTCTCATACATAAAACAGGGCCAGGAAGAGGTTCCATGAAAGGCAGGGGTGCCTGTCTGAGGTGGCTCCCTACCACTTGCCGGAGAGGGCAGATGATTGAAATACCAAATCAGCAGGCAGCCACAGATTGCTTCCAGGATCAACACAGATTGTGCTGCCAGGGAAAGCATTCATTGAACTAGTTCTTCTGCAAGATCAAGGGTGCTAGGCCAGACTTTCTGGAGACTTCTTCCTCTTTCAGACTAGACAGAAGGATCAATGGGTATGCAATAGCTCTCGATCACAGTGCATTGCTGCTGGACAGAAAGCAGAGGTATCCCACAGCCTCACATACCTGATAGGGACCCTGGTTGCAACCACAGTAGCTGCTCTCCATGGTGTAGCTTCTGGACACGCCCATCTCTCTCCACACCACTACCCGGGCTGTGGAGGCCCGAGATTTCTCCACAAGGAAGCTGCAACTGCTCATGGTAAACGCTGGTGCGAGTTTATCAAGGATTTTGGGAAGAGTCTACAATTAAGAAAATCAAATTATGGGGAGTTGTAGAGGATTGTATTTAGGCATCATTTAAAAAAAATAATAACTTCTTAGTATTAAGCATTTGAATATATCAAACACTTAATATATGCAACTGTAAATCTTATATCAGTCCTAAGTATTGAGTACCAATTTTTAAATCCTTTCCTGTAGTTATTGTTACTGTTTAGTTGCTAAGTCATGTCTGACTCTTTGTGACCCCACTGACTATATAGCTCACCAGGCTCCTCTGTCCATGGGATTCTCCAGGCAAGAATACTGGAGTGGGCTTCCGTATCTTTCTCCAGGAGATCTTCCTAACCCAGGGATCCTACCTGGGTCTCCAACATTGGCAGGCAGATTCTTATCCACTGTGCCACTTGGGAAGCCCCTTTTTTTTTCATTTTAAAGATGAGGAAACTAAAGCTTTAAAAACTCAGAAAGAATTAGCTTAAGTTCAACTATGAAGTGGGTGGGATGGGATCCAAATGCCAACATGGCCAACTCCAAAAACTATGATCTTTCAACCTCATCTTCCTGCATCACTATGAACCAATGTTGCAACATGTACGCAGCCTCATACATTACGGTGCTGAGCCCCATGGGAAGCCACAGACTTCACAGGGACCTGAAATTTAGAGAGTGGCTCAACCCAGACTCCCTGTTTTCTGGCTGGATTTTCACTTATCTAAGACATACGGACCACTGGTGCTTCTTAAGCAGGAACACATATAAAGTTACTTTGTTTCCTGAAAGAGTATAACTGCCAAAATGAACTTTTCAATCTCATCTTCTGATCTATAAATCTGAAGTTGGGGCAATTATAAAACTTATAAAAATCCATACCCCTTGGATTCGTACATACCATGTGAGATCACTTAATTTCCATTTAAAGGTAACTGTATGTCCTGCGCATGTGAGCAGTCGTTTTAGTCACGTCCGACTCTCTGCAACCCCATGGACTGTACCCACCAGATTACTCTGTCATTGGGATTTTCCAGGCAAGAATACCAGAGCAGGTTGCCCTTTCCAATTTCAGGGGACCTTCCTGACCCAGAGATCGAACCTGCGCCTCTTGCCTCTCCTGCATTGGGAGGCAGGTTCTTTACCACCATACCGCCAGGGAAGCCAGAAGGCATCGATAGACCCTAGTCTATCTACAGAGAGGGGACGACTAGTCCCTGGACCTTCCCGGACCCCAAGGATGGCATCCAGAGTTGATAGTATACCAATAATACACTTGGACAGTTCAGAAATTTTATGATATGAACGCAGAGGGTTCTCTCACTTCAGTGTTAGCAAAATCTCCAAAAATTAGCACATAGTAAAAAAAAGTATATAGATTAGATAAGAAATGGTATGATGTCAGTCTTTGGACAAATTCCTGGGAGAAGGTGGAGAAGCAGAACAAATGGATAAGAATGTGAATTAAGGAACTATTTTTCAAGAAATGCAGTTTTTGTTTGTTTCTAGAACATTGAGCAAATCTCTTAATATCTCTGGTTCTTGCTGTCCCCATGCTTAACATAGCTATTATATTAATATAAGGATTAATATAACTAATTATAAAAACATTTGACATCAGTATATATTAATGTGTTTATTAATGTAATCTACTATGATCTCTAAGTTCCTACATAGGCTCCAGACCTATAGCATCATAATTTTAAGGGAAATGACGTGTTAATGTTATCCTCAGAGTTTCTCCAATTCCTCCTAATTGATTTCATCTATCTACTCTTGGGGGCTTCCCTGGTAGTTCAGCTGGTAAAGAATCCTCTTGTAATTCAGGAGACTACAGTTCAATCCTTGGGTCAGGAAGATGCACTGGAGAAGGGATAAGCTACCCACTCCAGTATTCCTGGGCTTCCCTAGTGGCTCAGATGGTAAGAATCCACTTGTAATGAGGGAGACTTGGGTCCAATCCCTGGATTGGGAAGATCCCTTAGAGGAGGGAATGGCTACCCACTTCAGTATTCTGGCCTGGAGAATTCCGTGAATAGAGGAGCCTGGCAGGCTCCAATCCATGCAGTCACAGGGTTGGGCACGACAGGGAGACTTTCACGTGCTCACTCATCCACTCCTGGGGCTTCCCAGGTGGCAGTAGTAGTAAAGACTCCTCCTGCGAAAGTTGGAGACACAGGAGACGTGGGCTCGATGTTGGATTGGAAGATCACCTGGAGCAGGAAATATCTGCTCACTCCTGCATTCTTGCCTGAAAATTCCATGGACAGAGGAGCCTGGTGGGCTACAGTCCATGTGGCTGAAAGTCATACACGACTTAGTACCCATTTTTCTTGTCCCTCTTTTCCCATGATCCCTCACACTGTTTTTTTCCTTCAAAGTGTTCATCATAATTTTCTGTATGTAACTAGTTGCTTATTTTCAATCTCTCCTGAAGCCTAGAAGTTCCATGAGAGCAGGTCTGTATCTTCTCTGCACATGGATCAGTGCTGCTTATAGGGAGTACTTCATAAACTATTCACTGGAAAAAAATAGAATCTGCTTATCTAAGCTTTTTAATGACTGCTTAAATAGACATAAAGAGAACATTTCTAGTTTTGAGTCTGTACAATACTGTATTGAAAACTATAGCTTGGTATAGTCTGAAGTCAGGGAATCTGATCCCTCTAGCTATGTTTTTCTTTCTCAAGATTGCTTTGGCTATTTGTGGTCATTTTTGTTTCCATCAGTTCAGTTCAGTTCATTTCAGTTGCTCAGTCGTGTCCAACTCTTTGTGAGCCCATGAACCACAGCATGCCAGGCCTCCCTGTCCATCACCAACTCACGGAGTCTACCCAAACCCATGTCCATCAAGTCAGTAATGCCATCCAACCATTCTCATCCTCTGTTGTCCCCTTCTCCTCCTGCCCTCAATCTTTCCCAGCATCAGGGTGTTTTCCAATGAGTCAGCTCTTTGCATCAGGTGGCCAAAGTATTGGAGTTTCAGCTTCAGCATCAGTCCTTCCAATGAACACCCAGGACTGATCTCCTTTAGGATGGACTAGTTGGATCTCCTTGCAGTCCAAGGGACTCTCAAGAGTCTTCTCCAACACCACAGTTCAAAAGCATCACTTCTTCAGCACTCAGCTTTCTTTATAGTCCAACTCTCACATCCATACATGACCACTGGAAAAACCATAGCCTTGACTAGACGAACTTTTGTTGACAAAGTAAGGCCTCTGCTTTTTAATATAGTGTCTAGGTAGGTCATAACTTTCCTTCCAAGGAGTAAGCGTCTTTTAATTCCATGGCTGCAATCACCATCTGCAGTGATTTTGGAGCCCAGAAAAATAAAGTCAGCTACTGTTTCCACTGTTTCCATACAAATTGTAAAATGTTTTGTTCTAGTTCTGTGAAAAAAGCCATTGGTAATTTGATAGGGATTGCATTGAATCTGTAGATTGCTTTTGAGTAGTATAGTCATTTTCACAATATTGATTCTTCCAATCCTAGAACATGGTATATCACCCCATCTTTTTGTGTCATCGTTGATTTCTTTCATCAGCATCTTTTAGTTTCCTGAATACAGCTGTTTTGCCTCCTTAGGTAGGTTTATTCTATCAACTAAAGTGTTTGAGAATACTTGAATATAATTTCAATTTATCAGTGCTTTGCCTTGTTGCAAAAAGTTTAATCTGACATCATTTAAATGATCTCTCCTTTCTTAAATTAAGTGACTCTTCTTTTCTTAGCTAGTATAATCTCTCTCCAAAAAATCACACACTCTATTAATGGCATGAATTTGGAAAACTCCATAATCTATGATCCCTTTACTGGAGCCTTGGAGCCTGGAAGATGTGAAATTTATGAAGTTCAATGGGAACATCCTTTTACACTTCTACAGTGGCAATTTATCCATTCATTAAATAATGGGTGCCACACCATCTCATTCACAGTAAAGTCTTTCTATTTCCCTTTTGATTTTATGCAGATGGATCTAGGTCAGGGTGAGCAATGAAGATGATGATAGCTAGGATAGCTGGAGGTGGTTTGATATGTTTTGTTTTTAAATGATTAGGAAATTGATGAACTCTACACATGAATTGACCCACTGGAGACTTATTGCGGTGATTCCTAGCATCCCCCAGCTTGAGTGAGGAAAGAAGGCTTGGAACATTCAACTCTTCCCCTGACACTTTCTCTGTGTCTTAAACCTAATTTCAGTTTCCAAAACATTGATATTGTAATAGCTTTTCACTGAATGCTAACTATACATTCTGCATTCATTAATTCATTTAATCATCACAAGTATTGGGGGTAAGTTTTATTGTGTGTGTGTTCTCAGTCATGTCTGACTCTTCGACCCATGGCCTGTAGCCCACCAGAATCCTCTGTCCATGGAATTTTTCCAGGCAAGAATACTGAAGTGGGTTGCCATTTCCTCCTCTAGGGCATCTTCCTGACACAAGGATAGAACCTGCATCTCTTATGTCTCCTGCATTGGCAGATGGATTCTTTACCACTGTGCCACCTAGGAAATGATGCAAGTTTTATCATTATCTATGAATATTGTTAACTTTTTCTTGGAAAAAGAGAGCAAAAATTCGTGGTGATTCTATATTTAAGGCTGGATAGTATAGATTCTTTAATTTAAGATGTACTACTCATAGGAGATAATTTTATATAGGTCAGCATGACCTGATAAGATGAAATGTTTTAATCCAAGCTAGTTTCCTAAGTAAGATTATGCAGTTAAGCTTCTTGAGGTTTATCACAAGTACTCTGGTTGAGCCTTAGAGCAAATAGGACATGGGAGATAAGCTGCTGTTTCTGCATTAACAGCCTTAGGGGAATTCTAGTGATCAATAGCAGTTATGCTTCTATAGGCACAAATGAAGAGGGGGGAACAATTCAGGACACAGGGGAAGTATTTTCAGGTGAGACAGAAGCTTGGTGGGTTTTTTCCCCCTTTTCATACTCACTAACTCTGAAGGTATTTCATATTCAGTAAATTCATATATCTAGAATAATAAGTGGTTGAAAGTGAAAGTGTAGTCTCTCAGTTGTGAAAGACTCTCTGCGGCACCATGGACTGTAGCCCGCCAGGCTCCTCTGTCAATGGAATTTTCTAGGCAAGAATACTGGAGTGGGACTTGAACCTGGGTCTCCTGCATGGCAAGCAGATTCTTTACTATCTAAGCCACAAGGGACACCCCTAAGAAGAGGTTGGTACCATCATAATTGTGATATCATAATTGCAGTAAGAACTATATATATTGGTTCTTCATTCCCAGTTCTGACATGAGATTCCTAAAACATTTGTAAATTCCTATGTGATAAGAATGGTAGGAGCATATTTTCTTCTAATAAGGTGACTCTGGGTGAGTTCCTGAATCGCTCCTGGATCAGGGCTGATCACTACTTCTCTGTGAAAGAGAGAAAGGTTAGAGATGGAGTTAATAAATGATCAAGCCCATGTGAAGAAGTTTCCATAAAATCCAAATAGAATGCAAGTTGGGGAGCTTCCAGGTTGGTGAATTCTTCCATACACTGGAAAGTAATGCATCCCCAGTGCAGGTCCACACTTACAGAAACTTGGGACCCTCTCATATCTATATATCTTTTTAAATGGCTGTTTATCTTGTTAGTGACAGTTTGCCACTTGCCATCCAGTTCTACAAGGATTAAATCATGAGCTACTGCAATTTTATGAACTCAATTATTGTATCTCTTCATATCTACAAAAGCACTAAAATTCTTCATGGTGACGATTCTTCTCATGACTAGCAGAAAACTTCTGCAAAAAAAAAAAAGATGTTTGATTGTATGTATGAAATATCAATAACCTCAGATATGCGAATGACACCACCCTTATGGCAGAAAGTGAAGAGGAACTAAAAAGCCTCTTGATGAAAGTGAAAGAGGAGAGGGAAAAAGTTGGCTTAAAGCTCAATATTCAGAAAACGAAGATCATGGCATCCGGTCCCATCACTCCATGGGAAATAGATGGGGAAACAGTGGAAACAGTGTCAGACTTTATTTTGGGGGGTTCCAAAATCACTGCAGATGGTGATTGCAGCCATGAAATTAAAAGACGCTTACTCCTTGGAAGAAAAGTTATGACCAACCTAGATAGCATATTCAAAAACAGAGACATTACTTTGCCGACTAAGGTCCATCTAGTCAAGGCTATGGTTTTTCCAGTGGTCATGTATGGATGTGAGAGTCGGCCTGTGAAGAAGGCTGAGTGCCGAAGAATTGATGCTTTTGAAGTGTGGTGTTGGAGAAGACTCTTGAGAGTCCCTTGGACTGCAAGGAGATCCAACCAGTCCATTCTGAAGGAGATCAACCCTGGGATTTCTTTGGAAGGAATGATGCTAAAGCTGAAACTCCAGTACTTTGGCCACCTGATGTGAAGAGTTGACTCATTGGAAAAGACTTTGATGCCGGGAGGGATTGGAGGCAGGAGGAGAAGGGTATGACAGAGGATGAGATGGCTGGATGGCATCACTGACTCAATGAACGCAAGTCTGAGTGAACTCCGGGAGTTGGTGATGGACAGGGAGGCTTGGCGTGCTGTGATTCATGGGGTTGCAAAGAGTCAGACACGACTGAGCGACTGAACTGAAATGAACTGAAAATCACATATATGCTGACTTTCCCTCTTGCCTCTCTGGAGCAGTTTTGCGGAATTAACTGGGTTGCTGTCTCCCAAGCTATAGTCCTCATTTTGTCCTCAATGAAACTTAACTGGAGACTCTCACTTTGTGCACTGTTCTAAGTCAAAAACCTGTATCCTTTAGCATATCCTTAACTAAACTGGGAAATGTGAGTAAGTGTTCCTTTGAATACTATGAACTATTCTAGGAAATAATCAGACCCAAAGGGGAGGAGATCATGGAAACCCTTGATTTGTAGCCGAGTCAGACAGGAGTTGTGGATAACCTGGGGACCGACCACTTGCAATTGGCATCTGAAGTGAGGGGATGTCTCCTGGAACTGAGCCCTTAACCTGGGAGATCTGATGTTATCTCCAGGTAGACAGTGTTAGCACCCAGTGAAACTGTGAGACACTCAGGTGTTGTCACAGAACTGCCTGGTGGAGGGGAAAATGCAAATATCTGATCCTCAGCAGTGTCAGAAATGGGCTTCCCAGGTGGCACAGTGGTAAAGGATCTGCCTGCCAGTGCAGAAGATGCGGGAGACATGGGTTCGATCCCTGGGTCAGGAAGATTCCACGGAGAAGGAAATGGCAACCCACTCCAGTATTCTTGCCTGGGAAATCCCATGGACAGAGGAGCCTGGCAGGCTAGAGACCATGGGGTCACAAAGAGTGGACATGACTTAGCAACTAAAGCAACAGTGTGAGAAATGAAGCATTCTGTGTAAAAGGAAAGGAGAAAGACAGAGGAGGAGAACCAGGTTTTTCCAACACAGTCATGTTTTCCTTTTCCTGTATAAATTTGAAAGAGAGGTCAATTTTTATTTTTATTTTTTTGATACCTTGACCTCTTCTACGTCTTCCTAATACCCAGTAAGCAGCAGCTTGTCCACTTTATCCCAACAGGAAGATGTCCTTCCTTCCCGCCTCCTTAACCTCATCTGGCTTCAGTGTGGGGATAGCTGACCTCTAGCTACTGGAACCCAGAAAAATAGAGAATTAGGTTCAGTGGATCACTGTCTACTTTTTATAGCATGCTCACACAGAGGAATGTGGATGGTGAAATGCCTTAATTTTTTTCATCCCTTCATATTTATTTAAGATCCTTTCCAATTCAGTATCATTTCGTTCCTTCCTAAATATGTAACAGGGGCAGTATTTTCATTATCCACAGGTGACAGAATGGTGATTCAGAGAGGTGATGTTAATGGATCATAGTCACACAGTAATAGTTACAGAGTCAGGAATTAAAATGAGGTTTCCTATCTCCAATTCTATGCACTATATCACATCATACAGAAAAAAAAAAAAAATTGAGAGTAGCCAGGCAGGAAGCCATTATTCATCAAAAGTGAGGAAAAGCTACACATGCCTTCAACCTGCTTGTACTATAATCCTATAGTTAAAATAATAAAAATTCTTATTCAGGAAAATAATGGTTGCGACATGTCTCAAAGGCGAGAATCTGGACATAAAATTTTTGATGTCATCCCCCTAATGACTTACCCGGTAGCTGACATCTTCCGAGAGATTTGATGTGCCTACAGTAGCCTCTGCTTGCCACAAGGTCTCTTTGATGCTACAGCCATAAAGGAACACATTCTTCTTTTGGGAGTGGCCATGGAAATCACAGAAGACCTGCAATGACCAAACAAAGGAGAAACTAAATCTGCTAGTTTCTTATATGCTTAAAATGTCAACTTTCTTAGGTAGATACTGTTTACTTAGCAGAACCAGACACATGGGGACCACTTTTGACTTCAGCAAGAGTTCAGCAGGCAGAGTTATCAAGGAGGAAGTTAGGCTGGAAGGACCTCAGGGTCAAACAGGATGTAAAGAAATATAATTCATGTAAAGCTCTTCTGAAAAGTTTTCTTATGATGAGGGAGGAGACAGGGTCCAAACTGGAAGAGGAGATAAGAAATAACCTTTAAGAAATATCAATTTATACCTTCCATTCAGTTTTTGATTGATTTTTTTTTTACATTGAGTTTCATAAGCAGTTTGTACAGTTTGGAAATAAATCCTTTGTCAGTTGCTTTGTTTGCAAGTATTTTCTCCCATTCTGAGGGTTGTCTTTTCATCTCATTTATGGTTTTCTTTGCTGTGCAAAAGATTTTACGTTTAATTAGGTCCCATTTGTTTCTTTTTCTTTCTATTTTTGTTACTCTAGGAGGTGGGTCAAAAAAGATCTTGCTGTGATTTATGTCCAAGGGTGTACTGTCTATGTTTTCCTCTAAGAGTTTTACAGTGTCAGGTTTTACATTTAGCTTTAATCCATTTTGAGTTCATTTTTGTGTATGGTGTTAGGAAGTGTTTTAAATGAGATCTTTTATATGTAGCTGGACCAATAATCTATTACTCAGAATGAAAATCAGAAAAACAAATACCATATATTAACACTTATTTGTGGCATCTAGGAAAATGTACAGATGAACCTATCTGAGGGCAGGTATAGAGATTCAGAGGTAAGGAATGGGTAGGTGGACACAGGGGAGTTGAGGGAGTGGAATGAACTGGGAGGTTGGGTTTAACATATATACACTGCCATGTGTAAGACAGAGTCAGTGGGAACCTGCTCTATAGCACACGGAGCTCAGCTCGGTGCTCTGTGCTGACCTATATGGATGGGGGGAGGCTTGCAGGGAGTCTCAAGGGGGAGGGGACATAACATTGAAAAGCAATTGTACCTCAGTTAAAAAGAAAAAAAAGAAATCAGCTTTAATAGTTTTTCCACACAAACTCTAATTAATAAATATAGAAAAAATGAAGTAAATAGAAAATCACCATTAGAACCCCTGTAATGATTGCTGGCAAGATGGATGCCAAAATTAATGAGAAAGATTTGTGGAGCAAAGGGATTATTTGCATAGTGTCAAAATCTCTCCTCCAAGATGTTAACTGCTGAAGGAAAAACAATAACTTTACCACGGAGAAATCTGGCCGACATTGCCTTCACCAAGTAACCAAGGTAAACACCACCAATAACAGATGTGCTGACAAAATTCATGTTGAAGAAAAGTTTAAAAATGACTAGCACTCTTTAAAACCACCCAGAGAGATGTTGTGGGGAGGGAGGTGGGAGGGGGGTTCATGTGTGGGAACGCATGTAAGAATTAAAGATTAAAAAATAAAATAAAATAAAATAAAATCTTTATGAACTATTGAAAAAAATAAATAAATAAATAAAAAATAAAATAAAACCATCGAGGTCATGAAAGACAAAGAATGTGTAAGGGATTCTCACAGAGGAGAAACTAAGGAAATATGAAATCTAAGTACGAAGAGGATTGTGGATTAATCTTGAAACAAACAAAAAAACTGGTCTGCAAAGCTTGTAAAATCCATATGAACTCTGTCATTTCATTTATACTAGTGTTCCAATATTAACCTTCAGTTTTGACAATTGTACTGTAATTGTGCCAAACATTAGCATTAGGAGAAAGTGGATGAATTATGTATGTGTATGCTTAGTCACTCAGTTGTGTCAGACTCTTTGCAACCCCATGGACTGCAGCCTGCCAGGCTCCTCTGTCCATGCAGTTCTCCAGGCCAGAATACTGGAGTGGGTAGCCTTTCCCTTCTCCAGGGGATCTTCCGCACCCAGCGATCGAACTCAGGTCTTCCACATTGCAGGCAGATTCTTTACCATCTGATCCACAAGGAAAGTATATATGGGTATTGCCTATTTTGGGAACTTTTCTAAAATTATTTCAAAACAGAAATGAAAAAATTATACAGCATAATATTTAGTTAAAATCTAGAATGCAAAGTTAGTTTGTTTCAACATCAAAAATAATTAAATGTGATTCACTACATTTATAGACTAAAGAAAGAACTAATATGATAATCATAATAGATGGATAAAAATGTTTGATACAATTCAATACCCATACAGGATCAAAAAGTAACAATCTTATAAGATAGGCTCAAGGATATATTGAAAAACACAGGGAATATAGCCAATATTTTGTAATAACAGTATGTGGAAAGTAATCTATAAAATTGTATAAAAATAAAAAATGTAAAAAAATATGCATTTATAGACAGAATTTCCTTAACCTAAGAACCATTACTTAAAAAACAGTTAATAGTATAATTTTTGATGAAATATTATGCTTAATCCCTGTATTTGGGAAAAGACCTGGCACTAAGATTCAATTGTAATTGATGGTATAATTGAAGAAAAAGAAAAACAAACATAAGAGAAAAAAATAGTATAAGATTTTAAAATAGTAAATAAAATTGTCTTTTATCTCCCTATATAAAGATTGCTAAATTCAGAATATAAAAAATCTATACATACAAACTATTGCAAAATTGCAGGGAAGAATGTCAACATATAAAAATCAAGTGCATTTATAAATACTATAAATGTACCTAAAAAGTCTAAAGTTTAAAACAGCATTTTATATGCCATGAAATATGAAATTACCAAATAGTCAACATTTGCTGGATCATAAAAAAACCAAGGGAATTCCAGAAAATTACTTAACTTATATTTCATTGACTACACTAAAACCTTTGACTCTGTGGATGACAAAAAACCTTGGAAAACAGTATTTAAAATAGCATAAAAGCAAAAAACTCATAAGAATAACAGACATTATTATTGGTAAAATAATACATAAATTGATCAATAGAGAAAAGTAAATATTCCAAGGAAAGTCTCACAGTCACTTGATTCATGACAGAGTTCACACACTGGTGCAGTGGGAAAGGACGGTTTTAGGAGGCTTGAATTCCCATGTAAAATATATAGAAAAATAGAAGTAAATATTTATCCTCATAATATGTTTAAAAGTATCCACATAAATTATAGATCCTAACATGGAAGATAAAATAATAAAGTCACTTGAGGATAACATAGGTTACTATGTATGACCTTGGAGTTGGGAAAGAGTTCTTAAAGATTTCTTAATGAAGATGAAAATAAGAACTAAAAATAAATAAAAACATTTAAAAAACTAGATACATTTCATTGAGAATTTCTTTTGAAGCAAAAACACCAGGAGAAATGTGAAAAGGCAAACCAAAGAGTGAAATAATATATGTGCAGTGTATATATCCAACAAATGATTCATCGAGAATGTATACACATATCAATAAGAAAAAAACAAGCAACTCAAATTTTAAACGGACAAAAAAAGAAGTTCCAAATGGCTGTTAAGCAAATGAAAATGTAATCAGCCTCTGTCAATATCAAGGAAATATTAAACCACAGTGAGATGTGACTGCACCTAATGTGTTATTAGACTCCTAACATCATGAAAAGAAAACAGCGGAAGTGAAACTCTTGAACCCAGCCTGTGGGACTATGTTGCCATATCGCTACTATAGAAAACAATCTGGCAATGTCTACTAAAGCTGAATATACACATAATCTAGAACCTGCCCAACAGAAATGCATGCATTGGGCATGAGAAGATAGCAAGAATATATTGGGTTGAACAAAAAGTTCGTTCGGGTTTTTCCGTACCATCTTAAGGAAAAAACCTAAACAGAAATTTTGGCCAACCTATACACAGCAGCACTATTTTTCATAGCCTAAATCTGTAAGCAGTAGAACTGATTAATAAATTGTGCTATAATCATTCAACAAAATACCATCCAGGATTGAGAATGGAAGAACAAGCTAGATATGAAAGAGCACAACCGTATGATTTCCTTTATATGACATTCAAAAATCATTCAGCAAAACTATTATGCTGAAAGAAGTGAGAATAATATCTGTACTTGAGGGCAGGAGGACATTACATTATGGCCTCGTGTCTGGGTTGTGTGTGGTGTTCCGTCTCTTGGTTTGCTTGACAGTCACACGCTATGTTCATTTTGTGAGAATTTATCAAGCTGTAGAGGTATATTCTGTGTACTTAACATTAAAATAGGATGCATACACACGTCTGTGTTTCAAAGAGACAGAAGTTCCAGAATTTCGTTGAGGTATTTCCTCACATTTGTTCCTTAGTTTCTAGAAATGTAGTCTTTACGTAATAAGTTAAGTACACAGGGTAGGTAACTGAAGGTGCTTGTCAAATTTGCTAATGATACAGAATTGAGACCTCAGATATGCAGATGATACCACCCTTATGGCAGAGAGTGAAGAGGAACTAAAAAGCCTCTTGATGAAAGTGAAAGAGGAGAGTGAAAAAGTTGGCTTAAAGCTCAACATTCAGAAAACGAAGATCATGGCATCTGGTCCCATCACTTCATGGGAAATAGATGGGGAAACAGTGGAAACAGTGTCAGACTTTATTTTGGGGGGCTCCAAAATCACTGCAGATGGTGACTGCAGCCATGAAATTAAAAGACACTTACTCCTTGGAAGAAAAGTTATGACCAACCTAGATAGTATATTCAAAAGCTAAGACATTACTTTGCCGACTAAGGTCCATCTAGTCAAGGTTTTTCCTGTGGTCATGTATGGATGTGAGAGTTGGACTCTGAAGAAGGCTGAGCACCGAAGAATTGATGCTTTTGAACTGTGGTGTTGGAGAAGACTCTTGAGAGTTCCTTGGACTGCAAGGAGATCCAACCAGTCCATTCTGAAGGAGATGAACCCTGGGATTTCTTTGGAAGGAATGACGCTAAAGCTGAAACTCCAGTACTTTGGCCACCTCATGTGCAGAGTTGACTCATTGGAGAAGACTCTGATGCCAGGAGGGTTTGGGGCAGGAGGAGAAGGGGATGACAGAGGATGAGATGGCTGGATGGCATCACGGACTCGATGGACGTGAGTCTGAGTGAACTCCGGGAGTTGGTGATGAACAGGGAGGCCTGGCATGCTGCAATTCATGGGGTCGCAAAGAGTTGGACACGACTGAGCGACTGAACTGAACTGAACTGAACTGAGGGGAGAATGGGATTCTTAGTTGGTGCTAGTGGTAAAGAACCTGCCTGCAAATGAAGGAGACATAAGAGACATGGGTTCAATCCCTGGGTCAGGAAGATCCCCTGGAGGAGGGCATGGCAACCCACTCCAGTATTCTTGCCTGGAGAATCCCATGGACAGAGGAGCCTGGTGGGCTACAGTCCACGGGGTCACAAAGGGTTGGACACAACTGAAGCTGCTACACACACATGCACAGAGAGTAATAATGACCTTGGATGAATGAAAGCACGGCAAACAAGGAAGAGCGGAAATTGTAAGTGGCAAAAGGAGCCGAATTCGTGGAAATTGAAATGCTTAAAGTAGAATAAATGCAGCTCCTACAATTAGATGAAAACAGTGGCAAAAGGAAAGAGACATTCAGCTTAGCAGTAGGTTTTAAATGACAGTTTGCTCAAAATGAACCAGTAGCCATGGATGTCAAAATTAATCATAAATTGCTTCTGGAGAAGTTAAAGTGGTCATACATTAGGAGAGCAATCAGTCTGATGTACCTCACTACTGGTCAATTTATATCTAATACAGTGTTTTTCACTTCTGAGTGTAGCATTTTAAAACAAGCTAGGATGCCTCAGTAAATTGAAATCAGAAAGTCAGGGAAATGGGAATGTTTATAAACACAGATCAGGCTTCCCAGGTGGTACTAGCGGTAAAGAATCCACCTGCCAGTCCATGAGATATAAGAGACCTGGGTTTCAGTTCCTGGGTCAGGAAGATGCCCTGGAGGAGGGCATAGCAACCCATTCCAGTATTCTTGCCTGGACAGTCCCATGGACAGAGAGCCTGGTGGGCTACGACTGAAGGGACTTAGCATTAATACACACATAAACACAGATCAACTAACAACACTGGAGATGCTTACTTACCCTAGGGGGGAAAAGGGTCAGTAGGGTCTAGAGTAGCCCTCCAAATTTATAAATTCTCCCATCTGAAGCATGAATAAATATGCTTGCTATCATTTCAAATGGCAGAGGAAGGCAAAAGGGAGGAGAATATGTACCATGGAACTAGATTTCAGTTGTTGAATATTTATTATCAGCAAGAAATAACTTTCAGTGGCTATAGATGTCCTGCAACGCAGTGTCACGCTTTTAAAAACTTCTGTTCTCTGGAAATATTTTAGCTAAGGCCAGATAAATTGCTATCAACAATGTTGTTGGTTGAGAAGTTAGATGAGACGAGCCTGTTTTCTGGTATCTGATCAAGTCCTTTAGTTTACTGATTGAATAAGAAGCTGTTGACACCAGGAATGACCTGGAACATGCAGGGTGCATGCATGGAGCCATAAATAAACACACATATGTAAGAAAGATAAAAAGGGCAAATAGGTAGATGGTCTCAGTCATAATGGGAGAAGATGAAAGCTAATTCTTGAAGAGTAGGTCAGAACTGATAAGGTGTGGTAGTTGATGGGCTATGTAAGCAGGGAAGAATGCAGAGATGTCAGGACCGATATCTGGAGTCAAGGTGGTTGGGGTCATCCGTGAGGTGAGAGTTTTAAGAACTAAAGGACTTGAAGATATTCTTGATAAATTAACCTTCTTTCTCTTCTCCCCCCTCTCTCTTAATTGTAAATAAGAGGAAGCTACTGGGCTTCCCTGGTAGCTCAGATGGTGAAGAATCTCCCTGCCTTGTGGGAGATCTGGATTTGACCCCTGGGTGGGGAAGACTGCCCTGGAAAAGGGAACGGCTGCCCAGCCCAGCATTCTTGCCTGGAGAACTGCGTGGACAGAGGAGCCTGGTAGGCTACAGTCCACGGAGTCAAAAAGAGTTGGGATCAACTGAGAGACTAGCACTTTAACTTTTACTTTTTCTTCAAAAAGCTACTATTTTATTGGGGGAAATTTTTCTTATTGCATTGTGAATTTCCTGTTAGCAGAGGAGTATTTTAGGTTTTTTTTTTTTTTCCTCTTCAAAAAAAAAAAAAAAAAAAGGAATTTTATTATTGGGGGGAGGGAGGAATCCTTGACTCATAGTTTCAAGTTAAAATCTTAGGAGAAAACAAAATCTCTCCAGCTTCTAGACATCATTGAGCTGTGGGTGTTCCATACAGAGTTGCGAGGGGGGAGTTGGTCTGATGACAAGACAAAAATAATGAAAAAGCAGCGGAGAAACAGTGAATGAACAGAATAAGTTGGGTTGTAAAGGCTGAGATGATTAGGCAAATGTGCAGACAAAAGCAGAAACCAGAAAATGTGCCCACAGAAGGAGAAAATGAGAGACTGGCAGAAGTGTCTAGGGTTTGGGTATTTTCCAGCTCTGGTTAGCCCTTATTCCACTTGTTTAAAATTGCCACCTTGGTTTACTTAAGCAGGTTTCCGTTGTTTGCGAAAAAAAAAAAAAAAAAAATTAAATCCCCTAGGCCAGTGCTTCTCCATCCTGTCTGTGCACTGGAATCTCCTAAGGAGATTGTAAAAATATCAATGCCTGGAGCCCACCTCCAGAGATTTTGATTTAATTGGTCTGCAGTGACACCAGGGTGATGGGATTGTTAAAAGTTTCCCAGGTTTTTCTAAATGTGCAGCCAGGGTTTAGACCCACTGCATGGGTCTCGAGTCTAGAGCAGAGGGTCTGACATGCCATGAAGCAACGGAATAATCTGGAGGACTGGTTGCATCATAGACAGTGGTCCACTCCCCAGCAATGTGGCTACTGAAGCAAGTCTGGGTGAGACCCAGGAACATGCATATCTAACAACCCCAGGTGACACTAATGCCACTGGACCTGGGGCCATGCTTTGAAAGCCTCTAAAGGAACCAATCAAATAATTGTTCAAGGTTTAATCCTCTGCCATCATGAACTTCCCACCAAGTTTTATCTCTCATGCCTCAGTTTCTCCCTGTGAATAAACACCCACCGTTCCCATGAAAAGTGTGCAAACAAATTAGGACTGTGTCTTAGCAACAGATTTCTCAGTTGAGCCAGAAGCTATGCCTCTGTGGTGACAGGTGCTCCTTAGCTGCCGAACTCAACTGGAAAAAAATAATTATATTTTTTTCTGATCCTTCAGATTCTGAAAGCTGACATAAATGATAAATTATAGACCTCTTCACCTGTTGGAATGAGCTCTGCTCTGCCCTAGGAGTTCTAGTGGCCCCTCAAGATTGAAAATAAAGGAGATGGAGACATTGATCTACTTATTGCTCAAATGACATCCCTAAAAATAAAGGCACATTAGTTATAGGAAACATGTGTTGCTCTACATTGCAGGGGGGCAATTACAAGACAAATTATCAAGTTATTTCAGTTAAGGAAGCTTTTTTCTTTCCGATTGGATGACTTAATACTCATCTACTTCCTTTCAGTAAAAATCTGTAATAGGTAAGTGGGAAATGTGCCCAGTCATGACACTCTAATATCCATGCATTAATAAATGGCCCTATCTTGCTTATTCATCAACTGGATTCAACAAATATTTGCTGGATGCCTGCACTGTGGCAGGAGAAATTAAAATTTTAGTATAAGGCAATACTGCCCTCAATAACAATGACAAGAACAACAGTAGTTAATTTATTGGAGACTTACAATGATTCAGATACTGTGCTAAACATTTAATATAGATTATCTCATGATGAATTAGGTGCTATAATTATCTCCTATTTTGTAGCTGAAAACTTAATTGCAGGGAAAAAAAAGTAACTTGCCTAGGCTTGCTCAAGTTCGCGCTACTGTTAAGTATGTGAGCAAATAATTGAACCCGGGTTTGCTCTCATCCAGACTTCATGTTTTAAAACACTTTTTAGGTGGGTATTGCCTTTTCCAGGAGCTGTTTTACTGGGATGATCCCACAGTGAATGTTGCTATTAAGTTGCTAAGTCATATCCTACTCTTTGTGACCCCAGGGACTGCAGCATGCCAGGCTTCTCTCTCCTTCACTGTCTCCTGGAGTTTGCTCAAATTCATGTCCATTGAGTCGATTATACCATCCAACCATCTGTCGCCCCCTTCTCCTCCTGCCCTCAATCTTTTCCAGCATCAGGGTATTTTCCAATGAGTTGGCTCTTCGCATCAGGTGTCCAAAGTACTGGAGTTTCAGCTTTAGCATCAGTCCTTCCAGTGAATATTCAGGGTTGATTTCTGTAGAATTGACTGATTTGATCTCCTTAGTCCAAGGGACTCACAAGAGTCTTCTCCAGCACCACAATAGGTGAACATATTACTGTCAGAGGAGAAAGACACACAGTTCCTGTGGGAACCCAAATAAGGACAAGCTGTACAACTCCTGGGATGTCTTCCACCATGCGCTCTAAGGAATGGCACCCCTGAAGTGTATGATGTGGTGGAATTCTTTAGGGGGTGATACCTAAGATGAGCTCCACTGAATGAGAGCTGTCCAGGCAAGTGGAAAAATGAGAAATGACTATGCACATGAAGAACTGCAATCACTAAGAATATAGAGTGAAAGAGAGTGGACCCTGGGGACAGGCAGAGGTGGGCAGTGATCAGATCCCTAACATGCACACTTATCATTGCAGGATGTTTGGGCATTTTCCCAAAGGTGGGGAAGGAGCCATCAAAGCATTGTGGTAAAGAGGAGTCATGCGCTCAGGTCACCAGAACTGGAGTAAGAAGGAACTGCACGAGGACTTCCCTGGCAGGGGGCATCCCTGGTGGCTCAGATGGTAAAGAACCTGCCTGCAATGCAGAAGACCCAGGTTCAATCCCTAATCCAGGAAGATCCCCTAGAAAAGGGAATGGCTACTCACTCCAGTACTCTTGCCTGGAGAATTCCATGGACAGAGGAGCCTGGCGGGCTAGTTTCATGGGGTCACAAAGAATGGGATGCGACTGAGCAAAGTGACTTTCCCTGGTGGCCTGGTAGTTAAGATTTCACCTTCTGATGCCAGGTGTGTGAGTTCAATCCCTGGATGGGGAGCTAGGATCCCACATGCCTGAGGGCCGTGAAACCAAAACATTTTTTTTAATGAAAAAAAAAAAAAAAAAGAAGCACTATTGTAACAAATTCAATACAGACTTTATAAATCATCCACTTCAAAACAACTAACAAAAAACAACAAAGAATGAATTGCAGGGCCTGAGACCAGGCACAAGAGATGGCAAACACTTACTTTAAGGGAGAAAATGTAAGTATGGATAGAAAGGATGTTTGGTGAGAGAGTAAGAAAGTAAAATCTATAGGAATTAGAGACTAAATGGATTCACAGGCTCAGTGAGGAAGAGGTTAAGAATGATACCTAAATTTTCAGATTACGTAAATAGGCAATATGGTGTGCTTTTCCCCAAGGCAAGGAACTTGGGAGAGATGTGGATTTGAAGCTCTCGTTTAGTTAAGTTTTGTTTTCTTTGAGCCAGAGTGGTTAGTTTTACACTTGTTCACCCTGAGCTAAACTGATTCCCTCGTGCCTCACTTCCTTCATCAGCAAAGTGTATACTGTGGATTGGATTACGATTTTGAAATCAGACTCCCATGCGTCTCCCTAGTACCTTTTCCAATGAATTCCTGTCTGAGCTAAATTGCAAGGTTAATTTAATTCATGCAAACGTGTGTTCCATCATTTCTTGCTCAGCAAAGAGGCTGTTGAGGGCCCCATTACTATGCTGCTCACACACTTCCACCATCTCGCCCTCCATTCCTTCGTCCCACCCTGGGTCCTCTATAAGCTAATTGGGCACCTTGTTCCAGGGGTTCCTCTCCCGTCATCTCGAGCCATCTCTCCTGGCCATTCCCCGACCCCCATGGCTCCGCTGTTTCTGACTGTTTACTGCTCTCTCTGCCAGCTTTAAGCTGCTGTGTTTTCCATTCCTGACATCTGGGTCTTGTTCCTGCTTCCTGGCAGCAAGACCTCCGCATAATTTATACCCTTGCCACAAGAAAATGAAGGTGAGGCTGAAGCTCGAAGGAGGCTAATGCTGGCGAATGTGATGGAAATCCAAAACCACGATGCTTCCAATTAAACCAAACAAGTCTCACTGTAGCCCTGGAGATTCCAGCCCGAGTACAATGCTTTGCAGACAACATTCAGCCCAGGTTCTTCAGTGGAGTAAACCTCTCTAGGAGAGAAATGCTATCAGTGGCATGCTTAGTTATCCAAGAACCCTGTTTGCAAGACCAGATTTCCCAGTCCTTTTACTGACAGGCATGATCTTTTCTTAGCAAGGGATTCATCTGAGTTGTCAGCAACACCATTCATGTCTGAGGCTAACCGCAGGGGGCATGTGCAGAATTTATTCCTATCAATACCTAAAAGAGGCAAGGTGGGGGTGAGGGCTGGCTTCCCCAGTGACTCAGCTGGTAATGAACCTACCTGTCAATGCAAAAGACGCAAGAGATGCAGGGTTGATCGCTGGGTCGGAAAGATCCCCTGGAAGAGGAAATGGCAGCCCACTCCGGTATTCTTGTCTGGAGAACTCCAGGGACAGAGAAAGAAGCCTGGTGGGCTACAGTCCACGAGGTCACAAAGTGTTGGATAGGACTGAGCAAATACACAAACACAGCTGAAAGAGCATCTGATGCTCTTTTCTCTTTCCTAGAGTGAGAGATTTTCACTTAAATTGGGCCGTTATGGGTCAAAGTTCCAACACGATCTCAGAAAAGCAGCCTTACTTACACATCAGCTTTGTCCACCTCCAGTGGCTAATTTGGGGTGAAATTTTTCCCATTTAACTCAGCAGAAGGCATCAGTAACTAATGGGTTATGAGATTTCTCACAGTGGGACCCTTTATTAAATATTATAAAATGCTGCTGGAAGTTTTCTGCCATTCCAGAGTTATGTATTACAATGTCCTTCTTTCTAAAATAGCTCAATTACGTTGACAAAGCCCATGTACATTATTGCAACATCATGCAGTCTAAAATGTGGCTTTGTTTTGGATGTAACACCATTCTAGGAACTAATAATGATTTTAATCTCTGCGGTTTATTTAAATGTTTGATATGTGCCGGTCACACTGTTAAGGTTCATGACATACATGTTTAATCAGTATAAAATTCCTGAAAGGAGGCTTTCATTCAAATTTACAAATGAGGTTCAACTTAGTATTGTGCTAAAGTTAAAGGAGGTTAAATGACTAGCACACAGCCACTCAATACTTAATCTTTATTCTGGTAGCGTGGGAACAATTTTAAATAAAAAAATATGGGATCAAATTATTATTATAATTTTTTTTTTACCCAGGACCTCCATATTTTCTGTTGCTTGTTTCCTTTTTGGTATGGGGATTTTTTTTCCCCTACTTTATCCTCAAATACAAAAACAGGAGAATTCTAGATTCAGTACCTTAGCCTGAGTCAAAGAAAATAAGTAACTGTAACACATGTTCCTCTGCTACTTCTGAAGGATAAAGTGGAGATAAAATAAATTGTGTGTACAGCGTACCTTTAGGTCCTTGGAGACTAGGATTTAGAAAGGGACATGCCATTTCTTCTTTTCCTCTACTTCCGTGCCTTTTTTAAAAAGAAGCTGATGAACTAAAACCATATGCCAGAGGGACAGAATAAGACCAGAAAAATAATGTTAGTAGCTGAAAGTTCTGTTTCATTGGGCCCCAGAGAAGGATAAACCCCAAATACGCCCTCCCTATCCCCTGGTAGAAGGCAGCCTATTTTGTGTGAGTGGTAAATGGAAATCAATGAGCTGCTCACGGAGCACTGCAATCTCTTTACCAACACGCATTCAAATTCTTGTCTGAGAAGTCCCATGGACAGAGGAGCATGGTGGGCTACAGCCCATGGGATCGCAAAGAGTCAGACATGACTGCGCGTGCGCGCACGCACACAGCAAGAGCCAAGGGGATGCAAACTGATACCTCTCCTAATTCTGAAGCCCAGATGCTTTGCAGCAGGACAGAGACCAGGCAGCTACAACACAGCTCTTCAGGAGACACTGCTGGCCTAGGTTCCTCGGAGCTTGCTGGAGCCTGAGCTTTCCTCTTCTCCCCCAAGCCAGGTCCTACTGCCCCAGGGCGACATGTTTCCTGACCCCTGTGTGGAGCTCCTGAAGATGAACATTTCAATGCCTCCTGTTAGTTGATTGTAAAGGCTGTCTGCTCTTCTGGGCTTCTCCACTTACATACCTCTTCTCTGACTGGAGCCTTCTGATTTCTAACAAATCTTCACAGCCCCTCTACTCTGTTCTGGTAAAGATAATCTTCTCTAGATTGACTCACATGCCTTTGTGCTGGTCAGTTTTACTTTGAACATCCTCCTTTATCTCCTAGCTACATTTCAAAGCTCTGTGACTTTGCTTTGATTTTGTTAATTCTAAAATAAATGGAAATGGCAGTATGTACAAGCACAAAACTTGAAAGAGTTTTGAGTCAAAGTTCCCTCCTGGCCCCTCTTATTTAATCCCCTTCTAGAGGAAACCACTGTTCTGGTCTACTCATCTTAAACTTTGTATAAATAGAAGCATAGAATATGTACTTCTTAATGTCTAACTTATTTCACTAAACATGTTCCTGAAATTGGTCTGTGTTGTTGAGTATATCTGTAGTTGATTGCTACTGTCTTTAAGTTTTTATTGTTGAATTGTATTCCAGTGTATGAATATGCCAACAGTGTGTGTTTCTGGGCTTTTGGATCCAACATCTGCAGCATATTTCCTTATCTTCTAACAAACAAGAGAGACATAAAATGGAAGTTCAGGACAATAGGAAAGGGAACATAAGTGTGATGTGAGAGCTATGCCATTACTTAATAAAAACTTCCTTTCTTTTGCTCCGTCTAGTGACCTTCAAACACAGAAAACCCAGCAAGTCTTCAATTTCACAAGGAAGAATATAAAAGAGTCCATAATCAGTCCTGTAGACCTTGAAAGAATGTTTCTCTACTAGTTTATTGTTAGTGCAAGAAAAACCTTTAGTCATCATTCAAGTACAACTCAAATGGTATCTTCAGTCTCTAGCATTTCCATAACCTTAAGGGAGAAGACTCTTGAGAGTCCCTTGGACTGCAAGGAGATCCAACCAGTCCATTCTGAAGGAGATCAGCCCTGGGATTTCTTTGGAAGGAATGATGCTAAAGCTGAAACTCCAGTACTTTGGCCACCTCAAGCGAAGAGTTGACTCATTGGAAAAGATTCTGATGCTGGGAGGGATTGGGGGCAGGAGGAGAAGGGGACGACAGAGGATGAGATGGTTGGATGGCATCACTGACTTGATGGACATGAGTCTGAGTGAACTCCGGGAGTTGATGATGGACAGGGAGGCCTGGCATGCTGCGATTCATGGGGTCGCAAAGAGTCGGACACGACTGAGCGACTGAACTGAAGGGAAAGTTACTCAAGCCCTCATTTGTGTTCCTACAACTCACAGGAACCTTGGTTTCAGTTTTTACTAAAAAAACTTTGTTTCATTTTTTACTACATGGGTTTCTTCACAGACTTGACTTCACTTTCTACCAAAGAAATTATACAACTCCTTAAAGAATAGGTACCTTCTGGCACCTGGCACAATTATTACACACATGATGTAAATGAGTAGACAAGTGGATGACTGCCTGGATGGATGGATGGATGAGTGGATGGGTAAAAAGATAGGTGGATGGATGGATGGATGGATGGATTAAAAGATGGATGGATGGATAGATGGATGGATGGATGGATAAAAAGATGCGTGGATGGATAAAAAGTTGGGTGGATGGATAGATGGATGAATGAATGGATGGAAGGGTAGATGGATGAATCGGTGGATGGATGAAACAATATGTGTAGAGGGCTGTATTGCTTATAAACTGAATGAACTGTCTGGTCTTTTGCAAGCTCCAGAAGTATCATGACATTGCTTTCTCCACCTCTCCTGCATTCTCATTAGTCCCAGGAGTTTATATCATTCTATCTGCCAATATGCAAATATCTCAGTACCATCTAGAGCAGGTAGAACCTGCTAACCACCAGAAATGGGCTTCCTAATGCTTTGAGAAATATTTCCATAAGAGTCAGTGCTTGTGTGGAGTTACTGTTAATCTACAACCATGTAGCGCAGGAGGCAATCTTGGCTCAGTGGAAGACTTCCAGGTAAAGGACAGGCCTGAGTACTGAGTGAGTGACAGTGCTTCTGCTGTCAGCAGGAGGCTGCTTAAATATAGCCACACAGGTAACTGAAAGGTGATGTTGGGCCTGAGGGGGAGCTTTGTAATGCTACAAGCGGCATCTAGTGCTCAGCTGTTTCTCACCCACCTCTCAGATGGTCCCAGCAGGAAACGAATCTGTGACTGTCATGTTTACAGTTAATTAATGTTTATTTATATTTTTAAACAAGGCTTTCACCTACCATGCTTTAAAATAAATGTTCTGCTCTTCAATTAGAGGTTGTCAGAGCGGAGAGGAATCCTGTTTGTTACGGATGGAATGTGTGTATGCTTAAAATGCGTATCAGGGTGGAAACTGTTTTTCTGTATGTCTCTCTCTCTCTCTCCTCCCAGAGGCTGAGGCTTCCTGCTTAGAGAGACATACTTTTCAAGATCTTGACTTCAAGACTGGGGCTCTGCTGTGCACGAGGCCCCGGGTAGGGACTTTCCAAGTGGTGCTAGTGGTAAAGAATCCAAGCCAATGCAGGAGATACAGGTTCAATCCCTAGGTTGGGTAGATCCCCTGGAGTAGAAAATGGCAACACACTCAAGTATTCTTGCCTGGAAAAGTCCATGGGCAGAGGTGCCTGGCAGGCTGCAGCTCATGGGGCAGAGTTGGACAAGACTGAGCACACACATGCAGGCCATGAAGTTACTTCCAGAGGGTAGACAGCAGGTTACAGTGTCTCCTTGGATGGAGAATTAGCATGAAAATATGGCACATTTTGACCAGTGTAGAATAAGTGTTCTTAAGGGAAAAGCATGTGCTTTGTCCTTTCGCAATAAAGCACTGACTCAACAAGCCTGAAGTATGTAAACCCTATATTCTCCAAAGAAAGGTCTGACCCTGGACTGGCTCCTGGGAGCTCACCTTGACATCTGTGGAATATCCTGATAGATAAGAGTGTCTTTCTTTACCTGGGACCTTGGGCCACGTTAGAAGGTTTATGCCACGTGAAATATGGTGGGGTTCTTGAGCCACAAAGTGTCAGCTTGACCTCTGAAGAGCCTGGAGACTAACTAAGATTAGCCACGTGGACACCAAGGCTACAAAATGACTCCTGAGGACTTCCCTGGTGGCTCAGTGGTTGAGAATCCACCTGCCAATGCGGGGGATAAGGGATTGATCCCTTGTCCGGGAAGATCCCACAATATCTTGGAGGAGCTAAGCTCACGAGCCACAACCACTGAAGCACGTGCAGCTAGGGCCCATGCTCTGCAACGAGAGAAGCCGCCACAGTGAGAAGCCCAAACTCTGCAATTAGAGGGTAGCCCTCACTTGCCGAAACTAGAGAAAGCCTTCGCAGCAGGAACAAAGACCCAGGGCAGCCAATCTATAACGACCCTTGATAAAAACCCCAGTGGCTCAGGGGAGCGTCCTTGTCTGGCAACATTCTCCCTGTGATCACACGTCAAAGATGGAGAATTAAGCATTGTCCATACAACTGCCCTGGGAGCAGACACTGGACTTAACACATCCCTCAAAGAATAAGTGATGAAGAGGGAAGGGGTTCCGGGGTGGAAAGCCAGATCGAGTCTACTTCCTGGTGATGCCAGGGAAATCATCTGACCTGTTAATCTTTTTGAGGTTCAAGTCAGCTTCTAAATTAGACATTCATCCATTGTTTCACCAGATACTCATTGAATGTGTCACTGTTTTAATCATATAGTGTATGGTCAAAAAGTGGTTAATGGTGGAGATGATTGTTTGAATTGGTCCATGTGTGAGCTTCTGCAAATTAGTTTAAGCTCCTTCCGTGAGGTAAGCACTCTAAATCTGTACATATGCCCTCTGCACTTTTGCAGATAGATATGTTCATAGTTTGTAGCCCATAAATGATTACTTTCATACAGTTACGTGGCTAGTATTACCTCCCATTTGATCTTGAGCCTAAGCCTCTGAATGTTGTTTTCCATTGATTGCTCATTTACTATAAGCTCGAGAGAAAAGCCTACATATGAAAGTGCCTAGAACGGTGACAGAATCATCTTTGGAACTTAATAAGTACTAGTTGAATATGAATCTGAACATCTAGAGAATATTTTACTATTTCATAAGACATATACATTTTCTTTATTGATGAACAACTGGGGAAAAAAAAAAACTAAAGACCCAGGAAATGGGATGAAATACAATTATTTGCCCAGTTTTCAGCAATGAATATTGAACTCCTGGTTTGCTCTTGTTGTCAGTTAAATGGTTTCCCAAAAAGATACACTCAATCTCTAATTCCCAGTACCTATGTATGTGACTTTATTTGGAAAAAGATTCTTTGCAGATGTAACCAAGTTAAGAGGAGCCCATACTGAATTAGGGTGGGCCCTGCTTCACTGTGGGCTTCCCAGGTGGCTCAGTGGTAAAGAATCTGCCAGCTGATGTAGGAGGTATGGCTTTGATTCCTGTGTTGGGAAGGTCCCCTAGAGAAGGAAAGAGCAACCCACTCCAGTATTCTTGCCTGGGAAATCCCACGGACAGAGGAACCTGGTGGTCTACAGTCCACGGGGTCACAAAGAGTCAGACATGCCTGAGCATGTACACATTAGTCCAGGGACTGCTATGCTAAGAAAAGAGAAATTTGAACACAGACACACAGAGAGTGAAGAAGGACCTCTGAAGACAGAGGTTTGTGCTCCCACACGCCAAGGATGCTAAGGACTGCTGGCAATCACCAGAAGCTAGGATGAGGCAATGAAGGCTTCTTTCCCAGAGTCTTTGGAGACATTAGGGGCTGCTGACATCTTAATTTCCAGACTTCTAGACTCCAGAAATGTGAAACATAGGCTGCTGTTGTTGTTGTTTTTAATCTATACAGTTGTGGTGTTCTGCTATGTCAGCCTTAGGAAATGAATATGCCCCCTTACAGCTTGGCATACACAGGTCTTGGGCTTGTGTCTGGTTTTCCTGCCTGGACAGAAAGTACTCTGTCCCCGGAAGGTGGAAGCAGCCAGCCAAGAGTGTGGACGCAGAAGGAAGTGACTCACCGTGGGTCTCCGACCGATGCTGCCCAGGTAGTGGAGGAGTCCTTTGGCATGGTAGATTGTGGGCTGCAGATGAGCGCTGGGAGACAGCCATTGTCTGTTCAAGTCCTCCCCTCTCAGTGAGCATCTGTGACTGTGGGAACAAACAACAAGCAAATAAATACACATTTAGAGGAAAATAACTTGAGAAAATAAAGCTTGAAAAGACAAACAATTAAACTAATGAATCCAACTTCCTTCTGACTTCTGCTCAATTGGCATCCACTGAAGATGCCCAGAAAGATGCAGATCCCAATGTGTCGTGATTATTCACAGCTCCCCAAAGAACTGGAAACTGCATTTAACTTGAGTCAGGGTCACCAGAGTTTGAAGATGAAGTTTGGGAAATATTGTTCTCTGCTACCTACTTCCAAGGAGAACAAATTCAATCAATTTCTCTAGACTCTTCAGTGCCACAAATAATCATTATTAATAATAAGTTGGGATCAATATATCATGCTGGGCACGTTACATATGATCTTTCTAGCTGGCCCAATAATTCTGCCAAGTGGATATTATTGCACCCCAGTGAAGACAATGACATAGAAATGGTTAAATAAATGTCCCCAAATCACATAACTTAAAGTTAGGCTTTCCATCCACATCTGTTTCCGTCTGAGAAACAGTATAGGGTCTTTCTCCTATCACGTTAACTCCACTCTATCCATATAGATGCCACAAAAAGCTTGACATTTACTCAGAGAGCTGGAGGGTCATTTTCAGAGACATCATCATGGATTATTAGCTCTAGAAATGAGTTCAAAAATCATACTTGTCCTCATTGGGGAAAAGAGGATGTTCACATTTGAAAGTATCAAGTCTCTCTACAAAGGTGATGCAGCTGGTTAGCAAGAACAGTGACTGCAATTCAGAGGGAAGGAAGCTGAGATGCTGGGTGGTGGGTAAAGGGAACCTTAAAAGCCCGGGTCCACCAGCGATTACCAATGGCCGCCCCTTCTCTAGGGAGGCAGCCAGAAGTCCTGCTGAGATGTTATTTATTCAATAGGCTGACAATCAAGGTACCAGAGATTAAGAGGAAGAAGAGCAGCATCTCCGTCAGCTAGTCCTCCCAACCTCCCTACCCCAATCCCTACCACCACCTCCTGCTGCCCTTGCCCTTCTCTGTTTTCAAACATACTTTTATTTAATTATTTATTTTTGGCTGCCCTGAGTCATTGCTGCTTTGCTTGGGCTCTTTCTAGTTGCAGGGAGAGGGTGCTATTCTTCACTGCTGTGCGAGAGCTTCTCATGACCTGGTGGCTTCTCTGCAGAGAACAGGCTCTATGTGTCCTGGCTTCAGCAGCTGCAGCACGTGGGCTCAGCAGTTGTGGCACATGGACTTAGCTGCTCAATAGTATGGAACCCATGTCCCCTGGACTGGCAGACAGATTCTTTACCACTGAGCCACCAGTGATGTCCTACCCTTGTCCTTCTGTGCTTCAACTTAATCAAACTGCACACCACTCTCCCTGAGAAATTGTGCCTGCTGGTCTCATTGCCAGGACTCCCCAGAGCTTCATCCCTTACCTCTTCAACATTCCTGGGTCAGTTTTTCAGGGAAACTTTCCCTGATCCCCAGACCCTTATGTTCTGCTGCTACTAAATATATTGCAACACCATCCTCAGAGTTCTCATAGAATCTTTTTCGACAGTTTTTATTCAATTTATTTTTGTTTCTTTCACCTTTGTTGTTAAACTGTAAGCCTCCTGGGGACAGAAACAGTTTCTTTGTTACCATCTAGACCCAAATATAGAAACTGTGTCAGAGTTGGTATTAGTAAATACTTTGGAGTGAAAAATGTACTAACATTTAAATGTAGAATCAGATAATTTTTATGTTCAAAGAAAAACACTATTTTCAATAAATCTTGGAGGTGGAAGGAAAAAGGTTCAGCCTCCTCCTTTCAGCACTTTTTAATCTCATGTTTCTGAAATTATCTTAAATATTAGTTTCCAGCTGCTTGTCAGCCCCTGTTACAGCTTGCTGGAAACGGAAAATCTTTAGATTAATCATTTATCCCGATTTCACCACTAAAATATTTTGACTTGAGAAATGGTAGGTTTGTTGCATCTTCCTCTATGACTTTTATTCTTTCCTTGCTTTACACCCCCCAAACGTCCTCTTTTTAATAGCAATGACATTTAGAAATAGGGTTTCTGCCTGGTGACCAAGGACGAAGATAAAATACAAAGCAGATCTTTCGAAAGAAGCAAATAGCAATGGAAAGAAGCTGGTGTCTCAGACTTTCTCCTAAGCCTATCTGCTGTGTTGAAATGAATTTCTTTTCTCAAATCAAGGTACTTGCCAGCACAACATCCCAGAGCCTCAGAATTTTCTCTAACTGCTCTGTGATTCTGCCTTGACCTGGATTCTCATCAACACTGTTTTTTCCTTTTTTTCCTTTGTAACATCAAAAGTAATGAAATCAGTGGAGGCCCCTTTAAAGTATTTCTGTTTGTAGCAATAAAAATGCAAGCTTTCTCTGTGACCAGTAGCCAGCAATTCCATGCAACTCTCTTTGCCTCTGCTTTCCTTCTGCTCCACAGAGATCAAGTTTCAGAGCAATGTCCACAAGGAAAAGACTCAGAGGTTTACAGAGGCAGATATACTGTTCTAGACAACAGTTCTTCAAAATGTAGGGGTGGGTGGAGTTTTGTGCTGCAATCAGAATAAGCCTGAGTGTTGGTTAAAAAGCTCGAGTCTCTTCTCAGCTTTGTCACCAGGTAAGGGGATTGATCTTCTGAGAGTCAATACTGTCATATGCAAAAGAATATAGATATTCCTACCCTGCCTCTCAGGATTATTCTGACGGGTAAATGAAACGATCTCTGTTTTAGATATCTCCATGGAGAAACTATGTAACTCTTTCTCCACCACTGTCTACATCCAGGCCATGTCTACATCCATATCCGCATGCATAATCTCTCTTTCTATCTGTATCTACAGCTTCATCTTCAACTATAATGCTCAGGGATGCAAAGCACCACTTGGATTATGTTCATTCATCCTTTATCTCATCCTTACACTTTTCCTTACGAATAATCATCAGAGAACTGTATGCACTTCAATTGGAAGGGAGAAGAATCTTGACTGGGAACCTCACATAAGAGGCAGTGGTTAGTTTTTAAATTCAAACTGACTTGAACACGTTTAAGAGTGGAAAGCATCAGACTGAAGAGAAAGAGAGTTATCTAAGGAATGGTACAGACAAGGCTGTTTGCAGGCAAGAATAGACACAGACTCAGAGAACGAATATGTGGACACGGTGGGAAGGGGAGGGTGAGACAAACGTGGAGAGTAGGATTGACATATATGCAGTACCATGTGTTAAACAGAAAGCTAGAGGGAAGCTGCCATAAAGAACAAGGAGCTCAGCTCAGTGCTCTGCAATGACCTAGACGGGCAGGATGGTGGGGGAGGCTGAAAGGGGAGGGACATGTGTACGTGTATAGATGATTCACTTTGTTGAATAGCAGAAACTAACAAAATGTTGTAAAGCAATTTCCAATAAAAAAATAAAATCTTGTCTAAGGAAAAAAAAATGCAAGGATATAACAATATAAATTGCTGAACAGACTATTTAATAGTCCCAAGCAGGCCATTAAATTGTACCAAGGGAAAGATGGCTTCTGAGATCAACTAGGTGTGCAGATTTGGGGAGAAACTGGACTCATTTGAGACTTAAGCAAGTATTTTCTCCTATTAGTTGGGGAAAAAATTTGCTGGTTTTTCAGGGGAGGAGACAGCAATGCATTCCTTAGGTCTATCTAGGTGGCATGAACTTGGGAAACCCATATGTATTTGTATTCAGTGTTCTCTGTGTGGCTGTGGTTTTGAGAGTATCTCTGTGTGTGCTTACGGCTTCAGCAGTTCCTAGATTTCCGCAATTTCACATTATTACAACAAGTACTACACCTAACTTGAGTGCTGCTCCTTTTAAAGCAAATCCATTTTCTTCCAATCTTCAAATCCATTTAGCATTTTGCGTTAATGACATCAGCGATTCATGCAGTCGGAGGAACTGCTGTCACTCTTCCTAGGGATTTGTTTTAAGCATTTGAAGATGAAATGCACCCCATCTTATTATCTACTGTAGCATTTCTGAAATGACAGCTGCTGCCTCTATGTGGAGAAAATTAGCAGATGGACAGCTATGACTGGCTGGCAATAAATTCAGCGCCTCTAATTTCTGAAAAGGGGTCATCCCTCAAATAGAGTTTGAAGTCCTGCTTTGCTTCTAACGAGTAGAAAATGGTCAGCATTGCTATCTTTTTTTCCCCACTGAAAAATTGCAGACTTACAGAGGGGGAAAGAAATACTTCCTTTTGATTTTCACAGAGGAAGTCATTTAACTCAAATAGTCCTCCCCGTTTTTTTTTTAAAGCAAAAGCATTGGTTTAAGAGAGTGTCAAACAGAGTGAAGTAAGTCAGAAAAAGAAAAACTTCATATATGAATGCATATATGTGGAATCTATGAAAATGTTATAGATCAACTTATTTGCAAACCAGAAATAGAGACAGATGCAGAGAACAAGCATGGATACCAAAGGGGATAAAACGGGGAGACGGGAAGAGGTGGGAGATTCGGATGGACACGTACACTCTACTGTGTATAAAATAGACAGCTACTGCATTGCACCGGGAACGCTGTTCAGTTCTCTGTGGGCACCTGAGGGAAGGAAGTCCAGAAGGAAGGGGCTATATGTGCACACGCAGCTGATGCACTGTGCTCTACAGCAGACACTAACACAACGTTGTAATGCAACTTTCTTGTTCAGTCACTAAGCCGTGTCTGACTTGTGACCCCACAGACGACCTGCCAGGCTCCTCTGATCATGGGATTTTCCAGGTAACAATACTGGAGTGGGTTGCCATTTCCTTCTCAGGGGATCTTCCCAACTCATGTATCGAACCTGCATCTCTTGAGTCTCCTGCATTGGCAGGCAGATTCTTTACCACCAAAGAATATGCGCCACCTGGGAAGCCTCTCTGAGTACTTTACATGTATATTATGAGTCCGCTCCTTTTAGGTTATTTGCAGCACATGTCTAGGATATCTCTCTAATTAAACCTGCAGTTTTTGGTAGGTCAAATTACTTCCCTTAAAAAAAAAAAAAAGGCTTTTGGTCTCCTGAAAATATGGTCATTTTATGACCCCCCTCCAAAATAAAACCACACATATCAGCTGAAATTATCAAACAATGAATCAGAAAGGACGGTTCTAAGAGTTCACTGATTAAAAGTCATCATCTTCATGGTAATCTAAGCATACCTTAAAGGCCAGACAGTCTAAAGGGAAATAATGTCACTCGAAACCACTTTTTAACATCTGTTGTGGATTTTATAGTGGACTTCCCAGGTGGACCTAGCGGTAAAAAACTTCGCCTGCCAACACAGGAGACATAGAGACAGAGGTCCAATCCCTGGGTCGGGAAGAGCCCCTGGAGGAGGGCATGGCACCCCACTCCAGTATTCTTGTCTGGAGCATCCCATGGACAGAGGAGCCTGATGGGCTGCAGTCCATGGGGTCTCACAGAGTCAGACAAGATTGAAGTGACTTAGCATGCACACATATGGGTTTGTTGCTGCTGCTGCTAAGTCGCTTCAGTCATGTCCGACTCTGTGCGACCCCACAGATGGCAGCCCACCAGGCTCCCCCGTCCCTGGGATTCTCCAGGCAAGAATACTGAAGTGGGTTGCCATTTCCTTCTCCAATACATGAAAGTGAAAAGTGAAAGTGAAGTCACTCAGTCGTGTCCAACTCAGTGACCCCATGGACTGTAGCGCACCAGGCTCCTCCATCCATGGGATTTTCCAGGCAAGAGTACTGGAGTGGGGTGCCATTGCCTTCTCCAACATATGGGTTTATGTGTTTGCTAAGAACAAGGATTATCCTAACTGGAGAATGGGAAATAAATGATCTAACCAAAGGCCTTGATACATAGACCCTGAACTACCAGGACCCCTAAATCAAAGAAAGAATTAGAGGGCAGAGGAAGAAAGAGGAAAAGTGAGCTGCTTCCTGAAAGAGAATCTATAAAGCTGCAGTCAGACAATAAAATGATTCAAAAATCTCCCATCCAGCCGTGACTGATCAAAGGAAAGATGGGGCCCTTCAGACTGAATGAGTGATGCCAGGCTTGATAATATTAGTGCCCGCGGCACAGCAAGCTCTGTAGTCTAAAGAGAGGCAGCGTGTTTGAGATTTAGCAAGTGCTTTACCATTCACTGCACATCTTAGTAACAGGAGACAGCATGGGTGCAGGAGAATATTTATCAAGGTAAATAGATGGACGAGAGAACGCGACGGAACAGCACAGGCCACTGCGGGCCACACACTGTACCCAGAGCTTTCCAAATAAAGACCGCCTGGATCAGGAAAAGGAGGAAAGAGAAAAAACACAGCAAAACACGGTGTCCTCTCAAGGCCATCATCACTCTACAGCTCAAACAATCAGGGTTGTGAGGACATATTATGTTCAAAATAGTTTTGTCATACAAAGAGCTCAGACAGACAGTAGTCTAGCGTGAAGGAGAAAGAAGCAATCAAACCCAAGGGTCCTTCAACATATCCAAGTACCCAGCCACATGATGCCAGAGGAATGGTCACCCCAGACCCCAGGCAGAGGTAAGCTGAGGTCCTTAAGTGATAGACCAATCCGCACATGGCTATGGGGCTTCTCGGATGGCTCGGTGGTAAAGAACCTGCCTGCCAATGCAGGAGGTTCAATCCCCGGGTCAGGAAAATCCCCTGGAGAAGGAAATGGCAACCCCCTCCAGTGGTCTTGCCTGGGAAATCCTATGGATAGAGGAGCCTGGTGGGCTGCAGTCCATGGGGTTGCAAAAGAATCGGACACAACTTAGCCACTAAACAATAGCAACAACAACAAAGAAATGACCAGGGTGGAAATCTCAACTTTGTTAAATAAATCACCCAGAGGTGATGCTTGAACCTAGGTTAGTCCAAACCTAACCTGCTCATTTTCCTCTAAGTGTGGTCACAGTAGCATCATGTGAGAGCTTGTTAGGTATGTAGAAACCTGGGTCCCATTTCTGTATCTTCATTTTAACAAGAGTTCCAAAGAATCTGTATACACATTTAGAGAATACCTTTAAAGGAATGGAATGTAAACTGGTATCAACACTATGGAGAACAGTTTGGGGTTCCTTAAAAAACTAAAAATAGAGCTATCAAACAATTCAGAAAAAAATCTGGTCCTGGAGCAAACCATAATTTAAAAACCATAATTTAAAAAGATACACTCACCCCTGTGTTCATAGCAGCACTGTCTGCAATAGCCAAGACATGGAAACAACCTAACTGTCCACCAACAGGTGGATGAGATGTGATGTGTGTGCGTGTGTGTGTGTGCGTGTGTGTGTGTGCGTGTGTGTGCATGTGATGTATGCATAATGAAATATTACTCAGCCATAAAAAAGGAAATAATGCCATTTGAAGCACCATGGATGGATCTAGAGATTATCAAACTAAGTGATGTAACTCAAAGACAAATATTTGATTTACATGCAGAGTCTAAAAAATGATACAAATTAACTTATTTATGAGACAGACACCATACACAGACTTAGAAAACAAATTTACATTTACCAAAGGGAAAGGTGGGGGAAAGAGATAAATTAGGAGTTTAGGATCAATGTATGCATAATACTATATATAAAATGGATAATCAACAAGGACCTATTGTATATGACAAGGAGCTCTACTCAATACTCTGTAACAACCTCCATGGGAAAAGAATCTGAAAAAGAATATACATATGTATATGCATAACTGAATCGCTTTGCTGTACACCTGAAACTATTACATTATAAATCGACTATACTCCAATATAATTTTTTTCAAAAAGCCAAAGGCAATAAGCAAAAGAGGCATTGCCTTATACTTTACAGAAACAAAGAAAATTAACACGTACATAGAAACGTGGACTTTATAAAGGACTTTATTGCCAAAAACCTTGCTGGAATCTAGAACATTTGCTATTTAGAATCACTGGCATCTGACTCCAAGCAGCACCAACTCCAAAAGCTTTAAGATGTATCTTTCCTACTTTCCCACCTAATTTCCCCCAGGATTGAATTAGCCTATTGCATGTTTTAATTTGAAAACCAGTGTAGACTTAAGATGTAAGTGTGTTTTCTCTGAGTTATTTTGACAAGTCTGGTTTCATAATATCATTCAGACATCCAATGTAACAAAAGATAACAAGCAAAGGGACAAGGTGAAATCACGTCAGACCATATTATGGGGTGGGAAATGTAGGAGAGCCCTACAATATTGTGAATATCAGTCAGGAATATGTAACATGTTAATTCAAATTTCTCCTTAGAACTGAGTCGTATACAACTGACTCAGTAAAAGTAACAAAGAGATTCAAGGGGTTAGATCTGATAGGCAGACTGCCTGAAGAACTATGGATGGAGGTTCGTGACTTTTTACAGGAGACCATCCCCAAGAAAAAGAAATGCAAAAAGGCAAATGGTTGTTTGAGGAGTACTTACAAACAGCTGAGAAAAGAAGATAAAATGAAAGGCAAAGGAGAAAAGGAAAGGTATACCCACTGGAATGCAGAGTTCTAAATAAGAGCTAGGAGAAATAAGAAAGCCCTTCCCAATGATCAATGCAAAGAAATAGAGGAAAACAATCGAATGGGAAAGACTAGAGATCTCTTCAAGAAAAATACAGATACCACGGGAACGTTTCATGTGAAGATGGACACAATAAAGGACATAAGTGGTACTGACCTAGCAGAAGCAGAAGACATGAAGAAGAGGTGGCAAGAAAGATCTTCATGATGCAGATAACCATGACGGTGTGATCACTCACCTAGAGCCTGGCATCCTGGAATGTGTCAAGTGGGCCTCAGGAAATATCACTACAAACAAAGTTAGTGGAGGTGATGGAATTCCAGTTGAGCTATTTCAAATCCTAAAAGATGATGCTGTGAAAGTGCTGCACTCAATATGTCAGCAAATTTGGAAAACTCAGAAGTGGCCACAGGCCTGGAAAAGGTCAGTTTTCATTCCAACCCCAAAGAAAAGCAATGCCAAAGAATGTTCAAACTACTGCGCAATTGTACTCATCCCACACACTAGCAAAGTAATGCTAAAAATTCTCCAAGGAAGGCTTCAACAGTATGTGAACCATGAAATTCCAAATGTTCAAGCTGGATTTAGAAAAGGCAGAGGAACCAGAGATGAAATTGCCAACATCCATTGGACCATAGAAAAAGCAAGAGAGTTCAGAAAAACATCTGTTTCTGCTTTATTGATTACACCAAAGCCTTTGACTGTGTAGATAACAACACACTGTGGAAACTTCTTCAAGTGATGGGAATCCCAGACCACCTTACCTGCCTCCTGAGAAATCCGTATGCAAATCAAGAAGCAACAGTTAGAACTGGACATGGAACAACAGGCTGGTTCCAAATTGGGAAAGGAGTACATTAACCTATATATTTTCACCTTGCTTATTTAACTTATATGCAGAGTACATCATGTAAAATGCTGGGCAGGATGAAGCACAAACTAGAAACAAGACTGCCAGGAGAAATATCAATAACCTCTGATACACAGATGATACCACCCTTATGGCAGAAAGTGAAGAGGAACTAAAGAGTCTCTTGATGAAAGTGAAAGAGGAGAGTGAAAAAGTTGTCTTAAAGCTCAACATTCAAAATACTAAGATCATGGCATCCATTCCCATCACTTCATGACAAATAGATGGGGAAACAGTGACAGACTTTATTTTGGGGGGCTCCAAAATCACTGCAGATGGTGACTGCAGCTATGAAATTAAAAGATGCTTGCTCCTTGAGAGAATATCTATGACCAACCTAGACAGCATGTTAAAAAACAGACATTACTTTGCCAACAAAGGTCCATCCAGTCAAAGCTATGGTTTTTCCAGTAGTCATGTATGGATGTGAGAGTTGGACTATATAGAAAGATGAGTGTGAAAGAACTGATGCTTTTGAACTGTGGTGTTGGAGAAGACTCTTCACAGTCCCTTGGACAGCAAGGAGATCCAACTACTCCAACCTGAAGGAGATCAGTCCTGGATGTTCATTGGAAGGACTGATATTGAAGCTGAAACTCTAACACTTTGGCCACCTGATGCAAAGAGCTGACTCATTTGAAAAGACCTTGATGATGGGAAAAATTGAAGGCAGGAAGCGAAGGGGATGATAGAGGATGAACTGGTTGGATGGCATCACTGGTTTGATGTACTTGAGTTTGAGCAAGCTCCGGGAGTAGGTGATGCAAAGAGAGGCCTGGTGTGCTGCAGTCCATGGGGTCACAAAGAGTTAGACACGACTGAGAAGCTGAACTGACTGAGGAAGAATAATGTATTTAATTTCTGAAATTTTAAATCTATTAATAATCTTTGCAAAATGTTGCCAGAACAGGAAATTATAAAAGAGTTTTTCAAAAATTGAAAACTAAGGGTTACCTCCATAATGTTAAAAAAAAAAAAAAAAGAAATACTGTCTTGAAAAAAGTCAACACTCATTCCTAAGAAGGACAGTCAAGAAAATAAGAATTGTTGGATACTTTCTGTGTCATGGTATGTGTATAAATGTGTCCATCAATTCTGATTCTACATAAGTATATATATATATATATATATATACACATATTTTTATATATATTTATTATGACCTAGAAAATCACTGTTTAACTCGTACAATAAATAATTCAGGAAGTTAACAGGATATAATATTACAATAAAGAAGAAAATTATCTTATACAAGAGCTGTTAAATATTTTGGTGCATTTAAAAAATGGAGTATTGTGCAATTGTTAAGAAAAAAGAGGAAAATATCTATTTACTAATATGGAATGGTGATTTTCATGATATAAAGCTAAGTGCTAAAAATTATATAAAATATAAAAAGCATATTTTTTATGCTTTTTACATGATAATACATATATATATTGATCTATGCAAATAACATAAGATAAATAAAAAACTAATAAGACTGATTAGGCTTCCCCAGTGGCCCAGTGGTAAAGAATCCACCTGCCACAATACAGAAGACACCAGGTCCACACCTGGGTGGGAAGATCCCCTAGAGAAGGAGATGGCAATCCACCACAGTACTCTTGCCTGGGAAATCCCATGGACAAAGGACCTGGGCAGGCTATAGTCGATGGGGTCAGGAAAGAGTCGGATGTGACTCAGAGATTAAAACATAAAGATTGATTACTTTCAGAAGGCAGATGGAAATAGGATATAAAACATGGATGAATGGGAATTTCGTAGGAGGAATCAAGGGCAAATGACACTTCTCTAATAATACCTTTCTGTGTTGTTCCAACCTTTAGAATTATGTTAATGTCTCACATACTGATAAGAATAAATAAATATGAGAAAACTATGAATAGAACTCCAAATAGATTAGTTACAAATAAACTCCATGGCAAATAAATTACGCTTATGGAAGTGAAGAAGGAAATAATTGACTCAAGTAACTTTATAAAACAATGTTACTACCTATTCTAACTGCTGCTGCTGCTAAGTCACTTCAGTCATGTCTGACTCTGTGCGACCCCATAGACGGCAGCCCACCAGGCTCCCCCATCCCTGGGATTCTCTAGGCAAGAATACTGAAGTGGGTTGCCATTTCCTTCTCCAATGCATGAAAGTGAAAAGTGAAAGTGAAGTCGCACAGTCGTGTCCGATTCTGAGCAGCCCCATGGACCACAGCCTACCAGGCTCCTCTGTCCATGGGATTTTCCAGGCAAGAGTACTGGAGTGGGGTGCCATTGCCTTCTCTAGAATTGACTAAATAAGTAAATCAATTATACATAATAACAACCAGGTATCTCACAGTTACAAAAAGAATTATAAATAAAGAATTAACTCTGATGTACTGGAATCAAAAGCATCATCATGAATTCATGATTTCATATAGAGTGTTAGATTAAATAGATACAAGTGTATCTGTAGTGGTGTATGTATTCATGCATTTATTTCCTAGTTCTGTCTACTGGAAGGACCTAGAAATAATAACTCCCAAGTAGTATGAACATATAAAATGCTCAGATCAAAGTTTCCAAGTAACATTATTTAATCAAAGAAATCAGGGCTTCTTGAAGAAACGCCTAGCTTCAGAGGTGGGGTGAGGAAAGAATATCAATCTAGAATATATTATGATGCCAGAATTTTTAAAGCACTCAGAAATAATGGGAACATGTTGAAATGACAGAAGAATCCATTTCAAGGGAATCTCAATGACCAAATAGGGTAAGACTTGAACACTAAATCAAGTAATTATTAATAAGTAATTACTCATAAGTTTGTACTGATATAAATAAATAAAGGAAGAGCTCTTCATTTGAGTAGAATTCCAGTCAGTTAAAACAGAAAGAGTGAAGGAAATAAAGTTATCATTTGGCAAATATAATAGTAATTGTTATAAGCCAGAATCACCAATGGATACTAAAATTGTGGGTTATGATGAGGAATAGAATATTTACATAGACTTGTGTTCCCATAATATACTTATTAATTTCAAAGGGAAATTATTAGTAAATTTATGGTGAAGAAACCCAGCAGATACAACCTTAATCAACAGATCAAAGATAACATCACCATTAGAAATATGTATGCACTGAGAAGGACATGGCATCACCTATATGATGCTTTTGCCAAAAATACAGAATATAAATTTAATCATTAGAAAAACTCAAATCAATGTGTACACTCCAAATAACAGACCAGTACTCATCAAACATGTCCAGATCAAAAAAAAATAAAAAAGGATGACAAGTTGTTGTAGACTGGAGGAGATTAAGAAGACATGAACATGGGACTTCCCTGGGGTTAACACTTTGCCTTCCAATGAATAGGGTACAGGTTTGATCCCTGGTGGGGGAGCTAATATCTCTCAGGCCTCACAGTCAAACACCCAAAATATAAAACAGAAGCAATATTCTATAAAGGCTTTAAAATTGGTCCACATCAAAAAAAAGTCTTTTTAAAAACTTTTTTAAAAAGAAGACACGAATACCACATACATTGGGAAAATGATCTTTATTGGCGCAATTGATGAAATCTGAACCAATAAATACAAGTGCCTTGATATTATTTTCTACGTTTCCTCATTATACTGCGGATAGGCAAGATGCTACAAAATGGGTTAAATATATATATATATATACACACACACACACACAGGGCTTTTTGTACAATTATTACAATTTTTACTTTTCTGACAGATGCTTATTATTTCAAAATAAATGCTTAAAGAATTTTTTAAAATTTAAATTTAAAAAAGGAACATATCCTTTTAATTCACAAAAAGGAATTAAAGGAACATATTCATATAATTCACAATAAAAATAACAGATAATTTTAAAAACTCAGAAAAAACTCAATAAATGGTTAGAAAAAGAAATTATAATTTTGAAAATGAAACCTAGAGTAGAAAGAATGAGTGAATCGATACAAATAATGCCTTATAAGAAAAATGTGAAAAAAAAAATGTAAACCTAAGGAAAGTGAAAGTGAAAGACGTTCAGTCCTATCCAACTCGTTGCTACCCTGTAGACTATATAGTCCATGGGATTCTCCAGGCCAGCATACTGGAGTGGGTAGCCTTTCCCTTCTCCAGGGAATCTTCCCAACCCAGGTTGCAGATGGATTCCTTACCAGCTGCGCCACACAAGGGAAGCCCAATCCTTAGGAATCAAACAGGTAAAAAGGATTTAAGAGAAACTGACACCTGGTGAGTGACACATTGAAGACAGGCAAACAATAACCCATGTAACAAGGGCGTGTGAGAAAGAAAACAAGCCAAGGATCAGGACAAATGCTTTACTAACAGTACTAAGAAACCTATATTCAGAAAACTCACATAAAATAATAAAAAAATTAAAATCACATTGCAATAATTTATTATGTATCTAAGATAAATAATCCAGAACCAACATCAAGACATAATCTAGTAATATTACTGGATTTTAAAGAAAAAAAAAAAAAAACTCATTGGGGAGCAAGGCAATAAAAACACTACTTAAAAGGGAAAAATTAGGTTATCTCTTTTGGCAGCAATGCTTCAGAAGAAAATTGAATAGTGATATTCAAGAAATTAAATAAGACATTTAAAGGAAGAAAATATGAGACAAATTTGTTTGTATCCAACAAAAGTGATCCTCAGATACAAAGAGGAACAGACACATTGTTATTAATATTCAAGAACCCAAGGAGTATTATTCCCATGACCCTAGCCTAGGAAATACATTAGAGAGCAAACTCAGATACGTAAAATGATCCGAGAGCTATGGATATTTTCAATTTTTATAAAAGTAACCTGTAGATGTTGATGCCACAGAACTCATTTCACATTCATACTATAGTTTCCTCCACCAGAAGTTGAGCCCTTCGAAGGTAAAAAATAGTATCCTGTCACATCTCTAAATCCCAGAACCTGGGACAGCACCTGACCCACTGAAATTACTCACTGAACGTATAAGAATGTGAGTAAGACAGCATGGAATTTAAACTTCTAATTTAAATGTCGTAAATGAAGTGTGCGTAAATAAATGCTTAATAAAGCAAAATCAATTAAGAAGCAAAACAGTTTTGACATTCAAATGTTTTCTGACATCACAGAAGCAAAAGCAGATTATTCCCAGCATTTAGTTTTACCTTAGTTGTCATGTTTGCGATGTAAAATAAAACAAATACTTTTATTTTTTTAATAGTGAAAGAGCCCATCACTACAAGAAAAACAATAAGGTACGCCCCGTCTTTTTATATCAGGCCAGAGGATCATAACAGCTGGTTTTCCTCCTCATCGCCATCATAACTAACATTTATTGAGTGCCAATCTTTTGTTAAGCGGTTCTATGCATTATCTCCGCTGATCTTCATGATAATCCTATAGGCATTGTTATTATAATTGTCACTTTGCAGATGAGGAAATAGAGGTTTGTGACAGTTAAGTAATTTGCCTAAATTAGCAAAAGTACAATAATTTCTAGTTTCAGAGTAAAAGGCATAATACAGAAGGTTATTTTATAAAAGTCTTAACCATCCTATCCTGTGGACAGATCAACTCATTGTCCCCAAGGGATGAAAGGTGGGGAAGAAACCTTCAGAAATGGACCATCTTTGCCTTCCGTACCTACATATCTCAGCTTGTGTCTAACTTGCACATTGAAATTTAGAGGCAAACTTTGTTTGAAGAAAGGATTACAGTGTTTAATACATTAATAATTGATGGCTTGTGAGTCAAGTGTCATTACTCGATTCAGCCTTAGAAATCTGTTGACAATTTAGTATCCAGTTTTCTCATATGTAAAATTAATACTCCCCTTCATGCTTGACAAGTTGGTGTAAGGTATAAAATTTTATTCAAAAGACAAAAGCGTTGTTTTATACCATGTATTATTCATTAATTCACCGTATATTTATTGTTACAACACCTACAGTGTATCAGATACTATTCTTATCCTGAGGAATACAGTAATAAACAAGCCCAACTAGGAATTTGCATTTTGGGGATTATGATTAAGTGGTAATTAAAGACAGGCAGATGTCCGTCATATTTGTTAATTTTTCAGCACAGTGACCAGCATGTGGTAGGCAACCAATTCATCATGATTGAAGGAACTCCCCATTCTACTGCTGAAGAATATTTCTTCTCTGGGAAGCCAATATCTAAATTAAAACCACAACTTAAAAAAAAAAAAAAAAACTGTTAATTCAACAGATTTAATTATGGGGTATTGATTTTCTTCCTGATCATCTCTGTCTTGGCAGGCTCTCTGTACTGCTACAGTCTGAAAATCTCTATGCCTTCCTTGTTAGAGACAAACTCATGGTGAAAAAATTCCATGTAAAGACCAAAACCATTAACACTGAGAAAAATAAAAATTGTCCTTTCTAAAACTACAATTTGTTTCATTCTCTTAACCTTAATGCAAGTGCTGATATTAAAGCTGAGATATCCCCCCAAAATCCAGAAATTAGGGTCCTTTAATTAGACCAAATAACACCTCATGTTTTTCTTCCTGAACGGAAAAAAAAAAAAAAATCATAGCTCTTTACTTGTTCTCTTTTTCTATGCCTCTGAGGCTTCTTTCACATTAAGGCAATTTTTTGTTATGGACCAGAAGGTATACAGGACATCTACAACTCCCTGATGAGCTGTAAGCCAAAAGATATCTCAAGAGAGTAAAACTCTTCCCTCTCCAGCTAACTAGTAGAGGTAGCAAGGAAAGTGATTCTCTGCTTTCTCCAGAGGCTGTCAATGTGTTTAACTCTGGTGTATAATAAAATCCAGATAAGTCTCTCGGGGAAAGAAGCAGAGATGCGGAAAAATAATTTCTGCTGATTGGGAGTTTCAGTAGCTAGCAACATTCACCTCATCCCCTGAAAGCAACATTGACTGTCAGTACCATCCTAGGCAAAGGGATGAAGAAAGTCATCTAGGAAGTCTGGTGTTTCTTCTTCTTAAAGTCCTGGCAGGAGAAAGTTGAAAGATTGGGAGGATACTACTTACAGTGCTAAAGAGAAAGTCAGAAAACAAACTGGGATTCAGTCTTGGTTTGGACACTTGCTTCTATGGGATCTTAAACATGTTCCTTAATGTTGCCTGACTCAGAGTTGTTATTTGTTTAAAAAAATTAGGATGTAGGATCTTCAGCCTAGGTAACTCTTCTTTAAAAATGGACCCTTCTGAGAAAAGAGAAAGAAAGATACACAAGGGGAGAGGAGCGTATAGAGGTGGGCTATACAGTTTTACTCTTTGGAACACAGATTCCTAAACAGAAAAATTGCCCAAGATTTATCACCTCATAGGTGAACTGTAAAAATCGCCTCCACAACAGCTTTCTCATCTTCTGTTGCTCATAATGTTTCTCTCCCAAATTGACATAATTCTATAATTCTTGGAGCACAAAACTGACACTTAAATTCTTCCAATGACTTACCATTACCTACAGGAGGACATGTAAACTACTTTGATTGTCATTCAAGATCTTCTACAGACTGGGCTTGGTTCACCAACCCAACTCTTGGTGAGCATTCTTATTTTCAGCAGCAGCAAATACTGTCATGAACTTTTGATAAACTAAACTACATCCATCCCATCACCTTCTGGCAAATAGAAGGGAGACAAGTGGAAGGAAGCAGTGACATTTTCTTTTCTTGGGCTCCAAAATCACTGAGGACTGCAACCATGAAATTAAAAGACACATTCTCCTTGGAAAGAAAGTTGTGACAAACCTAGACGAGCAAAGACATCAATTTGCCAACAAAGGTCCATAGAGTCAAAACTACAGCTTTTCAAGTAGTCATGTATGGATGTGAGAGTTGGATCATAAAGAAGGCTGAGTGCCAAATAATTGATGCTTTTGAACTGTGGTGCTGGAGAAGACTCTTGAGAATCCCTTGGGTGGCAAGAAAATCAAACCAGTCAATCCTAAAAGAATTCAACCCTGAATATCCATGGGAAAGACTGATGCTGAAGCTCCAACGCTTTGGCCACCTGATGTGACGATCCAACTTGTTGGAAATGATACTGATGCTGGGAAAGACTGAGGGCAAGAGAAGGGGGTGGCAGAGGATAAGATAGTTAGATGGCATCACTGACTCAATGGACATGAGTTCGAGCAAACTCCAGGAGATATTGAAGGATAAGGGAGCCTGGCATGCTACAGTCCACACAGTTTGAAAACAGTCAGACACAGCTGGGCAGCTGAACAAAAACAACAACAAACTGCATATTTAGATTATAAGTCTGAGAAATACAGTGTTTCCTGCCATCTCAGTAAACAAAGGCTGTCACAGTCATCAATGACTGCAGCCCTCCAAGGTGAACATATGAGCTCTGAGGAAACTCAGGGCCGAAAACAATATCTGCCAACTGGCATCCAGCAGACTGCAGCCATTCCCCAAGGAAGGAGCCCTGAGAAAACACAGGATGTGAAAACATAGGATACTGATCCCAGACAGCTGAGGTGCATATCAAAGGAATGATTTCAGTGAGCCCAGACTCTTGCATCTTCCCATACATAGAAAAGTGATGAATACCTTAACTTGGGATATCTGGGTTTCTTTAATTAACAGTAATTTTTGATATTCAGTTTCCCTGCCCTTTGTTGAAAAATTCCTATCTATCTTACCTCCCTGCTTGCCTTCTTGGAGCAGTTTCTCACAGCTATCGGAAGAGCTGTCTCCTAGGCTCCAGTCCTAATTTTGTCCCAAATAAAACCTAACTCACAACTCTCACAGTGTGCAAATTTTTTTCCACAAGTCATTGGAGGATAAACTGTTCTTTTTTTTTATTTGCTTCCACACTTATTCTTAGTAATCTTACTACTGCCTAACACAAACCCAGTCCTATAAGCAAGACAGATGTCCTGGTTGTTTCCAAGTCTGTGCTCTCCCGAGGATCAAATGTTCTCTCCTGATGGAATCATGTCTGAAATCTGATCATTTTCTTTTCTTTTCTTAGTCTATCCACCTTTCAAAAACCTTCTAACACTGCCATGTTCAAGAGACTTTCTTTGACTACTCCCATGTACAGCATCAATTTCTCCAACTTCTGAACTCCTTCAGTTCAGTTCAGTTCAGTTCAGTCACTCAGTCATGTCCGACTCTTTGCGACCCCATGAATCACAGCACACCAGGCCTCCCTGTCCATCACCACCTCCCGGAGTCCACTCAGACTCATGTCCATCTAGTCAGTGATGCAATCCAGCCATCTCATCCTCTGTCGTCCCCTTCTCCTCCTGCCCTCAATCCCTCCCAGCATCAGAATCTTTTCCAATGAGTCAACTCTTCACATGAGGTGGCCAAAGCACTGGAGTTTCAGTTTTAGCATCATTCCTTCCAACGAACACCCAGAACTGATCTTGTTTAGAATGGACTGGTTGAATCTCCTTGCAGTCCAAGGGACTCTCAAGAGTCTTCTCCAACACTACAGTTCAAAAGCATCAACTCTTCAGTGCTCAGCTTTCTTAGGAAAACAAAATGTTGAAAAACTTGTGTATAGTCAGCCTTCCCTGGTGGCTCAGATGGTAAAGAATCTGCCTGCAGTGCAGGAGACCTGGGTTCAATCCCTGGGTTGGGAAGATCCCCTGAAGGGGGAAATGGCAACCCACTCCAGTAGTCTGACCAGGATAATCCCTTGGAAGAGGTGCCTGGTGGGCTACATACAGTACATACTTCATGACTCCATGGGGTCATGAAGGGTCAGACATGACTGAGCAACTAACACTTTCACTGCATAGTCAGTAGAGTCAGGTCTGGTGCTGGAACTTGCCATGTATGTTTGGCTAAATTATTTAACCTTGCTAAATTTAAGAATCCTTAATATCAGATAAGAATGATTCCTATCCCTCAATCTCTACCTAAAGGAAATATTAGCATCCAACTCACAGATTTTTGTTTGTTCGTTTCTTAGAATTAAGTGACATACCACACTGAAAGTGAGACAGGCTGGGACCTGGGATTCTTTGCTGCAGGGTTGCAATGCTTGCTCCTGGACAAACCTCTCCTCTAGCAACAAAATAAAAATAAATTGTATAAGACTAAAAATAACAGTGTGCCTGCACATTTGGGGCAATTTCTGGGCAAAAGATACAAAGAGACCAAAAAATAACAACCACCACTCCTAAAGAAAGTGAAAGTTGCTCATTCATGTCCCTTTTGTAACCCCATGGGCTGTAGCCCGCCAGGCTCTTCTGCCCATGGAATTCTCTAGGCCAGAATACTGGAGTGGGTAGCCATTCCCTTCTCCAGGGGATCTTCCCAATCTAGGGATCAAACCCAGGTCTCCCACATTGCAGATGGATTCTTTACCATCTTAGCCATCAGGGAGCAAAAACTGGGTATTGAGAGCAAAAGCAGGGTGCCACGTATGCATACACCATCACCAGAGGGGTGGGCAGAACATCTAAGTCACCTCTTCTCTGACCCCTGGAAACACCATTACCCTCATCCCAAGTAAGGATCCAGCTTGCCCCTCCTTCGGGAAGGGGCAAGCAAAGGAAACCTGTTTGTTCTCACCCCCACCACTGCAGCAGGGGTCAAAACATAGCCTTGCCTGAATTTCTCGTCTGGCCTCTTGTCAGCTTCTGTTGATTGGGGAAGGCCAAGAACCCGGCTGGTAACAGGCACTTAACAAAATGCTTAGTAAATTCCCAGTGACAAAGAATAAATATTTGGATTTACTAAAACAATTACTTATAGCGTTCACATTTGCATCACCCTCAAATACTGTCCTGAACTTTCATTTAACTAAGCTATATGTGCTTGCACTTACATTATAAGTCACTGGAGGATAACCTACATTTTGTCTGTTTATTAAATCTGCTTCAGTCCTTATCATCATGTCCTACATTCAATGGATCTCAATAACTACTTATTACAGAGATGCTTAGAGATAAATATGACTATAAATATAGGACTGTTCTCTTTCCTTTTTCTTCTAGAGTTTCAGTAAAGCATGAGAAGTAAATAAAAATAATAGGAGAAAAACTATTTTTCATTTAATCCTCATAACAGTCTTCATTTCGTATCTGGAAAAAACTATACTTCAGAAGGTTTACATAACTATCCACAGTCACACATTTCAAGGATGAATGTAAACCCAGGTTTTTCACCAAATTGAAAAATAGGTGGCCTGAAGGAAGTCTGGAAATTCATTTCCCTATAAAATAATCTTCTGGTATCTCCTTTATTGTTTGTCCTCATTTTCCCTTGACATACTCCACAATAGTTTCATACAGAGAGGTGTGATGTTGGCTTCAATCTTACCCTGGCCCTCTGCAGCCCATTTATTCTAGATTCCCTCATACTCACAGGGGATATGTTATGCACCTCAGTGGATGTCCGAAACCAATATATACTATGTTTTTCCTAGCATCACTGCTTTGAAGCAATTATTAAGTAAAGGCTTATTCAAACAGAGCACTGTGATATTGTGATGGTTTATCTGATAACCAATATGGCTACTAAATGACTAATAGGCTGATATCATATTCAATGTGGAGCGCTGGACAAAGGAATGATTCATGACCCAAGAGGGCAGAGTGTGATGGCTTGAAATTTCATCACACTTGCTCAGAAAGGCATGCAATTAAAATTGTATGAATTGTTTATTTCTGGAATTTTCAATTTAATATTTTCCAGCCATATTTAAACTCAGGTAACTGAAACTCTGGGGGAGGGGGCGGACAGACAGCAGGGGACTTCTTATATTGTTCGGCTGAATTACACACACATACAGCGCCAGGAAGTTAAAAAGGCAAAGGCACTAGTCATTAGATTTTATTAAAAAAAAAAAAAAAGGCGGTAACACTAATGACTTTCTCATTATTCTCAGCAAATGTCTCCCCCATTTCTTTGGCTCCTCAACCAAATATCTTAGAGTCACTTTGGATGCCTCCTTATTCCATACCCCTAATCTCACTTTCCAGTGGTCATGTATGGATGTGAGAGTTGGACTGTGAAGAAGGATGAGTGCCGAAGAATTGATGCTTTTGAACTGTGGTGTTGGAGAAGACTCTTGAGATTCCCTTGGACTGCAAGGAGATCCAACCAGTCCATTCTGAAGGAGATCAGCCCTGGGTGTTCTTTGGAAGGAATGATGCTAAAGCTGAAACTCCAGTACTTTGGCCACCGCATGCAAAGAGTTGACTCATTGGAAAAGATTCTGATGCTGGGAGGGATTGGGGGCAGGAGGAGAAGGGGATGACAGAGGATGAGATGGCTGTATGGCATCACTGACTCGATGGACGTGAGTCTGAGTGAACTCCGGGAGTTGGTGATGGACAGGGAGGCCTGGCGTGCTGCGATTCATGGGGTTGCAAAGAGTCGGACACGACTGAGCGACTGAACTGAACTGAACTGAATCCAACTTATCAGCAAATTGTACAGACTCTGACTTAAAATATATATACAGACTGACTATGACTCACCACTAGCTTCCTCAAAGACATTTCCTAAAAAATTTGAAATTACTTTACTTTGGATCTTATTTCCTTTAAGACCCAGAATTAAATCAGACAAGTTTCTCATTGCAGCTTGACTTCATCCTTTTATTCTGGGAGTTATTTTAGTAATATGAGAATTCAAAATATCTTCATAGCTAGGTCTCATGAACCAGAAAAAAAAAAATGCTACCTTTGATCTACTGTATATTTTAAATGAAAAATATACACTTCAAGCTAAACATAGTTAATATAACTTTTACATCTCTTTTGCATAACTTTTACATCTCTTGTCAAAATTATATTTTATAGGAATAATTCTCCTATATAAGATAATATCTGTTCTCCTTCTTTCTCACCCCTCTTCCAAGGTAAGAAAACATAAATGAGTATATAAAAAATAAAGAAATAAAATTTTATTTCTTTCTTTATTTCTTTTATTCATTCAATGCCAATTCTTTTAGCCTATGACAAGAAGCAATCCTTTAGATAACATTGCATTGCTTCCCCAGCATCCAGACTGGGTAATCACAATCAACAGGAAGGTGTTGTTTTCTCCTTTCATTCTGTCATCTGTTCTTAATTTACATTTTACTAGTCTCTAACAAGGATAGTGTAGCAGATGGCAAGTGAAATCTAATTAGTGATGTCTTGCAAGTTGTGTCAAGACTCTTCAATAAGGTTGTTTTGTTGAAAAGCCATTGGAGGAGTGTTAGCTCTGTTCCCTGATGACAGGCAAAAGGAATCAGCAGCACCGGTCTTTATTTTACCTACTTCAGAGGTCGCCACATGAAAACAGCCTTTCTTCCAGGGGCATTTTTAAAAGACAATCAGAGGCAATTGCTGAATATCATGGCTGTCCATGGCAGAGAACTGCAGCTAGACAAACAATGAACTAACCACAAAATTCAAAACTAAAATCTGGGGACAGAAATGCCCATAGAGGAATTTGAAAAAAAATCTCAAACTATTCTGAGAATATACATGCCGAGGATTGTGTGAATATACAGATCTATGCACATGCCTGTGTTCATGGCTCAGAAAACACCTAAAAAGGCCCTAGGCTCTCACTTGTGACTAACCTTGAGTTTCTGTACAAGTAGGTAGTAAAGAAAAAAGCAGAGTTGTTACCTTGTACTATTGATGGTATGTCCCCAACTTGCTTGCAGGCCACTCAGCAGAGGCTATGAACTATCAACAGACACCTAAGAACATCACTAATTATTAAATGATCACTAAGCTAGCCAAGCAGGGACTTCAGTGACCATATATGACAAATAATATGGGCTTTAGAAAATTAATTCAAGAAATTTGCTAAACAAATGACAGTAAATCCTGGCATAAAGGATAAACCTAATTTCCAGAACAGAAGCATTATATTATTTAAAATTTCTACTTGTTATGAGTCATGCAAAAAAGAGAGAGAGTAAAGAAGAAAGTAAAAAAGTATGGCTCATACATAAGAAAGTAAGCAGTTAATAGAAATTGTCCGTGTAGAAGCCCAGATATTATATTACTGAGAAAGATTCAAAACAGCTATTATAGGTATGTCTGTACATTCAAAGGAATAGGAAAACTGGATCTGAAGAACTAAAGGGAAGTTTGAGATCCCTGTCTCAACCAATAGATATTATCAATGAAGAGATATAAATTATAAAAAAGAACCAAACAAAATGTCCTGAGTTGAAATGTACAATAATTGAAATGAAAAATTCACTAATGGTGTTCAATAGAAAATTTGAGCAAACAGAAGAAATATTCAATGAAATTGAAGATAGTTCAGTTGAAATTGTCCAGTCTCAGGAACAAAGTTAGCAAAATAATGCTCAAAATTCACCAAGCCAGGCTTCAACAGTACAAGAATTGTGAACTTCTAGATGTTCATGCTGGATTTAGAAAAGGCAGAGGAACCAGAGATCAAATTGCCAATATTCGCTGGATCATGGGGAAAGCAAGAGAGTTCCAGAAAAACACCTACTTCTGCTTTATTGACTATGCCAAAGCCTTTGACTGTGTGGAATGCAACAAACTGTGGAAAATTCTTTGGGAAATGGGAATACCAGACCACTGACCTACCTCCTGAGAAATCTGTATGCAGGTCAGGAAGCAACATTAGAACTGGACATGGAACAACAGACTGGGAAAGGAGTACTTAAGTGCTGTACACTGTCCCCCTGCTTATTTAACTTCTAGGCAGAGTACATCATGGAAATGCTGGGCTGGATGAAGCACAAGCTGGAATCAGGATTGCCGGGAGAAATATCAATAACCTCACATAGGCAGATGACACCACCCTTAAGACAGAAAGCAAAGAACTAAAAAGCCTCTTGATGAAAGTGAAAGAAGAAAGTGAAAAAGTTGGCTTAAACCTCAACATTCAGAAAACTAAGATCATGGCATCCAGGAAAGATCATCCCATCACTTCATGGCAAATAGATGAGGAAACAATGGAAACAGTGACAGACTTTATTTGGGAGGGCTCCAAAATCACTGCAGATGGTGACTGCAGCCATGAAATTAAAAAACACTTGCTCCTTGGAAGAAAAGTTATGACCAACCTAGACAGCATATTAAAAAGCAAAGACATTATTTTGCCAACAAAGGTCCATCTAGTCAAAGCTATAGTTTTTCCAGTAGTCATATATGGATGTGAGAGTTGAACTATAAAGAAATCTGATTGATGAAGAATTGATGCTTTTGAACTGTGGTATTGGAGAGTTCAACTGTGGACTCTTGAGAGTCCCTTGGACTGTGAGGAGATCAAACCAGTCAATCCTAAAGGAAATCAGTCCTGAATATTCATTGGAAGGACTGATGCTGAAGCTGAAGCTCCAATACTCTGGCCACCTGATGCAAAAAACTGACTCATTTGAAAAGATCCTGATGCTGGGAAACACTGAACAGGAGGAGAGGGGAAGACAGAAGATGAGATGGTTGGATTTCATCACTGACCTGATGAACATGGGTTTGAGTACGCTCCAGGAGTTGGTGATGGACAGGGAAGCCTGGCCTACCGCAGTCCATGGGGTCGCAAAGAGTCGGACACGACTGAGCAACTGAACTGAACTGAACTGAACTGAATCTCAGGAACAAACATATGAAAAAAAATTTTCTAATGAACAGTCTCAGAAACCATTAGGACACTACAAGCATACCAATATACACATAACAGAAGTCCCAGAAAGGAGAAAAGAGAAAGACAAACCATAAAGAATAGTTAAATAATGACAAAAAAATGTCCCAATTTAATGAAAAGTATTTATTTACATATTCAAAAAACTCATCAAACTCTATGACCGATAACTCAAAGGCCACACTTAGACAGCTATAATCAAATGAAAAAAGTTTTGAAAGCAGTAGTATAGAAGTGACTAATCCTATAGAAGAAATAAACAGTAATATTAGAAGTTGATTACTTTTTTCAGAAACAATGAAGGCTTGAAGGCCATGAGATAACATACTTACACTGAAAGAGCCTGCCAACTAGAATGCTAAAAGTAACAAACCTATCTTTTTTGAATGAAAAATGAAGAAGAAATTAAGATAATACTAGATAAACAAAAATTGAGAGAAGTAATTGCTAACTGATGTGCCCTATAAGAAATTATGGACTTTCCTCCTGGCTCAAATGGTACAGAATCTGCCTGCAACATGGGAAACCCAGATTCGATCCCTGGGTTGGGTAGATCCCCTGGAGAAGGAAATGGCAACCCACTCCAGTATTATTGCCTGGAAAATCCCATGGACAGAAGAGCCTGGTGGGCTACAGTCCATGGGGTTGCAGAGGGTCAGACACAACTGAGCGATGAACACACACACACACACACACACACACACAAGAAATTCTAAAATTCTAAAGGAAGATCTTCAGGCTGAAACGGAAGATTAGATAATAACAAGAATACACATGAAAAATGTACTGTTAAAGGTAACAAAATAGGTAAATATAAAAGACAGTATAAACATATTTTTAGTTTAACATTTTTCTCCTATCTAAAACACAACTGCAGAAGTAATAATTATAAACTGTGTTGATGTGCAAACAATGTATAAAGGTATGATGTGTATAATCATAACACAAAGGAACAGGGGATGAAATGAAATTGTATATAAGCAAAAATTTATATACTGGTATAATGCAGTTTGTATTAATCTGAACCAGATGGTTAAATATCAAGATATTAATTATAACCCCCAAGGCAAAAAAATTTACAAAAGCAATGTCAGAATAAGTCTAACAGGAGATAGCATTTATTTAACCCAAAAGGTGATAATAATGGGAGAATGGGAAAACTAAAAGATTGAGGGCAGGAGGAGAAGGAAGTGACAGAAGATGAGATGGTCAGATGTCATCACTCTCAATGGACATGAATCTGAACAAACTCCAGGAGATAGTGAAGGACCAAGAACCCTGGCATGCTGTAGTTCATGAGATCACAAAGAGTCAGACAGGACTTAGTGACTGAACAGCAACAATGAAAACAATGACATAGAAAACAAATAGCAACAGGACATTTATACATTTTCCATATCAGTAATTACATTGACTATAAATTGATTAAACCGTTCAATCTAACAGTAGAGATGAATAGAGTGGATTGTTTTTTAAAGTAAAGGTTATAGCTATGAATTGCCTACTAGAGAGACACTTTAGATTCAAAACCATGATGGGCTAAAAGTGGAAGGATGGGAAAAGATACTCCATGAAAACAGTAATCAAAAGAAAGAGACTGAGTGACTATACAAATATTAAACAAAACAGACTTTAATTCAAAAATTATTATGAGACAAGAAGGAATATGATATAATGATAAAGAATCAATTCATCAATAAGATATAACAATGTAAATATCCATGCACAAAATAAAGGAGTAGCATGATGTATGAAAATACCTGAACTAATCAAAATGAGAAACAGTTCAATAACAACACTTGGAGATTTCAATTCCACACTTCCAGTAATGGATAGAACAACTACACAGAAGATCAACAAGGAAACCTAAGACGTACATAAAACTATAAACCAACTCCAGAACACCTGGAACAACACAGCAAAATGATACAACTGGTAAAAACTATAAACCAATACCAGAATACTTGGTACAATATAGCAAAATGCACGCTTTCTACTGAAATGCACATGGAAATACGTGACAAGGTAGATCACATGATAGGCCATAAAATAAGTCTCAACAAATTTAAAAGATTCAAATCATACAAAGTATGTTCCAGGATCAAAAGTAGACCAAGTTAGAAATCAATAGCAAAGGGAAATTTGAGAAAACTCGCAAACGGGTGGAAATTCAATAATCAATGGGTCAAACCAGAAGAAACAAGGGAAACCAGAAAAATCACTGAGAGAAATGAAAAGAAAACAAAATGCACCAAAAGTATGGGATAAGATGAAAGCATTGCTCAGAGGCATATAGTCACAAGTGCTTACCTTAAAAAAAAAAAAAAATCAAGTCAGTAACCCAGCATCCTACCTTTAGAAACAGAAAAGAAAAGAAAATCAGGCTCAAAGCAAAAAGAAGGAAGGCAATAATAACAATTAAAACATAAATCAGTGAAACAAAGAATGGAAAAACAATAGAGAACTCAATGAATTAAAAGTTGGTTCTTGGAAAATGTATAAACCTGTAGCTAAGCAGACACAGTAAAGAAAGAAAGAGAAAGTAAATTATTAAGATAAAAAATGGAAGAGAGAACATTATTATTAACCTTATAGAAAGGTTTATAAGGAAATAATACAAGCAAGGGCTTTCCAGGTGATGCTAAGTAAGTAAAGAATCTGCCTGCCAATGCAGGAGACTTAAGAGACGCGAGTTCAATTCCTGGATTAGGAAGATCCCCTGGAGAAGGGCATGGCAACCCACTCCAGTGCATAGCAACCCTGAAGAATCCCATGGACAAAGGAGCCTGGCAGGTTACAGTCCATAGCATCACAAAGAGTCGGACGTGACTGAAGCAACTTAGCAGAGCACACAATACATAAGGAATTATATACCAACAAATTAGAATATATAGAGGAAATGAACAAATGTTGGGAAAGATAAATCTGCCAAATCTAAATCAAGGAGATATACAAAATTTGAATATATTTATAATAAAGACATTGAATTAATAGCTTAAAAATTCCCCACAAAGGAAAGCCCCAGACCATATGACTTCACTGGTAAATTCCACTATACATTTAAAGAATTAGCATCAATTATTCACAAATTCTTCTAAAACATAAAAGAGGCAGAAACACTTCTCTTCTTTGTGTATTACCCTGATACCAAAGCCATAGACATTACAGAAAACTTGATATCAATACCCCTAAATTCAAGTACATCTAAAAATTCTTCAAAAAATACTATCAAACCAAATGAAACAATATATAAAAATGATTATATATGTTGTTCACAAACAAGTGGAATTTATTCCAGGATTTGAAGGTTTGTTCAACATGCAAATCAATGTTAAAAATCAATCAATGTAATATACTATATTAATAAAACAAAGGACAAAAAAATATATTATCAACTCAGTAGATGTACAAAATTATTTTACAAATTCAATTCCTTTTCATGACAGAAAACACTCAAAACAAAAGCAACTAAGAATAGGAGGAAATTCTTCAACATAATAAAGCATATCTATTAAAATCCCACATCTGTTATCATACTTAATGGTGAAAGACTGAAATCTTTCCCCAAAGATCTATAATGAACCACGGAAGTCTGTTCTTACCGCATGTTCTGAAAATCGTATTGGGAATGCTAGCCAGAGAAATTAGGCAAGAAGATGAAATAAAAAGCACCAAGATTGGAAAAGAAGTAAAATTATCCTTATTGGCAGATAAAATAATTCTGTATATAGAGAACCTACCAATAAAACCAAAATAGACCTAATAAACAAGTTCAACAAAAACACAAGTTGCAAAAACAATGTGCTAACATCAACTGTATTTCTGTATACTAGCAATGACTGATCTGAAAACAAAATATTAAAACAATTCCATATGTCATGGAATAGCATCATTAAGAATGAAATACTTAGGGACAAATGTAACCAAAGAAGTGCAAGACATACACTTCAAACTATAAAACATTAGTGAAAGAAATTAAAGAACACCTAAATACATGAAACAATATCCTTTGTTCACGGATTTGAAGACTTAATATTGTCAACATGACAATATCCATCAGATTGATCCAAAGATTCAATAAAATATCTATCAAAATTCTACCTGACTTTTTTCTTTCTTTCATAATCTGACAACCTGCACTTAAAATTCAGAATACGTGAGACAATCTCGAAAGACAAGAATCAATTTGAAGGACTCCCATTTTCAAAACAACTACAAATGAGGGAGAAAAAATAATCTTTTCCAGAAATAGTGCTAGGGAAACTGAACACCTAAATAAAAGAATGTCTTTGGACCCCTATCTCATATCATACACAAAAATTAACTCACAATGGATTAAAGGCCTAAATACTAGAACCGAACTACAAAACTAGAAAGAAACATTGGATTATATCTTTATGACCTTGGGTTAGGCAATGGTTTCATATTATCAAAAGCAAAAGTGACAAAACAGAATAGATAAATTGTATTTCATAAAAAATTAAAATTCTTGAATATCAAAGGACACCCTCAAGAAAGTAAAAATCAACCAATAGGATAGGAGAAAATATTCACAGATAACATATCTGATAAGAAAAACCAATTAAAAACTGGACAAAGTATTTAAATAAACCTTTCTCCAAAACAGATATACAAATGACCAATAAGTACATGAAAATATAATCACCATCATGAGTTATCAGGTGAAGCTAATTCAAAATGAAAACTAGATATCATTTCACATCCTAAATTAAAAAGCATACCTAAAATTAAAAAGATTAAAATGTTAGAGAATGTATACAAATTGAAAATCTTTCACATTCTAGTGGAATAAAAATTTTTGCCTATTTTGCAGTAATCTTGCAGTTCCTTAAAACATAATAGATTCCCCACTTGACCCCACAGTGTCACTCCTGGGTATATATCCAAGAGAACTGAAAAAATATCTCCATGTGAAATATTGTACATGGATATTCATATCAGTGTTATTAATAATGACCAAAAAGTGGAAACAAGACAACTGACTATCAGTGAATGAACTGATAAATAAATGTGATATATCCATACAATGGAAAAAATACTGAGCCAGAAAAAAAAATGAAGTGTTAAAAAACAATGAGTGAATGAACCATAACACTATGTATGGAGAGCCATATATAAGAGCCATATATAAGACTCCATATTACACCATACTGTTTTCATGAAAAGTCTAGAATCAGCAAATTCATTGATACAGCAGGTACATTAGTGATTTCCGGGGACCATAGGGAGAGAAGAATGGGGAATGACAGCTAATGCGTATGGGGTTTCTATTGGGGTAACAAAAATATACTAGAATCAGATAGTGGTGCTGGGTTGTACCACTGTGAATATATTAAAATCTCCTTGATTGTACACTTGCTATGGCTGAATGGCATGATATGCGAATTATATCCCAACTTTAAAAATGCAATTATAAAAACTGTGAAAAACTATTACATATTGTAGACACTCCATTAATTAGTTCCTTAATCACTGAGGTTTAACTCTATCAGCATATGCCTATGTATTTGCATATAGAAACTTGGAATAGCCTGTCCTCAACTTTAAAAATTTATTAATAATCTGTCTGAAAATTAAATGTAAAGGAGTCTTATGTATAATACTAGAAATTCTTAACTCCAGCTTGCTTTCCAAATTTTCTCATACATGATGATGCTTTTAAAAAATCTCAATTATTGAGTGCAGGTTTTTTTTTAAATAACTTTATTTATTTATTTATTTGGCTTTGCTGGATCTTTGTTGCTGCGTTCGCTTTTTTTCCAGTTGCGGCAAGCAGGAGAAACTCTCTAGGTGCGGTGCACAGGCTTCTCCTTGCAGTGGCTTCTCTTGTGGAGCACAGGCTCTAGAGCATCTGGGCTTCAGCACACGGGCTCAGCAGTTGCAGCTCCAGGGCTCTAGGGCACTGGCTCAGTAGCTGTGGCACATGATTTAGTTGCCCTGAGGTATGTGAGATCTTCCTGGACCAGGAATCGAAATTATGTCTCCTGAATTGGCAGCCAAATTCTTCACCACTGAGCCACCAGGGAAGTACCCGAATACAGTTATTTTAAGAATGACATCAATTTTGGATATCTTATTTCTGCTTGTTTATTATTAAAGTTCTTGCTTAAATTATATCAGGTGTTTCAACTTGTCCTCAAATTCCTTACCTGTTATATGACTCTTCAACATCCATTTTCAGAGACCAATCACAATGTGCAGGTAAGTTTTTCAAAACCTAATGACCAAAGATGGTGGAGGAATAGGATGGGGAGACCACTTTTCTCCCCTACAAATTCATCAAAAGAACATTTCAACGCTGAGTAAATTCTACAAAACAACTTCTGAATGCTGGCAGAGGACATCAGGCACCCAGAAAAGCAGATCATTGTTTTCAAAAACAGGTAGGAAAAATATGAAAGACAAAAAAAGAGACAGAGGAGGTAGGGAGGGAGCTCTGTCCCGGGAAGGCAGTCCTGGCCCGGGAAAGGAGTCTTAAAAAGAGAGAAGTTTCCAAACACCAGGAAACACTCTCACTGCTGAGTCTGTGGCAAGCCTTGGAAGCACAGAGGGCAACATAACAGGGAAGAAAAATAAATAATTAAAACCAACAGATTACAAGCCCAATGGTAACTCCCCAGCAGCGCAAACGCCTGCATCCGCCACTAGCAAGCGGGGGCTGGGGCTGCAGTGCTTTTTAAGAATCAGGCTGGAATGCCGCGAGTGTAACCAGAGCGAACAAACTTGGGCTAGCAAACCAGACTGTGGGATAGCTACCATGCGAAAAGCTCTTACATAAGACACCGCCAGGACCGCACACAGAACAAAGAATGGAACAGAATTAGCCGGCTGCAGACCATCCCCCTCCGGTGAAAGGCAGCCAGAGCTGTAAGGGCTGGAAGGGGGCAATCGCAGCCCCTGAGAGACCCTACCTACCAAACTGCAAGCGGGCTTCTTTGCTAAGACTTCTTGGGGTCCTGGACAGTCACCATCCATCTCACAAGGGGCGCCAGCGGTCCACCCAGAAAACTGAGGAGCAGGGACGGGAAAGGCGATAAGTCACAGCGACCGCGCTCGCCAAACACCTGAGCTACTCGGACCTGGGAAGGGCACAAAACGCAGGCCCAACCGAATCTGTGCCTCTGAGGACTACCTGAGAGCCGAGCCTGAGCAGCTTAAACCAGGGAGGCGCATGCAGCCTGGAGCCGGCCTCAGATGGTTCCCGGCGGAGCAACCTAGAGCCTGAGCAGTGTGCGCCATGTGCAGGGGCATGCCCAGCGTGGCTGAGACACTGCGAGCACACGCCAGTGTTATTTGTTTGCAGCATCCTTCCCTCCCCACAGCGTGACTGAACAAGTGAGCCTAAAATACAAGTGTCTACCACTGCCCCCCTTGTGTCAGGGTGGAAAGCAGACACTGAAGAGACCAGCAAACAGAAGAAGCTAAACAGAGGGAACCGCCTTGGAAGTGACCCCACACTGCCCACAACACCAGAGAAAGTCACAGAAATATCTTTACTATTTTTACGATTGTTCTCTTTCTTTTATTTTTTTTTTTGATGTTGTTGTTTGATTGTTTTCTCTTCTTTTCTTTTTCTTTTTTTAACATTTTTAAATTTTTAAGTCCTCTATTTCTCCTTTAATTTTAATTTTTATAACCTACTATTACTTTTCAAAAAAAAGACCCTATTTTTAAAGCAAATGCTGTATATATATTTTTTGTGGTTGTTGTTGTTGTTTAATAATTCTTGTGACTTCTTTTTTCTTCTTCTTCTTTTCTTTAATATTGTATTGATGAAAATCCAACCTCTACTCTAGATTTTTAATCTTTTCTTTTTGGTGTTTGTTGTCAATTTTGTACATTTAAAAACCCAATCTTCAGTACCCAATTTTACCTGAGAGTGAGATTACTGGCTTGACCACTCTCTCATCCTTTAGACTCTCCTTTTTCTCCACCAGGTTGTCTCTGCCTCCTCCCTACCCCTTCTCTTCTCTACCCAACTCTGTGAATCTCTGTGTGTTCCAGACGGTGGAGAACACTTAGGGAACTGGTTACTGGCTGGATCTGTCTCTCTCTTTTTCATTTCCCTCTTTTATCCTCTGGGCCACCTCTGTCTACTTCCTTCCTCACCTCTTCCCTGTATAACTCCATGAACATCTCTGAGCAGTCCAGACTGTGGAGTGCACATAAGGAAGTGATTACCGGCTAGCGTGCTCTCTCCTCTTTTGATCCCACCTCATCTCATTCCAGTCACCTCTAACTACCCCCTCCCTCTTCTCTTCTCCATGTAACTCAGTGAACCTCTCTGGGTGTCCCTCAATGTGGAGAAACTTTTCATCTTTAACCTAGATGTTGTATCATTGGTGCTGTATAGATGGAGAAGTCTTGAGGCTACTGTAAAAATAAAACTGAAAACCAGAAGCAGGAGGCTTAAGTCCAAATCCCGAGAACATCAGAGAACTCCTGAATCCAGGGAACATTAATCAATAGAAGCTCATCAAATGCCTCCATACCTACACTGAAACCAAGCACCACCCAAGGGCCAACAAGTTCCAGAGCAAGACATACCACACAAATTCTCCAGCAACACAGGAACACACCCCTGAGCTTCAATACACAGGCAGCTCAAAGTTACTCCAAAACCATAGACATCTCATAACTCATTACTGGACACTTCATTGCACTCCAGAGAGAAGAAATCCAGCTCCACCCACCAGAACTCCGACACAAGCTTCCCTAACCAAGAAATCTACACAAGCCACTGGTACAACCCCACCCACAGCGAGGAAACTCCATAATAAAGAGAACTCCACAAATTCCCAGAATACAGAAAGGCCACCCCAAATGCAGCAATATAACCAAGATGAAGAGACAGAGGAATACCCAGCAGGTAAAGGAACAGGAGAAATGCCCACCAAACCAAACAAAAGAGGAAGAGATATGGAATCTACCTGAGAAAGAATTCCAAATAATGATAGTGAAAATAATCCAAAATCTTGAAATAAAAATGGAATCACAGATAAATAGCCTGGAGAAGATGCAAGAAAGGTTTAACAAGGACCTAGAAGAAATAAAAAAGAGTCAATATATAATGAATAATGCAATAAATGAGATCAGAAACACTCTGGAGGCAACAAATAGCAGAATATCGGAGGCAGAAGATAAGATTAGTGAAATAGAAAATAGAATGGTAGAAATAAATGAATCAGAGAGGAAAAAAGAAAAATGAATTAAAAGAAATGAGGACAATCTCAGAGACCTCCAGGACAACATGAAATGCTCCAACATTCAAATTATAGGAGTCCCAGAAGAAAAAGACAAAAAGAAAGACCATGAGAAAATACTTGAGGAGGTAATAGTTGAAAATTTCCCTAAAATGGGGAAGGAAATAATCACCCAAGTCCAAGAAACCCAGAGAGTTCCAAACAGGATAAACCCAAGGTGAAACACCCCAAGACACATATTAATCAAATTAACAAAGATCAAACACAAAGAACAAATATTAAAAGCAGCAAGGGAAAAACAACAAATAACCCACAAGGGGATTCCCATAAGGATAACTGCAGATCCTTCAATAGAAAAGCTTCAGGCCAGGAGGGAATGACAAGACATACTTAAAGTGATGAAAGAAAATAACCTACAGCCCAGACTACTGTAGCCAGCAAGGATCTCATTCAAATATAAAGGAGAAATCAAAAGCTTTACAGACAAGCAAAAGCTGAAAGAATTCAGCACCACCAAACCAGCTCTCCAACGAATGCTAAAGGATATTCTCTAGACAGGAAACACAAAAAGGGCATATAAATCCAAACCCAAAACAGTAAAGTAAATGGCAATGGGATCATACTTATTAATAATTACCTTAAATGCAAATGGGTTGAATGCCCCAACCAAAAGGCAAAGACTGGCTGAATGGATACAAAAACAAGACCCCTATATATGCTGCCTACAAGAGACCCACCTCAAAACAAGGGACACATACAGACTGAAAGTGAAGGGCTGGAAAAAGATATTCCACGCAAATAGAGACCAAAAGAAAGCAGGAGTAGCAATACTCATATCCGATAAAATAGACTTTAAAACAAAGGCTGTGAAAAGAGACAAAGAAGGCCACTACATAATGATCAAAGGATCAATCCAAGAAGAAGATATAACAATTATAAATATATATGCACCCAACATAGGAGCACCGCAATATGTAAGACAAATGCTAACAAGTATGAAAGGGGAAATTAACAATAACACAATAATAGTGGGAGACTTTAATACCCCACTCACATCAATGGACAGATCAACTAAACAGAAAATTAACAAAGAAACGCAAACTTTAAATGATACAATAGACCAGTTAGACCTAATTGATATCTATAGGACATTTCACCCCAAAACAATGAATTTCACCCTTTTCTCAAGTGCTCACGGAACCTTCTCCAGGATAGATCACATCCTGGGCCATAAATCTAAACTTGATAAATTCAAAAAAAAAATTGAAATCATTCCAAGCATCTTTTCTGACCATAATGCATTAAGATTAGATCTCAATTACAGGAGAAAAACTATTAAAAATTCCAACATATGGAAGCTGAACAACACACTTCTGAATAACCAACAAATCACAGAAGAAATCAAAATATGCATAGAAACAAACGAAAATGAAAACACAGCAACCCAAAACCTGTGGGAAACTATAATAGCAGTGTTAAGAGGAAAGTTTAGAGCACTACAGGCATACCTCAAGAAACGAGAAAAAAGTCAAATAAATAACCTAACTCTACACCTAAAGCAACTAGAAAAGGAAGAAATAGAGAACCCCAGAGTTAGTAGAAGGAAAGAAATCTTAAAAATTAGGGCAGAAATAAATGCAAAAGAAACAAAAGAGACCATAGCAAAAATCAACAAAGCCAAAAGCTGGTTCTTTGAAAGGATAAATAAAATTGACAAACCATTAGCCAGACTCATCAAGAAACAAAAGGAGAAAAATCAAATCAATAAAATTAGAAATGAAAATGGAGAGATCACAACAAACAACACAGGAATACAAAGGATCATAAGAGACTACTATCAGCAATTATATGCCAATAAAATGGACAACGTGGAAGAAATGGACAAATTCTTAGAAAAGTACAACTTTCCAAAACTGAACCAGGAAGAAATAGAAAACCTTAACAGACCCATCACAAGCACGGAAATTGAAACTATAATCAGAAATCTTCCAGCAAACAAAAGCCCAGGTCCAGACGGCTTCATAGCTGAATTCTACCCAAAAATTTAGAGAAGAGCTAACACCTAGCCTACTCAAACTCTTTCAGAAAATTGCAGAGGGAGGTAAACTTCCAAACTCATTCTATGAAGCCACCATCACCCTAATACCAAAACCTGACAAAGATGCCACAAAAAAAGAAAACTACAGGCCAATACCACTGATGAACATAGATGCAAAAATCCTTAACAAAATCCTAGCAATCAGAATCCAACAACACATTATAAAGATCATACACCATGACCAAGTGGGCTTTATCCCAGGGATGCAAGGATTCTTCAGTATCTGCAAATCAATCAATGTAATCCACCACCTTAACAAATTGAAAAACAAAAGCTATATGATTATCTCAGTAGATGCAGAGAAGGCCTTTGACAAAATTCAACATCCATTTATGATTAAAACTCTCCAGAAAGCAGGAATAGAAGGAACATACCTCAACATAATAAAAGCTATATATGACAAACCCACAGCAAACATTATCCTCAATGGTGAAAACTTGAAAGCATTTCCCCTAAACAAGACAAGGGTGCCCACTTTCACTACTACTATTCAACATAGTTTTGGAAGTTTTGGCCACAGCAATCAGAGCAGAAAAAGAAATCAAAGGAATCCAAATTGGAAAAGAAGAAGTAAACCTCTCACTGTTTGCAGATGACATGATCCTCTACATAGAAAACCCTAAAGACTCCACCAGAAAATTACTAGAGCTAATCAATGAATATAGTAAAGTTGCAGGATATAAAATCAACACACAGAAATCCCTTGCATTCCTATACACGAATAATGAGAAAGTAGAAAAAGAAATTAAGGAAACAATTCCATTCACCATTGCAACGAAAAGAATAAAATACTTAGGAATATATCTACCTAAAGAAACTAAAGACCTATATATAGAAAATTATAAAACACTGATGAAAGAAATCAAAGAGGACACTAATAGATGGAGAAATATACCATGTTCATGGATCGGAAGAATCAATATAGTGAAAATGAATATACTACCCAAAGCAATCTACAGACTCAGTGTAATCCCTATCAAGCTACCAGCGGTATTTTTCACAGAGCTAGAACAAATAATTTCACAATTTGTATGGAAATACAAAAAACCTTGAATAGCCAAAGCAATCTTGAGAAAGAAGAATGGAACTGGAGGAATCAACCTACCTGACTTCAGGCTCTACTACAAAACCACAGTCATCAAGACAGTATGGTACTGGCACAAAGACAGAAATATAGACCAATGGAACAAAATAGACAGCCCAGAGATAAATCCACACACCTATGGACATCTTATCTTCAACAAAGGAGGCAAGAATATGCAATGGATTAAAGACAATCTCTTTAACAAGTGGTGCTGGGAAAACTGGTCAACCACTTGTAAAAGAAAGAAACTAGATCACTTTCTAACACCACACACAAAAATAAACTCAAAATGGATTAAAGATCTAAACGTAAGACCAGAAACTATAAAATTCCTAGAGGAGAACACAGGCAAAACACTCTCTGACAAAAATCACAGCAGGATCCTCTATGATCCACCTCCCAGAATACTGGAAATAAAAGCAAAAATAAACAAATGGGATCTAATTAAAATTAAAAGCTTCTGCACAACAAAGGAAACTATAAGCAAGGTGAAAAGACAGCCTTCTGAATGGGAGAAAATAATAGCAAAAGAAGCAACTGACAAACAACTAATCTCAAAAATATACAAGCAACTTATGCAGCTCAATTCCAGAAAAATAAACGACCCAATCAAAAAATGGGCCAAAGAACTAAATAGACATTTCTCCAAAGAAGACATACGGATGGCTAACAAACACATGAAAAGATGCTCAACACAACTCATTATTAGAGAAATGCAAATCAAAACCACAATGAGGTACCATTTCACGCCAGTCAGAATGGCAGTGATCCAAAAGTCTACAAGCAATAAATGCTGGAGAGGTTGTGGAGAAAAGGGAGCCCTCTTACACTCTTGGTGGGAATGCAAACTAGTACAGCCACAATGGAGAACAGTGTGGAGATTCCTTAAAAAATTGCAAATAGAACTGCCTTATGACCCAGCAATCCCACTGCTGGGCATACACACCGAGGAAACCAGAATTGAAAGAGACACATGTACCCCAGTGTTCATCGCAGCACTGTTTATAATAGCCAGGACATGGAAACAACCTAGATGTCCATCAGCAGATGAATGGATAAGAAAGCTGTGGTACATATACACAATGGAGTATTACTCAGCCGTTACAAAGAATACATTTGAATCAGTTCTAATGAGGTGGATGAAACTGGAGCTGATTATACAGAGTGAAGTAAGCCAGAAAGAAAAACACCAATACAATATACTAACACATATATATGGAATTTAGAAAGATGGTAATGATAACCCTATATGCGAGACAGCAAAAGAGACACAGATGTGTATAACGGACTTTTGGACTCTGTGGGAGAGGGAGAGGGTGGGATGATTTGGGAGAATGGCATTGAAACATGTATACTATCATGGAAGAAATGAATCTCCAGTCTATGTTCGATACAGGATACAGGATGCTTGGGGCTGGTGCACGGGGGATGATCCAGAGAGATGATATGAGGTGGGAAGTGGGAGGGGGGTTCAGGATTGGGAGCTCATGTACACCCGTGGCTGATTCATGTCAATGCATGGCAAAACTAATACAGTATTGTAAAGCAAAAGAAAGTAAAAATAAACCTTAAAAAAAAAAAAAAAAAAAAACTAATGACCATCAGGAAGCCATGAGACAAAGTTTTCCTCCACAAACATATGCGTCAGAAAAGGATTTTCTGTTAGCCGGCTCCATAGGCTCTTGAAAGTATTGGTCGCTCAGTCATGTCCAACTATGTGACCCCATGAACTATAGCCCACAAGCTCCTCTGTCCATGGAATTCTCCAGGCAAGAATAATGGAGTAAGTACTCATTCCCTTCTCCAGGGGATCTTACTGACCCAGGGATGGAACCTGGGTTTCCTGCATTGCAGGCAGATTCTTTACCATCTGGGCCACCAGGGAAGCCCATATAATGTTCTCAAGTTCCACCTGCGTGATGGATGTTTATTTGTTTATTCTTCAGAAGAAAACAGTAGCACTGTCTTCTGTTGTTCATTTTGCCTTGCAAGTCTGCATAGCCACAAACACCTTAATTATCCAGCTTTCTCACAACTAACAGGAAGACTGCTCAAAGCTGCAACTGACAAGCTCTTGAAATAACCATGGGAGTTACACCTGAAAAGCTGCTAGGTATTAGCAGAAGACATCCCTGCTGCTGTGAAAATGTTAATTAATTTGATCTCTCAGAGGAGCAAGGAACATTCCCCTGCTCCCCACCATTTACATAACAATTAAATGTTTCCGTGCTGACTCGACCCTGACTGCTAAGCAGGTCACTACTTTCACTGAACACCTTGTTGTCAGTTTAAGATGGCAGAGTGATTTATTTAAAATTTTAGCTTCCTTCAATGCATTTAAAATGCACACTTCCTGCTAGCTAAATCCAAGCTCAAAACCTCAAGTATGAGACTAGTAATGAAAAGAACTACAATACTAATTAATGGAGCTTGCATTTTTTGTCTGACATTTCACAATAAATGGGTTTCCAAACACTGAATCACAACTGTTTAAAGTTGGGATTTTTTTACTCTGAATCCCAACTGTTTAAAGCTCTGACCCAGAAATCTTGATTGGGGAACTTTTCCTCAATTCTTAAAACATTCCCTTATATAATCTCAGCTTCACTGCTTCCATTTCATTTTGTTCTAAATTGTGTAGTCATAGACCTCAATTTGGGGCTTCCCAGTGGTAAAGAATCCACCTGCCAAGGCAGGAGATACAGATTTGATCCATGTGTTGGGAAAGTCCCTGGGGGAAGGAAATGACAACCCAATCTAATATTGTTGCCTGGAGAATTCCATGGACAGAGGAGCCTGGCAGGCTACAGTCCATGGGGTTGCAGAGTCAGATACAGTTTAGTGACTTAGCAGCAGCAGTAGCAGGCCTCAGTCTTTCTCAAACTCACACATTCCCCTCTCCTGGAATTTCAGTGTATCCAAAATCCCCAGACTTCCTGCTTCTTTTGGAATAGATGAGACACTTCTCAGAACTAACAATGGTAGGTCTTTCTACTCTAAGCAAAAATGATCATTACTGCTTTTTTTGCTGTCAAATATTCTGTGAGCAAAAATTTCTAGGATACCTATCAGTGTGTTTACCCATTTGTAATAAATAAGAACTTCATTTACTATTTATAAAAGTAGTGGTCCCTTTACCTCCTCTGCTTAAAAAAATTAGAGAAGAGAAGCTCAAAGTAGGAGTCATTTTCTGTTGGGAATGAGGGGCTTGGCTGAAGAGGTGTGTCTGTTTGGGCAAGGGTTCTAGGAGACAAGCCATTTCTGAGAATTTTGGCCCAAGTCCTTTCCTATTTCCAATCAAAAAATGGAGGGTGTGAGCTGTCTCATGGTGGTGCGATGAAAGGAAAATCAACATGGAGTCAATATCGTTAAGAGAGTTCTCTAATATGAAGCCATCGCAGAAGTGTGACTTCTGCACATCTCAGTCCAGATAGAATCTGACCTTTTGAGCCCCTTATTGTCTTAACTGATGCAGGCATCAGAACATCTATCTACCCAATGGACCCTTAGGCTAAAGTAATTCATGACAGCTTAACCCTTAAGGACAAATATTTCCTTCCTTTCTTTTTTTTTAAATAAGAAAAGTTTTAATTATTATTATTATTGTTGTTATTGTTGTTGTTTTTTATTGAGGTATAGTTGCTTCATGAGCTTCCCTGGTGGCTCAGATGGTAAAGAATCCGCCTGCAGTGCAGGAGACCTGGGTTCGATACTGGGTTGAAAAGACCCCTTAGAGGAAAGCATGCAACCCACTCCAGTATTCCTGCATGGAGAATCCCCATGGACAGAGGAGCCTGGCGGGCTACAGTCCATGGGGTCGCAAAGAGTCAGACACAACTGAGCCACTAAGCACAGCACAGCACATAGTTGCTTCACAATGTTGTGCTAGTCTCTGCTGTACGTTGAAATGAATCAGTTATCTGTACATATAAATGCCCTCCTTTTTGGATTTCCTTCCCATTTAGGTCGCCACAGAGCAATGAGTAGAGTTCCCTGTGTATACAGCAGGCTCTCACTAGTTATCTGTTTCATGCATAGCAGTTTATACATGTCAGTGCCAATCTCCCAATCCATTCTATCCCCCTGTTCCTGCCTTGGCATCCATATTTTTGTTCTCTACATTTCCGTTTCTATCTCTGCTTTGTAAATAGGTTCATCTGTACCATTTTTCTAGATTACAGTGCCGGAGAGGGTATGGAGAAAGGGGAACTCTCTTGCACTGTTGGTGGGAATGTAAACTGATATAGCCTCTATGAAGAATAGCATGAAATTTCTTCAAAAAACTAAAAATAGAACTACCAAATGACCCAGGAATCCCACTATTCAGCATGTGCCCAGAAAAGAAATAATCATTCAGGAAGAAATATGCACCCCAAGGTTTACTGCAACACTATTTACATGGAAGCAAATTAAATGTCCATTAACTGAAGATGTGGTACCTATACACAATGGACTATCGCTTAGCCATAAAAAGGGACAAAATTTGGGTCATTTGTACCGATGTGTATGGACCTAGAAACAGTCGTACAGAGTGAAATATTTCTTTTCTTATGCCAGAGTACAACCTTGTGGGTTTTGCTTTTATAAAACCCTGAGTCTTTCTCTTCCCTGGAATACACTTTCAGTTTTACATGAATCTATGTCTCCTGAATTGCAGGAGGTCTTAAGACCTCCAATAAAGTCTTTGTTCTTTGCAGCCTTTGTACTGATTATTGCTCAACAGCATTGCTTAGGGGCAGAGTAAAAAGGAAAGAAGTCTTCCCTGGTGGCTCAGTGGTAAAGAATTCACCTGCCAATGCAGGAGACATGAGTTCAACCCCTGGTCGGGAGGTCCCATGACAAAGATGTCAACCCACTCCAGTATTCTTGCCTGGGAAATCCCATGGACAGAGGAACCTGGCAGGCAACAGTCTTTGGGGTTGAAAGAGTTGGATACAAGTTAGTGACTAAACAACAACAACAAAATGGAAAGAAAAAGTTCAAGTTCTACTTTGGCACTGACATTTGCTCCATGTTTTATTATCCCTTTAACAAACTCTTCTCATAGCCTTGGTTTCTCATAGTTTTACAGAAAAATGATGTTAAATTAGGAAATATTCTTGAATTTTTCCAAATTGTCAATGATTATCCCTGCCAGTATCATGCATTCTTTGGAAGAATAAATAAAAATAAAATGAAATACATCTTGCAATTCTCTAATATTGCAGCGATGTGTGAGGATTAGAAAAAACATATATGGTACGGAAACAATATAAACAATAAATGAATTATATAAATATAAACAAATGCTGTTATTTTATCATTATTTGAAGATTTAGTCTCCTCACAATGCCAGTTTCTAAAACATACAAACAGTGAAATCATGAGACAAACCTGAGAGAAAAGTCTGTGAACATCTGGCTCAAATTTCTCAACGATTGATGAAAAACACTTGCTGGAGCTAAAGGTTTTTTGTGTTAATTCTGATTCTAAACTATTTAATGTTATTGAAGAAGAATTTATGAGGCAATCTCTTTGCACAAAGCGCTGTGATAGATACTAATGATCCTCAAATGCAAAAGTGCCTTAAACATAATCCTAACTAGTTCACAGTCTAGTTACTGAGGGCTGCCCACCAAAAACCATAAATATGTGAAGGAGATATAATAAGGATATAGAAGCAATTAATTCTGAATCGGGGGGTCAATTATAAAGAGGAAAGCATAACAGCCATTTATAATTTATAAGTTAATGTGCTATGTCTCCCTGGGATTTCTCTAATTATGAAATGAAGGACTCTATCATCTGTTAATAGAATTTCCAGTGTCTGCAAAATCTTAATGGAAAGCATTTTTGTTTAAACACAGAAGACTGAATATATGCATCCACCCATTATATCTTCAAGAATACCCCCCTAAAATTACTGTAAGGATTTAAAAATAGCTATAAATCTTCAAACCTACAGAAAGTAGGAGAGGAGATGACAACAGGCAAGACATATCTAAATATTGAGAGATGGAAAGCAGATGGTCTGGTGGTATGTGATTTAACAGATCAGAGATTTCTCAAACTTATATACCAAAAGGAAGTAAGCCAAATTACAACAGAAAAAAAAATCAGAAATTGAGTGTAAAATGTGTCTCTGAGATGCAGAACAGACTTGTGGACACAGTGACGGAAGGAAAGAGTGGGACTAGTTGAGAGAGTAGCATTGAAACATATACATTACCACATGTGAAAGATACAGCCATTGGGAATTTGCTGTATGAAGCAAGGAGCTCAACCCAGTGCTCTGTGACAACCTAGATAGGTGGGATAGGGTTAGGGGTGGGAGGGTGGTTCAAAAAAGAGGTGACGTATGTATACCTATTGCTGATTCATGTTGATGTATGGCAGAAAGCAACACAACATTGTAAAGCAATTATCCTCCGATTAAAAAAAATTTTTAAGTGTGTCTGACTGTGAGACATAGAGAAATTGTCGACACATGGTATTGGTTGAAAGTTTTTACAAAAAGAAATCAGGTCCTCAGATCCATGTCCCAGGTTGTATAACTAAGCAGTCTTCCTTCCTCCTTTATGTCTGAAGGCTAAAGATTGATTCTCAATGATTAAACTATTCAGCTGTCAAACACAGGGACATCAGGCACAGCCAGGGTTAGCGTGCAATGTGATGCTAAAGATCAGATGACGCTGCTATTTCATGCAGTGAAAATAAAAGGAAATGGTCTTAAAAGTATCAAATGAAAAAGATAAATTTCCTTCAAAGGATTAGTAATTATGTTATGAATAATGTTAATTTTATTAATAATGAAAACCTGAAGCCAACAGAGAAAACATTTCAAAAAGGTGAGGGAACACAATAGTCAAACTAGAATTTTATATCTGGATAAAGTGTCATTCAAATGAAAATGAAGTGAAGCCATTTGCAGACATAAAATGAAGCTTACAGTTTAGTAAGCTGATTTAAGCTGCATTTTAGTACAAAACAAACAATAATAATAACAGCAACAACAGCAAAAACAAATACACAGTAAGATACAATTGGCAAATTTATGCAACTTGCCAGATTCAAATAGCTGAATTTCACTGTCACAAATAAGTAAAATTAAAATTAAAACAACATCAAAGAAAGTGGGAAAGAGTTTAATGACTAGTTAGGCTTGCGAATGTCCTCATCTCACTAGAGAAAGTATAGAGATACTGCATAACTTTAGCTAATGTAAGAAACTTAATTAATCTAAAGATTTACCTTTAAAAATACAGTAATACTTCGTGATTTTGAAATATTGCAAATGTTTTATTTCTTGTATGGCAGTCACATGAATGCTAATTTTGTGATAAACTACCTTTTATTCTGTACAATTTCCTGTATGCCAATTGTATATCTATTGATCTATCTGTCTGTCTACATATTTGTCAATAGCCTGGTGTGATGATGTACTAGAGTTTTCCAAGATAGTTACCATTGGGGGAGGCTGGATGAAGGGTACCTGGGACTTATCTGTATCAGTTTGTTTAGTCACTAAGTCATGTCCAACCTTTGCGATACCTCATGGACCATAGCCTGCCAGACTCCTCTGTTCATGGGATTTCCCAGGCAAGAATACTGGCTGCTGCTGCTGCTGCTGCTGCTGCTGCTGCTAAGTCACTTCAGTTGTGTCCGACTCTGTGCGACCCCATAGACGGCAGCTCACCAGGCTCCCACATCCCTGGGATTCTCCTGGCAAGAACACTGGAGTGGGTTGTGATTTCCTTCTCCAATGCATGAAAGTGAAGTCACTCAGTCGTGTCCGACCCTCAAGAATGCTGGAGAGGATTGCTATTTCCTTCTCCATGTCATTCAAGTGAAAGTCACTCAGTGGTGTCCAACTTTTTGCGACTCCATGGACTATAAGGTCCATGGAATTCTCCAGGCTAGAATACTGGAGTCGGTAACCATTCCCTTCTCCAGGGGATCTTCCCAATCCAGGTCTAAACCCACTTCTCCCACATTGCAGACACATTCTTTACCAGCTGAGCCACCAGGGAAGGCCCCCTTCTCCACGCACATCAATATTTTTTTTTAACTAGGAGAGATTTAAAAACACAATAAAAATATAAATAGTAGTTTACAGTCTGGCAAAGGAGAAAAACAAAGGAATATTTTAAATTTTATAAGCTAACAGAAGTAGGAAATGTGAGATTTTTAAAAGTAAGTAAATAAAAAATGTTCAATAGATAATTCAAGGTAAGATGGAAGGAATTAATTGAAACTGATCAGTGCTCAGATTAAATAAAAAAATAAATAACCTATTAAAAGGCAGTACTATGTATTGAATTTTTTAAAACCAAACAACCCAAAGAAAAAAATCTGCTATATAATCTTTTTTTTTTACTGATAGATTATTTTTTTTTTATTTTTTTTATTTTTTAAATTTTAAAATCTTTAATTCAAAGAAATTACCAGAGAAAGATGAAAAATAAAAATTATGTGAAAAAAAAAGGATCACTATTTTTATCTGACTTAGCAATACTAATATTGTGATAGGGGACAGTGTTTGAGGCAAAAACATTGAATAGGATAAAACAGGTCCAAGGACAACTAATATTTTTAAAATAAACTTTAAAAAAAGCAGATCAAATGGAAGAAGAGAAAATAGAAAGGTGGATAAAACTAAAATAGCATGATAAAAAAGCTTGTTCTTAAATAATTATGTTTCCAACAGAGACTATGCCCATTTTTATACAAAATGTTGAATATCTATAAAAATTTGTCAGGAACTATGTCACAAAGAAATCTCAATAAATATTAAAAAGTTACCTTCACGGAGTCCAGTTTCCCTGACCATAATGGAACTAAGTCACAATGGAATGGAAAACAAACATCAAATTATAATATACAAGACAAATTATTCCAACAGTGATAACCACCTCTAATATCTGGCAATTAAAAACAGAATCTAATCAATTCATGGGTTAAATACATGATTATGTAAATTATAAACTATATACAAATATAATAATGCTTGCCAAAAATCTTTTGTAAAGTTATACTTTAAAAAACAAGGTGAATTAAAATAAAAACAGGTTTGTTGAAATCATGGGTCAAAAGAGTAGGAAGAGGATGGAGTAAGTTCAGAGAAAAATGAATGGAATACACAAAGAAGGGAGTTAAAAAAAATAATGAAACGGGTAAAGAAAAATGATCAGCAAGTCCCAAACTACATAGAAAAAAAGACTAGTAAATTAGACAAGTCTCTAATAACTACTACTACACAATAATTATTCAAAGCAAAATTATTAATGTGGATGAAGAGAAACACAATATAATCATTAAAGGAACACTGCACTAAGATATTCTCACCACCATGAATGTTTGTACCCTTAACAGCATCACTTCAAAATACAAAAGCAAAAATATTTAAAAGTAGAAACTGACAGATCACAATCACAGTGGGAATTTTTTTTTTAAATAAACATCTTACAAAAGCTATGGCTCACTAAAAAAGGTTATATTACAGGTGCCATTTTTGTTTTTAATGTTTTAAAATTTTAGGGTAGTTTTTCTATCTGCGTGTGTGTTTGCTTTTAATTAATGGAGAACTTTAATTATCACTTTCTATAAACACATTGTAAATTAGCCATGCAATGAAAGTGATAGTGTTAGTCACTGAGTCGTCTGATTCTTTTTAACTCCCACAAGGCTCTTCTGTCTATGGAATTCTCCAGGCAAGAATACTAGAGTGGGTAGCCATTCCCTTCTCCAGGGATCTTCCAGACCCAAGTATTGAACCTGGGATCTCCAACGTTGAAGGCAGACTCTTTACCGTCTGAGTCACCAGGAAGCCCAAATTAGCCATACACAGGCAATAGAAAAATTACCCAACGAAATCAAAGAGAAAACCTTAAAGCAAAATAGATAGATGATAGACAGATATATAGATGATACACCAACATTAGATTTGGGATAGTCATAACTTTGGAGAGGAAAGGATAGAAATTAAATTTGACTGGATACAAGAGGGCTTTAACCCTTATCCAAAATATTGTTTTTGTTTAAACATAAACCCTGAGGCAAATATAAAAATGTGTTAAAATTCGTTAAATAGCATTACATTAGCTTTACGTTTGTCCCTTACATTATTCTCTATGCATTATTTATGTCTGAATTATTTCCTAAAACAAGTAAAACAGACACATGAGTAATTCTGCTATATTTACATGAAATGAGAATTATTATGACTTATTTTTTTAAATATCAGTGCTCCAGAGTAAAGAACAAACTATGTATTGTTAAAAAGCAAGAACAGTTCCAAATAAAATAATTAACTGAGGAAGATGATGAGACCCTACAGCCACAGCCATGCAGTGTTGACATCTATACTCAGGTAGTTATGACACTGCAGTATTTGTAAAGAGTCTCACTGCTGGATCCCATTAAGCTGCTTGGGGATATGATCTGGTGCCTAAGACAAGATTTTACAGATGCTGCTGCTGCTGCTAAGCCGCTTCAGTCGTGTCTGACTCTGTGTGACCCCAGAGACGGCAGCCCACTAGGCGACTGTCCCTGGGATTCTCCAGGCAAGAATACTGGAGTGGGTTGCCATTTCGTTCTCCAATGCATGAAAGTGAAAAGGGAAAGTGAAGTCACTCAGTCGTGCCTGACTCTTAGCGACCCCATGGACTGCAGCCTACCAGGCTCCTCTGTTCATGGGATTTTCCAGGCAAGAGTACTGGAGTGGGTTGCCATTACCTTCTCCGAGTTATCAGACTACCAAGCATAAATCCCATATGTGTTGGGTAAACCATTATTTCTTCAAGGTCAGTGAAGAAATGACCTGGGTATAACCAATCAGAATGTCACGTCCCCTCACATTCATTTATGGAAATGATTTATTTATGGAAATGCAAATGACTCAAGCTGTGTGCATCAAAGCTTTCCCCAGGACTACTGTTGAAACTGTCATGGAATAAGAACCCTATCTGGAAACCCTGAGTACCAAAAGTCTATATAAAGTTGATGCTTGTGGTAATCATCTTCTACCATCTAGGAAGCATAACTGAAAACAGAGGGAAGGGAGAGTAATAAAGTCTAATTTCCCCTTGTATTTTTCTGATAGATAAGCATTGAGTCTCATTTTGACTTGAACTAGCTTTCATGAGTTGTATTTTTTTTTTTTTACTCCCCCAAGTAAAAGGTTCCTGACCCTATTACCCCAGCCATAAGAATCAGGCCAACACTCAAGAATTTTCACGGCTAACGAGTGCACTGATGCAGTGGCAGGCTGACATTCCCATGGTGGTGATAGATTTTGGGGGGTCATACCTGTTTAACTTTGTGATCAATAGCATAAACCTTTGAGACAGCTAGCAGGATAAAAGGGCAGCCCGTGACAATAGAACTGGGGTTTTTAATTGTGTAAACTACCTACCCTGCATTAGAACCTCAGTCTCCTTCTCGTTAACAGTCCACCAGGACACACTGAGATCCTCAACCCCAAACTGACACATAAATCCTCCAGCATAGTATTATCCTGAAGAATCTATAAAATCAGCCTGGGAAAAACAAATGGAGGAGGGGGAATAACCATACAGTGACAGTCAACAGTCACATTCCTTTAGGTGTGAATATAAACTCTACACTTCATAGTTTTGCCAGGAGAACACACTGGTCACAGCAAACACCCTCTTCCAACAACACAAGAGAAGACTCTACACATGGACATCACCAGATGGTCAACATCAAAATGAGATTGATTATATTCTTTGTAGCCAAAGATGGAGAAGCTCTATACAGTCAGCAAAAACAAGACTGGGAGCTGACTGTGGCTCAGATCATGAACTCCTTATTGCCAAATTCAGACTTAAATGGAAGAAAGTAGGGAAAACCACTAGACCATTCAGGTATGACCTAAATCAAATCCCTTATGATTACACAGTGGAAGAGAGAAATAGATTTAAGGGACTAGATCTGATAGAGTGCCTGATGAACTATGGATGGAGGTTCATGACATTGTACAGGAGACAGGGATCAAGACCATCCCCATGGAAAAGAAATGCAAAAAAGCAAAATGGCTGTCTGGGGAGGCCTTACAAATAGCTGTGGAAAGAAGAGAGGTGAAAAGCAAAAGAGAAAAGGAAAGATATTCCCATCTGAATGCAGAGTTCCAAAGAATAGCAAGGAGAGGTAAGAAAGGCTTCCTCAGAGATCAATGCAAAGAAATAGAGGAAAAGAACAGAATGGGAAAGACTAGAGATCTCTGCAAGAAAATTAGAGATACCAAGGGAACATTTCACGCAAAGATGGGCTCAACAAAGAACAGAAATGGTAGGGACCTAACAGAAGCAGAAGATATTAAGAAGAGGTGGCAAGAATACACAGAACTGGACAAAAAAGATCTTCTTGACCCAGATAATAACAATGGTGTGATCACTCATCTAGAGCCAGATATCCTGGAATATGAAGTCAAGTGGGTCTTAGGAAGCATCACTATGAACAAAGCTAGAGGAGGTGATGGAATTCCAGTTGAGCTATTTCAAATCTTAAAAGATGATGCTGTGAAAATGCTGCACTTAATATGCCAGCAAATTTGGAAAACTCAGCAGTGGCCACAGGACCGGAAAAGGTCAGTTTTCATTCCAATCCCTAAGAAAGGCAATGCCAAAGAATGTTCAAACTACTGCACAATTGTACTCATCTCACATGCTAGTAAAGTAGTTCTCAAAATTCTACAAGGCAGGCTTCAATAATACGTGAACTGTGAAACTGCAGATGTTCAAGCTGCCGTTCAAAAAGTCAGAGGAACCAGAAATTAAATTTCCAAAATCCTCTGGATCATCAAAAAATCAAGAGATTTCCAGAAAAACATCTACTTCTGCTTTATTGACTATGCCAAAGCTTTTGACTGTGTGGATCACAACAAGCTGGAAAATTCTTCAACAGATGGGAATACCAGACCACCTGACCTGCCTCTTGAGAAATCTATATGCAGGTCCAGAAGCAATAGTTAGAGCTGGACATGGAACAACAGACTGTTTTGGTTCCAAATAGGAAAAGGAGTGCATCAGGGCTATATATCATCACCCTGCTTATTTAACTTATATGCAGAGTACATCATGGGAAATGTTGGGCTGGGTGAAGCACAAGCTGTAGTCAAGATTGCTGAGAGAAATATAAATAACCTCAGATATGCTGATGACACCACCCTCATGGCAGAAAGTGAAGAAGAACTAAAGAGCCTCTTGATGAAAGTGAAAGAGGAGAGTGAAAAAGTTGGCTTAAAACTCAACATTCAGAAAACAAAGATCATGGCATCTGGTCCCATCACTTCATGGCAAATAGATGGAGAAACAGTGGCTGACTTTATTTTGGGGGGCTCCAAAATCACTGCAGATGGTGATTGCAGCCATGAAATTAAAATTGGCAGGAAAGTTATGACTAGCCTAGACAGTATATTAAAAAACAGAGCCATTACTTTGCCAACAAAGGTCCGTCTAGTCAAGGCTATGGTTTTCCCAGTGGTCATGTATGGATGTCAGAGTTGGACTAAAAGAAAGCTAAACACCAAAGAATTGATGCTTTTGAACTGTGTTGTTGGAGAAGACCTTGAAAGTCCCTTGGACTGCAAGAAGATCAAACCAGTCCATCCTAAAGGAGATCAGTCCTGAGTGTTCATTGGAAGGACTGATGTTGAAGCTGAAAGTCCAATACTTTTGCCGCTTGATGCGAACAGCTGACTCATTTGAAAAGACCCTGATGCTGGGAAAGATTGAAGGCGGGAGGAGAAGGGGACGACAGAGGATCAGATGGTTGGATGGCATCACCGATTCTGTGGACATGAGTTTGAGTAAACTCTGGGAGTTGGTGATGGACAGGGAGGACTGGTGTGCTGCAGTCCATGGGGTCGTAAAAGTCAGACACGACTGAGTGACTGAATTCATCTTCTGGGAGGAGTGAGATTACCTGTCACTACAGGAATGACCTTGATGTCCCATAGGCATGTCAAATGAAACTGACTTATAATAAAACCAGTCCTCCTCTGCTATTAACATGATCCCTGCACCAACCCCGTCCTGTATTTACCACACAGTGGTCAATTATAATTCATCTATGTGCATGCTAATTTGCTCCAGATGTGTCCGACTCTTCATGAACCTATGAACCATAGCCTGCCAGGATCTCTGTCCATGGGATTCTCCAGGCAAGAATACTGTGGCTTGTCATGCCCTCCTTCAGGGAATCTTTCCGACCCAGAGATCAAACCTGTATCTCTTATGTCTCCTGCATTGGTAGGAGGGTTCCTTACCACTAGTGCCACCTGGGATGTCCATACGCCTTCTACTGCTGCTGCTGCTGCTGCTAAGTCACTCAGTCGTGTATGACTCTTAGCGACGCCATGGACTACAGCATACCAGGCTTCTCTGTCCATGCGATTTTCCAGGCAAGAGTACTGGAGTGGGGTGCCATTGCCTTCTCCAGTCCTTCTACAGCCAGTAACTGATATATTTTGTATAAGAAATACTTGATAAATGCTTGGAGTAAAAAGTGATACTTCCCCACCCCTCACCTCCTGCCCCAAGGTCACAAGGGCTGGGGTGTCAGTGAGCAACTACTCTGCCTATAAGTGTGTGTGTGTGTGTGTGTGTGTGTGTATGTGTGTGTGAGAGGGAAAGTGTGATTTTACAAGAGTAAGTGCAAGGAATAGTTTCACATGTGGCTTTTGACCAGTATAGATATACCCTTCTTCACTGACCACACCCAGTCAACTTCTCTCCCCCTAATGATTATATTGATGACTTCTGGAAACTACCCCCCTTCTCTCTGACTCATGTCACAGATCTGCTATAACCCTTTCATTGGAAGCTGAAAACATTATCATATAGCTTTAAAACTGGCCGTCCTTGAGGAAGGACCCCCACAAATAATGTGTAATCAGATATACACCATTGTGTTACTTCCCTGCCTGGAAACATCACTGGTTCCCCAGAGCTCTTTGGATTAAGTTCGGACTTTTTGACAAATCTTACAAGGTCCTTCATGTCCTGGTTCCTAAATGTACCTCCAACCATATACCCTGCCACATACTACTGAAACAAGAGGGAAAGGGGCAGGGCACAACCTTTAAAGAATGAAATAGCCAAAGGACAGAGCAAAAACTGATTGGGACCAAATGGATCCAAAATGGTAGAAAATTTGACTTCTACTAGGCTTTGAATCTCATTATACACTCATTATAATACATTAGCATGCTAAATGGCACACTCTCCAGCACCATGACAGTTCTGAGGTAAACCATAAAAGGCCAAAAAGTGAGCAGTGGCCCAATTCCTGGAAATCTCTGCCCCTTTCCCCAAATAATTGGAATAATCTTCCTATTTATTAACCTATAAAATTACCCAGCCCATCAAAACTAACCATGCCACACTTTGAGAGATCTCACCTCCTGAGAATGCACACATTATCTGTGGAGTATATTTCTCTCTACTTAAATCTACTTCTTACCTTTCACTTTGTCCCTAAATTCTTCCACAATGAAATTTAAAACCTCAAATTTATGGGGACCACTAATATACCTCTTGCAGTTTTCTACATAAACAAGGTGGTTTGATGCTACCCCACTTTCTCTCACGCTAGTGTTGCCATCTAAATAATCTTTCTTTTCTATCTTAGCCTGATGACATTAATTCAATCACAGCTCTGGTACCATGTCTCAGAGGATGTTTTCCTGGACACTCGGACAGAGCAAAATATCCCTATACAACCCAGACTATATCTCATATGATTCATACCAAATTATATTAAAACCATCTTTATATGTATCTGAATCTCCAGTACACATTAAACTGGTAAAGAGACATGATTATATTGATTAATGAAAGGTTGTTGCCGAGCTGTGAAAGACACCGGGATTCTTGGCCTCCAGAGGAGAGGAATTCAATCTGGGGCCAGTGACAAGGCTTGATTGCTCAGAGCTTTTCTGCAATAAAGTTTTGTTAAATTATAAAAGAGAAATCTTCTGATATAGACATCAGAATGGAGCAGAAAAAGTGCCCCCCTCCTAATCTTTAGCTGCATGTTATATAGCTACCAGCAGGCTGTTAATTAAAGGGACTGTCTCAAAACACAGAGACTGATACCAAGTCTGTCACCCACAACATGCATTTTGAGATAACACTGGCACAAGGTGAGTCATCCCAGGCCATAAAATTATTGACATGAATCTTGAAGAAAGGCAGGTTTCCAAGGAAATATATAGTTTCATTAATATAGATAAAGTCCAGTTCAGTCTCTCAGTCATGTCTGACTCTGTGACCCCATGGACTGCAGCACACCAGGCCTCCCTGTCCATCACCAACTACCAGAGTTTACTCCAGGAGTAAACTCATGTCCATTGAGTCAGCGACGCCATCCAACCATCTCATCCTCTGTCATCCCTTTCCCCTCCTGCCTTGAATCTTTCCCAGCATAAGGGTATTTTCAAATGAGTCAGTTCTTCACATCACGTGGCCAAAGTATTGGAGTTTCAGCTCAGCATCAGTCCTTCCAATGAATAGTCAGGACTGATTTCCTTTAGGATGGACTGGTTAGATCTCCTTGCAGTCCAAGGGACTCTCAAGAGTCTTCTCCAACACCACAGTTCAAAAGCATCAATTCTTCAGCACTTAGCTTTCCTTATAGTCCAGCTCTCACATCCATACATGACTATTGGAAAAACCATAGCTTTGACTAGATGGACCTTTGTTGGCAAAGTAATGTCTCTGCTTTTTAACATGCTGTCTAGGTTGGTCATAAATTTTCTTCCAAGGAGTAGGTGTCTTTTAATTTCATGGCTGCAATCACCATCTGCAGAGATTTTGGAGCCCCCAAAAATAAAGTCTGACACTGTTTCCACTGTTTCCCCATCTATTTCCCATGAAATGATGGGACCAGATGCCATGATCTTCATTTTCTGAATGTTGAGTTTTAAGTCAACTTTTTCACTCTCCTCTTTCACTTTCATCAAGAGGCTCTTTAGTTCTTCTTCACTTTCTGCCGTAAGGGTGGTGTCATCTGCATATCTGAGGTTATTTATATTTCTTCCAGCAATCTTGATTCCAGCTTGTGCTTCAACCAGCCCAGCATTTCCCATGATGTACACTGCGTATAAGTTAAATAAGCAGGGTGACAATATACAGCCTTGACGTACTCCTTTTCCTATTTGGAACCAGTCTGTTGTTCCATGTCCAGTTCTAACTGTTGCTTCCTGACCTGCATACACATTTCTCAAGAGGCAGGTCAGGTGGTCTGGTATTCCCATCTCTTGAACAATTTTCCAGCTTGTTGTGATCCACACCGTCAAAAGCTTTGGCATAGCCAATAAAGAAGAAGTTGATGTTTTTCTGGAACTCTCTTGCTTTTTTGATGATCCATCGGATGTTGGCAATTTGATCTCTGGTTCCTCTGCCTTTTCTAAATCCAGCTTGAACATCTGGAAGTTCATGGTTCACGTACTGTTGAAGCCTGGCTTGGAGATTTTTGAGAATTACTTCAGTAGCATGTGAGATGAGTACAATCGTGTGGTAGTTTGAGCATTCTTTGGCATTGCCTTTCTTTGGGATTGGAATGAAAACTGACCTTTTCCAGTCCTGTGGCCACTGCTGAGTTTTCCAAATTTGCTGGCATGTTGAGTGCAGCACTTTCACAGCATCATCTTTTAAGATTTGAAATAGCTCCACTGGAATTCCGTCACCTCCACCAGCTTTGTTCGTAGTGATGCTAACATAGATGATGTAAAGTAGAGTAGGAGAACAATGTATGAGCAAAACATACTGGTTTGTTGAGCCCTTATAGGTTCTGAGTCTTGAGCAGAAACAAGCTGAAGAAAGACAGAGTCCAGGGTAAATACATAGTTCATTGTCATAGCTTAAGAAAAACATTTCCATAAGAAGAATGCATTGGTTAGCTCAAGGTTTGTGAAAAGTTAAGTTCAGGTGGAACCAGGTGTCATCATGGCAACATGGAATTTTAAAAGAAAACTCTTTTTAAATTTGTATAGAGAAGGGGACAATATCTGATACTTAAAGTTTGTTTCCCCCTGCCACTTAAGAGAGAGATAAAAAAAACATCTGATACTTGCAGTCCATTTCCTCCATTTGGAGACCCCTAGCCTTTCTGCCTGTTACCCTCTCATGCATAACTACAGTGCTAGGCAAAGAGCCTAGAAGGAGTATATGCTCAATGAAATGTTGTCACATTGAATAGAACAGAATTAAATTCAGTGAGCGCTTCCAAGGTGACTCAGTGATAAAGCATTTTCCTGCTAGGAGCTGCAGGTTCAATCCCTGGTCGGGAAGATATCCTGGAGAAGGAAATGCCAACCCATATCAGTATTCTTGCCTGGGAAAATCCCATCGACAGAGGAGCCTGGTGGGCTACAGTCCATGGGGTAACAAAGAGCCAGCCGTGTCTGAGTGACTGAGCATGCGTGCTCAAACTCAGCAAGAAGCACAGTACTGTGAGCACCTGGATTTCATACAAGAGGAAACTGTGGCTCAGAGAAGTCACAGAGCAACTCAGCCATAGCCTTAGAGTTTGCCATTGATGAAGCTGTGCTGAGAACCCAGGTCCTCTCATCCCAAAGTCTGTGCAATTTTAATATAGCAGATGCCTCTGAGAAAGGATATTTCAGTATTCTTTCTATTTGCAAGATTTCACTCTGATCTGAAAGTCACTTAATCGCTTTGCAGTCAGTTTCTTTATCTATAACCCAGTAATTAACTCAGTGATTAAAAAAAAAAACACACAGTAAAGCTAAATGAAGCTGCCAGGATAAAGAGGTAAATTGCAAATTCTCACATTGGACTTGTTCTAGAATTTTAGCGTTGTCATGCAGATAAATACAAAGCAGCTGCCTTTAGAGAAATTCATTGAGATTTATCAAAGTCAAAAAAATTGTCCACATGCAAAAGTTTCCCCACAGCTAGCCACATAGCTCATGACTTCTTAGCCCTGCAAGTGGCAAAATCTTTCAGAGATTACAAAAAAAAAGAAACAAGGGAGAGAGAAAGAAAAGAGGAACCCTTTGGTGTAAGTGAGCAGAGGGTTACAAATGGACTCATCAGAGGAAAATTGTTAAAATGCTTACAGGTGTGAGAGGTCCCATATGTTCAGTCTACTGAGGAATCCACTGAGAAAAAAAAAATTAAGTTCTCAAGAGTGAAGGCAGCTTGCACCCACTCCACAGGCGATGCAAGGGGAAGAGAGGCACCCATATCTAATTAGGTTACTTTCAGCAGGCATCTGACTTCTGTGACTGCTCAAGGGTAAAGATAACAGAAAGTATGAGATAAGAAGGGGACTGGGATGGCTCACTGGGATGTCACAGCTGCCTTGTGGAACAGCGGAAGTACCTTACACTGAGCTTTTTGAGATATCACAACAGGACTGAGGGAAAAACCCTGTATATCCCAGAGTGTCGTTGCCCAAAAATGGACTGAAAAAGATAATTTCTTGCTGTTCATTCTTTACTTTCTCATGCTTACTTCCTGACCTTTCTTTTTAAGTGTATTATTCGATCAGAGGTCAGAAATATCACTCAACAATCCAGAGGGGTTCCAAAGGTGGATAGAATTCCCCCTATCTTCTTTGACATCCTTCAAAGTGACTCGTGTGTCCTGCAATTATTAAAATCTAGACCAGCGATCAACAACATTTTTTCTTCCAAGTCTCAGAGAGTAAATAGCATAGACCTGGAGGGCCTGACCATCTCTCACACTCTCCACCTCTGTCTGGTAGTCAGAAAGCTGTCAAAGACATGAGGTAATGAGTGATCATGGCTGCTGTTCTGATAAAGCTTTATTTACAAAAGTGGACCACGGGCCAGATTTGGCTCACAGGTTGTGTTTTGTTGACCTCTGATCTAGACCCCTCAAGGCCAGCAAAGAGGTATGCTATCCAGTCTTGCATGCCATGGCCTCTTCTGGTTAAATTCTTTGTTTAAAATAGGTTGCTTATTTGTAGACTTTCTGGCTCATTCACAAAAGTGCAGAAAAAGGGGACAACTTGCTAATAGTCACATCAAGGAAATGAAATATGTGGAAACACTTTGAAAACTCTTACAAATGTACAAATGTAGGGCATTAGCACAAACGTATTCAGCCAGATTTGACTGGAGTTCATTCATTCACTGTTCAATCCACAAACACTCTTTCTACATGTATTTCAAAGACCAGGTACTGTGCAAGACCTCAAAGATACAAAGGAAAAGAGAAGATGTCTTCTTTTTTGTTGCTCTAGTACAATACATGGCTTTCCAGGTGGCTCAGTGGTAAAGAATCCACCTGCCAATGCTGAAGATTCAGGAGACACAGGTTCAATCCCTGGGTCAGGAAGATCCCCTGGAGAAGGAAATGGCAGCCCACTCCAGTATTCTTGCCTGGAAAATCCCATGGACGGAGGAGCCTGACGGGCTACAGTCCATGGGGTTGCAGAGTCAGACACGACTGGGCCCACACGCACTGATCGGCTGTACAAAACGTACACAAGCCAGGACAATGCAGTGCCATGGGCCCAAGAACACAGCCAGATAATGCTCCAAAGTGGCTCAGATTCACTTTCCTTTATTGGCCTCTTTGTCACACATCCTCTCCCCACTGCCCTTCAGCCTTTCTGCTATTAAAACTAGTTAGTCCAGGACTTCCCTGGTGGTTCAGTGGCTAAGACTCCATGCTCCCAAGGTGGGGGGCTCAGGTTTGATCCCTGGCCCGGGAACTAGATCCCCCATGCCGCAACTGAGAGTTTGCATGCCACAACTAAAGATCTGAGTGGCACAACTGAGACCTGGTGAGCCAAATAAATAAATACCGAAAAAAAAAAAAAAAAAAAAAAAGACTAGTTAGTCCAACAGGTTGGAGATCCATACTCCAGGGAAGGAGAAAACAAAGAAATTGCTCAGTTTTCTTAAATCCACTGGGAAATAACCATCTTGAAAGAGAAATTTCAAGCAGAAGAAAACTATGAAAGTTTGGTTACTTTTTCCTCCAATCAAGGTAATACAATGCCTGAAAGAAAATTATGCATTGAAAGAATGACTAATGATCCAGCCTTTAATGAAGAATGGAAAATGGGATATCTAAAGGAAAGGGAAGAATTCAGTAAAACTGGAATTCCTACCAAGAAAAGTCTATAGCAAAAAGTGAAACTGTTAGTCACTCAGTCATGTCCAATTCTTTGTGACCCCATGGACTGTAGCTCACCGGGCTCCTCTGTCCATAGGATTCTCCATCACATAGAAAACTCTCCAGGCAAGAATACTGGAGAGGGTTGCAATTTCTTTCTCCTGAGGATCTTCCTGACCCAGGGATTAAACCTGGGTCTCCTGCATTGCAGGCAAATTCTTTACCATCTGAGCCACCAGGGAAGCTTCCCACAAGTACATAAGCAAATATTCAAATAATACTCTAATGTGCATGGAAATCACAATCACCTGAAATAGTGGACTCAAGAAAGTGGGTTTGCTGTATTATTATTTATGGAACTAATTTTAATCTGAAAAAAAGATTTTTTTAAACTTCGAAAAAAAGAACAAATGTTTGGAAAATTAACTTTATATGAAAGCATGAATACTTGACGTAAGGGAAACAGTTGCCTTCTTGATGCTTGGAGAGAAGCTCAAGAAAGATGAATGTCCCCCTATCATTGGAACAGGCCTTACAGACAAGAATGATGAGTTATGGAAGTTGTTTGAAGAAAGGAGGGCATGTATCTGGAGGGCAGAGGGAAGGAGGAAAAGGGGAGGAAAGGAGACAGGAGTGAAGGAGATGACATGGAAAGTCAAAGAAAAGAAACAAGAGGCTGCGCTCTGAATCCTTCATATGTTTTTTGTTGCACTGGGGGGCTACCTTTGTGACCCCCATAGATCTCATCATAGACGTGCATCTGAGTCTTATTTTCCAGCATCAGCTTATCATCATTTCCCCCTCAAATTTCAACTGGTGCATCACCCTGGCTCCATCTTTGACTGGATTTAGAAGCCTGGAGCTGGGTCAGTTCCTCAATAAGTGGCAAACATTGTCTGAAACTGGAACTAGACTTCGCATTTTGGCTGAATCTTGGGGGTGGGGAAAGGGAAGTGCTTTTCAATTGGGGTGGAGTGCATGATTGCTGGATGACAGCACAGAATATATTTCTCCTGGTGACTTCCCAGCTGCAGACTGCTGGGTGCAATTAGAAGCCTATATGTCTAGTCATTTTATCATTTTTATACATTTAGGAGCTCAAGTGTTTGCTCTAGCAGGCTGCAGCTGGCTTGCTGTCAACTCCCAGCTGTTGTTTAGCTGAAACCCACAGCTAAAATTGTGGGCCAATATGACCGGAAACCAAATTGGGACCTGAATAAAAATGTTCAGGATTAGTGAACGATGTTTAGTGTTTATTTGCTTCAACCAGGTGAAACCTACTCATTTAGGAAAAAGAATAGGAGGGGAACCTGAAACCCATCCAGATACTTTTGCAAAGGCCAGACTTGCCCGCAAACCAGTGTTCTCTCAGTGATGAGTCAAGTTCAACACATGCCACCCCATTAGGCACTTCTTTGGTTTTTCTTACTTTCCGAGGATTTAAATCCAAATAAAGTTTGGATGTTCAGAGAAAGAATGCATTCAATGTATGACATTTGGGTAGTGTTGGACTCATCCACAATGAGTCTTTGTACAACTGCAGGAAAAATCCTGCCTCTGGGTCCTTTACAGATGAGAGGGAGGGGCTACCTGAATGCACTGGCCTTGTTCTCTGGCATGGCTCTGGGCTTCCTTGCCAACTCAGCCTTCATCTCCTTTTAGACTGAAGCCACTTCCCTTTAAATGGAGACAAAGGGCCTTTGCTTTTTGAATGTTTAGCTGATGTCATTACCACGGCTGTCCAGGTTTCTAAGAGGTCTTTAAGGGACCCATATTCTTCATCTATCCAGCTTAGTAATACACAGTGTCCCTGGTGAGTCCATAATGTCATATCATTTATTAATTATTATTTCCATCATCATTCTGTTCCCTGGCAATGGTGTCAAGCGCACTGCCAGAATCAGAAAACTGGGACTTCGCTTTAGCTATCCCAAGGCTGAGGAGCAGCTGGCTTGAGAGGACAGGAGCTCCTTTTGCAAGCAAAGAGCTACAATAGGAAGAAAGGATATTTCAAGTGGAGTAAATGTGTTTCTGGATAAATGTTGCACCTTGCTGCCAGTTCCTTGCAACCTGACTTTTTTACCTTTTCATATCTGATTATAGAATGCTTTCTGGGGACAGTTCTGAAAGGTCAGGGAGGATGGGACAGATCAGAGCAAGAAAGAACAGGTGGTCACAAGGGCTAGTGGAGTGGCTAAAACCACAAAGCATTGGATATCTACAGATTCCAGCTGGTTCCATGAAAGGATGTATAGGAATACTTGAATCCTATGAGTTGAAGTGAAGATAAACTTCTAGCAGTTTATGTGGAGAGAAAATATGGAAATTTATAAAGGTCAGCTTTCTAGACTTGAACTGGGAACTCAGCCACCCAGTAAACGTGTTGTCAAAGCTCACCAGCACTATGTGTAGTATTCGAGCTCAATAAAATTATGCAGACAGGAATAGGATCAATAGAGACAGGCAGAGCTAAGACTCAAGTATCCACAAGCCTCAAGACGGAAGTAAGGAGAAAGAACGTTTGAGTCCCAAATGACACATGGAGATTAACTGTACTGAAAAACATCTCACTTATAGGAATGAGATTGAGAAAAAATTATAAGAAAGATTTTCAAATAATATTAAAAATGTATTTTCATAGCTATTCTCAATTTCTTTATCCATAACAGTAATGCAGGTGTTCTATACAATCACCCTTGAACAGCTCTGGTCAAAAGGTCTGAACTTTAGAATCACACCCAAAGCTCACCACATATCTATCACCTTCATTCATGCAGCCAACTGTTGTTGCGAGCCCACTCTGGGAAACAGACTGTGCCAGACGCCTGGATGACAAAGTTGAATGAGACAGTGTTTGGGTCCGGGGGTCTTATTGCCCTGCCAGGGAGGCAAGCATACGCAGGACTGCAAGGAAAGGTGACAGCAATTATGATGATGCGATTAACAAAACCCAAGTAGGGAAGGGGGTTGGAGAAGTAGAATGGGTTAAGAAAGATGTTAGAAGAGGTGTAACGAATATCCTGGGCCTAGAAGAACGTAGAAATAGAAGGGAAAAAGTGAAGAGAAGGCAAACTGGTCAGAAGAGCATACACAAAGAAGTATGTGTGTATGCTCAGTCATGTCAGGTTCCTATGTCTACTGGATTTCCCAGGCAAGAATACTGGGGTGGCTTGCCATTTCCTACTCTAGGGGATCTCCCCACTCAGGGATGGAACCCAAGGCTCTTGCATTGGCAGGCAGATTTTTTATCACCGCACCACCTGGGAAGCCCAAGCAAAGAAGTCAGACATCCAAATCCACAGTGTAGGTCAGGAGTGGCAAATAATAATAGATGTCCTTATGCAGGAGGTATCATATGCACTACATTATATGAAGAACTCTGCATATTTTATCTTTATTTAACATTTGGCACAAAACTGACAGGCAACCACTGAAGAACTGATACTTTTGAATTGTAGTGCTGAAGACTCTTGAGAATCCCTTGGACAGCAAGGAGATCAAACCAATCAATGGTAAAGGAAATCAACCCTGACTATTTATTGGCAGGACAGATGCTGAGGCTGAAGCTCCTGATGCTAAGCCAACTCATCAGAAAAGACCCTGATGCTGGCAAAGGTTGAGGGTAGCAGAAGAAGGGGATGACAGAGGATGAGATGGTTGGATGGCATCACCAGCTCAATGGACATGAGTTTGAGCAAACTCTGGGAAATAGTGACGGACAGGAAAGCCTGGAGTGCTATAGTCCATGGGGTCACAAAGAGTCAGTGAGCAAGTGAACAGCAATTGTGTAATTATCTCTAAATTAAAGATGAGGAGGCTAAGGTGTATACAGGTAAGCTCACATACCTGGTAAACAGAAAAGCCTAGATTTGAACCCAGAGAAGTGTGAGGCTGGTGCTCAGCCTCTTAGCTGCTATTCTGCCTTCCTGAGGGTCTAATGTATGGCAAGGAGGAGGAAATGAAGTCAAAGTTTGTGAAGAGCTCTAGGTGTGATTCCAAAGCTTACACCTTTTGTTCAGGGCTGCTTAAGAGTGATTCTATAAACCAGGAGTTCCCAACCTCCAAGACCTAATGTCTGATGATCTGAGGTGAAGCTGGTGTAATAATAATACATATAAATTGCAAAATAAATGTAATGTGCTTGAATCATCCTGAAACCATCACCCCTACCCTGGTCCAAGGAAAAGCTGTCTACCATGAAACTTGTCCCTGGTGCCAAAAAGGCTGGAGACCATTACCACCTGCATCAGAGACACTTGGACAAGGAGTTACTATGCAGGCCCCAAAACCTGTCTCAAATCTCCTGAATCCTGCCTTTGGGAGGAAGCCCAGGAATTTACATTTGAAGAAATGCTACTGAGGAATCTGAGGGAAAGTTAGAAACACTGGGTTAGGCCAGAACTTCCCAATCTGAGGATATATGAAACTACCTAGGAACCTTGTTAATTATACAGAGTTCTGGGATTCAGATTCTTTCAACAGGTCTGAGTTGGGCTCATGAATATTTATACTAAACCTAGGGCTTGATGACCATTAAAAAAGGGAGTAATGCATTCATATCTGTGCTTTAGGATCAAAGGAAAATAACTTCTGGTAGAAAGACAGAATGGGAAACCAGAACCCAGCTGATTAGTAGACTGAAATTAAAATTTAAGCAAGAGATGGTGAAAATTTAAACTAGGCCAGAGGGAAATGAAACAAAGGGTATTAAAGAGGTAAAAACACTAAGATCTGATAATTAATTAAAATAAGGGTAGTGGAGAGAAGGAGTTGAAAAATGATACAAAGGTTTCCAGCTTAGATCCATGGGTACAGGCTCATCCCAGCAGGAGAGGTGACTGTATTCTGTAGTGGCCATGTGGGACAAGGTGGTTTACAAGTGCTGTCTTGAGTTTGCTCTTGTTTTTGTTCAGTCGCTCAGTCTTGTCCAACTCTTTGTGACCCCGTGGACTGTAGCCCGCCAGGCTCCTCTGTCCATGGGATTTCCCAGGCAAGAATACCGGAGTGGGTTGCCATTTCCTTCTCCAGGGGATCTTCCTGACCCGAGGATTGAACGCACGTCTCCTGTATTGCATGCAGATTCTTTACTGCTGAGCCAGCAGGGAAGCCCTCAGCTGAGTTAGGTGGATTGATTTTTTTGTCTCCAAATCCATACCCTCACAGAGAAAGCTGATTGACATTTTAGCTGTTTTGAGGTAGAGAACTGGGTGGAGGAGGAAAGACAGTCGGGTATATGTATCTGGCACTTAAGATAAAGCCCCTGGCTGAAGACAGACCTTTGAAGTCACCTTCATAGAAGTCAAGTTCAAATAGATAAGCATCAATCAGGTATCTATGTGCCAGGCACTGTAGAGCTGTGATAGGTGTATACAGATAAGATCTAATCTCTACTGGAGAAAAATGGCATGTCAGGAGTTCTTAACTTGAGCTTCATGGACCCTCCATGTTGGGTAATAGACACCAGAATTTTTTTGTACAAAAATGCTTGTATATATGTGTTTTTCTTGGGGGATACAGTTGATTTCATCAGACCATCAAAGAAGTCCAAGATCCAAAAGAAATTAAGGACCACTTATTTAAGACCTGGCAGTGCAAAAAAGTAATAATATGTTTCTTGTTCATGCATTGTAATAGGTTATTAAAAATGGCACATATATTTGTGAATTGCTTGTGTGATCCTGCATGAAAATGAATGTCAAGTATTAAAGAACAAAATCTGTGACTTCAGGAAGATGACTGAAAGGACACCATATCATCTTGACGGTTACTCAAAGACATACTCTTGTACTTTCGTTCGCACCTGAAAGTTGGGAACATCTTCATTCAAAATAGCAAATTACAGACCATGTTTGACAAAGCAGTACAGAAGAGATGAAACAGAGAAGCAAGAACCAAGACAAAGTTACATAGAAATGATGGAAAAATAGATGATTCCATAAAAAATGTGATGGAAATTTTACAGAGCAGATGGGCAGAAAAAAATTGTACTTGGATATAAAATTAAAATTTAAACTTAAAAATCAGATTTCTTAGCACTTGAACATTAAGAGAGTAAGAATTCTATTTTTTAAGTATCAATTGTTCAAAAACAATTAACAGTAATTGAATACTTCTTATGTGTCAAGCACTATTTTTAGAGAACTGGCTTCTATTACCCAGCATGAAGGGTCCATGAACCTCAAGTTAAGAACTCCTGACTTGTCACTTTACACAGGTAGAGATTAGATCTTGTCTCTATACTTATATCACAGCTCTACAGTGCCTCGCACACAGATACCTGATTGATGCTTGTTTAACAATTCAGGTTACATGGATTTCTCTCTCTCTCTTCTTTTGTTGCTGTTGTTGCTTTTTCTTTTGTTTTGTTTTGCCACATAACATGGCTTGTGGGATCCTAGGTCCCTGACCAGGGATCAAACCTGGGACCCTTATGAAGAAAGCACCGAATCCTAACCACCGGACTGCCAGGGAATTCCCATGGGTTTTCCTCTTTAAATCCTCACAACTATGCTTGAAAATAACTTAATTTTTTTCAATATTCTCAAAAAGAACACTGAGGCACAGATGGTTTAAACAACATGTCCAAAGTTATCCAGTTAAGTGGTGATACAACCAGAATTTATTAACCTATTTGCAGAGCAGAAACAGAGATACGGACATACAGAACAGACTTGGGGACACAGCAGGGGGAGGAGAGGGTGGGACGGATTGAGAGAGCGGCACTGACATATACTTACCATGTATAAAGCAGACAGCTAGGGGGAGGTTGCTGAATAACACGGGGAGCCTGCCTGGTGCTCAGGAATGACATAGGGGTGAGACAGAGGGGAGGCAGGGAGGGGGAATGTGGATGCTCATAGCTGATTCACAGTGTTGTAACCAATACAGCATTGTGAAGCAACTATCCTCCAATTAAAAACAATCTTTTTAAAATGTACCATGAGACTCCCCAGGTCGTCCAGGGGCTAAGACTGCACTCCCAATGCAGGGGACCCTGGTTCAATATAGATCCTGCAAGACGCAACTAAAGAGCCCACATGTCACAATGATCAAAGATGGCAGGTGCTGCAACTAAGATCTGGCACAGCCAAATAAATAGATATTTTTTTAAAATGTACCATGAAATGCTAAACTATAATCTCAGTTTTCTAGATAAGATTGTTTTCTTGTCCTTATCCTGTGCATGCTCTCATCAGGCCCAATCAAGATTTTGGCAGGATCACCAATAGATTAGCCAACACCTCACTCAGGACACTTTGACTGTTGTACTTGGCACAGCCCGCTTTGCCTGTGACTCTACACGTGGCCTCACCTGTGCTCTGCTCTCTGCCAGGAGCTCTCAGAAATCCCTGAGGTTCAAAGTTTGTTGCCCGAGAGCTTACAAGCCATAAGCAGGAGGAAACACATAGGCACACTGGTTCTAAAAGAGGTGTAGGGGTGCAGAGAAGCGAAGGTAGATTAGAACAACCTAGGAAACATCTCAAACTTTTTCAATTACCTCCAGTGATTCTTATCTGATCTCATGGGAAGCTTTGAAAATGTTCTTGGAGCAATTTTATAGCATACTTTTGACTGAGTAGCGCAGTCATAGAGTCTGTAGGAAATGACCCCAAAAGAAGCCGAGTAAAGCTTAGGAAGTGCTTGACAAGATACAGGATAAATTGATAATAGGCTACTTTTTCAATGTGTCTCCCACTCAGGCAATAGCATATCAGTATGCCATGGGGAGGCAGCTTTCCCAGAAATGCAGAAGCAAATCAGTTTCCATCCTAACTTGCCACACGCCTCCTTAAGAATACATTTGGACTCAGAGGACACTTAGTGCCTCCCAGATCCGTGAATGATTCCTTGCAATTTCAATTTGGGAAAATATCATTTCCTAACTTTTGTCTAATCAGAAAGTGGCTCTATTAATGTATATGTGTGAAATCTAGAAAGATGGTAGTGCTAAACATACTTGCAGGCCAGTAATGGAGATGCCCCCTGCATGGATCACTGCCTTGTCATGGCAAAGGGGCTTGCACAACTCAGTAACGCCAGCTTAAAACTAAATATTAAGAAAAACTAAGATCATGGCATCCAGCCCCATTATTTCATGCAAACAGAAGGGGGAACGTGGAAGCAGTGACAGATTTCCTCTTCTTGTGCTCTAAAATCACTGCAGATGGGACTGCAGCCATGAAATCAGAAGACGATTGCTTCTTGGCAGGAAAGCTATGACAAACTTAAACAGTGTGTTAAAAAGCAAAGTCATCACTTTACAGATAAAGGTCTGTATAGTCAAGACTATGGTCTTCCCAGTAGTCAAATATGACTGTGAGAGTTGGACCATAAAGAAGGAAGAGCACTGAAGAATTGACAATTTAGAACTGTGGTGCTGGAGAAGACTCCTGAGAGTCCTTTGGACGGCAAGGAGATCATACCAGTCAATCTTAAAGGAAATCAACCCTTAATATTCAATGGAAGGACCGATGCTGAAGCTCCAATACTTTGGCCACCTGAGGCAAACAGTCAACACATTGGAAAAGATCCTGATGCTGAGAAAGACCGAAGGCAGAAGAAGAGGGTGACAGAGGTTGAGATGGTTGGATGGCATCACTGATGCAATGGACATGAACTTGGGCAAACTCTGGGAGATGGTGAGGGATAGGGAAGCCTGGCATGCTGCAGTCCATGGGGTCACAAAGAGTTGGGCATGACTTGGCGATTGAACAACAATCTCAGTGGAGATGCAGACATAGGGAACAGACTCGTGGACACAGTTGGGGACGGGGAGAGTGGTACAATTGAGAGAACAGCATACAAATATATACATTACCATATGTAAAATAGATAACCAGTGGGAATTTGCTGTTATGATGCAAGGAGCTCAAATTCGGTGCTCTGTGACAGCCTAGATGGATGGGATGAGGTAGGAAGACGGTTCAAGAGGGAGGGGACATATGTGTATAACTATGGGTGATTCATGGTGATACATGGTAGAGACCAACGTAATATTGTAAAACAATTATCCTCTAATTAAAGATGAGTTTAAAAAATGCTAATATTTAAAAAAAAAGAATGTGGCACAGGCATCATTGGATACACATTAACAATAACTTCTATAGAGATGCACAGATTAAAATGAATCACGGCTTTCCCCTGTGTGGTTCTTTCCACCTCGGGCTCCCTTGGAAATTACACAGAGGCTCCTCCTGCAGTTCCATCTCCTCTGTCTTCTCACCTTCATGATTTCTGCCAAAGTCTGTGCACTCTTGCAATTACAGGTTCTCAGTTACACACCCTTGCTACTTGCTGAAGGGGACAGAGAGAGTGCTTCCCCTCCCAGCAGCTGCTCAAGCCAGATGTTACAGTGGCAGGCTGTGATTGGCTGGCAGATAAAGGAGCCTGGCTTTCCACTGGGTTGAAGTGAAAAGATGTAAACCAACCCATTTCAGCCCTGAATCAGCAGGTCCTTGTTAACCTGATTGGAAATGTCCTTCAAACTTCTACCGGAAAGCGAGGACGTTGTCACAAGAACGTTCAGCTGAATGCCTACTGCTCCTTCTCTGGCTAAAATAGCAAGAAGCTTCATTTGGAGACATCATCACAGCATTCGAGATGAGCTGGGATTCATTTAAGCTGCATCTGCAGGGGTAAGCGATAATTGTAGGGATGCAGAAGTTTGTTTATTTTAACAGCTAAATGTTTGTATCTGGAAAACCAATGAAACTTTGCTGTAATCACTTTGGAAATGCACTGGAACCATTCCATCTGCCCAAATCTTTCCATTGTGCTTCTCGATCAGTGACAATAGACAGTGATTGAGGCAGAATTAGTCAGCCACCAACTTCTCCCCCTGTGCCTCCCTGGGGCAAGCATGAAACTAAGGAAACAAATTTTGGCTTGGCTGCTGAAGCTTTGTGGATTGGTTAAGACCAGATCACTGATTAAAAAACAAAAAAAATCTGGTCAAGGTGAACTGATTAACAGACCTAGAACAAATGTCCTGGGTGGCAAGAGGCGGTCCATATGACACAAGGTACAAAAAATATTCCTTAGATAAAACTCTTTTGCCCTTTTCACTCTTCTCACATTACAGAACTAACAAAAATCCATGAAGTTTCTTTGCGCTGCTACCCGACACAAAACACAAAGGGTCCAGCCTGGATTTTAGTGTAGTTTGTTTCCACTATAAATACCAAGAATCACCAGATGAAATAGCAAGAGGAAGAAGTAATTCATTCAGAATAGATTATGGAAAATAATATATTTTTAAAAATCCTTCTAAGGGATTAAATATTTATTGTGCCCTGGACTGACATCTGCAACCATACTCCTGGGGATAAAACATGGCAGGGATCATCAATCTCCATGACTCTGGGCAGGAGTTGATAATAATAATAATTAATAACCGCTTGTGTTCTCAAGTTCCCCTCAACCGAGATCTCAGAATATTTTACTAACACAAATTTATTAAGCTTCAAACCACACCTGGGCATTCGGGAAGTGCTTGAAGGTTAGTTCTGTTATTATTTTATATTCATATTTCATCTTTCCTCCAAGGAGCTCAAAAAGATTATAAATATATTACCAAAGTAGGTTAACTCATCACAGTTATGGGTCAGGAAGACATCTCTTCTTTCTTGTTAGCATGGAATTTCTGTACTATGAAAGGCAGGTAAGACTGAAGTCAACAGAGAAGACTCTGGGACATATCTCTGCTGCTGCTGCTGCTGCTAAGTCGCTTCAGTCATGTCTGACTCTGTGCGACCCCATAGACGGCAGCCCACCAGGCTCCCTTGTGCCTGGGATACTCCAGGCAAGAACACTGGAGTGGGTTGCCATTTCCTTCTCCAATGCATGAAAGTGAAAAGTGAAAGAGAAGTCGCTCAGTCGTGTCTGACCCTCAGTGACCCCATGGACTGCAGCCTTCCAGGCTCCTCCATCCATGGGATTTTCCAGGCAAGAAGACTGGAGTGGGGCGCCATTGCCTTTTCCAGGACATATCTCTAGCAGCATCCAAACATTACTTTTTCTATTCAATGTTTAATCTCTCTAGAAGGAAACGTGACTTTACATCTTTCATTCCACTTCTCAACTACATTAAATGTCATTCCAGTGTCATGCAGCAAAGTTTTGAAGCAGAAAATACCTATCTGAGATACTCAATGGGAACTTCAGTAGAGTGGGCATTGAACCAGATGGCCACTGAATTTCCATCTACAAGCGGTCCCCAATTTAACGATAATTCAGCTTATGATATTTTGACTTTATGATGGTATGAAAGCAATATACGTTCAGTAGGAAAGGCATTTCAAATTTCAAAATGTAATCTTTTCTTGCAGTATGATGCTCTCTCAAGGCTGGTCAGTGGCAATGAGTTACAGCCCCCAGTCAACCAGGTGATCACGAGGGTAAACAACTGATACACTTACAACCACGCTTCACAAATACAACCAGTACAGTTGTACAGTATCCAATTAATTACATGATATCCAATACTTTATTGTAAAATAGTCTTCGTGTTAAATGATTTTGCCCAAATGTATGCTAATGTAAGTGTTCTGAGCACTTTGGAAGTTAGGCTATGCTAAGCTGTGATGTTCAGTAACTCAGGGGTGTAAAGTCCTTTTTTTTTTTTTTTTTGCTGCATGAATATCATTCATTTATTAACATTAGCATTGTGAACACATAATGGAAAAATGCTCCCCAAAAGAGGAAGGTGAATGTTGACCATCAATAGGACAAAGCTATCTTCAAAAGACAGAGATATGGAAATGAGGTTCACAGTTAGGTTGTGGAGCCCATGAGGACGGAACTCATCTATGTATGTGTGTCCATAGGGGCCAGGTGTTGGAGGAGGAGGTTCAGGAATGTCTCCAGTGGCTGCTTTGATCTGTACGTGATGAGTCCTTCCTTGCTGGCCCACTGATCCACTCCAGCAGCGTCTTCATTTCCCGCGTGATACACCAGCTGTGGCAAGTCAAGCCGCATGTCAGTGCTCCTTTCCAGGCATTCTTTTAAATCCACCATTCCCCCACCCCCGAAGATGGCATGGGCAGCATGAGAGTACCACCTGGACATGGTATCTTCTGCGAAGATGTACATATCAACAAGGCTAAGGAATACACAGAGGTTCTTGTAACCAGCCCCAGCTGCCCAGAAGATGCACTTTCCACACACACGTGACAGTGCTCACCCTTGATGGTCTCCTTCTCACTGGTACTAATGAGAGCTGAGAACAGGAGGGAGCATTCAGAGCTGGGGTTTTGGGTCACTTGGCTCTGCCTTTCACTGCTGCTGCTTGCAGAGATGGGAAGCAAAGGGAAGGGATTTTGGTCCCCATGTACAAAAGGCCCCAGTAGCACTGTCCTTTCCACCTGAGGGTGTTTAGGTCTTGCGATACAAAAGGTTGGTTGATGACTCCCATGAGAGGCACCCCTGTCTGTATGTCATGGACACCAATTAAAATAGTGACACACTGAAGTCCACCGGGGGAGATTCCTTGGTTGGGTTTAATGCCAGCAGAACATTTTATATACTGAAAAGCTGAATCTATAGGATCCACCCAGATTCCCAAGATGTCCTGCAGAATCTTGATCTCTACTGAATCCAAAGCTGGGTCACTGAAGACAAATGTTCTGGTGCACAGTCTTGGCTAAGGCCTCAGATTGTCACCATTAAGGACTTTGCTGAGAAGATCTGCTGGTTCCTCCTCTGTTGGATACAGTCTCATGATAATCTTTTCCCCAAAATCATTCACAAATTAATTGGATTCTTCTCCAAAAAATTTTTTTACCCAAGCCTGGAAACTTGTTCTCCATATTCTGTTTGATAACTTCCTGTACCAGTACATCAGCCAGGGTTTAGAAATCAACTGCAAATCTTGTTCTTTTCTGCCTCTTTCTTTTCTTCAATCAGCAGATGAAAAAGGGCTTCCTGCTGCCTGCACACCCAGGCAATGTTGGCAGCTCTCTCAGAAACTCGGAGCAGCTCCCAGAGGATAGCTGACATTTTTGAACCTGGTTTCTTAGTTGCAGTAGCTGGTGGAACCAGCACCCAGCCTCTGGACTGTCAGAGTTCTGGAGACTGGAAATCCAATACCAATATGTCAGCAGGGTTGTTTTCTTCTGAAGCCTCTCTCCTCAGCCTGCCAGATGGCCTTTCCTCTGTGGACCTCAAGTCCATTTTTGAATAAACAATACTTCCAACTAAGATGGGTTTATCAGGATGTAACCCCATCATAAGATCTGTAGTTTTGATATGGTTTGACAGGATCTAGGGAAAATAATATGAAAACAGATAATCCACTGGACATTCATTGCGTATGATAACCCAAGTTCTCCATCCCCAGGGATGCAGAGATATGAGTTAATAGGAGAACCAAGAAAGTCCTGCCCATGGAGTTCTATACACACAATGTAGGGCAGTACTAAGACCATGGGATATGGAAATGATGGATGTAAGTTTGATTCCCAGAGCTGTAATTTACAGATGGCGTGATCTTGGACTAGGCACATGACCTTACCAGACTTTGGCTTTCTTACACATAAATGTGGTTTAAAATATCTGCCTCACTTGCTATAGACATTCAGTTAATGGCTAAAAATGTGTCAACCGCATGGTAAGTACTTGATAATGATGATATTGGTTATTGTCACAAAACCATCAAAAAGTTTTCTAAATGTGTCAAAGGACCAAGATAGGAGAATGGCTTTTTCTTTCTTCCTTTTTCTTTGTGCTGTTATGTCCATTTCATTTCAATTAAAAAAAAATCATACTTGTCTTTCTTCCTCTTCATATTCCATAATTTCCCTCCCTTCGGACTGATAAATCCTATCCATTGAAAACAGTCCCCAGGACTATTAATGGCAGGGGAAAAAACAAACAAGAATACCCAGACAGTAATTTTGCCAATAGAATAAGTTTCAAAATTGGTTTCAATGTTGGTCAAAGTCCTTCACATTCTTTCTAGGCTCCAACTAGGCTGGACTATTTACCATTCCTTAAATATCCCTAGCCTTTTACGACTTTTGTTCATGCTGTTCTTATGGCCTTATAATCTCCATCTTTTAAAATCTTGCCTTGCTTTGGTGGCTCATCTCCATGTCATATCTTCCAAGAAAATGTGACTCCATCACCCCTTTTGCTTGAGTCCATATGAGTGTATATACTGCCTTCTTCCTTGTCATATATTCATAGGCCATATATGTCTTCATAGGTATGCATAGGTTTTATCCTGCTATAATACTATGTGCTCTTTCAACAAATCACATCTCATTTATCTTTGCACGGTACCAGACATAACAAAAGTCTCATGCTTATCATAGGCGCTTAATGATTGTTTAACAAAATTTAACTAATCGTTTCTGCCGCAAGTTCTGTTAATGAGATTTTTCTTTTTAAATGTACATTAGCCTGATAATGAGGACCACCAACCTGAAGTCTGACATAAACACTCAAAGAGGAGAGCAACTTTGAATGTTGGCAACACACAACCTTCCTTGTGACTTTCAGAACAGACGCTCAGGACATGGGCACTGTCACAAACTTCACGTAAAAGGGCAAGTTGGGACATGTCTCTAAGCATAATTTGGCACAACATGGTACAAGAGAGAAAACGTTAAGAGGCTTGACCTAGCAGTTCCATTATGGGAGTTAATACTTAGGTAATAATCAATGATATGAGCAAAGATTGACAACAATAGCATTCATGGAAATAACTGAAATTCCAACAATAGCAAATAAATTATTTTCCATCTTTGTGACAAAATATTTACTATTGAGTCATTAAAAACGATGTCTCTGAAGAACCGTTTTAGCATGAGGAAAAGAAACAGTAACACAAATTATATACATGTTCTTTTATTTTAAAAAAAAACTGAGGAAGTGAATCTATATATCACTATTACAAAATTCAATATTATATATATTTGTTTCCAGTGGTAAAGAATCAACCTGCCAATGCAGGAGACATAAGAGACGGGTTCGATCGTTGAGTCGGGAAGATCCCCTGAAGGAGGGCATGGCAACCCACTCCAGTATTCTTCCTGGGGAATCGCATAGACAGAGGAGCCTGGTGGGCTACTGTCCATAGGGTCACAAAGAGTCAGACACGACTGAAGTGACCTAGCATGCACACATTCGTAAAACGGGTGTAAGTAAATCTATTAAAATATTAACTATGATTAATCCCTTGGTGTTGAAATAATGGGTGACTTTTATTATTTTTGCCCATCTATATTTTCTTAACATTCTCCAATTAGCATTTTCTCCCATTAGAATATTTATAATCAGATAAAGAAAATTTAACAAACACATACTGTAATAACTGGTCTCTTTTCATTAAGTGTAATTTTTTTTAATGATTGGAAACACATTTTTTCATCAAAATGTCTACCACAGTGGTTGGAGCACAAAAGAAAGTCAGAATGTATTTACTGAAAAGATTACTAAGTACACGATGATGAATAAATGAATCTATCAATGAACCAACCAATCAGATATTGGAGACTATCTTTGTCCAATGCCATACAACCTAATAAGCAGTAAGAGAACTTATACCTTGACTAGGCCTTTTAATCTACCTCCCTGATATAAATCCTAAGCTTCTCAGGTGGAGCTAGTGGTAAAGAACCTGCCTACCAGTGCAAGAGACTTAAGAGATGCAGGTTTGATCCCTGGGTTGGGAATAATCCCCTGGAGTAGAAAGTGGCAACCCACTCCAGTGTTCTTGCCTGGGAAATTCTGTGGTCAGAGGAGCCTGATGGGCCACAGTCCATGAGGCTGCAGAGTCAGACACAACTGAGCAACTGAACACAAACACTGATATAAATCCTAGTCAACTGTATTCATCTCCTGGGGCTGCCATTAAAAATTACAAACTCGGTCACTTAAAACAACAGAAGTTTATTCTCTTGCCATTCTGGAAGCCATGATGCCAAAACTGAGGCGGGCAGAGCTGTGTTCCTTTAAAAGCCCTCCTTGCCTCTTCCAGCTTCTGGTAACTCCTGGCTCTCCTTGAGATCATAATCAATCCAATATGATCTCATCTCCAGATTCTTACTTGTATCCACAAAGACCCTCTTTCCAAACATTCACAAGTTCTGAAGGTTAAGACATACTCACATCTCTTTTGGGGGGATCACCATTCAACACAATATATGCATGCTAAGTTGCTTCAGTTATGTCTGACTGTTTGTGACCCTATGGACTGTAGCCCACCAGGTTCCTCTGTCCCTGATATGATTCTCCAGGCAAGAATACCAGAGTGGATTACCATGCCTTCCTTCAGGGGATCTTCCTGACCCAGGGATCGAACCTGTGTCTCTTACATCTACTCCACTGGCAGCTGGTTTCTTTACCACTAGCACCACCTAGGAAGCTCTCAACACATTATATTACTCTTCAAATGCTCCTTAATTCCCTCCAGATTCTACTTATTAAAATAGAAGCAACAGGATGCCCTGAAGATACAAAGCTTATGCAGACAAGCCACCGTCACTGTAACCCTCTGACCTCATCAAAGATTGGAAACAGGATTTTAAAATATCAATCACAATCCACTTGACTTTCCCTGCTTCATTAAGGCAAATTACATTCACAGAGGGGAAACAAAAAATTCTGTTCCCATTCAGTGTCAAGACTGATCATTCATCTCTCTTAATTCTCCCATGTCACTCTCACATCCATTGAACATAACACTCTTTTAATAACCCTAATCACTGAAATATTAGCTAAGGAATTTGTAGACCCTGCTCCTGATTCCTTGGTGATGACAGAAACAGCCATAAACATGAACCTGCAATTTAGAAGAAATAAGAACAGGAGTCTTACTGGTGAGAGTTTCAGCCCAATTCAGACCCAATCACAATGGAAGCTGTGCCATTAAAGGGCTTGCAAAGACTGATAATGAGATGGTTTAAAACTTCTCACCAGTACATGAAATGATTGCCTCCTTAGCATAGAAACAAACAAACAAACAAACAAACAAACACGGGCAAACCTACAGTGCTGTCCATACAAGGTTTCAAGTTCCTCCGTGGGCAAGTGACCTGCCCTTGAAATTAACCTGAACTGAAGCAGAGAAGCCACGTGACTGGAGTGCCGATTCTAGCAATGGAATTTGAGAAACGGCACCCTCTGCTTAATGTGTTCCTTATCATCTAGAGGAAATCAGCAGTTTGAGCTTTAGCTGGTCAAAATCTTTGCAACAAACAGAGTTTCTAGATTTCCATTCAAAAAGCCAGATATAGCCAGGTTCATGTAAAGGTTCCGTTGAGGACTAGTTAGAAAAAGGTGACCGAGGCCTTGAATGCCTTGTCTAGCGCTTTCTTCCCACACAGCCAGTGAAGAAACTCACAAGCAGTTTTTAATCAAAATATTTGTGGGTAGCAGTTTCCCTGCCTGTCCCCATATGCTCATACACTTGTGTGTCTGGCTGTAGAGATACAATGATTTAAGTCACATCCTTTACTCCCAAGAGTTTACAGTCTAGGCGGGAAGAGAAATGCTAGCCAAAAAAAGGAATATTCATAAAGGGGGCATAAACAAGTGAAAATGATGCAACAAGGAGACAAGCCAAGAAGTTTCCCTGTGCAGTCAAAGAAGGTCTTAAAAAAGAGGAAAACTTTGATCTGAAACTTGAAGGCTTGGCAGAATCAATGATGATAATAAGAATGTCAACATCTATTGATCGCCTATCATGCATCAGGCACACTGCGTGATGGTCTGACTCAGCCTCATAGCCATCCAACAGAAGGGGCGCAGGATGACCATACACTTAGAAAATGGTAGAAGTTGAACCCAGATCGGTCTGACCCCTTGTTATATTCTATCTTCTCAACTCTTATGTGGCACTGCTTTTTGAAATAGAAGCTGGCAATGAGGTTTACCAATATTTATTTTTCAACTAATGGAGCAGCTCAGGTTTTGCAGGCGATTGACTAAAGAAAAGGAATCCCACTCCTGGGCATAACATTATCGGAAAGGAGACATCCACCCCAATGTTCATTCCAGCACTGTTTAGAATAGCCAAGACTTGGAAGCAACCTAAGTGTCCTCTGACAGAGGAATGCATAAAGAACATGCTGTACATATATACAGTAGAATATCACTCATTCGTGAAAAGGAATGAAGCAATGCCATTTGCAGCAACATGGATGGGCCTAAAGATTTTCATATTGAGTGAAGTAAGTCACACAGAGAAATACTGTATGACATCACTTACAAGCAGAATCTAAAAGGAAGTTATACAAATGAACTTACAAAACAGAAATAGACTCACAGACTTAGAGAACAAACTTCTGGTTGCTGAGAGGAAGGATGGGGGAAGGGATAGTTGGGGAGTTCAGGATGGACATGTGTGAAGTAAAGTGTTAGTTGCTTCAGTCCTGTCTGACTCTTTGTGACTCCACGGACTGGAGCTCGCCAGGCTCCTCTATCCATGGAATTCTCCAGGCAAGAATACTGGAGTGAGTAGCCATTCCCTTCTCTAAGGATCTTCCCAACCCAGGGTTCAAACCCACATCTCCTGCACTGCAGGCAGATTCTTTACCATCTGAGCCAGCTGGGCAGCCCATGGACACGCATGTACTGCTGTCAATATATTTTAAATGGATAATCAACAAGGACTTACTGTCTAGCACAGGGAACTCTGCTCAGTGTTATGTGAAAGCCTGGATGGGAGGGGAGTTTGGGGGAGAACGGATACATGTATGTGTATAGCGGAGTGACTCTGCTGTGTACCTGAAACAATCACAACAAGGTTAATCGGCTATTCTCTAACATAGAATAAAAAGCTTTTCCCCAAAAAAAGGAATCACAGACAGGAAAGACTTTGTATGGACTGAATAAAGCAGGGAGGGACTGGATGTGAAATTTCAAGCAATGGATGCTGCAACCGTTTGATCACTATGCGACAACTTTGCCACCAGGAACATATGAGAAATAAGCAATCACCGTGAGTGAGCTACCCAGAAGTGTCACCAGGGGAATTTCGGTAATAAAGAGAGATGAAAACGCCTGCAAAGGGAAAGGGAAAGAAAAAATGGGGCACTAAAGATTAAAAGAAGGCTTTGAAAAGCACTGTTGATAAATACAAGCACACTGCCAGTGGGGGGAGGGGTGTTTAATATATGTCATCTATAGCTTATGCTTTTATATACGTAAAGACAAGCAGCATGTATGCATGAGTGGTTATGTGATGTAAATATTAAGTTAAAAAATCATATGGCCCATACATATATATTTGAAATAATGTTTCGACATTTATATATTGGTGTGATACTCCTGTGAAATCCTAAATAAAAAAATCTGTGAGAATTAATGAGATCTTAAAGCAAATGTGCATGGTACCTCTGCTCCAGGAAGACAAGTACTATATAAACACCAAATATTGTAACAAGTCCTTCTCGGATGGGACTTGGGGGAGGAATGTGGCTAGGCATAAACAGAGTTCATTGCAAATTCTTCTCTTCTAGGAAAGAGAGTTTGGGGGGCTTACCTGGTGGCCCAGTGGCCAAGACTGCATTCTCAATGCAGGGTGCCCACAGTTCAGCTCCTGGTCAGCATCGATCCCCTATGCTGCAACTAAGGATCCCGCATGCCACAGCTAAGACCTGCTGCAGCCAAATAAATAAATGTTTTTAAAAAAGAAAAGAGAGACTCTATGGGAGAAGATGAGGGTGGGATGATTTGAGAGAATAGCATTAAAACATGTATATTACCATATGTGAAACAGATCACCAGTCCAGGTTCGATGCATGAGACAGGGTGCTCAGGGCTGGTGCACTGGGCTGACCCTGAAGGATGGGATGGGGAGGGAGGTGGGAGGGGGGTTCAGGACAGGGAACACATGTACACCCATGGATGACTTATGTCAATGTATGGCAAAAACCACTACAATGTTGTAAAGTAATTAGCCTCCAATTAAAATAAATGAATTTTAAAAAAATAAAAAGAAAAGAGAGTTTGAGCAAGATGCTACTGTGGTTGATTCCTTTAGAAGCTCCTACCGCGAAAGCAAAGTTCATTATAAACCCAGTTCCACTGCCCTGTGGACCAGTGCAGGGGTCACAAGTCTTCCTAGGGGAGTGGGTTTCTACTCTGGGGACACATTAAAGGTTCCCAGAGCCTTTCCAAAGAGGAGGGGTGTGATCTGTAAAATTCTCCAGGGAACTCCATGTAAGATTGAGGTCCTCTGACCTAGAATGCATTTATGTAGAATAATTATCCAAAAACCAACAAACGAGAAAATAAGATCATAACATCCTCCAACCTTTGGGGCAGAAAATGGTTTGTTTGGACACTAAACCACCAAATTTCTCACATGGGTCACAATGACAGAGATAAAGCTCAGGGTTAGCAGGAGAAATAGCAAAGAGCTATTACACAAGAGACAGGATGGTGGGCTCCAGGAGATGCTAGGAGCCCAGTGAAGGGTGCTCAGTCACTCAGTCACTTCGGACTCTTTGTGACCCCATGGACTATAAGCAGAGACATTACTTCACTAACAAAGGTCCATCTCATCAAGGCTATGGTTTTTCCTATGGTCATGTATGGATGTGAGAGTTGGACTATAAAGAAAGCTGAGCACCGAAGAATTGATGCTTTTGAACTGTGAAGTTGGAGAAGACTCTTGAGAGTCCCTTGGACTGCAAGGAGATCCAACCAGTCCATCCTAAAGGAGATCAGTCCTGAGTGTTCATTGGAAGGACAGATGTTGAAGCTGAAAGTCCAATACTTTGGCCACCTGATGCAAAGAGCTGACTCATTTGAAAAGACCCTGATGCTGGGAAAGATTGAAGACAGGAGGAGAAGGGGACGACAGAGGATGAGATGGTTGGATGGCCTCACCGAGTCAATGGAGGCGAGTTTGAGTAGACTCTGGGAGCTGGTCATGGACAGGGAGGCCTGGCGTACTGTGGTCCATGGCATCGTGAAGAGTCGGACACGACTGAGCAACTGAACTGAACTGGACTATAAGCCCACTGTCCATGGTTCCTCTGTCCATGGGATTTCCCAGGCAAGAATGCTGGAGTGGGTTGCCATTTCCTCCTCCCGGGGATCTTCCTGACCCAGGGATCGAACCTGTGTCTCCTGCATCCCCTGCATTAGCAGGCAGATTCTTTACCACTGAGCCGCCTGGGAACCCTTCCTTTAGATCACTGGCTTCCAATGCTGCTACTAGAAAAGCTGCATTCCACTCCGCATTTCCTTGCTTCTGTCATTGTTCCCTGTTGTTGAATTCCTACAATATTGAGTCCAGTGAAGGCAGAGCTGAGCTAAAGAGTCAATGATGCAGCACTAATAGTAAGGAACTAGGAAATCTGGGGGAAGTAGCAAGGAAAAACTGCAGGGTAGTTCAGTTAATTCTGACAGCCTACAAATTCCCTCTCTCGGCAGAACATCTCAAACTTCTCTAATAGTAAGACTCTGCTAGGATTTATTTTTAAAATTTTTTCATTTATTTGGCTGCATCAGGTCTTACTTGTGGCACATGGCACTTTGCAAGATCTTCCATTGGAGCTCATGGACTCTCTAGTTGTGGCGCATGGGCTCAGCAGTTATGGTGGCTGGGCTCAGTTGCTCAGCAGCATGTGGGATCTTACTTTTCCGACCAGAGATCAAACCTGTATCCCCTGTATTGCAAGGTGGATGCTTAATCACTGGACGACCAGGGAAGACCCAGGGTATTTGTTAAACATGGTAATTCCCAAATGACATCTCAGAGTTTCTGGATCCTAGTCTCCAAGGAAGATAGCTGGGAAGCTCTATGTTCAATGAGGACCCATTTATAGTTCTTAATGTGCAACTTGTCAACTTATGTCTAAGCAGGTGCATCTGACACCCAAGACAAGGACACCAAGTTGAACTGAGTGCCCAGTAAGCACTCCTCTATTTCTGAGTTGATCAGGCCTGGCATTGACACACAAAAGATAGTCCACCTATGGAGTTCTTTCCTCCACCTTCTTCAGAAGCAGGAATCTTTAGTCATCAATTTATGCTCAAACTTTGATTCTAAATTCTTTCCTCATTTTGAAATCCTCCAGGATTTTAAACATGTAGCAAGTCACCAGGTAATATAGCTAGGTAAGCTGATTCCAGCATAAGGATTGCTTTCCTAAGGAAGCAAACAAAATTATATACTAGAATCAAGGCTTAAATTGGTGCAGAATTTCATAGGATCTCAATTTTAAATCCCCACATCTGTATTCTCACCCCACTTAGGTATAAGAATGAGAATTGAGAAATGTGCTTTCAAGGTTTGATATAAGCATGGTGAATGAAGACTTCATTGCTACTTACTTTCAGGCAAACTAGCACCAAAGAGAGTAGATCTTAGAGTCAAATGAACACAGGTGCTGACTATGGCTTCTGTTTCCTTCATGTATTTGAGCACATACACCCTAGTCAAGATGAAATGAGACCAGAGGAAAATCAGAAGAAACGCAATTTCTAGTCATCTTGCTGAATTGGCAGCAAGTTCCAAAAATGGGAACCTTCTGGGAAAATAGTAGCAATAGATCTGATCTTCTTCAGAACACCTCCCCAAAGCAGGCACTATTAGAGGGTCCTATTACACTCACACGGTTATTGTATGTAAGTAGGCTAAGAAGGTAAAGCTAGAGCTTTCCAGGTGGCTCAGTGGTAAAGGATTCGATTGCCCGTGCCGGAGATGCAGGTTTGATCCCTGCATGGAGAAGATCCCCTGGAGGAGGAAATGGCAACTCACTCCAGTTTTCTTGCCTAGATAATCCCATGGAGCCTGGTGGGCTACAGTCCATGGGCTAGCAAAGAGTCAGACCTGACTGAGGGACTGAACGTGCATGCATGTAAGAAGGTAAAGCTACATGCCGAAATAAACAAATAAGACTCAGAAAGCTTTATTCAACTTTTAAGGCAAGGAGGAAAAAAGTTATAAGCTCATGGTCAACTAATTCTGTAACACATAATTAACTCATACAGATTTTGGCTGAAAAGTGCTCAGTGGTACCCCGAGATGTCTATTTGCCTCTAGGCAAATCAGCTGCAATTTCCCATCTATTTTCTCATCAACTTCACTTTCCTTGTAATACCTACCCTACCTATGATATCTGCTGTCCACCTAAAAACTCTCCTATGGTCTGCAACCTAGGATAGTCAATCTATAACAGAACTGTAGTGCTAGCATGCCCTTAGGTGGACTCTTCAACCTCTTTCTGTTCAATGTTTTCATTTCTTAAAAGAGACAATGAGACTGTGGCTCATGTAAAATCCCTGGGGAAAATAGGACACTGATGCAAATGAATAGTGCAACACTGGCAAATAAGTGCAACTTATTACCACACAGAATAATATGGGATATTAGATCCCTGGAGAAGAGAATGGCAACCCACCCCAGTATTCCTGCCTAGAGATTCCCATGGACAGAGGAGCCTGGTGGGCTACACTCCAAGGGGTCACAAAGAGTCAGACACAATTGAGCGACATATATATAAAGATAATTATTATTATTTTTATTTTGTCATCTTCTTCTTGAAGTTTTACTTTCTTTTAAAAAAGAAATCCATCCTTTAAATGTTAGAGAAAACTGACTTGATCTTCATGTTTCTTCAAGTTGGTATCTAGTCATACTAGTTTACCTGACCTGGTTACAGCCAGGCTGTTGAGCCTTCTTGCTGGGTTGATTTAACTCTTTTTTTTTTTTTGCAGGGCGGGGCGGGGGGTGGTTCTCTCTCTCTCTCTCTCTCTCTCTCTCTCCCTCTCTCTTTTTTTGGCTGCACCCCGTGGCATGTGGGATCTTAGTTCCTTGCCGTTGCTGCTGCTGCTGCTGCTACTAAGTCACTTCAGTCGTGTCTGACTCTGTGCGACCCCATAGATGGCAGCCCACCAGGCTCTCCTGTCCCTGGGATTCTCCCTGACCAGGGATCAAACCTGCACCCCCTGCAATAGAAACACAAACTCTTAACCACTGGACCACCAGGGAAGTCCTGAACTCACTTTTTAAAGTGGTAAAGAAGGAGGCAGTCAATCTGCTTTCCAACAAGAAAAGCAGTACTATTTTTTTCTCCTATTCACCAATCATTCTTTCCATTTTTATTCCATTAATTTTCCCTTTATACCAGACTACTCATGGGACTGAAGGCACTGCAAATGGACAGAGACCAAGGATCTTACATGGAAGAATCTGAGATTCCTACTCATCTCAGGCTCAGAAAATCTCAAAGAAATTAAGAGACCAGATGAGGGTGGTGTGTGTTTCTAACATCCATTTTCTACTCTACTAGCAGAAAACAAATTTTTATTTTGAACTCAGTGAAAGATGATGACTTATATAACCCTTTGACACCCTTTAAGCCAATAATCCTGCATAATCCTGGACAATATGACTGCCAGGCAGATGTATCCTGCAAGTGGTCTCCAAAAGACTTCTAATCTTGTTTAGTTTCAAAACTGGTCTCAAGTCTTTCTTTAAGATATGAAGTTTGAAGCATAGTAGAGATGCTTTCCCTTAGACATGATACCCTAATCACACATTCCTGACTCTACTATTCTCCTGGATGAGTTAAGACAGATCTTTATAATGATCCCCTTTATGCTGAGTATGCCTTGGGTGCACTGCCCTCTTCAGAAAGCAACGATGTCAGCTATTGGAATTGCTCCCAGAGGATCTTAAGTAAGGCATACGTGCATGCACAGTCATGTCTGACTGTCTGTGACCCCAGGGACTGTAACCGCCAGGCTCCTCTGTCCATGTAATTTTCCAGGCAAGAATACTGAATGGGTTGTTGTTTCCTTCTCCAGAGGATCTTCCCGACCCAGGGGTCGAACCCACGTCTCTTGCATCTCCTGCTTTAGCAGGGGGATCCCCTACCAGTGCACCACCTGGGAAGGCCTCTTAGGTAAGGAAATGGCCACGAACCTATCGAGTAAGCCTCCTCTTCACCCGATGGAATCAAAAAACTTCACGTGCCAAGGATAGCCCCATTGCAAATAAAAAGCTCTCCATGTACATCCACAAAAGACCAAAGTTTGTTGCATATCTAACAAATCAAGTGATTACTCTGGTTTCTAGCCTTTAAGGAAGAAATTATTGCTTTACTTTGTTTTTGGCCTCACAGCATGGTGTGTGTAACCCGCGTTCCCCAACCAGGAATCAAACCCATGCCTCCTTCAGTGGAAGTGAGGAGTCCTAACTACTGGAACACCAGGGAAGTCCCAGAAGGTACTTTCAAAATGGAAAAAAATAGCAAAGTATATTTATTTAAGTAAAAATAAATAATGAAAAATAGAGAGACTTTTCATTCTGTCCCTTGCACAGCATTCCAGCGGCGGGGGGGGGGGGTAATTTTTTTCTAGGTTCCACAATGAAAAGGATTCTGTCCATTTAGTTTGCTAACTTGTTCAGTAGCTCAGTCATGTCTGACTCACTGCGACCCCATGGACTGCAATACTCTAGGCCCTGTCCTTCAATATCTCACAGAGTTTGCTCAAATTCATATTCATCAATATTAGATATGTGTAGTGATGTTTCAGAATGTTTGTTTATGCACTAGTTCAGACAACTTTCCCTGTTATTTGTTCTTGATAAGTGAAAATTGCAGGGAAATAAAAATACATTTCAAAACATGGAAAAAAATCCATATTCATTGAGCTGGTGGTGCTATCTAACCATCTCATCTCTTGCCACCCTCTTCTCTTTTCGCTTTCAATTTTTCCCATCATCAGGGTCTCTTCCAATGGGTCAGTTCTTTATATCATGTGGCCAAAGTATTGCAGCTTCAGCTTCAGTATCATAGCACTAGTTTATAACATGCCCTGTTCTGTCCTTCTCTCTCTCATATGAATATATAAGTGTATATGAATATACACATATATGTGTATTCTTTACTGATTCTTTACTGATTCATTAAATCAGTAAAGAATAGCTAATAAACATATCAGTCTCCAGAGTGCAGGGATGCTTTTTTGAGATGCTCAAATGTTGGCCATACCATCTCAGCCAACAAAACAGCAAAGGTTCTAAAGCCTGAACTTGAAGGCGTTTCAGATAGACTCTGTTTTATGAAACCAATCAGATAAAACTGACATCCATTTAATAATGCGACAACTCCTTTCTTAAACTGAAGCATCAACACTGTCATGAAACAGATTAAATTTTATTTGCTCTAGAGGCATGGTTAATCAGAATTCCCCCCCTGAAATATCTTAATCAAGCTGTGGCTCTGACCAGAACTTCTCTGAATTTATTCTGATCTAGGACTCTTGTCCCACCTGAGATTCAGCCTGCAGACATGGATGCAAACTGAAGAATAAACCGCTCAGGTTTTATGAGGGCTTCTCCTCTGAATACCACACTGGTCAGAGTTTCTTCTTGTCAGTTGCTCTGAAGGCATCATCACCACCACCTACCATGCCCAGCCCCGTACGGTCTTTGAGAAGAATGTTAATGAGCATCTGGACATGAGTCCTTTCACCATCCACTGCACAGTCAAAATCCAGCCGTCCCAGGCTGGACCTGGCCCAGAATATTTTTAATAGCAAGATAAAAAGACATTATAGATGGAGCAAGCAGGCCAGCTTTACGGGGAAGTTAGCCCTTTGTTAAGTTTCTCAGCTTAAGAGGACATTATCCTGATAAATGTGTCATGAATTACTAATGTTGAATTTATCCAATTCCAGTTAGCAATCACGAAACCATGCTACTGTTTTGTCTGCCTGATTGTTTTTGTTGTTGTTTAAATCTGGAGTATCGGCTTTCATCTTGGATAAGAAAAAGGTGACATTTCGAACAGAAAATGCAAATTCACAGAAAAAAAATCGCATAACTTGCAGTCTGCCAATCTAGTAGTCAACTGACATGAATGACAATGATGGGAGAATATCTGTGAATGAACATTAATTGTCAGATATATTTCAAGGGAAAATGCCGAGACTCATTGATTTGGATATGGATGGATAGACGGGTGGATGAGAGTATAAGGTAATGACTATGAGATATCCATATAGACTATTTGGATTCAAATCCTAACTTTGTCACTTACTGAGACTGAGAAAATCTGCATGAACCTCAGTCTTTTCTGTAAAATGAAGACAATGATGATGGTTCTATCTACCCCACAGAGTTCTGGTGAGAACTGAAGATTAAATATGTTTTACAGCACTTAAAATAACATGTGGTAACTTGTAAGCCCTCAAAAACTGTTAGCTTTTCTAATGATAGTTAAAAAGAAAGCCACATTTTACATAAAATCATGTTTCTTATTTCTTATATTTCTACAAAGCTTTAGAGTTTATAAAAATTGTTCACATATTTTAAATCATCTGATCATCAGCACAGGCACTTGACTTAGATGTCAGACATAGTCATAATAACAATTTTACATATGAGCAACCAACTGGGGGATAATACACTTTGCATTAACTCAAATTAATTTAATGGAAAAACAAATACTACAGATCAGGACTCAAAACCTGGCTTTGCCAATTAATTAACTCACAGATTTTGGAAAAGTCACTTAACCTGTCTAACCTCAGTTTCCTTGTCTATAGAATATGATAAAATGAGGACATATTTATAACATTGCTATAAGGTTTGTCCTGTTATTCAATCAATATTTATGGTGTGCTTCTTATGCCCCAGGCACTGTGCTAAAGGTTGATATGATGAAGTAAAGCATTGCAAATTCCAGGCATTTCAAGCAATTGATACATTTTAATCACATTCATTGTTTTTATCATTGGTTGCTGTCCCAGAGATTTCATAGGAAGAGGACAGCATAACCAGATATTGAACTTAGAACTTGTTTTTTATTCATATAAAAACTTAACAAAGTTTTCTAAAGGTCTCCTAATGGGTGAATGGTCACTAGAGTTTCAGGGAGGCAAGAGTTCTTTCTGGACAGAGCTTTTGGCAGGTGAAAGATGTGGATGAGTACAGACTTCAAACCTGAGTTCATTTGTTTTCGTTTTGTTTTGTTTTTACTTTAACTCAACAAGAAGCACCCATTTGAAGGGAACAGTTTGATGCCTTTTCACAAGTATGTACACCCACATAATCACCACTTCAGTCAAGATATAAAACATTTTCATCACCTAAAAGATTCCCTCATGCCTGCTTGCCATCAATACCTCCACCACTGTCCCCAGGCAACTATCAGCCTACTTCCTTTCACTTTAAATTAGTTTTGCCTGTTCGATAATTTCGTAAAATAGAATCACACAGTGTGCAGTCTTCCTGTGTCTGAATTCCTTCGCTAAGAATATTTTTGAGATTCATCCATATTACAGCACAGATCAGATTTTTTTCCCTTTGTGTGTTGACTAATAGCCCATTGTATGGATATGCCTTCGTTTCCTTTTCTATTCATCTGTTGATAAACATTTGGATGATTTTCAGTTTGGGGCAATTACGACTAGAACTGCTGTGAGCAATCGCTTTCATATGTGTTTTCATTTCTCTGGGGTAAATACCTAGGAATGGGATTCCTGAATCATAGAAGTGTGTGTTTGTGTGTGTGTTTAATTTAAAGACAGTTCAAAAATGTCTTCCAAAGTGGCACTCCCACCAGATGCGTAGCAGAATCTGAATTGCTCCACATTCTTGCCCACTCTTGGGTTCACTTTATTTTACTTTTTAAATGTATTTTATTATTGCAGTAGAATTGAGTTATAATGTTGTGTTAGTTTCCGCGGTACAATGAAGTGATTCAATTATGTGTATACATACATCCCCACCTTCTTGAGCCGCTCTCCCACGCGCCGACCCCATCCATCTAGGTCACCGCTGCGCTGTGCTCCCTGCACTATCCAGCAGGCTTCCCCCAGCTGTTTATTTCTCTCGTGGCAGTGTATATATGTTAGCCCCACGCTCCCCTCCTCTCCTCCATGTCCACAGGGACGTTCTCTATGTCTGTGTCTCTATCCTGCCCTGCAAACAGGTTCATCTGCACCATCTTTTCTAGATTCCATATACAGGCATTAATATATGACAATGCTTTCTCGCTTTCTGACTTCCTTCGCTCTGTATGACAGACTGTGACTCCATCCACATCACTACAAATGACGCGACTGCATTCTGTTTCGTGGCTGAATATACTCCACTGTGCATATGTACACATCTTCTTCATCTATTCATCTGTCAGTGGGTGTTCAGCTTCCTTCCTTATCTCTTACAAAAGAGGCAAGAGTAAACAATGAAGAATATATGACGGGTTTACTGTTCTTTAATGTTTTTTGTTTACTGAATGATAATTGATTTAGAGAATTTTGCTGTTTTCTGTCAAACCTCAACATGAATCAGCCATAGGTATACATATATCCTCTCCCTTTTGAACCTGACTCCCATCTCCTTCCCCATCCCACCCCTCTAGGTTGATACAGAGCCCCTGTTTGAGTTTCCTGAGCCATACAGCAAATTCCCATTGGTTATCTATTTTACATGTGGTAATGTAAGTTTCCATGTTACTCTCTCCATACATCTCACCCTCTCCTCCCCTCTCCCCATGTCCATAAGTCTGTTCTCTTTGTCTATTTCTCTATTGCTGCTCTGTAAATAAATTCTTCAGTGCCATTTTTATAGATTCTGTATATGTGTGTTAGAATATGATATTTATCTTTCTCTTTCTGACTTACTTTACTCTGTATAATAGGTTCTAGGTTCATCCACCTCATTAGAACTGACTCAAATGCATTCCTTTTTATGGCTGAGTAATATTCCATTGTGTATATATACCACTACTTCTTTATCCATTAATGTATCGATGGACATCTAGGTTGCCTCCATGTTCTAGCTATTGTAAATAGTGCTGCGATGAACAATGGGATACATATTTAATTTCTAAAATATACAAGCAGCTCATACAGCTCAATAACAGAAAAATAGACAATTCAATCAAAAAGTGGGAAAAAGACCTAAACAGACTTTTCTCCAAAGAAGACATATAGATGGCTAACAGATGAAAAGATGCTCAATATCGCTCATTATTAAAGATAATAATCAAAACCAAATGAGCTATCACCTCACACTGGTCATAATGGCCATCATCAAAAAGTCTACAAACAATAAATGCTGGAGAGGGTATGGAAAAAAGGGAACACTCTCGCATTGTTGGTGGGAATGTAAATTGATACAGCCCATATGGAAGACGGTATGGAGATTCCTTAAAAAACTAGGAATAAAACCATCATATGACCCAGCAATCCCACTCCTAGGCATATACCCTAAGGAAACCAAAATTGAAAGTGGGTTGACTTTTAATGGGCAGAACTGTTGGTGCCAAAGCCGAAGGGATCTTCGTAGGTACATACAAAGGACTCTCAAAAGCCCCCAGGATCCCTTTTCTGTGTGTGCCTATAAGGGAACTTTTCTAAGGTCTTCCCCATCAACTCACAAATCTCAGAAACCTTTCAGCACTAAATGAAGAAAGCAAGCAAATGGCACATAGATGGCAAGGAGAAACTGAGGACAAGAAGATTGAAAAATAGACTATCCTAAAAAGAAACAAGTTGCAGCTACCATGGACCCATGTGAAGCAGAGGGTGGAAAGCAAAGCTCCACATTTCACAATTATTTTCATTAAATGTTTATTCATAAAACAATAAGACGCCACAAAAAAAAATCCTAGATAAGAGATCTTTTTCCAGTGGATTCCATGGGGAGGTTTTTGTTACCGTTATGATTAGGTTTTGCTCACACATTGAGGACTTGGCTGTAGCCGACAAGGGCTCTTCATTAGCTTGCCACTAAGAATGTAAACACTGAAATCGGTTATTTTAGGGTCAGGCACTGGAAAAGATTCTAATAAAATAAATTGACCAGCTTCCCACGGATGAGAAAACTCTAAAACCTGATGGCTTTTTGCTGGTAACTGCAGCTGTAAATTCAGGCAATCCAGGATAAATGTCTGCCTCCTTTCTGGGATAAAATGCCTCTATCAAGCTACCAAAATATCATTAAGAGAGGTATGGAATTGCTGCAGGGAGAAGCATGCAGGCCTTCTCCTCTCCTCTCCTGATCTCCTTAAAGCAATGCCAGACATGATGGATTTTGTATTATTAATACCATTGTGCCCACATCGGATTTGAAGATGCAGGGACATGCATCTAGATTTAATTTAGGTGTCTGTCTGTTGATGTGGAAAGGGGGATATGAATGGCCTGTGGGAACGGTTCCCTTTATTCAATCATCCCAGACACAGTCATTTTACATGCTTTGTGCTCCTTTACGTCTTTTCGTGTCTTTAGCACATATTCATTTATTTAACAAATCGTAATTGAGTACCTAGGTGCCCTTCCAGAAGCTGGGGACAGAAAGAAGACAAGACAAAGTTTCCATGCTCATGGAATAATCATATACACGGGAAGACATGAAATGAACACACCACTGAACATGTAGAAACTATTAAAAAGGACAAGAGATGGACTTCCCTGGTGATCCAGTAGTTATGACTTTACCTTCCAATGCAGGCGGTGTGGGTTCCATCCTTTGTTGGGGACCTAAGAACCCATATGCTTTGGGGCCAAAACTCCAAAACATTTAAAAAAGAAGCAATATTACAGCAAATTCAGTAGACATTTTAAAAATGGTCCACACCTTCAAAAAAATAGGAAAAGAAAAGATGGATAAGGCAGATAGAAAGTGCCTTGAGGAGCATGCTTCACGATAGCTATTGGTCAGGGAAACTCTTTCCAATAAGAGGATGTCTAAGTAGAAACATGTGAGCAGAAGAAGTCATGTCGATATTAGGGAAATGACATTCCAGGTAGAGGCAACAGCCAGGGCAACATGGTCAGCCCAGAGCCCTGCAAGATTTTTAGTACAATAGATGTATAGAGTGGGAGAGAGAGTAAGAGAGAATCCCAGGAATGACAGGAGATGAGTCTGGAGATGATGCTCACATGATTCTTACGAAGTCTAATGAATCTATATGAGGTCTTCAGAAAAGCCACCCTGGCTGGGACAGGGTGCCTCCATCAGTAGAAACAGGCCACCTTCAAGATAAAAGGGTGAATTCACTGAGAGTCTAGCTCAGGTGTGTGCATGCCAAGTTGCTTCAGTCATTTCAGTCTTTGTGACAATGTGGACTGTAGCCTACCAGGCCCCTCGCTCTGAGGGGCTTCTCCAGGCAAGAATACTGTGGTTGGTTGCCATGCCCTCCTCCAGGGAATCTTCCTGACCCAGGGATGGAAACCACATCTACTGTGTCTTCTGTACCGCAGGTGGATTCTTTAACACTGACCCACCGGGGAAGCCCCTCGCCAGTGAGAGATTTCTAAATAATAAAATCATAAATATCAATAGGACACAGATTTTGTAGGGCCTTGGATGGCAGGCAGAGGAGTTCAAATTTTATAAAATGAGGATCAGAAGTCATTGAAGGTTTTGATATATGGTAAAGGTGTTTAATCTTATAGACATATCCAAAACATATTAAAATTGGGAGACAGGAGAAGTAGTTACCAGGCTATAGGAGAACAGAGACCAAAGCATAGGGACAATGGGAGACATGAAAGACATCAAGAAGGCAATTCTTGGGAAACTTCCTGGTGGTCCAGTGAGTTAAGAATCTGATCTTCCAGTGTGGGGGGCATGGATTTGATCCTTGATAGAGGAACTACAATCACACATGCCACATGCCAGGGGTTTGGCCGAAAAAGAAGGCAATTCTTGGTAAGTAATGGAAGATGAAGGAGAGACATGAATTATTTACCTTCTACTAACGCATCTACTAAGGACAGAAATGGTATGGACCTAACAGAAGCAGAAGATATTAAGAAGATGTGGCAAGAATACACAGGAGAGCTACATAAAAAAGATCTTCATGACCCAGATAAGCATGATGGTGTGATCGCTCACCTAGAGCCAAACATCCTGGAGTGTGAAGTCAAGTGGGTGAAGACATCCTGAGAAATATGTATGCAGATCAAGAAGCAACAGTTAGAACTGGACATGGAAAAACAAACTGGTTCAAAATTGGGAATGGAGTATGTCAAGGCTGTATACTGTCACCCTGCTTATTTAACTTATATGCAGACTACATCATGCAAAATGCTGCACTGGGTAAAGCACAAGCTGGAGTCAAGATTGCCAGGAGAAATATCAATAACCTTAGATATGCAGATGACACCATCCTTATGGCAGAAAGAGAAGAACTAAAGAGCCTCTTGATGAAAGTGAAAGAGGAGAGTGAAAAAGGTGGCTTAAAACTCAATATTTAGAAAACTAAGATGATGGCATCTGGTCCCATCACTTCATGTCAAATAGATGGGGAAACAATGGAAACAGTGACAGGTTTTATTTTCTGTCACTGGGCTCCAAAATCACTGCAGATGGTGAGTACAGCCATGAAATTAAAAGACGCTTGCTCCTTGGAAGAAAAGCTATGACCAACCTAGACAGCATGTTAAAAAGCAAAGACATTACTTTGCCAACAAAGGTCCATCTAGTCAAGGCTAGATGGTTTTTCCAGTGGTCATGTATGGATGTGAGAGTTGGACCATAAAGAAAGCTGAGTGCTGAAGAATTGATACTGTTGAACTGTGGTGTTGGAGAAGACTCTTCAGTGCCCCTTGGACTACAAGGAGATCAAACCAGTCATTCCTAAAGGAAATCAGTCCTGACTATTCATTGGAAGGACTGATGCTGAGGCTGAAACTCCAATATTTTGGCCACCTGATGTGAAGAACTGACTCACTGGAAAAGACCCTAATGATGGGAAAGATTGAAGGCAGGAAGAGAAGGAGATGACAGAGGATTAGATGGCTGGATGGCATCACTGGCTCGATGGACATGAGTTTGAGCAAGCTCTGGGAACTGGTGATGGACAGGGAAGCCTGGCATCTTGCAGTCCATGGTATCACCAAGAGGCGGTCACAACTCAGCAACTGAACCGAACTGAACGCATCCGGATCCTCCTTTGGAGGAATTAATTCTACTGCTTGGTGTGAAATATTAATACAATTCTTAAACTTCCAAGTTCCTTCCTGGCCGAAGGTTGACATAACCACATGTGTGACCAAGGATCAACTAATTAAGGTTCAAAAACCTAAGAAGACTGTTTTTCAAGGGATTTTGGTAAAAGGAAAGTCTAACACAATTTCAATCCAACAACTAATTTGTAAAAGCGAAACAATGAAAAAGTGCTGAGAAAGTCAAACATCCCAAAACTTTCATGGGTACAAAAGAAAGTATTCAACCAGTTGAGTTATAATAGAAACACAATCTCAAAAGAAGTAAAATATTCAGTGATGAGTCTCTACATGTTTAATCACTAATAGCTGTGAGTACATCTGTGCATACATATACATGTCTGTAAATATTTTCAAAGAAATGATGGCTATTTATTAAAACATATCCTAAAAGGTCTTGTTACATTCTGACATGTCTCAGGTGAAAAATATCAATTTGAGTTTACAAATATTTGGGATATAAAGAAGATAAAGCAATAAGAATATCTATTAATTAATCAGTAACTAAGATAATTAAATTATTAAGAGTAATAGCTACTGTTTAAAGTATATCCCATGTTCAGGTACTGAGCTGGGTGAACTGTGCACAGTATCTTCTTTCAACCTAAACTGTGAAGTGGGCATTGCCTGCGTTTCATAGATAAGGGTCAAAGACATGATATAACATTCTCAAAGTCAGTTAGTGCAAAGCGGAACCGATTTTTTCTTCTTTAGCTGCGTTGCACAGCATGTGGGATCTTAATTCCCTGACCAGGGACTGGACCTATGCGGCCTGCATTGTTAGCACAGAGTCAACCACTGGCCCACCAAGGAAGTCCCAGCAGAACTAAAATTTGAACTCAATTGTCCCTAAAAGTCTGTCACTTTGAGTCTATTCTAAAACAACTGTAATCAAAAAGTTAACTTTTGAATGAGCAAGGAGTCATCCTCCAGTCTTAATAAACAGAGCACAATAATGTCTAAAATTAATGTTAATTTAATCTAGGAGACAGGAAACATGTTTCCCCAACATTTCATTCCGGAGCAAATGACAAAAAAAAAAAAAAAAACTGTTCAATTTTTCAAAGATTTCTTGTCTCAAATTTGTGATTTCACTGTATAAACATGCAAGGAGCATTGTAAAAATACACATGACCCAACCCCATCTTTAGACATTCAAACTAGCTGGGTCTAGGGTAGGAATTTAGTAAAGAGGAAAAATTATGGAGTTATAAAACAAACCAGGAAGTTTCCTGAGCAAAGATGAGCACTGTTGACTTAGACAACAGTCAAAGCCAGCATGAAAATGGGCCCCAGCTATCAAAGGGTGGCTGGACCGAGTAGCTACCATGCCACAATCCATGTGTGGAGCCTGGGAGAAAAGCTGACTTTGATCAGACTGACGTTCACGGCATCAGAGGTGTGCTAAGGATCCATGGCCACAGGATCTGTGAGCTGCTGGAGTAAGCTGGCATGGAGGGTCACAGGTAGGTGAGGAAAAAGTATGCCAATTTTCCTCTGGATAGCTTTTGCTTGTTTGTTTGTGTTTTGGAATAGGCCAATGGAACAGAAGAGGAGTTATTTGCAGTTTAGAATTCTGCAAGCGAAGCCATCGGTGTCCCTGACCACGGCAGTAGACCAAAGGATGGCTCTCCCACGTGTGAGGACCAGATATGTCACGTGTCAGCAGGCATTTTTACAGCATCCTGGAATCTGCCTCTCTGAGGTTCAGGGGGCTGCCCTAGCTGGATGAACGGCATAGCCACTCTGCCTGCTCTGAGCTGAGGTCTCCCACCTTACTCCACACTCTGAACAGACATCTCATATTGAGCACTATATCAAGTATTCATTATTTAATTTTTGCATGGTGGATAAGTGGTTGAGATAAATACACAGAGGGAAATCTGAGTATGAGTAACAGGAAAAGGGGAAATTGATATTTAGATTATAACTGATTTATTCACTATATTGATCATCAGAATCAAGTGGATAAACTTTTTAAATTTCAGATTTATGGGCCTTATCTAAAGACTTCCAAAGGAGAATCTCATTCTGAAGTCTAGAAAATGCATTTCGTAAGACTTCCTCCTCTGGCCTGAGGTGAGGGGGATCAAAGCCTCTGACTCCTGTTTGTGCCTTCCTTTACTTCTATCACATGGGAAAGTAATGCAGATACATATTTAAAAAGTTATGAAGCAATATTAAAAAGAAATATGAGCACCAAGGAAAGTGACTCTGTAAATATGAAAGTGTAAATATTCTCAATAAGCATTTCTACCTTCAATCTCATCTAAAACAAAAGCAGATGAGCCCCGGGGGTGTCTGGTTCTGGTCTATCAGAATCACTAAAACAGATTTATTCTTTTAGATAACATGATGAGTGGTTACATCTTTGAAGGGAGCGAGAAATCCATTTCTTCTCCTGGGTGCCCCTGGACTCATCCTGGAAAAGTTGCATTCATAACATCACAAAGAGAAATCCAAAACAAACGGAAGTTTTCTCTCCCCGGACACAAAACAATCAGAAAAGTTTGCATCCAGATAGAAAAGACAGGCATTTACATGACTATGATAGGATGAAAGGCGAAGAAATCCAAAATGAAAGATCCCTCCTGGCATAAAACCTGCTATCACACGCGGGGCTTCAGCGTGTTAGCTTGGACAATTCGAATACAGCTTGTCATGCCAATGAAGTCGCAGAATGCCCGATTCAGCCTGTCTGTCCCCAGAGAGACCCGGCACACCTCCAGGGCGGTGCGTCTGGAGAACGAAAGGAGCAGAACAGCGGGGCAGCCAGCTCCAATCCCTCACCTGCCTGCATGATGGTTTAATACACTCAACCCTCGACTACATTATTTTAAAAATAAAATCAAGGGAAAGGAGATGAAAAGATCCAGGAGAGTGGTGGATTGCTGGAGAGACTCGCTGGCTTGTTCGTCTTCCTGCTTCACTTTTGCTCTCTCAAGGGTAGGGCCTCCTTTCCTATTTTCTCCCAGCTATATTGAGTCTTGCTTCCTCCTAACTCACCCACCTCTCAGCCCCCTCCCCAGAAGCGCTCCTCCCCACACACACCATCCAAGTGTCCCAAGGAAGCCGGCATGATGGATAACAGATGTTCTTTGACATATTGTGTCATTTATCACACAACAGCCCCAATCCCGCTACCAGGGCCTTCCCCATATGTCACTGTCGGCTCTTGAGCAGCCCCAATGCATCAAGAAGAAATGGTTTAATACAATGTGCTGTAATTCCTGAGTCACAGCTCAATGGAGGGCTTTGGGATGCTGAGGTCCCTTTCCTTTCTAACTTATTTATTTGTATCAACTGGCACCTGTTCCTGATAAATGGATGAGTGGACTCAACTGAGACCAAGTGGAGGGGAAACTGACCACCAAATTATGTGCCAGGTTGGAAGGAAAAGGGAGATCAGTCTAGAGGAGGAAGCAGAAAATGAACCCTGCAGTCTATCACCATGCTCCTTGTAAGGCTCTTGCTTCTTTCTATGGAGTGGTTTGTCTGCCATGCTTGATGAGGAGCTTGCAGTGGTGAAAGTAAAAGTCCCTCAGTGGTGCCTGACTCTTTGCGGACAGTCCGTGAAATTCTCCAGGCCAGAATAATGGAGTGATAGCCATTCCCTTCTCCAGGGGATCTTTCCAACCCAAGGATCAAACCCAGGTCTCCTGCATTGCAGGCGAATTCTTTACCAGCTGAACCACAAGGGAAGCCCAAGAATACTGGAGTGGGTAGCCTATCCCTTCTCCAGCAGATCTTCCTGACCCAGGAATTCAACCGGGGTCTCCTGCATTGCAGGCAGATTCTTTACCAACTGAGCCACCAGGGAAGCCTGCTTGTGGTGGTGACGATCTATAAAGCCAACTGGTACAGGAGTGCCCTACTGTGTCCCTGAAGGGAAGAGATTTCATTGCATCAGCCAGAAGGGAAGTTGCCTTGACCAAGCCTCCACCTATAGATGCTCCTCGTTTGACTGAAGCCAAGGTTGGAAAGACTGATGCTGAAGCTGAAGCTCCAATACTTTGGCCACTCATTGGAAAAGACCCTGATGCTGGGAAAGATTGAGGGAAAGAGGCGAAGGGGCGACAGGGGATGAGATAGTTGGATGGCATCATTGACTCAAAGGACACGAGTTTGAGCAAACTCTGGGAGATAGTGAAGGACAGGGAAGCCTGGCGTGCTGCTGGCCATGGGGTCACAAAGAGTTGGACACGGATACGACTGAATGACTGAATGGCAACAAAGGGTTGCGAGGCATTTCCTGTTATAACCCATTCATCTCAGAAGTATTGCCATAGCAACAAGTCACACCTTTGCAAGCACCAAAAGCTATCACACGTTCACATACTTCATGGATTTCTTTCTCTCCAGATCCGTTTGGTGGACTTGCTACTCTGTTGGTGTGCCAGGGGTCACATGTTACCAGAGTGATGGGCTTCAGATCAGGAGGAGCACCAGTGTGACTGTTCTTGATCTCTCAGGTTTGGTTCACACCCACTTCTCTGGGAAGCAGAAAGGAGGCTACTCGCAATAACACACACAGAGCAGTCACAAATCTATTCACCCTTCAGCTCAGACATTGCTCCTAAAAAGATATCTGCCCCCCTTCTACTCGCCACCATACCACTGGATAAGGAAAATCTTAAATTTTTTGAATTTTTCTCGTTTAAAAATTTTTTAGGGGTTGGTTACAAACAACTCTGTTGGGGAAAAAGCTCAGTTAATTCAGAATTTAACTCTCTATTAGAGCTCTTTCCCCCTGTCTCTCCTTGCCCCAACATGACAGCTGGTTATAGGAAGATCGTATAGGTGGCTCAGATGGTAAAGAATCTGCCTTCAATGTGGGATACCCAGTTTCGATCCCTGGGTTGGGAAGATCCCCTGGAGAAGGGAATGACTACCCACTTCAGTATTCTTGCCTGGGAAATCTCATGGACAGAGGAACCTGGCTACAGTCCATGGGATCGCAAAGAACCAAGCATAACTGAGCAGCTAACACTTACATTTTCATGAAGGTATGGGCAGCAAGTGCTCTTTCATCTTGCTTCAATCCTTGGGCTGCAGAGGGCTGGCTTGGTCCACAGGCTGTTTGTATGTATTATATTAAAGCATGGTGGCTCTGTTGCTGGCCCAGTCTGCTCCTGCCTATTCAATGAAGGATTGTTTTTTTTTTTTCATTCTTGACCTAACCACATGCTTTTAAATCCAGCTGAGTATCACACACTGCATAACTGGTATCCAATTAAAATCAGGCTCAGCCTCCTGGCTTCATGCAAACAATTGTCTTAAAGCAGGTTTTGCTCCCTCCTTTGTTCCCTTCTCAGTTCCTGAGGCTACTGGAATGTTCCAAGCCTCATCTGTCATGTTATCATCTGCCCCTGCTCTTACGGATTTCACTGTTTTCCTTTTGATGCTCAGAGCTCTTCAGAACATGACCTGAGCTTTTGCTTAACCTCTTCTCCTGACCTCTCCAAGAACTGATCTCACCACTGTCTGCTGGGCATGTCTCTCCACAGGCAGAAGAGGCTGGCTTGACCCTCTGCCAATTCCACCATGATTACCTTCAACCCAGGGTGCTGACCCTTTGGTTGGACAACTGCCGTGTTTATATCCTGGGGAAGGGGAGCTGCCTGATCTCTCCCAGTGACAGAGATACAGTGCCCTTCTAACAAGTGTACACCCTGCCAGTTAGTCGTTTAGTGACTTCAGGGGTTGTGCTGGGGCCTTGGCATGGGCCTATTGGCACAGGTACCTGGATAGCCTCCTAGAAGCAAAGATATATTATTGGCACATCTACCCTCCTATCATCTTCTATGGTTCTCAAAAGTCATTAATTAAACAGAATTAGCCAGTCTACTCTATGTGCTCATCTCTGCTCCAAAGGCCATAAACCTTAGTTGAGCAGGAATTGGAGAGAGTTGTTGAAATTATTTTTCCCTTTGGTGGCTCAGACTGTAGGGAATTTGCCTGAAGTGCAGGAGACTAGGTTCAATCCCTGGGTCAGGAAGATTCCCTGGAGACAGGAATGGCAACCCACTCCAGTATTCTTGCCTGGAAAATTCCAGGGACAGAGGCATGTGGTGGGTTAGAGTCCACAGGGTCACAAGGAGTTGGGTATGACTGAGTAACTTTCACTTCTGTAGTATGAGATGTTGAAGATTTTAGTTCCAAAGACAAAATACTAGATCAATATGAAAACAGTCAGATTTTTGACTTCAGAAGTTTAAAGGATTGATGATCAGTGACATCCATATTCAAATATCCCAATTACCTATATAAACAAGCATCAGTCTCACAGCTACTTAATACAGTCACAGGACACAGGGCCACACTGATGGCCCTTCGCAAAACGAGTCCACGCCAGGAAGCCTCCATCTGCTGGATTTGAGCACAGCCAGCATCTTTCTTGAGTTCATGTAGTCAGATGGTTGCTGGCATTGGTCATCAATTACACCTCTAATTGAAAAAGTTAGGGCTTTACTCCATCTGTTCCTGACCCCCACTCTAATGTATGTCTCTGACTCTGTTGTCCGTTCATTCCCATAACTATGTTGATCATGATGTTTCTTGAGCTTGTTTATCATACCCGACTATTCCACTTAACTCTTGGCACCTCATGCCCTAATGACAGGTACTTTATTCCAAAACCCCTCGGTTTCACTCTCACGTATGAGAGTTTCTTAGAGGTTGGTTGCTGCTCCCTGGCTCAATTCCTAAGGCATCCATGATACAGTTTTACAGCAAGAGGCCATGGTAAATGCACGGAGAGTAGCTTCTTCATCTTGGATTAGAACATTAATAACACTGTTCGCTAGTTATGTGGCTTGGGGCAATGCACTGGACCCATTTCCTCATCTAATGAGAAAGCCAATTTTATAGGGTGGTCATGAGGAATAAATGAGATCATGGTCTATAAAATGCTTTACAGAGTGACAGAAACAAAGTAAATGCTTAACTCTCGTTCACTATTATGAGTCTTATTATCATTATTATTATAATTCTCTATCCCATAGCAGGGATAGGACAATCACACATGTCAATTTAGCCCTTGATGACAGGTTATTGACTGTAATCTCAACTTCTCCTCTCCTGATGCTCAAGAAGACTTTTACGAAGGGATCTACTTTTGTGCATAACCAAGTAATATATAAACCAGTCATGAGTGTATTATGGGCTTCTTAGCATTTCCCCAGTTGGGTAAACTCCCTTATTATTATTTTTTAAATTACTCCACGCATCCCCCATGAAAATAGGATTAAATTTCCTCACCCAAAATGCCTCAGATCCTGATGAAGGATTTTCAAAGTATCTTTTGCTCTTTTATTGTCATTATCGTGCAGCCTAGGAACACAGTGTTTCCATTTCATAAAAATATAATATGGCTGCACAGGAATCACATAGACATTATGGCAGAAAATTAGTCAATAAACTTTTATTATACAAGCCCTTAATGCTTTTATTAATATTGAGGAACTTAAAATTAAGTTCTTTCCAGAGCAAGATTTACTGCTTCAACTCCAGAGATAAAGCTGGCTAGGACACCTAGTCCTAGACACCGAGAGGCCCCTTCTGTGTCTCGGGTTTATTCCCTCCTGGACTGTGTGCAATGATATAAAAATCTTCCCTAAGAAAATGGGATGTGCTTCTATTTACACAACCCCTCTGCTGTGACTCCTTGAGTGGATAAGGCATGAGAAACATGACTATTGTCGAGAGGAGGAATTCGCTGATCACGATGACTAGAAAGAATGTGTATGAGGTCAAGTCTGGTCATACTCTGAAAATCTATAGATTTCTGTGCTTTGTTCAACGCTGCCCTTTTAAAACTCTGATTCTCAGCCCTCTGGATAATCTTGGTTGAATCTCGCTAAATAAAAACTTGTTCATTTATGTATTCATTCATTCATTCATTCTTTCAATTGATAATGCTTTAAATATTAAGCCCTGGAGAAGCAAAGATGAACTGACCCTACTCTCTTGAAGTTGATGATCTTAGAAAAATATACCATGCAGGTGCCTAAACACTGACCATCAGAATGGAGTTCAACTGAAAGAGACACCGTCTCTACTGTGGGTTACCAGAGAAAGTCCACATGGGGGAAAAAAGACATAATTATCCTGAGCAGATTTTTGAAATTTGTGACCCATGAATAATTACTATAGCATTTGACTAGTTCCAACATTTAAATACTAACAGATCACACATACTTTATATTTTAAATTACCAACTACTGTCAGTTAAGTTCTACTTTTAGACAAATAGATAAAAATTTTAGAAGTACTATATCTTATTAAATATTGCATGGGAAATACTTATCCTAAAATATTATCTTTGCTCTTCTGAAATTTAAATTTAACTGGGTGTCCTGTATTTTAACTTGCTAAATCTGATTACGCTGCATGATTTCAGTGAAGAGAGGAAGGGGATATGGAAGTGAGGCTTGATAAAGTGAATGGTATAAAAAATTTAGAAAAGGGGGTAAAGCAAGTTCGTGAGTGAAGGAATATTCCAATCTGCTTAGAATATGAGATTGGGGAATAGAAAATCCACCTGCCAAACAGAAAATGTGGGTTCAATCCCTGGGCCAGGAAGATCCCCTGGAGAAGGAAATGGCAACCCAGCCCAGTATGCTTGCCTGGAGAATCCCATGGACAGAGGAGCTTGGTGGGCTCCAAACCAGGTTTCAAAGACTCAGACATGACTTAGCAACTAAAAAACAACAACAGCAAATTAGTTAATAAAAATAAGATATCTGTTAAACTGAGCATTTTGGGCTAGGTCCCAAGCTGTTTACCTAGATTAGTTTAATTTTTCTCAAAATCCACTATTATTATATTCCCCATTTAATCAGTGATACTTGGCTGGATTAAATACTTTGTCTGGTGATACTTGGTAATCAGGGAAGGCTGGATCTGACCACAGATATCTCTAGTTTCTACTCTGATTCTTCACTCTACACAGCCACCCATGATAAGAACAGAAAGGTAGAAGGAGAAAGACACAGAGACTGGGAGTTCGGAAGAGTAGGATTTGCATTTTTTCAACTTTCCACCACCTGATCCCTAAGCTCCATCCCATGGGCTTAGTAATACTTGAGGTTAATATGGCTGGAAGTAACAGCCACATTAGTCACTTAACAGGACTGAGCCATCTACTCTCAAGCTAGAATAGGTCTTGCTGCTGCTGCTGCTAAGTCGCTTCAGTCGTGTCTGACTCTGTGTGACCCCATAGACAGCAGCCTACCAGGCTCCCCTTTCCCTGGGATTCTCCAGGCAAGAATACTGGAGTGGGTTGCCATTTCCTTCTCCAATGCATGAAAGTGAAAAGTGAAAGCGAAGTTGCTCAGTCGTGTCCAACTCTTAGTGACCCCATGGACTGCAGCCCACCAGGCTCCTCCGTCCATGGGATTTTCCAAGCAAGAGTACTGGAGTGGGGTGCCATTGCCTTCTCCAGAATAGGTCTTAGGACCCAGCTAAGTTGGCAGAATCACCTGAGCATCAGGAGAAAAAGGAATTCAAAGGACAGGATAAGATGGTTCCATGGAGACAAGAACTTGGGAGGACAAACTGGATCTCACTGTTGCTTGAAATGATGATGCTCAGTCAGTGTCTCACAATGATAACCCAAGGGGGCCCTGGAGTAGGAACAAGGGTGCAGCCATCTTACTTAGAGCCCCCTATCCTGCCTCTGTTGGAGAAGGGAAGTAGCAGAACACTGGGCTCCTGCTTCACCAAAAGCCAACACTGAGTCTGTCAATACCAGGCCTTCGAGAGGAGAGCTTGTGCCAAAGCATCAAGGTACTTAGAACTCTATGCATGCTTCTCATTTCTCCTCTCTAGAACATATCTTAATACACATACTCAGTGCCCTCAAATTGAGATAATCGATAAAATTCTGAAAACAACAGCTCATTCAGAATCCCCCTCTCTTTTCTTTCTTTTTTGGCATACAATTACTGTACAGTATTGTTTTAGTTTCAGCTGTACAATGATATGAATCAGCTATATGTATACATATATCCCCTCATTTGGCAGGAAAAGAGATGCAGACATAGAGAATGGACTTGTGGACCCAGAGAGGGAAAAAGGGAGGGTGGGACGAATTGAGATCCCCCTTTTTGGCAAGAGTTCAGTTCAGTCGCTCAGTCATGTCTGACTCTTTGCGACCCCATGAACCACAGCACACCAGGCCTCCCTGTCCATCACCAACTCCCGGAGTCCACCCAAACCCATGTCCATTGAGTTGGTGATACCATCCAGCCATTTCATCCTCTGTCGTCCCCTTCTCCTCCTGCCCTCAATCTTTCCCAGCATCAGGGTCTTTTCAAAAGAGTCAGCTCTCCGCATCAGGTGGCCAAAGTATTGGAGCTTCAGCTTCAACATCAGTCCTTCCAATGAACACCCAAGACTGATCTCTTTTAGGATGGACTGGTTGGATCTCCTTGCAGTCCAAGGGACTCTCAAGAGTCTTCTCCAACACCACAGTTCAAAAGCATCAATTCTTTGGTGCTCAGCTTTCTTTATAGTCCAACTCTCACATCCATACATGAAGACTGGAAAAAACATAGCCTTGATGAGATGGACCTTTGTTGGCAAAGTAATGTCTCTGCTTTTTAATATACTGCCTAGTTTGGTCATAACTTTCCTTCCAAAGAGTAAGCGTCTTTTAATTTATTGGCTGCAATCACCATCTACAGTGACTTTGGAGCCCAAAAAAATAAAATCTGACACTGTTTCCCCATCTATTTGCCATGAAGTGATGGGACCGGATGCCATGATCTTCGTTTTCTGAATGTTGAGCTTTAAGCCAACTTTTTCACTCTCCTCTTTCACTTTCATCAAGAGGCTCTTTAGTTCTTCTTCACTTTCTGCCATAAGGGTAGTGTCATCTGCATATCTGAGGTTATTGATATTTCTCCCAGCAATCTTGATTCCAGCTTATGCTTCCTCCAGCCCAGCGTTTCTCATGATGTACTCTGCATATAAGTTAAATAAGCAGGGTGACAATATATAGCCTTGACGTACTAAAAAAAAAAAGTGGTTTTGATGGAAAATTCCTGAGAAGTCCAGAGTCATTTGATGTAAACAATATAAAAAGCTCATTTGGATCTCTTTGCGATTGATGGTTTTGCAAGATTTGACAAAGCCAGTTTGTTTTATTATGGCGGAGTTGCAGAATCTTAAAAAAGATTTGGAGAAGTATGAAATTTGGTGATTCTTTATTTATTCCTGCATAGTTTTTTCTAGAACCATAAGCAGATCCTCATCGTATCTGAAAATTATTCATACCTTCCTCCCTCAATCTTTCTTTAGCTTATTCATTAACAATAATTAACTTTGGGTACCTACTCTTTATTAACAGAGCTGATCTGCTTTATTTGTAAATAATAATTTTGAGATCATGGTTGTCAACTAATATTAATTTACTAAAATAATTCTTCCTATTAACTTAGTGTAACTGCCATTGGAGCAAAGACCATGCCTCTGGTGTTTATCACTCTATACAAAAGGCTTAGTGCAGTGCCTGTCACTTAGTAGTAGTACGTTAATTATCTACTGAATGGATGGAAAATAGTTATAATTTCCCTACTTCCAAACTTTTCTTGCACAAAAAGCCAGCTCTGGGCAAGACCATCTTTACCACCAAGAAACTTGCTCCCACAAGCCCACAGGACACATTGATCCTATTTTAATCTATGTTTTCATTAATTTTATGATATGCCATATTTGCCTATTTTATTACTTATTTTGGATCTCTTCTTTGGCTTGGCCTAAGTGGCAGCCTTCCCCTTTCTCCTACACACCATCTGATTCTTAGCTATGCATAGTTTGGGCCGGAGATGGAACATTTACCAAGCTGATTCACAATAGGATGAAAATGAATGCCTCCCCCATTCTTCCTACCACCACAGGGAGGGATAAGTTAATGGCCATCTGTATGCATGCACGGCTCAGAATTAAGGAGTTCAGTAAGAAACGGATGAGCAAAGGGGAGAGAGGAAAGGGTTGAAAGAAAAAAAATTAAGAAACTTTCATTGCAGTCACTCCAGGGAGACATTCAAAGTACCATTTTAAGAGAAAGGAACTGAATTCAGATGATTCCTTAGACCGTGATGAATGCCATGAGAGTAACTTGCAGCTAAAATAAGAAGCCAATAGAGCTGCTAATAATTCATATGCATTGTTATGATATTGATAATTAACTGTAATAACAATAGCTGAAGACTGAGCAGTTAGTATTTGCCACAGATCTAGTTAAGCAATTTATTTGATTATCTCATTTAATGGATAGGTTTCATAATCTACTTCACTTTACTGGTAAGGAATCTGAGCCTCAGAGGGGTTAGCTCTGTGTCCAGCCAGGCCAGAAATTTCAGAAGTCGGGCCCCAAACCCCATATGTTCTTTCTCTAGTCTCCACTAGATTAGCGACCAACCTGAAAATTAACTTTAGATGTTCTAATTCTAAAGAAGCCCACTGAGAATAAAGTATCACAGGAAGATAAATCTGTAATTTGGTTAAAACTTCTGATTCACATGGAAATGATTACTGAAAAGTTAGCCTAATGATAGTCCATGGCTTAAAATAAGGACTCGTTAAACATACAAATTTACCAGGTCTGACTAAAGCAAAAATGCTACTTCTTAAGTGGTGATAAGTTAAACTTCAAGCAAAATTAAGCCTTCCCACCAAACTTAGTGGAAGACCTTCAAAGTTCACAGTTTATCCCCCTCTGCCTGGTCTTGACCTTTCCTAACTACTTTCAGTATAAGAACAACTCAGAACTGTAATAGTAGGTGGAAATCAAGAATATAAATAGAAAACAGGGATGAAAATTTTAACATAAATATATTTTTAATGTAGGACTCATATGTGCCTATATAGAGATTTACTTGGGTAAGTTAATGACCAAGAAAAAAAAGAAAAACAAAAAAGCAAGAATTTTCTTCCCTTTCTCTTCCCCTTTAGAAGTTACAAGAATAACCAAGTTGCCCAATCAGTACGTCTCCCTGTCCTTCTTATGCTTCAGTTGAATGGATTTACAGTAGCTCAAGGGTCTTTCACCGCACATATTCAATCAAGAAGACTTACAGTTGGACACACACCTAATTTATAAGCTTCAGTAATTGTTGTGGCTGCATGAGCAAGACAAGTCCAGAATAAAAGGACATATAAACCCTGGGTTTACAAGTTCATTATTTCTGTATCAATTATAGCTGGACTATAAACCACTTCTGGGAGGAAGCCTTGTCCATTTAATCAAACTTTGCATACTACCTTGTATGAGCCCAGAAACACATCAGATATTAATTGTCACAGAGGTAACAATATAGTTCCCCTGTTCAATTCCGACACTCTCTGGTGCCAGATATTTTGGCAGCAGGTTGAAAAGTAGAGGAGAGGGAACCAACTAATGGATTCCATTTAAGGACATTTGATGAAAATGTTGACTGGTCCATGACTGGTTTTATTCTTGGCGCTTAAATGTTAGTTAGTTAGTCAATTTGAATGTTAATTAGCCATAATGACAAGGAGTGTCTCTTTTTATGATCCTCTTAAAACGTATCCAGGGGCTAATAAGCAATGGGTGCATCCCATAAATATAATAAGTAAATAAATTAGCATCAGTTAATTTAAATGTAAGCAAACTGCACTGTGAGGTCTTTCCTGGCCCCTACTGCACTTGGCTTATTTCCCTCTCAGCATCACTTCTCCTCGCCTCACCAATTTCATGATCTAAACAATACACTCTACAGCGGAGGAGCAAGGTCAGACATTGAATTTAGAGTAAACCACGTGGACCTTGCTCACTTTTTAGACACATGTTGTCAGATAACTGGGCAGTTAGAATAAAGGTCAAAGGAAATAAGACTCATAAAACTCTGCTTTTGTGGACAGCTGATTTCACAGGGGTGATTAACCCAGATGGTTAGTACTGTCATCAAAAAGGTTAATTTGTTCAGGTAACTACCTAGATTCCATTTTGTTTAAAAGCTGAAATGACTAGGTAAATGACAGATCAAGTGTTTCAGCTACAATAAAAGGACTGGTTGGACATGCTGTTGTTGAGTCGCTAAATTGTGTCCGACTCTTTGTGACCCCATGGACTGTAGCCCGCCAGACCACTGTGTCCATGGGATTTCCCAGGAAAGAGTACTGGAGTGGGATGCCATTTTTCTCTCCAGGGGATCTTCCTGACCCAGGGATTGAACCCACATCTCTTGCATTGGCAAGTGGATTCTTTACCACTGAGCCACCTGCGAAGACCAGCTGGACATGAAGACAGGTCTTAAGATGCCTGTAGATCCGTCCACTCTCTGGATCAACTAGAATTATTTGTATCTGCCCAACTTCGGATAATGGAAGAGTTGGAAAATCTTCCAAACTGGGTGCCATAGCTTAGGCTCCAGTAAGTCAGTGCCTCCAGGTGGAAAGTCTGCAGAAAGAAATTCAAGGTAGCAGAAAGGGAAGGAAGAGAGTTATCCAGGAAAGATGCTCTGCATATCCCCCTGTTTCCCCACTCCCTCAATACTGCTTTCTGGATTGTTCTGGTAGATATGTTAGTGAATTCATAAAATGTAAGAGAGAAAGGCTGAAACTCAGAGACAGAGCATGTATGGCTCCTGGTAGCTCAGGCTAAGGAATGCCCTCCTGGAGACGTCAGTGAAGCACAGGCCAGGTTCTCCTAGGACAGACCCCTTCACACAGGGACGCGTCCCTCCCCGGGAAAAGTGCCTCACACGCGGGAAAACTGACACACAAACTGTATCAAGGGGAAGACTTTGCAGCAGACAGGTTTCTCAGTTAAACACATTCTGTTTAAAATTTCCCTGGGACTCTCTCCCACTCTAACACTGACATAATTCCATGGAACATTCCTGAGCAGGATCTGCCACCATCCCCTTCTAGAAGGAACTGTTGTTGTTGTTTCTCAGTCGCTCAGTCGGGTCAGACCCTCTGCAATCCCGTGGAGTCCTGCACTTCAGGCTTCCCTGTCCTTCACTATCTCCCAGAGTTTGTTCAAACTCATGTCCATTGAGTCAGTGATGCCATCCCACCATCTCATCCTCTGTTGCCCCCTTCACCTCCTCCCCTCAATCATTCCCAGCATCAGGGTCTTTCCCAGTGAGTCAGTTCTTCCCATCAGGTGGCCAAAATATTTGGAGCTTCACCATCAGAACTTCCAATGAATATTCAGGGTTTATTTCCTTTAGGATTGACTGGTTCGATGTCCTTGCTGTCCAAGGGACTCTTAACCATCTTCCCCAGCACCACATAGGGCCATTTGGGATGATGCCCACCATCCTGACTGCATCTAAAATTCCTCCACCCATCCATTGAAAATGTGGCCAATGGCTGGAAAAAGAGCTAAAGGAACTGCAGCTTCTGTCGAGGAATTCACTCGGAATCCTCATCTCTTCAAGGCCAGCTGGGTCGCTCCTCCTTGAACTACCAGGTTGCTGTCCATCAGCTTTAGTTGCTCCTCTCAGACTTGCCCTGGCTTGAGCCACAGCCGAGCCACCCTTGGCCATTTTGTTCTGCACATCACGGAGTGATGCCAGCCTTGATGAGAGCCCCAGGACTGACCTGCGACCTCCACCCTGACCTCGCTCTGGTGGCCATGCAGCCTGGGCCCCGGCAGCATGGGGAGGGAGGTGAGGACAGAGCTCACTCCCCGTGGCCAGCGGGGTCTGTCCCTCTGCCAGAATACTGGCTCACAGCCGCACAACAGCGGCCCGCTCCCCATTGTTCTCAAGGAAAATTCTTTCCATTTTTCCTGCCGTCAGATCCAGGAACAAATTAAACCCCAAACAGAATAGTCTCAGGCTTTAGATCTCCTGACCTTGTTCAGGCTTTTATCTAAGCTCCTCTTTATCTCTGCACTCCTTGGTGGTGACCTGATGTTATTTGAGAGAAAAGCATTGGTCAGAAAGAGTACAGTATAGAAACGGGGGGAAAAAGAGAGTAACTCTACACTGGAAGAACCCGACAATACCAGCTCAGTCGGGTCAACATCACTAGCGGGAAGTCGCATTAATAGAATTACCTTTAATATGATGTGATTAAAATGACTCTTTACCTCTGTGATAAATAAAACCTATAACCCTAATCTAATCATGAGAAAAATACCAGACAAATTCCCAATAAGGGACCTTCTACAAACTACCTGATCAGTACTCCTCACAACTATAAAGGCATCAAAAACAAAGTCCAAGAATCTCATAGGAGATATGACACCTAAATGTAATGTGACATCATGGATGGGGTCCTGGGACCACCACCAACAACAACAAAAATACATTAAGTAAAAGCTAAAGACATCTGAATAAAGTAGGTTTTAGTGAATAATCATGTATTATTTGAGGTTATATTAACTGCAGTTTGACACACACATAATTGCTTATCTTGAGAATGGATACCAGGACAGGCTATACACACGCACCTCAGCTGGGTCCTGGACATACAGAGTTTAGAGCCACAAACTGGAGCTCAATCTGGGAGCTGAGCAGCACTGAAGACCCCAGCTTGGGGGAAGGTGGGACAGACAGGAGGCGAGCCCCTGGGCTCCAGGACTGCACGATAGGAAAAGAGATTCAGAACTTTTATGGATTTTCAGTGCACAGTCCTAGAGCCCCAGGATATTCAGATCTGCTGGAGAGAGGGGAAGCCTTTGAAGTTATTATAAACCACCTGCCCCATGTCAGGGCAACCAGGAGTCTCAACTGAAGACATATTAGGAGGTAGGCTCCAGGAAGTCAAAGAGGGAGATGACACAGACCAGCACTACAGTCGGATTCTGATGCAATTGTTACAATTCAGTCCCCAAGCTGATACAGTCTATTAAGTAAGCACTCACATTTTTCAATGAACATGGAAGGTGATTTGGAAGGAAAGAAATAGAACTGTCACTATTTGCAGACGACATGACATTGTGTATAGAAAACCTTAAAGACTCCATCAAGAAACTGTTAAAACTAATAAACAAATTTGGTAAAGTTGCAGGATACAAATCAGTAGACAATCTGTTGTGTTTCTTTACAGAAATAACAAACTATCAAAAAAAGAAATTATGAAAAAACAATTCCATTTGCAACTACATCAAAAAGAATAAAATACCTAGGAATAAATGTCACCAAGGAGGTGAAAGATTTGTGAATTGAAATTACAACATATTAATGAAAGAAACTGAAGAACACAAATACATGGACAGTCCATGCTCATTGATTATAGGAAGTAATATTGTTCAAATGTTCAAAACAATATACAGATTCAAGGCAATCCCTATCAAAATTCTAATGGCATTTTTCATAGTAATAGAACAATCTTGAAACTTGGATGGACGCACAAAAGCAATCTTGAGAAAGATGAACAAAGCTAAAGGCATCAAGTTCCCTGATTTCAAACTATATCACAAAACTTTGGTAATTAAAACATATAGAATTGACACAAAAAACATTGAAATAGTACAGAGAGTCCAGAAAGCAACCCATGCATATATGGTCAATTAATTTCTGAAAAAGGAGGCAAGAGTATACAGTTGGGAAAGAATAGTCTCTTCAGTAAATGATGTTGTGAAAATTGGGCGCAAGCAAAAGAATGAAGCGAGACTGTACATCTTACATCATTCACACAAATTAGCTCAGAATGGATTATAGATCTAAACATAAGACTTGAAACAACAAAACTTCTAGAAGGAAACAAAGGCAATAAGCTCCTTACCACAGGTGTTGACAAAGATGTTCTTTTAATCTGACACCAAAATCAAAGGCAACAAGAACAAAAATAAACAATCTAAAACGGAAGTGCTTCTGCACAGCAAAGAAAACTATCAACAAAATCAAAAGGCTACTGACTGAATAGGAGAAAATAATCCTAAATCATATGTCTGAAAATGGGCAAATCACCAAAACATACAAAGGACTCACACAACTTAGTAGGAAAAAAAAAACAAGCAAAAAATGGTTCAGAAACAGGCAGAAGATGTGGACAGACATTTGTCCAAAAAGAATACACAGATGGCCAATAGATAGATGAAAAGATACTCACCATATTAATTCCCAGGGAAATGTGAATCAAAATCACAGTGAGATAACACTTCACACCTGCTAGAATGGCTATAATCAAAAAGACATCAAATAATAATAACAAGTGTTGGTGAGGACTGTGCAGAAAAGGAGTGCAGAAAATTGCACTGTTGGTGAGAACATAAACTGGTGCAGCCACTATGGAAAATACTACGCTGGTTCATCAAAAAACTATATAAAAACAGAACTCCCATATGACCCAGTAATCCATCTCTTGGTATTTATTCAAAGAAAATACAAACCAATTCTAAAAGATACATGCACCGCATATTCTTTGCAGCATTATTTATAAGGCAAGATATGAAAACAACCTAAGTATGTTCATGAACAAAAGAATAAGGATGTTATTAAAATGTATAATAGAATATTATTGAGCCACAAGAGTGAATTCTTGCCATTTGCAATGCCATGTGTGGACCTGAAGGGCATTACGCTAAATGAAACAGGTCAGACAGAAAAAAAATATATCGTGTGGTCTCTCTCATATTTAGAATCTAAAAGAACAAGCAAAAAAAACAAAAAACCAAACTCATAGACACAGACAAAAGATTGATGGTTGAAAGAGACAAGGGGTGGGGTGGGAGAAATGTGTTATGCTTTTCTTTTTTAGTTTAAACATGTTAATGCATATATATGGAATCTAGAAAATGATACTGATGAACCTATTTGCGGGGTAGCAAAGGAGACGCAGACATAAAGAACAGACTTGTGAACACAGTGGGGGAAGCAGAGAGCGGAGCTAAATGAGAGAGTAGAATGGAAACATATATATTACCATGTGTAAAACACACAGTCAGTGGGAATTTGCTGTATGAGGCAAGGAGCTAAACCCAGTGCTCTGTGACAACCTAGAGACGTGGGATGGGAGATGCGAGGGAGGTTCAAGGGGGAAGGGAGGCTGATTCTAAGAGATCAAACCAATCAATCTTAAGGGAAATCAACCCTGAATACTCGTTGGAAAGACTGAGGCTGAAGTTGAAACTCTGGTACTTTGGCTAACTGATGTAAACAGCAGAGTCACTGGAAAAGTCCCTGATGCTGGGAAAGATTGACGGCAGAAAGAGAAGAGGACATCAAAGGATGAGATGGCTGGATGGCATCACCAATGCAATGGACATGAACTTGGGCAAACTTCAGGAGATGGTGAGGGACAGAGAGGCCTGGCGGGCTGCAGTCCACAGGGTCACAGAGTCAGACACGACTGTGTGACTGAACAACAACAAAGGCTGGTTTATGTTGACGTGTGGCAGAAACTAACACAGCAATGTAAAGCAGTTCAGCTCAGCAGTTATCCACCAATTAAAAATCCTAAACAGAAAAAGACTGAGCAAAAAATATCACTCTGCTGTACAGTAGAATCTAACACCACATTGTAAAGAAACTATCCTTCAATAAAAATTAAAAGCACATTCAATAAAAAATTAAATGCAGGTGGATTCCTATGGCTTGTCAGACACCACATAAACACGTAGGATTTGTAATAAAGTAAAACAAAATCTTATTAGCTAATATTAATGAAAGTGAAAGTCGCTGTGGGTTATAGAAAAGCTTTACATGTAATTGTATTACTGTCTAGTCCTGAGGGAAAAGCAAACTTTGAGCATGGCTTTAACATCAAGTTTTGGAGAGTTGGAACTGATAAATGGCAAATTACCCAGAGGGTTTCCACAGTGGCTCAGTGGTGAAGAATCTGCCTGCAATGCGGGAGTTGCAGAAGACTCCAGTTCCATCCCTGAGTTGGGAAGATCCCCTGGAGGAGGGCACGGCAACCCACTCCAGTATTCTTGGCTGTAGAATCCCATGGACAGAGGAGCCTGGCGGGCTACAGTTCATGGGGTTGCAAAGAGTTGGACACAATCGAAATGACTTAGCTTACATGCATGCAAATTACTCAGAAATTTATGTGGTAATCAATACTTTGATGAACTTGTTATGTGCTAGGCACTCTGCTGAGCCATTCACATGTGTCATTTCCTTTCGTCCTACCAAATACTGAGTAATGGAGGAATTGTTATATTTATTTTACAGGAGAGAGAACTACCTATAAAAGATTTTATGTAACTTTTCCAAGATCACTTGAGTAGTGAAGCTGACATTGGAACTGACAGTCCCAGAGTGAACCCAACCACGGGGCACTGACTCTTGACACTGGGTCAGGCTGAGCGCTGAAGAACTGATGGTTTCCAACTGTGGTGCTGGAGAAGACACTTGAGAGTCCCTTGGACACCAAGGAGATCAAACCAGTCAACCCTGAATGTTCATTGGAAGGACTGATGCAGAAGCTGAAGCTCCAATCCTTTGATGCAAAGAGCCAACTCATTGAAAAAGACCTTGATGCTGGGAAAGATTGAAGGCATGAGGAGAAGGGGATGAAAGAGGATGAGTTGGTTGGATGGCATCATTGACTCAAGGGACATGAGTTTGAGCAAGCTCTGAGAGACGGTGAAGGACAGGGAAGCCTGCTGCACAGCAGTCCATAGAGTCCCAAAGAGTTGGACACAAGTGAGCAACTGAACCACAGGCCCATTCTGGCAAATGGGTTCATAGCAGGGTCTCACAGTCTGTAAGCAATCAGCTCCCATTAAAATGTTGATAGTTTAAACACCATGAGGGAAATAATTGTGTCTTCACTGCACAGCTGTCATTACATAGTGGCATGCTGGAGTCAGAGCAGGTTCAGACCCCAGTGTCACCACTTGGTGGCTGAGTGACACAGAGTACATTACTCAGCCTCTCTGGGCCTGCATTTTCTTACCGCATAGAGGGTTTTAATACCATCACTCCCAGTGGGTGGTCACAACAACTAAATAGGCTTTTGTAATATAAATTACTAGCACTGTTAGGGTCACATAATAAACACTGACTTTAAGAATTCTTTTTTAACAGAAACAGACTCAAATATAGAAAACAAACTTACTGTTACCAAAGGGGTAACTTGGAGGGGATGAGTTAAGAGTTTAAGATTAACACATATACATTACTATATAAATAAACATAAATAGCTAGGACTTACTCTACCTTGTGATAACCCATTAGGGAAAACAATCTGCAAAAGAATATATCTATATATCTATATATCTATATCTATATCTATCTATCTATATATATATATATAGAGAGAGAGAGAGAGAGAGAGCTTTCATGGTGGCTCACACATCCCCCTGAAACGCAGAAGACGCCAATTCCATCCCTGGATAGGGACGATCCCCTGGAGAAGAGACTGGCGACCCACTCCAGTATTCTTGCCTGGATAATTCCATGGACAGACGAGCCTGGTGGGCTACAGTCCCTGGGGCCTCAAAGAGTAGGACACAACTGAGCGACAAACACACTATATAAATATATATATATGAGTCATTTTGCTGTATACATGAAACTAACACAACATTGTAAATCAACTACACTTCAATAATAAAATTTAAAAAACAAAAAATAATCCTTTTTTATCTTGACTCAAGCAAATCCAATATAGCACAACTAAAACATATGCACTAAAAGAATGATTTTGGGGAGCTGTTGTTGTTGTTTAGTGGCTAAGTCGTGTCCGACTCTCTTGAAATCCCATGGACTATACCCTTCCAGGCTCCGCTGTCCATGGAATTCTCCAGGCAAGAATGCTGGAGCGGGTTGCCATTTCCTTCTACAGAGACTCTTCCCAACCCAGGGATTAAATCCATGTCCCCTGCACCGGCAAATAAGACTCTTTACCACTGAGCCGCCAGGGAAGCCCCATTTTTTTGAGTACTCTCTCAATATACAATAACATTAATATTATGCTTTAGTGTTCAGAGTCTTAGAAATTCGAAGATTGGATAAGACAAAGCGTGATATTCTATTTGCAAGAAAAGAAAATACTGGAATCATAACAGGCTAGATTTCATGGTACTAGTCTCCCAAAAGAACTCCAAACTCAGTCATCAAAAGCTACAGAGCTGTCTGAACCCCAGGCCAGCACGGGCAACAGGAAAGAATATTCATCAAAGTCAATCTATTGTGGCCATTTGTTGCAACATGCGTTTCTCTTAGGTTTCAGTTTATTTATGTCTCCGGCTATCTTGGCATTATTTGCAGCAAAGCTCGAAGGCAATGATAAGAAGGATGTCTGATTGCACAAATAACATGCCCGGTGAGAAATTCATTTGCCTGAAATAAAATGAAAAATGTAGACATAGTTCAAGGTTGTATTCACCCACATGGGGAGAACAGAGCCTGAAATTATAGGGCTCATGAGCATCCGGGAGAGGAGGCCCTTCATGTTGATTCCTCAGAGATGAATTGAAGTTACGATCCCAGGCAGCATTTGTGCCATACTTGTCTGTTCCCCTCTTTGTCAGATTTACACTGGAAGTCTGCAGGGCCTGGCTATAATTTTCAGCTTGATAGTGTGGCTGACAGTCTATTATGCTCAATGCATTTTTTTAAACTTTTACTTTCAAAGAAAAATCACAGCTTTCCTTCTCTTTTCTATTTACCATGCATGTGTTACAAAGGTGAAGTTTTAGATTTTTTTTTTTTTCCCAATTCCAATAGTATAGAGTAGACTCAGCCTATGCAGCTCTGCGGGCTTCCCTGGTGGCTCACACGGTAAAAGAATCCACCTGCCATGCAGGAGACCTGGGTTTGATTCCTGGGTCGGGAAGATCCCCTGGAGGAGGCCATGGCAACCCACTTCAGTATTCTTGCCTGGAGCATCCCATGGACAGAGGAGCCTGGAGGGTTATAGTCAATGGGGGTCACAAAGAGTTGGAAACGACTGAGTGACTAATATGATGCAGCTCTGTTACAAGGCTGGGCCTGGAGGAAAGCCGAGACAAAGCTCACATGTGTCAGGCCAGCATGCTAGACACAAATGGGACTTCCCCAGTGGCTGAGCAACAAAGAATTGACCTGAAGTGCAGAGAACCAGGTTTGATCCTTGGGTCAAGAAAATACCCCAGAGAAGGAAATGGTAGCCCACTCCAATATTCTTGCCTGGGAAATCCCACGGACAGAGGAGCCTGTCAGGCTACAGCCTGTGGGGTCACAAACAGTCTGACCCCACTGAGTGACTAAACAGCAACAACAAGAGAGATACAAGTGCATGTCTGTCTCCCAGGGCTCTGGAGTAAGACAGACACCTGCCAACAGAGAGACGACTCTGCTTTCCATTCCTGACCGGAGGGGTATGGGGAATGAGTGCCCTTGGCCGTTCCTTGGTGAGAAGACACAGTGAAGGACAGGTAACCCTCTGTGAAGCCAGCAGCCACAGCTCCACTCCTCAATCCACTCCGTCTCTCAGTCTTCATTTGTCCACGGCTTCAGTCTTTGAGACTTCCTGCTCCAGAACACACCAAGAAATCCAGAAGATAAACCTTTCAATCATGCTTTTTCATTTTCAGTGATCACTGAGACCATGAGTCAACAAACGTGCAAAGGCATTTAATTCCAAGGCAGGACAGGCCTGCGTGTGTGTGTGCTTAGTCGTTCAGTCATGGCCAACACTTTGAAACCCCATGGACTGTAGCCCACCAGGCTCTTCTGTCCATGGGATTTCCCCGGCAAGAAACTGGAGTGGGTTGCCCCTTCCTTCTCCAGGAGATCTTCTCATACACACACACACACACACACACACACACACACACACACACACACACACATATATTCAACCATGAAAAAAGAATGAAATAATACCATTTGCAGCAACATGGATGAACCTAGAGATGATCATACTAAGTGAAGTCAGACAAAAACAAATATCATATGACATCATTCAGAAGCAGAATCTAAAGAAAATGATACAAATGAACTTATTTACAAAACAGAAATAGACTCACAGATATAGAAGAGAAAAAAAAAAAAGCAATGGTTACAAAAGGGGAAAGTGGGGAGAGGAATAAATTAGAAATTCTGGATTAACCAATATACACTACTACATGTAACATAGATAAATAACAAGGATCGATTCTATAGCACAGGTAACTATATTCTGTATCTTCTAATAAGCTATAATGGAAAAGAATATGAAAAAGTATCAGTTCAGTTCAGTTCAGTTGCTCAATCATGTCCGACTCTTTGTGACCCCATGAATCACAGCACGTCAGGCTTCCCTGTCCATCACCAACTCCCAGAGTTCACTCAGAGTCACATCCATCGAGTTGGTGATGCCATCCAGCCATCTCATCCTCTGTCGTCCCCTTCTCCTCCTGCCCCCAACCCCTCCCAGCTGCTGCTCCTGCTGCTAAGTCACTTCAGTCGTGTCCGACTCTGTGCGACCCCATAGACAGCAGCCCACCAGGCTCCGCTGTCGCTGGGATTCTCCAGGCAAGAACACTGGAGTGGGTTGCCATTTCCTTCTCCAGCATCAGAGTCTTTACCAATGAGTCAACTCCTCACATGAGGTGGCCAAAGTACTGGAGTTTCAGCTTTAGCATCATTCCTTCCAAACAACACCAGGGCTGATCTCCTTCAGAATGGACTGGTTGGATCTCCTTGCAGTCCAAGGTACTCTCAAGAGTCTTCTCCAACATCACAGTTCAAAACCATCAATTCTTCAGTGCTCAGCTTTCTTCACAGCCCAACTCTCACAACCATACATGACCACAGGAAAAAACATAGCCTTGACTAGACGGACCTTTGTTGGCAGAGTAATGTCTCTGCTTTTGAATATGTTCTCTAGGTTGGTCATAACTTTTCTTCCAAGGAGTAAGCATCTTTTAATTTCATGGCTTCAGTCGCCATCTGCAGTGATTTGGGAGCCCAGAAAATAAAGTCTGACACTTTTTCCACTGTTTCCCCATCTATTTGCCATGAAGTGATGGGACCAGATGCCATGATTTTCATTTTCTGAATATAGAGCTTTAAGCCAACTTTTTCACTCTCTTCTTTCACTTTCATCAAGAGGCTTTTGAGTTCCTCTTCACTTTCTGTGGTGTCATCTGCACATCTGAGGTTATTGATATTTCTCCTGGCAATATTGATTCCAGCTTGTGTTTCTTCCAGTCCAGCGTTTCTCATGATGTACTCTGCATAGAAGTTAAATAAGCAGGGTGACAATATACAGCCTTGAAGTATTTCTTTTCCTATTTGGAACCAGTCTGTTGTTCCATGTCCAGTTCTAACTGTTGCTTTCTGACCTGCATATAGGTTTCTCAAGAGGCAGGTCAGGTGGTCTGGTATTCCCATCTCTTCCAGAATTTTCCACAGTTTATTGTGATCCACACGGTCAAAGGCTTTGGCATAGTCAATTAAGCAGAAATAGATGTTTTTCTGGAACTCTCTTGCTTTTTCCATGATTCAGCGATGTTGGCAATTTGATCTCTGGTCCCTCTGCCTTTTGTAAATCCAGCTTGAATATCTGGAAGTTCATGGTTCACATATTGCTGAACCCTGGCTTAAAGAATTTTGAGCATTACTTTACTAGCGTGTGAGATGAGTGTGATTGTGTGGTAGTTTGAACATTCTTTGGCATTGCCTTTCTTTGGGACTGGAATGAAAACTGACATTTTTCAGTCCTGTGGCCACTGCTGAGTTTTCCAAATTTGCTGGCATATTGAGTGCAGCACTTTTACAGCATCATCTTTTAGGATTTGAAACAGCTCAACTGGAATTCCATCACCTCCACTAGCTTTGTTCATAGTGATGCTTTCTAAGGCCCACTTGACTTCACATTCCAGGATGTCTGGCTCTAGGGGAGTGATCATACCATCCTGATTATCTTGGTCATGAAGATCTTTTCTGTACAGTTCTTCTGTGTATTCTTGCCACCTCTTCTTAATATTTTCTGCTTCTGTTAGGTCCATATCATTTCTGTCCTTTATCGAGCCCATCTTTGGATGAAATGTTCCCTTGGTATCTCTAATTTTCTTAAAGAGATCTCTTGTCATTCCCATTCTATTATTTTCCTCTATTTCTTTGCATTGATCGCTGAGGAACGCTTTTTCTTTCTCTTCTTGCTATTCTTTGGAACTCTGCATTCAGATGCTTATATCTTTCCTTTCCTCTTTTGCTTTTTGCTTCTCTTCTTTTCACAGTTATTTGTAAGGCCTCCCCAGACAGCCATTTTGCATTTCTTTTCCATGGGGACGGTCTTGATCCCTGTCTCCTGTACAATGTCACGAACCTCATTCCATAGTTCATCAGGTGCTCTATCTATCAGATCTAGTCCCTTAAATCTATTTCTCACTTCTGCTGTATAATCATAAGGGATTTTGATTTAAGTCTTACCTGAATGGTCTAGCGGTTTTCCTTACTTTCTTCAATTTAAGTCTGAATTTGGCAATAAGGAGCTCATGATCTGAGCCACAGTCAGCTCCCGGTCTTGTTTTTGCTGACTGTATAGAGCTTCTCCATCTTTGGCTGCAAAGAATATAATCAATCTGATTACATTGTTGACCATCTGGTGATGTCCATGTGTAGAGTCTTCTCTTGTGTTGCTGGAAGAGGGTGTTTGCTATGACCAGTGTGTTCTCTTGACAAAACTCTATTAGCCTTTGCCCTGCTTCATTCCACATTCCAAGGCCAAATTTGCCTGTTACTCCAGGTGTTTCCTGACTTCCTACCTTTGCATTCCAGTCCCCTATAATGAAAAGAACATCTTTTTTGGGCATTAGTTCTAAAAGATCTTGTAGGTCTTCACTGAACCATTCAACTTCAGCTTCTTCAGCATTACTGGCTGGGGCATAGACTTGAATTACTGTGATATTGAATGGTTTGCCTTGGAAATGAACAGAGATCATTCTGTCGTTTTTGAGATTGCATCCAACTACTGCATTTTGGACTCTTTTGTTGACCAGGATGGCTACTCCATTTTTTCTAAGGGATTCCTCCCCGCAGTAGAAGATATAATGGTCATCTGAGTTAAATTCACCCATTCCAGTCCATTTTAGTTCGCTGATTCCTAGAATGTTGATGGTCACTCTTGCCATCTCCTGTTTGACCACTTCCAATTTGCCTTGATTCATGGACCTGACATTCCAGGTTCCTATGCAATATTGCTCTTTACAGCATCGGATCTTGCTTCTATCACCAGTCACATCCACAGCTGGGTATTGTTTTTGCTTTGGCTCCATCCCTTCATTCTTTCTGGAGTTATTTCTCCACTGATCTCCAGTAGCATATTGGGCACCTACTGACCTGGGGAGTTCCTCTTTTGGTATCCTATTATTTTGCCTTTTCATACTGTTCATGGGGTTCTCAAGGCAAGAATACTGAAGTGGTTTGCCATTCCCTTCTCCAGTGGACCACATTCTGTCAGATATGAAAAAGTATATATATATATATATATATATATATATATATATATATATATATGTTTGTATATGTACATATGTATAACTGAATCACTTTGCTGTATACCTGAAACATTGTAAATCTACTATACTTCAACAAGAAAGAAAAAAGTTAAAAAATTTTTAAAAAGAAAATGTTTCATGCTACTTGCTGCTTTTGGAAAGACTTAGTTCATCAACATCCCAGGCAGGTAGGAATCCAAAGACCTGTTAAAGACCTCCAGATCTTATTCTGTGAACTCTGCTGTGAATCCATCCTCATGACTGGCAATACCTATGGTGAATTAGGTTATAGTCATAATCCTCCCCATTTCAGATTTTCTCTTGCTTGGTTTTCTCAGAGAAAGCATAGAACTCAAGTCAACTCATAAAATAATAATTCAGCACATATTAAAGACACTAAGTGTATCCTCTTCCCAATATTGTCCCTAAACAAGACACTCAGAAGTAGATTATCCTTAATGTCCTAGTGTCTTGGTGTATATAGAGAAAAAGATGAGAAGAAAAGCGAAGAATGTCCAAAGCAAGAGTTGGATCTTACTTTCCCTCAGCTTTACAATTTTTGCCCTACTTGAGCATACTGAATAGTAAACGATACGGCTCCTCAAGCCAAGGTTGGCACCTAGAGACCGCTGTTGGCTCCTAGGAACACTAAAATCTTCCTCTTTGTCCAATGCTTTGTTGTACAGTTTTCAACCCAAAGCTGTCCTAGATGAGCGTTCCAAATTCCCAGAGTTTCATTTGCATCTGTGGACAATTCCACCTTCACGTTGGCCCAGTTTTCCAGGTCACTCCCTTTCAATGGGGCTTAACTGGTAAAGAATCTGCGTGCCAATGCAGGTGATGCAGGAGACTCGGGTTCGATCCCCGGGCTGGGAAAAGCCCCTAGAGGAGGGCATGACAACCCACTACAGCATTCCTGCCTGGAGACTCCCCATGAACAGAGGAAACTGGCAGGCTACAGTCCACGGGGTCACAAAGAGTCGGACACAACTGAAGCAGCGTAACGTGCACACACACATGGATCTAAATGCTTAAAATGAACTGAAAAAAAAAAAAGAAAAGAAAAAGAAAACAACCTAAAAGACACTCAGTGGCAGTATAAAGCTGGAAATGTCATATAGGACTCTGGAGATGTCCTAGTTTGAAGCTCACAGAAATATTGCCTAATTAATGACATCCAGCATGTACTAAAACATCTCATGAAAGACACTAATATTCATCCCTATGCAATTCCTGTTTCTTGGTTATGGATATTACAGAAAGGTCTAGCACATTTGTCATCACCCTTATAAAATGAAGCTTTTATAATTTCATCTCATGAACTGTTCCTCGTTTTCCTTCTTACCATGAAAAAGTATTTCTCTGCAGTATCTTTCCCAGGAAGGATTTATCAATTCAGTAGAAAACAGAGTAATACAGTGACAAAGAAAATATGAAGTGTGTTTCTTTAAATGATCACCACTTGACCTGAGGTAAATAAAATAAATACAAAGCACATAACAAAACAGACAAAATAAATATCTCAGTAGCCCCACTTGGGCAGCTTTAGTACAAGATCCATAGAAGATGTCAACTGATGCGTGCATTTATACTGCATTGCACTCTCAGAGCAGAACAGACCTCCATCAGGTCGCATTTACCAGGGACATCGCTCATTTCCACTGCTCACTCTGGCTACCTGTAGCGGAGGCACCAGTTTGTCAGCTGGTCTAGCTGGCTAAGGTTGAAATTACCTGAAGCAATCCTTTCAATGAGGGGCAAAGGAAGTTAGACATGTATGGATGAACCCACACTATGGAACCACACGCAATATCCTTTTGGGCTTACTTAAACAAATGGCTGATATCTTATATGTATGGCAGCCAAACACTGCCTCAGATATACAGGACATAAGTTTCATAATGCATCACTATTAAAAATGCTCAGACATCCTTTACGATCTATGATCTAATGCATACACACAGACACACACACATATACATGTATATATAACACACATGATGATACAGTTCTCCAATAAAGATGACTTCCATGCAGTTTTTTAAAAGGACTAAGCAAAATTCTTTGGCAGATCTGGCTAAGGAGATCTTCTTTGTCCTAGATCTCTAGAAGCTGAAGTTGGTTTTAGATTGTCCACTAAATTTTTCTGATCCCATGCGGATTTCTTCCCCATCTGCCTTTGGCAAAATGGATATTCCCGTGTGTGAGATCTTTGACATTAACTTCAGAGATTTCGCAGTCTTTCTGTTTCTAAGCCTTCAGCGTTCAGGGTCTAAGTACGAAGTCTGAGCTTTATTTCTGCGCTGGTTCCTCTGTTTCCTGCTACATGTGCTTCTTGTTGCTCTCGGTCATGTCTGACTCTTTCCAATCCCATGGGCTGAAGACCACCAGGCTCCTCTGTCCATGGAATTTTCCAGGCAAGCACACTGGAGCAGGTTGATATTTCCTATTCCAGGGGATCTTCCTGATCCAGGGAGCCAAACCCATGTCTCTTGCCTCTCCTGCATTTTGGCAGGCAGATTCTTTAGTCCTGAGCCACCTGGGATGTCCCCGTGGACAGCAGAGATGTGGCCAGCCTCATCTCTAGAGGATACTTCAAAAAAAATGCTTCCTGCCTCTCACATGGAGGTGGCTTCTTCTTGTTCCTTTTGGTGAATTTTTTTCATATGTATAGTTTTTTATGTTTTTGTTCTTTTTCTCTCTCACTCTGTCACACACACACACACATACACATACATACTTATAACCTCTCTCCACAATTCTCTGACAATGTGACTGCCACAAGGCTTATAAAGACAAGTAGTATACCATTGCTCTATTTTCAGAATTTAATATACCAAAACACAGATTCCTAGATTCCTCCTTCCCTTCCGGAATCAGAAATCGGAAACTCTGAGGAGGTGACCCTGAACTCTGTGCTTTTAGAAAGCTCCTCAAGGCATTCTAATGATCAACCACATTTTCAAATCACTGGTGTAAATTACCAGAATTTTAACTGGAGAAAGAAACACTTTTTAGTAAGAAAAAAAAAATCTCACAACTATGAATTTAATCATTAATTTTAAGTTGTTTCCCAAGTTATATTAATAGTCTGGAATTTTGCTGTTTAACTCCCTCAGATTTATCAAAGGTGGGCAACATTTTCATGTTAAAAATGCCTATAATAGGTAAGACATATATTTTATAATGTGCCACACATCAAAAAATGTGCTGATAAACTTTACAATCTAGGACCTAATCCTATCCAAGAATCTATTGGTATAAAGAGCATTAAATAAATAGAAGTAAATAAAAAATATTTGGTATTTATATACAATGGAATATTGCACAACCATAAAAAGGAACAAAACTGGAGCATTTGTAGAGAGGTGGAGGGAACTAGAGACTGCATACAGAGTGAAGTAAGTCAGAAAGAGAAAAACAAATACCATATATTGATGCATATATATGGACTCTGAAAAAATGGTACAGATGATCCTATTTGCAAACAGAAATAGAGACAGAGACATAGAGAACAAATATATAAATACAACAGAGGGAAAGGGTAGTATGGGATGAATTGGGAGATTGGGATTCACATACATATACAACTGATACTATGTATCAAATAGATAACTAATGAGGACTACTATATGGCACAGGGAACTCTCTCAGCGTTCTGTGGTGACCTGAATGGAAAGGAAATCCAAACAGGAGGGGATATGTGTACATGTATGGCAGATTCACTTTGCTGTATAGTAGAAACTAACACTGAAAAATACTCAGATATTTTTCTGTAAGAGCTCCCCTAGTGGCTCAAACAGTAAAGAATCTGCTTGCAATGAAAGAGACCTGGGTTCAATCCCTGGGTCAGGAAGATCTTCTGGAGAAGGGAATGGCTACCCACTTTAGTATTCTTGCCTGGGGAATTCCATGGACAGAAGAGCCTGGCAGGCTACATGGGGCTGCAAAGAGTTGGACATGACTGAGCAACTTCACTTCTTCAGAAATTAGCACAATGTTGTAAAGCAACTATATTCCAATAAAAATTAACAGCATATATAATAAATTTTAATAATTAATAAATAAATCAATATAAGTTAATAAAGACTTTTCTAGATTAAAATACCTGAAATCCCAATGATTTTGACCCATGTGTATGATTTAGTTCAGTGACGTAAGGTCAAGAGAACTGCAGCTCTCATGCCCTTAGAATAAACCATCCTGACAAGCACTGTGCATGGTCTGTTCTGGGGAGAGGGAAAGTGAAATAACACATCACCTAGAGATGACTCTGGGATGTTTGAGCCACCCTCAGTCAGGAGCTGAGGTCTCCTTTTCGCTTTTCAGCGGTTCTGACTCCACCTGTAGCCTGAATTCTCTATGGAGAATTCGCAACAACTGAAGATGCACGCATGCCCCTCCATTTGTGAAAAGGAGCAAACAGCAGATGAAATCAGTAAGCTTGACACTGACATTCAGCAACATTCTTAAACCTATTAACAAGGAATTGTGGGGCTGCCCAGAAAAAAGAAGCAGAAATCATAGAAACCAGCGCCTATCACCAAGAACAACTTAAGGAGTTATTCCAGCTGTACCAGCCCAACTTCTTTTCACACTTTGACAGGTTATTAGATAAGGAGACAGAGTTTAACAGGCCTTCAGTGAGGAGTTGGCAAGAGTCTCTCAAGATACCCCTGCACATTATATAAAGAGAGATAGGTTCAATGGCAGCACTCAAATAGATTAGAATGTGCATGAATGATCATAACTAAATGGATCTGTTTTGGGTGATACGTATTCTAGTCTATTGTACTTGATTCACTCAAGTTCAACAAATCTATCAATGACAGAGTAAAAAGATAAAAGAAATTCCTGTCAGCACTGAAGCCTCCTTGCAAATGAGAAGAGGGCCAAGTGAAATGGATGGCAAGTTCAAAATCCAAAGTGGTCTCGTGAGAACGGAATCTAATCAGATGAAATTGGAGTAAGTTTAAGTTCAAGGATGTGGTCCTTCCAGATCCACTACCCAGGGATGTAGCTGGAAACATTCATGCTAATGGCCATTATTAGAAAAAAGGAGTTCAGGACTTTACTTGACACTAAATTGAAAATGAGTTAGCCATATGATGAGGCCATCCAAAGACCTTAAGGCTTCATGCTTCAGATGTCATGAAGAGCAATTTGATTTTCAGAATGATAATGGTGGTCATCTGAGAATCCTACTATAACAGCTCAATATTTCTAGACTTAGAAGCATTCTGGCTTCTCTTATAGACAGTTCTAATATCTCCCTACTTCTACTGTCCTATACATGCTTTGCTCCTGGCTAACTCTTCCTCCAGCTCTCAATGCAGACGCCAAAGGAAGTTGCTCCTGATCTCAAGATTAAGCCAGGTGTCCTTCCTCTGAGCATCCCTACAGTTCACAGTTATCAGATCGCTTCAAACACTGCATTATATTGTCTTTGTCCACCTCTGTACTGTGAACTGATTACTGAACTCATTGTTGCACCCATAAGTTTACCAGATGATCAACAAACTTTCAGTGAATTAATGAGTGAGGTAAATCAGAGAGCAATCAGGAGAGTAGAAGAATAAAAAAACATCACAAGAGAACTAGGAGGAACTAGAGATGCTTACTCTGGAGGAAGGGCGCCTCATGGGAGTGATGTGAGGGTGGTTTTCAATTAGGTAAATGTCTGAAGAGGATTGATTTAGCTTATTCTACATGACATCAAGGACAGAATTTTCAAGGAGAGCTATTTTAGCATGGTTCAAGAGAAGGCACCTCTTCAAGAGAAGACTTTCTGATAGGAGTACCAATAATGATATAAATTCCCATGAGATAAAACAAGTTTGTACAGTATGGATATGCCAAAGCACACAATGTTTGGCTACATGATGGCAGGAAAGCCATCAAGGAATATCAAATACAAGAAGAAAAGCTGGACTAAATGCTAAATTCTCTATTATTATATGGCTGAATGATTAAGTCACAGAAATATCCGTCAGTTCAGTTCAGTCGCTCAGTGGTGTCCAACTCTTTGCGACCCCATGGACTGCAGCAGGCGAGGCCTCCCTGTCCATCACCAACTCCGAGTTTACTGAAACTCATGTCCATTGAGTCGGTGATGCCATTCAACAATCTCATCCTCTGTGGTCCCCTTCTCCTCTCGCCTTCAATCTTTCCCAGCATCAGGGTCTTTTCAAATGAGTCAGTTCTTCATATCAGGTGGCCAAAGTATTGGAGTTTCAGCTTCAGCATCAGGCCTTCCAATGAATATTCAGGACTGATTTCCTTTAGGATGGACTGGTTAGATCTCCTTACAGTCCAAGGGACTCTCAAGAGTCTTCTCCAACACCACAGTTCAACAGCATCAATTCTTCAGCACTCAGCTTTCTTTATAGTCCAACTCTTACATCCATACATGACCACTGGAAAAAGCATAGCTTTGACTAGACAGACCTTTGTCAGCAAAGTAATGTATCTGCTTTTTAATATGCTGTCTAGGTTGGTCATAACTTTTCCTCCAAGGCGTCTTTTAATTTCATGGCTGCAGTCACCATCTGCAGTGATTCTGGAGCCCAAGAAAATAGTTTGTCACTGTTTCCACTGTTTGTTTCCCCATCTATTTGCCATGAAGTGATGGGCCCAGATGCCATGATCTTAGTTTTGTGAATGTTGAGCTTTAAGGCAACATATTCCCTCTCCTCTTTCACTTTCATCAAGAGGCTGTTTAGTTCTTCTTCACTTTCTGCCATAAGGGTGGTGTCATCTGCCTATCTGAGGTTATTGATATTTCTCCCGGCAATCTTGATTCCAGCTTGTGCTTCATCCAGCCCAGTGTTTCTCATGATGTACTCTGCATATAAGTTAAATAAGCAGGGTGACAATATACAGCCTTGATGTACTCCTTTCCTGATTTGGAATCAGTCTGTTGTTCCATATCCAATTCTAACTGTTTCTTCCTGACCTTCATACAGATTTCTTAAGAGGCAGGTCAAGTGGTCTGGTATTCCCATCTCTTTCAGAATTTTCCACAGTTTATTGTAATCCACACAGTCAAAGGCTTTGGCATAGTCAATAAAGCAAAAGTAGATGTTTTTCTAGAATTCTCATGCTTTTTCGATCCAATAAATGTTGGCAATTTGATCTCTGGTTCCTCTGCCTTTTCGAAATCCAACTTGAACACCTGGAAGCTCACAGTTCATGTACTGTTGAAGCCTGGCTTGGAGAATTTTTAGCTTTACTTTACTAACATATGAGATGAGTGCAATTGTGCAGTAGTTTGAACATTCTTTGGCATTGCCTTTCTTTGGGATTGAAATGAAAACTGACCTTTTCCATTCCTGCAGTCACTTCCAAGGTTTTTCAAATTTGCTGACATATTGAGTGCAGCACTTTCACAGCATCATCTTTTAGAATTTGAGGTAGCTCAACTGGAATTCCATCACCTCCACTAGCTTTGTTCATAGTGATGCTTCCTAAGGCCCATTTGACTTTGCATTCCAGGATGTCTGGCTCTAGGTGAGTGATCACACCATCATGATTATCTGGGTCATGAAGATCTTTTTTGTATAGTTCTTATGTGTATTCTTGACATCTCTTCTTAATATCTTCTACTTCTGTTAGGTCCATATCATTTCTGTCCTTTATTGAGCCCATCTTTGTATGAAATGTTCCCTTGGTATCTCTAATTTTCTTGAAGAGATCTCTAGTCTTTCCCATTCTATTGTTTTCCTCTATTTCTTTGCATTGATCACTGCGAAAGGCTTTCTTATCTCTCCTTGCTATTCTTCAGAACTCTGCATTCAAATATATTCACAGAACTATATTCATCTATAATTCACACCATCTTACTCTTTGAATTAATCCATGAGGAATAAGATGTATGTCCGAGAAAATTACATTCATGGAAATAGCAGAACGGGAGAGTCATTTGTCTTTTGACTTGATCTTACCTATTCTGGAGAACTGAATAAAAGTTTATAAGCAGCATCAAATCTCTAAGTTTTTTTTTTTTAATCGATAGAATGGAATACCTAACCTGAACAAAGTAATTCTGAATAATTTTCCAGATTCATGTATACATACACTCTCTCTCTCTCTGTCTCTCTCTCACACACACACACACACACATATATATATATACACATATATATATATATATCTGGGAAACTATATATTTATACATAGTGTGTGTGTGGTATATATATATATATATATATACCACATACTTAGTTGTTCAGTTATGTCTGACCCTTTGAGACCCCATGGACTGTATTCTGCCAGGCTCCTCTGTCCATGGAATTCTCCAAGCAAGAACACTTGAGTGGGTTGCAATTTCCTCCTCCAGGGGATTTTCCCTACCCAGGGATCGAACGCAGGGCTCCTGCATTACAGGCAGATTCTTTTCCGTCTAAGCCACCAGGGAAGCCCATACACACACACACACACACACACACACACACACACACACATACACACATATGAGTGTGTATATAAAAACACTATATATACACTTTCCCAGGTGTATATGTATGTATATATATCTATATATATCCCCATATATGTATCCCCAACTATCCAAGGAAATGCCTTCTGAAGGAGTAGACTGCTCTTCTCACAGAGTCCTATATTACTGGGAAAGAGCACATCAGATGATAGAGTACTTGCTTTATTGTCTCACAGAGAACCACTGGTGTGAACATATGATAACACAGAGAGACTAAAATTGTTTTCAGTTTACTAGGAGTAAAAAATATCTTTGTTCTTCCAGTTTTCATGGGCTTAAATCTAACTATGAATTCCATGATAACTTATTTTAAATATTATTTGTTATCTTAATTATTCTTATTACCTATTGTATTATCTAAATTATTATCTATGCTATCATCTTAATTATCTTAACGCTTATTCATCTCTAGTAAATAGTAAGCGCATTGTACAATAACTCATTTAACCCATATCAATTTTATATTATGCCCACTTTACAGATGAGAAAAGTGAAGCACAGAAGAAACTGTGGCATTTCACTCAGAGTATCCCTCTAGGACTGAAGAACTCATCCTTAAGCTGCTGTTGGCCACTGAGGCTCTTGGATGTGTACCTCTTTGAGGAACTGAGGAGTTGTCAAAAGGCTTTGTAGCCAAGGTTGCACTCTCTCCCCATATTTAATGGTTGGTCATTAGTCAAATTCACAAAGGAAAGGTTCAGTCCAGATGGTTTAACTCAGGATATCCTGCTCCAGCTGCAGAATTTCCCACTCATCATCTGAGGCTTCTGCAATACCTCCATCAACAATTCAACTCTACCCTAGCCCTGGTTCAGCTAACTCCATTCCCTCACAGGTGTTATTCTCAACAGCATGCTACAATAAACATCCTATAGCAAATCTCCCTTTCAGAATGTTTCCCACATTATCCAAACTATGAAAGCTTCTTGTCCAAGATCACACAGCCAGTAAGCAGCAAGCCTAAGAAGTTCAACTCTAGAATGCGTGTTCTCAGCCACTATGCAAACAGGCTTCTTTAGAAGTAATGTGTTTCATTTTACATTTGCATCTCAGTTAAAAGTCTTGAGCCACACTTTCCACATTGTTGCTCAGTCGCTCAGTCATGTCCAACTCTTTGTGACCCCATGGACCGCAGCATGTCAAGCTTCCCTATCCTTCGCCATCTCCCAGAGCTTGCTCAAACTCATGTCCATTGAGTCGGTGATGCCATCCAACCATCTCATTCTCTATCATCCCCTTCTCCTGCCTTCAATCTTTCCCAGCATCAGTCTTTTCCAGTGAGGCAGCTCTTCGCATCAGGTGGCCAGAGTATTGGACCCTCAGCTTCAGCATCAGTCCTTCCAATGAATATTCAGGGTTGATTTCCTTTAGGATTGACTGGTTTGATCTCCTTGCTGTCCAAAGGACTCTTAAGAGTCTTCTCCAACACCCAAGTTGAAGGATCACTAGCATTCCTTTAAAGAAGCTTCCCTGGTGGTTCAGTGGTAAAGAACCCACCTGCCAAGCAGGAAACATGGGTTCCTTCCCTGGGTGGGAGGATCCCCTGGAGGAGGAAATAGAAATCCACTCCAGTATTCTTTATTGTTTGTTTGCTTTTTCTTGCTTTTGTATTGGAAGATAATTGCTTTACAATATTACATTGGCCTCTGCCATACGTCAACATGAATCAGCCATAGGTGTAGCATTCTTTCCTGAGAAATCCCATGGACAGAGAAGCCTAGCTGACTACAGTCCATAGGGTTGCAAAAGAGTTGGACACAAATTAGTGATGATACAGCCACAACAATATTCCTCTAGATCTTCTAGGTCTATATCAACAAATATGATCCTGTTTAAGTAAGTTCAGTAAATACCATGCATTTTATCCCCTATTGGACAGTCTCCATGCAAGTTGATATTCCAATAGGACTGGTAGGTTGTGAACAAAGAAATCTTTTTCCATGAAATTTGTAATGTGTCTTCCAACCAGAGCACCCATTTTAAGAAGCATCTATTAGCACCAATCTGCTAGTGTCCTTCAGAACCAGTTTGGGAAATGTTGGCCTAAAGAAATCTTAACCATTCTTCTAAGAATACTCTGCTTACATTTTCAATATTCTGGAATATCTCTTTTCATTTATTTATTTGGCTGCATCAAGTCTTAGTTGTAACATGCAGGCTCAGGAGTTGAGGGATGAGGACTCAGTTGTCCCGTGGCCTTTGGGACTTCAGCTTTCCAAACAGGAATCAAAGCCACATCCCCTGCAATGGAAGGTGGATTCTCAACCACCGGATCACCAGGGAGGTCCCTGTTTCCCCTTTTTAATCTCTCTTTGCTCTCTCACCATTCCTAGGATGCCATCTTAGACTAGTAAGGGACTGCAGTTTTGCACAGAGAAGTACAAAATGTAGAAAGTACTTAGCTTTGTGTTACATGCCTAAATGTCACAAGATTATACATAAAGTTATTAACAAATGTCTACCTTGGTTGCAAATGCATTATCCTCACATGAAATGGCCATTCAGTGGGGAAAATTTTAAACTTAGCCTCTAAACTCAGTTCCAAAATTCTAAGGATTTAAAAACCTATTGAACCTGACTAGGCATCTTTTTTATCTTCTGAAAAGAGAGAGAGCAGGGCTCGATTTATGGAAATGCAAAGAGCCTTTCCAATGCTAACATTATAGGATCCTCTTAACTTTTGATATCATGTATAATGTATTGGTAAGGGGACAGGTTCTAGAAACCCACACACAAACACAAACATACGTGCACACACACATACACACATTCACACACAAACTTTGATTCTATACCCTCTTCACTCATTATCTGTGGTCTATCTCCTTTTGCTCCTAAAATAATTTGTTGTTGTTGTTGAGTCACTAAGTTGTGTCTGACTCTTTACAACCTCAAAACCGCAGCATGTCAGGCTCCTCTGTCCTCCATTATCTTCTGCAGTTTGCTCAAATTCACGTCCTCATGATAAAGTCATATTAGGGACTTATCACAGAGGGCTGTTATGAAGATGAAAATAGATAATGCATGTACAGTGTTTAGCGTTGTCAAACAATTGTTAAATGCTCAATTAATATTTGCCACTTTATCAATGATGTTGGCTGTGTTTTTCAGAGATGGTTGTAGGAGTGATGGTTGAGAAACGAGGTGGCATATTATGTGTTTAAACTGTGCATTTTTCCTGGATTTCAACTTTGTTAGATGACTAAGACCAATTGGCCAGAGTAAGTTAGATCACATGAGCACATAATAGATTAACAAATGTGATTGTGTTTCTGTGATGCTGATGTTGAAGAATGATGCTCAAAGACATGATCAAACTGTTAGGCCAGGCCCAAAGTGCCTTCCATAGCCAGAGTAACTTGAAGAAGGCTAAAGAAACCAAACAGGGATAATTACATTGTAGCTAAAAAAATGCTAAATGCAGACCATACAAGGACATAGTTTAAAGAAAAGAAATGATTCCAATACTAAAAGGACTTGGAAACATGGCTATCATAAATGAGATAATAGCCATAAATAATGAAGAAAAATAACTGTTCCGCATTTCCACTCTGGACCACACAGGAACAAAGAGACATAAATTGCTTTCAGATAAAATTAGATTGGCTTCAAGGAAAAACACTGTAACAAAAGGAATTGGTCAGCACCAGCATGTTTTACTAAGGGGTGCTCTGTGACCCCTACTTAGAAATTCACAAATGACAGGATAAATACCCAACTCTTTAGATGATGAAGGAGGAGATTATCTACGATCAGAGGGGAGGATGCCATGCAGTTCTTTGCAGTTTCCACGTTTTGACGATTATACAACTTAGCATGCAAAGTGTAGCTGTTATCAACACAGGGCTGCTGACAAGGAAATTTCTCCAGGGATTCCTTGAGCCAAATTTTCCCTTCAAAGACCCAAGGTACAAGTCAGCTAAGGGCGGGTGTATGCAATGAGTGATAACAACACTCCCTAATTAGACACAATCTCCTAAACGAGGCATCCACAGAACAGTGAGACTGGTGCTAGTAAATTAGATTTTTAAAATCCTGTTGCAATCACTCCCCTGACATGCCCCCTTCCTTAAGCTCCACACTCGGTTATTTTTTATTTATTGTAATTACTTTAGTAATAAGATTTGTTTTCTTGTTATTATATATATTACTGTGCAGGGTAAGAAAAAAAATAATAGCCAAAAAGAGTTATGTTTCTTATTTATCTCCTTGGCTGTTATTGGGCCAGGGGGAGGGGTAAGGAGCAGAGAGAAGCTGTAAATAGAAAAGAGTTTCCTACGCAGTGAAGATGTATAGGAACATATTTGCAAGAAGGAAGCAGGGCAATAAAGGAATAAGACTAATAACTCAAAAGGGCTTGGTGGCTCAGGGAGATAAATAATCTTTTCCAAGAAAAAGACAACCTGGAAGCCAGGGTAGGGAGGGTGGAGCCACATTACCAAGGTTTATGTGCTGTCTCTCTCTCTTTTTTTTTTTTTTACTTTACAATACTGTATTGGTTTTGCCATACATTGACATGAATCCGCCACGGGTGTACATGAGTTCCCAATCCTGAACCCCACTCCCACCACCCTCCCCATATCATCTCTCTGGGTCATCCCAGTGCACCAGCCCCAAGCATCCTGTATCCTGTATCGAACCTATACTGGTGATTCATTTCTTACATGATAGTATACATGTTTCAACGCCATTCTCCCAAATCATCCCACCCTCTCCCTGTCCCACAGAGTCCAAAATGATAACCCTGTATGCGAGACAGCAAAACAGACACAGATGTATGTGCTGTGTTTGACTTTCCTGTTACCACCAGCCAGGCAGCAGGACCCAGAATTTGAAAGAAAAAGGCTCCCAGCAGCTGCCCAATGCCAGGCTTAGAGGTGCGTTTCCTTCTGGTTCCTCATGGGGCGCACTTTCACAGGAATCCAGACTTTTGTGGGTGCTGGGCAATGAGGCTGGCTCAGATGCTGAGACTGACTCCAGCAAGGAGGCAGTCCCTAGGCTGGGGGAGACAGATTCCACCATAAACACAGCTCATTACAGATACCCTGAAACACTCTTGGAGATGCCCTGATGGAGGTTGAGGCTGAAAAGGCTGTGTTCTAAAACACAAGAGCCCAGATTTTCATCCATTCAAACAGAACAACTAAATTTATTTAAAATGGAAGCAGTGACAGATTCCCGCCCCCCCCGACCCTGGGCTCCAAAAATCACTGCAGATGGTGCCTATAGCCATGAAATTAAAAGATGATTGCTCCTTGGAAGGAAAGCTATAAAAACCTAGACAGTGTTAAAAAGCAGAGACATTACTTTGCCAACAAAGGTCCTTATAGTCAAAGCTATGGTTTTTCCAGCTACCATGTACAGATGTGAGAGTTGGACCATAAAGAAAGCTGACCACCGAAGAACTGATGATTTTGAATTGTGGTGCTAGAAAAGACTCTTAACAGTCCCTTGCACTGCAACCCAGTCAATCCTAAAGGAAATCAACCCTGAATATTCATTGGAAGCACTGATGCTGAAGCTGAAGCTCCAATACTTTGGCCACCTGATGTGAAGAGCTGACTCATTGGGAAAACCTGAGGGCAAAAGGAGAAGGAGGAGGCAGAGGTGAGATGGTGAAACAGCCTCACTGACTCAGTGGACGTGAATTTGAGCGAACTCCAGGAGACAATGAAAGACAGGAGACCCTGGTGTGCTGCAGTCCGTGGGGTCGAAAAGAGACAGACATGACTTAGCAACTGAACAACAACAACTGATATTTATTCGGAAAGTAAGCATGAAAAGAAAAAAGGCATTAGCTGAATTCTTCCACTTCCAAGCCTCCCTACTGCGGTATACTTTATACAGTTTATTCAGTTCTCAACCCAATCCATAATTTTAAATCATATCACAAGTCAATGAAAGCTCTTACTAAAGAGGTTGTTGTCCTTGTGATTGTTATTTTAAAATTAGAGTGGATGTAAGATTGACAAATTATATGCATATACATGTAATTATATATATATATACACCATGTATAGACATATATATCAAATATATATATTAAAGGAGACTTTCTCACCTTTGACCTTATCTCAACCTCTGAAGAATATCTGTCTCATCTATTCTTGCCAAACTTTATCCTAATATCTTTGAAACACGAGAAAATGGAACCAGGAAAGAGCCTGCTTGGCTTGGTGACTGAGAAGAACTTTGCACGTCCCACAGTTATAGTTCAGGCAACAGAAAACAACTGGAAACCATCAGGATGCAGATGGCAGAGTAGGAAGCTCCTGAGTTTACAGCCTTTCACAGATACAGCTGAACTACCACTACATATGAGCAATTGTGTCAGAATGACCTGAAGACTGCTGCTGCTACTGCTGCTAAGTTGCTGCAGTCGTGTCCGACTCTGTGTGACCCCATAGACGGCAGCCCACCAGGCTCCCCCGTCCCTGGGATTCTCCAGGCAAGCACACTGGAGTGCGTTGCCATTTCCTTCTCCAGTGCATGAAAGTGAAAAGTGAAAGTGAAGTCACTCAGTCATGTCCGACTCTTAGCGACCCCATGGACTGCAGCCTACCAGGCTCCTCCATCCATGGGATTTTCCAGGCAAGAGTACTGGAGTGGGGTGCCATTGCCTTCTCCGGACCTGAAGACTAGCATACAGATTTTCTGGGGTTTTTTTTTTTTAGTTTTTATTTTTCTTTTCTTTATTTTTTAATATAAATTTATTTATTTTATTTGGAGGTTAATTACTTTACAATATTGCATTGGTTTTGCCATACATCAACATAAATCTGCCACAGGTATACATGTCTTCCCCATCCTGAACCCCCCTCCCTCCTCCCATCCTGTACCATCCCTCTGGGTCCTCCCAGTAGCATACAGATTTTCTACAACTAACAGCATAAAGAAAAGACCACATCAAGACAGGTAGGAGTAGCAGAGATGCTGCCAATCACAGAGCTCACCCCACGATGGGGTAACTGACAACCGGGGGCAGGAGGCAGGCATCACAACTATGGAGATGCCCCCTGAGAAGCGAACAGTCTGAGCCCAGTGTTGTGTTTTCCAGCCTGTGGGACCTGCACCAGGAAGAAAACACTATGAGCCCCCAAAGTGTTTGCTTTTGAAAACCAGATTGGCTTACATTTAGGCGCGTCAGAGGGTTGTGGCTAACCAAGACCCACTCTTGAAGAACTTGTAAAAATGCACCCACTGAGTTCCAATGCAAAGGCACAGCTTGGAAAGTGTTTGCATCATACAAGGAGATTTTACAATTTTATGTTCAAAGAGGTTAAGAAGTTGATGCTCAAAGGAGTTAAGTAACCAACCCAAGATCACAGCGCCGGTGAGACGTGGAAAGGCTGTTGAGCCCTCATCAATCTGACCCTAGAGTTCTGGTGCTGTGTGCTATGCTTAGTCACTCAGTCGAGTCCAACTCTTGGCCACCCCACGACTGTAGCCCACCAGGCTCCTCTGTCCATGGAATTCTCCAGGCAAGAAAACTGGAGTGGGTTGTCATTCCCTTCCCCAGGGGACCTTCCTGACCCAGGGATTGAACCTGGGTCTCCTCCATTGCAGGCAGACTCTTTACCATGAAGCCACCAGGGAGTTCTGGCTTACAACTTTATAGTGTGTACTAAACAGGCTAGGATCTAGTGGGAATTTCTCTGGGGAAATAAGTGCTGGTGGACACCATTTATTTTACTCTCCTTTCCCTGGCTTCTAGTTGGCCTAGCGCTAGTGGGCACTATGTCTGTCCCTCTCCATCAAACTAGCTAACACCATGCATCCCACCCTAGCATTCCCCTGAGGACCCTCCACACCTGATCCACCCACTCAAGCAGCCCCTCCAAAGTGACTCCCACTCTGGGGCGCCAGACCCGTTCACCAGCACACTTGCAGTAATCTCAGCTGGGCCTTAGAAACAACCTTGCCAAGGAGCAGCCCTACCCAGCAGGGCACCTGCAACAGTCACAGCCAGGCCTCGCAGTCAGCTGGACTAGGGACCTGCCCCCACCAGTTTTCTCACAGTCCAACCATAAGAGGAGGACCTTTGCCACCCACAGAGGAGCACCTGTGTGGTGATCACTCCTATATAAGTCACTCTTTCAAGGCCCAGAGATGTAGCTGACATACCTAATATGTAGGAACATACACAGGGAGGTAGGGGAAGTGAAGAGACAAAGGAATACCTTCCAAATGAAAGAGCAAGACAAAATCTCAGGACCTGGGAGAATAATAGATGAACTCAATAAGAACTTCAGCAAAGAGTAAGAAATTGTAAGTATAAGAAAGAATGAATCATAACTAAAGAGAGGGAGAGAAAGAGGAGGTTGAGTTTGGCGAAACAGGGAAAGGGAATTAGGTACAAATTTGTAGTTATTTTATAAAATATATCACAGCTTAGGGAATGTAAAACTTAGGGAATAAAATCAATAACATTGTAATAACTTCATATATTGACCTCTCATGGTGATAAATGAGTAATGTATATAAATGTCAAATCACTGTGTGTGACCTAGTAGTATCATATGTCAATTATACCTCAGTAAAAATCCAAATATAAAACATATCCCTTCCTCTAGTTAAAAAAGAAAGAACACCATCCAAGGAACCCCTCCATCATAATTCCATTCAGTGCTTAACAGTTTCAAAGTGCTGTGGTATTTGACCATGATGATACCTAGGGAAGGTGTCTTCATACACTGAAGAAACAGGGATGGAGAGCTTAAGTAACTTGTTCAAAGCCACATCGATGGAAAGAATACAACTCTGACCTAAATCAGTCTTTGGATCACATGATGGAAAGTTTCTTTACTACACCTCCATCACAGTCATCCCAGATGGGAACAAAAAAGAGCGATCCAGGAAGAAGGCAGGAAAAGTTCAAACAGCTTCCTTTGAGAAAAGCAGTGAGGTCTTACTACAGTTCTCAAAACAAGGGGACACAGGCCTACGTCCTCCCTCATAAAAGCAGAGCCTCCCCGAGGGTAAACGGCAAAAGAAGTAACACCCTCAGTATTGGCAGAGCTGTCAGAGCTGTGTTTCCTATTTTCCAGTGATGGAAATTGATGGATGTTAGGAAGCCACATGACATACATCATTAAAAACATGGTGGACGTGATGGGAATTGAGAAATAACACATCCAAATTATACTCAAGGGTTTGCTTTATAAAGACTTCTCAGTATGCTGAAAGAAGGTGTTAAGAGTGGTAATACTAGAAAGAGAGCTGTCTAAAGGGGAAATCTAGAAAGAAGAACAAATGATCAACCACCTCCCTCCTTGCCTGCATCCCTGCTCCTCCTATAGGGGGAAGAACAGAGAAAAACTGGAGTGCAGACAGATAACAAAAGTTGCCCAGCAAATGAGGGAGAAAAGCATTTAACAAAACAAGCCCATTTCCCCAAGAGCCTCAGCTCCAGTGTGATCAATGATTCTGCAACACTGAATCATTTTTAATTTAATGCTTCTGGGAAGAGGGGGGGAACCCATCAACCACAGGCACAGTTGGCAAGAGCTGAGTATTAGCATTTGGCAGCATTTATTATCGCTGTTTATGATGGCATAAATTAGGTTTATGCTGATATAATTAATAATCCTAAATTTAGGAATAATAAATAGTAATGTTTATTCGGCACTGCAATATCTGAGGAAGGCAAATGGAACAGTCAAACTGATGACCCCCCTCTCGGTGTGCAGGCTGTAGTAGGAAGGGGTGGGAGCAAGGAAGCCCTTGGGAGCACCCTCCCAGAACTATCCACCCAGAACTATGCATCATTTAACACTATGCAAATGACTTAGCAGCAGGACTTTCACAGTTCCCAGAGCAAATAATTTTCATTTTGATCTCTAAGAACAAGTTCATCAACAAGACTGTATCAGATCTCTCTCTAGAAGCAGTTCAGTTCAGTTCAGTTGCTTAGTCATGTCGAACTTTGCAACCCCATGAACTGCACCACACCAGGCTTTCCTGTCCATCACCAGCTCCTGAAGCTTGCTCAAGCTTATGTCGGTGATGCCATCCAACCATCTCATCCTCTGTTGTCCCCTTCTTGTCCTACCTTCAATCTTTCCCAGCATCAGGGTCTTTTCCAATGAGTCAGTTCTTCGCATCAGGATGCCAAAGTATTGGAACTTCAGCTTTAACATTAGTCCTTCCAATGAATATTCAGGAATGATTTCCTTTAGGATTGACTGGTTTGATCCCCCTGCTGTCCAAGGGACTCTCAAGCGCCTTCTCCAATTCCACTGTTAAAAAGCATCCAGAACCGCAGCCCTCAAATGTTCCCTTAACTCACACTGTTCCTAAGAGGGATGCACAGAGGTTCAGACAGAGCCACCGAATGCCACGTTCTTCATGGATCTCTTTGCCTCCTTTTGTCTCTTAGAAGGAACATCACGGATGTCCGGCAAATCTCTGTAGACCATGATTTGAGACTTACTGGCAGACATTTGCAAGTCAAGTATTTAAGATAGAAAACAGTTATGCTTTGCAACTTTTAAAATAATCTCAAATGCGTATTTGTCTTTCATTTTGTAGTTATTTGATGCAGGTGCAGAAAAGGCACGTGAACTTGGAGGGGGAAGGGGCTGGGATGATTTGGGAGAATGGAATTGACATATATACCCTCCCCTGTGTAAAACAGGTAACCAGTGGGAACCTGCTATGTAACACAGGGGGCCCAGCGCCAAGCTCTGTGATGACCCAGAGGCGTGAGATGCAGGAGCTGGGAGGGAGGTCCCAGAGGGAGGGGATATACGTATACATACAGTTGACTGACTTCATTACACAACAGAAATTAACACAACATTGTAGAGCAACTATTCTCCAATGTTTAAAAAAATTTTGAAACTTTACCTTTTAATTTAAAAAAGAGTCTGTGAGATTAACATATTCCTGTAAGTGTTCCCTTTCTGTGCCTAGGAGAACATCTCACCATCCAAACTGGACTGAGACTTCCATTGTTTCTTTTTTTTTTTTTTTTTCCCCAGTGAGGGCATCAGGTAAATGGAGAAAACTATAGTTCCTCCATCCAAATAATCCCTTCTGGATCAAAATAACATCCCCCCCCCATTATCTATATAAAGAAAGTAAAGCAAAGAGAAAGAGGTTAAATACCTTTTGCCCACCTCTTCTCAGAGCCCCTAACACTGAGACCAGCAAACAAAGCAGAAACAGAATTAGACTGCTATTTCCATCCAAAGAACCAACCCTTCACTCCATGTCCAAAGAAATTAAAATTTTCTTAAAAACAAATATCCATCCACTGATGACTCTGGTCCAGAGACTACAAAAGAGCAAAACAATCTGAATTTTCAGAGTCCCTGATTGCAAGTTTAAGAACTTTTTCAGCTCCCAGGCAGAGCAATTGCATTCTACACTAAAGGAAAGGTGACTGGCGTGGCTAAGCTCTAACTAAGAAATATGACCTTTGGCCAGCAAATATTTCCCAGGGAGATTCCGTAGCAGGGGTGGTGGATTTCCTGGGCCTCACTGAAAGGAGAATTTGGAGCTGAAACTTTGGAACGAGAGTTCAACGTGGAGTATCATTCTCCTGTCATGTCACGGCATGGCGTGGTATAACGACCGTCACCACTATCTCTCCAGACATTTACTCGATCATTCACCTTCCCAAAGGCCACAGAGAATGTAGAGCTTTCTTCTGTTAGGCTCTTCGGCTTGCAATCATTTTGGCCTTTGGACAGGATGACAGAGTGCCTCGCTGAGAGAGAGAAAGAGATGCAGGTAGAGGCTGACCGTCTGCAGACAGTAAGCCCCTGCCTTTGCTGGTCTCCCCTGCATTCCCCTGCTTCTCCTTCTCCCCTCTGCAAAGGAGTGTCATCTGCCATCCTTGCTTTTCAGGGCATAGGGCAGAACTCACGAGGGCACAAATCTTCCCAGCGTGGAAGATGCTGATTAAACCTTAGCCTGTTGGAGACTGTCCAGACATAAAACCAGGCTCCCGGATGTGTCATTCTCTCAAAACAGTGACTGGGGACTAAAAGGATGAGCAGGGCATAGAGAAGGTTAAGTGTCAGACCCCCAGGTTCAACCAAAATCATACCCCAAATGGGTAGGGCACTAATCTAATCTTCCGATTTTCTTGGTGGTGTTCAGTCACTAAGTCATGTCCAACTTTTCAAGATCCCGTGGACTGCTGAAAGCCTCGCTTCCCTCTCCTTCGCTATCTCCCAGAGCTTGCTCAAACTCATGTCCACTGAGTCGATGAGGTCATCTAATCATCTCATCCTCTGTCGCCCCATTCTCTTGCCTTCAATCTTTCCCAGCATCAGCGTCTTTTCCAATGAGCTGGTTCTCATATCAGGTGGCAAAAGTATTGGAGTTTCAGCTTCAGCATCAGTCCTTCCTATGAATATTCAGGGTTGATTCCCTTGAGGACTGACTTGTTTGACATCCTTGCAGTCCAAGGGACTCTTGAGAGTCTTCTCCAGCACCACAATTCAAAAGCATAAATTCTTCAGTTCTCAGCCTTCTTTATGGCCTAACTCTAACATCTGTACAAGATTGAACAAAAAACTATAGCCAACCTGCAGCAAAACACTGTGAGTGTTTCATCAATATTTGTGTACTAACATTTAACTGAAGATGTATCAGAAAGTTCATTTCTGACAGAGCTGGCTCAAAGCTCTTTAAAGCAAGGGTCCTCGACCTCCAGAATCTAATGCCTGATGCTCTGAGGTGGAGCTGATGTAAGAGTAATAGAAATAAAGTGCACAATAAACGTAATGCACTTGAATCATCCTGAAACCATCCTTATGCAGTCTGTGGAAAAACTGTGTTTCATGAAAAGGGTCCCTGGTGTCAAAAAGCTTGTGGACCACTGCTTTAGAGCTCTTACTCTGGTCTGAAGATGAACTATCTGGAGGGCCATATGTTAAAACACTTTAGAAAGGTCAGGTGCACCCTGAGTTAGACTTAACAGGTATGTATTAGGCGCTTACACCTCCCAAGTTCTATGCTGACAGCATTCAAAAGAAGAGTCACCCTATGATGGTATGGAAGCTTTGACATAAGTGGGACTGCAAAGCTAAGTGGAAAGAACGGGAGGTTTGCAACCTGACAAACCTGGGTTTACTTCCTGACTGTGAAACATCAACCGTGTGGCTGACCTTGCATATGTCACCTGATTTTTGCATCAGACTTTTTTTTTTTCCATCTGCAAAATGGGATAAGATATTTACTTTTCCATAAGTATAAAAAATTAAATTTAAAATCATATTTTTATCTTATAAAATTGACAAAGAATAAAAAGAATGATAATGTTCAGTGTTAAAAAGGTATGGAGACCAGGCCCTTTCATCCATCAGTGGTAGGAATATACATCTGCATATCTTCTATAGAGAGAAATCTGGCAACAATATGTATTAAATATAAAATATGTATAACATTTGATTAAAAAACATCACTTTTTAGAATTTATCTTAAGGAAACAACCTGAGAAATTTGTCAAGAGACTGACAAGACTCTTCACCTGTCTGTCGTTTATAAGGAGAACTGTTTGTATTAATTATGGCCCAGCAATACAGTAAAATCGCTGTTTTAAAAACTAATAACAACATTTGTATTCTTTGCCATTAGGAAGATGCTGTTTGTTTTTAAACTCTACTACAAAATACATTATCTTATAAAAGTTAAAATGAGTTTGGATATAGAAATACATGTAAAGAAATAACTGATATACCCGAAGCTGTAGATTTATGAACAAACACTAATGCATCTTCTTCATCTTCCTAATGGTGTTTCTCTCTGAGCAGCCTGATTCAGGGAGGGACTCCATGTTACAAAATTCCACAGGCACAATGTAATTATCACAGATGATAATGTGAGCAGTACCCCTTGGAGTAATGCAATGTGTTAGCCTGAAATTTGGGTGCTTTTTAATTTCTTCCTTAAGGTTTTTCTCCACAATGGGACTTTCTACAATAATGATGCTTCATTTTCCCCCCATTGGAAACAATAAAACCACTTTATTTTTTGAAAACAGAGAAGTCACATATAAACAGTAATAAGCCCAATGCAATTGCATAATGGGCACTCTGTAGATGGATGCTTTGTGCTTGCTTTTCACCAGTTGTCTCTGAGCTCTCAGCCCATAATTTTTTCTTCTTCTCTGTCACACTGCAGCTAAAACTGAAGATTGCAATGCTCAGACTACCTTGCCAGTTGACTTCCTGCTAGGTTCCGCACTGAGAGGCACTAGAGAGTGATAAGAAGGCAGGAGGAGGAAGTAAAGGGTACCCTCTATGTTTCCCAGTTCCACTTAGTGAGGCTAGAGCAGCAGCAGGTGATTGGCTCAACCCCTGCATCTTAAGATGCACACCAATAGCATCACTGCATCCTCTCATGGGTGCCAGCAGCAGGTGGGATGTGTCCCCTTGCTATTTGGATATTACTCTCTTTCACCCTTTTACCTGTGACCTTTAGTCTACTGAAGCCCATGACAAGTCACATTTCCTTCTCAGAGCTCCAAACACCAGTGTTTTGGAGCCTTTCAGCCCCTGGGTTTCAGTAACTCCACAGCTTCCCTTTGCTTCCCCAGGCCGGTAGGCAGTGCCTGCCTCTGCAAATATTATCACCTGGTTTCTTCTGCATTCCTCTTTTGAACTTTCAGATTTCTTATCACTGTGTGAATCAAATCCCATCTTCTTCAACACCTATTATCTTGATTGTATCATGTATCCTTTCATAACTAAAAAACAATAAAGCTATTTTATTTTTAAATGTCTCAGTTATACTGAGTATGATTTTAAAAGCATACTCGCCATTGTGCTTATTATTCCGTCTCCTTAAGACTTTCTCTAAGTATGACTGCCACTGCTCTTCTTCACCAACCTGAGGCATAGATACTCTCTTTCAATCTCAATAACACAGCTGAAACAAGATGGAAAGGCTTATTAGCACTTTACTAAGAATAAATGTGAAGAGCTGACTCTTTGGAAAAGACCCTGATGCTGGGAAAGACTGAGGGAAAGAGAAGAAGGGGGTGACAGAGGATGAGATGGTCGGATGGCATCAGTGACTCAGCGGACATGAGTTTGAGCAAATTCATGGAGATAATGAAGGACAGGGAAGCCGGCGTGCTGAGGTTCCTGGGTTTGCAAAGAGTAGGATACAACTTAGTGACTCAGTAACAATAATAAGAATAAAGGATATAACAGATGATAACTACTCACAGAAAATTTAAAATCGATCATTGGTGATAGCTGTTCTCATGCTCAGGCAGCAAGTTGAGCAATCGCTTCTTCAGACCTCCTTGACATCCTAGGTGCCATCATTCTAAAATGACCCTCAGCGATGTAAGAGGGACCAGAGTTTCTCCAATTTCAAGATCATCAGAATTATCTCTTCCCCCTAAAAGGTCCATTTATCAGGCATCTTTTCCTGTTCCAGGATTTACTCCTTTCTGGGAAGATTGATACTGGGAATAGCCAATTCATTCAATGACTACACTGCTCTCTACCCACAAGGAAGTCTTCATGACCAGTAGCAAGTGTATCGTGGCATGAAAAGTAAGAATGCTCACTTCCATGATCTAAAGATCCGGCAGCACAAACCTCCGAGTTACTCGTAGGATTTTGTGTAAGTGAGGAGGCAGCCCAAGAAACATCTGATGCTGAATTTCTCACGAGTCTGTTGGTCAGCAGCTCAGAGAGTATCTTCCATTCTTACTTGTGCAAATTTTTAAAAGATTATATACTCACTACAGTCCTTTTTTTCCAAATGTAACTGATCTGTGAAATTTGAAAATCTGAGAATCAGTGCTATGTGTTTTTATCTTGAAGAGATTTGAAATACATTCAAAGAACTGAGGTCAGGTAAAAGGGAAGCTGGTAGCATATCAAAAAAAGGAAGGAAGAGGCCTAGCCAAGACCAAAGGTGCAGTGAGCCCAAAGGGGATCACCATCATCGCTTTGCGATCCTGAATTGTCACCTGAATGAAAATGTACTAGAGAGGACAGTGGAAGAGGAGCCCAGTGACCAAAACAATTCAAAGTCAGACGAGTGCAGTTTATAGCCAGAAAGTTGGTGGCAACAGGAAGGATGTCTTCTACAATGGAAAAAGCTGGCAGGATATGGTAGAGTGTCCAGGCTTAAGCCAAGCTGGGAATTCAAATTCTATGAAGGGAAACCAAGGATAAACCGATTCATTTATCATGGATCAATACTGTGGAAAGCTGGGAAGGCTATGCCTTCTTTCATCCCAGTCACACTGGATGTGAAGATCAAGGTCAACAATTTGAGATCAACGTGTACACACTGCCATATTTTAAACGGATAACCAACAAGGATCTACTGTCCAGCAGAGGGAACTCTGCTCAGTGTTATGTGGCAGCCTGGATCGGAGGGGAGAATGGATCCATGCACATGTATGGCTGAGTCCCTTTGCTATCCACTTGAAACTATGACAACATTGTTAATAGATATACTCCAGTATAAAATATAAAGCCTAACAAAACAAACAAAAAAAAGACTAACTTTAGAAACCGTTTCTGCTGATGGGGCTGAGGCTTTGCTTGCATCTCCAACTGGTACCTCAGCTGGTAAAGAATCTGCCTGCAATACAGGAGACCCCCATTTCAATTCCTGGGTTAGGAAGATCCCCTGGAGAAGGGATAGGCTACCCACTCCAGCATTCTCAGGCTTCCCTGGTGGCTCAGATGGTAAAGAATGCCTGCAATGATGGAGACCCCAGTTCAATCCCCAGGTCAGGAAGCTCCCCTGGAGAAAAAAATGCCAAGCCACTCCAGTATTCTTGCTTGGAGAATCCCCATGGAGAGAGGAGCCTGGCAGGCTACAGTCCACGGGGTCACAAACAGTTAGACATGACTGAGTGACTAAGTACACCATCTAAGTCTGGGAAGAGTTGATAGATTAAAATCAATATGGGCTCTGGAGGGAGACTGGGTCCAAACCCCAACCCTGTCACAAGCTAGCTATACAACCTGGGTGTATGTGTGTGTTTGCCTGAGTGTTTTAATTATCTAGACAATTTTTAGTGCCATTTTTCAACTAGGCTATGTGATAACTTATTTTTATCTCTTTAGTCTCAAGTACCTTATCATTTGATGGACAGAGACTAAATAATATACAAGAATCTGCCCAGCTAGAACATTTTAAGTTTCTTTTATTTTAATGCTTTTAAATCTCTGTACAGAATAGACGGTAGTTATAGTCCTGCCTCTGTAATATCAGCCACTTAAACTGAACTGAATAGACAGCTAATGGGAAGCTGCTGTGTAGCACAGGGAACTCAGCTCAGTGCTGTGTGATAACCTACATGGGTGGGCTGGTGGCATGGGAGGGAGGCTTAAGAGGGAAGGGATATATGTATGCTTACAGCTGATTCATTGTGCCATACAGCAGAAACTAATATTGTAAAGCAATTATATTCCAATTAAAAAATAAATAAACTGCTCTGAAGACTTCACCCCTGTATACGTATTTAAATTTATTTTCATACCTGAAAATTATACAGAAGATCTATTGATACTCCCGTTGGGCCATAATTATTACTGGATAAGAAAATACATGTAAAAGAGCAAGATTCTTTCTTGACTTATAAAAGGTGCTCAATATTTTCTTAGATAAAGTCTGTGAGGGCTTTTAATGTAGTAAAATAAAGCCTTCCCAACTCACAAATAAAAGGCTATCCATACTAAGTTTAAATGGTCCTAGATAGTTAAAGTCATCAACATTTTTATCTGATCTTTATAGTTTCATATGTTTCCTCTAGAGTAGAGAGACCCAACCTTTTTGGCAGCAGGAACTGGTTTCATGGAAGACAATTTTTCCATGAACTGGCAGGAGGGGTGGTTTTGGGGATGATTCAGGGCAATACATTTATTGCGCACATTATTGCTATCATTATTACATCAGCTCCACCTAAGATCAGCAGGCGTTAGAATCCAGATATCGGGGACCCCTGTCCTAAAGTAGTCAGCTATTACTTACAGCATGACCTTTGCTCTTTTTTTAATATTGCGGTAGAGTTGGCTTTATAATATTGTGTTAGTTTCTGCTGTATGGCAAAACGCCATCTTTACTGTTTTCTTTACTGTTATTTACTTATTTTCCACTACGGTCTTAGAAGAGGTAATCACGTTTGTAGACTTGTACATATACTAAGGACAAATATACTTCGATTCTACTGGTAACAAAATGTTAGCCTCTGTATTGATTCTATAAAAATTCTTTGTCACTACCATCCACCCAGCAACCAAAGTCCAAAAACTGAGACTCACATTAGATCTCTTCCTTCTCCTTCACTTACTTACCATGATGACCTTTTAAGGTATCACCAGTCTTCCCCCTCTCCCGCTTTAGTCAAGCCACCATTATCACCTCTGCTTTAACCCAACCGGTCGTCTCCTACCTCTATTGCATGTTGGAAAGAATTATAAGAATCAAGGGATCACTGTGTCAGGCCTCCCAGATTACTCAGAACTCAGCCCAGTTCAATAGAAATGACCAGGCCAACAAGATGGTAGGATGTTTCTTTTGGAAACCGTCTTTGTGGTTTGTTTTCCTGTTACAGACATATGTTGCTAAGATACCTTTGGCTTGGCAAGACCCTCTCTATTTCTGCTAGAAAATCCTGGCTTTGTCTCCCTGACCACTGCTATTAAAACCTCTCAGCCATCCTCAGAGTCTCCGTTAGCATCAAGGAAACTACTCCACCTCTACACGGTTTTTCAAACTCCATAAGGGCCCATAATTTCTTGTAAAAGAAAAGCTTCATGTGGTAGATTAAGTGCCAAGTTCAAGTTCGAGCTCTTTAATCTTTAGGCAAATCTTGCCTCTTTGCTGGTCAGACCACACACAGGGAAGTTTTGTTAATGTTAAGAAGCCGATGAACAGGAATGTGTCCCAAGAAAACCAATGAAAGTCAGAACATCAGAAACAATATCACATAAGCAGTGTTCAGGTGAACTGCATCAAACTTGGAGGGGATTTCAGCTGGGGAAGTTAAGACATGTAAAATGAAGGTAATTATCTTATCCTTATTTTTACACATTTTAGGCAAAATGTGTAAAATTCATAAGATAAAAACAGAGAAAAACAAATCCACCTAATTATATACTATGGAATGTGTACGTTCTTAAATGGAATGTCAATGAAGTATTTAAGTGGCTATTAGATAAACCATGGGCTTCCCTGGTGGCTCAGTGGTAAAGAATCCACCTACCAATACAGGAGATATGGGTTCAATCCCTGGGTCAAGAAAATCTCCTGGAGAAGGAAACGGCAACCCACTCTAGTATTCTTGCCTAGAAAATCCCATGGACAGAGGAGCCTGGCAGGCTAAGTCCATGGGGTCGCAGAGTTGGACACGACTTAGGGACTCAACAAAAACTAGGTAAACCATATGTTAGGTATGTTCTGAGAAGGGTCCATGAGCTGAGGATTTTAAGCATATTTATCATGTGATGTTATGATTCCATGGCAGCCTCAAGTCTTTCGGTAATGATGTGCAATGACCTGGGAATTTTCCTTTCAGTAAAATAAGGGTATGATTTCCAAATCCAACTCAGCCAAAACGGTTTGAGTGATCCAAAGTAACCTACAAAGTGCTTTGAGCTGCATGATGAAAGATGCTATATAAATAAAAAGGGTAAGTTAGTCATAATAAATAATGGTAATGATGATGAATGGTGGTGTCATAAAGAAGAAGCTGGCCTGCCATTAGGGAACCCAAAGCAACCAGCTGGAAATAAAGCATGTCCAGACCAGAAGGATATTCACTGATGAGACCACATTAACCTTTCAAACTAAGACCTGGATCAAGCCTCTGATTCAGAGGTGTGAGCATCTGAAATAGAAGAAACCATAGTATTTGTTTCAAAGCTTGAATATTACCTTAGGCTTTTAAGACCTTTACCCAGATGGGTCAACAGGGAGCTTCCTGTTTCAACAGAAGAGAAAACTAAGTAGGTCAGGCGAGAGCCAGAATTCCCAAGTAGAATTATGACTCTGAACCCGGTGCTCTTTTCACTCTCAGCCAGACTCCAGATAATTCAACGGAACACGTAACTTCAGAAAAGAGCCAATTTGGATGAGAAAATCTTTGAAACGAGGTCATGTCCCTCAAGACGGCTTGCAGAGTTGTTTTCCATCCATTTAGGCTCAGTAAGCATGCTAATAAAATCCTTAGCCCCTCAAGCAGGGAGGAGTCATTCAATGAGACTCTAGAGCTGATTCCTAGAGCTCAGTGAACACATGGTAGGAGCCAGCTGAGTGCTGCTGGACCAGGAATGGACACTGTGCCTCAGGGCTTTGTCCCGCTTGAGATCTAAGAAGCCGGATTGCTGCCAAAGGTCTGATCGATGGTGCCTGCTAAAGGACTTGTCCTCTCATGCCTCACATGTGCCAACCAGTCACCGTATGCAAAGAGGGCCAGACTGTGCCAACCAGTCACCATATACAAAAAGTAAGGACCCTGTTCTTTGCCCACCAAAAAAAATTCCATCAGAAAAAAAAATTGGGGAGCTACAAAACTAGGAAACATGTTAAGTAGTATGTGGCTGCTTTCTTTACTTACTTATCTACTTTCCTGTTGGTTTTTTTCTTTTTTAATAGGCTTTAGCTTTCATTCGCTTGCATTTTAGCATAATTTAACATATTTTATCCTTTGGGAATTATTCTGATCCTCTTTTACTATTTTACCATCTTTATATCTTTAACCTTTGTAACTTCTCAATATTCTTTTTTTATGCTTACCCTTTGAAACTAGTCTATTCTCAGCATTTCAACATTTATTAATATTTAGGATTTTTTCCTGAAAGAAATTATTTTATATTTCTTAAAACATTTTCTTATTTATTTTAAGTCATTTTATCTCTGAAATTTGCTTTTTCATATTTTTTATAATTCTCATTTTATCTCTCTTTATTTTCACATTTTCCATATTGCTCTATTTTCTCAGTTTCTAAAAGTGTGTGTTTGCCTCTTTAATATGGATATTTTAAATTACAACTTCTTTTGCATCGTTAGCTCTTGAAATTATGTTTCCTTTCAATATGTCTATTTATCTTGAATTCTGGTTTTTCCATAGGATATCACTGTCTAATCTTATGGTAAAAATAATCATTTATTACCAAAGGAAGGAATGTTAAGTTTTTTTCCACAGCTTGAGGCAGGTATGTATGAATATTCACACTGTCACCCCCATCCACTGGCTGTGAGATATTGAGAACCTACTCTGCTTTCTGGGCCTCAGCCCACAAACTCTAAAAATGCTGACTCTTTCTAACACTGGAATTCATCTTTCCCAATATACATTCTGAAATGCATGTAGGAGTGGGCCAGGAAAAGCACCACCCCAGTCTTCTCTCTTTCAGCCAACCATTTTTCAGTCATTTCGTTTTTAGCCATCCTATGGCCATTCTTCAACCATTTCAGCCATTCCATTTAAATAAAGTGACACCCTTATTATAGCTGTATCCAGAATTCAGTAAAAACACTGCTGCTGCTAAGTCACTTCAGTCATGTCCGACTCTGTGTGACCCCATAGATAGCAGCCCACCAAGCTCCTCCGTCCCTGGGATTCTACAGGCAAAAACACTGGAGTGGGTTGCCATTTCCTTCTCAATGCATGAAAGTGAAAGGTGAAAGTGAAGTCGCTCAGTCGTGTCCGACTCTTTGCGACCCCATGGACTGTAGCCCACCAGGCTCCTCTTTCCATGGGATTTTCCAGACAAGAGTACTGGAGTGGGGTGCCATTTCCTGCTCCAAGTAAAAACACAACTGAGAATAAAGACTGATCCGCAGTGCATGCTCAGTCACTTCAGTCGTGCCCGACCCTCTGCGACCCAGTGGGCCATGGCCCACCAGGCTCAGGAGCAAAGAAAAGCACCAGTCTTAACTTCATCAGATCACAGTTTGAGCCCTGGCTTTGTCATTAATCCAGCCCAGGTGGCAGGGGGTAGTGCGCGGGGAGTCATCTGATTATCATGGACATCAATTCCTTCCTTTTTAAAAGGAGAGTGTTAGATTCGATTCTTTCTAAGGATTCTTTGGTTACTAATTGCCTATGAGTCTATACTTTTCTATTAAAAGAAACTATGAGATTGATACCAATGTTTATAGAGAACATCCTGATATTTGTGCGAGGTAACAGAACTCAAGAGAAGTTATTCCTGCCAGAGTACCAAGACCTCTCAAGTCAAACCCATTGAGCAGAACAACAATCCATTATCATGGTAACATAAATGCGACCTAAGTTAGGCCCCTAACTTACTTGCCATTGATGACACCATCTGGGTTGAGCATGGGGATTATCTTGAAAATGAAGTTTTCCCTCAAGAGCCTAGCCACGGGGTCACTGCTGACCAGGAACTCCAAGGTCCCCTTCATCACCCAGCTAGCATTGCTCTCTCCTGGGTGAACTCGAGCTGTAATCACTTGGTATGGGCGCTGCCCTGCAGAGAAAAAGAAAACACACACGCAAGAAAATTAAACCTAAATACAGTTTCCATATCCATCAAGACAATCTCCAGGAAGCCAGTTTTACACCTGACTGGCATAAAGTCTTAAATAGGTTGATTGTTTCTAATACAAACCTAATGTGCATTTATCCATTTTCCATCTGCCTCTATAGTCTCTAAGACTCGGGAGAGTATAAAGTTAAAGCTCAAGGCTGTTACCCAAACTGTAAGTACTTCGTGGCATCAAAACAAGCCATGAATCAGATTTTAGAATACCACCAAAGAAACAGTTTTCTCATCGGTATCCAATAGCATGGTGCTGGATGTCCCAGATCTGAGATTGAATCTTATCTTCATCATTTACCAGTTGTAAGATCTCAGCCGCAGGATTTAATTTCTCCAAGGCTGCTGTCCCACATGTAAAATGAGGACAATGATACTGACCTCCTGTAGCTGTTATAAAAACTAAACGATGTAATTATAAAGCACTTGGCACATTGCTTGCCATTAGGTGTGTACCTCTTAGCTCTCTCCCTTCTCAGTTATAAAATCTGTGGCTAGGATGTTCCCTCTCATTTCACAGCAGTAAGAGAGTCAAGTACAGAAACTGAACTGGGAAACTTATGATTGACTTTATGACACTGAAGCCAATCCTGGAGAGATTTCAGAGAAGGAAGTGCCTAGAAGTTCAGTCTTGGAGTTGCAATACACCCTTCACTTTGCGAAAGAAATCAGAACACAGTCTCTGCCAATCACAAGAAGTGTGTTGACACAACATACCTGTATGCAGAATGCATTGAGAAAAGATGGACTTATCTTTTCTTTGTTGACAGAAGATGCACATAGCTTTGAGACCTATTCTCAGACCACATCTGGGCTCAGGTGGAAAACGTCTTTGATTGATTAGTGATGTCTGTCCTCACATACTTGAGGAAGTGGGAGGTGAAGAACATGTGGAATCAGACAAGCAACTCACCATGTCTGCTCTAACCTCCTGTTTGATTTTGTGAGGGTTTTTTTGACTCTCACTTCCTTCTGTATCCTCACCCAATTCCTTACTGCTCCTAAACTCATTTTAAAGACGAGAACAAAATTTTTGCCAGATATAAATACATTAGCCACTAAACAGTCTAAAAGTTAAACAAGCCATTTTCTTCCTGATTATTCAATTCATGAGTTAAGTATTTAACTGTGAGTTTATGGCTTTTCTCCCCTTAAAGAGTATAAACTATATCTCTAATTCTATACAAAGAAAGACAAAACTGAATAACCTCAAGAACCCCTAAATAACAAGGAATAAAAGATATGGAGAAATAAACTATTAATTATCCAATCATATTACTAGTATCATCAGTTAAAACAAACAAAATGCCCTCTGTCAACAGCCAACAAGATGCAGGTTTAAGGAGCATATATATTCGTGCACTTTTACTGCCTGTGGTGAGAGCACATTGCTTCTCTTTGCAGATCATTTATATTTGGGGGATAACATTCAGCTTTTTTTTTTTTTTAATTTAAGCAGGTATCTTGAACATATTCCAGGAACTGCAGGAGGCATTGAGTAGAAAAAGCTGAATCTATTATAGTTCTTGTTCTGTAAAAGACCAAAGCACTTGTCGGTGGTGACAAACATTCAAGCAAATAATGACAAGCGAGCTAATGGAGGTGTAAATAAAGCACCAAAAATAGATCTGTCTGAGAGAGGGAAAGACATTTCCAGAGATGTGATGCCATTTATTTAGACTCAGTCCTGCAGAATAATTATCATCTAACTTGAGAGAAATGGCATGGCAACCCACTCCAGTATTCTTGCCTGGAGAATCCCATGAGCAGAGGAGCCTGGTGCTCAATAGTCCATGGGGTCACAAAGAGCTGGATACAACTGGGCAACCAAGCACAACCTGAGAGAGAAGGTGAGGAAGGGTCTTCTAAGCAAAGAAAAAGATACATGCAAAGAACACAGAGGAAACACAACCAGTTTCCTGCTGTGTTTTCATTGTTTTTTTACCAATCTGTGAAAACAATCAGTTTTTACAAACCGGTGCTTTCAAGAATCAAGAAGAGTCACGAGTGGCTGAAGCAAAGGACTGGAAACGGTAGCTCATGAATTTAGAAATTAGGCTGGTGTCAAACTAGTAATATCCCTCCTCATACATTTTGGTTTGGGTTTGGAGTTTATACTGTTAATCAGAAGTTCTCAGTCATGAAGTCAGTGTCTCACTGGTATGCTATGATCTGTGATGAGATCTATTGAAGAATCACTGGTTATTAATAAAAGTGCAAATGTTTGCTTCTTTTATATATAGATATCGGAGAAGGCATTGGCACCCCACTCCAGTACTCTTGCCTGGAAAATCCCACGGACAGAGGAGCCTGGAGGCTACAGTCCATGGGGTAGCTAAGAGTCGGACACAGGTGAACGACTTCACTTTCACTTTTCACTTTCATGCATTGGAGAAGGAAATGGCAACCCACTCCAGTGTTCTTGCCTGGAGAATCCCAGGGACAGGGGAGCCTGGTGGGCTGCCGTCTATGGCATCGCACAAAGTCGGACACGACTGAAACGACTTAGCAGCAGCAGCATAGATAATATAGAGAAATAGATACAGATACAGATATATTCACATTATATATGTATATGTGCGTGTGTGTACACGTGTGCTCAGTTGTGTCCAACTCTTTGCAACTCTGTGGACTATAGCCCACCCTGCTCCTCTGTACATGAAATTTTCCAGGCAAGTATACTGGAAGTTACCATTTCCTACTCCAGTGAATCTTCCCAACACAAGAATCAAAACTGTATCTACTGAGTTTCCTGCATTAGCAGGCAGATTCTATACCGCTGTGCCACCTGGGAAGCCCTATATGTATACATGCTGCTGCTGCTGCTGAGTCGCTGCAGTCATGTCCGACTCTGTGGGATCCCATAGGTGGCAGCCCACCAGGCTCCCCCTGTCCCTGGGATTCTCCAGGCAAGAACACTGGAGTGGGTTGCCATTTCCTTCTCCAATGCATGCATGCATGTTAAGTTGCTTCAGTCGTGTCCGACTCTGGGTGACCCTATGGACAGCAGCCGACCAGTCTCCTCTGTCCACAGGATTCTCTAGCCAAGATTACCAGAGTGGGTTGCCATTTTCTTCTCCATACATAGATATATATATACATATGTTCACAATGTATATATCACACAAAATGTTGGTTCCTTGTCCAATATGCTTTAGTCCCCTTCTTTCCTACTACAAGACCCCTGATTTCGGGGGAGGTTAAAAAAGTGCCCAGATCAAAACACCCAGCTTCATGAATCCTCTTAGAGGTAGGAAAGGCCATGTGACAGGAGTAAGACCAATGAGATGTAAATAGCAGCCAGAGGGTAAGCCTGTCGGAAAAAGGATTAGAGAGCATAGTTTCACCTGGCAAATGCCTTCTAAGATTTCTGTCTCTTGTATCTGCCTCTTCTTCCTTCCTTGAACATAGATCTGACACTTTAAGGTGGGGAAGCCAATTCGAGAATCCAAGTCACATGAGAAGATGGTAACATAAAGGTAGAAAGAGCCTGGGTTCTTGAAAAAACCCCTTAAATAGCTATCCTGCACCTTCACTAGCTTCTTCAATGCTTCTAGATGTTTGAGACCAATAAACCACTATTTGACTGGGCAAGTGTAATCACATATTTGTTATATTTTGTTAGACTCTAGTTCAACTTATATGAATAAAAGAACAGTTTAAGATCATCTTTATAATATGGTTACCTTGAATAGCATGCATCTAAGTGTGCTTTCTGGACTGGGGAGAAAAGAGGGACACAAAGAGTTGTCATGAGCATATTTGCTAGGTGTGTCCCAGAAATAAACAGTTGAGAATTTCTACTTTAAGAAATAGAGAGTATATGATGGCTTTTAAACAGGAGCAAGACATACCAAAGATTGTGCTTCAAAAAAATCATGACATTTCTATAGACAGTACATATGTTTAGTCACAGACAGTAGAGCCTACTGGAGTAGAGCACAACTTTTATTTTTTCAACTTTCTATTTTATATTGGACTATAGCTGATTAACAATGCTTTGATAGTTTCAGGTGCACGGCAGAGTGACTCAGCCACACATATACATGTAACTATATATACACATGTACCCCAAACTCCCCTCCCATCCAGGCTGCCACATAACACTGAGCAGAGTTCTCAGTGATTCCTTGTTGGTTATCCATTTTACGTGGAGCAGTGTGTACATATCAATCCCAAACTCCATAACTGTCCGTTCCCCTCATCCTTCCCTGCTGGCAACCATAAGTTCAGAGAACAACTTCAAGAGCTGTATTTCCAGAGTTCCAATTCCAGCCCCACCGTGTTCTGTCTAAGATGAATTACGTAAGTTTCTGAAGAAACTGAGTTTTGGACTGGAGCTTCTGCATGTTAGACTAACGATTTGCTAACTGGAACTTACTAAGTAAGAAGAGTACGGGGACGGTGGGGGGGGGGGTGGTATACAATCAGCTGGTTAGCACAGTTGAAGTTAGTTGAAGGTCAACTTTCCCACTATATCATCTGATCACAATTACTTCCAAAGCAAGCTGTATTGACATGCCAATAAAAAGCTTATTGAGAAATAAAGAGGCTTGATGAACCTGGACCCAATCAGTGGCCTATTTTCAGTTCTATAAGTCCACATCACTCTCTGTGGTTTTTGAACTATGCTCATTTACAGTATATTAAACCATAGTAGGTGTTCCCAGTCCATCACGAAGAAGTAAAACAAAGCTTAAGCTCTTGTAAATTTTCAACATCAATTGGGTCCTCTCATTGTCTGGGCCAGTTGAGTCCCATTGCCGGATAACTGGTGCAATTAGTGCATTATAGTCAGTAAGTCAAATGTAGCTCTTGCAAGGAAATATCAGGGATGTTTCTCTTCTTTGGAGAGTCAAGTTTATAATTCACTGGATTGTCATATGCCACAAAACCTAAGAGGCTCTCCTAAAGAAGCAAACAGGGAAACTGTGGCTTCTCACAAAGACATTAGCATAAGCAGCAGTTTAGACATTTCTAGTAGATTCTCCTCTCTTCCTCTCTGTGATTTAAGGCAATTTTGTATTCATATGGGTGATTTCAACCTATAGGACCACTCAGTTATAGCCCCAAATGGTGCTCCAGAGAACCCGTAATAGACAACAGCTGTAAACAGTAGGCAATGCACATACTATGTGTTTTTTCCTGTAATTGAAATTTTAAGATTCAATAACTCATCTCTGCTTAGGGGAGGGCAAAGAGTGTAGGGTATACATCTTTTATTTTTTCTCTGCAATTTATAAAATCTATTCTGGAGTCCATGAAGATCTATGGTGGAGTCATGGTTTGGCATACTGTAATTCTTAAAGTCACATATTAAATTTATGTCAGTGGCAATGACATCTGTTAGAAACAAACAGAGAACTGTACAGTCCTAAGAGATATCAGGCTCACGGCCAGTGAGAAACTGAGAAAGAACTAAAGACATGTGTGATGTGCACCCAACTCTATAAATATCCATTCGTTTATCCCTTCTTTCTTTTAGAGGTATTATTAAGCTCCTGCTGGCACTCTATAAAGGTCTTGAGATTCCAAAAGAAATGATTTTTGCCCTCAGGGAACTAATAATAGTCTGGTGAGAAAGACAGGAAAACAGATAATCAAGATCTTATGTGATCAGGGGAAACTGTCCAAACATTTCCAAAGCACAGTGGAATGCTCATTATGACATTATTTACCATAATGCGAGCACCTGAAAGTGACTTAATGTGCATCCACAGGAAATTAGCTAAGGAAATGATATATAAAAAAGAATACTATGTAGCCATTAAAAACGACACATAGATCTCTTTCTGTTGATATTAGAGGGTACCTGTCACATAATGATGAGTGAAAGCAATATAGGTGAGATACCTGAATTGTAATGGATCCGATCTGTGTTTAACTGTATTAATAGATACTTAAAGGCATCTGTACACAGAGACAAATCAGTGAGTGGAGGCCATCTGAGTCACTCTTATGTCCTCTTTATCCTGACCTAATGTGTCTGTCTCTCCAGAAAATAACAATCATATGTCAGTTTTCATAGAGGCAAAATATTTGTCAATATTTCCAATTTTTCAATATATTCTAAATATTGTCCAATAGTAAAACACAGAAGATAAAATTTTTTAAAAAATAAATAAATTTTCACAGAAGAGGTGACGTTTGATCTGGTTCACCCCATTTTAATTGGAGTTTGCAAGATGAAGAAAAGAAAGGAAGGAGATTAGGGACTTTCCTGGTGATCCAGAGGCTGGGACACCATACTTGTACCACAAGGGGGTTTCCCAGGTGGCTCAGTGGGTAAAGAAACAACCTGCAATGCAGAAGACTTTGGTTTCACCCCTTGGTCCGGTAGGTCCCCTGGGGGAGGGCTTGGCAATCCACCCCAGTATTCTTGCCTGGAGAATCCCATGGACAGAGAAGCCTCGCAGGCGACAGTCAATGGGGTCACAAAGAGTCAGACAGGACTAAAGCAACTGAGCACCCGTACATGCATGCAGGGAACTAAGATTCCCCATTCTTCATGGTGTGGCCAAAAAAAAAAAAAAAATCAGTAAAATACTTCAAAAAGAAAAAAGGAAAGGAAGGTGGGAGATGATAGGAAAGGGATAAGTTGATATATTTGCAAAATAACAGTGTCCTAAAGCACATAGTGTCTGAAGAAAAGCGATGTCATTTTATGTGATTGAAGCAATAGCTATATGGAAGATAAGAATGATGCTATAAGCTAAATCTGTACCCAATTCTTTTAAACAGGTCTTTTAGCCAGGCTAAGGAGTAATTTTATAGGCTATGGAAGCACCATAAAAAATCATTCTACAATGGTGTGATGAGATGGGGACTTTTCTTGGAACTAAAGATGCCAGGAGAAATGGCAAAAAAGCACATATTGTGATATTAAGGTCAAGTCAGCTAACATGACATTAACTCTGGAAGAGAGTGGATAAAAATGGCCTGACTGAAGGGCAAGGGGTAAAGAAAGAGACCAGGAAACAAATGGAAAAGAAAATGATATCATTTATATGCATAATCCTTTAAAAATGATATAAATGGACTTATTTACAAAAAAGAGACTCACAGACTTAAAAAACAAACTTATGGTTTCCAAAGGGGAAAGGTAGGAGAGGGGAGGGATAAATAGGAATTTGGGATTGACATGTACACATCACCACATTTAAAACAGTTAATGAACAAGGACCTACTGTATAGCACGGAAATCTGCTCAATATTCTGCAATAACTTAAATGGGAAAAGAATTTGAAAAAGACTAGATACATGGGTATGTACACCTGAAACACTGCTGTACACCTGAAACCAGCATGGCATTGTTAACCAACCATCAGTTCAGCTCAGTCGCTCAGTCGTGTCCGACTCTTTGCGACCCCATGAATCACAGCACGCCAGGCCTCCCTGTCCATCACTAACTCTCGGAGTCTACCCAAACCCATGTCCACTGAGTCAGTGATGCCATCCAACCATCTCATCCTCTGTCGTCCCCTTCTCCTCCTAACCTCAATCTTTCCCAACAGCAGGATATTTTCAAATGAGTCAACTCTCCGCATCAGGTGGCCAAAATATTGGAGTTCCAGCTTCAGCATCTGTCCTTCCAATGAATATTCAGGACTGATTTCCTTTAGGATGGACTGGTTGGATCTCCTTGCAGTCCAAGGGACTCTCAAGAGTCTTCTCCAACACCACAGTTCAAAAGCAGCAATTCTTTGGTGTTTAGCTTTCTTCACAGTCCAACTCTCATATCCATACATGACTACTGGAAAAAACACAGCCTTGACTAGATGGACCTTTGTTGACAAAGCAATGTCTCTGCTTTTCAATATGCTGTCTAGGTTGGTCATAACTTACCTTCCAAGGAGTAAGCGTCTTTTAATTTCATGGCTGCACTCACCATCTGCAGTGATTTTGGACCCCCCAAAATAAAGTCTGACACTGTTTCCACTGTTTCCCCATCTATTTGCCATGAAGTGATGGGACCGGATGCCATGATCTTAGTTTTCTGAATGTTGAGCTTTAAGCCAACTTTTTCACTCTCCTCTTTCACTTTCATCAAGAGAGTCTCCTTAGTTCTTCTTCACTTTCTGCCATAAGGGTGGGGTCATCTGCATATCTGAGGTTATTGACTATACTTCAATATAAAATAAAAATTAAAAAAGAAAATCTCAATGAAAGAATATTGTGAGAAAGAAAATTTGAAAAGAGTTTGATCAAAAAAATTATATACTATATAGAATATACATGATACTAAAGTTTGCCACCAAAGATAGCATGCTATGAACATTTTCTGTGTTGTCTACTTTTCACTAATATATATTGGAGGTCTTTCTAGATCAATATATAAAGATTTTTCTACCTCCCTTTTTTAATTAGTTGCATATAGGGTATTGTTCTTTACAGCATCGAACTTTACTTTCAAAACCAGATGCATCCACAGATGAGCATGGTTTTCACTTTGATCCAGCCTCTTCATTCTTTCTAGAGTTATTTTCCCACTCTTTCTCAGTAGCATACTGGACATATTGGACTGTACCATACTGGACACATACCAACCTGGGGTAGGTGTCCAATGTCATGTATTTTTGCCTTTTCATACTCTTCATGGGATTCTCAAGGCAAGAATTCTGAAACGACTTGCCATTTCCTTCTCCAGTGGACCACATTTTGTCAGAACTCTCCATCATGACCAGACCATCTTAGGTGGCCCTGCAGGGCATGACTCATACCTTCATTGAGTTACACGAGGCTATAAATCCATGTGATCATTGTGGTTAGCTTTCTGTGATTGTAGCTTTCATTCTGGAGGCCATGGGATTATAGTTCTTGCTTCTTCTGTCTGCCCTCTGATGGATGAGAAAGAGGCTTGTGAAAGCTTCCTAATAGAGGGGACTGGCTCTGGGGAAAACCTGGGTCTTACTCTGGTGGGCAGGGCAATGCTCAAAAATCTTTAATCCAATTATCTGCTGATGACTGGGGCTATGCTCCATCCCTGTTAGTCATTTGGCCTGAGGTGAACCAGTCCTGGAGGTTACAAGCTCCATGGTCTATTGGAAACCTTCAAAAAGGGCTTATGCCAACATGCCCTTCCCTGGTAGCTCAGCTGGTAAAGAATCCACCTGCAATGCAGGAGAACCCCGTTCAATACCTGGGTCAGGAAAATCCTCTGGAGATGAAATAGGCTACCCACTCCAGTATTCTTGGCCTTCTCTGGAGGCTCAGACAGTAAAGAATCCAACTGCAATGCGGGAGACCTGTGTTTGATCCCTGATCTGCCTGCCCTAGAGGAGGACATGGAAACCCACTCCAGTGTTCTTGCCTGGAGAAGCCCAAGGACAGAGGAGCCTGGGGGGCTACAGTTCACAGGGCCACAAAGAGCCAGACACGACTGAGAGACTAAGCACGTGCCGACAGGCACCTCCCAGGACTGCTGGTGCCAGCAGCCCTGACCCTGCGGCAGGCCACTCCTGACCCACACCTCTGCAGAAGACGCTTAATATTCACAGGCAGTGGAGCAGTCTTCGGTGGGGTTTCCCCTGGGTTCTGGTGGACACAAGATTCTGTTCATGCCTTCCAAGAGTCTTGGTTTCTCTCAGTCCTGTGGAAGTCCTATAATCAAATCCCAATGTCATTCAAAGTCAGATTCCCTGGGGATTCCCTTTGCCAGATCCCAGGTTAGGAAGTCTGACGTGGGGCCTAAAACTGTCACAGCAGTGCAAGAACTTCTTTGGTATTCTTCAGTCTGTGGGTCACCCAGCCTGCAGGTATGGGATTTGATTATAACGTGATTATGCCCCTCCTACATTCTCCTTGCAGGTTCCCCTTTGTCCATGGACAGGCTTATTTAACTTTTATACGGAGTAGCAAGATGCTGGGCTGAAAGACTCACAGATGGAATCAAGATTGCCAGGAGAAATCAACCACCTCATATGTGAAGATAATACAGCTCTAATGGCAGAAAGCAAAGACGGACTAAAGAGCCTCTTGATAAGGGTAAAAGAGGAGAATGGAAAAGCTGGCTTTAAACCCAACATTAAAAATAACTAAGATCATGGCATCCAATCCCATCAATTCATGGCAAGTAGATGGGAGAAAAATGGAAACACTGACCGATTTTCTATTCTTGAGCTCCTAAATCACTGCAGACAGTGTGACTGCAGCCACAAAATTAAAAGACACTTGCTCCTTGAAATAAAAGCTATGACAAACCTGGACAGCATATTAAAAAGCAGAGACATCACTTTGTCAAAAAAGGTCCATATAGTTAAATCTATGGTTTTTCCAGTACTCATGTACGGATGTGAGAGTTGGACCATACAGAGGACTGAGCATCAAAGAATCGATACTTTTGAACTGTGGTGCTGGAGAAGACTCTTGAGAGTCCCTTGGACTGCAAGGAGATCAAACCAGTCAGTCCTAAAAGAAATCAACCCTGAATATTCATTGGAAGGACTGATGCTGAAGCTGAAGCTTCAATACTCTGGCCACCTGATGTGAAGAGCTGACTCACTGGAAAAGACCCTGATGCTGGGAAAGATTGAGGGCAGGAGGAGAAGGGGACAACAGAGGATGAGTTGGTTGGATGGCATCACTGAGTTGATGGACATGAATTTGAGCAATCTCTGGGAGATAGTGAAGGACAGGGAGGCCTGGCATACTGCAATCCATGGGGTTGCAAAGAGTCGGACATGACTCAGAGATTGAGCAACAAGACATCACTTTATATTAAACTGACTGATTTTTTTCAAGTTGTATCAACTTTACTCTCCTGAGAACCAATCAATTGTCATTTCTGTAATTCTAGATTTGTTCTTTTTTCCCTCCGGATTTGTGCATCTATGTCCCATGAGAGCCTGTAATTTTTCTTTCTTGTAATGTCCTTTACAGACTTAGAGATGAATGTATGATGACTTGGAAGCCATTACCACTTTTTCATGTCTGTGGAAAATTTTCGAAGTTTAGAAGTATTTCTTTCTTAATTTTATTTTAGAATTTTTCAGTGAAGCCATGAGCCTAGATCTTTTTTTCCCTCTGAAGATTTAAATAACAACTCGAATTATACAATAACAAAACCAAATCATTAAAAATCACTGGAGGAAAATGTAGGTGTTCTGAAACAAAATCCAATGTTCTTTTCATTTGACCATATATTATTCTGTTTGTATACTCAGAGGAAGGTTTAAATGAATCCTCTTGAGATAAAACACAATGATATATCGACATCACAGCAAGCGCCATGTCCATTTTGAGTCGAACGAGCTGGGTTTGAGGCCCAGTCTGCATCCTACCAATTGAACGTATTAGGAAAGATTGAACTGTTCTGAAATCTAAGTCCCTGACCTATAAAATTAGGCTCTCTCAGGTCTTTGTAACACTAAATTCAATGATTATCAATGGCAATGTGAAATACTATAGATAAAAAAATAAAACTTTTTGGCCAGTGGTTTCAATCCGCTTTGATTCTACTATATTCTCCTGTTTTCTTTTAAGAGAGTGCCTAACAAGAAGTGAAATTACAGGGAACTTCATCTCTTTTTTTTTTTTTTCCTCTTTCTCTAATATTCAGATGCAAGTGCTAATTAGTAAAGAAGTCAAAAGTCAGGTATCGGCAGAAAAAATAGAGAGCAGGTAATCAGTGCTAATAATGAGTTTCTGAACAATCAAGTGTGAACTGCATCTCCCTCGCTGCTCCTGATTACTGGGGCACAATTCCTTCCCAGATGAGCAGGGCCTACTTTTCACATGCCTTCTTTTACAAACACTTTGGGGGGCAGGAGGGGAGGTTGGCATGGGGCATGCAGGATCTTGGTTATGCACCCAGGGATTGCAGCCGTACTCCCTCCACCGGAAGCACAGAGTCCTGATCACTGAACACCAGGAAAGTCCATACAAACTCATAAGCTACTGGTTTTCTGGCCCATATGCCATAGAACATGCAACTGACCAGACTTCTGTTTCCAAACTAGTCTCATTCGGGGTTGCTCCAAATGGTGAGGTTAAAAACTTCAGTTCATCCCCAACCAATCATCTTCATCCCCACCCTCCTCCAGGGGCAAGAAAGTGAAAAGTGAAAGTCGCTCAGGTCGTGTCTCCTACTCTTTGTGACCCCATGGACTATAGAGTCCATGGAATTCTCCAGGCCCGAATACTGGAGTGGCCTCAGATCCTATCCCTCGCAGAGCTCTGCACTCTGTCTTCCTCTCAAAGCTTGAGAAATGATCTCCTGACCACAAAATGAAAGGTAAACAGCTTGAGACACTGGCTTCTTTCTGTAAAGAGATTTCTAATTTCTTGGCAGAAATACAAGGGCTCCTGTACTGACAGAAGGAGGAGAGAGGATACCCATGCCCCCCCCCACCTGCCGCACTGAGGATCTGGGGGAGCAGCAGGGAGGAAGCTGTGGAGCAAAGGCTGACCTCAGGAAAGGTCTGCTCCGTGCACACGTGCGCAGTCACTTCAGTCATGTCTAGCTCTGTGACCCTGTGGATTGTAGCCCACCAGGCTCCCCTGTCCATTGGATTCCCCAGCCAAGAATACTGAAGTGGGTCGTCATGCCCTCCTCCAGGGGAATCTTCCCAACTGAGCGATCAAACCCATGTCTCTTATTTCTTCTGCTAGCAGGCAAGTTCTTTACCACTAGCACCACCTGGGAAGCCCCATTGTGGTTTAGTTGCTAAGTCGGGTCGGACTCTTTGCAACCCATGGATGGTAGCCTGCCAAGTTCCTCTGTCCATGGGATCTCCCAGGCAAGAAAACTAGAGTGGATTGTCATCTCCTCCAGGGCATTGTCCCGACCCAGGGACTGAACCTGTGTTTCCTGTGTCTCCTGCATTGGGAGGCAGGTTCTTTACCACTGAGCCACCAGGGAAGCCTATAATTAACAGTAATTAACCTTTAATTAACCTCTCCATGCCCAGTTGTTTCACAACATATTTCACTAATTCTTGCAGAATCCATTCATTCAACAAGTATTTATTAAGCCCTTATGATGCACCAGGCATTATAATACAAATTGGAACTATAACAAGGCAGGAGTCAAAGCTCAGTCATCAGGAGCTTACTTTCTAGTAGGGAAGGCAAACACAACATCCTCTAAGTAATATGAAGAAAATTAAGGCAAATGGAGGCAACAGAGAATTTAGAGGAGCGGTGGAGGTCATTCATATGTAGAGGGCTTATTGTATTAACTTGAACAATACAGTCCTGGACCCTCTTTCAAGTCTCTAACTGATACTGTTCACCATACTCAGTGGTAAAAGTAAACACATTCCAATGTAATATAGTTGAGACATTAATAAAATGAATAAAAGAATAAGCCCCCCACACACACACACACAAAACATTGTTTCATTGCCTTCTTTCTCATGAAACAAATCCAATCTTGAACTATTACAAACCCATATTTCTTTGCAAAGGGCAATCTCACTTTCTTATTTTGACTATATCTAGTCTTGCCTATCGCTGACTATAAGAAAGCGGGTCTGGATAATGTATAAATGAAAAGAAAATCAGGAAATCTATTCCTGGGCAATTTTCAGATAACCAAGAGGAAGTGGTGTAATGGAGGCTGAGATAACAATTTTAGACTCTGCATAAATAAGAGCAAATATCTGCATTTCCTCATATGTGTCAAATGGTACAGATTTTTTTCTACGGATTTTGTTATACTATAATATGCTGGAAATAAAAATGATACATCTGTGCTCTAATGATGCATAATATATACAGTATCATAATACAGTATTTAGATTGGGTTTAAGAAATTTACTACCCACAGAAGCAACAGTCACTTGGGAGAAGTGAGTAATCGCATCAGGAAAATTGCAGACAGATGCTACTGCACCTCCAAACCCCCACCAACCCATCAGCTGATCTCAGTTAGGGATGCTCACATTTCTGCCTGGTATGTACTGGCTCACTGGTACCCCAGGACACTGGCTCCTTTGCCTCTGGCCTCCTTAATAGAATTGATTCTGTCCAGAGGAAAGCTTTATAATTCCTTCAAGCACCAGAAGGTCCCAGGAGGGCTGTGTCACCTACAGACTACTGATGGTGAGGTCAAATCCCTACCAGCTGTTTCTGAAAGGATGGTTTTAAAGATACAGCCGAAATTCCAGCAATCTTCAGCCAGAGCTCTCAGCCTAGGCCCAACAGTGACACAGCTGAGCATCCCTATAACCTCGAGAAGCCTAAATAAACGAACTGAGTTGGAAGGAGTCCTTTTCCAGCTCAGTAAAGATACATCCAACACAGCTCACCTTGTTACACTAGATTACATCTCATCAGGTTGAGGCATATTATAAAGCACTGAAAGATACAGATACAAATCTTGAAGAAAGAGATTAAAGAGCTATTGCCTTGCTCAGAAAACATTGAAATATCCTAGTGAATAATTCTGCTCCCAGATCACATACAATGGGTCTCTCACTTTGCTCTTACCCATATTATTTGTCTGATCGTATTTGAAAGAGAAAAGAATTCAAAGTCCCTGAGGGTGCAGGTGCTCTGTTCCGAAGACAGTTTTTTCCGTAAGCAAAGCATCTGCCCGTGTTACCATGGACTGTTAGGAAATCTTATTGTGAGATACTATTAGGCGTCTGTGAAGAGGGGAAGGGAAGTGAAAAAAGGAGTATTCCCTGCCATATCAATAAACAAGGATGTCACAGTCATCAGCTATTCTAATCCTCCAGGGTGCTCAGGAAGAATACCTGCAAGATCTAGCACCCAAAGGGCCACAGCCACTCCCTACAGTGAGCCCTGAGGAACTCAGGATGTGAAAATACAGGATACTGGCCCAGATAGCGGAGATATATATTAAAGGAATGGTTTCAGTGAGCTCAGACTCTCGCCTTTTCCCTCACATAGAAAAATGCCTGTTGTTTTGTTATTTAGTCTCTAAGTGGTATCCAACTTTTGTGACCCCATGAACTGTAGCCCACCAGGCTTCTCTGTCCATGGAATTTTCCAGGCAAGAATACTGGAGCAGTTTGCCATTTCCTTCTCCATGGGATCTTCCCGACCCAGGGATCGAACTCCCTTCTCTTGTATCACCTGCATTGGCAGGAAGATTCTTTACTGCTGAGTCACCAGGAAAGAAATTCCTTAATTTGAGATATCTGGTTTCTTTTCATAAACAATAACCTCTTGATGTTCAAGCTAACTGTCCTTTTTTGTAAAACTTCTGTATAACCTGGCTCCTCCCCTCGCCTCCTCTGAGCAGTTCCCTCAGGGTTACTTGAAATGTGACCTCCTGGGTTTAAGTCCTAAAAATTTGCACTGAACAAAGCATAGCTCTCAACTTTGGGGTTGTGGCTATGTTTTCAAGTCGACAGAAGTGATAACAGTAGGGGGGAAATGCAATCTCCTGTGCAAGGGACATTTTTAAATAGGCAAATAGGATGATTCTCTCTTTTTTAAAATAATTTATTTCTGGCTGTGCTGGGTCTTCACTCTGCCTAGGCTTCTCCTCTAGTTTTGGCGAGTGGCTGCTCCTCTCTTGTTGCAGAGTGCAGGCTTGACTGCAAGCGGATTTCAGTAGTGGCAGCATATGGGCTCAGGAGGTGAGACTGAGGGCCTCTAGAGCACAGGCTCTGCACTTGTGGCGCACGGGCTTAGTTACTCCACTACATGTGGGATCTTCCTGGATCAGGGATCAAACCTGTATCTCCTGCATTGGCGGGCAGATTCTTTACCACTGAGCCACCAGGGAAATGCAGATGATTCTCCTTTTAAATTATAAATTGCCAACTGAAAGCCTGCTCTCTTCCCTGCATTATCCTTCACGAATTTTCAACCTCTCTCTTGCCAAAGCCTTTTTAGTTTCTGCTATTGAAGAACAGAAAAACCACCAAGTGAAAACCACATGATGAATAAATTATGGGCCTGAGTCACAAGGACCAAGAAGGTAGGAGAAAATTTAAGTCTTAAGCCCAAAACATATGTCACCATCCGACACTGGAGCAGAGTGCTTTAAAACTCAAATCGTGCCAGGAAATTTCAATAGCTGCGTTGCTTGCCTTGAGATGCGGGCCTTTTTACTCCTGCAAGGGTTGGCATGGTACAGGTTGTTTCAAGAACCTGGAGGTGTTTAAGGAGCAGGGAGAAGTCAGGACTAGAGAAAGTAACTTTCCTGCTTAGTTACTCCCCAAGCAGAACCCAGAGCTATTCCGGCCACGCTTGGGTTGAAATAGAGATATTATGTTTTAAAATTAAGGCTGAGCTGCTGATTTACAGGAAGAGATGAAAGGAGGGAGTGAGAGAAGATACAAGAGAAAAAGAAGGAGAAAGAGGATTATTACTGATGCTGTTCCAATAAAAACAACTACAGCAGTGACCTGCTAGCTCTTCCCTTGCATACCCTGACAAGGGTATTTCAGTTTCCCGGTTGCTTGGCAACATGCCTTTCATGTTTAAGCCATTTAAATGTATTCACCTTCTGAATTAGGTATATTCACAGATGACTGGGCAACAAGAAAGAGCTCCTGGCAGGCCAAGGGCTCCTAGGATGTGTGGAATCAACAGAGTGTGTGTGTGGAGGGGAGGGGGAGTGGGTCTGGCCAGGGAGCCTCGCAGAGAATGTTAGTGACACATTTAGGCCTGAACTGAGAAAGTGAGATCAGCATGTAAAGTCTTCCACTGCTCCCAAACCGGGCTTCTATCAGGATCAAAGACTTATTTCTGGCCCCTCTTCCTGATGTTTTCTTCTGCCTTTCCTGACATTTCCTAACACCCTCCTGCTGGTTTCTGTGGCCTGGGCTGACTGAGACAGCTGTCCAGAGACAAGCCCCATGGCCTCGGGCCTTCAAGCGCAGGGCCCGGCGTGGCCTGTGCTGGTGAAAGTGTAGAGCATCATTGTGCCTCCACGCAACTTACCAGAAGCAGGGAGGTCTCACGTCTCACCAGACCCCTCACAACAGAAAGCGACCCCACATACAGAGTTACTGAGTCCTGTCATTTCTGCCTCCAAAATACCTTTCTGAGTATTTCACATCCCCCCATCCCTGTTCATACAAAATATTCATCTCCCCCATTCCACTGCCCTTAGGATAAAACTAAGACTTTCTTTTCATTGAAGTCTAATTGCTTTCGAAGGTTGCGTTAGTTTCTGTTGTATAACAAAGTGAATCAGCCATATGTATACATGCATTTCCTTTCTCTTGAGCTTCCCTCCCACCCCCTCCCTCCCACCCCTCTAGGCCCCCACAGAGCACAGAGCTGAGCCCCCTGTGCTATACAGCAGGTTCCCACTGTGCTGAGTGCTGAGTCACTTCGGTCATGTCCAACTCTTTGCGACCCCATGGACAGCCGTCCACCAGGCTCTTCCGCCCATGGGATTCTCCAGGCAAGAATCCTGGAGTGGGTCGTCGTGCCCTTCTCCAGGGGATCTTCTCCACCGCATCTCAAGTCTTCTGCATTGTCGGGTGGGTTCTTTACCACTAGCGCCACCTGGGAAGCCTGGGCTATGCAGCCGGTTCTCACTGTGTATTTTACAGCTGGTAGTGTCAGTATCCTCATCTCCCAATTCGTCCCACCCTCCGCTTCCCTCCCTGTGTCTACATACCCGTTCTCTACTTCTGTGTCTCTGTTCCTGCCCTGCAAATAGGTTCATCTGTACCATTTTTCTAGGTTCCGTGTATATGCATTAATATACAATATTTGTTTTTCTCTTTCTTACTTCACTCTGTATAACAGTCTGTGTCTCTAGGTCCATCCATGTCTCTACAAGTGACCCAAAGAGCAAGCATTTACTGTACAGAACAGAGAACTACATTCACTATCTTGTAATAAGCTGTAATAGAAAATAATCAGAGAGAAAGCAAATATGGATACGCACACACACACACACATACATGTATACATGCATACATATGGGGTTTCCCAGGTGGTGCTAGAGGTAAAGAATCTGCTGCCAATGCAGGACACACAGACACAGCTTCCATCCCTGGGTCTGGAAAGTATATATATATATCTTGAGAGTCCCTTGGACTGAAAGGAGATCCACCCAATCCTAAAGGAAATCAACCCTGAATGTTTATCGGAAGGACTGATGCTGAAGCTAAAGCTACAATACTTTGGCCACCTGATGCAAAAAGCCAACTCTTTAGAAAAGACCCTGATGCTAGGAAAGACTGAGGGTAGAAAGAAAAGGGGGTGACAGAGGATGAGATGGTTGGATGGCATCACAGACTCATTGAACATGAGTTTGAACAGACTCTAGCAGATAGTAATGGACAGGGAAGCCTGCGTGCTGTAGTCCATGGGATCACAAAGAGTTGGACATGACCGAGTAACTGAATTGACAACAACCTGTGGAGATATATATATATATATATAGCCAAATCCCTTTGCTATATAACTGAAATTTGCACAACATTGTAAATCAATTATACTTCAGTAAAAATAAACAAATAATAAACAGCCAAACTAAAACTTTAAGGCTTCTTTCTGGGGCACAGGCCCTCCACGATGGGCCGCCCCCTCTCTTGGGAAGGCCACAGCTGTGCTGACACTCCCCGCGTACCCCCACAGGACAGTGTGCAGCCCGCTGGCTCCACAGGCTCGGTTCTGCTCCCCAGCATCGGCTCTTCTTCTGACGGCACACCCTCTCTGCTTGACCGGCTCCAATGGACTTCAAGCTCAGCTCGAGTTTCACTCGTTTCAGGGTAACCTCCCTGTTTACTTCCTTCTGAGTTTGAATTAAATACCCCAGAGCCTGTGCTCCTTGACCATCTGGCTCACAATTCTACTGTGGCATCAGCACCTTGAGTCCACCCCGCCTCACACGTCTTGCTTTTCTTCCCTGTCTTGAGCTGGAACACGCTTCAGGGCACAAAAGACATCCAGAGTCCTTCACTCCTCAGGCCCCAAGACACAGTGCCTGGAGCCAACGGGCTTGGTAAAACTCAGGAAAGTGTTTGAGACCTGAAATGTATATGTTGGCTCTAAAATATGAAGTATTATTTGATGGCAATAGGTGTTTAATTGCCTCAAAATTAGAATATTATGTCAACTTCATTAATGAGTGAATTTAGTACTCATAAAAACTTTATTATCTTTGAAAGTCAGCGGTAGGTAAGATTTCCTCACTTCACAGAAATTCTTGAGTGCAGACAATGTTGGCTAAGGAATCACAGCCAACCGTAAAGTGAGTATCAGCCATAGCCCAATAATTGTAAAACAAACATGAAATTATTTCAAATTCAGTTTAAAAAGAGAAATGTGGGATATGAGGGCATTTTATTATGTTTAATATGATATATGATGATGGGGGCTCAAATTCTTAAAATGCTTTGAGCCTAAGATCTCAAGATGTCCCTAAGGATATCTATTTCATTCAATTTTGTTTCCAAAGAAACTAGGAATCAGCATAGTAACTGGGGCATGCACGTGCAAACACACACACACAAATACTACACAGATAAACACGCACACAAACATACATTAAAAAATAATGCCAGCTAGAATGAGGAAGGGAAGGGATAGGTAGGGAGTTTGAGATGGACGTGTACACATTTTTATATTTAAAATGGATAGCCAACAAAGGCCTAGTGTACAGCAGAGGGAACTCTGCTCAGTGTCATATGGCAGCCTGGATGGGAGGGGAGTTTCGGGGAGGTGGATTCATATGTATGTACGGCTGAGTCCCTTTGCTGTCCACCTGAAATTATCACAACATTGTTGATCAGCTATAGGCCAATACAAAATAAAAAGTTTTTTTAAAAATATGAATTAGAAGAACAAAGCCTAGTGAGAGGAATATCAGTGTCTGAAAACCACACGTGCGCATACTTGCTTGCTCAGCCATGTCCAGCTCTTTGTGACCCCATGGACAGTAGCCTGCCAGGCTCCTCTGTCCACGGAATTTTCCAGGCAAGAGTACTGGAGTGGGTAGCCATGTTCTACTCCAGGGGATCTTCCCGTCCCAGGTATCAGAGCTGTGTCTCCTGAGTCTCCTGCATTGGCAGATGGATTCTTTACCACTGAGACACCTGAAAATCGCATAAGCACTAATAGCAAGACTTCTTAAAGTTCTACGGGGCATCCTTTGAGACACAGCTTTAAAGTAGAATTAGATGAGGATGAGTAGCCTTAAATGGGCACAGAAAATTGGGACTTATAAATAGATTTCTAAACCATGCATGTGCATGGATGAACTTGTAAATTAAGAGGAAATTAATGAAATACTTCTTTTCCTCTTTCAGCCTTTAGAGACAGAAAGAACAACGGACACTAACAGAAACAGAATGACCTAGACAAACGGATAGGAGGGAGGGAGGTGACTCTGTGCTCATAGTGTAAAGATTCTATCATGTGAGAATTTCTGGCCATCAGTTATTCCTGAGCAGTGTATAGATTTGAAGTTCCCCAGAAAGCCATTTAATACAGGCCAAATGACATCTCACTAGTGCTTTGCTTTCAAACAATCCCTTAGGCCAAGCCAAGGAATTGTGTCAGAGGTGGGCCCTGCCGATTGCATGTAAATGGATATTTTAAAAATCAAGTCATCATTTAAATTTACTTGGAGAGCTCTCAATTTTGAAACCCCCTGCTATGAATCTTTCTGAAAAGTTAGAATTCCTGCAGTTACTTTTTGAAGTGAGACACGGCTACACAGGTAAGATTGGGTTGCTGCAAGGCACTTGCAGACAGCCCTGAGGCTGCAAGGACGAGGGCGCATCAACAGTGTTCCCATATGTCCTGAGCCAGCCAGCTCTCTGGTCTCAGACCTCGGTTAGCATCTCAGCCCTGCATGCACACTGTGGTCAGTCACTTAAGTTCTCTGAGGCTTATTTGCAAAACTGGGGGTGAAATAGTACTGCGTGATGGATGTGTTAACTAACCTCACCATGGGAATCATTTTGCAAAATGGTTCAAAGCATAACATTGCACACCTTAAACTCACACAATGTTATATGTCAATTATATCTCAGTAAAGCCAGAAAAAAAATAGTATTTCATAAAATTGTTGTCCAAATTAAATAGGATAAACAAGTAAAGCCTGTTTGCAAAGAAAAAAGCACACCTTAAACTGTTCAATAAATGTAACTAATTAAATTGCATAATTCTTAATTAAGGAGGATTATAGTACTATTATTATTATTATTTGGGCTTCCCAGGTGGTGCTAGTGGTAAAGAACCTACCTGCCAATGCAGGAGATACAGGAGATGAGGGCTCCATCCCTGGGTCGGGAAGATCCCCTAGAGGAAGGAATGGCAACCCACTCCAGTATTCTTGCCTGGAGAATCCCATGGACAGAGGAGCCTGGCAGGCAACAATCCATGGGGTCACAAAGAGTCAGACATAACTGAAGCTATATAGCATGCACACACACACACATATTATTATTCATGCTGCTGCTGCTAAGTCACTTCAGTCGTGTCCGACTCTGTGCGACCCCCTAGACGGCAGCCCACCAGGCTCCCCCGTCCCTGGGATCCTCCAGGCAAGAACACTGGAGTGGGTTGCCATTTCCTTCTCCAATGCAAGAACGTGAAAAGTGAAAGCGAACTCGCTCAGTCGTGTCCGACTCTTAGCAATCCCATGGACTGCAGCCCACCAGGCTCCTCCGTCCATGGGATTTTCCAGGCAAGAGTACAGTAAATTAAATGAATGAATTAATTATTGAAAAGGCTGCATCAAGTTTGAATGAGAACCATTCAGATTCAACTTCAAAAACTTTCTCTAAAACACCATATAAAAACATAGGAATAGAGAAGAGTGAGTTTTGTATTAATTCATATGATATTATTATATTATATTCTGCTCCATGCAGGTGGGGTGGTGTCCATAATAGTCAGCTAACCAAATGGACTGGGATCTGAGATAGGTGACCAACCATCCTAATTTGCCCAGGATGGTCCCTTTTTTTTCAGCACTGAAAATCCCAGAATCCTTCAGTCTTGGGCAAACCAGGACAACTGGCCACCCTAAATGTTAATCTTGCTATTTCACCTCTAACTTGACCTTGAGTAAGTTATTTACAGCCAGTTTCAATTTTTTTCAGTGGCCAAATAGGGAGAATAATAATAATCCCACCTCATTATGTTCTTGTGAAAATAAGAGGAGGTGACTTGAATGGCTTAACGTGATCCAGATCCCTAGGAAGTCCTTGAGAAATGATAACTCTTTGTAAGGCCCTTTGAAATCAGAGTGTCTCTCAACACAGCCCAGAAGAGGTCAAAGCTGCTCACAGCTAATGAGAAACCCAGCACTGGGTCACCAGGTTGCCTTTCCCTCCATTCTGGAGAAGCAAAGGTACCCTAGGAGACCACATCTTGGAGATGCCCCCCAAAAGAACAAGGCAAGAGAAGGAGGCTGATGGGAAAAGATGAGGATTTCCACTGACACAGAAATATCTTCCATGGTAATCAGCACTGACGGGAAAAGGAAATAAGGGGAATTTATGTGACAGTTTAATAGGGTTTTGTGAAATACGATATTATTTTAAAGTTTGCCTGAGTGAGGCAGACAGCACATTAAGGTGACTCCAGCTCTAAAAATATGACAATACTGTATTTTAAAGTCTGAAATCTGCCCCACTGTTTCTTTGCGGTATTAGGAAGAGCATTATGTATTTATATTATGTATTTATATTATCCACACATAGGTACACATTGCCGTGTGAGTCCCATTTACATGCAAAGTCTGTCTGTAGGCAAAGTGAAGCGTGAGCCTCGGTATATAAAGTCTGGATATTACATGAGAACTTTAAATTCTTATCCACAAATAACTATCTTATTTTTTTTTTTCCTACCATTACTATTTTTTTCATGGTCTCTTTTCTACCATACAAAGGAAGAGAGGGGTTTTGAGTGTGAGTTTCTCTCCCAGGTAATTTTACAAAGCACCCGCCAACAGCCTGGTGGGGTGACAAGTTCCTTCTTGAAGGAGTGTTCATACTGAGCACCTGCCTGGTCATAACAACACTGAGCAACACCCCTTCCATTGATGCGTGCGTGCATGCTCGTCTCTAAGTTCTGCCCAACTCTTTGTGGCGCATGCGCTACAGCCCACCAGGCTCCTCTGTCCATGGGATTCTCCAGGCAAGAACACTGGAGTGGGTTGCCATTCCCTTCTCCAGAGGCTCTTCCCGACCCAGGGATCAAATCCACCTCTCCTGCATCTCCTGCACTGGGAGGCAGAGTCTTTACCGTTGAGCTACCTGGAAAGCCCTCTTCCACTGAGGCAGTCGCCTTTTATTTTTAATTATTTTCATTTTAAGATATTGCACGTTAAAAATACAGAAAAAGAAAAAGCATTCATCTGACAGGGTAACTATGAGGATGGGGGGCTCAGAGGTGGACCCCAAATCACCGAGTGCTGAAATCTCTGGCGAGTGAGGGAAGAGCTCCTTGGAAACAGCAAGCGTGGCAGCCCCCACAGTGGATGAGAGACCGTACTAACCCACAGCACAGGGTGATTTAGAGATGGCTCATCTGTGAGATTAACATGCCAGGAACCAGTTACTCTGAAATGCCACTTGTATAAAATGAGCTTGTAAATTGTAATATAAAATAATGTAATGAGAGAAACCTTTGGGACCCGATAAGAAATAATGAAAATGGAGACGTGGAAATTCAGGACTTGTCAGCACTGACCACAAGAAATTTCCCTCGCATTTTAGGAGTCTGGTACAGTTATTTAGGCCAGTCAACCAGGCTGTGAGAACCTCCGTATCTTTAAAGCCAGCTCTCCTTGCTCCAAGTCTCTGCTGACCAAGCCCCCTTCTTGGGTATATTTTGGTGTCCTGAGTGGATAACTTATCAGCTCTGGGAGCCCCCCAGGGGAGTGACCTCATCCCGTTCTATGTAAAAGTATGCACAAACACATGAGTGTGTGTATTTAATTATAAATTAATAAACTTGATACTGATTTCTTAAATCCATTTCTTGGGACTTTGGTCCATATAATCCAATCCACCTGGAAGAATGGATAGAGTTGAGTTTCCCAGACTGGAAAACAAAGAAAGGCTAGGGCTGAACTCATGGTAGGTCTGGCCCCGTTGCTGCTGCTGCTGCTGCTAAGTCATTTCAGTCGTGTCCGACTCTGTGCGTTAGGCTCAACCAGAAAAACCAAGCCAGAACAACCCTCGTAACATGATAATTGTGATTCCTTCTCTGAGTATTAGGCCCGCGCTGCCTGACTTTCCCACGCTGAGAGGACTGCAAGCTTCTACGGTCTAGCTCTTGCATCCTCTATAACCTACGCCTCTCCTTCTGTCACCACCCGCAGGATGAGCTCAGCCTTCCCCAGTGGCTCAGCGGCAAAGAATCCACCTGCCGCACAGGAGACACAGGAGCTGCAGGCTTGATCCGTGGGTCGGGAAGATGCCCTGGGGGAGGAAATGGCGACCCACTCCAGTATTCTTGCCTGGAAAATCCCATGGACAGAGGAGCCTGGTGGGCTAGTCTATGGGGTTGCAAAGAGCCAAACATGACTGAGCATGTGGGCACACGCACACACACACACACACACACACACACACACACACAGAGGATGAGTTCATCAAAGGGCAAAGGAGACTTCGCTGGTCCAGTGGTAAAGACTCCATGCATCCAGTTCAGGGTACACAAGTTTGATTCCTGGTCAGGGAACTAAGATCCCCCAAACTATGTTGTGCAGCATTAAAAAAAAGAAAAAGAGGGAGGGTGACACCTCAAGACTTGGTAACTATGAAATGAAAAATTAACTGTTCATGAAGAGACTGCAGTCTTTCTCCTTGACTACATGGAGGTCTTCCCTAGGCTCCAGGAACGTACTTCCTAATAAGAGTGACTTTGTTTGCCTCGGGATTTTGCCCTTTGGACAGTCTAACAGTGAGATTTATGACAAGGAAAAAGCTGCGGGCCAGAGAGTACCACTTCTGACTTTCAGAGGATCTGAGATAACAGGTCAGCCACATGTACAGTAAGTGATCAAACCCCAGTAAAAGCTCAGGACACCAAGGTCTCGGGTGGGCTTCCCAGGTGTGCAGTACTTCCTGCGTATTGTCACACATCTTGGCAGGGAGTATGTACTGTTGCCCAGACTCCACTGACTCCACGGGGCTAAGACTAGCCAACTGTCTGCATATGGACCCCTCCTGGGTGGGTCCTTTCCCTGTAATAAACTATCAGAGTAAGTATAATAGCTTTGAGTGAGTTCTTTGATTCCTCCAATAAATTATCAAAATGGAGGTAGCTTTGGGAAACCCCTAAACTTGCAGTTGGTATCAGATGGGAGAGCAGCCTGCCGAGGCTGTTTCCCCAGACTTGGAAGTTGTATCTGAGTGATGGCATTCACCAAACACTGACCCCCTTCTCATCCTGCTTATAACCCTCCCAGATTCTGATCATCCTTCTTCTCCTTTGTCCCACCAAGTTCAAAACACATACTGTATCCTCAGCTAAAACCGTGGCACCTCTATAGCATAATTCTATTCTCTATCTGCTCATGGAGCCATTGGTCACCGTAGATGAAAACCTGCTCAAATCCAACCCTAACGAAGGACCCACCAGCCTGTCTCAGGCAGTGTGGCCACCTGGTGTGATCAGACTCAGAATATGTCCAGCTTTCTCTCAATAGAGAAGACTCTGCCCTTCTATTTCCAGCATGCACTTGACCTTACCACTGATCAGGGCTCAAACAAGCACCCTTCCTTGTTGACTTTGGTGTTGTTCCATTTCCCCTTCACCCATGAGCCCTAAACTTAAGTCTTATACCCTTTTCTGTCACATAGTAAGCTATGAAATAGGGGGTGGGGGCAGGTAACACAGAGAAAGAGCCAGAATGCTGAGTATACTGTCCTAGGACCAGCCTAGGGCTGCACATGGGACTGTATTTCTTCACTGAATACTGACAAATACATACCACTTCCTGCACACACTACCCACATTCCCTGGATCATGGCCTGGAACAGGAGGGTTCAGGGAACTCAACATGATTCTATAAACTGTCATCAAAAGTTCCATACCTTTCAAGGCAAACTGCTTCCCAACTTCAGTCTCACCAGGAATCAGACAGGCCTCCTTAGATCTGGCCAAAGACAAGGGCAAGCATTGCATCCCAAGTGGCTGAGTAGCAAGAGGGTGTGGCTGATTCCCCAAAGGGAAACGAAGAATAAGTGGCTTTAGAACCAGAAAATAACAGTAGATTAAGGAGCATTTGGGCTTCCCAAGTGGCTCAGATGGTAAAGAATCTACCTGTAATGGAGACCTGGGTCCAATCTCCGGGTAGGGAAGATCCCCTGGAGGAGGGATGGGCAACCCACTCCAGTATTCTAGCCTGGAGAATCCCATGGACAGAGGAGCCTGGGGGGCTACAGTCCATGTGATCGCAAGAGTCAAATACGACTGAGCAACTACCACTTTCACTTTCAAGGAGCATTTAACGTGGGTCCACGATTGACTATGCACTTCGTTTCTTTTAACACACTTTGCCCTCAGAAAGCATCTCAGAATAGAGGTGCTATTGTCTTCACCATCCTACAGATCATGAGAGATAAGTGACTGGCCCAAGGTCACTCAGAAAATGAGTAAGAGATGCTGGATTTTGACTCAGGCAGACTGGCTCCTGAGTCCACATTCTTAATTAAGCTCTGCAACATATTGGGTTTGGATTCCCAAAGCCACCTGCCAATGCAAGAGACACAAGAGATTCAGGTTCAATCCTTGGGTCAGGAAGATCCCCTGGAGGAGGAAATGACAATGTGCTCCAGTATTCTTGCCTGGAAAATTCCACAGACGGAAGAGTCTGGTGGGCTACAGTCCACGGAGTCTCAAAGAATCGGACAAAACCGAGGCACTGAGCACACACACTGGGTTGGCCAAAAAATGCATTTGAGTTTTTCCATAACATGTTACAGAAAAACCTGGATGAACTTATTGGCCAACTGAATGTTAGAAGCAAGTCAGTTCCAAAGAAAGTCTCGTGAGAGGAATACCCATGATGGAGGGCACTCTGACAAAGGAACAAGAAAGAAATTAAAAGAGAGTCAAGGAAACTGAGGGGTTCTTTGTTGACAAGACAGATGTGCGCAGCCACTGATTGTGAGTGGTGACCCCAGCTTACAGGTTTAGGACCTGACTCACTCCATTCCACAGTCAGATTGTTCTGTAACTCCAATCATTACCGGCATTGCCCGAGGGACTAGGATGGAAAAGTGGATAAATCAGAACAATCCGTCACCAACAGTGTATAAACAAGACACATCACATGCCCGGAGTAGGGGCTGCCTGGATCACACACAGTCTCCGTCATATGTTCTTGCTATTACTTTTAGGATATTTAGATAAATGCAAGCATTACAGTCAAATATGCAGACCTCTAGGGTATTCATAAAAATGAATCCATGAAACACAAAATTACACTTATCTTCACAGGCTTTGTCATAAATCAACAAAGTTTCCTCGCCAAGAAGCAAACCTTGCTTCAGCCTGAATTCCTATTGATACAGTAAGTGTTTACATGCTTAATTGGAGATGCCTGTGGGTTAGAATTGAGAAATGCTGGAGTTTGCTTTTCTGGCTTTGCTTCAAACAACTGTTGGGATCTTCACCAAGACAAGTAACCATTCTGGACCATAGGCTCTGTTCTAATTGGAAATCAAATCGAGCTTGAATAGGAGACCCTTCTCCTACTCCCTTGAAAGCCTCCGAAGTGGAGTCAAGTTCCATTCTAATGACCTGTGCCAGGAGGCCTTGCCTCAGGCAGGAAGGAGGTTAAGTTCATTACTCGGAGCTTCTCTGCTCGGAGAAGCCCTGTACTGAGCGCTTTGCACACATAATTTCACTTAATTCTCACCATAACAAAGCAAAGAGTTTTATTGGCTCCACTTAAAGTAAAATAAATGGTCGACAGATGTTAATTATGCTCATGGACAGACTTCTCGTAAATAGAACAACAAAAACTTCACTCTGGGCTTCCCTGGTAGTCCAGTGGTTAAGAATCTGCCTTGAAAAGGCGGGGAGACGGGTCTGATCCCTGGTGTGGCAAGATCCCACATGCTGTGGAGCAGCTAAGCGTGCGTGTCACGACTGCCAAGCCGGTGCTCTGGAGCTGGGAGCCACAGCCACTGAGCCACGTGCCACAACTACTGGAGCCCGTGCACCCTACAGCTTGTGCCCCACAATAAGAGAAGACACCACAAGGAAAAGCCCACACACCGCAACCAGAGAAAGCCCCAGTGCAGCAGCAAAGACCCAGCACAGCCAAAAACTAAACACAAATACAGAAAAAAGCCAGACCTGAATGTGCGGCCTAGCAGCCTCTGGTCTTTCCATGACGTGCTGTGTCTCACCTAGGGCTTCTCAGATACTAACATGTTTGACCAAAGGCTCCTGACCCTGTGATGCTCAGAGTCCCCACCTAGGTCTTGAATTTTTGCGCCTGGCCTTCTGGCCTAAAATCCCATTCTGCTTCCTGTAATCTTCGGGTTACTGTCAACCTGCCTGCATTCACTCCCTTCTTCTCAGCACTGCTAAGTGTCTTATATTTAATCTCTGACTTACAGAACTTCCCAACACCACCATTCATAAAGCCAAACCACTGGTCTTGGCCTTCAAGGGCAAGTCCAGAGTCATCTCCACCCCAATCCTGGACTGTTTTGGCCGCATCGCTGCTTGTGCCCCAGCTTATCAAGGCTACTTTCTCTGTCCATGGAAACAGGGTTTCCAAATGCTGGAAGGGTCTCACAGCCTTTCTGGGGAAAGTAAGTCTTCATGTTATAAGAGACACATAGACCCAAAGCAAATTACACGTGGAAATTCAGCCTAGAGAATTTTAAGCAGAATTATTACCAAACGTTCCAGGCTGTATGGATTAAACCACAATGAATTAATTAGAGGAGGGTTGATGGGGTCTATTTATGCCTTTGGGCTTCCCTGGTGGCTCAGTGGTAAAGAATCTCCTGCCAGTGCAGGAGACGCAAGTTTGATCTCTGGGTCGGGAAGATCCCCTGGGAAAGGAAATGGCAACCCACTCCAGTATTCTTGCCTGGGAAATCCCATGGACAGAGGAGCCTGACGGGCTATAGTCCACAGGGTCACAAAAGTCAGACATAACTTAGCAACTAAATAACAACATATATATATATGCGTGCATGCCCAGTCGTTTTGAATTATACATACGAATGTACACACACACACACACACACACACACACACACATGCATATATATAAATATGTAGTGTATGAAGTCCATACAGAGAATGGACTACTGTGAGCCAGATCTTGAGGGTGGGGGAAAAATCACTCCAGATTGAGTGGACCCCAGGTGGAAGTCTTGCAGACAGCTCACTCCAATCAAGCATCCTGTTTTTTACCACTTTCGGAAAACTGACTTTGCTAAGGTTCCCAGTGACACTCACTGCTTTTACTCCAGTGGAATCCTTTAAGGCCTCATTGTTTTCTGCCTGCCAGCAGCATCTAGCACAATTCACGTCTCCTTAAAACATGCTCCTTCCCGACTTGCAGCCAGGCTCATGTTTTTGAGCCCCCTTATCCCTGCTGCACCATATGCCATCTCTAGCTTTCTCCTCTGCCCACAGTAGTCAGTACCACAGTGATCTTACCCCATCCCCAGGCTTTCAATACCATCTGAATGCTGATGACACTCAAGATCATGTCTTTAGTCTTGACCTCTTCTCTGAACTCCAGACCAACAGATCCCAGCATCTTCACTTTAGTGAAGACAATGTGTATATGCCTCCCACATTCAACTTGGTACTCAGCCTGTGCCCTACTATATGCACACCACCGCAGGCAAGTCCCTGATATGGGCATGGTGGGGGCTGTAAAGATCTCTTCCCCTAAAGACCTTCCACTTAGTGGAGAGAGGAGTTATGTTAAGCAGAGTCACTGATTACTCAGCACCAAACCCAACTGAGATGAGCCCTGGGAGCAGAGAGGCAGAGACAGAGAGCATAAATCAGCTTGCGTTGGAACCCAGAGGGTGTATTCTGGGCAGCTGTCACTTATCTTGGCCTTAAAAAGCAGAAGTGATAGGAAGATGAGGAGGAGTCTGAGAAATGGAATGTGCTGATTCAGTAGACCTACCAGGTAACTACAGAGTGAATCTCCAGCCCAGGCCACAGGGAAGAGTCACCCAAGGTGTTCAATACCAGCTTGAAAGTGAAAAGTGAAAGTGAAGTTGCTCAGTCGTGTCCGACTCTTTGCAACCCCATGGACTATAACCTACCAGGTTCCTCTGTCCATGGGATTTTCCAGGCAATAGTACTGGAGTGGGTTGCCATTTCCTTCTCCAGTGGATCTTCCCGACCCAGGGATTGAACCCAGGTCTCCCACATTGTAGACAGACGCTTTACCATCTGAGCCACCAGGGAAGTCAATATCAGCTTAACGGGCAGAAAATATTATTCTAATTAACACATTAGCTATGCCCCATATGTTTTGAAGTGTTATATTTTCATTATTATTCTTTTCAAGACATTTTGAAATTTCAGGGTGATTTTCTTAATGAAGAATTAAGTTTCTAAATATTTTTATGATTGATATGGAATTAAATTGCCCTCCACTCATAAAACCTGGCCTGTTTGTAATTGATTCTATGAAATTGCCTGAGAATTTTTCTTTTCTGATCTACAGTATGGTTGGATTTTGAAAGCCTATTTGTTGGGGGTGGAGTTCTATATATATCAATCAGACAAATTTGTTGAAATCACCCACAATATAAATTGATCCATGTCTCCTAATAATTCTATCTATTTCTCTCTATTGATAGACACAGTAATAAGTAATAGTTATATTTAGGTACCAAATATAAAGAGGTAGCCCTCTTTATCCATATTTATAATTCATTTAAATTTTCTCTCATCTGATATTGATATTATAACTCAAGTTTATTCTTGGTTTATATTTTCAGCCTTTCTCTGAGGGTCACCTTAAGTATATGTCTTGTTAACAGGATAAAAATCAATTTCCCTTTTATCAATCTAATACTTACAGTCAAAAGTATATAACTTTAATCCAATTACATTTATTGGTATTACTGATATATATATACACTCATTTTAGCCAACTTATTTTGTGTCCACCTCTTTTTTTTTTTTTCTTTTCTTTGCTGCTTTTTTACATCTACTTTCTGGATTCTGCTTCGATTGATGAAATTCAACATATTCTGCTCTTTTCATTCTCTGTTAGTTTCAAAATTATAGATTTTTATGTCTGTGTTTTAGTTATCTCTGTACTATAAATCTTCTAAACAAAATGTAATTATTCACAATATATCCCCTACAAAGATGACAGGAAATTTTGCATATTTTAAGTACCCTTTAAATATTGTCTCCCTTCTTGTTATTGCTATCTAGGGTTTATTTTTACCATGTTAAACAATAAATTATTTTTTGTGACCAATGCTTGTGATAGTTTTCTTATCGAATGTATCAATTTCTATGATCACCATCATTTCTTCTACCCCATGCCTCCAATCCCTTGTTTACCATTCCTACTGCAGTAGACTTGTTAACCATCCTCTTTTTGAGAGTCTTATTGGAAAATTCCCCTCATCTTTCATGATTTAAAAATCTGCATTTAGTTCATCCTCTTGTGTCTTGTTGCTGATCAGTTTCCTTCAGTCTAATTGTTGTCTTTTTGAAGGTTATCTGTTGTTTTCTTTGGCTATTTTTTAAAAGTTCTCTTTATCCTGTTGTTCTGCCATATGAAGATGGTGTTTCTAGGTGGTGATTTCTTTTTGTTTCTCCTTTTTTAGTATTTAGAATGCATTTTTGAAAGATTCAAGTCTTTCTCCTGTTCTTCAAACTCCTAACCTATTATTTCTTCAGATATCATTTCTCCACCATTCTTTCCACTCTCTCCTTGAAGTTCTTTAGGTGAATGCTGGGGTCCCTCAGCATGCACTCTGTGTCTCTACCTAGTCTTTAGTGGGGATATGTTATCTCTTTCTCAGTACTTTGCACTAAGTGAATTTCTTCAAACTCATTAACTCTCTCTCCATCTGTCTCTAGGATTGAACTAGTCCCACTCACTTTTTTTGAACAACCTATATGTCCTTCATGGAGAAGGCAATGGCAACCCACTCCAGTACTCTTGCCTGGAAAATCCCATGGATGGAGGACCTTGGTGGGCTGCAATCTATGGGGTCGCTGAGGGTCGGACATGACTGAGCAACTTCACTTTCACTTTTCACTTTTCTGCATTGGAGAAGGCAATGGCAACCCACTCCAGTGTTCTTGCCTGGAGAATCCCAGGGACGGGGGAGCCTGATGGGCTGCTGCCTATGGGGTTGCACAGAGTCGGACACAACTGAAGTGACTCAGCAACAGTATACGTCCTTCATGTACAAGGTTTCTAATTAGTTATTTTCACACCTCCCTATTCTTGTTTCGTGCCTGCCTCTTCTTGTTTCGTGTGTTCTTGTTCTCATCTGGGAGTATTCCTTCATTTATCATTTCATGCATGCGGAATATAGTAAGTTTAAAATCAGTAAGATATTTTCATATACTTGATATGATTTAAGTGAATCTGTTGCTGTTGCTTAGTCACTAAGTCATGTCTGACTCTTTCGTGACCCCATGGACTGTCGCCTGCCAGGCTCCTCTGTCCTTCAGTATCTCCTGGAGTTTGCTCAGATTCGTGTCCACTGAGTCACTGATTCTATATATCCATCTCATTATCGGCTGCCCCCTTCTCCTTTTGCCTTCAGTCTTTCCCAGCATCAGAGTCTTTTCCAGTGAGTCGTCTCTTTGCATCAGTTCAGTTCAGTTCAGTTCAGTCGCTCAGTCGTGTCCGACTCTCTGCGACCCCATGAATCAGCATGCCAGGCCTCCCTGTCCATCACCATATCCCAGAGTTCACTCAGACTCACATCCATCGAGTCCGTGATGCCATCCAGCCATCTCATCCTCAGTCGTCCCCTTCTTCTCCTGCCCCCAATACCTCCCAGCATCAGAGTCTTTTCCAATGAGTCAACTCTTCGCATGAGGTGGCCAAAGTACTGGAACTTCAGCTTTAGCATCATTCCTTCCAAAGAAATCCCAGGGTTCATCTCCTTCAGAATGGACTGGTTGGATCTCCTTGCAGTCCAAGGGACTCTCAAGAGTCTTCTCCAACACCACAGTTCAAAAGCATCAGTTCTTCAGCGCTCAGCCTTCTTCACAGTCCAACTCTCACATCCATACAAGACCACAGGAAAAACCATAGCCTTGACTAGACAGACCTTAGTCGGCAAAGTAATGTCTCTGCTTTTGAATATGCTATCTAGGTTGGTCATAACTTTTCTTCCAAGGAGTAAGCATCTTTTAATTTCATTATTGCAGTTACCATCTGCAGTGATTTTGGAGCCCAAAAAGATAAAGTCTGGCACTGTTTCCACTGTTTCCCCATCTATTTCCCATGAAGTGATGGGACCAGATGCCATGATCTTCGTTTTCTGAATATAGAGCTTCAAGTCAACTTTTTCACTCTCCTCTTTCACTTGCATCAAGAGGCTCTTTAACTCCTCTTCACTTTCTGCCATAAGGGTGGTGTCATCTGCATATCTGAGGTTATTGATATTTTTCCCGGCAATCTTGATTCCAGCTCGTGTTTCTTCCAGTCCAGCATTTCTCATGATGTACTCTGCATAGAAGTTAAATAAGCAGGGTGACAATATACAGCCTTGACATACTCCTTTTCCTATTTGGAACCAGCCTGTTGTTCCATGTCCAGTTCTAACTGTTGCTTCCTGACCTGCATACACATTTCTCAAGAGGCAGGTCAGGTGGTCTGGTATTCCCATCTCTCTCAGAATTTTCCATAGTTTATTGTGATCCACACAGTCAAAGGCTTTGGCATAGTCAATTAAGCAGAAATAGATGTTTTTCTGGAATTCTCTTGCTTTTTCCATGATCCAGAGGATGTTGGCAATTTGATCTCTGGTTCCTCTGCCTTTTCTAAAACCAGCTTGAACATCAGGGAGTTCACGGTTCACGTATTGCTAAAGCCTGGCTTGGAGAATTTTGAGCATTACTTTACTAGCATGTGAGATGAGTGCAATTGTGCGATAGTTTGAGCATTCTTTGGCATTGCCTTTCTTTGGGATTGGAATGAAAACTGACCTTTTCCAGTCCTGTGGCCACTGCTGAGTTTTCCAAATTTGCTGGCATATTGAGTGCAGCACTTGCACAGCATCATCCTTCATGATTGCATCAAGTGGCCAAAATATTGGAGCTTCAGCTACATTTATCAGTCTTTCCAATGAATATTCAGGACTAATTTCCTTCAGGGTTGACTGGTTTGATCTCTGTGATCAAGGGACTCTCAAGAGTCTTCTCCAGCACCACAATTCAAAAGCATCAATTCTTTGGCACAAAAGGCACATAGTCACACATATATGCTCTTTTTATGTACATAATTTCAGGCTCTCACAGATGAAAGAAATCCAACCATGGGCCCCATTGATCTAAAATCTCTAGCATAAGGACCTTTAGATCTATGAGAGTGTAACAGAGGAATCAGAAATGAGGAGTCATGAGACTTAAGAACGTATTTCCCCTTATCCTCCTCCATATGATAAAGCCTATAAACACCAAGTTATTAGTGTGGGGATGTTTCAGAAAATGCCACCAGGGGGCGTAAGCATCAGTTATATGCTATGAGCCTTAAACCAACATTGTTCTCACACAAAAAATGCTTTGTTAGAATTAATCTCAAAAATATACAAGCAGCTTATGCAGCTCAATCCCAGAAAACTAAACGACCCAATTAAAAAATAGGCCAAAAAACTAAACAAATATTTCTCCAAAGAAGACATATAGATGGCTAACAAACACATGAAAAAACGTTCAACATCACTCATTATGAGAGAAATGCACAAACGAGGTACCATCTCACGCTGGTCAGAATGGCTGCCATCAAAAAGTGTACAAGCAATAAATGCTGGAGAGGGTGTGGAGAAAAGGGAACCCTCTTACACTGTGGGTGGGAATGCAAACTAGTACAGCCACTATGGAGAACAGTGTGGAGATTCCTTAAAAAACTGGAAATAGAACTGCCTTATGACCCAGCAATCCCACTGCTGGGCATACACAGGAGGAAACCAGAATTGAAAGAGACACGTGTACCCCAGTGTTCATCGCAGCACTGTTTATAATAGCCAGGACATGGAAGCAACCTAGATGTCCATCAGCAGATGAATAGCTAAGAAAGCCGTTGTACGTATGCGTGATGGAATATTACTCAGCCATTAAAAAGAATGTATTTGAATTAGTTCTAATGAGGTGGATGAAACTGGAGCCTATTATACAGAGTGAATTAAGTCAGAAAGAAAAACACCAATATATTAACACATATATATGAAATTTAGAAAGACTGTAATGATGACCCTATATGCGAGACAGCAAAAGAGACACAGATGTAAAGAACAGACTTTTGGACTCTATTGGAGAAGGCGAGAGTGGGATGATTTGAGAGAATAGCTAGCACTGAAACATGTATATTACCATAAGTGAAACAGATCGCTAGTCCAGGTTCAATGCATGAGACAGGGCACTCAGGGCCAGTGCACTGGGATGACCCTGAGGGATGGGATGGGGAGGGAGGTGGGAGGGGGGTTCAGGATGGGGGACACATGGACACTCATGGCTGATTCATATGAATATGGAAAAAGCCACTACAATATTGTGAAGTAATTAGCCTCCAATTAAAATAAATAAATTAATTCAGAAGAAAAAAAAATGCTCTGTTGAGTACCCATTCAGGGTGCTCTGTTTCAGGACCACGCTTCACACCATGTATTTTGTCCAGTTTAGGAAATAAAACGGGGCTTCCCAGGTGGTACAGCAGTAAAGAGTCTGCCTGCCTGTGCAGGAGCTGCAGGCTCAATCCCTGAGGCGGGAAGATACCCTGGAGAGGGAAATGGCAGCTCGCTACAGTATTCTTGCCAGGAGAAGACCATGGACAGAGGATACTGGTTGGCTAGAGTTCGCAGGGTCACAGAGTTAGACAAGAATGAGCAGCTAAGCACACACGAAGGAAATAACTTACTCGCTTCCCCCAGAAGACTTCTGAGTCTTGCAATAATATTAGTCTCTCTTTGTCCTCATGGAATATGCTATCATTTATACCTATACCATAACAGAGGCTGTCAAAAGGACGTAAGGAATGGTCTAATATGCCACAAAATCAAGGCAGTCAGTGTAGTAATATTAATAGATTCTATAGAACAGCCTTGGGACAAAGTTTTGAACCTGATTCTAGCCCCCTAGAAGATGCATTCTGAATCTAGATAGATTCCTAAGCACAGTCCACACAGCCTGGATGTCCCCAAAGAACATGAGTCATGTTGAGGATCGTAACACTTAACTGTTAGAACAGAAACAATCGAGTCGCCCAGCCTCACCTTATTTTACAGATGGATGAGACAGTAGACATTTCCCCCTGAGACCGTATAATTAGCTTCTGACAGAGCTGGCACTGCACCCCTCAGAAGAAGTTATTCTAGGACTTGGGAAACGACATTTCCTGAATGATGCTGGCAGATTCTGGAGAATGTGAAGAAACATGGTTTGCAACATTATTCTAAAGAGTAGTCCTAAGAACTGGAAGGGTGTCCATGAGGGAAGGATGGCGCTAGGAAAGACACGAAGCAAATTGAACAATCGAATGTGGTGTCAGCACTGTAACATGATTAAAAGCATGGATCTAGGCAGCCTGCCACACTTGAGTTTCCTGGCTCCACTGCTTGCCAGCAATTCGTTCTCACTTGTCTGTGCCTTAGTTTTCCCATCTGTAAAATGGGTATAAAAATCGGATGGTCATCGTAGGGTTGTTACCACCATTAAATGTATGAATATTTAGAGATCCCTTGAAATGTCGTCTGACCCAGACATACAAGTATTTGTTAAATAAGTACTTATTTGTCTCACTCCAGCCTTAAACAGCTTCTACTGCATTCAGTGGAAAGACAGGTCTCAGACATAACGTCAGAATCCTCAGGTCTTCCTAAATTTATGAAGTGGGGCTGGATGAAGAAAGTGGAGGAGGCCTGTATCCCTGCCATGGTAAGATAAATTTCTTGAGAAGAACTAGAGAGAAAACCTGAAAGCAACACATTAAATCAAGAACTTGAGCAACTTTACAGAAATAATTGCTGCCAGGCTAGGGGACACAAAAGGCTGAAGGAATATAAGGTGACTTTCTTCACAATGAGCAAGGAATCTGCTCAGCTTTGATTCAAGCTTCTCTAGGGGAAGAAAAACGTTTTTTTCTTAAATTATGAAAAGGCCCTGCAATCAGAGTCTCCCATTATCACAGGGATAAAATATCAATTTTTGTCAGGATAAAATGAAGCACAGATTGGCCCTGATAGGGAAAATTAAATTTCTGGCCTCCACTTGATTTGATATTTATCACTCCCTTACTCCAGAAATGTTCTGTCACAAAACATTTAAAAAAAATTTATTCATCACACACCAAACAAACTTAAAGGCTCTTGGAAAGCAGGACTGACAAATAACAGGTGTGACTGAGAGAAAATCAAAGGGTTGAGTGAGAAAAGGGATAAAGGAAAAAAAATAAAAAAATATTAATCATCTCAGGGAGTTCTGCAAAGAGAAAAATGGGTGTAGAGAGAAACTGCACAGATGAGTTTCACATGTGAGAGGCAAAAATTCCATCACCCGCTCTCTGACACAAGGCTACCCAAATGGTTACTTTCAAATGGTTGTGCTGAGACAACCACATCCTTCCATCCCAGATTACGCAGATCTACCACAAGTACAATATCCTCATCACATCCTCCTTCCCAGCTTTCCCCCCTCAAGGGTATCAGAATTCAGGGAACTCAAAATCAGTTCCTCAAAATGAACTCTTCTGTCAAAAAGTTCAGACTATTATATGTCACCTAGAATAGCTTAGATGAATCTCTTCCATCTGTTCTAAGAAATCAGAATCAGGCTCTTCATTCTAATTAATGAATTTTTTCCATCAATTTGGACAGTGACATGGCCCTTGTTTCAGGTATTATCACTTGTCTTTTGTAGAAATGAGACTTTACTTTCTTCCACTTAGAAGGGCAGCTCCTGAAGTGTAAATAAATCAATGCTGTGAAGAAGGCTGAGCATCGAAGAATTGATGCTTTTGAACTGTGATGCTGGAGAAGACTCTTGAGAGTCCCTTGGACTGCAAGGAGATCCAACCAGTCCATTCTGCAGGAGATCAGCCCTGGGATTTCTTTGGAAGGAATGATGCTAAGGCTGAAACTCCAGCACTTTGGCCACCTCATGCGAAGAGTTGACTCACTGGAAAAAACTCTGATGCTGGGAGGGATTGGGGGCAGGAGGACAAGGGCACGACAGAGGATGAGATGGCTGGATGGCATCTCTGGCTCGATGGACATGAGTCTGAGTGAACTCCGGGGGTTGGTGATAGACAGGGAGGCCTGGCGTGCTGTGATTCACGGGATCGCAAAGAGTTGGACACGACTGAGCGACTGAACTGAACTGAACTGATATATATACATAAATCAAATGAGGCTACTTCAGGTTATCTAGCACTAGAACCAAGAGTACTAATCATAAAGGCATGAAAGGGGCCACTGACCTGAATGAGGACGAGCACTCACATCGAGTTAATGTGCTGCAAGTCAGTTCCATTTAAGTAAAGACACTGTGGCCTTCCCACAGGAAGAATCTGCCTGCCAACGCAGGAGGCACAGGGGACACCGACTTGATCCCTCTTTTGGGAAGATCCCCTGGAGTAGGAAATGGCAACCCATAGTATCCATAGCCCCATAGGCTACAGCTCATGAGGTCCCAAAGTGTTGATATGACTGAGCATACACGTGTGATACTATGTTATAGAGAAGGTGTGCTCTGTTATATAACTTAAAGAATAAAAAAGGTGGTGGACAAATGGTCCTTGTCTGTAAGGAGATGATAAATATCAGAACTAAGAAGCTAGGGATATGCATTGCTATAAAAAAAGTTTAAAGAAGTTATACATAAAAGTACAAAATAAATAATGCGTGATTTCAAGTAGGGAGCAGGAATCAGTAGAGTCCTTAGGAGAATAAATAGTTTCTAAAATAAAATATGTAGAAAATCATTCCAATCAGAATGAGATAGGGAAGATGCATTAAGATTTCAGATTAAAGTTGCATATGGTATTTGTAGCATGCATGCTAAGTTGATTCAGTCATGCCCAACTCTTTGTGACCCCATGGACTGTAGCCCACCAGGCTCCTCTGTCGATGGGATTCTCCAGGCAAGAATACTGGAGTGGGTTGCCATGCCCTCCTCTGGGGGCTCCTCCCAACCCAGGGATAAAACCTATTCTCTTACGTCTCCTGCATTTGCAGGCAGGTTTTTTTAAATCACAAATTCCACCTGGGAAGCCCAGTATATGTACAGGACAAGCCAATAGGACCTCAGAATGGTTAAAGCTTCTAAAGTTTCTTTGAGCTCCTAGACTCAAAGTCTTACCAACTGTGAACATGGGCAAATTACTTAAACTGGGAGTACCTACTTCATAGGGTTATTAAAGTCACTTAACACAATGCCTAACCCAGAGTAAACAGTCATCCATATTAGCTATTTTATGGCTAAGATACATAGAGTTGGTTCTAACATCATGGAGAAACTCAAATTTCAGACTGTTATGAAGTCTGTCGCTGAGAAAAAGCCAAGAGTGGGGTCTGAAGAGAAAGATAATTTCTGAGTATTAACTGGAGATCACAGAGACTGCAGGTATGGGATGAGTTAAGATGCTCTAAAGGTTCAGATGAAAAGGACTAAGTGCCACACGAAAGCAGGGGTGGTGGGGATAGAAATGGGGGAGGCTCACTTGAACAGAATCTTGGGTAGGATATATAGACTAGGCACTGACTGTGGAGTAAGAGGAAGGATAGTCCACTCTGATTACAAAATTGTGGGCCTGAGTAGCTTGGATAATGGTGGTATCACAGTCAAGGAATGAGCGTGAGGAGCTAATGGGATGGGGGAGGTTACCAATCTGATTTTCACCATGCTGCCTCTGGGATACATAGAAGAACCAGGGGGAGCTTAAGTTGGTGGATTTGAGGGCCATTTGTGTGCACGGCTACGGCTGACCCTAAGTGAGCCCATGATACAGCTGAGGGGGAAAATACAAAGGGAAAAATGGGAGAAGACTACTCCCTGGGGAGTCCTGGGACAGGGTAGCAATAGCAGAAAGGGAATTAGCATGAGACTGCACAGAAGTCAAGAGAAGAGAGGCTTCCAGGAGGTGAGGGACTGTGTCCAGGGCCACAGGGTCATGGAGAAATCAGAAGGACAAAGACTGGAAAGATGCTTCCACATCTGGCAATTAGGATGTCCAGGGCAGAGAGCTTTTCATGGTTTTGTTAATTTTTAAAAAGCAAGAAGTCAAAAAAGAATATTAGAACAAACACGTCCATGCCCATCAGTAAGTAGAGTGATGAGATAAGAGCTGTATAGCAAGAGTCTATGGAGTGAGCATGAATCAGCACCAAGTGCAAACAAAGTCTTGCTTCATGAAAAGTTTCAGAATGGAAATGTGAGGGGTACGGAAAGTCAATACCGTTTTAGGGTAAAGAAGAATGTGGTACATATAAAAAAAGAAAGTGCCCCTGGGGAAGAAGACACACAACTGAAATAGAGAGAGGGGTAAATTTTGACAAGTACACTGAGAAGGAAATGGGAGAAAGACTGAGCCCAGAAAGGTGCGGTGGTCTCTGCTAAACCCCCAGAAGTTTGGATGAAGAGTAGAAATCAAGACCAAATTTAAGTGGAATAAAATCTTTAAAAATTGTGAATCACTGTGTTGTACACCTGAAATTATATAATACTGTACATCAACTGTACCTCAATGAAAATAAAAATAACAATGTAGAAATATGTATAAAGGAGTATGGCACTTCCCAGATGGTCCAGTGTTGAAGACTTCACCCTCCAATGTAGGGGCGACAGGCCTGATTCCTGGGTGGGGAGCTAAGCTCCCACGTGTCTTCGAGGCCAAAACATTAAAAAGAAGCAATATAGCAACAAATTCAGTGGAGACTTTTAAAAATGAGCCACATCAAAAAATCTTTTAAAAAATTAAAATAAAAAAATAAAATTTTTAATTAAAAAAATTAACATAAACTTTGAAAAATAGAGAAAGGGAAGTAAAAAGCTAAGGTAGGGTCATTTTAATTTTGATGGAAGCAATGAAGTTCAAGATTTGAACTATCAAGCCTTTAATTACCTTAAGAGGCGAGAACTCATTATCACATAAAAGAATTAATTCTGTTTTTGAACAGTTCAAAACTGTTCCTGGAAGGAACTTCTTCCTTTCACAGGCTAAAATCTGTTTTCTTGTAACTACTACATCACACTCCTGCATCTGCCCTCTGGGACCATAGGAGTTTAGATACATCCCTCTTTTACATGATTCCTTGACAAATATCTGAAGATAACAAACATGCCCCAGCTGAGTTACTCGGTTCTAGCTAAAATATTTTCTGAGTTCTCAAATGTTCTCTCAGCCATGATTAAGCTCTGCATGGATAGTTTCTTGTTTGCAGAGAAACAAGAAACACATTTATCCTCAGGGAATGCCAGAGTAGAAATAGGGTTTTAGTAATCAAGAAAAATTAAGAGTATTTGGATGAGTTCGTGTGGATGCTGTAGTGTGGAAAAAGTGAAAATGTTAGTCACTTGGTTGTGTCTGACTCTTTGCAACCCCATGAACTGTAGCCTACCAGGCTCCGCTGTCCATGGAATTCTCAAGGCAAGAATACTGGACTGAATTTAGGTTTCCTGCATTGCAGGCAGATTCTTTACCATCTGAGCCACCAGGGAAGCCCAGAAGCTGGCGTGTGATGCTGGGCAAACAGTGCCCATCTGGGACCCAGCTGCATCAAATGTAAGGTGAGAATCTATTTCACCTTACCTCCCCATTATTCTCCACAAAAAGGATGCAAAACAAAATGCCAGCGAGATCAACAAAAGGAACAGCTCCTTAAGTGACCTGGGGTAAAGTCAGCCCTAACTCCTGCTCCAACTGAAAGCCTTGCTCAGGAGAACTGTAGCCCTAACTCTCACATCCTGCCAGTGAAACTCCCAGAGGAAAGTCTCTGCAGGGGCTTCCCTGGTGGTCTAGTGGTTAAGAATCTGCTTGCCAATGCAGGGGACACACGTTCAATTCCTGGTCTGGGAAGATCTTACATGCTACAGAGAAACTAAGCCTGTGCATCCCAACTACCAACCCAACACTCTAAAGACCTCAAGCTGCAACTACTGAGAAACCACCTAGAGAAACCACGCAATGAGAAGCCTGCACACCGCAGTTTGGGAATACCCCCCTCTTGTTGCAACTGGAGAAAGCCCTTGAGCAGCAAGGAAGACCCAATGCAGCCAAAATAAAATAAATAAATCTTGTTTTAAAAAAAGTCTCTGCAGATCATCAAAATCATGGGGCATAGTATAGCATCTCTGCTGAGTCCATCTAATTCACCCTGTGAGTAAAAAACCTGCCTGCCAGTGAAGAACCTGCCTGCCAATGCAGGAGACATAAGAAGTGGGGATTCAATCCTTGGATCAGGAAGATCCCCTGGAGGAGGAAATGGCAACCCACTCCAGTATTTTTGCCTGGAGAACCCCATGGACAGAGGAGCTTGACAGGCTACATGTAGCTCATAGGGTCACACAGAGTTGGACACGACTGAAGCAACTTAGCATGCATGAGATAGCTTGGGTTCAGCTTTTTAGTTCCACCTATTTTCCAGCCTACAACCAGCAACTTGTTGTTAATCACCTTCAAAAACTCAACAGCTACCTTTACTATTTCTAAAGACATAAACCCAAGGCTTGGAAATTAATTGATCTTCCAAGAAGGTGTATAACTCCCTAAACTGATGTATATTTTTTTCTTTATCACTATTGCCTGACTAAGAAAAATATACTTGGTATATTTCCCTATATATAAATATACATGATTTTCCTAAGTTATTCTATCACAGCCCCTCTCTGGGTTAACTTTAAAAAAATTCTGCTTTAACCTCTTTGGTTTTATTCCCGGTCAGTCTCTGTAATATTTTCACTCCCTTCCCAGTCTCACCAAACATCCTCTCCCTCTGCTATTGTTCTTCCTGTCAATCCAGCTCTTGCTTATCATAAATTAGCATTTTTCAGTATCCACATTTAGATTTAAAACACAGAGGACAATTCTGTTGACTGTGTAAGAAGTGCACACAAACCGCCCAGAGAAAGCTGTCCATCCAGGCTGGTGCTGAAGAGACAGGCAAGTAGAGTGCTTGCTCTATGGAGCATTCCATTAAATTCTTGCAATCTGGGTGTTTGAGCAGAAAGAAACAGAAGATGTTTTTCTTTGCATAAACTTATCAGTGAGTTTGCAAAACACAGGGAATCACAACTAAAGGGATCCTGCGAGAGATGTCAGTCTGAGAAAAGGACAGATTCAATGTTAACAAATATCAAATCTCCCCATCATCCCTCACCAGCTCTGCCCCGGTCCACAGGAAGTGACGACTTATGTGTTTCAGCAAGGCTATTCTTAACACATTAGAAAACTGTTTTGGAAATGAGAGCTCTATATCTGTGTACATATAGTAGGCACATACCCTAGACGCACAAACCCACATACATACATGTATATTGGCTGGAGAAGTTATCAAATTTGGCAAAAGTGTTGGGGAAGCCTGGAGCTGAGTTTGAATTTCTGACAACTTTTGTGAATCAGCAGCTCTTAAAAGCATAGAGTACAATAATCTCACCCGTGGAGTCTCTCTTTAATCACTGAAGAAGTTAAAAATAGTTGCACACATATATACGGAATCTAGAAAACTGAATTGATGAACCTGTTTGCAGGGAAGGAATGGAGATTCAGCTGTAGCGAATGGCCTTGCGGACACAGTGGGGGAGGGAGAGTGTGGGACAAATGAAGAAACTAGCATCAACATATACACACTGTCAGGTGTGGGATGGATGGCTGGTGAGAGGTTGCCTCATAGCGCAGGGAGCCCAGTCTGATGCACGGTGATGACTCAGATGGGTGGGATGGGGGGAGGAGACCAAGAGAGGGAGGAGAAGCATGTATAATTGTGACTGATATGCACTGCAGTATGGCAGAAACCTGAAAGGTCAGGAAGACATCTTGGAGAAGGGCATGGCAACCCACTCCAGTATTCTTGCCTCGAGAATTCCACGGACAGAGGAGTCTAGTGGGCTACGGTCCATGGGGTCACGAAGAGTCAGATATAACTGAGACTCTAACACTCTTTCTTCATGGCAGAAACTAACACAACATTGTAAAAAAAAAAATTCTTTTAAATATAAGTAAAAGCCAAAACCAAAAAAAAAAAAAACTAAAAAAAAAGTTGCATGCAACACGCTCTTAGACCAGCCCTCAGCGGTCAGAGCCAGAAGCACTGACCATAAGGCTGCATATTCCCATGAAATCGACTCACTTCAGGATGCTGTATAGTATGTGGTACTTTTGCTCAGATATGTGTATGTTCACACATTAAAATAATGATACATATATCTATGGAAAGATAGATATGAGAATATACTACTTTTCTTTTTTGACCATAACAAATTACAACAAACTTAGATGTTTCAAGCAAAACCAATTACTCTTACAGTTCCATAGGTTAGAAACTCAGCAAAACCTCACCAGGCATGGGACTGACCTAAATGGGAAGGAAATCCAAAAAAAGAACAGATATATATGTACCTATAGCCAAAGCCTTTGACTGTGTGGATCACAATAAACTATGGAAAATTCTGAAAGAGATGGGAATACCAGACCACTTGACCTGCCTCTTGAGAAACCTGTATGCAGGCCAGGAAACAACAGATAGAACTGGACATGGAACAACAGACTAGTTCCAAATAGGAAAGGAGTACATCAGGGCTGTATATTGTCACCCTGCTTCAACTTATATGCAGGGTACATCATGAGAAACGCTGGGCTGGAGGAAGCACAAGCTGGAATCAAGATTGCCGGGAGAAATATCAATAACCTCAGATGTGCAGATGACACCACCCTTGTGGCAGAAAGTGAAGAGGAACTAAAAAGCCTCTTGATGAAAGTGAAAGAGGAGAGTGAAAAAGTTGGCTTAAAGCTCAACATTCAGAAAACGAAGATCATGGCATCTGGGCCCATCACTTCATGGCAAATAGATGGGGAAACAGTGGAAACAGTGTCAGAATTTATTTTGGGGGGCTCCAAATCACTGCAGATGGTGATTGCAGCCATGAAATTAAAAGACGCTTACCCCTTGGAAGGAAAGTTTGACCAACCTGGATACCATATTAAAAAGCAGAGACATTACTTTGCCAACAAAGGTCCGTCTAGTCAAGGCTATGGTTTTTCCAGTGGTCATTTATGGATGTGAGAGTTGGACTGTGAAGGAAGCTGAGCGCCAAAGAACTGATGCTTTTGAACTGTGGTGTTGGAGAAGACTCTTGAGGGTCCCTTGGACTGTAAGGAGATCCAACCAGTCCATCCTAAAGGAGACCAGTCCTGGGTGTTCATTAAAAGGACTGATACTGAGGCTGAAATTCCAATACTTTGGCCACCTCATGTGAAGAGTTGACTCATTGGCAAAGACTCTGATGCTGGGAGGGATTGGGGGCAGGAGGAGAAGGGGACGACAGAGGATGAGATGGCTGGATGGCATCACCAACTTGATGCACATGAGTTTGGGTGAACTCCAGGAGTTGGTGATGGACAGGGAGGCCTGGTGTGCTGCGGTTCATGGGGTCTCAAAGAGTCGGCCATGACTGAGCGACTGAACTGAACTGAACTGAACTGATAGCTGATTCACATAGTAGAAACTAACACAGCAGTGTAAAGCAACTATACGCCAATAAAAATCCATTTTTAAAAGAGTCTCACTGGTTAAAAATCAAGGTGTCACCTGTTCAGGCCTCTTATTTGGAGGCTAGGGGAAAGAATCTGCTTCTAGGTTCACTCAAGTTGTCAGCAGAAGTCAGTTCCTTGTTACTTTAGAGCCAGGGTCCCCATCTCCTCTCTGTCTGTTATCTTGGAGTTGCTCTCAACTTCCTTCCTCCATCCTCAAAGTCAGCAACAGTCCATCAAGTTCCGTTCCTGTTTTGTGTTTCTGATTTTCCCACCTGACATATCTCTTCTGCCTCCTTTTCTACCATATCCAACTTCAGGCACTGAAAGTTCTCAGTGTTGAACAGACTAGATTGCGCTCACTCCAGTCCTCCAGGATAATCTTCCCTAGTTTAAGGTCTATATTCTAAATTACTTCTGCAGGGTTCCTTTGCCATATAAAGCAACCTATTCACAGAATCAAGAGACTGGGGCAAGGACATCTTGGAGGATCCATTTTGTGACCTACCACAGTGAATTCCATGACCTGAATTCCTATTTGTACTAAACTTCAACTGACATTTCAGGAATATTAGCTGAGTGTCCAGAACTATATATTTATTGGGTTGGCCAAAAAGTTCACCTTTTGGAATATCATATGGAAAGACCCAAATGCATTTTTTGGCCAACCCAATACAACACTCTTAAACATGTCTCTTCTCTGTTAGCATCTTTCACGCTTCTAAGTCCACTTAATCCTGATCATCCTACCTAGTGATGGCTTCCCCTCCAATTCCTAAACCATTTCTGACAGTGGCAGAGACCACAGACCTGTGCTACAATCTAACCAAAGTGAGTGGTCTCAGGCCATTGGTCTACCTCTCATCCAGGATGTTGAAAACATATCCTGGTAACTCATGCACTATGAAGGATATAACCATGAATTATCCAATTCCTCAAAATCATTATACTAGCAATCAGATGGCTATATTGGCCTTGCCATGGGCACTCTCTACATTTTTCCAAATCACCAAATGATCCTCCTTCTTACTTAGGCCTCTCTGAACTGCTCCTTAGAAAGTGTTAGTCATTCAGTTGTATCTGACTCTTGTGACCCCATGGACTATAGCCCACCAGGCTCCTCTGTCCATGGGATTCTACAGGCAAGAATACTGGAGTGGGTTACCACACCCTTCTCCAGGGGGATCTTCCCAACTCGGGAATCGATCCCAGGTCTCCTGCATTGTAGGCAGATTCTTTACAGTCTGAGCCACCAGGGCACCTCAGAATATTTTTATTTAAATATTAAAGCTTGGGGGCTCGGTAGTTGTGGTCAGGCTTAGTTGCCCTGAGCCATGTGAAATCTTAGTTCCCTGACCAGGGATCAAACCCATGTCTCATGCACTGGAAGGCAGATTCCTAACCACTGGACTACCAGGGAAGTCTCCACCCTAGAATAATTTTACCCTAACTCTCAGTCTACTTGAATGCCCCTCAGGGACAAACTGCTAGAGTGAGGGACAGACTTGGTTGGTCCATGGATTGGCTCTGGGCATATCCCTTACTCAAGCATATGGACGTTGTGACAGTCACCCCCTTTAGCATCTGCTTCTATGGAGAAGTTAAGTGCAGATCACCTGCCTCATGAGAGGCCGATCCCACAGAGCTACACTCTCTGGAATTCAAGTATTATTCTGTGCTATAATCAGCACACTCCGTCTTGAGCCATGCATAGAAGAAAAAAGAAGAAGCAACTGTTTTTGTCAAGTTTATTACAACCACCACCATGACTGCTGTATCTCCTCGCCCATACAGCTTCACGCTCCGGCTCTCACATGACTCTCATCTTTCACGTATCTGGACATCTGGTCTTTGACTTCTCATTTGACTTCCATACTTCCCTAAACAAAAATTCTGGTCTCAGTTGTTGAGTATTCCACCAAATCTTTCCTCTGTGACTATTTATATATTTCTCCCTCTCTCTCAAAATGAAACTCCAAGGGCTTTCATCCAAAGGATTTGTCATTTCCAAGATAAACCTCTCTCCTACCTGCACGTCTCTGCCACTTCCATTATTTCACTTATCCTTCCAATGCTTTTATCATAAAATCTCATACACTGCACAATAATTGGCAAAGCTTGCTAAATGGGAAGAAATAAGAGTGACATTTATTTCCTTTTCCTGGCGTGGCAGGGCCTTCCTTTAGAACCAGCATAAGTTTCATTAATGTTCTCCACAGTGCTCACTTTTTCTTTCACTAGTAAAGGAAGCTTGACCTAGAGCTGACCTCAGTAGCAGCCCATTAGATAAGTCCTCACAAGGAAGAACACTGCTTTGTACTGATGGTCTCTGTTTAGAGGCGTGCGACCAGATTGAAGCTGTAGGACTGTCCTGATCCTGGTCAATTTAATTTCACAAATAGAGTTCTATGAAACTCTGTCTTACTATTTTCCTGGCAACAGCCTGAATATTTTCAAACAGCCCCCTACAAAGCCAACTGATTTCCCCACTCAACTCTCCTGCAAAACGCGCTAGAAAAGCTACAGTGGATAACATATTGCTGGACCAAGGAGCAGCAACTGAAAAGTCATCTCTGAACCTTTTTGGCCAACCATCTCTCTGTCTCCCAGAGTTTCTTTCAACTGACGTGTACTACAACAGATCCTTCATTAAAAGAATGACACAGTCCCCAGGAGAAGATATTTAGCGTCTCCTTTTTATAATTAAAACTTTACATTTTTTCTGACATATTTCTAGAACAGAGTTCAATGCATCATCTTCTAATTAAGGCACTTTTCCCCCAAGGTAAGATATTCGTCTTAGCCTGGGGCCAAGAAAACAGAACCTTGGTGTGAAGTAATCAGAACACAGCATTACCATTGTATTAGCTTGCTTTGGGCTACCATAACAAAATACCCAAGATTGGGTGAATTGAACAAGACATGTGTTTTCTTATTATTCTGCAGACTCACAGTTTCTGATCACGTACTTCCTAATTCATTTTCTGATGAGAGCTCGCTTACTTGCTTATAGACGGTTGACCTCTCGCTGTGGCCACAGCCTCTCCTCTGCACTCACATAGAGAGCAAGAGCCATCTGGTGCCTCTTTCTCTTCCTATTAGAACATTAGTGCTACTGGACTGGAACCCCACACTATGACCTTTTCTTTTCTTTCTTTTCTCTTGAGGGAATATGGAACATTTTATTTAAAGATTTTTATGTTGGCTGGACAGGTTTAGATCTCATACTCATTCTTAAAAAAATAAAAAATAAAAACTTTTGTAAACCTTTTATTTCAGATTGAGATATAGCCAGTTAACAATTTTGTGCAGTTTCAGGTGGACAGCAAAGGGACTCAGCCATACATATACATGTATCCATTCTCCCCCAAACTCTCCTCCCATCCAGACCGACATATAACATTGAACAGAGTTCCGTCTGCTATATAGTAAGTCCTTGTTGGTTATCCATTTTATTTATTCAACAAAATATTTTTAATCATTTATTTAGACTTCACTGCACAGCATGTGGGATCTTCGTTCCCTGACCAGAAAGGGAGCCTGTGCCTCCTGCAGTGGAAGCACAGTCTTAACTACTGGACCCCCAGGCAAGCCCCTGCTTATCCATTTCAAATGCAGCAGTGTGGACATGTCCCTTCCAAGCTTCCCAACCATAACTTTCTCCCCAGCAACCATAAGTTCTTTCTCTAAGTCTGTGAGTCTCTTTCTGTTTAGTAAATAATTTCATTTGTATCATTCCTTTTTAGATTCTGCATATAAGCCTACCCTCATGATGTTATTTAATCTTAACTACTTTCTGAAAGAATCTTCTGCAGTGCAAGAGACCTGGGTTTGATCCCTGGAGAAGGGAATGGCAATTGACGCCAGTATTCTTGCCTAGAAAATTATATGGATAGAGGAGCCTGGTGGGCTACAGTCCATGGGGTTGCAAGAGCTGGACATGACTTAGCGACTAACCACCACCACTTCCTGAAAAGATCTATTTCCAAATACAGTCACATATTAGGGTTTTAACATATGAATTATGGTGGTGGAGGATGGAGAACAGAAGTTAGTTCATAATCACCACGTTGACTCACAGCCTTCCATGAAGAGACAGACCGGGTTACTCAGCATGCAAGTAAACTAGACAAGCTGTAAAGAGAAATTCTACACCCAAGTAGTCAATGAAAGGGAAGAACGGGTGATAATTTGCCCACATCCCTCCTGTCTCCTGGTTCTAGCTGGTGAGAGTTCACTTCACGAGGTATTAAAACTTCCTTCTTATCTTGGTTACTTTCACGACTTAAAATGCCACAACACACATCTTCATTGTGAGTTTTCATCCAAGTCCAGAAATTGCTGGAAGAACTAGAAACTGCAGGCTTGCTACTAGTCTAGTTTCTCAGGAGCAGTAAGAGGGAGGCTTGGCCTTCCCAGAGTCTTTGGGGACTGCAGTGTTGTGCAGGAGGTGGGCAGCTCCTCCCAAGGAAGAAAGGAGAACGTCTGAGAAGACAAAAAATCTTGTGTCTAATATAGTGGAATGTACTTCTGTGTGTGTGCGTGCTCAGTCACGTCCAACTCCCTGCAGCTCCATGGACTGCAGCCCGCTAGGCTCCTCTGTCCAGGGAATTTTCCAGACAAGAATACTGGAGCAGGTTTCCATTTCCTTCTCCAGGGGATCTTCCCAACCCAAAGGTGGAATCCAGGTCTCCTGCACTGTAGGCAGATTTTTTTGACCACTTAGCCACCTGGGAAGCACCAGAATTTACTTCTAATATGAGTTAAAAGACTTAAAGAATACCTTTGGTGTGTGCTTTCTCAGAACCAGATGACCCAAAAAGAGAGAGAATGAAAATATTTCTGATGTCACCATTCATATAGAAGTCAATGGCCACAGTTTAGATAGAAGACAGAACATATAAGAGAAATGGAGGAGAAACCAAAAGCTACTTATCCCTAATGGAAGGACGTTTAGAAATATGTTCCATTTTTCACCCTTTTGGATATAAACTTCTAAAAATACAGAAATTGAAAATTTTAGAGTAGACATCAATGGCTAAGTTAATTTGATTAACAGGATAGTAGAAAGTTAACTTTTTTTCTCTCGTGATCAAATATCTGCTCTTGTAGCATCTTGGCAAAGTGATTACCATCACAAAAGGAGCCCGTTCTTGGTCAGTTTGCTAGTGTCACCCTCCATATCCACAGATATTCAGATTGACTGATCACGGGCTGAGTGATGAAAGCTGGATCTTCCAAAGGCAAGATTTTACAGCACCATGTGAGCCCACAGCGACCTTCAACCATTGGTATCACTGCCATTCTATCAATGGTACAGGAAAAGCATGCTTTCTATCAACATGGGATTCCAATATGAATTTCCTAAATAGCAGATCTGGCATAACTATGCAGAATATGCTTAACACAGAAAAGTAAAATATTGGGTTCACCAAAAAAGTTCATAAAATGTTATGAAAAAAACCAGCTGAACCTTATGGCCAACCCAAGATAAGACTAGCTTCCTCTTGCTGTGATTCTGGTCTCATACACCAAAATTATTCACTTAGATATCACTTAAATGCACTTGTTAAACTTGTGTTTTTTTTTTTTCCTTTCAAATGTCCCTCTGAAAACTTGCCCATGGATCTACATATTTTTCTATCAGGACATAGCCCAGTAGGACATGGACATTTTCTCAGAGGAGTTACCAAGTATAAATTCCTAATATGAACCTAACTTGAAGGTTTAGAATCTTATATGGATTGCTACTTCTTACTCAGTATTTCTTCCCAGGACTTTAACCCTAATCATGTTCTAGCTCTGATGGCCACACTTCTGAGACCAACCAACTCAACAGAGTGCCTTGTAGAGCTCCTGAGGCCATTACTCATCATTTTCTCCTTATCTCATGGTAATAGACAATGCTATTAACCTTTACCCAACATATTGTGGGAACAAGCTGGAGACCAAGCTGTAGTCATCACTAAGTACAGAAAACCAGCCCAGATACACCACCAGGCAAGAGTGGCCACACAGAGACAATACCCTATAAACATGTGTTCACTTCATGTCACAGTAAGTCCCCTCCATACGAATGAGTTCTGTTCTTTCTGTTCCAATTTGTTCATAAGTCCAAAAAGTTAGCCTACTTACCCAACTAACACAATCAGCTATAGAGCTGTACTTTAATAGGTTTATAAAACTTCTTACACAAACAATACATAGAAAACAAACAGAAAATAAAACATTTTCAATCTTATAATACAGTACCTTGAAAAGCATAGAGATACCAGTTACATCACTGCTGCTTTTACACTTTCTTCCAGACATCCTGGGCTTGGAATAAAGATACTTTACTGCTGTACTCTAACAGTACTGCACAGTAAAGCGCAAAAAAGCAAAGCTGCTTGTAGCGGATAAATGCGTATGACAATGTACGCCAGACACATGAACTAACTTACATGCATGGACACGTGAACACAGGTTCGCATCTTTGAAAGGTCGTATGTAGGGGACTTACTGTATTTACAAGATCTCTTCTGTTCCAGTGCTACATGAGTTCATCACCTTCCTTTGATTTACCGAACACCTGCTCAGGACTTTTCCTGTAAGCTTGGCAGGGGGCAAGTGCAGTAGAACACTGTGGAGTTTATGATCAAATCTGAGTCTGTCCCTACTGGCTTCGGCTCTTTGTGAGTTTCATTTCCCTCTCTCCAGACTTTGAAGAGCAATGGCTACCTCAGAGAGTTGTCATGAGAAAGCATGAACACGCCTGGCACACAGGAGGCATGTTCACACAACATAAGCATTATTCTCTTCCTTGTTTTCTGCTTCTGAGACACGATTCACAGCCCCATCGTGCATGTATTAATATTTATATCTCACAGTCATGCCATTTTCCTGAAACAAGAAAAACCTTTGTCCCAATTTTTACATGGACAAAAGATAAAATATTTATTTAGCACCTTTTTCAGACTCTTTATGTTGTTACCTGCTTGATTTTCTATATACCAGATGTGGCTAGTCTCATTTTTTAGGTGGAAAAAACTTAAGTTTAGAAAGAAACGTAAGATACCCAAAGGGTTGGAAATTGAACCCATCTCCTGAGTTTCATCCTGGAGTTCTTTGCGAAAGACCAGGCTTCCTCATCCACACAGGCCTTCCTTATGGGGTTGAATGGTTCTACCCAGAGGCTTCAGACTTAAGAAACATTAGTCACAACTTAGGAAAGCACAGCCTCAAGACCTCAGAAAATGTTCAGTTAACATGACTGGGGACAGGTGCCACTGAGCTCGATCAAGGACTGGATAACCTTTGTTCATTTACTCAAGCAGCATTTATTGAGCTCCTACAGTATGCATGTCAATTAAGCAAAGAAAGAAATCAAAGAAGCAAATACAAACCCCGTGCCATCCAAGAGTTTACTTAGTGGATATGCCGACATACAAAGGCACAAAAAAGTAAATGATATATAGGAATCAGGTTAAAAAAAATGAATTGATAGCATAGAAACTGCCTCAAAGCTTTGTAATAAGGTGTTCAATGAGAGTTATAGACCTAAGCTCTCTGGCAGATTTTCTCAATCCTGACACTACCAACAACTGGACCATGCAATTCATTCTCACAGTGGGCTGCCCTGTGCGTTATAGGACATTTAAGGGCAAACCCCACACAGCTTCTATCACCAAGTGCTGCAAACTGGATGGATTAAAGCAACAGAAATGTATTAGCTCCTAGTTCTAGAGGCTAGACATCTGAAACCAAGATGTTGGCAGTCCATGCTCCCTCCAAAATTTCTAGAGAAGAATACCTCCTTGCCTTTTCCTGCTTCTGGTGGTCGCCAGCAGTCTGGGCTTAGCTTGATTTGTGGCAGTGTAACTCCGGTCTCTGCCTCCATCATCCCACAGCTGTCTTTCTTCTGTGTCTGTGTCCCCACCTCCCAATTTCCCTCTTCTTATTAAGACACCAATCATTGGAACAGAGCCCAGTCTAATCCAGTGTAACCTCCTGCTAACTCAATTACATCCTCAAAGGTCTTGTTTCCCGTAAGGTCACATATACACTTTCCAGGTGGACATGAATTTTCAAGAATGGGATTCAAGCCAGCACACCTGTACTATCCCCACTATGTTGTCCCGCCCCTCCCCTCCACAAGTCATGGCAATTAAAAATCTCTCCAGACATTGCCAAATGTCCTCTTGGGGGAAAAATTATCACTTGGAGTTGAGAACTGCTGCTTCACAAGATCAGAAAAGGGAAAATGCAAGTCCTTTTGTTGACAACTTTATTCAAAAAACCACCTTCCCTGGAGACTTTTTTTCAACTTTAGCCTAATCTTCTTGAGACTTGCTTAAGATTCTTTGTTATGATTTCCAAGGGGGCGCTTCTTTCACTAACTGGATTGTCAAAATACCTTACAACTCCATCCCAGCCAGATTTTAGGACTGAGCTGCTGGTTAGAATTAAATTTCAGGCTGGCTCCTTCTATGGAACCCTATTGTCTGTGAGGATAGCAAAAGTGATGAAGAGTCTCAGCTCCGATTTGATGGCAGGGATACTGAGTAGATAGATAAGAGCAAAGAGTTCCAAAGTTGTAACTCAAGTCTTGCTGCACCATCAGACACCCATGAATGTGTGCATGCACGTAAACCTCAAATAAAATGAGAGATCTGTCTCGGCGGGAAAAAAAAGAAAATGGAAAAATGAATGTGAGCTGAGTACTCAGTAAAGCTTTCAACAGGACAGGAAAGGGTCAAGGGAACCTGGCTTCTCTGCCTTTGCAGTGTTGTCCCTCCCTCTTTTTTTAATACATGATTATTTATCTGTGTATTCCGCTTCACCGAGTCTTAGTTGCAGCACTCTGGATTTCGATCTTCGTTGCAGCCTGCAGGATCTTTAATTGTTGCACGCAAACTCAGTCATGGCATGTGGGGTCTAGTTCTCTCACCAGAGATTGAACCTGGGCCCCCTGCTTTGGGAGCACCGAGTCTTAGTCACTGGACCACGAGGGAAGTCCCTGTTTCTCCTTGCTTTCTCTCCCAATATCATTGCCATTTCCTTCCTCCTCTTTCTTTCCTCCTTTTATTTTCTCACCTTCCTTGCCTCTCCTTTTCTCCATTTCCCCTCCTTCCTCCCATTCCCTGTCAGTACATTTCTTCCCCCCTTCCATAAGGGGACACTGCTTAGGCTAGCGTCAGGAGGAAAGATGTCATTAAAAGTATGCAATGCCAGCTAGTAGGGGTGACTTGGAAATAAAGTGGCCACTACAGGCTCCCAGCCCCTGTCACCTTGAGAAGAATGGCTCTTATCCAGTCTTTTCTCTTTCAAGAGTTTATTAAATTCATTCAGTGAGAAGAAGGAGAAATGTAATAGGAATTATGAAGTCTTGAGGAAAATTACTTTTTTTAAGGTTAAGTAGCATGACAATGGCAGCTGATGGAGCAAATTAAATTCTAACTGCACCAGTGATTTGATAGATATCATTTTGCTAAGTGTTACTGAGAAAATGCCGGCTTGGGGAAACGAAGCTGAAATTCAGAATGAGCGCTTGTCAGTTGTGGCATCTGATTCAATTAGGTGAAGTTCATTAATACAAAGAGAAAAAGGGTCATATGGAAAACGGAAATTTGTAAAACAGATCCAGAGCATTTTTATGGCAAACATACATGCAACATCTTTAGGCAAGCAAGTATTTATTTAATTCAGGGTCTAAAAGGAAAGAAAACATTTCACTTCCACATCAGTGAGCAATCATAGTTGTAGCTTGCAATGGTTCATTTCTTATGACATTTGAAAAACACGCATAAACTATGCTTTGTCTTTGCGAATCCAATACAAAGCTTGCCAAGAACTTACTCATCCCAGGAAAACACTCTCAGCCACTTGGACATCGCTCTGTCGCCACAGATAGCAAGAGAAAGTCAGTAATGACTGCAATTACTCAGTGCCAGTCCTGTACATCAAGAATTTTTGCACACCAAAGGCAACCGCCAATGGGGACTTTTCAGTAACCATCTAGTTAAAAAACTTAGTAAAATAGGTGCTATAAAATGTCCACCATGAAATATTTATCACCCATTTAGTAGATTGCTGCTCCTAAGGCGCTCAAGCAGGGTTTGCTAAAACAGTTTCAAAATCTTATTTTGCCTAGATGCAAGCAAGTAAGCCTCATTAGTGATCAATTACCAGCCAAGTCCACCCTAATAAGTCATTAATATATACCATGTACTGTCAAACCCCTTAATTGGGCACCACATGTCCAATAAACCATCAGCTGCTATTATTAATAAAGTTCTCAAAGCTCCACCAAGATCCATATTGTGAGAACAAGGTACCAAACAGGGTAATTTTTCATCACTTTCTAATTTGACCTACTATAGTGCAGACCAAACCAGCAAGCACTCAGACCCAAAGGCAGAGTTTCGCTGTATGGCCTATTGTTAGCTTCAATTCTCAAAGCTTCCACTAGTAGTGTCATTTACACAAGAATCTTGTTGGCTGGTGAGCCCCAGCTAACTTACAGAGGTCCATTTTTCACAAGTTCCTGCTTCCTCCTTTTCAACAAAAGATTGTCAGGTCAGTGATGTTGCTATTCACTAGATCTTAAAGAACAAGATCACATCCTTCATCCACTTGTTGCTGTTATTGTTTAGCCACTAAGTCATGTCTGACTCTTGCAACCCCATGGACTGTAGCCCACCAGGTTCCTCTGTCCATGGGTTTCTCAAGGCAAGAATAGTGGAGTGGGTTGCCCTTTCCTCCTCCAGGGGATCTTCGCGACCCAGGGATGGAAACCTGTGTCTCTTATGTCTCCTGCATTAGGAGGTGGGTTCTTTACTACTAGTGTATTTGTATTCATTACTAAACTGTACATTTATGATCTGTTCATCGCAGTAAGCCCAATGCCTAGCACAATGCCTGGTGCGTAGTGGGCATGCAATTACTGTGGCTGATTGCTGGTGCCACCAACCGCAGGAGGCAACTACGAATGGGATGGCTTGTCAGCAGCAGACAGGGAGCAGGGCAAGGCCTTCGACTAATAGTTTTGGCTTTACTATCCACAGAAAGTCTTCTCTAAATGTCACTCCCCACCTCCTCCACGTCCTTTTTCTTCTTTTCCTCTCCCTCACTCTCTCTCCTAATCAGCTGTCTCCCTGCAGGTAAAAATGAGAACAGAGCCATCCAGTTAATAAGATGCTCAGGCAGACCAGCAGAAGCTGTGTCAAGGGCTTTGGACATGACATGTGTATCATCTTCTCTGCTCACTGCGGCTCCCCAGAGCCTAAGACAGTGCTAAGAAGGAGGAGGCGCTTGACTAATTTACCATGAACAAATGGATGCCTAGATCGATTAAATAATTAACTGACTGTGGAAAAGTCATGCTCCTCTCCGCTCACCAATGACGTTATGAGACTGAGGGATGAAAAGGAGTCAGGTAGGAACCCAGGACTCTGAACAGGACAGATCAGAATCCCTTCTGTGTCCTAGTAATCATCATTTCTTGCTATATTGGGATCTGGGCTCCCACTCAGGGCCTACGTATTAAATGATAAGAACAGTAATATTAAATGATAAGAACAGTAATAGCTCACATTTAAGAACTGCTTTTCGTGCTGAGCAAAGTGCCTTACTTACATTATCTGATTCCATAATCAAAACCACACAGGGAGGTGTTGTTATTAAAGCCATTGTATTTAAAGCCAAGACCCTGAGGCTTAGAAAATGTAAAAGACAGGCTTCTGACCACACAGTTAGCAAGTAAAAGATCTGTGCTTCTATCCAGGTCTTGGGTCTCCCTGGTGGCTCAGATGCTAAAGAGTCTGCTGGCAATGCAGGAGACCTGGGTTCATTCCCTGGGTGGAGAAGATCCCCTGGAGAAGGGAATGGGTACCCACTCCAGCATTCTTGCCTAGAGAATCCCACGGACAGAGGAGCCTGGTAGGCTACAGTCCATGGAATCTCAGAGTCTTAGCCTCTGGACTACGCTGCCTCCTTCTAGACCTAGAATGTTATAAACCCTGGTTCGCCCCGCCTGGATACACAGGCTATACACTGAACAACACCAGGGTGCTCTATTCATATGGATCACAATGTGACCAGTGCCCATTGGATTTGTGCAACACAACAGCAGTGCTCACGTTCAAGTTGCTGAGGCCCGCAGGACACCAAGCGATCATCTCAACCCTTGGCTTAAGTTCAACACTCACTTCCCTAAGCAAGCTGCGGAAAGAGTCGCCCTGCCTTGTGTCATCACTCCATTTCAATGGTTACTCAGCGTGACAGTAACAATGATTCTGAGGCCCATGTGACAATTCTGCCTTTTGGTCTGAATCACTCTGGCACTGGAGCCATGCCCCCCAGCCCATGTTATGCCCATCAATACACATTGACAATAGATTTCATTCAACTCCAATGGTTCTCTGGTTAATTTACACAGTGCCAAACTGACCTTTCCAAATATGCCCCACAGCACGGTGAAAGGGAGAGAAATTTACTGCCAGGAACCAAAAATATGTTACCTTGTGAAATATGGGTTTTTTCATGGCTTGATTTGAACTTTATATCAGAAACTGTGGAGCGGTTCAATGATTATTCACCATTTGAGGAAGGGAAAAGGCAGTGCGGAGGCCTTCAGGGTCCATATTTCATAGTCCTATTAGACATGCACACAGGTGATTAAAGGTTCTGCTAGCAGCAGCCACTGCAGGGCCTGGTGGTCACATTCTAGAAAAGGAGATGGATTTCTTTGAAAGGGAAGAAAGTTAAGAACCCACAGGCAATGGAAAAGTTGGTACAAATTTCTCCAGTGAATGCATTGGAGAAAAAAATTAAAAGTTCGCCGACTTTTCCTTCTTTTTCTAATCTTTTGTTCTGCCATGAAATCCACTGCATGCATGCTCAGTCCCTCAGTCAGGTACGACTCTTGCAACCCTGTAGCCCACCAGGCTCCTCTGTCCATGGGATTGTCTAGACAAGAATACTGGAGTGGGTTGTCATTCCCTACTCCGGGGGATCTTCCCAATCTACAGATGGAATCTGCATCTCCTGCACATCCTCCTTAGCAGGTGGATTCCTTACCACTGAGCCATCTTGGAAGCCCGCAAAGTCTATGAAAGCCTTTAACCCATGCTTTTCTGAGCTCAGATATGACTTCGATGATATTTGGATTCAGCCTCCAGGAGGCATCCTGTGAGGAGATGTAGAGGCGAGAATAATTTCCGAGAAGACCAGGGTACTGGGGCACAGGCAAAAGCAGTGCAAGAATCCGTGGGAATTAGCCTGGCCTGATCCAGGACCCTGAGGCTGGCTGTGACCACTGGTAGGCCTGAAGGCAAAAAGGAGAGGGAGCCATTGCTGGTACCTAGAAAGGGAAATGGGTTTCCCAGGTGACTCAGTGGTAAAAACCCTGCCTGCTAATGTAGGAGATGTAGGTTTGATCCCTGGGTAGGGACAATCCCCTAGAGGAGGGCATGCCAACACACTCCAGCATTCTTGCCTGGAGAATTCCATGGACAGAGGAGCCTGGCAGGCTACTGTCAACGGGTCACAAAGAGGCAGACACGACTGAAGTGACTGCACACACACATGCACAAAGGGCGGTGGTTTGGAGAGAGGCGCCTCTAAGAAGTGGTGACTTTCAGAAGAGAGATACAGCCAACCCACAACCAAGATGGAAGCTGGGAGAATGAATAAATCTCACTCTTCTCCCTTTTACCGTCTTTTATACTGCCTCCTACTGGTCAATCCAATTCAAAGCCACTCCATCAAATGACCACCCCCGCAACCCCCACCACCACTGGTGCAGACTATGAAGATCGCCCTCCCAATTCATAAAGTCCCTCTCTAGAGCTAGAGAGTAGATATGGGGTATTAGGGGGCATAACTGGAAAATGTCTGGCACACCAAGGAAATTCTGAAAACACACTTTTATCCTTGATCCCCCAGGATTCCCCCTAATTAAATGAAGACTAAGGAAAGTTATGACCAACCTAGATAGCATATTCGAAAGCAGAGACATTACTTTGCCAACAAAGGTCCATCTAGTCAAGGCTATGGTTTTTCCAGTGGTCATGTATGGATGTGAGAGTTGGACTGTGAAGAAAGCTGAGCACCGAAGAATTGATGCTTTTGAACTGTGGTGTTGGAGAAGACTCTTGAGAGTCCCTTGGACTGCAAGGAGATCCAACCAGTCCATTCTAAAGGAAGTCAGCCCTGGGTGTTCTTTGGAAGGAATGATGCTAAAACTGAAACTCCAGAACTTTGGCCACCTCATGTGAAGAGTTGACTCTGATGCTGGGAGGGATTGGAGGCAGGAAGAAAAGGGGACGACAGAGGATGAAATGGCTAGATGGCATCACTAACTCGATGGATATAAGTTTGAGTGAACTCTGGGAGTTGGTGATGGACAGGGAAGCCTGGCGTGCTATGATTCACGGGGTCACAAAGAGTCGGACATGACTGAGCGACTGAACTGAACTGAACTGATAGGTCTGGTACACCAGTCTGGATGGTGTATAGAGTACACTAAACTAAGCTCTGAGACTTCCCTGGTGGTCCAGTGGATAGGACTCCATGCTTCCACTGCAGGGAGCATGGGTTCAATCCCTGGTCAGGGAACTAAAAGCCCACATGCTGCATGGTGTGGCCAAAAACTAAAATAATAATAATTATTAATTACTTTTAAGTTCTTCACCCGTTTCCAGTTTAAAGTGAGCTTTCTCCTTTGACTTCACAATATGCTGCTCTTGGTGCAGATTCTAAAAGTGTTCTTATTTCTTTGAGTCTGTGCTTCCTTCTCTATTATAATATAAGCTCCTTTGAGGGAGACAGACATGATTTCCCAATAAACAACATAAATTGAGTACCTGCTTACAGTGAGTATTTGCTACATTTACTGTTTCATTTAATTATCATAATAAACACATAGAGGAGGGAATAAAGCTCAGAGGAATGGAGTTTCACAAGGTGAAGCAGCCAACGTGGGAAAGATCAGAGAACTGAACTTAATTCTTTCTGACACTACCATTCAAGTTCTTAGTGACCCTGTCACTCTGCCTCTTATTTACTTTATGAAATCTCCACAATCCTTAGTAAGGCGCCCATACACAGTCGCATTGGATGAATGCGTGAACATAGTCTAACAGAATAAAAACATAGCTGTGAGTCTCCATCATTATCCTCTAAGCCAGATCCTCTTGGTCGCCTTCATCAACTCATTTCACAATCAGTTACTGAGCCTGCACTTTCTCAATCATCCCAAAAGGTAAAAAGGAAACAAGAAACACAGTCCTGAGTCTCACACTGTGTATTTCTCAGAAAAGCAACATATACAAGTCAAGAGACATAACTGAGTTCATAATCTAACAACTCTGTACAACATACCAAGAATGACTGAGTTCAGCTATTTCCCACGTGCTTATGCTGACAAAAACTTAAGCAATGTTTAAGAGCATAGTAAGTGCTAGGCAGTTGGAGACCCGGCAATAGAGGAAGGCTATGTCACTATTGACCGAGGGAATTTTGCAGAAGCTAATGTCTGTGGCCATGATTTTTATTTTGGCTGGTCAAAAATGAATTCTGTTATTTCACTAACACTTTGCGAGTTATTACATTCAATAGTCACACCTGACAAGTGTGTAAAGCCATCTCTAGCACTGAGAGTTTCATTTTCACTTTCTGTATGATGATCAATCACAAAGGTGTTGTTTTTGTTTTTGTTTTTTTTCCTGTCTTCTTGTTGGCCTGATACACTGTCTGAATGAGAACTATATTCTGAAGAAATATCTTCTGAGGCAGTAGTATGTACATCGCAGAGAAAGCACCTGCATAAAATATGCCAAAAAATTCTTCTTTACTCAAAATGTCATGATGCATCATTTTTTAAAATTTTATATGAATAAGGTTGTGTTTATAATACACACAGTTTGGAACAAAAACCTAATAGAGAAGAATATGAAAGAAAACAACAATCACAAATTGTATAATAAACCCTTGATCAATTTTAGGCTCTAACAACCTTGCATGGTAATGTTAATTGTATCACCCTCCAAAAACCTATTGATGGTCAATAAGACAAATTAATACATCTCTGGTCAATAATATGAAATTAGATAACAAGGTGAGAATAAAGTTGGGAAAAGGGCCATTTGAAGGTGGCAGCCTTTATTACTATGAGAAATGCACACAGGAGGAAGGTGCTGGCCCACTGCCTTTTACAAGCCAGGATTTCAATAAGCCATCACTGATTTGAACATTTGTGTTCATGAAAACATTCATGTTAGCTGAGTACTATTTAATTCACCCTTGAAAGACTAGCTCTTCTGAGAAATCCTATGGTTAAAAAAGTTCTCAAGTGAAGACTCTCCTTAGAAAGAAATGAGTTACAATTTCCATTCCTCCTTAAAGCAATGACTCAAGTGGCTAGCTCACAAGTAAAAGCAAGGGGCAAAGGAAATTTCTGACCAAAATTCTATTAAGGTTCATGGGCCTCCTAAGTAGGGGACATGATCAGTCTATGGGCTCATACTTAAAGCCATGACCTAGCAGAGTTCACTAGATCTCAGTAGGGTCTGAGGACTATACTCACCCAGAAAAAGCATCGAAGATAATTTCTACAATCTGACAAGAGTAAAGATGTGAAAAATATTTAGCGACTTCCCTGGTGGCTCAGAGGGTAAAGCGTCTGCCTACAATTCGGGAGACCTGGGTTCGATCCCTGGGCTGGGAAGATCCCCTGGAAAAGGAAATGGCAACCCATTCCAGTACCCTTGCCTGGAAAATCCCATGGTCTTTGAAGCCTTGTCAGCTACAGTCCACGGCGTTGTAAAGAGTTGGACACAACTGAGCGACTTCACTGGTGGTCCAGAGGTTAGCACTCCCTGCTTTCAAGACAGGGGGTACAGGTTCAATCCCTGGTCAGGGAACTAAGATCTTACACGCCATGTGGCATGGCCAAAAAAAAATAGCTTTACAGGCAAATAAGGATTTCTACTTCTGGAAGTACAGTATTCAGTAGGTATATCTTTATTTACTCTTTCCACATGATCATGATGTTTAAAACAAATAAAAGATGGCTCTAAGAAAGGACGAGAGGATGGTGAACCACCAGAACCCAAAGAGTGACAAAGGAGTCATCACTTTGAGTTTTTTCACGTGGCTTTTTGTCTCATGCATCCCACTTCTAGAATGAATAAAGTCAGTAATTCAGAAACCCAACAGGCATAGATGAAAAAAGCCCAAACAAAAAACTGCTTTGTTTAGTCAAAGGATCAGAAAAAAGAGGAGCTTAGAAAATCAGAAAACTTTTAGATAATACTATCCTACAGCCAACAGAAACAAACTGTTTCAAAACAACCCCACAGAAACAAACTGAGGTCTCACCCCTACCAGCACATGCCCAGTGGGGACACTAGATTTCCGCCTTGGACAGGTGTCATGGAGGCATCCTAACCCCCATATCTTCACCCCCACAGTGGTGCATCAGAGAGGGCCATTAGTGAGCCTGCAGAATTGGGGAGACCACACAGGGAGTCTGGACGTGTACTGCACCCTAGCAGTAATGAGGTGCCATGTTCCTGCCCCTACCAGGGTAGCATCAAGGGAGGACTAACAGGAGTCCAGACTTTCAATACTTCCCAGGAGTAACTAGGCCGCCTTCACCCACAGTATGGGAAGCAGCCATGTCAGGAGCAGTAATGAAGCTCTCTGGCCCCTCCCAGCCCAGCTGGAATCAATGGATGCTTAAGGTCATCAGAACTCCTGTCCACAATCAGCAGGAATGCAGAGGGTTTCTGCAAACAAAGGCCAGGTGGGGAACTAGGACTTCACTCCTGTAGCAGTGACAAAGTGGTACCCCCACCCCTTCCCCTGCCAGAGCATTTCATTTACTTCCTAAGATGACCATAACAAATGATTACAAATTTGATGGCTTAAAATGACAGGAACTTATTCTCTTACACTTTGGGAGGCCAGAAATCTGAAACCCAGTGGCCAGCAGAGCTACACTCACTATGGTGGCTCTAGAAAGTCATTCTTCACCTCTTCCAGCTTCTGGTGGCTTCAGGAGTTTTTCGGCTTGCTATTGTTCCATTGCTAAAGTTGTGCCTGACTCTTTGCGACCCCATGGCCTGTAGCCCACCAGGCTCCTCTGTCCATGGGATTTCCCAGGCAAGAATACTGGTGTGGGTTGCCATTTCCTTCTCTAGGAGATCTTCCCGACCAAGGGATTGACCCATTTGACCTGTATTGGCAGGGGGGTTCTTTGCCACCGAGGCACCTGGGAAATGGTGTCATTCTTTGGCGTATGACAACATAACCCCAATATCCAGCTCCGTGTTCACGTGGTTTTTGTTTGTGTCTCTTTGTGTCCTCTCCTCTATGGATAAGGACAGCATCATTGGATTCAGGGCCCATCCTAAGCGCAGGATGATTTAATCTAAATATTCTTAACTAGTTGATTATATCTGCAAAGACCATTTCCAAATAAGGTCACATTCTAAGGTCCCAAGTAGACATGAACTTGGGGGGGCACTATTCAACCCATTATACCAGCTAAAACAGGAGATCTAAATAAGATCCACAGTCTTACAGCATAATACCTCAAAATGCCAGGTTTCAGTCAAAAACTAACCATCATAAAAAGGGAAAGGAAGGTTGTCCTGAAAATGGGCAGCCAATAGATAACAATGCCAATGAAGAGGAGGGAACCTCCTGCACTGTTGGAGGGAATCGAAAGTGGTACAGCCACTATGGAATGTACTATGGAGATTCCTTGAAAAAACCAAAAAGAGCTACCACATGACCCTGCAATCCCACTCCTGGGCATATATCCAAAGAAAAAGCATGGTCTGAAAGGATACATAAAGCCCAGTATTCATTGCAGCACTATTTACAGTAGCCAAGACATGGGAGCAACCTAAATGTCCATTACCAGAGGAATGGGTAAAGAAGACGCAGTGCGCATATATAAGGGGTATTACTCAGTCACTAAGGAGAATGAAATCACGCCATTTGCAGCAACATGGATGGACCTAGAGACTGTCACGCTGGGAGAAGTAAGTCAGACAGAGAAGGAGAAATAGCATATGACAGCCCTTACAAGAAGCAATACAAATGAACTTATTTACAACAAAAAAGAGACTCACAGACTTAGAAAAAAAAAACTTATTGCCAGTGGTGCAGTGTGGAGTTTAGGATCAACATATACACACTGCTGTGTTTAAAATGGACAAACCAACAAGGACCTATTGTATAGTACAGGGGAATACACTCAACGTTATGTAGCAGCCAGGATGGAAGGGGAATTTGGAGGGAGACTGGATTCATGTATACGTATGGCTGGGTCGCTTTCTGTGCTCCTGAACACATTTTTAATCAACTATTCCAATATAAAATAACAAGCTAAAAAAAATAGACAATAACACACAAGAAAAGGTATTAGAATTTTATGACAAAGTTTTAAAGAAGTCATCATAAAATTCCTTCAGTAAGCAATTATGAACATACTCAAAACAATGAAAAATAAAAGCCTCAACAAATAAGATATAAAATAAAAACTGTAGAACTGAAAAATGCAATTTCTGAAATAAAAAAGTAATTACTGGATGAGTGAAACAGCAGAATGGAGGAGATGGGGAAAGAATCAATGAAGATGATAGCAGAACGATATAAATTACCCAATTTAAACAACAGAGAGAAATTAGGATTAAAAAAAATGAACATATCCTTAAAGACATATGAGACAATAAGATGTAACAAATCCCAGAACTAGAGGAGAAAGAATGCAGGGCTGGAAAAATATTAGAAGAAATAATAGCTAAAACGTTCCTAAATTTGGCAACCTACAGATTTAAGAAACTGAGCAAACATCAAACAGGATAAACCAAAGAAATCCATAGCAAGACACTTCATAGTCAAACTTCAAAAACTGAAGGGAAAAAAAAAAAAAAAAACTCTTGGCAACATGAGAAGGAAACCCCTTACTTTACCTTACCTTACTTATAGGGGAAAAAACATTTTCAATGACAGTGGGTATATTTAAAAACTACAGTGGCCAGGGAATGCCCTGGTAGTCCAGTGGCTAAGACTCCACACTCCCAATGTAGGGGGCCCAGGTTCAATCCTTGGTCAGGGAGCTAGATCCCACATGCCTCAAATAAAAGATCAAAGATCCCACGTACAGCAACTAAAATCCAATACAGTCAAATAAACAAAAACCACAGAAGCCAAAAGGAAGTAGGGCACTATTTTCCAAGTGTTATAAGAAATGACTATTAAAATGGAATCCTGTAAGTAGAATGATAACTTTCAAAAAGACGTATTAAGTGACATCATTCATTGTGTTATTGATAGGATAAAGAAGAAAAATACAGAAATGTGGAAGAAAGGATTTGATGAAATTCAACATCCAATCATGATAAAAAAAAAAAAAAGAAAACTCTCAGAAAAATACTAACAGAAGGTCACAACCTCAACTTGACAGTAATCTACAAAAAAACTCAAGCTGACACTGTCCATGATGGTGAAAGGCCAAGTGCTTTCTTCCTGAGATGAGGCACAAGGTAAGGATATCCACTTACATCATTCTCATTCAACACTGAGCTGGAAACGCCAGCTTTACCTCAATGACTGAGAGCAGCCTCCATCCTGCTCTTGTTGGCTCCAGTCTTGGCAGCCTGTCCACACTGTTTATCTGGAGGAGCATCCTTGATGACTTCTTTTTTGCACATCCCTTATCCAATTCAGCAACAAAATCTGTTGCTCTGCCTTCAAAATGGCTTCAAAACACAACCATCTCCCCCGTCTGTTCAAAGTCACTACTATTTCTTGCTGGATCAAAGCAATGGATCACCCAGGGTGGTACTGCTTCACCTTTATCCCTTAGAAGCTAAAGTGATTCTTTCCACATATAAATCACACCATATCAGCTCTCCAGTGGTGCCACATCACTAAATGGAAAAGCCAGAATTCTTAGGACTACTACAGGAACCTGCAGGAACTGGCCCCGATCACCTCTTAGACCTTGTCCACTTCACTCAGCCACATGGATCATCCTTAGTAGAACCCACCAAGCATAATCCTGTGGGGCTTTAAAACATGCTTTTATTAAAAAAAGAGTAAACCTCTCTAATTTATTTTTGGTTTTTAAGTATCTATTTATTTAGCTTCATCTGGTCTTTAGTTGTGATCCACAGACTCCAGTTGTTGCACAAGGGTGCAGTAGTTGCGGTACACAGGCTTAGTTGCTCCACAGCATGTGGGGTCTTAGTTATCCAGTCAGGGAGGAACCCAAGTCCCCTGCACTGCAACGTAGATTCTTAACCACTGAACTACCAGGGAAGCCCCTAAAACATGCTTTTACTGAGGCTCTTTTGTATTTGCTATTTTCTCATGGGCAGAAGGGCCTGGTAGGCTACAGTCCCTAGAGTCGCCAAGAGTCGGACACGACTGAAGCAGCTGAGCACAGACTGCCAGGAATGGGTCTGCAAGCCTCCAGCTGGCCCCTTCTCAAAGAGCCTTCTCTGATCACCTCTGACAACCCAGAGGTAACATCCACCTGGCATGCCCATCCCACACTCCGTTTTTCTTCCCTCCATATCCCTTAGAGCCACTGACACATCATAGGCTGCATAGTGATCATCTGTGTCCCCTCTTTAAAATGTAAACTCTCAGGGGTTTCCCTGGGGGTCCAGCGGTTAAGACTTCACCTTCAAATCCAGGGGGTTTGGGTTCAGTCCCTGGTTGGGGAGTTAAGATCCTACATTCTTCAGGCCAAAAAGAAACAAAGCATAAAGCAGAAGCAATATTGCAACAAATGCAATAAAGACTTTAAAAAGGGTCTACATTAAGAAATATCTTTAAAAGTTTAAAAGATAAATCAATAAAATGTAAATTCTCAGAGGGCAGGACCTTACCTATTTTGTTTTCTAATCAGTACCTAGAAATGCATCTGGTACACACCAAATGCTTGTAAATATCTGTTACATAAATGAACAAGCTAAAACAATACCCTATATATGTCTTTCTACCCCATCCTTTCTTTCCTTCTCTTTTTCTGAACTCTTTTTCTTTCCTTCCTTAAACAAATGTCTACTGGTTGTGCAAGACAACAGATTGGATTCATGCAAATTATGCATGAATATGTCTACCTGTTTTCTGCAAATATCCAGGCATGTAAACAAAATCTCACATGAGACACAGATGGCAACTCAGTTTCCAAAAGTTTCACTAGTGGAAACCTGTGCAAATTTCTGTAGGCATGAGCTGCAGAAAGAGACAGATCCGCTGTCAGGAACACAAAAGCTAATGATTTTGCACATTTCTAAACTAATGATTTTGCATGTCCACCTCTTGAGAGTGATGCTAATTCTTGACAGCCAGAGTCCTTAGGAGTGCCTCCTGACATCCTAGAAATAGAGCATGTATGTGGATCCCCATGCCATGCCATGCTCAGTAGCTCAATCGTGTCTGACTCTTTGTGATCCCGTGGACTGTAGCTCACCAGGTGCCTCTATCCATGGGATTTTCCAGGCCAAAAATACTGGAGTGGGTTGCCATCTCCTCCTCCGGGGGATCCTCCTCCAGGGGATCCTCCCGACCCAGGAATCGAACTCTCATCTCTTCCATCTCCTGCATTGGCAGGCAGATTCTTTACCAGCGCTCCACCTGGGAAGCCCCATATGCAGACAATTTCTCTATGCTAGAAGGACTATTCATACAGGACAGGTAGGTGGAAGGATAATTGTTACTGATACTATGGATTTGCACAGATTATGGGTCAAAATTGGAGCTTTTCTTAGGCCCCTCTTTCACCTGTCTCTCTCTAAAGGCAGAGGGCAATCTGATGTTTGATTTCGGAGTATGAGAAGTTCCCGTTAAGTTTCTGCCTCACGGGGTATAAAGGATAGGCTTTCACCCATCTACAGTGATGGTCTTGCCGGCTGCTCCCATGTTGATATACATCATGGATCAGAGCTAAAGCAGGTCCAGCCAATGCAGCAACCCTGTGCTAAGTAAATACTCCTCACTTCTCTTCATGCTGAAGCCAGACCACTGGGTAATAAAAGCACAATCAAATGCCAGCTCACACGCAGGACTTGTTATTCCAAGCAGGTACTGTGTTCCAGTCGGCCCAAGAAGAGGGAGAGATTATTCATTTAGCTCTAAATTCAATTTATTTTCTGAACTTGTTTCAGTTTGATTCTCTCGTGTTTTAGGCTCCATAATAAGTTTATCCTCTGTTCTACCTGAGTCGGCGAAACCTCAGGGGGGTCTCTTTGCAAGTTACAGAGCGTGATGATTAGCAACTCAAAAACAGAAGCATGTTCTTTAGAAACGTCCAGAAACAGAATCCAAACCAACAAGGCAAAAGGCAGCTCTGAGGTTAGAGCCCGGGGCAGATGGAGCATAAGTCTTAGGAGTGAGAGATGCCCTGGGCACTGCTGCTCCGCGCAGACTTCTCCTCTGACTCCACAGCCTCAGCTGGTCTGAAGATCTGGGCTGCCCAGGAGCAGCAGGTGGACCATGTGCTTTTACCTCGTCCTTGGCTCCTGGACTTTTCCACCCTTTCTCCTCCTTACTGTAGCAAGCTGGCCTCACACTTTGCCACCTCTCTGTGTCAACACATTCACAACAAGTACACTGGGCTCTGCAGTGGAAAATGACAGACACTGAGAAAATGAGTTGGGGGCTCATTTGGCCGAATCTTCCTAAACACAAAACCAGAAAACACCCCATGCAAGTTCTTCATCAGAGAATTTGGGTAGCTTAGCTAAATTCTCACTGCAACAGACCTGGAATGCCTGTGTGCATGCTAAGTTGCCTCAACAGGGTCCAGCTCTGCAGCCCCATGGACTGTACAGCGACAGGCTTCTCTGTCTATGGGATTTCCCAGGCAAGAATACTGGAGAGACTTGCCACTTCCTCCCCCAGGGGATCATCTCGACCCAGGGATCAAACCTGCGTCTCGTGTGTCTCCTGCACTGGCATGGGGATTCTGTACCACTAGCGCCACCTGGGAAGCCCATACTCTTGCCCTTACTGCACCCAGACACCGCGCACATTGTCCACCTCCACTTGTAAACCCAGCTCTGTTCTTTTACCCATATGTCTCTTATAAGCCATCTCTGAGACAGTCAAACAGGCCAACTATTTCTTCTTTATTTCTGAGACATGTATGGATGTGTTTTCTCTCTAAATCATGGGGTTTTGTTTTTGTTTTTTTAGTTTTACTTTGAAACAATATCAGACTTATAGAAAAGTTGCCGAAATAGTTGAAAAGATTCCTGTGTACTCTTCACCAAGATTCCCCTAATTTTTAATGTTTACCACACTTGTTTTAATACTCTCTATATATGATTATTAAAATACTGACACTTTGATTCCACTGTTTTAGTTCTTATTCTGGAGAAGAACCACAATAAGCACAAGTTGATCTCCCATACATAAGGCTAGAAGTTCTACGGGTAGGTGTCAGAGGTGAGCAAATATCCACAGGCCAGGAACTCAGCTGAGAGCTTCTAATAGTTGGTCCACACATTGTGTATTGTGAACTTCACTGGGCTTCCCCAGTGGCTTAGCCATAAAGAATCGCCTACATTGCCGGAGATGCAGAAGACATGGGTTCCGTCCCTGGGTTGGGAAGATTCCCCTGGAGGGGGGCATAGCAATCCACTCCAGTATCCTTGTCTAGAGAATCCCCATAGACAGAGGAGCCTGGCGGGCTATAGTCCATAGGGTCGCAGACAGTCAGACATGACTGAAGTGACTTAGCATGCATGCACAAGCTTCATTTTTAAAATGATTTATTTATTTTGCCGGGGGTTCGCACTGGGAGTTCATTATTGCACAGGCTTCTCTGGATGCAGCCAGTAGGGCCTACTCTTTATTGTGGTGCATGGGTTTCTCATTGTGGTGGTTTCTCTAGTGGTGGAGCAGGGGCTCCAAGACACGTGGCCTTCAGCCATTGCGGTTCCCGGGGTTAGTTGCCCTGTGGCATGTAGAATCTTCCCAGACCAGGGACTGAACCCATACGTCCTGCACTGGCAGTCAGATTCTTTTCCACTCTGCCGTCAGGGAAGTCTGAGCATCATTTTTAAGAAAAAGAAAAATGGAGGCTTAAAGGCAAAGACGTGCTCAAGTTGCCATAGCTATGAAGTCCATATAACTATGAAGTCATGATTCTAACCAGATCCTTATTCCCTTTAAAACACATTACCTGAATACTCAAGGAGCCAGATCACAACACACTCTATTTGAAACCCACCCAGTCTGAAACACACCCTATCTGCCAGCTGCCAAGACTTTTCCTATCATATGACCGGAGGGTACATAAATCACAATAGGAGTGCTTTTTCCATCAGCAAGTAATTAGACAAGTCACACCTGCTTGGAGTTCATTCGTAGGTACATTCTGGCTCCTTTCTGGATTTATACCTGTCTCTTTTAGCAATTAAGAGACTCAGCTGAATTTTCTATGATTCACCTCAAGACGCCATATGTTCAATAAAGGTACTGGTATAGAAAAAGCAGCTGATGCCTCTAGGAAAACATAAGCAAACACTAAGTATACAAACATTTCTGCTGGGTACATATGCCTAAGATTTATCTTCTCTTATGTGGATTTTATCACTTCTCAGAGTAAGCAAAACGAAACTAATTTCCGGTGACATTTGTATTCAGACCAGAATTTCGGCATCCAAAAAGTAAAATTTATCATCAGAGAATGAGTCAGAGGTGTTGTAAACTTCAGCTTTCTGAGTAAAGGAAAACATCATGTCTAGCTATCACAGCAGCAGCTATCACATATTAAGGGCAAATCTAGTGTTTAAAGTGAGCAAATCTAGTGTTTAAAGAGAAAGTAGTGAAAGTGTTAGTCACTCAGTCATGTCAACCTTTGCGACCCATGGACTGCTGTAGCCTGCCAGGCCCCTCTGTCCATGGAATTCTCCAGGCAAGAATACTGGACTGGGTTGTCATTCCCTTCTCTGGGGGATCTTCCCAACCCAGGGGTCGAACTTGGGTCTCCTGCATTACAGGCAGTTTCTTTACCATCTGAGCCACCAGGAAATCTAGCGTTTGGACCACCCCAAATTTATTAGATAAGAACTTAGTTGGTTCTAGCGCCACCAAACAAAGGGTTTATGACCTAAGTCTCCTTTTATCCCCTAGTCTTTCCACTCCCTCGTCTCCCACCCTCAGTGTTGGGTCAGGCCGTCCGCTGACTTTCTCAGTTCCAGGAGACCTGCTGAGCACTGCTGGAAAAAGTACTTGCCCACAGAGACAGAAACCCACAAACCCATGAGCTACCTTCACACTTGTCTTTAAGCCCTGCTCTGTCACCCATCTCCCCTTCACTGGGCAGCTTTTCCTCCCATTCCCTTGAATGACTGTTTCTACTTTGACCAATCTCCTCAAACTATCCTCCCATCCTACCCATCAGTGGATGGTCTCATATTACTCCCCACAAACCATCAAGGCTAGGGGAGTGACTTCCTTCAATTTCCAGCTTCCTGTATCCATAAACTTATCTTCTAAAAGCCACCTTCTTCCTTTCAGTCTAAAGGCAGAGGCTCCTTTCCTATTGTTCATGATTGATCTATGCTAAACCTCTTCTGACTTTGCTAGACCATTTCATTCCCCATTTAGGCTGTGCTTTAAATCTTGTCTCAAAACTGGCTTCTGCTTTACCCAGAAGATATTTTTTGGAAGTTTCTCAAGTTTCTTCTTTAAATGAAACAAGCAAAAAGAAAAATCAAATAACAAAAAGCCAAAATATACCACTCCTCTATAATTATTGCCCTAATAGTCTCTTTTCTTTAACAATCACATTTCTCAAATGAAGATTACCTTCATTCTCTTCTCTCCTACCAGCCAAACATCCCTAGCCAAGGAAAGGAATCTTTTCTTCTCTTGCATTTTCAACTTAAGTTGGCTCACTGCAATATTTGAAAAAATTATTTATGTGCAAAGTAAACAAACAAACAAACAAACAAAAAAAAACATTCTCTATACCCCTCTCCATTGTGCTTGGAAGCAAATACATAAATAAAATACAATTTCATGGTATGTTTTTCATTAGCTTTAAATGTCTAGGACAGAGACATTCATGGCTGGTGTAGCCCAATCCATTGAATCCCCTACATACAAACCTTCAAGTCTCAGACTTTCAAAGATGCGAACACAAGTTCCATCAACATCAGGCATGAGTGAACCCATTGCCTCTGTCTCTTATTGATGATGGTCCTTCAGCTCTACCATCTCCCACCTCCGCTCTCTCCTCCACTCGGTAACTCTTCTTAACTAGGTGCCAGTCCCTGTATGCAAGCTGTTGTACTATACTATTGTACTTTTCAAAGTACTGTACTGTAAGATTAAAAATGTTTTCTTTATTCTCTGTTATTTTGTACGTATTATTTGTGTGCAAAGTATGATTAAATATATTACAGTACAGTACTATACAGCCAATTGTGTTAGCTGGGCACCTAGGCTAATTTTGTTGGACTTATGAACAACTGGTGGACTTATGAATGTGCTCTCAGAATGGAACTCATTTGTATGTAGGAGACTTACTATAATTCTTTGTTTCTTGCTTCACGGGAAGGTAGAAAACTATCTTCTCAGTGTTAGCGCTAAGTTGCTATAATCGTGTCTGATTCTTTGCGACCCTATGGACTATGCCCTGCTAGGCTCTTCTGTTCAAAGAATTCTCTAGGTAAGAATACTGGAGTGGGTTGCCACACCCTCTTCCAGGAGATTGTCCCAACCCAGGGATCAAACCCACGTCTCATGTTTCCTGCATTGGCAGGTGGATTCTTTCCCACTAGCGCCACCTAGGAAATCTGATAAAAGGGATTTCCATTGTCCATATAAGACTGAACTGTGTTGCCCTGACCAAAAATAGAAAGAAAGAGAAAAAATGCTCATCTTGACAAAGTGTGCTAGCTTTCTCGGCAACAGTAAGGAAATTAACTATAACACTTGCTGATGGAGGGGATGAATGAGAGTTGGAGCACCTAGCTGCTTTCACCCGTGAGACTGCACTTTTCTCTTCTGGATTTAAGACAAGCTCTTTCCTATCTATCTGAAGCTGTATGTGATCAAGTTTGGAAGTTATAGGAGTTCAAGGAACAGAACCCCATCCTCAGGTGGGAAGGCCTGGAATTTTCTCAAGGAGCGAGTGCGATACTGCCTCTGTGGACTTGAGTGTAAAAGATTCAGGAGAAAAATGGAAGAAATTAAGAAGTGATATTTGAAGAAAGAAGTTATCCTTGCGAGGCACTATCCATTCAAAGACATAAGTCTATATCAGGTACTTCCCATCCAGATGCAGGTAAGCAACTAAACCAAATGAAACAGTAATATCTCCTCCTTCCCCTGAACACACACCTTATAACTGTGAGATATGTATCATCCACTAGAAAAATAGCACCCTACATTTCCACTATGAACCAGTGTTTTGCCTGGTGAAATTACTAAGGAGGTACTAAGGAAAAGGACATTTACTGGTCTGTGTTCATCTTGCTAAGAGATCAAGAGATGGCTGTTCAGTAGAGACTGGACTGTGGGGCTCAACTCAGCAACAAAACAATGCCAGGCTGGCCACAGAGGTGAGGACTGACTCATCACGTGTGGAACCTGTCTCCCCTCCAGGGTAGGCTGGCAAGTTACAGAAAAGGAGGGCCCTTCCAAACCTGTGTCCTTCTCTCATACAAGCCCTGGCTGCTGTCCCAAGCTCCAAACAGGTCTGCAAGTCCACCAAATGTTATTCTCTTCCTGGACACTCTCAGGACCTCAGGTTGCCCATCTATAGTGACTTGTTTGCCTTGCCCCGGAGACTTGTTACTCTTGCTGAATTGAGAGGTTTAAAAGCTGACACCACCATCTACTCGTGGATGCCATTTGTCACCTGTCTTCTTCCCCGACCCAAACATTTCTTACAAGTTTCTTTCTCTCTGTTCCCATTTACACTCATTAGTTCCTGGCCATACTTTCCAGGAACTTCTCTCTCTGGTGAACTAGCCCTTCAACCATCCTGCCCTCTAGTGTCAGTGGCATTTTTAAAATCCCAGATGTCAATATATTTTTTAATCCAAAACCCTTCAAAGGCTGTCTGTTAAAACTTTTCTTTCAAAAACTTTTTATTTTGTATTGGGGTATAGCTGATTAACAATGTTGTGATAGTTTCAGGTGAACAGCTAAGGGACTCAGCCATGTATACACAGGTATCCATTCTCCCCCAAACTCCCCTCCCATTCAGGCTTCCACATAACATTGAGCAGAGTTCCCTGTGCTAGACAGTGGGACCTTGCTGGTTATCCATTTCAAATATAGCAGTGTGTACATGTCCATCCCAAATTCCCTAACTATCCCTTCCTCCTTCTTTCCCCCCAGCAACCATAAATTCATTCTCTAAGTCTGTAAGTTTCTTTTTGTTTGTTAAATAACTTCATTTGTATCATTTCTTTTTAGATTCCACATATAGGGAATGTCATATGGTATTTCTCCTTTTCTGACTTACTTCACTCGGTATAACAATATCTATGTCCATCCAGGTTGCTGCAAATGGCATTATTTCATTCTTCTTAATGGCTGAGTGATATTCCGCTCTATATATGTACTTCATCTTCTTTACCCATTCTTTGCCAATGGACACTGAGTTTGCTGACACCAGTACTTCTTAGCCTGGTCTACAGCGCCCTCCAAGATCTTTCACATGTCTGCTTGTCCAGTGTCATTTGCTGCATCTCTTCTCCTTTCTCCCCCTCTGTACCCTGGCTTCCTTTTCATTCCTGCAACACATTAAGCTCATTCCTGCTACCTGGCTTCTCACAGGCTGTTCCCTCTTCCTAAAACCTTCTAAACCATTCTCCAGATTCCATCCTCAGCACGTGTTGTGAAGTGCAAAGTTATTAGGGCATTGACTTAAATGCTGTCCCTTCAAAGAAGCCATTCTTATCTAAATTACAACGGCACCCCACTCCAGTACTCTTGTCTGGAAAATCCCATGGACTGAGGAGCGTAGTAGGCTGCAGTCCATGGGGTCGCTAACAGTCGGACACGGCTGAGCGACTTCACTTTCATGCACTGGAGAAGGAAATGGCAACCCGCTCCAGTGTTCTTGCCTGGAGAATCCCAGGGACGGGGAGCCTGGTGGGCTGCCGTCTCTGGGGTCTTCCAGAGTCAGACACAACTGAAGCAACTTAGCAGCAGCAACCACATCCCAACCTTATTTTATTTATCACTATGAACTACTTATTTTCCTTATAGCTATTACTACATTATGTGACTATTCTCTTATTGGCTTCCTGGTTTACTGACTGTCTCACCTTAATCTGAAAGCTCCAAAAGGTCAGAGACCACATTTATATGTTTAACATCTGATACAGTCTCTGGCACGGGCTCCCCTGGTAGTTTAGCTGGTAAAGAATCCGCCTGCAATGTAGGAGACCCTGGTTCAATTCCTGGGTCGGGAAGATCTTCCGGAGAAGGGATAGATATTCTTGGGGTTTCCTGGTGGCTCATATGGTAAAGAATTGACCCGCAATGTGGGAGACCTGGGTTCAATCCTTGGGTTAGGAAGATCCCCTGGAAGAGGTCATGGCAACCCACTCTAGTATTCTTGCCTGGAGAATCTCATAGAAAGAAGACCCTGGTGGGCTACAGTTCATGGGGTCACAAAGAGTCAGACTCAACTGAGTGACTAGCACAGTCCCTGGCACCTAGCAGATGCCCAGTACAAACTGGCTGAATGAATGACAGGTGAGTTAATAAATGAATGCAGCCCTTGAGAGCTCATGGCTGCCTCATGCCAGCGGGCCTTTACGACAATGACCCCTCATCCTAGAGAGACCTTTGTCCCCTCCCACATCCTGCCGAACACCCACACTGCACCCATATCTTTACTACTGGCATCATTAGCTCCTTCAAATTTTCTCTGCCTTCTCTTCCCTCCCAGTTATAGTTTTCAACTTCCTCCTTTATACCTTACCTCAAACTTGTATTAACTTCTAGCAAAGCTCCTGTAACACTTAAATGTTCCATTTTGGTGTTTCTTTGTTGTGTTGCTTATTTGCTCAGTCATGGCTGACTCTTTGCAACCCCATGGACTATAGCCCGCCGGGCTCCTCTGTCGATGGGATTTCCCTGTCAAGAATACTGGAGTGGGTTTCCATTTCCTTTAGGGGGTCCTTCAGGGATCTTTCCAACCCAAGGTCCTCTTAGGAAAACCCATTAATTTCTTAAGGATAGAGACTATGCTTTAATCATGCTTGCATACTCAATACGCAGCCCAGTGTCTGACAGTAAACAAGCTCTCTTGAAATTATTTTTGAATTAGAAATTAATGACAAAATGAGGCATGCTACTTTTTAACCCATGAAACATCCCGCTATAGGAAGTATCAGAAAATCTTCTCTGTGCATTTCACCAGCCATTACCTGGAGCACTAAGATATACAACAGCACAACACTTAGGAAATTGCAACCTTTCCAAAGAGCAAGACTTGCCAGATTGTGCAAAAAAAGGAGAAACACTGTGAAGAGAGGTCACTAGTAAGTCCATTTAGTTTGCAAACTACTGTGCAAATCTGAGTACCAATGGTTCGTGAACCTAGCCAAATAAAAGAAATAATTTCAGAAGTCACACTGACAGCATTGAATATAGAGACTGCCAAGCAAGGCAGAGTCCGAGGCATTAGCCTTTTAGAGATTAATTCTGTACCTGAATAAGGAGTATCACTAATAAATCAAGAGACCAAACACATTTAGCACAAACATCCAAACAGGATTTTACACTGACAGTTATTTAACTTCTGATGACCTTGCCTATAGTTAGACTATCTTTTGCATCATCTGCCAATCAAATGGTTCTCTATCCTGACAGTGGGTGGAGCTTTAACATATGGCTCTTTAACATAACCAATACGCAATACCAAGGCTCATACAACCACCTTACAAGGAAGTGAACTTATCTCATTTTTCTGCCAAGCATGATGTCTTTTACATGTTTTACATCAATTGCTAACGTTATTCACTGTTACTTAACTAAGGAAAAGCAAATTTAAATAAGCAATGTATTAAAGAGGCAATATATTATGACAAGTGGGTTTAACTCAGGACTGCAAGTTTAGCTTAATATTAGAAAATTAATTAATGTGTTTAACTCAATAACAGATTAAAAGGGAAAAATTATCTGATAATCATAATGAATGTGGAAAGAAGCATCTAATACAGTTCAACATCCATTTGTATTTAAAATATTTTAGTAAATGTGGAATAAAAAGATACTTCCTTAAGCTCATAAATGAAATGTACACAAATATGACCATGCACACACAAACACACACATACACACACCTTTCATTAAATATCATACTAAATGGTGAAATGTTGAAAGCATTTCTTTAAGATCGAGAACAATACAAAGATATTCACTATCACCATTTATACAATGTTGTTAAAGTTCAAGTCAATGTGTTAAAAACAAGAGAAAATTTTTAAAGATACAATACTTTGTTTTTTTTTCTGTAGTAATTTATTTTATTGTATCTTATTCTTAAATATTTTTTAAATTTAAATTTATTTGTTTTAATTGGAGGCTAATTACTTTACAATATTGTATTGGTTTTGCCACACATCAACATGAATCCACCACAGAATTCTATCTTTTACAAATGATACGATTATGCATATAGAAAATCCTAAATAGTATGCATAAAAAATATTAAAATTTTAAAAGAATTCCATTTTCTAAATAAAAAATGGTATAGAAAAGTCAGACTCATCCCTCTTTACCAGTAACAATCATTTTGAAAAGTAATTTTTAAAGAATATATCATTTACAGTAACCCACAAGTAAAAAAATTCAAGAATAAAATTATGATGTGGGAGCAAGCTCTTAATAAAAATAAATTATGAAAATTACTGAAGAACCTTACCTAAATGGAGAAATATACAAGCTTTTGGAACCATTTTGGATAGGAGCATTTGCTATCATTTTTTATATCATTTTCCCTGGTTCAGTTCAGTTAAGTCACTCAGTCGTGTCCGACTCTCTGCAATCCCACGAACCACAGCAAGGCAAGCCTCCCTGTCCATCACTAACTCCCAGAGTCTGCCTAAAATCATGTCCATTAAGTTGGTGATGCCATCCAACCATCTCATCCTCTGTCGTCCCCTTCTCCTCCCGCCCTCAATCTTTCCCAACATAAGGGTCTTTTCAAATGAGTCAGTTCTTCACATCACATGGCCAAAGTATTGGAGTTTCAGCTTCAACATCAGTCCTTCCAATGAACACCCAGGACTGATCTCCTTTAGGATGGACTGGTTGGATCTCCTAGCAGTCCAAAGGACTCGCAAGAGTCTTTTCCAATACCATAGTTCAAAAGCATCAAATCTTCGGTGCTCAGCTTTCCTTATAGTCCAACTCTCACATCCATACATGACCACTGGAAAAACCATAGCCTTGACTAGACGGACCTTTGTTGGCAAAGTAATGTCTCTGCTTTTCAATATGCTATCTAGGTTGGTCATAACTTTTCTTCCAAGGAGTAAGCGTCTTTTAATTTCATGGCTGCAATCACCATCTGCAGTGACTTTGGAGCCCCAAAAAATAAAGTCTGACACTGTTTCCACTGTTTCCCCATATATTTTCCATGAAGTGATGAGACTAGATGCCATGATCTTCGTTTTCTGAATGTTGAGCTTTAAGCCAACTTTTGCACTCTCCTCTTTCACTTGCATCATTAGCTCCTCTTCACTTTCTGCCATAAGGGTGGTTTCATCTGCATATCTGAGGTTATTGAGATTTCTCCCGGCAATCTTGATTCCAGCTTGTGCTTCCTCCAGCCCAGTGTTTCTCATGATGTACTCTGCATAGAAGTTAAATAAGCAGGGTGACAATATACAGCCTTGATGTACTCCTTTCCTATTTGGAACCAGTCTGTTGTTTCATGTCCAGTTCTAACTGTTGCTTCCTGACCTGCATATAGGTTTCTCAAGATGCAGGTCAGGTGCTCTGGTATTCCTATCTCTTTCAGAATTTTCCACAGTTTATTGTGATCCACACAGTCAACGGCTTTGGCATAGTCAATAAAGCAGAAAGAGATGTTTTTCTGGAACTCTCTTGCATTTTCCATGATCCAGCAGATGTTGGCAATTTGATCTCTGGTTCCTCTGCCTTTTCTAAAACCAGCTTGAACATCAGGACGTTCACAGTTCACGTATTGCTAAAGCCTGGCTTGGAGAATTTTGAGCATTACTTTACTAGCATGTGAGATGAGTGCAATTGTGTGGTAGTTTGAGCATTCTTTGGCATTGCCTTTCTTTGGGATTGGAATGAAAACTGACCTTTTTCAGTCCTGTGGCCACTGCTGAGTTTTCCAAATCTGCTGGCATATTGAGTGCAGCACTTTCACAGCATCATCTTTTAGGATTTGAAATAGCTCAATGGAATTCCATCACCTCCACTAGCTTTGTTCATAGTGACGCTTTCTAAGGCCCAGTTGACTTCACATTCCAGGATGTCTGGCTCTAGGTGAGTGATCACACCATCATGATTATCTGGGTCATGAAGATCTTTTTTGTATAGTTCTTGTGTTGTATTCTTGCCACCTCTTCTTAATATCTTCTGCTTCTGTTAGGTCCATACCATTTGTGTCCTTTATCGAGCCCATCTTTGCCTGAAATGTTCCCTTGGTATCTCTAATTTTCTTGAAGAGATCTCTCGTCTTTCCCATTCTGTTGTTTTCCTCTATTTCTTTGCACTGATCACTGAGGAAGGCTTTCTTATCTCTCCTTGCTATTCTTTGGAACTCTGCATTCAAATGGATATATCTTTCCTTTTCTCCTTTGCTTTTTGATTCTCTTCTTTTCACAGCTATTTGTAAAGCCTCCTCAGACAGCCCTGGCACATAAGCAATTTTATAAATTTCCAATAAAAATCCCAGTAAGCACTTTTATACTGTTCTTTTTTAAATATAAATTTATTTATTTTAATTGGAGGCTAATTACTTTACAATATTGTATTGATTTTGCCATACATCAGCATGAATCCACCACAGGTATACATGTGTTCCCCATCCTGAACCCCCCTCCCTCCTCCCTTCCCGTACCATCCCTCTGGGTCGTCTCAGTCAATTTCACACTAAAATTTATTTAGACACAAAAAAGGCTCAGAAGAGCTAAAATACTCTTGAAGAAACAAAATAAAGTACAGGACTTCCCTATTGTATACAAAGATATATTTAAAATAGGATTCCATACAGATGTGGGACAAAGACAAACCAATAGCAAAATGGAGAGAAAAATGAACATACACATCACAACGGAAGGAATCTAAAAGACCTAAGGATCATTTGAAAAAATGATTCGTCTTGTTTGTAATCAAAGAAATACCAATTAACACTACAATGAGATACCATCACATACTCATCAGACTGGCAAAAAATGAAAAGTTTAACAACTCCCAAGTATTAGCCAGAATGTATATACAGCTACAGTAACTCTCACCTACAATTGGCTGTGTAGCCACTTCAGAAAACTGCTGTTTCCTACAAAAGTTAAATGTCCATGTACGGGTGCACCAAATGATTCCTTTTCTGGGTATACACCCAGCCTGGGGAAATTTCTATACACATCCGGAATGTCTATTTAAGTTGCTTGCATGCCTCAACTATTGTAAACAGTGCTGCAATGAACACCAGGGTGCATGTATCCTTTCGGATCACGTTTTGCTCCAGCTATATACCCAGGAGTGGGATTGCTATTTTTATTTTTTAAGGAACCTCCGTACTGCTCTCCATAGGGCTTCCCAGGTGGCAAAGAATCCACCTGCCAAGCCGGAGATGTGGCTTTGATCCCTGGGTCTGGAAGATACCCTGGGAAGGAAATGGCAACCCACTCCAGTATTCTTGCCTGGTAAATCCCATGGACTGAGGAGCCTGGCAGGTTTACAGCCCAGCGGTTGCAAAGAGTCAGACACGAACTAGCAACTAAGCAGCAGCAGCCTCCTGTCCTCCGCAGAGGCTGGACCAATTTACATTCCCACCAATGGTGTAAGAGGGCTCCCTTTTCTCCACATCCTCTCCAGTACTTATTGTCTGTGGATTATATGATGATAACCATTCTGGCTGGTGTGAGGTGACATCTCATTGTAGTTTGGGTTTGTATTTTTTAATAACTGGTGGTGATGTTGAACATCTTTTCATGTACCTGTTTTCCATCTGTAGTATTCTTTGCAGAAATGTCTATGTAGGTCTTCTGCCCATTTTTCCAGTGGGTTGTTTGTTTTGATGCTGTTAAGCATCATGAACTGTTTGTAAATTTTGGAGACTAATCTCTTAAACGTCATTGACAATGGAATGGATAAAGAAGATGGGCTTACATATATACAATGGAATATTACTCAGCTGTTGAAAAGAATGAAATAATGCCATTTGTAGCAATATGGATGGACCGAGAGAGTGTCACACTGAGTGAAGTAAGTCAAACAGAGAAGGACAAATGTCATATGACATGCCTTATGGTGGAATCTAAGAAGAAATGATACAAATGAACTTATTTACAAGACAGAAAGAGACTCGAAAACTTAGAGAATGAACTTACGGCTGCCAGGCGGGAGTAAGGGGGAAGGATGGGAAGAAGGGATAATTACGGATGGACATGTACACACCGCTGTATTTAAAATGGATAACCAACAAGGATCTGCTGTATAGCGCAGGGAACTCTGCTTAAAGTTTTGTGGCAGGCTGGATGGGAGAGGAGTTTAGAGGAGAATGGATATATGTGTATGTATGGCTGAGTCCCTTCACTGTTCATCTGAAAGTACCACAACATTGTTTGTTAATTGGCTATACCCCAATACAAAATAAACAGTTCAAACATTTTAAAAGAGAATGTTCACAGCAGCATGGCTTGTACCAGTAAATGCCCAGGAACAATCCAAATATATCAAGATAGGACTGATAAGTAAACGTGGCTATACTCATACAATGGACTATTGCATTGCAATAAAAATAAACTGCAGTGATAAAGTTTTTTAATGCCTTTTCTGGCATCAAGGTTGCAAGGGGAAAACTGATCATTCAGAAACCATGTCTGGCAGAATGCCCCCAGACCCAAGTGACAGATAAACTGTGCCCAACTGAGTCCTGATATGCATCACAGCTCACATAAGCTCAAACTCTTAAAACCTATTTATCTAGATCCATACATTACAAGATAAAACCACAAACAAACTGATCTAACAGAGTTACTACATGAACTCACACTCTACAGATACAAACACTGACTATTCTAGCAACATGGCTTACAAATTCTGAGAAATCCCTACCAAGAAAATCGATGACCAACACTAGCCAAAATCTATAAATAGCCTCTTATAAATCCTCTTTTGAAATACCTAGTGATTCTCCATTTTTCTTAGTTATAGCATGTTCATAAATCTAGCTTTGTTTGACTACAGGTCTGACTCTACTGTTCTTTGGGCCCCAGGTTTTATCAATTGCTAAATACATTCGTGTGGATAAACTGCCCCTTCAAAAAAAAAATTCCTAATTTTAAAACCCAAATCAAAGGAGGGTACATACAACAGGATGGTTCCAATAATTTTAAAAATCAAAGAGGCAAAAAATTAAGCTACATAATTTTAAATGAAACATATGTATGTGGCAAAACATAAAGAAAATCAAGGAAATAGTTAGCACAAAATTTTGGGTTAATGAGAAGCATAATGAGTCTTGGGAAAGACACAAAAATCTTAGGTACTCATAGCATCTTATTTTTTGGTTAACATGGGTGGTGCAAAAATATGTTTGCTTTATTTCTTATACTCTACATATATGTATTATAGATTGTATTGTACATATAATAGGGCCTGTGATTTTTAAAAATTAGATTTCTAAATGAGAAAACCAGGGTTGATGTTGCTTCAATGATTTCCCCATGCTAGCACAGCTAATTAGAACATAAAATCTTTCAAGGACAGAGATCCATGCACTGCTGTATTCCCAATGCCCAGCACAGAATATTTCACAAAGCAGAGCCACAACAAATGTTTATGGAATAAACAGAGGAACTGGGATCCATCTATTCAGTACTGATCTTTTCTTTCCACTCACGATACCATGATGCATGAACCAGCACATTTCAGGAGGAAGTCTGGTATCAATGCTACCATCAAGGCCCTTTCCATTTAAATGCAGTACTCAATTCTATAATCCTCTATTTCAAGGGTTTCTCAGACTAAATCCAGCCCACATCCTATTTTTATGAAGTTTTATTGGAACACAATTTTCTTGTTTATTTATTGGCCATAACTACTTTTGCTTCACAAAATCAGAGTAGTTAAGACAGAGACCACTGGCTTGAAAAGCCTAAAATAAGTACTGTCTGACCCTTTGTTAGAAAATGTGTTTCTATCTCTGCTTCAGTTCATTCTGAATACCAACGCAACCCTCCTCTCAAAGCCTGTCCCTGTGTTTCACAGTCTCTGGCAAATTCCTTAGCCTCTCAAAGTTTTAATGTCCCCATCTTGTGTGGAATTCATCATCCTGTGAGAGCTGTGCAGATTCAACATTCATAGTGCCTGAAAGGAAACCAAACACTGTTCATGAGTGTTGCTAATTTCCACCCCCTAATTTCTCTGACAGTGTTTGGAAATGATTCTTCTTCTTTCTCATTGCTTTTTGATTTATCTACACCCTGTTCTTTACTATCAAGGAGAACTCTGTGTGAAGGGGATATTGCTTTCTTTTTCCTTTTTCCAAAAATCTATCTGCAGTCTCACCTCCTAAGTCCTCGTTCAGGCCATCCCCTACTGTTTGTGACATCATGATCAGTGGTCATGAGAACAGATGAGCTAGAAACTAAGTTGGTTTAACAAGGTATAGGCACACTTCTTTAAGTACTGAGAGCCTAAATTGATGCCTAGCTCCTTGGAAAAAAAGAACTGAGAGGAAGGAGAAACAGGAAACAGATGAGAGGCAGTTCAGTTCAGTTCAGTCGCTCAGTCGTGTCCAACTCTTTGCAACCCGAGGGACTGTAGTACGCCAGGCCTCGCTGTCTATCAGCAACTCCCAGAATTTACTCAAACTCATGTCCATTGAGTTGGTGATGCCATCCAGCCATCTCATCCTCTGTCATCTCCTTCTCTTCCTGCCTTCAATCTTTCCCAGCATCAGGGTCTTTTCCAGTGAGTCAGCTCTTCACATCAGGTAGCCAAAGTATTGAAGTTTCAGCTTCAACATCAGTCCTTCCAATGAATATTCAGGCCTGATCTCCTTTAGGATGGACTGGTTGGATCTCCTTGCAGTTCAAGGGACTCTCAAGAGTCTTCTCCAACACCACAGTTCAAAAGCATCACTTTTTCAGCACTCAGCTTTCCTTATAGTCCAACTCTCACATCCATACATGACCACTGGAAAAACCATAGCTTTGACCCAATTGCCCGCTTATAGATGTTGTAAACAAACATGGCAACAGTGAAGGATGCCAGACTGGCAGGTGTGGAGGCTGACACTTTCTGTCTGTCCACAGGACAGCTAATAGCCCTGCAAGTCCCAGTATAAGCTTCTGCCATCATCCTACAGGAGAGCGCTGCTTCTCTCAGAACCATATCATCACAGCAAGGATCAGTTGCTTCCTCCAAGGAAAGAATATAAAGCCAGAGATCAAGACCTAGGATACAACTGAGATCAGAGAGGACACAGTGACTGGGCCAGATGGAGATTCATAAAATAGAGCTGCGCTACCAGCAGAGTAAAGAAAGACGAGAATCAGGACATGACGGACAACGTGATTTCCTCATCTCTACATCCTCTGATCTCCTACCTGCTTTCCAGGACCCAGCTCCCAACTTCACAGATAGATCTCTATCTAGGCATCCAGGAGGAGGATATTGCCCTGCACAAAGTAAGGGACCCACTGAGCTTCCAGGTTACCCAGTGGTAAAGAATCTGCTTTGCAATGCAAGGGACACAGGTTCAATCCCTGGTCCAGGAAGATCCCACATGTGATGGAGCAACAAAGCCCCTGCACCACAACTGAAGCCCAGGCACCACAACTACTGAAGCCCACGTGTCTAAAGCCCACATGTCTAGAGCCTGCGCTCTGCAACAAGAGAAGCCACGGTGGTGAGAAGCCCGTTCACCACAACGAAGAGTAACCCCACTTGCTACAACAAGAGAAAGCCTCCACAAAGGAACAAAGACCCAGCACAGCCATAAATAAATACAAATCTTTAAAATAAAGAAAGTGTAACAGACCCACTGATTCCCAAATCCTCTGAATCGGGGTCACCTCTGATAGATGCTCAAATTACAAAGCCTCAGAGCTGTGTGAGAAAGAGGGCAGTCATTTTATTCCTTGGGTCTGCATGTGGAGACAAATGAATGGAAAGTGGAAGTGAAGGTTGCTCAGTTGTGTCTCTTTGTGAACCCGTGGACTATATAGTCCATGGAATTCTCCAAGCCAGAATATTGGAGTGGGTTGCTGTTCCTTTCTCCAGAGGATTTCCCAACCCAGGGATCAAACCCAGGTCTCCCACACTGCAGATGGATTCTTTACCAGCTGAGCCACCAGGGAAGGCCAAAAATACTGGAATGGGTAGCCGATCCCTTCTCCAGTGGATATTCCCAACCCAGAAATCGAACCAGGGTCTCCTGCGTTGCAGGCAAATTCTTTACCGACTGAGCTTGAAGAGGAAAAGTTAAAATTTTGCCTCCTTCTGCCTCTGTAACTCACCTTGCCCCTTGCAAAGTCTGGATCACATAGGTCTGTAGTCTCAGAAAGTGGGGACTTGCAATACTAGCAACTGGAGTTTATCTCACTCACCCTTGTCCTGTTCTTTGCCATCACCCAGCCCCTGCAAACCTGCTTAATCATGCCTGTCCTGGTCAGGCATCCCCCTCCCCGTCTTGACCACTGTTCCCACATGTGTGAAACCCCTTAGTTTAAACCAGCCTATTAACAGCTAGTGTTGCCCATTGCAGTGTGTCTATAAAAACTGTGTAACCCCTTTGTTTGAGGCTCAGAGCTTGGAGTGTTAACTCCTCTGGGCCCACCAGCGTAATAAACCTGAGTTCTCCAACTCTCCAAGCGTGGTGCTTGGTTTCTCGAGTACTGGTTTCAGCAACATTTCTGGAGGCCTCAGTGAGATTCCAACCATGACAGCCCCCTGAGCTGCAAGACTGGTGGCTTGGCTGGGTCAGAGAAGATGAGCCCTGAGACGAACAAGGAGGAGTGCCACCTGATGGTATTCTGGGCCAGCGTTCCAACTCTCTGGATGGCCGAGCCCTGATCGAATTCATTGGAAGGACATAACAACTTACCAGGAATGGCGACAGTATAAGGTAAGGCCCCAGGGCTGGCCCCAGGCAGGAACCTACCCCAGTGGGTAGGAGAAGAGACTGACCACCTCCTTGGGCTCCCAGGAAGGGAGCATCAGATAGGGAGACCTGGGGACTTGGGAAAAGGGAGGCACTGTGATAACCTCTGATTGTATATGCATGATTGCTAACTGAAGGAAGTGAAAGTGAGCTCAACAGTCCTTGGACTATGGAGCTTGAGAGGGTCTAAAACCTGCAGTTCCGTAGCAACCTCATAAGGCTGAAAGGCAGTGCCAGTCTCTGCGGGATTTGATCCCTCCCTGCAAGGCTGGTCCGGGTCAGGGGTTTGTACTGACCTACCAATGCTAAGAGGCATCTTAAATTTCCCTTAGGAGAGCGGCCAGGTGGACAAAAACTGAATGTGAACTAGCGTGCAACCTGATCCGCTTGTGCGTCGGGCTCAATTGTGTGGCTTTCTGGCCTCTGCGGCTACAGAGTTGGAGAGGGCCCTAACTTGCAGTTTCGTGGTGACCTCATATGGCCCAAGGGGACCCAGTCCCTCCCTGCAAGACAGATCAGAATCAGGGGTTTATACTGCTCCGCCAGTGCTAAGAGGCACCTAAGATCCCCCTGGAGACAAGGCCAAGCAGGCACCTGAATTGTCTCCTCTTTTGAGGGGGCCCCCACCCTTGTTTGTCTTTGCACCACCAACTCAGAGCGGGATACACAGGGAGGGAGAAGTTATTGGTGACTGGTTATTCTTCTGTTGACTGACTCCTTGAGCCAACATCTAAGAGATTAGGTTTTCCTCAAAACCCTGCAGGTAGATTACATTTGTCAACATAAGGGTAAGTTCCTTTAAGCCAACAGTTTTAGATTGCATGATAAAGAACTTTAAGAAGGGCTTTGTAGGAGATTATGGAGTCAAGACGACCCCCAGGAAGCTTCATAACTTATGTGAGCTCGATTGGCCATCATTGGACATTGGATGGATGTGAGAGGGCACGCTCGACCTGCCCACTGTCCAAACAGTACACCAGGTCATCACTGGGACTCCAGGACATCCAGATCAGTTTCAATACATAGACTCCTGGCTTCTAATGGCACAGACCCTGCCCCCACGGGCAAGATTTTGCACAGACAGGGACAGAGTAGGGTATTTGTGGCCCAACCACTCAGAAAAAAAGAAAGGAAAAAAACCTATATTCCAGGGAGATCCAGTGGAAGACCCAGTGCTGCCCCCACAATACATTCCCCTGACTCCACAAGCCCCAGCACAGCCAGCGCTGGACCCATTGCCAGGCAGCCCAGCTCCCTCCGTGTCCCCCCACCACCTCATGAGCAAGACACCAGCCTCAAGCCAGTAGGGAGGTGGCTCTGCTCAGCCAAACAATCTAACCAGCTGGCCGCGGCCCATCAGATGCCACTGCGAGAAACTCAAGGTCCTCAACAAGTGAACGAGGATGGCCCAGTCCAGCCTGGTCGCTCCATCCTCTATTAGCAGCCCTTCAGCACTACTGATCTCCTAAACTGGAAACACCGTAACCCAACTTACTCTGATAAACCACAGGCTATGATTGACCTGCTAGAGTCCATTTTCCACACCCATCAGCCTACATGGGATGACTGCTGCCAGCTCCTTATGTCTCTCTTCATCACTGAGGAAAGCTGATGCATCTCAACTGAAGCCGAAAAATGGCTCTGAGGACAAGCCCTCGCAGAGGTCTTAGATGCAGAAGGATGGGCACGAGGAGCAATGCCAGAGACGAGACCTAGTTGGGATTTCAATTCTTGTCCTTTAGCCAGAGAAGGACAAGAATCCCTGGGCTGATACCATGATGCCCTTCTCCATGGACTTTGAGAGGGAGCCAAAATGCTCACCAAAATGTCCAAAATTATGATAATCCAAAAAGCGGATGAGAACCCCACCAATTTTTATGAGAGACTGTGTGAAGCATTCCGGACAGACATCCCTTTCGACCCTGAGACAGCCGAGAATCAAAGGATGATTAACGCTGCCTTTGCAGCTCAATCCTGTGCAGACATCCAATGAAAGCTCTGAAAGCTGGAAGGCTTTACTGGGATGAATGCCACACAGCTCCTGGAGGTAGCAAATAAAGTCTTTGTGAACCGAGACCGTGAAGCCCAACGAGAAGCAGATAGAAAAAGGAAACAGAAAGCAGCCCTGCTAGCAGCAGCATTAAGGAGCTCAGATCCAGTGAAACAGACCATTCCCTCGTGGAAAGGGGAAACTAAGAAGAGATCATCACTCTGCTATGACCAAGGAGCCCATTGCAAAGAGACCAGACCTGGAGGAATGAGTGCCCCCAACACAGAGGGCCATCTAAAGGGTCAAAGAAGTTCAGTCAACCCAACAGAGAAAGGTACCAGCCTGAGCCGGCTGTCCAAAACCGTATCGGCCTAGACGGAGCAGAACCAGACTAGGGAAGACCGGGCTCCCTGATCCTGGGTCCCCGGGAGCCCACGGTCATGATGAAGGTAGGGGGCCAATCAATGACTTTTATGGTGGATACCGGAGCTGAACACTCCGTGGTAACCACACCTGTGGCTCTCCTCGCAGGCCGAACAGCAACTATAGTTGGGGCCGCAGAGACACGGCAGCCCGCTCATTTCGCAAGGCCCGTTCGTGTCAGCTAGGGGCCCATCTGGTGACTCATGATTTTCTGTACTTACCAGAATGCCCCATTCCCCTGCTGGGTCAAGATTTACAGACAAAACTGGGGGCACAAATCACCTTTGCCCCTGGAAAGTCTGCAAGCCTCTACATTAGGGAGCCAATCGGCTCTGATGATGGCTGTGACTGTGCCCAGGGAAGGTGAATGGCATCTCTGTTCCTCAGGGAGAGAACAAATAAATCCCCCCAGCCTGCTAAAACAATTCCCTGATGTCTGGGCAGAGGAAGGGCCCCCAGGTTTGGCCAAAAACCATGCTCGCATCGTAGTAGACCTGAGGCCAGGAGCCACTCCTGTTGGACAGAAACAATACCCAGTACTGCGGGAGGCACGCCTGGGAATTCAGGACCATATCCGGTGCCTACAAGATGCCAAGATCCTAATTGGATGTCAGTCTCCCTGGAACACTCTGCTCTTGCCAGTCAAAAAGTCTGGAGGGAACAACTACCGCCCCGTCCAGGACCTCTGCGCCGTCAACAGTGCAGTGATCACCATCTATCCAGTGGTCCCAAATCCTATACTCTCCTGAGTCTCTTACCCACTCAGGCAAGCTGGTTCACCTGCCTTGACCTCAAGGACACATTCTTCTGCCTCCAGCTGTCACCAACCAGCCAGCCCTTGTTTGTCGTTGAATGGGAAGACCAACACACCAGGAGAAAGACACAGCTGACTTGGACTCAACTGCCACAAGGCTTCAAAAACTCACCTCTCCTGTTTGGTGAAGTCCTGGCTGTGGCTCTTGCTGCCTTTCCCAGGGAACCTTTAAACTGCACCCTACTCCAGTACGTGGAGGACCTGTTGCTAGCCAGTCCCACCCAAGGGGGCTTCTGGAGAGGCACCAAAGCCCTGTTGGCTCTACTGTCCACCACAGGGTACAAGGTGTCTTGGAAAAAGGCTCACATCTGCAGACAGGAGGTCAAGTACCTGGGGTTTGTCATCTCAAAAGGGCATCAGGCGCTTGTACATGAGAGGAAGCAAGCCGTCTGTTTAATACCTCAGCCAAACACCAACAAAGAAGTCATGAGTTCCTCGGGGCTGCTGGATTCTGCCAGATCTGGATACGGGGTTTCTCTGAAATTGCCAAGCCTTTGTTTAAAGCCACAGCAGGGTCTGGAAAGGACCCCCTGGAGTGAGGACCTGAACAGGAAAAGGCCTTTGAGGAGATAAAGAGACTCATGACCAGCGCTCCAGCATTAGGGCTGCCAGATGTGATACTTCAACCTCTTTGTACGTGAGAAAAATCACACTGCACTGGGGGTCCTCACACAAACAACTGGGCCATGGCAGCACCCAGTCTCATATCTGTCCAAGCGACTGGATCCAGTGGCCGCAGGATGGCTGCCACACCTCTGGGCAGTAGCTGCCACTGTGGTTTTGGTCAGAGAAGCAGATAAGCTTACTCTAGGACAAAATATAAATGTAAAGGTTCTCCATGCTGTTACTGCCCTGATGAACAGCCAGGGGCATAAGTGGCTGACCAGCTCCAGGGTGACTCACCATCAAGGACTGCTTTGCGAAAACCCACAGGTCCAACTCAAGACTGTACGGCTGCTGAACCCCACCACCTTTTTACCTACGGAAGCAGGAACCCCCGATCATAACTGTAAAGAGGCCATAGATGAAACTTACTCGAGCAGGCCGGACCTGACGGACATTCCCCTCCGGAACCCAGAACTGGAACTGTTCACTGACGGAAGCAGTTTCATCCAAGAAGGGCAGCCTAAAGCAAGCTCTGCCACAACAACAACTGATGAGATAGTGAAGGCTGAGGCTTTGCCACAAAGGCAGTCAGCACAATGGGCTGAGCTATGGGCACTCACCCAGGTGCTAAGGCACGCCGAAGGGAAATGGGTCAACATCTATACTGGTTCAAGGTATGCCTTTGCTACTGTATGTGTACATGGAGCCATTTCTAAAGAAAGGAGATTAGTGACAGTGGGGTGGCGGGGGAAGGAGATTAAAAACAAAAAAGAAATCCTTCAGCTGTTAGAAGCAGTCTGGAAGCTTTCCCAAGTGGCAGTCATCCATTGTAAAGGCCATCAGCGAGGAACTGATCCAATCAGCAAAGGAAATCGGTTGGGTGACCATGCAGCCGAGAAGGCAGTGACCCAACTGAGTCCCACAGTGGGCCCTGAGTCAATACTTAAGGTCCTCTTGGCACCAGAATCACGTCCATCCCCAAGATACACCAAGGAAGAAGATCAGTGGGCTCTAAATGATGGAGGAATAAAAGAAAGAGAGCTGGTGGAAGCTTCCAGGCCAAAGACTCTTTGTTCCCAGCAATATAGCAATCCAGCTGGTAAAACAACATCATGAGACAACTCATTTAGCAAAAACGGAGCCAGAGAGTTTATTGAGCCGCTGCTATTTCAATATTCCTAAGCTCCCAACCCTGTGTGCCCAGATCAGTGCTAGATGTGTGACTTGTGCACAAAACAACACCAGCCAAGGACCAGGACCCAACCCAGGGGTGCAGGCAGCTGGGACACTGCCCTCTGAAGATCTACAAGTAGAGTTTACTGAAGTCAAGCCCTATAAGGGTGGTAAGTATTTACTTGTGGTAGTCTGCGCCTACTCACAATGCATCTACTGAAGCCTACCCTACACGCACTGAACGGGCACAAGAAGTGGCCAAGGCCTTCAGTTCAGTTCAGTTCAGTCGCTCAGTCGTGTCTGACTCTGCGACCCCGTGAATCGCAGCACACCAGGCCTTCCTGTCCATCACTAACTCCCGGAGTTCACTCAGACTCACGTCCATCGAGTCAGTGATGCCATCCAACCATCTCATCCTCTGTCGTCCCCTTCTCCTCCTGCCCCCAATCCCTCCCAGCATCAGAGTCTTTGCCAATGAGTCAACTCTTCACAGCAGGTGGCCAAAGTACTGGAGTTTCAGTTTTAGCATCATTCCTTCCAAAGAAATCCCAGGGTTCATCTCCTTCAGAATGGACTGGTTGGATCTCCTTGCAGTCCAAGGGACTCTCAGGAGTCTTCTCCAACACCACAGTTCAAAAGCATCAATTCTTCGGCGCTCAGCCTTCTTCACAGTCCAACTCTCACATCCATACATGACCACTGGAAAAACCATAGCCTTGACTAGACGGACCTTAGTTGGTAAAGTAATGTCTCTGCTTTTGAATATGCTATCTAGGTTGGTCATAACTTTTCTTCCAAGGAGTAAGCGTCTTTTAATTTCATGGCTGCAATCGCCATGTGCATAATCCCGAGATATGGGCTGCCTCTCTCCGTAGGGTCTGACAATGAGCCAGCTTTTGTGTCTGAGATAATCCAAACTTTATCCAGGATGCTGGGTATCAAATGGAAGCTTTACACTGCTTACAGACCAGAGCTCAGGGAAAGTTTTATGCATAAATTGGACCCTCAAGACTACCTTAGCTAAACTCTGTCAGGAGATACAGTTATCTTGGGTCAACATGTAACCCTTAGCCTTATTCTGAGCCCAGTGCACCCAAGGTCCTCAGACTATTCTCCCTTTGAGATTTTATATGGGAGAATACCCCCAGTGATAGGAAAACTCAAGGGAAACCCCCAAACAATAGCTGACCTGGAGATGTCCCAACACCTCCAGGCCCTGGGAAAAGTCTTCTGCCATATCACCTGATAAAGCTTAGAAAGGACACCCATTCTCTTGGGCAATTGGGCTCATCCCTATCAGCCAGGAGATGAGGTATGGGTTAAGGACTGGAAAAAGGAACCACTTCAACCAGTTTGGACAGGCCCTCACATGGCTATCCTGGCAACCCCCTACTGCTGTTAAAGTTACAGGCGTCATCCCTTGGATCCACCACACCAGAGTCAAGAAGGCAGCAGCTCCCTGTGATGAGGACACCTGGAAAACAGTTCGGGACCCTGAAAAGCCCCTCAGGGTCTGATTCCAAAAACAATGGCCCTCACCCACGAAGGATGCTGAGCCCTGCTCTAGTCGCTCTGGGAGCTGACTAGACAACACACCGCAGAAACTTGAGGATTCTTCAGCCTTGTTCCAGCCACAGTCCAGCAGCTGGCTGGTCAACACATGGTGGAAGCTTGAGGATCCGGCTATCAAAATACCAATGGATTTCCATTGTCAACCCTGGACTGTACCCCTGATTGGTATTACTGCTGTGCTCTTTGCAATTTGGGTCGGAAGCTACGGATAGCTGTCTGCTATCTCACTGTAGTGGGAAGCTTCATTCTTCCTAGATGTCTCTTATGATCAATTCTCCCTATGAACTAAATTGCCCCCCAGTACAACTGACCCCCCCTTCATGATAAGCTCAGTTGCTATAGCCATGACAACCCAAAGATGGGGAGAAAACCTTTTGCTAGTGTTCAGTTATCTGATATATGCAGGCTGCTTCGCAGACTTTTGGTGTCCCTTGCTGTAACAGATGGTGCCTTTGCTTATCCATCATGCACCTGTCAACGTTACAGTCAACCCTTGGAAAATCGCTTGCTCAGCCATCAGCTAGAACAATGTATAGACAGCCAATCCTACAGGCTGATCACCTACTGCCTTTATAACAGGCGATGTATATCCAGGCGCCTGGGTGCCAAAGATGTTTCCCAGTTATTCCCCCGACTGCCGCTCCCTCTCCCCCACCAGAAGATCCAAAACCCAGGCGGTATCCCAACACCATGGCATTGTCATCATGCCCCTGAGCCTCTGTCTACCCCCAAATGCCATGCAGATGTTACAACCCAGAACAGGTGTCTGTCTGTCAAACAAATGGAAAGACCTACGGGACGGGGACAATAATGCAGACAAAGAAAATCACAGAACAACTTTGCCCTAAAAAAATCAGGCTCTGCCTGTTGGCGGCATGACCCAGGCTACAGGTTCTCAACACAACTCCTTGCCTTCTTAATGACACCACCCCCAGCTGGCCAGGGACTGCTGGCTCTGCTCATCCTTAGGAGCTCCACAGTATTTAGCCACACCAGTACCATTAAATAATGCAACAGCCATGGGAACTCCTATAGATCCACCCTTACAAGGGCCAGTCTTAAAGGCAACTGAGTTAACTCAAAAGGCTCCCGAATGCTTTACAAATGATGGCGGAACTGAACCTGTAGGCAATTTAGCCAGGGACCACTGTAATCAAACTATAAAATGTGGATAGCCCACTCATCCTCCCACAAACACAATATGGCGCCGCCCCCATCAAGGCCTTTTCTTTGTGTGTGGGGCAGATGCTTACTTGTGTCTACCAGTCAACTGGATGGGTATCTGCACCTTAGCTTTCCTCACCCCCCAGATGAATACTGTCCCTAACAACCAGACACTCACCATACCTCTGGCAGCATATACATGGTCAAAAAGAGCCATCCAGCTTATACCCCTACTAGATGGTCTAGGAATCATGGCTGGGGTAGCTATGGGAATAAGAGGAATTGCTTCATCAGCCACCTTCTACCGTACACTATCCAAAGGCTTCACAGACGACATTGAGAGAGTAGCCATATCTTTAGCAGCCTTACAGGACCAACTAGACTCCCTGGCTGAGGGGGTTTTACAGAATAGGAGAGGGCTAGACCTACTGACAGCTGAAAAGGGAGGATTCTGCCTCTTCTTGAACAAAGAACGCTGCTTTTATGTAAACCAATCAGGAATCATGAAAAGGAGAGAGGGACTAGCAAATTCCTGGGGTAACTGGCACACTATCTGGAGCTGGGCATCGTGGCTTCTCCCTTTAACCGGTCCTCTCTTCGTGTTCTTTGTGGCGCTCTTGTTTTGCCCTTGTATTCTCAATGCAGTTACCCAGTTCATAACCTCTTGGATTGAATCCATAAAGTTTCAAATGGTAATAGCTCAGTATAGCCCCCCAAACAATGGGGAGCTCTGAATGTCTTACCAAAACATGAGATGATGTGATAGAAGTGATAGAAGCATCAAGAGGGGGGAATGAAGAGGAAAAGTTAAAATTTTACCTCCTTCTGCCTCTGTAACTCGCCTTGCCCCTTGCAAAGTCTGAATCACGTAGGTCACATAGTCTCAGAAAATGGGGACTTTCAATAGGAACTGGAGTTTATCTCACTCACCCTTGTCCTGCTCTTTGCAATCACCCAGCCCCTGCAAACCTGTTTAATCATGCCTGTCCTGGTCAGGCATCCCCCTCCTTGTCTTGACCACTATTCCCACATGTGTGAAACCCCTTAGTTTAAACCAGCCTATTAACAGCTTGTGTGCCTACTGCAGTGTGTCTATAAAAACTCTGTAACCCCTTTGTTTGGGACTCAAAGCTTAGAGTGTTAACTCCTCTGGGCCCACCAGCGTAATAAACCTGAGTTCTCCAACTCTGCAAGCGTGGTGCTTGGTTTCTCGAGTACTGATTTCTGCAACAAGCTATCAGGGAAGCCCAAATGAATGGAGAGGTGTGGTTAGTCAACAAAAGCTAAGAGGTAAAAATGGAGAATCTCATCAAAATAAATCAAGCAAGACTCAAAAAAAAAAAAAAATGTCTAGTGAATTATCTGGGATCTGAAGGAGCACTTCACTTCAAGGTGAGCTGGGATTTATTTCAACACAGGAAGAGCAGCTGAATCTAGTAAGAGATTGCTCCCACACAATCAATATTCTTAGAACACTTGTGCAATTTTGTCTAAAACCCTTTATGCCAACATAATGGGGCTTCTTCGGGCACTCTCCATGGGTCTACCCATAGTAAACAAGCGGAGTGTAAAGAAAAGGGGTACAAGATAGAAGGACTGTTTTGGCTATGTTAAAATTGGTCATTTGGGGGTTCATTCAGAAAACAGGAGTTACACAGTGCTTCAGTCTCTGCCAAAAGTTATCCTTAACTTGGTGTATCAAAAACAGACAAGATCTGGGACTTCCCTGGTGGTCCATTGGCTAAGACTGCATTCCCAAAGCAGGGGGCCCGAGTCTGATCCCCAGTTGGCAAACTGGATCCCACATGCCACAATTAAAGACTCCACATGCCACAACTAAGACCCTGTGCACCCAAATAAATAAGTAAATAAATAGATAAAATAGACAAGCTTCCCCCACCCCCATCCCGGGAGCTTTAGGCTATTTGAGACAGGATGTTTTGTCCTACTGACGACTTCCTGCCTGCTGGTTATATTCTCCTCTTTGAGCAATCCCTCTCTGAAGTAAACATTAGCTACCGTAATGCCTATACAAGATGAGTATGGGAGAAGGGAGCACCGCTGAGCCCTTAGCTAATGCCTGGCTTTGTGCTTTATACACTAATGCCTTCCAACTTTGTCACAGTCATATGAAAAAATATTACTGGTGTCATTTTACAGATGAAGATACTGAGGCTGGTTCACTTCAGAGGTTGCTCAACTCTCAGTGGTTTACAACAGTCTACCAAGCTCTAAGTTGAATGCTGATCAGAAAGGTTCCAACAGCTGTTCTTGGTCTGTGCTCTTGACATGACATTTGGGTAATTTGCCTCTCTGCTGAGTCTCACCCCCTGCTCCTCAATTCAGAAGGCTGTGTGCTAACCTGAGAGTTAAAATGGCACCAGGTAAGATGAGTGAGGCATCAGCTTACAATAGCCAAGGATGGCAGAGAGAGAATGTGCACATGAGAATTTAACAAGCACCTTCCTTAAGACATTGGTGCTTCCCAGGTAGCTCAGTGGTAAAAGAATTTTGCCTGTCAACACAGGAGATGAAGGAGACGCAGAGACACAGGTTCAATTCCTAGGTTGGGAAGATCCCCTGGAGTAGGAAAAGGCAACCCATGCCAGTAGTCTTGCATGGAAAATTCCATGGACAGAGGAGCCTGGTGGGTGACAGTCCATGGGGTCACAAAGAGTCAGACACAACTGAGCGTGCATGTACTTTCTTAGACATTATGTTAGGAAAATATAGCTTACTGCATTAACCTCACCACTCTTATGAGGGCAATAATATCATCCCCATTCTATAGATAAGGAAACTGAAACCCAGAGAATTTAAGCCACTTTCCAAACTTCACACAGAAAATCCAGGATGCCAGCCCAGGCCTGACGATGAACCTGTGCTTTCCCACTCTATGAAAATCTTTCCTGGGGCTTCCCTGGTGGCTCAGTGGTGAAGAATGTGTCTACCAGTGCAGGAGACACGGGTCGCATCATTGATCCCGGAAGAGCCCACATGCCACGGAGCAGCAAAGCCCGTTCATTTTAACTACTGAGTCTGTGTTCTTGAGCCCAGGAGCCGCGACTGCGGAATCTCACATGCCCTAGAGCCTGTGCTCCGCAACAAGAGAAGCTGTTGCAATGAGAAGCCTGTGCACCACAACTAGAGAGAAGCCTGTGTAGCAACGAAGACTTAGCACAGCCATAAATAAATAAAGTTATTAAAAATATATCTTTCAGTTGAAAATATTCAATCTCTTAAAGGCATTCACAAAAAGAAAAAATATATAGCCTTAAGATAAAATCTTATTTCTTACTCTACTGATTTCTGGGCAAGGTTTTGGAGATTAAAGAGGGATCTCACTGGAGAAGGAACATCTTAGGAGAGCCAGAATCTTTCATCCTTGAAGGGTTTCTTAAGAGCTAAGAACCAGAGGGGGCAACAGTAATGCCTCCCAGGGTGTTGTCAATAAAATCAAGCCCAGGTCCTTCAAGGAAGGCCATGGAAAGAGACTCACAGCATAGGAAGGGCCATGGGACTTTGCAAAAATGGGACTCCTCATGCCCCAAAATTTTACTTTCCCCTTGAGCATCAAACATAAATGCATTCTGCAGCCATAACCAGGTTAACCTTGTCCTCTCCTTTTATGTTCAGCCTCAAGTGTGGGTTCATTCTCAACTCCTGTTTCTATTCATCTGGCATAGCTGAGGCCAGACTGGGGCTCTGAAGCAGGATTTTGCTAACCAGCTGCCCCTCAAAAAAAAAAAAAAGAGAGAGAGAGAGAGAAAGAAAGAAAGAGAGAGAGAATGTAGCTAGAAGTAGGGAGAAATAGGACGCAAAGGACTAATCTGGTTAAACCTGGTTTAAGTGGGATCACTCCTCTTCTTCAGTCTAAGGTCCTTCTAAAGGGCATTTTCCCAAACAGCTCCCATGCTTCCCATCTCTTGGAGAAGGGCATAGCAGCCCACTTCAATATTCTTGCCTGGAGAAATCCGCAGACACGGATCTTTGAGGGCTAGAGCCCATGGAGTCACAAAGAGTTGGACACGGCTGAGCAACTAACACTTTCCTATCTCTAGCCAGGAAAGGTCTAATCTTTCCTCTAGAATCCCCAAATAACCTTAGGCAAATCCAACCCTCAAAGACAGAATCAGTAAACTCCAGAACAGAAATGACGTCTCTATATCCAGGGTCTGTCTCATTCAGCGGCATGTAATAGATGTCTTTGGAAGGAATAACTTTTTCAGTATGATCTCAGTTGAAACAGAAGGTTGCTCCCAATGTCAACTGATAATTGACAAGGTAATATATTTCCTTGATGTTAGAAGTTCCAAGGAGTTCTTCTTCTCCCACAGTCTAAGGATAATCCTTCACATTGCCAATTCCATTTTCCTCTCTGAGGCCCTCTCTTTCCTCCCAGACCACTGAAGAAGGAAACACCCATCTCTTCCAGATGAAAGCCACTCCCTACTGAGTAAGGCAAGCTCTTTCTCAGTAAGTAGAATCCACTGGCTTAGGAGGCTGACATCACTTACCTCATTCAGAAGGGCTCACCGTCCAACTTGAGCATGAGGTCTGCCAACTCCATCTTTAATTCTTAGAGCCTGGCTTTAAAAAGGCGAATATCTGCTCCCTTTTATTAAACAACACAGGGTTGAGAAAGGCCAGCTCTGAACCAAAGATAATCTTACTTCATTAAAAACCCCATCAGCTTTATCTCTAAAGTTATTCCAAGAAAAGTGCTTGAGCATTTCATAATTTCCATGTGGGCAGCAGATGCAGAGAACATAGCAGGTGCAATTATAACAACTTGAAGTCAATAATTCATAAATGATAATGTATTATTAATCAATTATTAGGGCCTGAACAACATTTAATGAGATTAAGCTGATTGCCAGGCTGAACTGTTGGGTACATATTGATTCAATCAGAGTGCTTAATTAAACTATGTAAGTTGCCCACCAAATCATTACATCACAGCTTCCTTCAAAGGAGTACCGTTTCTACTTTTCTCCTCTTCCTTCTTAATTAGGAATTGTTATTGACTGAGAAGAAATTAAGATAAGGACTCTTGCTTTCCATAACAGCTTGAGAAACTACCATATGATCTAGCAATGTATCTTTTCAACTGTATGAATAAAGGCTGTTTGCACAAGCGTATTCAGAGTGCAGTAAGGTATATAGGTTTGCTTTTTTTTTTTTTTCCAAAGAATTCAGAATCTTAATTAACAGGGCTACATTTTAAGCCTAAACAAAGAGTTGCTTACAACCCTCCATTGCAAAGACCAAGAAATAGAGCTTCAAAGAAATGAAAAAGTCCTACAAAATACTGACATGAATCAGGCTTCAAAGTCAAGTCCCTCCACAGCAGCCCTTTCCCAGCCTACAGGGTTTCCAAAACCTCAAATTAAGCTTCATTCTGCTAAAAATCAGAGAGGCATACCCATTTGACTTCACTAGTTTCTAGTAGCATCTCTCAGAAGGTAAAATCTACTTCCCCAGCAGCTAAAAGTTTTCAGAATCACCCCTTACAACCACCATAGAAAAACCTTTGTCTCTTGACATGCAGGTCGTCTTTTCACTTGTCACGTTGCTAATGATGGGAGTTATTTATGGTGAACATTGAACAAAATGTTTTTTGCTCAGTGTTCTAGCCCAATGATCCTGCCTGAGGGAAGACAGTGACAGCTCTGTTAAAGCATCCCGGGGTACAGGGCGCCTGCGGGTCTTTCTAATTAGGGTTTTACTCTGTCAGTTTCATGAATAGCCACTTCCAACCCAGATGCACATCAGTACATGTTGAGGATGCCCTTGCCCTATAAAATTTTGGGATGTCAAAACCCACAGCTGCACCTGGGCTCCACATTCAATGAGCCACAGAAAATCAGCTACAGGGAGGGTGCACAGAGAACACTGGGGCATCACCAATTGCTTCTGAGTTGTGGCATGGAAGCTCCTACCGCATTCATCCGTTGCTTCGGAAAAGCAGCATCGCACATACCAGCTTAAGGTCAGAACTCCATCAGGAGATCATTGCCAAGGTGGCTTTGGACATAAATTTCAATGATCACATTTCAGGCAGTTAATGTGCCCAGTGAATCAGCACATAGTCTGTGTTCCCGAATCTTCTCCTTCGACTGGAATCAGCGTAGTGATATCCCTGCTATGGCCTCGAGAGATTCTTGTTTACAAAAGCCTGTGTGACCAAACTACTTTTTTCCCTCCAACTTGGTTTGCACAATGGGAGTAGGAAACCACCACAAACAAATTGGATAATGTCATATCACTCACATCAGTGTTATTCCATTAAATTCAATCCTTATTTTTAAGAAAAGAGAAAGAGCATTACAACATAGTCTCAGCATTTTGTAAGTCAGACTTGCAATGTGACCACGTATGTTTTGTTTTAGGGTGGAAGGGAATGGCTACACACTCCAGTATTCTTGCCTGGAAAATTCCATGGATGGGCTACAGTCCATGGGGTGGCAAAGAGTCAGACATGACTGAGCAACTAACGAAAGTTAGTTTCACAGAGCAGACAGATGGGATGGAATAAATAACTTGTCTTTTGGAGGTTTCTGGTGTTGATGATGGTGTTGGTATGGGTGACTGAAATCAGAAGGAGGAGGTACCTCTAGGTGAACAAGTCATCTTAAAGGCAAAGAACAAAGCCAAACAAAAGTCACTCTTCTGATAATATTCATGATGTCAAAGAAAAGAAGCAAAAGACACTGGAGCACACCTGGTCCTTAGTTGGAGTCTCAATTTAAAATTTTCAAATTATTTCTTCATTAAAATCCTTACTTTCTGCTAGGAAAGAAAAAAAAAAAGATTATTTCAAGAACCATAAAAGAAAGAATATTCTTTCAGCAGGACTAATGTCAATTCTAAATATAGAAGAGCAGATATACTATTTCAGATTCACAAACAGACTTTCAAATTCGTATCATCCATTATAGTAAACAAAAAATAATTTCATTTTTTCCTTCTAATGGAAAGAAGCAGCATGTAAAGTGAAAAGATCAAGGAGTGAAAACCTCCATTTCCAACAGAATAATAGACTAAATATTCTGAACAATCCCCCAAATGAAACAACCATCATACTAAAATAAACTCTCTTTTTCTAAAATCATTTTCAATGCATTGCTGAGCTGATCTGAAATGAAGAAATCTATAGATGCCAAAAACAGTGAGACCAAAGAAGTCTTGAAAGGTAAGCAAGCATCAAAGCATACTTTTCACCCAAGGATTTCTACCAAGCCTTGGAGACCATGAGTTTTTGCTTTGAAAGCTGCAGGAGATGCAGGAAAGTGAAGCATGTGGCTTATCCTTGGTGGGGCATCAAACAGAGATTCTTGCATAAAGCTGAGACATCTCCCCCCAAAAGTCTTCAATTTTGATTCACAAAAAGGCAGAGCAAGAAAAGCTTATTTCAAAATTTCCCTAGGAGTCTATAACTATAAGAAAACTTTCACATTCATTTGAATTCATGATCCATATGCAGTCCCTAAATTTCAGAAAGGTAATACAGTTATCTGAATTTGTTAGCATCCTCAGATAACTAGCAAAAGCAAATACAAATGCTTTCTTAAGTAAAGCAGCCTCAATTTTGACCTCAAAGACCTCCAGGAGGTAAAATTCCAATAAAAATGAGTGATTTGGTATCAACAATTATGAAACACACCAGGAAACAAGGCCCCATGAGAGACAGGCAGCAGAAACAAGAAGGAGTACCAAACTTGCAGAGACACAATATACTAGATTGATGGGAAACAACATAAAAAAAAAAAAAACCATAATGTTGAAAGAAATGAAAGAGAAGTTTGAGATATGAACAAGGAATGAGACTCTAAAAGCAAAATGTTGATGTGGATAAGGATGGAATAAATTTCTAGAAGTGAAAAATCTAATAATTGAAACGATAAAGTCAATAGAGGAAGGGATATTAATGGAATTTGAAGGGGTGAGGATTCCCATTAAGAGAAGAATAATAGGCTAAATACTTTTGACAGCTTTCTCGAAGAAAACATGCAGAATGCCACTGGACAATGTTTCTCTCATCCTAATGGAGAAAAAAAAAGCTGAATAATAATCTATCCAAGACAGGAAGCAGACAGGGCATTCTTTAAAAGAATGGCATAGCCATGTGGCTGTGCTGTGTTAGTTGCTCGTTCATGTCTGACTCTGACAGCATGGGCACAGAAGAAAAGGAAAACTTATTAGAACTAACTAGGTTCAAGATAGCAGATCTGACTTCTTCGAGCCTCACTGAGCTTGTAATATATTAGCATAAGCTAAATGACACACCCACAAGTACCATAATAGTTTCAAAGCCAACCACCAAAGATCAAAGAGTGAGGGTGGCCCAATTCCTAGAAATCTCTATGCCTGCCCCAAGATAGTTGGAACAATCCTCTGCCTTATTAGCCTATGAAATTACTCAGCCAATAAAAACTCACCGTATCATATTTCAAGGTCCACTCTTACCTTCTGAGATAGGCCACACTCTGTCTGTGAAGTGTATTTCTTTCTAAATAAATCCACTTCTCACCTATGACTTTGTTTCTCATTAAATTCTTTCTGCAATGAGACTTCAAGAACCTGAGCTTCATTAAGTCCCGAGACCAGATGTTTGTTCTCAATGAACAGATAATAGGTTAAAGCCCCAATCTGAGTTGCATGATTTCATATCCATCCTAACTTTTCTTGAATCTATCAGAGATTAATATCATAAAGCAGCTGAATGCACTGAATTTCAGAGTGCAAAGAGCGGTATATCCCAACAAGGGAGTACTTTTTCTGCTTTGGTGTCATATAAGAGAGGAAGAAAGGCTGCTTGTAGAAGAGGCAAAATTTTAAGAAATCCCTGAAAGCTCTGGACACAAAAGCCTTTCAAGTTTCCTATTTGCAGGATAAAGGCTTCAGTCTCCTAGACCTTCTCAGAGTTTCAAAGAGCAGATTCAAACAGTTGCTAATCAGGGAAATATGGAATGCAGAAACAAAGAGGAACAATCAGAAAACTATAGTGAATCAGTTAAAGCAGGAAAAGAACCTGATGCTGGGAAAGATTGAAGGCAAGAGGAGAAGGGGACGACAGAGGATGAGATGGTTGGATGGCATCACCAACTCAATGGACATGAGTTTGAGTAAACTCCGGGAGTTGGTGATGGACAGGGAGGCCTGGCGTCCTGCAGTCCATGAGGTCGCAAAGAGTCAGACACGACTGAGTGGCTGAACTGAACTGAACTGTTGTTCCTCCTCAAGGAATATACATAACAATATCTTTGAGTTCTGTAGGAACTAAGGCCTCCAGGAGATAGTTGATCTGTAGAAAACAATATAAAATAACAATATAATATAAAAAACTATGTTTAAAGAAATGAAAGAAATTTGAGATGTGAGCAACATGCTCAAGAGCTGCTGATGAACAGGCAAAAAACAGCACCTCCTTCTCTGAACCCTCTCATACAAAAAAAAACTTAAACTGCTGTGAGAGGAAAACCAAACTCTCTCAATCTCAGGACCCAGGCTAATATATCATGTTTTGGGGGTAGAAGGAAATGAAAAGTTGTTTGCTCCGGCTGGAGGAAATGGGCATGGAGACATAGGCTCTCTGTATTGCAAACGTGCTATTAAAAGCTGATGGCGGGAAAAAAAGATGGCAGAGGAAGAGGTGGACATGGAGTACAACTCTCCACAGATACATCAGGAATACCCCTTCAGACACAGAAGTGCATGTAGAACACCAGCTGAGAGCGGACAGGAGTACCTGACCAATGTTGAAGAATATATAGAACCACACAAAACTCAGTAGAACCAAGGGACTAGGGGAAAAACAGAAGTGTTAGCAGGACTGGACCTGCCCTCGGCAGGTAGGGGAACTGAAGCAGGGGTCTGATCCCCACATTGGTGCCACTGTCTGAGTCAGAGGAGAAATATTTAAGGCTGAGAGTGAAAGAGCTGATGTGCGGCAGCCTAAATGGAATGAGAATCAGACAGTACTTGCCGCAGCCATACATACACTGGGCAGGAACACGGGTCTCCTGGAAGGTGCAGCGGCTCGGAGCTGGAGTTTAGGGATTGTGGAGCAATCTCAATGCGAGGGCTGCTGTTGACTGCAGAGAGACAGATGGAGGGGATGTGAGGGAGGAGATTTTGGTGGGAAATGCCTGTGGAGAAAAGCCAGGCAGCCATGGAAGCAAGGTGATACTGCTGAGTCACGCAAAGAGCATGGCACCATCACCATAGCCTCTCTGTCTCCACAAGCCAGCATCAGCAGCTGAACAGAGAGGCTGGCCCGTCAAATGCGCCTGACGCACTGAACTACAGAGTAGGACCCCACCCAGTTGCCCCTTTCAGTGCCTGATGCACTGATCTAGAGTAGGACCCCAGCCAGGGGTCCCTCTAAGTGCCTGAATGGGTGGAGCTACAGAGAAAGACTAGCCAAAGAGGCCTCCTGGTCACCAGCTACAAAAGGCTCAAAAAAAAAGACTCTGATAAGGCCATAACTCCTGCTACAGAGGCAGTCCGTGTCCCTGCACACTTGGCACCACCAGGGTCCCCGCAAGCCAAGCAGCTTCACACTCAACTCTCACTGGGGCAGAGCTGCCACAGGCAAAAAAAAAAAAAAAAAGTCTTGTGTTTATGCGTGCAGGGTCGCTTCAGTCCTGTCCGACTCTTTCCAACCCTGTAGACTGTGGCCTATCGGGCTTCTATGTCAGGGAGAGGGGGCAGTTCTCCAGGCAAGGATACTGGAACGCATTGGTCCAGTACTGGTTGCCATACCCTTCTAGACCACTGTATTTCCTGCTGCCCTAGCCACCAAACTCCCTGAGTACCTGGTGCTGCCAGAATTCCTGTGACCCAAGCAGCTGCACCACCTCCAGGCCTGGCCCTCCCAGGGGCAAGCCCAAGCCCTCCAGGGCAGCCTCAGGAGCAAACCCCAGTGGACGACCCACATGTAGAGGTGGAAATAAAACCACAATTGAAACCCAGGGGTAGTGTGACTAAGGAAGAAGACCCAAACCCTTCCCACCAGCTGTACAGATGCCAATTAAATCCACACGATCAACTAAGCAGACTCTGTGTCTATGGAATATATAAAAGATCACTGAGAGCTCCCACAAAAGAAAACACATTAGCTCTCATAGCTGTGGACATTGGAGGCAAGAACGCACAGGAGTAGGGCCAGAATAGAATCTGAGCTTCCCCCACAGCAAGTCCAGAAATCAGCACAGTGTTGGAGGGCATCCTAGGGAGGTGAGGTGGACTGTGACTCCCAGTGCAGGAAAAGACTCTGACAGCAGTGACTCAAGAAAAACATATATTATTCTTATTTTTTGACTTGTTCTGTAGATTCTTTTGGATTTTTTTTTTCTTTTTCCTTTTCCCCTCCTCTGTTGTAGTTGTTGATTTTATTGACACTAAGAAATCCAATTAAGCTTTTGAACTTTTTTTTTCTTTTTCCTCAGTCACATTTTTTATTGTTGTCATAAACCTCTGCTTCTATGTTGGGCTTTTGCTGTTCTGAGGAGTTTTCCTCTTTTTTCCTTTTCTCTTTTTTTAATTTTAATTTTTAATTTTTTAAACCTATTATTATTTTTTCTACATTTATTCCTTTGTTTGCTTTTCCTACTGTTCTTTTCCCCTTGCAGTTAATCTTTAATGTATATAAATCTTCTTTATCTACCTCTATTTAACTTTGCAATCTATATTTCTTTTCTTTCTCTCCTTTCCTCTCAACATATTTGTTAGTTTTATTTTCATTGCTTTATTCCCCAGTTGGCACCTTGCTTTACTTTTGTTTTCCAGTTTGTGCTTTAATTAGTTTTATTCTGGAGATAACAATTTTGTTTCCTTTGTTTGCCGGGTCAATCTATTATACTTACATTTTGTTGGATTGCTTTGATTTTGCTTATGAGTGTATATGTATACATTCAGTCACATTTTCTATTGTTGCAAAAAACCTCTGCCTCTATTTTGGGCTTTTGCAGTTCTGTGGAGTTTTCCTTTCTTCCCCTTTTTTCTTTCTTCCATTTTTTCTCTTTCTTTTTTTTTAATTTTAATTTTTTAAACTTATTATATTTTTTCTACATTTATACCTTCGTTTGCCTTTCCTACTGTCCTTTTCCCCTTGCAGTTAATCTTGAATGTATATAAACCTTCTTCATCTACCTCTGTTTAACTTTGCATATCTATTCTTTCTTTCTTTCCTTTCCTCTCAATATGTTTATTAGTTTTGTTTTCATTGCTTTATTCCCCAGTTGACACCTTCTTTAGTCTTGTTTTTCAGTTTGTGCTTAAGTTAATTTTGTTCCTAACTGGTAAATATAATATTTGATTTCCTTTGTTTGCCAGATCAATCTACTGTGCTTTATTTTTGTTGGACTGTTTTTATTTTGCTCATGGGTGTATATGTATATATGTATATTCCATTTTTAATGATTATTTGTCTGATTCTGTAACTGCCATTTGTCTGGGGTTCATCTTTGGTTTCTCATTTTTGGATATTTGTTTTACTCTCCCTTAATTCCATAACAAACCACTTGTGAAATATTTGTTCCTGGCCAGAGATAAAACCCTGCACCTTTAGAGTGGGAGCACTGACTCCAAGATCCAAGACTACCAGAGAACTAACCCTAGAGAGTATCAAACAGTGAGAACTCACACAAAGGAACCCACTTGAATACAAGACCCAGCATCACCCAACCACCAGTAGCACCCTGTGCAGGACATCTCACCTAAACAATAAACAAAACAAAAATACAAACCCAATCATCAGCAGACAGGATTACCACCTCACTCAGCCTTGCCCTGAGTAAGGAAAAACAAAGAAAACAAAGAAACAAACAAAAACTCAGCACAAATCTCACCCTATGCAAAGCTCACACAAACCACTGGACCAACCTTAGGAGGGCTGAAACAAAAAGGAAGAAAGAATTCAACCTTCTTCAAGGAAAGAATTCAACTTTCCTTGAAGCCTGGGAAAAAAGACTTCAAACACAATAACTTTTTAAAGAATGAAAAGGCAGAGAAATACTGCACAAATAAAGGAACAAACTAGAAACACAGAAGTCCAAATAAATGAAGAGGAAACAGGAAAATTACCTGAAAAGGAAATCAGAATAATGATAGTAAAGATGATCAAAAACCTTGAAAACCAAATGGAGAAAATGAAAGAGTCACTTAACAAAGACCTAGAAGTAAAGAATAAGCATACACAGACAAACAACACAATTACTGAAATTAAAATACTCTAGAAGGAATCAATAGCAAAATATCTGAAGCAGAAGAATGAATCAATGAGCTGGAAGATAAAATGGTGGAAATAACTTCTGAAGAGCAAAATAAAGTAAAAAGGATGAAAAGAGCTGAGGACAGCCTCAGAGACCTCTGGGACCATATCAGATACACCAACATTTGAATTATAGGGGTCCCAGAAGAAGAAGAGAAAAAGAAAGGATATGAGAAACTTTTTGAAGAGATTATAGTTGAAAATTTCCCCAACATGGAAAAGGAAATAGCCAATAAAGTCCAAGAGGTACAAAGAGTCCCATATAGGATAAACTCAAGCAGAAACAGGCCAACACACATACTAATCAAACTATAAAGACTAAACAAAGAAATAATATTAAAAGCAGCAAGGGAGAAGCAACAACTAACATACAAGGGAAACCCCATTTGCTTAACAGCTGATCTTTCAGCAGAAACTCTGCAGGCTGGAAGGGAATGGCAGGATATATTTAAAGTACTGAAAGGGGAAAATCTACAACCAAGATTACCGTACCCAGCAAGTATCTCATTCAAAACTGATGGAGAAATAAAAAACTTTTCAGACAAGCAAAAGTTAAGAGAATTCAGTACCACCAAACCAGCTTTACAACAAATGTTAAACAGACTTCTATAGTCAAGAAATACAACGGAAGAAAAAGGATCTACGAAATTAACCCCAAACAATTAGAAAATGGCAATAGGAACATATATATCACTAATTACTTTAAATGTAAATGGATTAGATGCTCCAAACAAAAGACACAGACTAGCTGAATGGATACAAAAACAAGACCCGTATATATGCTGTCTGCCAGAAACCCACTTCAGACCTCAAGACACATACAGACTGAAAGTGAGAGAATGGAAAAATATATTCCATGCAAGTAGGAAGCAAAAGGAAGCTGGAGTAGCAATTCTCATATCAGACAAAATTGACCTTAAAATAAAGAAGATTATAAAGGAAGGACACTACATAATGATCAAGGGATCAATCCAAGAGGAAGACATGACAATTGTAAATATCTATGCACCCATCATAGGAGCACCTCAATACATAAGACAAACACTAACAGACGTAAAAGGAGAAATGACAGTACACAATAATTGTAGGGGACTTTAACACCCCATTCAACCAAAAGACAGATCATCAAAACAGAAAATTAACAAGGAAACACAAGGCTTATATGATACATTAGATGAGATCGATCTCATTGATATCTTCAGTATATTCCATCTAAATGCAGAAGAATACACCTTCTTTTCAAGCACACATGAGACAGTCTCCAGAATAGACCACATCTTGGGTCACAAATCAAACCTCAGTAAATTTAAGAAAAGTGAAATCATACCAAGCATCTTCTCCAACCGTAAAGCTATGAGACTAGATACCAATTAGGAGAAAAAAGCTGTAAGAAACACAAACATATGGAGATTAAACAACATGTTTCTAAATAACCAACAGGTTACTGAAGAAATCAAAAGGGAAATCAAAAAAATTCTAGAAAAAAATGAGAATGAGAACACAACAACTCAAAACCTATGGGACGCAGCAAAAGCAGTTCTAAGAGGGAAGACTATTGCAATACAATCCTATCTCAAGAAACAAGGAAAACATCAAATAGACAACCTAACTTTACACCTAAAGCAGTGGTGTACAGGAAGAAGAAGAAGAACAACAACAACAACAACAACAAAAATTAGTAGAAGGAAAAAAATCACAAACATCTGAGCAGAAATAAATGAAAAAGAAATCAAACAAAGATTCATTTATTAATCAAAGTAAAGATTAATAAAACTGAAAGCTGGTTCTTGAGAAGATAAAATGGACACTCTTAGCCAGACCCATCAAGAAAAAAAATAAGAATCAAATTAACAAAACTAGAAATGAAAAAGGAGAGGTTAAAACAGACAATGCAGAAATATAAAGGATTATAAGAGACTATTATGAACAATTATATGGCAATAAAATATATAACCTGGAAGTGCCAGGGGTCAGCGTGAGGAACTCCGCCCATGGCAAAGGTCATGAGGAAGGAGGCTTGGCATATGCAAAGGCATGATCAAGCCTCAGGAAACCACCTGTTCCCAAGCATCTACCCCAAAACCAGAGTCTGTTTTATGCTCTCACCTACACCTCTGACTTTACGGGGGGCTCTCCCCCATAACCGTTTCTCTCGGAGAAGGAGTAAACGTGCAGCTCCAGGGCAATCAAAATTCTTGGGCATGACAAGAGTGTTTCAGCTTATGGACTGCTCTGAAGGTTATCTACCCCGCCTGTATAAGTTCGTCCGGCCACATGTGATTGTTTACAGCCTCCCAACCTGAGAGGCACGAGATGTTTTAGACTTACTAAAGGCAAATTCTTTTGGGGGTTGGAAACTATTAGTATAGTGGGTTGGTTAGGAATTATATTGGTGAAGGGTTTTTCATTTGTTGTGTCAATAATTGCTGCTAATTCCCTCCCCTGGGTGGGACAAGGATGTCTCAGGTCAAACCTCTCTGCTGACAGACTAGCTTGTGTGACAGGATTGTCCATACTCCTGCCACTACGCACATGATTGTTTACTACCTCTCAACCATAAACAGCACAGAGAGTTTTGGAGTATTTTGAGAGTCTTAATTAGCATAGGGCTTTTCTCATTGTTGAGTCAATGATTGCCACCAGGCCTCCATATCCTTAGGCACCTGGGAATATATTAATCAATGTATTTGGAATATAGAAAAGGAAATATAGTAGTTTTTAAGGTTAGCAATACTAGACTTCTTGAGTTAATGAATTTTCTCTTTTGTAATAGATCACTGTACTTTGTTATAAATCACTGTGTCCTTGCTATGTAAAAATGTAACTTTATCACTATCTTAAGACTAAATAGATCTTAAGGGGAACATTGGTGAAAGGATTTTCATTTGTTGGGCTGATGTTTGCGGCTAAATCTCCATATTCCCTGCCCTTATAATGAATATAACTAGCATATAGGAGAAATAAGCATTAACCTTTAAGTATATAGCAGAAATAAGTATTAACCTTTAAGATTAATCATGTTAACCTTGGGTTAAATAAATTCTTTTCTTGATTGTAACTAACTACACCCTCACCCTACAGGAATGTAACTTTATTTGGAGGGTGGTGCCTGGTTTAAGAAAAAACACCCTTGGAAAAAATAAGTTTTCGGTTATCAGAAAGAAAGTATCATAAAATCCCTAAGACCTTTTTATGTGAAGCACCTGATTTTGATAAAGATCAGGACTGCTGACCCCCGCATGACTCTGTATTCATCCCTATGTGTAACAAAAGGTATATAAGCAAACCCAAAAATAAAGAAATCCGATCAGTTTCCGGAAAGACTGATTCCCCCATGTCACTTCCTTCTTGCTCCCGTTTCTCTGGCTGAATTCCCATCTGGATTCAGCCTCCTTTTCTCCACTACACTATCTCCTACTACACTATCCGTTTCTAATCTCTCTATATATCTGTAATTAAATATGTATTTTCCCAAAGACGCTGACGCCGTCCCCACCTTCGAATTCCCTGGATCCACCGGGGCTGGACCCTGGCAAGGAAGAAATGGACAGATTCTTAGAAAAGCTCAATCTTCCAAGACTGAACCAGGAAGAAATAAAAATTATGAACAACCCAATTACAAGCACTGAAATTGAAACTGTGATCAAAAATCTCCCATAAATCAAAAGCCCAGGACCAGATGGCTTCACAGGAGAATTCTATCAAGTATTTAGAGAAGAGCTAATGCCTATCCTTCTAAAACTCTTTCAAAAAAGTTGCAGAGGAAGGAACAATTCCAAATTCATTCTACAAGGCCACCATCACCCTGATACCAAAACCATACAAAGAAAACACACAAAAAGAAACCTACAGGCCAATATCACTGATGAACGACAAAATTTTAGCAAACAGAATTCAGCAACACGTCAAAAAGCTTATACACCATGATCAAGTTGGGTTTATTCCAGGGATGCAAGGATTCTTCAATATATGCAAATCAATCAATGTGATACACCATATTAACAAATCAAAAGATAAAAACCTTATGATCATCTCAATAGATGCAGAAAAAGCCTTTGACAAAATTCAGCACCTATTTATCATTAAAATTCAAAAAAATATACATAGAAGGAATCTACCTCAACATAGTAAAGGCCATATATGATAAGCCTACAGCAAACATTATTCTCAATGGTGAAAAACTGAAAGATCAGGAATAAGACAAGGGTGTCTACTTTCGGCACTATTATTCAACATAGTTCTGGGAGTCATAGCTATCAGAGAAGAAAAAGAATAAAAGGAATCCAGATAGGAAAAGAAGTAAAGCTCTCACTGTTTGCAGATGACACGATACTGTACATAGAAAACCGTAAAGACAGTATCAGAAAATTACTAGAGCGAATCAGTGAATTTAGCAAAGTTGCAGGATACAAAATCAATACACAGGAATCACTTGCATTTCTATATACTAACAATGAAAAATTAGACAGAGTAATCAAGGACTCAATCCTTAATGCAAGGAGCTCACAGACTTCTAAGCAGAATAAATGATACAAGCATATCTACACACATCTCACCTATATAGATGATAGTCAAACTGCTGAAAACCTAAGTTAGTGAGAAAATCTTGAGGGCAATCAGAAACAAAACCCTAAATTGTTGCTATTGTTGTTCAGTCACTAAGTTGTGTCCCACTCTGTGCAATCCCATGAACTGCAGCATGCCAGGCTTCCTTGTCCTTCAGTATCTTCCAGAGTTTGCTCAAATTCATATCCATTGACTTGGTGATACCATCCAACCATCTCATTCTCTGTCAACCCCTTCTCCTCTTGCCCTCAACCTTTCCCAGCATCAGGGTCTTTTTCAATGAACTGGCTCTTCACATCAGGTGGCCAAAGTATTGGAACTTCAGCTTCACCATCAGTCCTCCCAGTGAATATCCAGGGTTGATTTCCTTTAGGATTGACTGGTTTGATCTCCTTGCTGTCCAAGGGACTCTCAAGAGTCTTCTCCAGCACCATAATTTGAAAGCATCAATTCTTTGGCTCTCAGCCTTCTTTACGATCCAACTCTCACATCTGTACATGACTACTGGAAAAACCATAGCTTTGACTATTCAGACATTTGTCAGCAAAGTGATGTCTCTGCTTTTTAAATTTCATATGCTGCCTAGATTTATCATGGGTTTCCCAGTGGCTCAGCAGTAAAAATCTGTCTGCAGTGCAGGAGCCACAGGAGACGTGGGTTTGATCCCCGGGTCAGGAATACCCCCTGGAGGAAGGCATGGCAACCTATTCCAGTATTCCTGCCTGGAGAATCCCATGGAGAGAGGATCCTGGTGGGCTACAATCCATAGGGGCACAAAGAGTTGGACAGGACTGAAGCAATTTAGCAGGCGTGCACTATGTTTGTCTTAGCTAACCTTCCACGGAGCAAGTGTCTTTTAATTCCATGGCTGCTGTCACCGTCCACAGTGATTTTGCGGCCCAAGAAAATGAAATCTGTCACTGCTTTCACTTTTTCCCCTTCTATTAGCCAGGAAGAGATAAGATTGGATGCCATGATCTTGGTTTATTTAACAGTGAGTTTTAACCAGATTTTTCACTCTCCTCTTTCACCCTCATCAAGAGGCTCTATTTGTATACATATTCAGTATGTAATAGCAAACAAAACAAAATTGTAAATATTTCATTAGCCATCAACAATAAAATGGATGAATAGATGTAAACTGATACCTGGGAGTATTATACAGTAGTGAAAATGAATGGCTCAGATGCAGTTCCAACATGTTATATGGTTCAGTCTCAAATGTTATTAACAAAATAAGCCCATTATAACACAAGATATGCATACACAGTATGTTCCCATTTACCTAAAGCCCCCAATACCAGACTTGACAGTAGGTTGTTTCAGTTCAGTTCAGCTCAGTCGCTCAGTCATGTCTGACTCTTTGTGACCCCATGAACTGCAGCATGCCAGGCCTCCCTGTCCATCACCAACTCCCGGAGTTTACTCAAACTCACGTCCATCGAGTCAGTGATGCCATCCAACCATCTCATCCTCTGTCATCCCCTTCTCCTCCTGCCCCCAATCCCTCCCAGCATCAGAGTCTTTTCCAATGAGTTAACTCTTTGCATGAGGTGGCCAAAGTACTGGAGTCTCAGCTTTAGCATCATTTCTTCCAAAGAAATCCCAGGGTTGATCTTCTTCAGAATGGACTGGTTGTATCTCCTTGCAGTCCAAGGGACCCTCAAGAGTCTTCTCCAACACCACAGTTCAAAAGCATTAATTCTTTGGTGCTCGGCTTTCTTCACAGTCCAACTCTCACATCCATACATGACCACAGGAAAAACCATAGCCTTGACTAGATGGACCTTTGTTGGCAAAGTAATGTCTCTGCTTTTGAATATACTATCTAGGTTGGTCATAACTTTTCTTCCAAGGAGTAAGCATCTTTGAATTTCATGGTTGCAGTCACCATCTGCAGTGATTTTGGACCCCAAAAAAATAAAGTCTGGCACTGTTTCCACTGTTTCCCCATCTGTTTCCCATGAAGTGATGGGACCGGATGCCATGATCGTTTTCTGAATGTTGAGCTTTAAGCCAACTTTTTCATTCTCCTCTTTCACTTTCATCAAGAGGGTTTTTAGTTCCTCTTCACTTTCTGCCATAAGGGTGGAGTCATCTGCATATCTGAGGTTATTGATATTTCTCCCAGTAGGTTGTTTATAGATATATAAATGTGATTTTCATATATAAAGAAGAGCAAGAGACCATTTAACACACAAATCCAGGATGATAGTTACTCAAATGAAGAAATTGTGAGGTCATAGGAACAAGGGGCTTCCCTGGTGTCACACTATTAAAGAATTCATCTGACAATGAAGGAGAAGCAAATTCAATTCCCGGGTCAAGAAGATCCCCTGGGGAAAGGGATGGCACCTCACTCCAGTGTTTCTGGCCTGGGAAATCACATGGACAGAGGAGCCTGGTGGGCTATAGTCCATGGGTCACAAATAGTCAGACATGGCTGAGCACACACATAGAAACAAGGATTACAGGGATTAAAATATGGAGTAATGTTCCATTTCTTAAAATGGGTAGTATATCCCTGGGTATCCATTTTATTGTTCTTAACCTAGACCTTTATGTAACATGAATTCTTTTATAAGTGTTGCATTTAAAATAAAGCAATTTTTGTTATTATAAAAGACCCAGTTTCCTATTTCTGGCTTTATACTTAATAGCTATGCAACCATGCACAAGTTGCTTTTCACTCACTGGGTCTTACTTCCATAGTCTTTAAAAATCATATTTTTTCCCTAACACATTACTTTCGTAAGTATAAGGAAAAAGATTATTATACTAGACTCTATGAAAACTAACCAAGGATGTTAACAAATTTAAAAAGAAGTGACAGACTAGGAGAAAACATCAACCACTTGATGCCCTATCTTAAAACAATGATCAATACTTAATAAATTTTGCTAAATAAATCAATGTTTAACAAAGAAGAATATTTCTAATATACAAAGAGCTCCTATTACATCATTTAGGAAAAGACAAAGCATCTAATAAAACAATAGACAAATGACTCTTAAAATTGAGTAATTTAATAGGAAGATACATAAATAACATTTAAAAATATGGATCACTTGAATAATGCACAAAGAGATTCAAATGAAAAAAAAAAAACACTGAAATGGTATTTTGAGAGAAGGGGATTAATTTTTTTAACCAACAGGAAAATGTAGAAGACTGGTAAACCCATTGTTGGCTGGGCCCTGGAGGAAAATAATCTCCTATATTTTTGTGGGAGTATAATTGGTAATACAGAATTTAGTGAGGTTGTCAATCCTGGAATGCATGGGGAAGAGATTTGGACTTTCATAGGACAGAATTGTCAGGAAGGCTAATTTAAAGTTCATTCAGTCTAAATTTCAGGAATCAGTATGCATGAGTTCATATGTTTATGTGTGAGTGTATATGTATGTATGTATGTGTGTGTGTTTGTGTGCACTGAAGGAAAACATGAACCTGTTAAAAGCAATTGCTTAGGGAATAATAAGATGAGAAATATGTGATTAATTTCATATTTTATACTAGTTCATCTATTTTTGATTAAGGATGACATGTTGACATTTTAAATTTTAATTTAAATTTTAAATATGAAATACAAATATAGTTGGAGATACAAAAAAAACAATAGGACAGACACTCATGTGCCTGCCCCTCTAGATTTAAAAGCTCACACTTTCTGTCATATCTTCTTTAAAATTCTTTTTCTTTAAGAAATTCAAACTCCCCAATAAATATTCATTTTTTTCCTCTTTATGCTCCACCATCTTCAGATAGAATCACTATTTTGAATCTGGTATTATCTTTTTTCAGCATGGTTTTATACTTTTTCTATATATATATATCAGTTCAGTTCAGTTGAGTCGCTCAGTCATGTCCGACTCTTTGAGACCCCATGAATTGCAGCACGCCAGGCCTCCCTGTCCATCACCAACTCCCGGAGTTCACCCAAACTCACGTCCATCGAGTCAGTGATGCCATCCAACCATCTCATCCTCTGTCATCCCCTTCTCCTCCTGCCCCCAATCCCTCCCAGCATCAGAGTTTTTTCCAATGAGTCAACTCTTCGCATCAGGTGGCCAAAGTACTGGAGTCTCAGCTTTAGCATCATTTCTTCCAAAGAAATCCCAGGGTTGATCTCCTTTAGAATGGACTGGTTGGATCTCCTTGCAGTCCAAGGGACCCTCAAGAGTCTTCTCCAACACCACAGTTCAAAAGCATTAATTCTTTGGCGCTCAGCCTTCTTCACAGTCCAACTCTCACATCCATACGTGACCACTGGAAAAACCATAGCCTTGACTAGATGGACCTTAGTTGGCAAAGTAATATCTCGGCTTTTGAATATACTATCTAGGTTGGTCATAACTTTTCTTCCAAGGAGTAAGTGTCTTTTAATTTCATGGCTGCAATCACCATCTGCAGTGATTTTGGAGCCCCCCAAAAATAAAGTCTGACACTGTTTCCACTGTTTCCCCATTTATTTCCCATGAAGTAATAGGACCAGATGCCATGATCTTCGTTTTCTGAATGCTGAGCTTTAAGCCAACTTTTTCACTCTCCTCTTTCACTTGCATCAAGAGGCTTTTTAGCTCCTCTTCATTTTCTGCCATAAGGGTGGAGTCATCTGCATATCTGAGGTTATTGAGATTTCTTCTGGCAACCTTGATTCCAGCTTGTGTTTCTTCCATCTTTCTCATGATGTACTCTGCATAGAAGTTAAATAAGCAGGGTGACAATATACAGCCTTGACGTACTCCTTTTCCTAATTGGAACCAGGCTGTTGTTCCATGTCCAGTTCTAACTGTTGCTTCCTGACCTGCATACACATTTCTCAAGAGGCAGGTCAGGTGGTCTGGTATTCCCATCTCTTTCAGAATTTTCCACAGTTTATTGTGATCCACACAGTCAAAGGCTTTGGCATAGTCAATAAAGCAGAAATAGATGTTTTTCTGGAACTCTCTTGCTTTTTCCATGATCCAGCGGATGTTGGCAATTTGATCTCTGGTTCCTCTGCCTTTTCTAAAACCAGCTTGAACATCAGGACGTTCACGGTTCACGTATTGCTGAAGCCTGGCTTGGAGAATTTTGAGCATTATTTTCCTAGCATGTGAGATGAGTGCAATTGTCCATAAATAATAAACTGCATTGTCCTTTTATTTTAAAATAAAGGATTTTAATAACAAACTCGTGGTCATGCTGTACATATGTGCTCAGTCATCCAGCTCTTTGCAACCCCAGGGACTGTAACCCGTCAGGCTCTTCTGTCCATGGAATTTTCCAGGCAAGAATACTGAAGTGGGTTGCCATTTCCTACTCCAGGGGATCTTCCTGACCAGGGGATCGAACCCAGGTTTCTTGCATCTCCTGCATTGGCAGTGGATTCTTTACCCACTAGCACCACCTGGGAAGCCAGTCATGTTATGAGACATCCATGAAATATATGAATCAGAGTGTCTGGTTAGTGCAGCCTGGTAAACTGAGTTTGATTATTTGGGGAACTAGAAGGCTGGTCATGACCCACCCTTGAGAACATGTGCTGGTAGGCAGGGAAGCCTTAGGATGTGAGGCTGGAGGACAAGCGAGGAATATGAGTTTTCAAGTCTTAGGTGAGGGACTCTGAGAAAGAGAAACATCTCAATAATGGAGACATGGGTTGCCAGCTTGTCCCTGTCCAGTATGAAGAAGGAGCTTCTTTCAGAGGAAACTTAAGGCGCTTTGGTGCCAAGCAACATTGTTTTGGGGAGTTTTAGAGGGTGCTAATCCCCCCAACTTTACACAGAATTAAGCAACTCTCTAAAAACCCAGCAATGGCAGTAGCAAGAATCCTTTCAGCAGCTTTGAGGACAGCTGACAACTAACAAAACAAGCCCAAGCACCAGGGAAGAATGGAGTGGCCGTAAGGATGACTATATCCAATGGCTACTTTATCAGTGCAGTTGAGGCTACCTGAGAGTAACCCATGAAATACCTAAGGAAAAAGTTAACTTTTCAAGAGGTGTCCCTGCATCGTGGGTGGAAGGAAAAATAGATGCAAAGATTTCATGTATTTGTTCAATAAATATTGAGTGTGCACCAGCTTTCTGCAGGAATTGTTAGACCCTAGAGATACAACAGTGAAAAAATACAGCATGTAATCTGTGTCCATGTGGAGTTCAGCCATAGGGGCTGTGAGGAGGATAGAACAAGGTCATGTAATAATGAGGTTCTGAGTGAAAGAACATTACATATGGTGACCCAGGAAGGTTTCCTCAACCTGAGCAAGGATAATATAGGACAAGAAGAAATCAATCTTGCCAAGCTACAGAGGTAAAGTTTTCCACTCAGAGGGAACAGCAAATCCAGAGGCCTGGGGAAGATAATTTAGTCCCTGTGTTTGAGGAATAGAAAGAAGATGAGTGTGGCTGAAGGGTATGGAGTGCTTAAGGGGTAAGATACAGGTGAGAAGGGTTTTGCGGAGGCAGAAAGATTTAGATTTTACTTAAGTTACAAGGGCTATTCTATTCTAACACGGAATTTCATGGTATCGATGGCAGAAAATGAAAATAAATTGTGCTCACTTCAGCAGCACACATACTAAAACTGAAACAGTACAGAGGAGATTAGCATGGCCCCTGTGCAAGGATGACACACAAATTCGTGAAGCGTTCCTTATTTTGGAAAGGAGAGAGTAGCATGGAAACATATACACTACCATATGTCAAATAGACAGCCAGTGGGAATGTGCTGTATGACGCAGGGAAGTCAAACCAGGCCTCTGGGCCAACCTACGGCGTTGAGATGGGGTGGGAGAGGGGAGGAAGGGAGCGGAGGGAGGGGACATAGGTATGTCTACGGCTGATGCCTACTGGCAGAAGCCAACACAGTATTGTAAAGCGATGATCCTTCAATTAGTTTTAAAAAAAGTTTACAGAAAAAGACAAAATAAATAAATAATTAATTAATTAAAGGACTTGTGGTACAGATTTTTTTTTTAATTACAAGGGTTATTAATGTTAATGGGACTACATAGGTGCTAGGCACATTGGAGAAGCCTGGAATGTATTACCTGCTGTATAAACAAGTGTTTTTACATGCAGGGAACTGTGCTCAGTGATAAAGGATTTTCTCTCATGACTGAGGAGCTGAAAGGTCATAGAATATGGAATTAGGGTTATGGAGCTAGAGCATTTGGGGATAAATTTGAGCTCCAGCTCTCACTAACCACATGACTTTTTAGGGCCTCAATATTATCAGCTAAAAATGGAAAAAAAAATGTAATTTTTTTTCTTTGCCTCACAGAGCTATTGTGAGGAACAGTTAATCGCATATAAACATTCTGTAAACAGTTAATTACCTTGGAAATATATAAATTGTTAAATCCTATGAACATATTTACAGGATATAACAGTTTTGGCATGGATTCTGATGAAATACATCATGTGCTTCTGCTTCAGTAACCACATAGAGTCAACTTATTGTAACCTTGCTAATTTAGAAAATTATTCAGGTAATGCAAACTTTGTTTTATTTCCCTCTGAAATAGATTAGATCTTATAGCATGGCTTTATAATCATGTTTAACCTGAGTTACATAATTTGCAGGCCTCTAGAAATTAATATTTCCAAAAGTGAACTCAATATCCATTCACAACAGTCTTACTCTCTCAAGTATTCTTCTATTGGTAGTAAACTGTGCACCCATCACCCAAAGGAGAAATAGTTCAGCTCCTTCTTCTTTATCCCTATTCTCTGTTAATCACCAACATCTCTCACTCCTAACTTAGACATATCTCCTAAATTCAGTCCCTCCCCTCCCATCTCCATAGAGTTATCTTCCTTGGGAATCTCATCAACCAGGTAGAAGACTAACAGTTGTTATTTTTTCCTGAATACTGTGTACCATGTTCTAAGTCCTTTCACAAGCTTCAGATTACCCGTGAAGAAGGTACTGTTGTCATCTGCAATTTATAAGTGGAGAAACCTCGGCATGAAGTGTTGAAACCTATTTTCCAAGCTCATGACGCTAATAAATGGCAGAGTCAAGACTAGGATCCCAGTGAGTCTCAGTCTAGGGTCTATGTGCTCACGAACTTCTCTGTGCTGGGTGTCATGTCCCCATGGCCACACTCCAGACTTCCCCTGCATTGTGTGTGCTCAGCCGGGTCTGACTCTTTGCGACCCAGGGACTGTAGCCCTCTAGGGTCCTCTGTCTGTGGAATTTTCCAGGCAAGAATCCTGGAGTAGGTTGCCATTTCCTTCTCCACCCCCTACATTACTGCCACAAGATCTTCCTCCAAAACAAATCTGATCTTGTCATTTCTCTACTTTTAACAGCATCCTATTAGTTCATCATTGCCTTCAGGAGAAACTAATATGAAAAATAAGGTATATGTTTAAACTCAGCGCAATTTACCTTTCCCACCTTATTTTCTGATCCCATACTCAATCCACCATCCCTGTAGTTCTGGCACCCTGAGATGTTCACAGCAATTATTTCTAGACCTCCGTGTCTCTACAAAAGCTATTTTCCTGCTTGAGAAGACACATCTCCATGTCACTGCATGCAATAGTTTGAGTTCAAGACACAGATCCAGTGGCATTGATAGGGAATCTCAGTTTTATCATTATAGAACAAAGGGACTATACGGACAAAATGATATATTATGCAAAAACTCTGTAAGAATAAACTACGTGATTGGGTATAATAAGAAAAACTATTCAATTGTAAGATTTTGTAGTTTTCCCCACTGCCTCCAACCAGCCATGGAAGGAGAAAGAATTCTTCATCTTCCTTTTCTTAGAGTGACTGGGCCAAAATGGGAAGTAGAAAGGAGATACTTCACTGGTCTAAATGTCATAGTTTTAAAGCTTTATATTGAAAAACAGTGGGATTATTGTGAACCTCTAATTGTATGTGTAGATTGGTAACAGTAAGAAAGATGAAAAAAGATGAATTTACGATGGTTTGCATGCATTTTATATATTCCCCTTTTCATGTCTTCTCAAGAAAGATTTAAACAGTTCTTTAAATAGTTTTGGGATTGTCCACTGAGATTTCTTTAAAAACAAAGGTGTGTCAATAAAGGATCGTCATGCACGTGAGATGTACAAAGCTTTCCCTCCTGGGTACCAGTCCCCCTTTGATTCCACCAAGAAGAAAAAGGCTCTCTTTTCAGTGTTTCCACTGAAAAGCACTGTATAACTTCTGTATCATAATGACTTGTTTACATAAGCCACACACATACAAACAAACACAATGCTTATCAAGAGTGTCTCAAAGACTAGAATCACGTGCTATTCATCTCTATCTTCCTAATATCTACCATGGTTCCTAGCCCTGGTTGCCTGAAAAGATGGAAGCTATAAGACAAGAAAAGTTTACAATTCCGTATTTCTTTTTTTTTTATTAAAAACTTCTATACAGAGAAGTTTTTCATACTCTTGTAGTTCATTTTTTTAGTTCTAATATTTGTCAACAGCAATGCATTACCCCCCCCCACCAAAAAAAAGGAGAGCAAGAAAAGCATTTAATTTAATCAGGAGACGAGAGGTCTGAAGTTTCAAACCCCATCTGCCATCAACTAGCTGGGAGAACAACATGGTCAGTTCATGTATCTGACCTCCAATCCCTCACTAGCAATGGAGGAATCTGGACTCCACAGTCTGCCGAAACTCTAAAATTCAGTGATCTCTTAGCAATGCTCAGCCTCACGTGCCTCCAGGAGGGGTGGGGGTCAAAACCGAAACAGACTTCAGGCTTCTGTTTTCCTTGGACTGTTACTGTCACTTCACACTCCCCTCATTGGAAAGTTCTGTTCTTCATACCTGATCAGGTGTCTCAGGAAGAGACAAAGGCCAGAGAGGATGGAAAATGATGTGCAAAGAAGCCGAAAGGGGAATTCTGCAACTGTGTATTTTTCCACTCCGTTCTAATTTAAAACCACTTATAAGTGACAACTCCCAACCCGAGGCAGGTGCTGTGTGGTAGCTCATTACACCCTGGGGACCTCGTGTAAATCTTTTTTTTCCTGAGAACAGCTATTGTCTTCCAAGGAAAAGCTTTTAGCATAATGGCAGGCTGAATAGAACATTGCTCTTGTACGAATATTTTTAAGAGAAAGAACAAGAGAAAGGTATTCTTTAACAGCGGCAAACACAGCCTCTTGTTCCCTACCTCAGGCCCCCTGGAAAGAACAGCATGTGAGCCATCAGAGGCGATGGCAGCCCTGTGAGATTACCTCACCTCCAGACACAGAAGGGTAAACTCTGCTCTTTCAGGTTATAATAAATGCCAGGTAGAGGTGCCGCCAAGGGCAGAAATAGCAGATCTGCCCCCTCCATTCACCTCTGTTGTTTCTCGTCTTCTCACCAGTCTGAGTCAGGCAATCACTGTTCACTTGGAGAATGACAGCTCCTAACAAGAGAATGTCATTCTGCCTTGGGAAATTCTCACAGACGTATTCCCCCTCTCAGGTTCTTCTTGAGGATAGTCAAGACAATACGGCTCAGGGGCATGGATGGAGAGATATCCAAAGAGGAAAAGAATCATCAAGAGAATTCCTGAGAAAACCATGAAGCTTCCATCACAGAGATGTAACCCCAGACTAAAAAGGAACCCAACTTCCCCTGGACTGAAATGGTCATTGAAAACATGAGGGATTTCCCTAGTGGTCCAGTGGTTAAGACTCCACTGCAGAGGAGGGCACATGTTAAGTCCCTGATGAGGGAACCAAGATCCCACACGCCTCACAGCCAAAAAAGCAAAACATAAATCAGAAGCAATGTCGTAACAGATTCAGTAAAGATTTTTAAAAATGGTCCACATCATAAAAATCTTTAAAAAAGAAAAAAATAATGTGAGGGGATGGGGGAAGTGTGGAGAAAATAGAAAAGTTAACAGAATGATGATGGTCTTCAATAAGCAGTGTGTTTGGATTGTGTGCATTTCTGGGAAATTTCTCACTGAGGGCAGACCCTAAAGAGGGGGATATTCTGGAACTGTGGGGTAGAGACCTGGGGTCTCCTCTCTGAGAAACCTCTTAACATGGGGCTTCAGGCTGGTTGCATACCCTTAGTGAGGCTTAACTTGGCCATCTGCAAAAGGGAGATAAGGACAGCCCTTCTGCAAGAGTAGGAAGCCAGGCAGGGGAGTGACCAAGCCCTCGAAAAGGCAGACCAACTGCCCTTCCTGGTTTTTCATCCACTTTCAATGGGGTTTCAGGAAACAATACTCCCCTCCCCCGAGACTTTTTTTTAACCCTCTGAATTGTTCTCTAGTTTTCTTAAATGCAGTATCTTCTCTCAGTTCCAATTCAAAAAGCACACAAACGCACACACACGAACACACAGCACTCCTGAAGAGCACAGTCAGGTCCCCTACGTATGAACCCAAGTTGCAGACTTTGAAAAGATGCGAGCGTGGGTTCACATGCCCAATCACACAAGCCAGTCCAGGCGTCTGGCGTGCGTCGCCACCTGCGCGCCTCCTCTACCAGGGCGTGTGTTTTCGTGTGCTTTGCTGCGCTGTACTGCGTAGAGAACAGTGCTGCAGTGCTGTGCCAAGGCCCTTCCGTCGTGTCTGACTCTTTGTGACCCAGTGGACCTCCGCGTGCCAGGCTCCTCTGCCCTGCGATTCTCCAGGCAAGTATACTAGAGAGGGGGGTGTCATGCTCTCCTCCAGGGGATCTGGCAACCCACGTCTCGAACCCGTGTCTCTTATGTCTCCTCACTAGCAGGCAGGTTCTTCACCACTAGTGCCACCTGGGAGGCTCCTGGAAGAGAGTAGTACAGTGTCTGTATGTCAAGCCCAGGATGTCTGGAAGCAAAAACGTAATGCTTATGTAGCTGGTACTCCTGTACTTTTCAAGATTAAAACTGTTAATCATTTATGTTTGTATTCTATGTATTATTTGTACAGTATTTTTAATGTGTTATAGCACAGTACTCTAGGGGTTTCCCTGGTGGCTCAGATTGTAAAGAATCTGCCTGCAATGGAGGAGACCTGAGTCTGAGAAGATTCCTGGAGGAGAGAATGGCTACTCCAGTATCTTTGGACTTTCCCGGTGGTTCAGATGGTAAAGAATCTGCCTGCTAATGCAGGAGATGCGGGAGATCTGGATTCAATCCTTGGGTCAGGACTGAGCGACCAACACTTTCACTTTCACAGTACTATATAGCTGACTGTGTTAGCTGGGTACCAAAGCTAACTTTGTTGGACTTATGAACACACTCTTAGAATGGAACACATTCATATGTAGGGGACTTATCATACACAAGCTAAAGAAAATATGACTTCTCAACTCTTGGAATATCTGCTAACACACAACGTGTAAAAGGATCTGAAGTGTAATTCTGCCAGAAGATCACTAACCAATGGAGAGTAGTCTCAGAAAGCACCCAAATGCATGTCTGGGATAGATCTTGCCTACCAAACCTACCTCCAGACCAGCTCATCCAACGCCTTCTATTTCAGCCTGTCAGAGCCTTTATCCCACCCTCTTAGACTCTGTTCACTCTTCACTGACTCTCTGCTCTACACATCCCAAACATCCAGGCTTCCTTTGACCTCTGGAATCCTACCAGTTAAGAAGAGCCCAGACTGCCTAATTCCTCTATACCTTATCCACTGAGAGTCTCTGATGCTAGAATGAGTCATTTATCCTTTTTGTAACAGCTCCCTTTTATTCTCCATTTCTTTTCAAGTCAGTCTCTTCCACACGGCCTCAACGAGAATTTCTCGGAGAACTTCCCTGTTCACTGTCCCACTGAAAGGGTGGACAGTGACTCTGCTCTTGCGAACTTGCCAGCATTTTGGCTTTGAGGCTTAGATCTCCAGGTCTAAAATGAGCCTCTCTTGGGACCATTGTGAGGTCACTCACCCTCAATTCTCAGGAGAGAGATAAAACATACACCAGGCAAATCCGGCTACCTGGTCAGTTACTAAGTTGCGTCTGACTCTTTCTGACCCCATGGACTGTAGCCCACCAGGCTCCTCTGTCCATAGGATTTCTCAGATAAAAATACTGGAGTGGGTTGCCATTTCCATCTCCAGGAGATCTTCTTGACCCAGGGATTGAACTTATGTCTCCTAAATCTGGCTACTACTGACCAAAACTATATTTATCAGGAAAGTAAGGCTAAATGTTTCCAGGAAAATGTCTTTTTTTAAAAAAATGCTTTTGAAAAATAAATCAAAGAAAATGAATCCTTCCAGGAAAGACTCTCTGGAGCCCAGAGTCAAGAAAGAATTAAAAATAACCAATAAATTGCTCTCAACAAGCCCCTGGTCTAGGACTTTAGGCCAGACTGTCAGGGAACAAGTCTCCAGTGGAGGGGTGTTTGCTCCCTGGGCCCCCATGCTCTCATTCCTTGAACTTCTAAAATAAGACTGAAGTGATAATCCTGCTCAGTGGAAAGAAAGTCTTTTAGTGCCCAAAACCTCCTTATGAGGGATGAGAGGCCACCACTGAATCTGAAACCAGCCACATCACATTTAAATCCAACTGCAGACTGAAGCTGGTGACCCAGGGAGGGAGGAAGCAGAGAAGACAATTGGAGCCTGCAGGCAGGAAGAGTCTAGAGCTACTGGCTCATTGGCTGCTTTCTTGTCCTAAAACAATGCGACACACTGCAGTTCAAAGGAAGTTGTTTCATTTCTGATTTATGGGCATGGTATTGTGTTTTGGAGAGTAGGTGATGTTCATATTCTGCTCTTTACAGTAAAGACCTGTGCTCATGTATATATTGAAAGCTGCGAAATAAATTGTTTCTGAAACCCATCAGGGACTATGAATCCAGCACTGAGGCTCAGGTCATGCAATCTCACCTCTGTGCTGGGATCTGAAGGGTCTGGAGGGTTCTGAATCTTCCTTCCTTCTTTCCTTCCTGCCACAGTGCCTGAAACGTCCACCATGAAAATGTTTACATTGGGTGAGGAGAGGAAAATAAAATTCACTGTGAGCAGGAAGAGGATAATGCATTTACCTGCGGTCAATTTAGTGTCAGTTGCTTTAACAACTAAATTAGCTTCCAATAGTGTGAGGACATAGAATAGAGGAGAGAGGACGTTCTGGATCAGAGTGGAGCCCCTGAATGGTGACGTTGAACACTGGTTCTGATGACTGTTAGCGCATTTATTGTGCACATGCACCCAGGAGTCAGAAAAAGAAAATCAGAAATCAGGCACCACCATTGACTGTGACATTTAACTTCCCTGAGCTCCACTTACCTCATTTGTACACTAGCCTTTTCATTTTCCAGCTATATGAACTTAGATTAGGCCTGGGACCAACTGCTCAACACGAGGGTCCATTGCACAGTGAAAATACAGGGATTCCCCTGCTGGTCCAGTCATTAAGAATCTGCATTCTAGTGCCAGGGATGTGGGTTCGGTCCCTGGTCAGGTAACTAAAGTCCCACATCGCGTGGGACAACTAAGCCCACATGCCACAACCACTGAGCACAAGCACCACAACAAAATGCAACGAAGACCCTGATGATGCAATGAAGACCCTGCGAGATGCAATGAAGACCCTGCGAGATGCAACGAAGACCCTGCAAGATGCAACTACCCAACACAGCAAAATAAATAAATTCAAATAAACTCAGAGAAAATGCAAAGCCCCTTTCAGAACTTTTTTCTTGGGATTTTCAAGTTGGTGACTGAAGAGCATTAAACAAAGTTCGAGGCCCTTCTAAAGCATGGGATTTGTGCAAATGCCCACTTGACACACCTGCAAAGACAGCCCCCGTGGGTCTTTTCTCTCAGGACTCAGCTCAGTGATTGTCACTTCCAAGTCAATGATGCCCCAAAGAAGATGAACATCATTCATTTCTGGGTCTTCTCAACACCTGCCCATCTTGAGATGAACAGCAGCTGACATGCTAGCACATGTTTAAGAGAGAAAACTATAAAGATACATGAGAGTGATGTAGGAGATATTTGGGCACCAGGCTGAGCAGCTGCATCCAGTCTCCTGTGGACACTTTGAGACAAAATAGCAACAGGAGCATCGGCCCTGATTGGGTGAAAGACAAAGTGACCATATTTTTATCATACGTCTTGCCAAGTTCCCCAGAAACCTTCACGCTGGAATCCATCTTGGTTGAGAGATGCGTGTGCCACCAGGAAGGACCCTGAGTCAGGCCAAATATTACAAGCAAGATTACTGGCTAGAGACAAACACAGAAGACTGCCCCCATGTAAGCAAACTAAGCCATTCTTATTGGGAGCAGTTCACTCTGAGAATTCACCCGTGTGCTCTTCCATGCGTGCTATGTACTTGATCTTTCAACTGTGTCCAGCTCTTTGTGACCCCATGAGGAGCCCCACCAGGCTCCTCTGTCCATGGGATTTCCCAGGCAAGAATATTGGAGCGCTTGTATATTTTGGAAATTAATCCTTTGTCAGTTATTTCACTTGCTATTATCTTCTCCCATTCTGAAGGTTGTCTTTTCACCTTGCTTGTAGTTTCCTTTGATGTACAAAAGCACATGAAATGATGCTCAGCATCACTCATTATTAGAGAAATGCAAATCAAAACCACAATGAGGTATCACCTCACGTGGGTCAGAATGGCCATCATCAAAAAGTCCACAAACAATAAAAGCTGTAGAGGGTGTGGAGAAAAGGGAATGCTCTTGCACTGCTGGTGGGAATGTAAATTGATATAGCCACTGTGGGAGATGGTATGGAGATTCCTTAAAAAACTAGGAATAAAACCACCATATGACCCAGGAATCCCATTCCTAGTCATATACCCTAAGGAAGCCAAAATTGAAGAAGACACATGGATCCCATTGTTCGCTGCAGCACTATTCACAAAAGCTAGAACATGGAAGCAGCCTAGATGTCCATCGACAGATGCCTGGATAAAGAAGCTGTGGTACATATGCACAATGGAATATTACTGAGCCACAAAAAGGAATGCATTTGAGTCAGTTCTGATGAGGCAGATGAACTTAGAACCTATTATACAAAGTGAAGTGAGTCAGAAAGAGAAAAATAAATAAATATCATATTCTAATATACATATACGGAATCTAGAAAAATGGTACTGAAGAAATTATTTACAGGGCAGCAGTGAAGAAATAGACATAGAGAATAGCCTTATGGACACGGGGAGAGGGGAGGAGAGGGTGAGATGTATGGAGAGAGTAACACGGAAACTTACATTACCATATGTAATATAGATAGCCAACGGGAATTTGCTGTATGGCTCAGGAAACTCAAACAACAACCTGTATCAACCTAGAGGCTCTGTATCAACCTAGAGGGGATGGGATGGGGAGGGAGATGGGAGGGGTTTTCAAAAGGGAGGGGGAATATATGTACACCTATGGCTGATTCACATTGAGGTTTGACAGAAAACAACAAACTTCTGTAAAACAATTATCCTTCAATAAAAAAAAATTTTATAATTATGCAAGACAGCAAAAAAGACACAGATGTGTATAGTGGACTTCTGGACTCAGAGGGAGAGGGAGCGGGTGGGATGATTTGGGAGAATGGCATTGAAACATGTATACTATCATGTAAGAATAGAATCACAGTCTATGTCCGATGCAGGATACAGCATGCTTGGGGCTGGTGCACAGGGATGACCCAGAGGGATGTTGTGGGGAGGGAGGTGGGAGAGGGGTTCATGTTTAGGATTGCATGTACACCCGTGGTGGATTCATGTCAATGTATGGCAAAACCAATACAGTATTATAAAGTAAAATAAACTAAAAATAAAAAGTTTAAAAAAAAAAAGAATACTGGAGTGGGTTGCCATTTCCTCCATGTGTACTTTGATTTTGATAAACAGTTAATCTGTTTCACAATATCGCTCTCTATTGAATTATTTCCTTAAAGAAGATGAGGACCAAGGTCCTGCTTCCAGCCATCCCCACCCCCCAACAATAGTATACATGTATTATTACCAACCTTAGATCCCAAGCAGAAATGAGCCTCCATTGATTCATATGAATGTGTGATAAGAAATATTTTCTCTTTTTTTTAACTGAACTATTTGGAAGTGTCAAATTTTTTAGGGGCTGTCACTGTGTGTCAGTGGCATAAATGGTAAAGAACCAGCCTGCCAGTGCAGGAGGCATAAGAGACACGGATTTGGTCCCTGGGTCAGGAAGAGCCCCTGGAGCAGGAAACAGCAACCCACTCCAGTATTCTTGCCTGGAGAATTCCATAGACAGAAGAGCCTGGTGGGCTCTAGTCCATAGGGTCTCAAGGAGTTGGACATGATTGCAGCAACTGAGCAAGCAAGTACTGTGTTTCAAGTCCTTTCCTTAAAGGGAGAATGATCTCTGTGGTTATAATATCAACGAAAGTACCATTGACAGTGTAAATAAAGATGCAAGAGCAGAGGCAACTCTATGTTATAATTACACACTGGGTACCGCGCAGCTCCTATTTAGAAACTGAGCCTGCAAAATGCAGACATACATAGATCCACTTTCTTAAATAAATAATTGCTCTCTGAAGGTTGCCTGGAAGGATTACTGTCTCAAACTTCCACGAACTGCTCATCTGCAAGGGAAGAAGGTGGTAACTGTTAGAGAAACCGCTCTTAAATGCATGAACCACATCAGAGAACTTTTAGAAAATCCCTTATTATTCATTAAAGCATGTTATGGCCTTATTAATTCAGATGGGATAATCGGTTGTTGATTAGCCAGACAGTTAAGCATTCATTGTCAGATGCTGATGGGGTGTGAGAAATTACATTTCCTATTCACCAAAGATTCACCTGAATGCAGTTAGCACTTCATCAGCTAAGGCTGCCTCTTTAGGGGATAAATTAGCTAGATTTTTATTCCCCAGCCTTTTCTTTCATTTCCCAAACTTTTCCATATTGCAAAGCATGCCTCATTCTGCTTGATTTTCCTTGCCTTTGTCTGAGGTTGAAAACTATGCCAGGAGGAGCCAACTTTAAAAGCTGGTGGGTTACAAAGAAAATCACATTTGTGCTCAGGATTCTAGCATGAAATGGGTGCTGTGTGTGTCTGCTCATGTACATCTCTGTGTGTGTCTGTGTGCTTTGGTTTGGTTTTACAACTCTTGGCTAGAGCCTCCTCCACACTTTTAGTTCTTCAGATCCAAACTGTATCCAGGTCATTCAGGGACTTATTCAGCCAGCTCTCCAAGACTCAGCTTCTTTAATTTCCAAACTGTGACTGACCATGAGGGTAGTATAACAGCTGAGCATGGTGAGAAAAGTCCCTGGATTACAGGTCAGAAAATGTTGATTCATTTTCCGGTTCCAGATCTGTTTTAGGAGAACTGACTGTCACTTTTAAACTGCTCTCAATTTCAACAAGTCATTTCATCTCTTTGACAATATGCAATTAATTTTCTTCTCCCTATGATAACAGAGCAACACTGATATTTAAGCTCCAATACTTTGGCCACCTGATGTGAAGACCTTACTTATTGGAAAAGACCCTGATGCTGAGAAAGACTGAGGGCAGAAGGAAAGGGGAGGACAGAGGATGAGATGGTTGGATGGCATCCCAGACTCAGTGGACAAGAGTTTGAGCAAACTCTAGGGGATAGTGAAGGACAGGGAAACCTGGCGTGTTGCAGTCCAAGGGGTCACAAAGAGTTGGACATGACTTAGCAACAGACCAACAAAACAAAGCAAGAAGAGTCGGGGTGTATTTCTACAAAGGTACACCAGTACCCAATCCTTTGTGGAATTTCTGACCTCAAAGGGACAGAGAGCTTCCAAGACTAAGAGGACCTCCTGGACCACCATCACCACCAAATCTTCAAAGAAGGTATGTGATTACTCACGGAACTGCTCCAGGTGGTCAGCACTGTCAGACTCCGGCATGGCCGTGATGGTCACCAATGGACAGGAATTCCCTCCTAGTGTCTGGCAGAGAACCTCCTGTCGGAAGTAGACCTGCTTGCGGTTCACACTTTTTTCCAGAATGTCAAGGTGAGTCTGGGGCATAAATGAAAGAAAAGTGTATTTTAAGATTTTTGATAATAACAGTAGGTGAAAGCAGCAACACAGCTTATATTCCTCGAACTCCTGGTAGTTTAGAAATATTTTTGTTAACCTAATCTTTCTGACAGGCTCAGTGGTAAAGAATCTGCCTCCCAATGCAGGAGATGTAGGTTCAGTCTCTGGGTTGGGAAAATCCCCTGGAGAAGGCAATGGCAACCCACTTCAGTATTCCAGGCTGGGAAATCCCATGGACAGAGGAGCCTGGCAGGCTATGGTCCATGGGGGTCACAAAAAAAGTTGGAGAGGACGTAGCAACTAAAACCAACAGACCTGCCTGACACAGGGCATCAAGTCATTTAGAAGCAGGACTGTTCCTGCTCCCTGGAAGAAGTTCAGTGAGGCTGAACAGGACACATCATTCCTGCCTGTGTCTGCACAACAGAGTATCTGATTTCAAGCTGCACTGCAGCAAAAGAGGAGGGGCATACAGCACTCTTCCCCTGAGAGTGACATGCAAAGAACGCGATTATCACAAAGACTAAGTACACGCAAGACGCTTGGGAACATGAGACTGAGCTTCAGTGGTGCACATGACTAGATTTAAGCAATACAAGGAGCGCTGGGAGCATATGGAAGGAAAATAGAAAGCAACCAATCCAGGGAAAATGTTAAGTGAAGAAAACTAACTGGTAACAAATGATTTTCCCTACCATACCCTACATCTGAGCTTCCCTGGTGTCTCAGTGGTAAAGAATCCACATGCCAATGCAGGAGATGTGGGTTCAATCTCTAGGCTGTGAAAATTCCCTGGAGAAAGAAATGGCAACCCACTCCAGTATTCTTGTCTGGGAAATTCCAAGGACAGAGGAGCCCGGCGGACTACAGACCACAGGGTCATGAAGAGTCAGACACAACCTAGCGATGAAACGACAAAGGATGTCCATGCCCCAAACTGCAGACCCTGACAATATGTTACCTTACATGGCAAAAGGGACTTTGCAGATATATTTAAGATTTAACTCTATTTGAGATGGGTAGATGATCCTGCATTAACCAGTTAGGGCCAAACTATTAATATATAAATCACAAATGCTTAAAGGCAGAGAACTTTCCCCAGCCGCAAAGGACCAGTACCACATGCAAAGAACTCAGGCTTCCATGCTGGCTTTGAAGATGGAGGAAAGAGGTCAAAGCTGAGGAATGTGGTGTCTTCTAAAAGCCAGCAAAGGGAAGGAAATGGATTCTCTTCCACTATCCTCCAGAAGGAATACAGATCCAATACACTGATTTTTTTCATCTCTGGTTCCTCTGGCTTTTCTAAAACCAACTTGAGCATCTGGAAGTGAACTTCGTATTGCTGAAGCCTGGCTTGGAGAATTTTGAGCATTACTTTACTAGCGTGTGAGATGAGTGCAATTGTGCAGCAGTTTGAGCATTCTTTGGCATTGCCTTTCTTTGGGATTGGAATGAAAATTGATCTTTTCCAGTCCTGTGGCCACTGCTGAGTTTTCCAAATTTGCTGGCATATTGATTGCAGCATCATCTTTTAGGATTTGAAATAGCTCAACTGGAATTCCATCACCTCCACTAGCTTTGTTCATAGTGATGCTTTCTAAGGTCCACCTGACTTCACATTCCAGGATATCTGGCTCTAGGTGAGTGATCATACTATCATGATTATCTGGGTCATGAAGATCTTTTTTGTACAGTTCTCCTGTGTATTCTTGCCACCTCTTCTTAATATCTTCTGCTTCTGTTAGGTCCTTCCCATTTCTGTACTTTATTGAGCCCATCTTTGCATGAAATGTTCCCTTGGTATCTCTAATTTTCTTGAAGAGATCTCTAGTCTTTCCCATTCTATTGTTTTCCTCTATTTCTTTGCATTGATCGCTGAGGAACGCTTTCTCATCTCTCCTTGCTATTCTTTGGAACTCTGCATTCAAATGGGTATATCTTTCCTTTTCTCCTTTGCTTTTCACTTCTCTTCTTTTCACAGCTATTTGTAAGGCCTCCTCAGACATCCATTTTGCTTTTTTGCATTTCTTTTTCTTGGGGATGGTCTTGATTCCTGTCTCCTGTACAATGTCACAAACCTCCGCCCATAGTTCATCAGGCACTCTGTCTATCAGATCTAGTTCCATAAATCTATTTCTCACTTCCACTGTATAGTCATAAGGGATTTGATTTAGGTCATACCTGAATTGTCTAGTGGTTTTCTCCACTTTCTTCAATTTAAGTCTGAATTTGGCTTTAAGGAGTTCATGATCTGAGCCACAGTCAGCTCCTGGTCTTGTTTTTGCTGGCTGTACAGAGCTTCTTCACCTTTGGCTGCAAAGAATATAATCAATCTGATTTTGGTGTTGACCATCTGGTGCTGTCCATGTGTAGAGTCTTCTCTTGTGTTGTTAGAAGAGGGCATTTGCTATGGCCAGTGTGTTCTCTCGGCAAAACTCTATTAGCCTTTTCCCTGCTTCATTCTATACTCCAAGGCCAAATTTGCCTGTTACTCTGTGAGGCCCTAAATGGGAAACCTTAAAAAGAAGGGCTAGCTTTGCGGTTTAGAGCTAAGATGGTGCCTGGCGGAAGAGATGAGGGTGCAGCTTAAGTTGTTTGTCAAAATTTTTGATTGGCTCTCTTGATTTCCATGCTCGTGGACAACACGTGATCACCATAGACCCCTGTCATGATGCAAGCACGTGGTAATCTGACCTTTAACTTGATTGGTAGAACTATGGAAAGTCCCTCACAAAACCCCCCTGCTTGCCTATATAAACCAGGAGCTTACGACAATAAAGCGGAACTGCTTAGACAGAACCCCTGTCGCATCTTATTGTCTCTCGCTCGCTGAGGGGCTGGGTTGGCGGACAGCAGGCTCACTTTTCCTTGGGACCCCTCAGCTCTGCTGAGGGAAGTTCCACTGCCTCTCTCTTTCTGTGGAGTGGCCCCTGCATTACTCCAGGTGTTTCTTGACTTCCTACTTTTGCATTACAGTCCCGTATAATGAAAAGGACATCTTTTTTGGGTATTAGTCTAGAAGGTCTTGTAGGTCTTCATAGAACTGTTCAACTTCAGCTTCTTCAGTGTTACTGGTCAGGGCATACACTTGGATTACCGTGATATTGAATGGTTTGCCTTGGAAATGAATAGAGATCATTCTGTCACTTTTGAGACTGCATCCAAGTACTGCATTTCAAACTCTTTTGTTTACTATGATGGCTACTCCATTTCTCCTAAGGGATTCCTGCCCACAGTATTAGATATAATGGTCATCTGAGTTAAATTCACCCATTCCAGGTGAATTTATTGAAATTCACTGGATCATCGAAAAAGCAGGAGAGTTCCAGAAAAACATCTATTTCTGCTTTATTGACTAAGCCTTTGACTGTGTGGATCACAATAAACTGTGGAAAATTCTGAAAGAGATGGGAATACCAGACCACCTGAACTGCCTCTTGAGAAACCTATATGCAGGTCAGGAAGCAACTGGACATGGAACAACAGACTGGTTCCAAATAGGAAAAGGAGTACGTCAAGGCTGTATATTGTCACCCTGCTTATTTAACTTCTATGCAGAGTACATCATGAGAAATGCTAGGCTGGAAGAAGCACAAGCTGGAATCAAGATTGCCGGGAGAAACATCAATAACCTCAGATATGCAGATGACACCACCTTTATGGCAGAAAGTGAAGAACTAAAGAGCCTCTTGATGAAAGTGAAAGAGGAGAGTGAAAAAGTTGGCTTAAAACTCAACATTCAGAAAACTAAGATCATAGCATCTGGTCCCATCACTTCATGGGAAATAGATGGGGAAACAGTGGAAACATTAGTGTCAGACTATTTTCGGGGGCTCCAAAATCACTGCAAATGGTGACTGCAGCCATGAAATTAAAAGTCACTTACTCCTTGGAAGGAAAGTTATGACCAACCTAGACAGCACAGTAAAAAGCTTTGCCAACAAAGATCCGTCTAGTCAAGGCTATGGTTTTTCCAGTAGTCATGGATGGATGTGAGAGTTGGACTATAAAGAAAGCTGAGTGCTGAAGAATTGATGCTTTTGAACTGTGGTGTTGGAGAAGACTCTTGAGAGTCCCTTGTACTGCAAGGAGATTCAGCCAATCCATCCTAAAGGAGACCAGTCCATCCTAAAGGACATCAGTCCTGAGTGTTCATTGGAAGGACTGATGTTACAGCTGAAACTCCAATACTTTGGCCACATGATGTGAAGAGCTGACTCATTTGAAAAGACTCTGATGCTCCGAAAGGTTGAGGGCAGGAGGAGAAGGGGACGATAGAGGATGAGATAGTTGGATGGCATCACCGACTCAGTGGACATGGGTTTGGGTAGACTTCGGCAGTTGGTGATGAACAGGGAGACCTGGGGTCACAAAGAATCGGACATGACTGAGTGACTGAGCTGAACTGAACATTGATTTTTTTTAAAAAGCTTTTTATTTTGCATTGCAGTATCGCCAATTAACAATGTTGTGATAGTTTCAGCAAAGGTTGTGAACACTAAAGAGACTCAGCCATACACATACATGTGTCCTTTCTCCCTCAAACGCCCCTCCCATCCAGGTTGGCACATAACACTGGTCAGAGTTCCTTGTGCTAGACAGTAGGTCCTTGTTGGTTATCCATCTTAAATTCAGCAGTGTGTAGGTGTCCATCCCAAACGCCATAATCATCCCTTCTGCCTGGCAACCATAGGTTCGTTCTCTAAGTCTATGAGTTTGTTTCTGTCCTCTATGTTCATTTGTATCATTTCTTTTTAGATTCCACATATAAGTGAGGTCATACAATGGTTGTCCTTCTCTGACTTCTCTCAGTATGACAGTCTCTAGGTCCATCCATGTTGCTGCTGATGGCATTATTTATTCTTTTTAATGGCTGAGTAATATTCCATTGTATATATATGTCACATATTCTTTATCTGTTCCTCTATTGATTGCCATTTAGGTTGCTTCCATGTCTTTGCTATTATAAACAATGCTGCAATGAACATTGGGATGCATGTATCTTATCAGGTTGATTTTTGCCCAGTGATGTTTACCCATATTGAACTTCTCACCATAAGAGCTGTAAGATTTTTTTTTCAATTGTTCAAGCTACAAAATTTGTGATAATTTGTTATGGCAGCAATACAAAACCAATAAGTAAGAAACAGAATTTTCTAAATTAAGTAGAAATCCTAGCATCTGGGTAGGAATGGACTAACTTCCACTTGTACTCTATTGAATAAATGTCAGACTTACAAGGAAAAAGAAAAAGTCCCAAGGAAAGAAAAGATGACCAATGATTCTGTGGCCTTTCCTCTAGCTTCAGGTATACCTGAAAATTTGACTCTGAATCGCATCCTCCTTGCAACTGGGATCCTGAATCATCTGCCTCCACACAGACTACTGCCTGGATTAATATGAATTTATTACTCTCTGTCTGCATCAACACAAGTTTACTGCCTTAGGAAACACTATCCTGGGAAAATAGAAATTACAAATTAATTTACTTTTCATAAATTGATAATTTTTCAGGAACATCTCAACAACTCTTCAATAGAAAATATCAACTGAGGACTTCCCTGGTGGTCCAGTGGTTAAGAATCTGCCTGGCAAGGCAGACGACACAGGCCCTCTCCCTGGTCTGGGAGCTAAGACCCTACATGCTGGAGAGCAGCTAAGCCTGTGGGCCATGACTAGAGAATCCATGAGCCACAACAAAAATGATGCCCAACACAGTGAAGACCCAGCATACCGCAACTAAGACTCGACAACCTCAAGGTTCTTGCCTTACAGCGTCCACCAGTCTAAAAGCATTTTATCATGATCTTTACCCAGTGTTAATCAAGCCCTACATTAACATACCAGAACTTAACAAAACTTTAAAATCTTAATAAATACCTCAGGTTTGCCCTTCCTCCTTTGAGACACTATCAAGACTCTTGTCACATTCTGCTTTATCAAATATGTTAGTTTCCTATCACTTCTGTAACAAATTACCACACATTTACTGGTTGGAAACAATACAAATGTATTGTATTACAGTTCTGGAGGTCAAAAGCCCAAAATGGGTTTTACTGTGCAAAAATCAAGGTGTTGGCAGGACTGCATCTCCCATGGAAGTTCTAGAAAGTAACTTCCTTGCCTTTTCTAGCTTCTCGAGGGCAGCTACATTCTTTGTCCCATGGTGTTCTCCTCTTACATTCAAAGGAAGCAACCACAACATTCCTACCTCGGTTTCCACGGTCAAATCTCCTTCCCTGACTCGGACCCTTCTGTCTCAGTGGTCCATGGTTAAGGACCCTCTTCCAGACCTAGGAATCGAACCCAGGTCTCCCACATTGCAGGCAGACGCTTTACCGTCTGAGCCACCAGGGAAGCCTGGTGATTACATTGGACCCAATCTAATTGTCTGACAATCTCCCCATCTCCAGAGGTTTAACTTAATCACATCTACAAAGTCCTTTGTGCCACATAAAGCAGCATCCTTGAAGGTTTCAGGGATTAGCAAATGAACATCTTGGGCTGGGGGCATTATTCTGTCTACCACACCAAGGTAAGCAATATCTTCGGTCTGTCTTAGAAACAGGTGGTATTTCTGAGAGCCAGCATTTGACACAATACTAAGAAAAGGAATTATAAGGACCATGGCTACCTCAGGTTCAAAAGAATTCACCTAAGGCCCATATATCTGACCAAACCCTTGTGCTTCATCTTCCTATCATTGTCAAGTGATGATGAATACCAGGTATTATTGTGAAGCACCTGCAGTGGGGATTGGGAGGTAGTCTCAATACCCCTGAGAAGACGAGGCTAGCTGATTGTGCACGCACACACACTGTGCACACACTAGTTACAAAGGCTCTATGTAAATAGCTAAGTATGAAAGCTGAGGAAAACCTGGAACCGATGGCTCTTCTAAGTTGAGCTCAGCTTCATCTCCCATGACCACACACTTCCCTGGCAAAGACTGACTCAGGCCAAGAAAGCTGTGCCTGAGAGTCCAGACTTTCACAGAGGCCCTCCCACGCATGCTGTGCTATTGCCTGCCTTTCTCAAGGATGCGTTCATTTCGTTCCGGGTAAAGCCTAAACTTATGTGTTCAATCACCAATCTACACCCAACATCACTGCTCCTTGTTGAGCAGAATGGGGGTTTCATCATACAATTAAAGTTATTTTTAAAAGTAAGTGTGTGTGTGCGTGTGTGTGTGTAGAGATAAACCTATTCATGTAAATATATATATACATATACAGATGCAAAAAGTTATTCTTGGGTCACAATTCCTTCTGCAGTGCTAAATGTCAGAGGAAATGGAGTACTGCTTAGTGCTTGAAAGTACAATGTATAGCAAACCTATAACCAGCCAAGTTTTTACTCACAAATATCTTCTCATATAAGCTTAGCTATGCAAGAGCTCAGAAAACACATCACCTCACCCTTATAATAACTTGAAGACAAATTTTAGCTGCCCAAATTCAAACTAAAGAGTGATATAAAAGGACAGTCCAGTTAAACAAGGTTCGTTTAGATGATCATTGGAAAAAACAGTTACTATATAATACAAACATAAAAAATAGTTCTTTAGGGAGAAAACATATCATCAAATGTTAATCTCATCATGTGGTTCTAAAATGAAATTAAAAAGAAATGCGTAACTGAAGTATAAAGTAAAACAAAATGTTCACTTTTCAGCTTACATGGACATGGTATTATTATTTAATTCTTAAAAATGGAAAGGCAGTATAGCAAGATGACTAACCATGCAGGCTCTGAGTCAACCAGCCTGGGTTCTAAATTTGGTTGTGGATTCTAGATAAATCATGTAAATTCTATACTAAACCTCTTTGTGACTCAGTTTTCTCTGTAAAGTTGTATATAAAATGGCATTACCTATGACATTCAGTGGTCGCTATAATTTAGTCATTTACTGTGCGTGAGAAGTGTCTGTCATACAGGAAACACTCAATTTCAGCTGTTATTATTCATGGATACATGTATATTTAATTTTTTTAAGGGCTGAAAGGGAAACACTAGTAGAATTTTAAACACTGTAGGAAAAAATATCAAAGAAAATATGGTCACTTCATGTTGCATAAAACAGAAAGAAAGAAAGAGAGAAAGGAAGAAATGAGGAAAAGTAGGGAGGGAGAGAGGGAAGGAAAAAAGAAAGGAAGAGGGAGGGAGGAAGGGATGGACAGGGGACGAGGTGGAGAGAGAGAAAGAAAGAAAGAAAAGCAATGAAGCATAGAAAGTACAAAACCAAAATGACAGACGCAACACCGAAAATTGTTTAAAGTATAAATAGGCTAAACAGCATTATTAAATGACAGAAACTTTCAGATTAGCTCTTCAAAATCCCACTGCCTATTGTATATAAAAGGAACTTTAAAAGAGAAGGAAAAAAAAGACCCATGATGTGTATGAAAAACATTCCTAAATTATCTTTTATTCTATTTGACTCAACTAAAATATTTTAAAAGAGAAATATGGAAACTAAATGGATAAGCAAACATAAATTAAAGTGGGCCTGGCAACAGCAATATATGACAAAGTCATATTCGAGAAAAGTGCATTAAATGGGATTTAAAAATCTTATTTTGATAAAGGGCATGATTCACAAAGAACATATAAGACTCATAAATCTCTGGAATCAAATAATGCAGAACTGAAATATACAACGGCAAAATGGCAGAAGGGGAAAATTCTGTACTAGGAGCGGGAGACTTTATAACAATACATCAGCCTTGATATATCAATTGCAAAATAGTGATAGAGCATTTGAACAATATTGTTTTTCATAGACATATGTCAAACTGTCTTTACAGACAGCGTCTTTTACTTTTTTCTCAAACGTTCATGGAAGTGTAATAAAATTAATCATATGCAAGACAATAAAAATTTCACTAAATTTTTTTAAAAGCAGAAGTTGTACAAACCACATTTTCTAACAATTAGATGAAATGAGACTTGAGTAAAAATGGTTTTAAAAACAGCAAAAATAAAATGATTAAGGAATTCCCTGATGGTTCAGACAGTAAAGAATCTGCCTGCAATGTAGGAGACCCAGGTTCTATCCCTGGGTTGGGAAGCTCCCCCAGAGAAGGGAATGGCTACCCACTCCAGTATTCTTGCCTGGAATCCCATGGACAGAGGAGCCTGGCGGGCTACAGTCCATAGGGTTGCAAAGAGTCGGACACATCTGAGCAACTAAGCCTTTCAGGAATAAAAAAATATCCTCTTAAAGAAGAAATTCATATATGAAAAAGAAAGTCAATATTAAATCAGTGTAATTAAAGCCCTGATCAAAGAAGTGTCCATTTTCCATCCCAGAAGAAAAGCTACAGACAGGAACAAAAATGACCCCATCAGAATGTCAGTCACATCTCAGCCACCTGGTAAAAGGACATTTCAGCACCTTCCTAAAGAGTCTATCACTCTGGATTTAGTGATAGTCTGTGATCATAAACAAATTATTTTAATCACTTTCACACATATCTAGGTGAAAGTTGTCCCAATATTTTTATTGAAATCTCAACTGAGTTGAAATCTGCCTCAAAACTACCATCAAGATTCCAGGCCCTCAAACTTGGAAATCTCTACCTTTTCCTGAAGCATTTTCCAAAATGTAATTAGCAGCATTTTACTAAACACTGGGGTGTGGAGAGGGGGAGATCCAAAGCACCTGGGGCACAGTGAGTTAAACTAAATGAAAACATTTTCACGACTGCAGAACTGTTCAGACTCTTGTGCAAATATACATTACATGCAAATACGCATTACAAACTCTTGGACCCTTTTCCTCTAAAGATCTTGGGACCCTGGAGAGTTGTAGCATGCGTTTGGGGAAACACTGTCTGCTGAATTGTTTCTATGAGGGTTTTTGCTTTGTTTTGTCTGTTGCCTTGTTCTTGCCATCAGGGCTATTTGTTTCACACTTATTACGGCTACAAGGATTCTTGACATGTGGGGGTGATGGGGGAGAAATAGAGACCCTTCTCCAGAAAAGTACTGGCCATCATTTCCGTGATATCACAAAGTTATTAGGCTGGCCAAAAACTTCTTTCAGGTTTTCCGTAAGATCTTACAGAACAGCCTGAACGAACCTTTTGGCCAGCTCAATATAAACAGGCCATAGCTCTTCTTGCCAAATCTTGGGGTTGATGTTTTTCAGTCACTCAGTCATGTCTGACTCTTTGTGAACCCATGGACTGCAGCACTCCAGGCTTCCCTGTCCTTCACTATCTTCCGGAGTTTGCTCAACTCACGTCCCTTGAATCTATGATCTCATCCAATCATCTCATCCTCTGTTGCCCCCTTCTTCTGCCCTCAAACTTAGGGAAACAAAATAAAATCTAGATTTTATAAATTAGTTACTGAAAGAAGGTTTGGAAGCAGGTTTGCCTAACAGAAGTCATCAAACACAATTAGATACAGGAGAAAAAATGATTTAAAAAAAAGAAAGTATCTTGTGTTCATGTACACTATCCTTTAAAACACTGTCACCTTAATGAAGGAAGCAAAGTTTAAAAGTTTTCTTCTTCTATGAGCTCTTTGTTAATTTTTTCACTATAATATTTTTCATGATTACTAATATTCCAGCTCAACAAATGCCTGACAACTTTTAGCTTAAGCCCATTTTCTGCAATTGCTCATGCAGTCATCTCCCTGTGTCCCTCAATGAACCCTTTGTCCTTTTGACCATTCCACCTGCCATGGAACGCGTAACACCTCTGTGCTCAGTGCATTATTCAAGCTCCAGTCACACAGAAATCTTCCAGAAGTAAACCAATTATAAACTTCTGCTGGTTTTCCTTTCTCAAAAAAATGGCTTTGTATCAGTCTCCTGGAAATGAGTCTTAGGTAAATGTTCCCATCTCAGGTCCAGCGAGGCCATGCCTAATTAACTATTGTTGGCATCACTGATGAGAGAAGCAGGGTTTCGGAATGCATGTGCCAACAAACAACTGTAATAGCAGCCCCATGGAAGCCGCAGGAGTGGGCTTCTTTGTGAAAATGGGAAGGCGTTCAAGGCAATTATGGAAACCTCCAGAGAGGTTGTCTTCTTAAAACCCTCCCTACCCAGGAAAGACATCAGGCTGGTAACTTAGTCTGCAGCCTCATGGTTGCCTCTCGGCAGGCATCTTCTGCCCACTTTGTTTTACCAGCTACTCCCTTAAAACTTCCATAAAAGACTTCACTCAACCTCAGCAGGCTACCCTGCTAATGGCTACTAATGAAGTAAGAACCACTACGCTCTCAAAAATCATTCATATCGCCTTGTTAGCCCCTAAACAGCTGTACCTCCTGTCCCCCTAATTCAGAATAAAGCTCACCCCTAAAAAGACGGCCTATTTCACTTGTGTACTGACTAGCTCTCAAGTGTCACCTAGAAACATCCATCAGAGAATCGAATCCTTCTCATCACAAGAGAAGAGCAAAAGACACATTTAAGTTAAATACAAAGCAACGGAACATGCTGTGACTAGGTTCTAATGAGCTTTCTCAAACTGCCCCAGTCTGCCAATACCACTTTCCCTAACTGAAACTGATTCACTTTGAGACTGATGGGAGTGATTCATCTCTAGATGTGTATTCACAGATTTGCTGATTATGAAGAAAAGGTGATTTTAATATCCTTTTTCTGTTAAAAATAGATAAAGTTATATTGCTGATGATTTGGATAAGAGCTGCTGCTGTGCTGGGCTCAGCTGTGTTCAACTCTTTGCGACCCCATGGACTGTAGCCCACTAGGCTCCTCTGTCCATGGAATTTTCCAGGCAAGAATACTGGAGTGGGTTGCCATTTCCTACTCCAGATTGAATAAGAGAGTAAATAAAAAATAATTATAATCCACTACCCTAAGAAAACTATCAGTAGAATCTGTATTTATTTCTTTTTGGTCCTTTACTAGGATTTTGTTACAACATAATTTTAATTTTATTATATATTGTGTATATATATACAATCAGTTCAACAGAAAAAATGATCACCCATTATCATTAAAAAAAAAAGAGAATAAAAGCTCTAAGATCTAATACTGCTTACTAGTTGTAGACACTTGGCTAACACTTGCCATGTATCAAGTCATGTAATCTTGATAACCCATAGAAGAACCACTTCAATGGTTCCAATCCACAGGTGAGAAAACTGAGGCTGAGAAAAGCTGAATAGCTTGCCCATGACTACACTGCAAAACACAGAGCTTAGACCCCAATCCAGGTCACTCTGACTCCAAAGCTTGCTCTTCCATTGTGCTCAAAACCCTAGAATTCAGGGGTCCCTGTGGTCAATGACTTCCCCACCCATGCACACCTCAGCTCCTTCAGAATGGCCTTTCGTGTTCAACTCCTCAACATCAGGACCCTTTACTGATATCTGTCCTTTCTTTTGGCCCATACAAAGATAGGTGTCTGTCGATTGATTAAACGACAACACTGATTTATGACTTGCTCACTGAATCTTTGATCTATCACGTGTAAGTCAATACTTCCCATTTGACATGTTTTAAATGGGAGCTCTTTATAAGATGTTGTGAATATGACATTCTAATTCTCAACACTTTCTTTCTTCCCCTTCCCCTCTCCCTGTCCCTTCCCTTTCACTTCCTACACTACCCTCCATTTTATCTCTAAAAATAAAGCTTCATCAGCTACTCCCTTAAAATTCCCATAAAAGACTTCATTTGACCTCAGCAGGTTACCCTGCTAATGGTTACTAGCACAGGGACTATATATGTCTGGCGAAAAACCCTACTCTACTCTTTAAAAGCCACAAGCTCTCCCAACACATCCATCCTATTTCTGATCACTTTTTTTTCCCCTCTCTTGCCAACTCACGTCATTTTAAATTTTCAGTGAGCTTCCACTTTCTTACTCTCTAAAATGTCCATCAGAAACTCTCTTGGGATGCCAATACTCCTGGCTACCTACAGGCAATCCAGAACATGAACCAAATACTTTAACAAGCATTGCAAACAACACATTAACAATCATTGCAATTATTGAGGAAGCTTGAGATGGATGATTAAACAGGTCTTTTGTTGGCTTTGCAATGGCAATAATATTGTATTTCTTTCTTTTAGCATTATTTTAATACTATAATTGGGATGATTATCCAACAGAATTCCTGGCAAGCATCTGGAAGACATCAGTTTGAAAGAACTCAATAAATACTAATTCTCTCATTATAAGAGAATAATAAAATTTTTAAGGTTCATGTTGAAAAACACTCAACATACATGTACCCTGCTTTAAAAATGTCTATAATTGTTAAACATAATCCATATTACAAGAGATTTACCAGTTATGAATTCCACATAGAAATATATTTTTTCACCCATCAGCATAACCCCCAAGTAAAATACAGCTAATTCCACCCTTGGGGTATCATCCACATTTAATTTATCACTGATCTATTGGAAGAAAACTGTTTCTCCTTAGGGCTTGTCCAAAAGTAAAAATGACTAGTGTGCATTACAGAATGAACTCATTCTGTCCATGATGGGAGAAAGAGCTTTTTCAAAGAAGTCACAGAGTCAATTACTCTCTTAAACCTGAAGAGGACAAAGCCCATACATTATTGGAAATGTAAAACCTAAAATTGAGTATATATGTTTTTCACTTCAAGTAACAAATTGTCTTTCTTACTCTGTTCTACTCATTTAAAAGGAATGAAAAGCTATCCCTTTTCCCGTCTCTTCTTCTCATTAACTCTCCTCAAACTTCCCTAATGCAAAGAGATTCAGTCGGTAGGCTAAGTAACAAGGCAATAAACATCAGTGAATAAGATCTTTCCCTTTTTCTCACAGAGATCAGTTGATGGAAGATGAGACCATCTTCCAAGATCTTCTTTTCTTGAGTTTTTGTCCCCCATCAATATGAAATTATCCCCAACTTGACCTCAATGGCTCCTAAACTATTAGCAATTGTTGACTGTAAACTTAAGACTTTGTGCTTCGGTATGACAAAAGTACTAAGTGTTCCCAGAGACAAAAGCTCTGACATACAGCAGCTGCTACAATGGCAGCCCACTTTTATAGGTGCACATAGTCATCAAGCTGCGTGATTATACAATATCCAGTGGTTGAGTGCAAGTCACCAACCCACCATTTTTGTCTGTAATGCAGAGTGCTATGGATGTGATTCAGCTGAGAACAGTGTTGTTTCCCAAACATGATCCCATTCTTATTCCAAGAAGCTTTGATGGGTCTTTGCTAAGTGCATACAAGCTGATTCAGATCTAAAATTCAAATTAAGAAGCCAGATGCAGCCAAGGTCAGCTGAAGGACTCTCAGAGTCTCCATCAGATAGGAATAGACCTCAAAGGCCAATAATCGATAGTTCTCTGGCCACCAGCTAAATGTGGGACTTCTAGGCTTTGGTTTTTGTGTTTATGAATGATAGATATGAGCTACACAATTTCCCAAACCCTTCTGAATTCTAAAGTTTTATACTAGCTGTCACTGAGCTTCTCCACAGGGTCAAAGATAATCTTTTTTTTCCTTAATTGGACTATAATTGCTTTACTATTTTGTGTTATTTTCTGTTGTTTAACAATGTGAACCAATCAGCTCTCTCTCTCTGTCTCTCTGTCTCTCTGTCTCTCTCTCTCTCTCTCTCTCTATATATATATATATATATACACATACACATATGAGGACAGTGCAAAGTTGGCTTAAAGCTCAACATTCAGAAAACTAAGTTCATGGCATCCAGTCCCATCACTTCATGGCAAATAGATGGGGAAGCAGTGGAAACAGTGACTGACTTTATTTTTCTGGGCTCCAAAATCACTGCAGATGGTAACTGCAGACATGAAATTAAAAGAGGCTTACTTTGTCAACAAAGATCCATCTAGTCAAGGATATGGTTTTTCCTGTGGTCATGTATGGATGTGAGAGTTGGACTATAAAGAAATCTGAGCACTGAAGAATTGATGCTTTTGAACTGTGATGTTAGAGAAGACTCTTGAGAGTCCCTTGGACTGCAAGTCCAACCAGTCCATCGTAAAGGAAATCAGTCCTGGGTGTTCATTGGAGGACTGATGTTGAAGCTGAAACTCCAATATTTTGGCCATCTTATGTGAAGAGCTGACTCATTTGAAAAGACCCTGATGCTGGAAAATATTGAAGGTGGGAGGAGAAGGGGACGACAGAGGATAAGACAGTTGGATGACATCACCGACTCAATGGACATAAGTTTGGGTGAACTCCGGGAGTTGGTGATGGACAGGGAGGCCTGGCATGCTGCAGTCCATGGGGTCACAAAGAGTTGGACACGGCTGAGCAACTGAACTGAACTGAACTGAACACATATATGTGTATACACACACACACACACACACACACACACATATCCCCTCCCTCCTGAGCCTCCCTCCCACTCCATCATCCCACCCCTCTAGGTCATCACAGAGCACCAAGCCGAGCTCTCTGTGCTGTACAGCAGCTTCTCATGAGCTACCTATTTTATACGTGGTGGTGTATATATATCAATACCACTCTCTCAAACCATCCCACCCGCTCCTTCCCCCTGAGTTCACAAGTCTGTTCTCTAAGTCCGTAGGACAAAGATATTCTAACAAGTGAAAAGAACAGTGACCTGGACCCATGGACAATTACTCTGACAGAAAAATCAAACCTGTCTTTAAAAAGGAACCCCTTTCTCCAGTAGACTTTTCAACATGCAGAGTTTCATAGACGAGACAGTAAGAACAGCTGTCGAAGGAGATCATGGATCTTGCCTGCCCTGAGGCCCTCAAGGCCACAAGCATGTTTTAAAACAAACATGCCTTGTTACAGCAAAGCTGGTGATGCACATTTCTTGGATTAAATTCTTGCGATCTCTAAGTATGATCCACAAAAAATACTAGTTGTCTATCTTTTACAATCTGGGAAACAGTAAAAAAAAAAAATCTCTTTAGGCAAGCCAGCATATGGAGAGAAGGGCAGATGTACTTTTATGAAGCAGTTAGCTGAGTGGTTTAAGGTATGCCTTCTCAATGGAGAAAAAACATTGCATTTACGCTTGAATATTTCTTTGGAGGGAAAGGTGTTCTCAGTTATCATCTTTTCCAAATCCTTATCACAGGCTTGCAATGAAAATGCTTATCCTTCAGGCTAAGTGATATATATTTGCATACACACATATTATTATAAATATGCTAATAACATTTTGCATTAACACAGAGGATGGAAGTACTTTATTAGATACTTTAGCTCATGACTCCACAGGACATCCATGAAATAGCTCGGGGAGAGGGACGGTTTGCCAGCTTTTTCAAATGGCAAGAAATGGCCTGATAAGATATCTGAATGATGACTTCAAGTTTGGACTGGTTGACACTACACTCCTCTTGTAAAAAGATCATGACCCTTATTTGTAGTGATTCAATGTTTCATTCTTCTACCCTTCTTGTCCACCCTGGATCCTTCCAGTCCATGGCCAAGGAAACCACTGGAAATGGGAAAGTGGCTGGAAGGTGACCTCAGGGCATTTTTCCAAGCTTCACCCCCTCAGTCTCTGCTTCACTCCTCTCAATGCATCCATGTCCTTTAAACTGGCATCTCAGCTGACCTGCATGGTGTTACCCCATTTCAGCTGAATAATCTCACTCCAATCTCATTCTTCTTGTTTAACTTGAGGGCTTTTTGTTATTTTTTTTAGGGTAAACTAACAGATATTTATTAAATCATGATTCTAACCTTCCTATATTTACTTAGCGTGCTTGCATTTCTAAAATAAAAGGAAATAACCTTTCAGAATTGCAATGAAATTTTAGTTAATTTTATTTAGACTGGGAGTACTTTTTAAAGTTATATTTGTGGACTTTTTACTTCTGGTAACCATGAAACAAAAGTAGAATATCAGTTTTGCTGCCTCAAAATATGGCAAGACGAAAAAAATCACAGGAGGATATACAACACCCATGATCGAATTTGTTTAGCTGAGAAAACTTTCAAACTTTTTCTTTGCTTTGGTTTTGGCCTTGGTAAAATATGAATTTTAATCTTCAGCCATTTGTCCTCCTGCGACAACATATATTGAGGGCTATTTAAAGATAAAGCCCCTAAAAAGTGTCCCCTGCCCCTCACATCCACACTCACCCTGCAGATGAAGAGCACAGTATGCCACTGGGGTCATTAGAATGCTGCTGGTCATGACCTCAGCCCTGCACTCTGTCCAAGGAAGGAAACAGGACAGAGAGAAAGCCCCCAAGTCAGAAACAACCAACCCTGGCTTCCTCGGACGCCTGAAGTTCCCCAGCAGGATGTCAGGGTTTCCTGAAGGTTTCCAGGAAAGCCTCAAAGAGCCCCTTCAGTCCAACGCGGGTAGGGCTGACGGAGGAACTTACCATGAGGGCACTGTAGGTGTAGGGATAGTGGTAAGCCAGATAGCAGGCATCTTCGGCGTGAGGGAAGGTGACGGCAAAGGTCAGCGTGTAGTAGCACTTCCCAGAAGCTGCCCCCGTCCCAGCTGTTCTCTGGCGATAATGATTTCTAGAAGAGAAGGGAGAGAGAGGCGAATGAGTGAAAGGTGGGAAGAATTGTCATTTAGATGCCATAGACCCAAAATCACTGGAGCCATGAAATTCAAAGACACTCGCTTCTTGGAAGAAAAGCTATGACAAACCTAGACAGTATATCAAAAAGCAGAGACCTAACTTTGCCGACAAAGGTCCATCTAGTCAAAGCTATGGTTTTTCCAGCAGTCATGTACAGATGTGAGAGTGGGACCATAATGAAGGCTGAGTGCTGAAGAAATGATGCTTTCAAATTGTGGTGCTAGACAACACTCTTGAGAGTCCCTTGGACAGCAAGGAGATCAAACCAGTCAATCCTATTTCCAATTTCCCAAAGGAAATCAACCCTGAATACCTACTGGAAGGACTGACGCTGAAGCTGAAGCTCCAATCCTTTGACCCCCTGATGCAAAAAGCCAACTCATTAGAAAAGACTCTGATGCTGGAAAAGACTGAAGGGAAAAGTAGCAGGTGGAAGAGGATGAGATGGTTTAGATAGCATCACTGACTCAATGGACGTGAGTCTGAGCAAACTTAGGGAGATAGTGAAACATGGGAAAGCCTGATGTGCTGCTGTTCATGGGTTCGCAAAGAGTCGGACGTGAGTTAGTGACTGAACAACAACGAAGATCAAAAGCTAGTGAGTGCCTTGGACCCAGATCTGCCTGCAAAGCCTCTGTTCTTTCCACAACAGCACTTTCTTCCCAAAGGCATACATTTGTTACCCCCAACATGGTTCAGCTTCTTGCAGCTTGAGAATGTATGCTTTCCTTTGTCAAAGATGAAGACCCAATTTTGATACTTCAGAGAACGGTACCAAAGTAAATTGCCCCCAGAAGTACATTCCCAGCAATATTTTCCCCACACGCTGCCAGTTACATTCCCCTTTTGCCTCTTGATGCTGAGACAGGCTGGCAGGCTTTCCTGAGAAATGCTATCATCAAGGCTGTATTACAATGCAAAATACACCCAGACACAGAAAGATGCAATTCCACATTTGAACATTAACAACATTGGCTTTCTTGTCCATTATGTTTTGGGGTTTCACTGGGGAGAAGGGTGGGGAGAGGAAAGAAATAGCAGGTAATTATTCTGTGTGTTCTTGCAAGTATAAAAAATACAGACTATTCTCTTCTGCCATTTTATCACTTTCATGACACCTCCGCCAAAAGAATCAAGCAATCGAGAAAGGAAGAAATAGAAAATCTACTCTCTTGTTTCTAGTGGTTTGGTGGTTTTTCAACACAGGAAGTCCTCTACAGACAGACGAGTTCTGTTCTGAGTGTGTTCATAAGCCCAATTTGTTGTTAAGTCCAACAAAGCTGGTCTAGGTATCCAACTAACATAATTGGGTATATAGGACTGTACTGTAAAAGGTCTATAATTCTTTTCACACAAATAATACATTACAAACACAAAAAAATAAAGAAAACTTTTAATCTTATAATACAGGACTTACAAAAGTACAGTGTGGTGGTACAGTAGTACAACAGCTGGCATGCAGGGGCTGGCATCGAGTGAACAGGCAAGAAGGGTACTGATGGAGGTGGGAGATGGTAGAGCTGAAGGGTCGTCAGCGACAGGAGACGGAGGCTAAGCTGCAATTCCACTTACACCTGATATGCCGTCACTCACACGGATGGCACAGGTTCTGGTTCCTGGCTGGATTCAATTCTATCTCCCTCTTGAAAAAGCGATTCAGTGATACATGTTCACATCTCTGAGAGTTCAAAACTTGAAGGTTCATATATAGGAGGCTTACTGGACTCATACAACGAAGAATGGGAGGAAGAGAAATTCACAGTTCCGTGGACTATGACCTGCATTTCTCTCGCCTCAGCTTCTGCCAACATGGCACTCTGGGTCCCTGATCATTCTAGGGAAAGAAAGAAGTTTCCAGTGATGTAAGTGTCAAATGATGATGCCGCCCAGCTTCTCAGCTGCATATTAATAGGAGCCATAGCCTTTGTGACTACAGGATTAGAAACTTCAAAAAGGCATCTTCATCCATGGTGGTCTCTGGTCCTTGATACCTAACTGGTCTACTCTCTCCAGATTTCCCTAAAGTTCTATAGTTTCTGCAGGGCTAAGGTTCTGATTATTAGCAAGTATGTAAAGAGGCAGATGGTAACTCAGAAAGCATGCAGACCACATATGCTCTACCTCTTATTCTCTCTGACTTCACTCGTAAAGGCTCTACTGCAAACACGCATTCAGTTTACACTAGCAATTATACCTCTCTTTGAAGTGAAATGAGCCAGTCGTCATTTTGGTCAAATGGTCAACATTTTGACAACTAATCAAAATGTGGAAGAGAATTTTACATGCACGAGTGTGAAAGCACACATACACCACACATATATACTCATGAAGGTAAAGGCATTACCAAAAGAGGGGTCTAGCTACTCGCCATTCAGAAGCCATTAAAGAGGCCAAGTTGGTGGAAAAGAAAGTTTGCTTTATTTAGATGCTTAGAAGCCAACAACTAGGGGGAGGGTGGACTCCTGTCCAAAGGCCAATGCCCCCTCACTCCTGACAATCAAGGGGCGAGGGCTTTTCTAGACAAAGGGAGGGGGCTTCGTGCAGATACAACACACACACAACCCAGCTGACAGTCATCTTGAAACTGGTCATCAGTGGTCTGACCAGCATCATCTTGATGCTTTTAGGTACAGCTCATCCTCAGCTCCAGGGTCAGCTTGCTTCCACGCCTTTGAGGCCAGTTCTTGGAATCGTGGCGGCTTACTTCATGGCCACAGTTGGGTCATCGTGTAGCTAACTTGTTTCACCTGGTGGGAGTTTCAGTCTCTATGAGACAACTCACAGGATGTGGCTCAGAATATTATCTACAGCCCTTGAGCAGGAACTGAGTGTCACTGACTATGCTTAAGGACTACCTTATCGTTGTTATTTGGTCTCCTTTGTCTGTTTTCCTTCGTTTCTACATGATCTCACTTCTCTAATTAAATTTGTTCTTTGGCTAAAGTTTTTCTACAGGCAAAATGCAGGCTGAGAACATGGGGTACAAGGACCATAGGGTCCTGCTCTCTTTCAAAGGCAGGTAAAAAGACACAACTAGTGCACTGGGCCTCCCTCATAGCTCAGTCAGTAAATCATCTGTCTGCAATGCAAGGGACCTGGGTTTGACGCCTGGATCAGGAAGATCCCCTGGAAAAGGAAAGGGCAAGTTACTCCGGTATTCTTGCCTGGAGAATCCCACGGACAAAGGAGCCTAGCAGGCTCCTTTGGGGTCGCAAGAGTCAGACACGACTTAGCAACTAAAACCAAACCAGTGCCTTGTCATCCCCAAGTTTTTCACCTACATGGAGTAGAACCAGAGCCTGCATCTTTACTCAAGGTTAATAAGATGCCCCCAGGGTGAGTGGGGGTGGTCTCATCTCACCTGAGTCTTGTTTCTTTTTAGGTTTCCTACTGCATAATTAGGGCTAACCAGGTGGCTCAGTGGCAAAGAAGCTGCCTGCTGATGCAGGAGATGTAAGTTCAATCCCTGGGTCAAAAAGATGCCCTGGAGGAGGGCATGGCAACCCACTCTAGTCTCCTTGCCTGGAGAATCCCATGGACAGAGCAGCCTGGTGGGCTCCACAGTCCATAGAGTCACAAAGAGTCGGACATGACTGAAGGGACTAAGCATGCATTCGGGCGTACAACAAGCACAGTTAACAGGATTCAACCGCAAATGGGCCTGAATGGGATTGTGGGCCAACTCCAAAACCAAGTTTTTGTGGTTTTTTTTTTTTTTTTTATTCTATCCTCTGTCTCATAAGAATGGATAAAAAGACAAGTCATCTTTTGGTTTAATACAGCAAGAATTTGAAGTTTTGGCTTTCATAAATCAGGGCTACCTATAAACTTAAAGTCTAAAATAACTGAATGATAAATAATTCAGAGGAGAGCTAGTGAACGTTATTTATTCACTATCATTCTTTATGTCATCAGTATTTGATGCCACCAAGATGCTTCTATTAATTATTAATCATTGCTAACATTCACGGAACATCTAGTATGCACCAGACACTGTTTTAAGAGTTCCATGGACTTTATCTTATTTCATTTCATCTTCAGCACAGATCTATCAAGTGGATACCATTAACATCCCCCTTTACTGATGAGGAATCTGAAGTTGAGAGAGGCTGGAATAATTTTACCCAAGATCACATTATTAATGGGTGGTAGAACTTTGACTCCCAGATCTTTCTCTCCTTGATCTGTTCTTCTAGTGGGAAAAGAAGCCTGGGGAAACTCAAGTGTGCTCTCGAATTAGACCCTAGATGCATTGTGCATGCATGCTAAGTTGCTTCACTTCAGTTCAGTCACTGAGTCGTGTCCAACTCTTTGTGACCCCATGAATTGCAGCACACCAGGCCTCCCTGTCCATCCTGGAGTTCACGCAAACTCATGTCCATCGAGTCAGTGGTGCCATCCAGCCATCTCATCCTCTGTCGTCCCCTTCTCCTCCTGCCCCCAATCCCTCCCAGCATCAGAGTCTTTTCCAATGAGTCAACTCTTTGCATGAGGTGGCCAAAGTATTGGAGTTTTGGCTTCAGCATCAGTCCTTTCAGTGATCACCCAGGAATGATCTCCTTTAGAATGGACTGATTGGATCTCCTTGCAGTCCAAGGGACTCTCAAGAGTCTTCTCCAACTCCACAGTTCAAAAGCATCAATTCTTCAGCACTCAGCTTTCTTCCCAGTCCAACTCTCACATCCATGCATGACCAGTGGAAAAACCATAGCCTTGACTAGACGGACCTTTGTTGGCAAAGTAATGTCTCTGCTTCTGAATATGCTATCTAGTTTGGTCAAACTTTCCTTCCAAGGAGTAAGTATCTTTTAATTTCATGGCTGCAATCACCATCTGCCGTCATGTCCAACTCTGTGCGACCCAATGGACTGTAGTCTGCCAGGCTTCTCTGTCCAAGGGATTCTTCAGGCAAGAATATTGGAGTGAGTTGCCATGCTCTCCTCCACGGGATCTTCCCAACCCAGGGATCACACCTGCATCTTTTATGTCTCCTGCACTGGCAGGCGAGTTCTTTACCACTAGTGTCATCCGGGAAAGTGAAAGTCACTCAGTCGTATCTGACTGTTTGCAACTCCATGGACTATACAGTCCATGGCATTCTCCAGGCCAGAATACTGGAGTGGGTTCCCTTTCCCTTCTCCAGGGGATCTTTCCAGCCCAAGGATAGAACCCAGGTCTCCTGCATTGCAGGCGGATTCTTTACCAGCTGAGCCACCAGGGAAGGCTAAAAATAATGAAGTGGGTAGCCTATCCCTTCTCCAGTGGATCTTCCTGACCCAGGAATCAAACTGGAGTCTCCTGCAGTGCAGGAGATTTCTTTACCAACTGAGCTATCATCTGAGAAGCCCCCTGGATATGTCATCTTGGGTCAAGGATAATATGGAAAGATCAGTTATTCCACAGTTAAAAGGCTCCCCTCTGCTTTTTCATTCCCTGAACCATTTATCTTTGGAAGGATCTGCACTTTTATAATCATAAAGCCTTCAATGAAGCAAGGAGCAAAGTACACAAATGCATAGTTATGAACTCCATCTATTTCCATTTGTACTTTAAAACAGGACGGGAAGTCATATTTTTTATTTTATTTTGGAGAAGCCTTTTTTTTTTTTTTCTGGCGTGTGCATGAAAGAAGTAAATGCCAAGACAGAATGGGAATTAGATAATTTCATAATGACGATGGCTCTGTTTAACATGGGTGTATCATTTCACTTAACAGGATCTAACAAGGCAGAGCTGCCAAGTCACCAGGCTGCCGTGTGTCTGCGGCATTTCTAATATTCTGGAGAGCACCAAATCTCTCTACTGAGATCCCCGGCAAGAATGCGCGACAGCAGAGCTCTTGTATGACATTCATCTTCATGAGTGAGCTGTTCCGTCCCCTCTCACGAGCAGAGATAAATGTCGGAAGAGATCAGCCGTGGTGTATTACATGGCCACTCTGAATGGGCAGCTTCTCTCCCTCTGCCCTTCAGCAAAAAAAAAAAAAAAAAAAAAAAAAATTGCTTCAGACCAGAGCTGAGAGAGAATTCAAAAAGGTGTGTAGCTGTGTACATTCGAGAAGAAGCAGACCTCAGGGAAGTAAATAAAGCAGAAACTAAAACTGCCCTGGCCTACTTTTATGAGAGGTGTGGAAAAACAAGCCTGCCCATTTCTTTCTTCCCTCAGAGGATCCCTTTTGGTTTTCTGGCTTAGTGGTCTGTAAGGTGGGTGGGCAAGGGGGTGGGTGGAGGTACTCCAGGGAAGGGGCAAGAAGATCAAATCAACTGAACATGGGGAGAAGATGTGAGACTTCCCCTTTAAATATGTCACGGTCTTAGAAGAAAGAAACAAAGTGGTTTAACATAAGGGTTGACACTGATGCCGGTATGCTGTGCAAATCAACCTACTGTGATGAATAATTGTGAAACCAGTTAGATTTCAGAGTTAGGAAAAACACTGACTGAAACTACCCACCCTGACTAGGCACCACAGCAACCACTTGCATGAGTTATTTTACAACAGGAGGTCCTGGTAAGGAATAATGGAACTAACAAGCCATCATCAACCAGAAGAATTCAGGGAAGGTCAAAAAGAGACGCTGCATGTCCAGTCAACCTCCCAGAATCCTTCTCGCTGGACTCCATATTGGTTGAGCAATGCACACACCACCAGGAAGGAACCCAAGTCAGAATGATTGGCCAGAGACAACCCAGAAACTAATCCCATCACCGTAAAAACTGAGACGTCGAACCACGTGTCAAAGCAGTCCTCCTGGGTTCCCTTACCCTGCTCTCCACCTGGGCCCCACCTTAACAACAAACTCTCCTGATTTGGCAATGTCTCCTTGGACAATTCACTTCCCAGTGTTAGACAAGAACCCACTCTCGGGTCCTGGAAGGGGTCCCCCTTCCTGCAACGATAGAGTAACAGTGTTATCCATTCTTCTCTGTTGTTTCCCAGGGCTGGAATATGACAAATACATTACATTGCATATCGATGGTTTTCATATGTCAGATAGTTAAGTATGGATTGCTACACAGGAGCCTTCCCGAGGGAGGGATGGGAATAGCTCACCATCTCTAATGGCAACCCACTCCAGTATTCTTGCCTGGAGAATTCCATGGACAGAGGAGCCTGGTGGGCTACCATCCACGGGGTCGCAAAGAGTCAGACACGACTGAGTGACTTCACTTTCATTTTCTGGCAAGGTACTTAAATTTGCAGAAGACTTCTCAAGTGGATTTACAGATTATATTATCTAAATTAAACCCTACAATACAGACAATTCATTTTTTTCTAAATTCAGCTTGGAATTCAGAGATTGATAATAATATTACATTTTAAGCACGAATGACAAAGAGAATGGAAGAACTGACATGATCTACCTCCTACCCTTAATACTAGCTCTCAAGAATTCTTATTTGTGTAAAAATTCACTAACTAGATCTGGGGAGTTAACCACAATTTTTCAAAATTATCCACCAGACACTTTACAACTATATATTTTATGGTCAACTTTAGGGGTACAGGATGCCCCGAGTTATCAATAGTATAAAAATATAATAATTTTACATTTAAAATTTCAAGATTTAAATTTTAAATGATTTTTCTCATCTTTTCCCCATGATTTAAAATTCTAGACTTTTTGCATGTTTTCTAAGGGTACATAATATACTAGTACAGCTAGACTTATATAATTGAATTTTTTAAGTTTTGAACAAGTTATCAAAGTCCATCATGGATTGGGGCTTCTTTGCTGGTCCAGTGGTTAAGAATCCACCTGCCAATGCAGAGGACACAGGTTCAGTCCCTAATCTGGGAGGATCCCACATGCCATTGAGCAACTAAGCCCGTGTGCCACAGCTGCTGAGCCTGCATGCCTAGGGGCCGTGCTCTGCAACAAGAGAAGCCATGGCAATGAGAGGCCTGCACACCCCAACTAGAGAGGAGCCCCCAGTCACCTCTACTAGAGAAAGCCCGTGCTCAGCAGCGAAGACTCAGCCCAGCCACAAATAAATAAACAAATCATTTTTTAAAATCCATGGATTACTGTATGTTATCAAAATACTTTGGAGATCACTTTTTAAGTGATAATGCTCAGACCCCAAAAGCAGTCAGCCCATTTCCTTAATTGATCATTATTGCTATCACTTTTTAAGGGAAATGAATATCCCATTCTTTCTGAGTGCTCTCTTTTTTCCTTTCACCCTCCCATAGATATACTCAGGTACCATGGCTCCTGGTTCTTTCCACAATAAGCACCCAGCCGATCCTTTAGAACGTGGTACTAAATCTAAGAATGTAAACAGTCAAAGGACTTCTGAGTGCCTGATGACACATTGGAGACAAAGAAATAAAGAGGCAAAGTTCTTCCAAATAAATATATTAGAATAATACAGTATACTAACGCATATATATGGAATTTAGAAAGATGGTAACAATAACCCTGTATGAGAGACAGCAAAAGAGACACAGATGTATAGCACAGTCTTTTGGACTCTGTGGGAGAAGGAGAAGATGGGATGATTTGGGAGAATGGCATGGAAACATGTATAATATCATATATGAAATGAATCGCCAGTCCAGGTTCAATGCATGTTACTGGATGCTTGGGGCTGGTGCCCTGAGATGACCCAGAAGGATGGTACAGGGAGGGAGGAGGGAGGGGGGTTCAGGATGGGGAACACGTGTATACCTGTGGCAGATTCATGTTGATGTATTGTGAAGTAATTAACCTCTAATTAAAATAAATAAATTTATATTTTTTAAAAAAGCAAGGATGAAGAAAAAAATAATCTTCTAGAGCAGAGTGAAAAATTAACATCATATATTAATGCATATGGCGGCTCAGATGGTAAAGCATCTGCCTGCAATGCAGGAGACCCGGGTTCGATCCCTGGGTCAGGAAGATCCCCTGGAGAAGGAAATGGCAACCCACTCCAGCATTCTTGCCTGGAAAATCCCATGGTTGGAGGAGCCTGATAGGTTACAGTCCATGGGGTCACAAAGAGTCAGACATGACTAAGCGTCTTTGCTTTCATTTTTTCATGGAATGTAGAGAGAGAGTACAGATGAGCCTGTTTGTGGGGCAGGAATTAGAGAACAGACATAGGAGAACAGACCTAGGGACACAGGAGGGAAAGGGGAGGGTGAGACAAACAGCGAGATTAAGTCTGACATATATGCATTCCCATGTGTAAACAGACAGCTGGTGGGAAGCTGCTGTATAACACAGGAAGCTCAGCTCAGTGCCCTGTGATGACCTACAGGGGTGGGATGGGGAGGGTGGAAGGGGAGTGGGAGTCTCAAAAGGGAGGAGATATATATATACATATAGCTGATTCACTTCATGGTACAGTAGAAACAAACACAACATTGAAAAGGAATTATACTCCAGTAAAACAATTAAAAGCCAATGACGCACTCTAATAGAAAGAAGATGCAATTAATTGTAATAAAATACCATATATTTTTAAAAAGATTGTGATAAGTAAAAGAGGGAAACAAATACATTTTCTAATCTAAGGCATTTTACCTTAGGGAAAATTACCCTGATTTGTGGTTGAATAGAGATACACATATCTATCCTGTTGTTAGATCACATTATTGGAAATATGTTAACACAATGTGGCCAATCATTGTAAAACAAGCTATGTGACTGTGTAGCAATCTTATCCATTCATCTGCTTGGATTCATGATTGGAAGATGAAAAATGAATTACATTACACATGCATGGTTTTCATGTTACCCCTCTGTTGCTCTTTAATCACATAACAATTGTCCTGTTAATGAATCTAAAAGCTATTAACATTAACACAGGCATTCTTTAGGCCAAGGCTCTGCTTTGGGATGTCTGATTTCTTCCTTCTCTTCTGGGCAAATACTTAGTCCCTTAAGCTGATGCTTTATCCTCCAGCCCAAGGAACCAGCCTCTAGGGGGAGCTATTCCCTCTCCACCCCTACTCCCGAGGATGCTGAAAGTTAATGCTTGTCTAGTCTCCTACTAAGCTACAGATCCGAGCCTGCTGCAAGCTGGGTCTTTCATGCTTATTTAGGATTACTATTTAAGGACACTTAAAAGTTATTCCTTTCTAAAACTTTTCATATATTTCTGTATTTTATTGGCTTTTTATTTTTCAGACCCCTGTGCTGGGTCTTCATTGCTGCCTGGGTTTTCTCTAGTTGCGGCAAGCAAGGGCTACTCTCTAGTTGTGATGTGCAGGCTTCTCATTGCGGTGGCTTTTCCTGTGGCAGAGTACAGGCTCTAGGGCACGTAGGCATCAGTCACTGTGGCACACAGTCTCAGTCGCCCCGTGGCATGTGGGATCTTCTTGGACAAGGGATTGAACTCATGTTCCTTGCATTGGCAGGTGGACTCTTAACCACTGGACCACCAGCTCAGTCCTAAAAGTTATTCTTGATACACCAACATCCAAATTCATCTTTCATTATTTTCTACTGCAGCTATGGCTGCTATCACTGTAAGGTGATTTTAGTCTCAGTCTCTGTGGACCGTAAAAATATCCTAAGAGTCTGTAGCTAGGTGGGCAAGCAAGTAACTGCTATGGAAAATAAATAAAAGCATATGACTTTGCTATTGTTCTGAAGAATATAAGGAAAATACTAGCCTACCCAGGTCCATATTCTAATACATGCAAGACTGAAGGCTGTCGACTCTTTTATTATTAATATAAACAGTTAGCCCAGCTCTGTGCTTTATAGACTGTCCTTGCTTTGTGGTGATGTTTGCCCTTATGTCTGATAGAGCAATACGGCTCTAGACCTTTCTCTCTGACAATGCTCCTGTCCTCACAGTCTCAAAACCCGAGAGGCATAAGCATTTTTCACTCTCTTTCTTTTTGATAATTGTAACAATCCTAAACTTTCCAATGCCTGATAATATTCTCCAGGGCCCCTTGTCATCTCAGAAAGAGATACAACTTACTTTATCCCAGAAAATAGGTAGTAGCCTATCAATCTTTACAAGAAACTAGCAATGAGCTAATAATTAATTACATCACTTCTACCTGTCCACAATTCCTCTCTCTCTCTCTCTCTCTTTTTTTTTTTTTTGTCTTATGAATTTCTATTTTATTTTCTATCAAAGGAAACTGCACAAATAAGCAATTCATGGGCCTGGAATGAATTTGTTTTATCAAAATGCATGGATAATTCAAATTTCATTACACCTTTACAGGATAAATTGATGAAACTGGCTACTGATCAAGAGTTGAAGATGAATTCTGAAAATACTTTTGTCTTTTACTTTTTTCCAAAACGCTATCTTGCTGTGGAGGAATAGTTACTTAAGTGTACTTGTCAGAAATTCACGCTTACCTACTTTGGAAAACTGAAGTGCAGGATGGATAAGAATAAGCCAGAATATCTGAGACATTTTTGTTCACTGAGACAAATGGAAATAGGAAGGAAACTGAAGGCTGACGCACTCGTCATAGGTTAAGCCTGTATCCAACAAAAGGTCTAAAGGTGTTGACGTGTTTAAATAAGAATAGATGACTTTTCACAGAACCAAAAGATATTTCTTGTGGTCTACTGTGGGTGTCATTTAACATGCTTATGCTTCTGAAAGACACAGCATTTGTCATTGAGAGGGTGATAAGTAAACCAGAAAAGCACAGATTGATCAGGTTTATAAGATTAAAATGGAGAAGCAGGAAGGACTTCCCTGGTGGTCCAGTGGCTAAGACTCCATGCTCCCAGTGTAGGGAGCCCAGGTTCAATCCCTGGTCAGGGAACTAGATCCTGCATGCCACAACTAAGACCTGTCATGGAGAAATAAATAAATAGCAAATAAATATTTTTAAAGACAGTTTTTAGAATGGAGAAGTAAGAAGTTGAGAGAGAATGAAAAAGCAAGGGGAGCTAACAGTCTAACTTACTTGTAATAACAGATGTCGTAGCCTGTCCGTACCCAGGTGGGCCTGCCAAGAAGAGCCTCCTTCACGGAATACAGAGTCAGCTGCATCCCTACACAAAATAAAGGCAGGATTAATCCATGAGGGGTGTAAAAAGGAAAGGAGAGTTGTGGTAGGCTGAATAACAGCCCTCTGACATACCCAGATCTTGGGCCTTTCCTAGCAGTCCAGCAGTTAAGACTCTGAACTTCCAGTCCAGGGGGTACAAGCTTGATCCTGGGCTTCCCTGGTGGCTCAGACAATAAAGAATATGCTTGCAATGCAGGAGAGCAGGGTTCTATCCCTGAGTCAGAAAGATCCCCTGGAAAAGGGAATGGCAACCTACTCCAGTGTTCTTGCCTGGCAATTCCATGGACAGGGGAGACTGACAGGCTAACCACATGGGTTTGCAAAGAGTCAGACATGACTGAGCGACTAAAACTTTTGGGAACTAAGATCTCTCATGTCACACTGCATGGCCAAAAATAAACAAATAAAATAAAATTAGGAATATCTGAAAAATAAAAAAGATACCCAGGTATTAACCCTTGGGAGCTGTGTGTTAACCTTCTATGACAAACGAGACTTTGTGGATATGATTAAATTAAGTATCTTAAGAGGAGGAGATCCTGGTTGTCCCTAAATTCAATCACATGTGTCTTTCCAAGAAAGAGGCTGGGAGAGGTTTGAGTTTAGAGGAGAAGCAATGTGACTGAAGCAGAGAGATTTGAAGATGCTCTGACGCTGAAGATGGAGGAAGGGGCCATGAGCCAAGGACTGTGAAGAATGCAACTCTAAAAGCTGGAAACTAAAAATAAATAATCTGCTAGACTGTCCAGAGGAAGCCTTCCAACACCTTGACTTAAGCCCAGGGAAACTGACTTGTGGGACTTGAGACTTGTGGACTTCGGAACTGTAAAAGAATATATTTGTCTTCTTTAAAACCACAAAATATGAGACAATTTGTTACAACAGCTACAGCACGTGAATTCGAGAGTCAAGGATTCCCTTTTCTCTTTCTATACCAGCAAAATATTTCATCACTGCAAAACAGATGCAATGTCCTATGTTCGAGCCTGGAGATGTGGGAATACTTTTTCTTTACTCAAAGCCACTCAGTGCATTAGTATACGAGCCAACAGTAACAGGCAGAACTTCCAGTTTCTAGAAACATTCAAGATAAATATGGGCTCCTAATCACTCTTTGTCCCTTGAATGTCTCCTCTAAAATGGCCACAGGTGTTAGGGAGAATTTAAACGTTCGCCAGTCTTTTCTGAGAGTGTAAATGAGCATTGTCCCATTGAATTGTGCTGTTTGCCTGTCTGTCACAAACAGCAACGCGTGTGCTCCTGGGGGATTCACGAGATGGGGAGAAGGAATAAGTGAGAGGGCTCACTGACTTCGAAAAGTTCAAGCTGAGACAGGGAGGCAGGTAGTTGTGAAAAGTTACACGAAGTATAGTAAGTCCCCTACATATAAACGAGTTCTATTCCGAGAGTGCATTCCTAAGTCCAATTTGCTCATAAGTCCAATAAGTTAGCCTTGGTACCCAACTACCATAATCAGTTATATAGTACTGTACTGTAATGATACTTTGCACACAAATTACACGTAGCAAAGACAAATCTTTTTTTTTTTTTTTTTTTTTTTTTTGAGAAAGTTGAACATTTCCTCTACTGGGTCCTAAGCCAAGCTTCATAGTCACTCTTTTTTTTTTTTGCCTCTGTTTTTTTGCTTTATTTTGGTATTCTATAAACAATTTTTTTTTCTCTTTTTTTTTTAATTTTTTTATTTTTTTAATTTTTTTATTTTTTTTTTTAAATTTTAAAATTTTTAATTCTTACATGCGTTCCCAAACATGAACCCCCCTCCCACCTCCCTCCCCACAACATCTCTCTGGGTCATCCCCATGCACCTGCCCCAAGCAAGCTGCACCCTACGTCAGACATGGACTGGCGATTCAATTCTTACATGACAGTTTTTTAATCTCATAGAACAGTACCTTGAAAAGTACAGTAAGCACAGTACAATAGCTGGCGTACAGGGGCTGGAATCAAGCGAACAGGCCAGAGGAGTTACTGATGGAGGAGGGAGAGGAGGTGGGAGAGGGTAGAGCTGAAGGATCATCAGCAATAGGAGACGGAGGGCACACTGCAAGGTCACTCACGCTTAACATTGATGGGAGAGGGTATAGCTGAAGGATCATCAGCAATAGGAGACGGAGGGCACACTGCAAGGTCACTCACGCTTAACATTGATGGCAGAGGTTCTGATTCCTTGCTAGACTCAGTTCTATCTACTCTCTTGGAAAAAAAAAAATGATCCAGTGATTCCTAGATTGTAATGTGCCAGCTATATCACCACTGTTTTACACTTGCTTCCACACATCATGGGCTTGAGATAAAGATACTGTACTACTGTGCTCTATACATTACTGGACAGTACACAAAAGGACAACTATTTATAGAGGATGCATGGGGGTGACAATGTACACCACACACGCGAACTAACTTAAGTGACTCAATCTGCAAATGCACGTTTACATCTTGGAAAGTTTGCAACTTGAAGGTTCATGTGCCGAGGACTTCCTTCAGTTACATTGCATGGCAATAGAAATTTGCTCTAGGTTGGCAGCTTTCTCGCCATTCAGGTTAACCAAAACCTACCATCCCAATTTCAACCCCTATGCAACCCAAGCAGAGCTTGGTCCAGCACTCAAAAGCGACATCATTCTTGGCATCGTTGCGGAGGCCTCTCTCCCCTGAGTGCACATACCGTAATTGAACTGGCTGTTGGGCTTCTCGCAGTTGATGATGTTGAAGCGGTAGGGGGCAGCGGCCCTCATGCCGCTCACCTTGAAGTAGAACCACTGCTGGTGCTGCGTGCTGTTCACATCGGCATTGACCAGTAAGTCGTACTCAAACCTGCAAAGGCAGAAGCAAAACGGGTGGGTTAGAAGCCTTCAAGAGAGCTGCCGACAATGAGAAGTCCGCACATCTCAGGCTCTGGATGACAGATCTGAGACCCAGGAGCTCAGCTGGCTGGTAAGCTTTGGTTTTTATCCTTGTCTCACAATTTTGGACACAGGCTCTAGAAATTTAAGGAGAGGGAAGCAGTATTAAAAGTCAGTTATACAATTAGAGCACATCTTTTTATTACACAGTAAGAAAGCTTCAAGTAGTGATGTACGGATGTCAGACTTGGACCATAAAGAAGGCTGAGTGCCAAAGAATTGATGCTTTTGAATTGTGGTGATGGAGAAAACGCTTGAGAATCCCTTGGACTGCAAGGAGATCAAACAAACCCTACAGACAAGAATTTGAACAAACTCTGGGAGATAGTGGAGGACAGAGGAGCCTAGCATGCTGTGGTCCATGGGGTCACGAAGACCCAGACATGACTTAGCAGGTGAACAATGACAGTAACAATGAAGTGTCTATCCAGGTTGAAAAACATAAGTGTGCTGTATTCCAGAGAAAAATGTGATCACATCTGGCTGGATATGCCATTACTATCTGATGGCATTACATGATTTTGAGCATCAGTCTCCTCATATGAAAATCAGAAATAGTGTCTAAACTTGCAGTACTGTTTGTAAAGATTAAGTAGAATAGCATATGTAAATCCCCATCAGGGCAACAAACATGAATTAGACTAGTAATGAGGGATTTGTTTGTTTGTCCCCCCCCCCTCCTTTTTAACTGATTTAGCTTACATGCACTAAAGTGTACAAATCTTAAATGTACAATTCAACGAGTTTAAACAAATTCATCTGGACACACCTGTCTGACAGTTCACTGGATCAATATGTAGAACAGTTCCTGAACCCCAGAAAGTCCTTTTGTGTCTCCACCCTGTCACTATGTCTCCAAAAAATTATTTTTTGAGCTTTAGCAACAAAATTGGCAATGCAGTTTTGACTTAATATTATCATCAGGATACTTTGTTTTCAAAAAAGTCTTATCCCAGCCCCTTGACACACTCTTTTTCATAAAATTGAGCTTTATTCTAAGATAAAGTCACAATAGGGTTTGAAGCAGGGGGAGGACTTGAATCAGATTTTTTTTTTTTCTTTCAAGCACCCAGTCTTGTTAAGCAAGTAATCAAAGTCAGTATCACCAACAGTAAAACAAAATAACATTGAGTCCTTGCCATTTTATGACATCAAGAAAAGGCAATGTAAAATCATCACCAATGTGAAATTGTTGCCAAAATAAATATTTCTCTAGAATCTAATCATGAAGCAGGAAACAGATTCCGGTTGTAGGTTGTTCTACAATAACCCACTCTGAATTTTTAAAAACATCAGTGTCAATGTCATGAAAGGCCATGAAAAGATGATGAAGTGAATAGTTCTCGATTAATGTATGTGCCAAGTATGCGGTCTTTGATAGAGTTCTGGAATTTAAAAAAAAAAAAAAAAAAGCCATAAAGGTGTTTGTGACCTTTGGGGAAATTTGTGTATAGACACTATCATTATATGATCTTTGAGTTGCATGTGGGATCTTCATCTTCCAAAACCAGGGATCAAACCCACAGTCCCTGCATTGGCAGGCGGATTCTTAATCACCAGACCACCTGGGAAGTCAAAGTCTCCACTTTCTTGACATCAGCTAGTGAGTTCCCCGGTGGTGTGCTGGTAAACATTTATCAACTCTTAGGAAAATAAAAAACCTTCACATGCTGGCCGGTTTGTATGTTGTAAATGCTCCCACCATAATAGATTTCAACCTATCGATGTGAGGTCCCTGAAAACAGAGGACGGGACAGACAGTCACAAAATGCTGGCTTGAGCTGCCAGGACCTACCCCTGCAGCTTTCCTTACTTACTCACGCACTTGGATGGCTTTGCGAAGATTTCCTGACTCAAACGCGGAGAAGAACTGCAAGCAGTCAGAAGCAGTATCTTGCAAAGGCCTGAATGAAGTAAAGAACCTGTTACTATAGGAGTGACTGCTGTTCTTAGACACGGATTGACATTTCTTAGAGATAAGCTTTATCTTACAGATCTTTAACACGAATTTTCACCATGTTGTTTTTAGGAGAAGGAATGGATTACGAACCTAAAATATTCGTATTCACATGCCATTAAAAGGTTATTCAATATGCCCACCACCCCTCACCCTCGCTCCACTGATGTTCAGGACCACCTACCGAGGCTCATCTAAACTGAAGACAACCTTATTTATAATATCACTTGGCTGGATGAGTCTCCGGACATCCTCAAGTATCTTGATCCTGGAAACGAAAATTGGAAACATTTTAAGGGTTGGCCCTCACTCCTTACTCCATCCATCCTATGTCGTGTGGAAAGCACTTTGGGAGTCACCAGTGATTTATAAAAGAAAAATGCAATAATATCCCAACCTTGAGCTGAATGAGTGCAAAAAGCAGTATGCCTCCTTCCTCTACTTCATTCTCAAACAATGAAACTGCACTGAGCAGTGGGAATGTTAAAGCTGTGATGCCAAACTGTAGTTTTAGGAGAATTGTCTGCTTGAAGGAGAGTTTTGCCAAGAGCGTTTAGGCTGAAGCACTCTGAGAGCTTCTGGCTGTGGGAATAAGAGGGTCCTTTGCACTAAGACAGGAGACATCAGGGTTGCTGACTGTTAGCCTCCTCAAGGTCTGGGAGGTGCCAGTAAGACCTTAAACTTTTGTGTCATTTATACTCCTCAGTTTTGTTTGCTCCAAAAGATTATGTCTAAGAAACATCTTTTGTCTAAGAAACAACAAAGTGTGCTCAGTCAAATCTGACTCTGCAGCCCACCAGGCTCCTCTTTCCACAGAAGTCTCCAGGCAAAAATACTGGAATAGGTTGCCATTTCCTCCTCCAGGGAATCTTCCCGATCTAGGGATCAAACCCACGTCTCCTGTGTCTCCGGCATTGGCAGGTGGATTTTTACCACTGTGCCACCTGAGAAGCCCAAGAAACAGCAATATCCAGGAGATTGCAGTATGAGAGAGGAAGGCTACCTAAGGATCTTTCAGATTCCCTCCCTAAATTTCCATTCTGTGGTAGGGAGTGGTAGGAGAGGAAGGATAGGTCAACATGAGGCTTGAATTCAGGGGAAAGTGTCCTGGCCAGGGGTGTGTGGAGGTGAGCCAGCCCCTGCAGTGGGTCTCTCAGGAAACAGAGCATTAAGATAAGGTCAGAGATGTGAGGTCAGAGATGTCAGAGGTCACAGACGTCAGCCAAAAGACCAAGCAGAAGCACTTTTTTCTTGGGGTCCACCATCAATTTGCTAATGAACTTGAATATAAGTTAATAAAACTTACTGCTATGCACACTTTATTGCATAGACTTAATGCGTATATACTCAATTTTTTTCCATGAAGATAGGTTTTTTCCCCTTGGCTTTAGTAATTTTCTTTTTAATCTCACTAGGCCATTCCCAAGACAAACTCCCTTCCATGCATGCTGGGAATAATCCATTACCCAAAGTTTCTTCCCTGGAAGATACATTTTTTTCCTTACAATCCTCAATGATGCAGCCAAACTATTCCCCAAGGCACGTCAGGTTCTGTAAGGTTGGGGCTGTTGCACGGAGGTCCACCACATTCTCGCACCGAGAGATCAGACTCCAATTTGCAGTGGATGAGAAAAGTGATCCCAAATAATCCACACTTGTTTGTTTGTTCGTTTTCCTGAGGAACTTCCTTTAAGGAATGAGCCCAGTGTTTGGTGGAACTAGATAATCTTTTCCTTTTGTAGGATTTGCAATGGACAGGAGCTAAGCAGTTGCATTTGAATCATCTAAGAAACTCATTTTGCAGACACACATCTGCTACCTGGAGGAGGGCACGGCAACCAACTCCAGTATTATTGCCTGGAGAACCCCATGGAGAGAGGAGCCTGGTGGATTATAGTCCATGGGGTCACAAAGAGTTGGACACAACTGAATAACCAACACTTTTCACTTTTCACTTTAAGGTCTACCACTCTATACTTGGTTCCGAAATGTCCTAGTAGAGAGACAAGCTTGTATATTTGGCAAAATGTTCTTAAGGGTCGTGGGGTTTTTTAAATTTTTTTTTTGACGTGGACCATTTTTAAAGTCTTTATTGAATTTGTTACAATATTGCTTCTGTCTTTATGCTTTAGTGTTTTGGCAATGCAGGAGCTTAGCTCCCTGACCAGGGATTGAATCAGCACCCCCTGCATTGGAAGGTAAAGTCCTAAGCACTGGACCATCAAGGAAGCTTGTCCTTAAGGGTTTTCAGATGCTCCTGACTAATGTTCACTGTCTTGAGGATAACAGAACTATCTGCACCAACCATTCCACCTACAAAAATATTTACTAAAGAAGAAAAAGAAAAAAAAAAAAACACACATAGCTCCCAAATTAGTAACACCATCACCTTTGGACTCCACGTTTACGTTGCAACATAGGCTGGGCAGAGAGAGGTGGACAATGTCCCCAGAAATCAGGAAATGCCATCATGGTGAAGTCAGCCACAGATCTGGTTCTCCTGGCTTTGGCCATGTAAAGATAGGGGTCATGGAAGACCATAGGCTTCAGATGTGTCTGCAGGAGCTGATCTATGAATTCGGCAGTTTCTCTAGTCTTAGTGGAATTGGAAAAGGAAGCACTTATCCTTGGGCAGGAAATCGCATCCATGTCCCAAGCATCCTCTAGGAAGGATGCCTGAATGTCTGAGACGTCACTTCCAGAAGAACCTATCCCAGGATCATTAGAGTGTGCATTTCTGTATGAATTCATCCCAGGTCCTCTTTTGGAAGTTAGATGTATGCTGGACCTCCCCATCTTCACCCTGCTCAGAAGAGAGGTTTGGACCGGAACTTCTTTTTCTTGTCCCCCAGAGATTTGGTCCTTATTCAAGAAAAGCCCCTTTGGGGAGGCAGCAGTCGGAATGTGATGGTGATTGGCATACTCAGTCTCATCAGAATTCAGATCATCTCCAGGCTTGGACTCCAGTTCCTTCAGGTTAAAAGGGGAAAGCAATATGTCATTGTTTCCTTCCAATAGAGAATGCAATCCAATCCCTGTCCTTACTTTCTGGGCACAGAGCTAAGCATAAATCCTGTCAACTGGAAAGCTTTTTCCAAGGTCAGTCAACGAAAGTCTAAGTTTCAAGAGTCAAAGAAATGGTAGAATCCTAGCAACTCACATTTTGAACGGGCATTCAGTGGGTGTAGTACACGTCTACATGAATGCCTCCTGTGACACCTCAAGCATTTACAGTCTAGGCAAATAACTCACTTAACGGAAGTTTCCTTGCATCCCGAGGTGCTTCTTTGCATTTGTGGGTGATTTTGATTATTTTTAAGATATTCTTTTTTACATTTAATTAAAATTTCCTTCCCTGAAACTTTTACCCACTGATCCCCTTCTGCTTTCTAGAGCAAAATACGTTAACTCTCTTCTGTAAGTGACTTAGCTTATACTCTTAGAAGCAGCTAAATTCATGCTTTATTAAGAATCATAAGAAAAGAATGGAGGTCCGAAAGTAGGGTCTAAAATTAGGTGGGAGCAGCAGTAGCAGCAGCAACTAGTCACTGAACTGACATCACTAGGTATAAGGTTCTTGATTTGTATCCACTAACAAAGAAACCCTAGAACCAGGCTGGTCACCTTCAGAAAGCCAAGGAGTACAACCTTTCCATTTTGACAAGGGGACAATTAAATCACCAAGATTTTCACTTGCTTATCAGTGTGTGGGGGTAGGCACCTTGCCCACCAGACAACAGGCCGCAATGTGAGCCTTCATCCTACTTCCTTCCTAGGTCCCGGTGTCACACTGCAGAACCCTTGCATGCATTTGTGGCTCAGCCGCCTTCTCACATTTGTGTTTAGCCTTATGCTTCTCTTTCAGAAAGATCCCAGAAGCAGACTGCTAAAAATGAGTGATGCTTTCCTTGTGGAAACCTGTCTGGCCTCCCAGCACCTGCAAAGAACCCATGGGCATCACCAAGGAGCAGAACCACAGTGGACATCCTACCTCAAGGCTGCAGGAGAGCTCAAGACACATGGCCTTGTATTGCATTAGCTCTTCTTCAGGTCGGTCAAGACCAGGTTTGGAGCTCAGCTTGTTCACGTCTGTTTCCAAGTCATCATCCTGCAATGGAATATTCAAAACATATGTTACCAACAGGCATATGTTTATTCAAAACATATGCCATCCTGAGAAATGTCAAGACAAGCTACAGATGTGATTCTTCAGAATCATGGGCACAGTTCTCTTGCCTCCAAATTATAGGGCTAGCCTAATCAAGGATAATTTAATATGTAAGATTGTATTTCTTAAATAAAAAGAAAGAAGATAATTTTTCTCAGCACTCATGTCAGTATTTATCAACATTCATCACAAATAAATAATTTATGCAAAATGAGATGAACTGGGTAAACAATATAAAAGAATTGCTTTGATCTCATCACCACTTTCTTCAACATAATTGTAATTGTCATATTTATTCATCTATCTACCCATTTAAATAATTCTTTTTGCAAATATTTAATGAGCATCAACTATGAAAGGGAACTAGCCTAGGTACTGAGACCCAGAGATAATGGAACAGACCAAGGTCCATGATTCCATAAAACTTGCCTTCTAGTGAGAGAAGGGAGACAGGAATTAAGAAAGCAAATGCATGAACAAGGTGACTTCAAACAGTGATAAATGTCATGAGGAGAATGAAAGGGGGTAGTGCCAGGGTCCAGCCCTGGTGGATCCAGGGAATTTCAAGCGGGGGCAGAGTCGGAGTCTGGGAAAGGACTATTTAATTCGAAATATAAAGAGATTAGGAAAGAATAGTGTAGTAGGGAAATTAGTGGAGAAAAGATGCCGAATAACTTGGTTTACACAGAAAACTAATAAAACCTCGAGACAAGAGGTTTGCACCATCTACATTAGGCCACTGGTGCCCACTTGAATAGCGGAAGGTGCCCAGCCTTGGGCTCCCTCTCGCGTGGATCTTAGAAGCCAGGGCAAGTAAGTAGACTTGGCGAGCCTCCAAGCTCCAGATGGGAATTCAGCTGGAAAAGGGAAGAAAAGAATGACATGGGGGAGCCCAGCATCGGTGCAAGACCCACAACTTTATTTTCAAAATCAGCATATATACCCCAAGTTGTACATAAAGAAATAATGGAATATGCAGAGTTATGCAGGGGCAGCAGTCCTGACCCTCATTGAGACCAGGCTTTCTTTTGCATACCTTCCCATATACAAAAGGTCTCAGGTGGTTTACATTATCTTCTGGCCAAGAGTTCTGTTAACATTTTTATGGCTCTCTTCCTAGATAAATGTCTATCAATCAGAAAAACACTTTTTCCCTAGAAGAGCTTTTTCTTTACTCTGCATCATCCTCAAAGTACTAAATAAAGTTACATTCCTGTAGAACAAAGGTGCAGTGGGTTATAACAAAGAAAGTACTTAACTCAAAGATCTAATGTTGCCAATGCCAGGCCTACTACCTGTTTTTTCTACATGCCAACTATATCTACAAATAAAAGATATGAAAATTTGGCAGCAAGTATTGGCTCAACAAATGAAACCTTTAATCAGTCCTATTCTAATGATTTTGACTCCTCCGAAGCCCCCACATTCCTAGGATGTTTTAAGTTTCCTGTGCCTCTCGCGGTCAGGAGGCCACAAACAATCACATGCACGGCTGTAAGAGTCCGCAGGCAGGCTAGAAAGCCATCAGAGGGGTGTTTGGATTGAAACACTCTTATTATGCCCAGGAGATTTATTATCTAAAAGCTCTAAATTAACTTTTTCCAGAAAAAGGCGGTGGGGGGACAGCCCCCTGTTAATGTCAGAAGAGTAGGTGGAAAGCATAACACAGTAAAGCAGGCAGACTCTGGTTTTGGGGGGTGGATGCTCAGGAAATTCCAGGGGGAACCGCTGAAGCCTGATCACACCCTTGCGTTTTGTCAGGCTTCCTTCCTCATGAGCTTTGCCATGGGCGGGATTCCTCATGCTGGCTCCCAGCAGGGTAGAGTGATTATGAGTGAGGCTGGGGTACAAGAAGCTGAGGAAGTCACATTTTAACTAGACCTAAATGATCATAAGAGCTAACTAGGCAAAGACTTGAGGAAAGAAATTACTAACAACAACAAAAAAAATACAAAAACAGCTTAAATTTGCTTATAGAAAGAAGGTGGCTGAATGTATACACTCACATATAGAACAAGAATGTTTATGGATGTATAACTGAATCACTTTGCTGTACACAAGAAATTAACACCACATGATAAATCAACTATAGTTCAATTAAATAGTTTTTAAAAAAACTTTTACATAGAAAGCAGGTGGTTAAAGCATAAAGTGTAAGAGGAAGACTGGAGGAGTCAAGATGATGCTGGAACTCCCAGGCTCTGAGGAGGTGGTTGTAACCTCCGGCTTCACCTTTATCTCTTTGTACATCTAAAAGATTACCAAGTCACCAGCAGCCATTTCTTCACTGGACTGAATAATCCCAGACCCTTTATCTTTCTTCTTCTATATCATCATTTCATAACAGTTTTATAGCGATGGTGACTCTCCTCCCAACACTTCTCTATTTTCCAAAGGTTATAGATTTATACAGAGAAAGAACATCAAGAATCAAACAGTGTAATCTCTTCATCTCTCTGTGTTTCTCCTAGATCAAGTTTCCCTAATAAAATGGGGCAGAAGGGAGGAATGCAGATTCTACCCTATAGTTTAGGAGTCTATTTTGTTAGTTAAGGAAAAATCTGAGAGTCCTGAGAGTCTGGATTAGTCTTCCCTAAATCAAATAAATTGTAAAAAATAAATGTTTCTATTCCTGATTCAGGGGATAAAAATGCAATATTTCATCCATCTTCTGCAAGTTCCCTCCAAACTTTAAATTAAAAGAAATACAGATTTCCACGAGGTTGATATAATGATATTTTCAGACCCAAATTCCTTAGCCTGGTATTAGAGATCCCAAGCCTTATCCTTTCCAGCTTCATCTGTCAGATCCTCCTTGCTTCCACCATCTCTGCTCCAGCCTCAGCCATGCCCTGAGCTGGCACCAATAGAAATGCAACCTGGCAAGCATTGAGAAGCATCTCCCCACCAGCAAGTAAGGCCAGTATGTCTGGTGTGAAGAGTGTTCGGTAGCCCATGAGTTTCAGCCTAACTAGGTGATCTACTTAGCATTAGAGCAGAAGTTAGAAATCTATGGATTTCCCAGATGGTGCTAGTGGTAAAGAACCCACCTGCCAATGCAGGAGACATTAGAGACACAGGTTCAATTCCCTGAGACAGGAAGATCCCCTGGAAGAGGGCATGGGAACCAACTCCAGCATTCTTGCCTGGAGAAACCCATGGAGAGAGGAGCCTGGTGGGCTAAGGTACATAGGGTCACAACTGATGACCACGACTAATCACAACTGTGTACATAGGTCACGACTGATGACCCACTGCTTGTTTGTGTAAATAAAGTAACACAACCATGCCCATTCATTTATATATTGTCCATGATGCCTTTCTCAGTGTAATAGTAAAGTGGAGTGCTTGTAAGAGACCATTACTTTTTAAAAAATATTTATTTATTTATTTGGCTGCACCAGCTCTTAGTTGCAGCATGTGGGATCTAGTTCCCTGATCAACCAAGGATCGAACCTTGGCCCGCTGCATTGGGAGCTCAGAGTCTTAGCTACTGGACCACCAGGGAAGTCCCCCAGAGACCCCTTCTGGTCTTTAAAAATTGAATCTTGACCTCTGCATCTCCAGGTATTCAGGCAGGTTGTCAACTCCTTCCATATTTTATAAATACCATTTATATTTATTTATCACTAGACCAACTTCTCTGCACTCACAGCAACCCAGACAAGCTTCATCATTTAGGGATTCTGAAACCCATACAACCCAGATAAGGTCCTTCTTCCTCAGACTGGACCTTTCTAATACTGACTTTGGCCAGTATTCGATTTGAGTTCAACACCCTTCTGAAGGGACTAATTTGAACTCTGGCAGAGACAGTCCCCAAGTTGACCAGACTGATTTCGTTGAAGATAAAAACTGTCTCATTTGTTTTTGTATAATATCATCCCTAAGAACTTAGCATGCTGCTGCACACATGAATCCTATCCAAGAAAATATCTGAAAGAAATAAAAAGTTTAAGAGGAGGAAAAAAAAGGAAGGAAGAGCCTGAATTCACTCTGTTCATCTTCTTCTCCAGGGTCTATCTAAATCTAATGTTTATTTTCATGAAGAAAAAATCATGGCCCACTCCCAGTTGATATTCATTGTAAGTTTCTCCTTTCTTATGATGACACTTTTCAACCAAAGAATAGCATCTGACTATCCACACTCAAGACCCTTTACAGATGTAAGAAGTTCCTTTTAATAATTCTTTCTAACAGACTTCTCCCGATTAGCAACTAAGATTTTTCAAATGAAAAGGCCATAAATTAAAGGCCTGGGTTACTTCTCTGACCAGAAATAAATACTCTTGGTTTCTTGCCCATATGCTGCTGCTGCTGTGTCCCTTCACTCATGTTTGACTCTTTTCGACCCTATGGACCATAGCCCTCCAGGCTCTTCTGTCCAAGGGATCCTCCAGACAAGAATACTGGAGTGGGTTGCCATTTCCTCCTCTAGGAGATCTTCCTGACCCAGGGATCAAACCCGCATCTCTTAATGTCTCCTGCATTGGCAGGCAGGTTCTTTACCACTAGCATCACCTGGGAAGGCTTGGCCACATATCTAGGAGAAAATGCTGCTGGCTTCTCCTGGGGAAAACAAGTTTGCTGGGGCACCAGTCCTTGCAACACCCCCAGAATCAAGCCCTTACTCCACTGTCCCTCTGTTTCTCTACAATGCATGCTCACACACTAACTTCTCACCTTCTCCTTGGCTTGAAGGATCTTGATGAATTATTTCCAGGGCCTCACTCATTTGTCTTATGCTTCCTTTCCAGCTGGATTTATTTATTTGTTTAGATTCCACTCCATCCCAACCCACCATCATCTGCAGAGCCAGGGGTGGGGGCAGGGAGATGGTCTGAGAGCTCCCCACCCCACAACCCCACGCTGTGTGAAGTCAGGCACCAGCCTGCAACTTGTCCGTTCATATCAGACACAAGAGATTACCGACGCTCCACATCAACCATTCAGTTATCAAAGAGCCCGCAAGAGGGGAGGGAAAGTGGCATTGATGAATGACTGCAGCAGGACAGTATTATTCAAAATAATTCAGCAAGTTCTCCATAGGCCTGCACTGGCAAGCCACAGCAAAGAGCCAATTTGCTTCTGATGACTTCAAAAATGATTCTGTTCATCAGCAAAACCCTGAGCACACCACAATATCAGTAACAGCCTTAAGCTAGAGACCTCGCTAAGAGGTAGACCCTCTATGTCTTGTACTACTAATAGCAAGGTGGGTGATTATTATGATAGAGAATGCAAAAAGTCCCTTTCTCTCTAGGTAGATATGTAGGTGGAAGAGAAGGGAGAGAGGAGGATGGAATGATGGATGGCTAGATAGATGAACAGATAGATACAGGTGAGCTAGATAGACAGATATAGATAGGTAGGTAGATGTGAGATATATAAATTGACATATAGATGATAGACAGGTAGGTAGATAAATATATAGATAGATAAAGGTGAAATACATAGAACTACAGATAGAGATGATAGGTAGGTAGGTAGGTTGATAGACAGATACATATGAGACAGGTAAATAGACATATACATAATAGAAAGGTAGGTAAATGATAGATATATCAACAAATATAGATGACAGACATATAGGTAGGTACATAAAGAGATATGAGATAGATAGACACATACAGATGATAGGCGATAAACAGACCGATAGACAGATTTTTAAACTCAGACTTCATCTCCAGGAAGGTCATAAAAGCTAGCGCATGCTTTTCAGTCTTACTTCCCCAGTGTCAAAATTAAGGAACTGTGACTTGAAGGAACTTGTTCATAGCCACCAACAGAAATGGAGATATGATTATAACTCATAGATGAATTATCATTTTTCTAGAGCAGTAGTTCTCAACCACAGTGATCCCCGCCCCCGCCCAGAGATAGGTGGCAAGTCCTAGAGACAGTTTTGGGCTTCTCGGGTGACTCGAGAATACAGGAGACTCAGGTTTGATCCTGATCCCTAGGTCAGGAAGATCCCCTGGAGAAGGAAATGACAACTCATTCCAGTGTTCTTGCCCGGAGAATCCCAGGGGAGCTCTGAGGGCCACAGTCCATGGGGTCGCCAAGAGTCGGACACGATCTAGTGAGTAAACCACAAGGGACAGTTTTGTTCATGACTGGGGTCAAAGTGGTGGGTGTCACCAGCAGCTTGTGCACTGAGGTCAGGGATCCTACTAAACACCCTACAATGCACAAGACAAGCCACCACAACTAAGAATTATCTGGTCGAATGCCCACAGTGCCAGCGTTCAGAAAGTCTTTTCTAGAAATGCAGTCAGTAGACTGTGCCCCACTGTCCCTACTGTTTGCACATCTGTCTACAGCTGCCTTTGTGCTACAACAGCAAAGCTGAGTCCTTGCAACAGAGACTGAACCGTCCATGAAGCCTAGAGCAACGATCATTTGACCTCTCATAGAAAGTTTGCTGGCCTCCACTCTATAGCACAGGTTAGCAGTAATAGAGACCGACAGGCATTACTCTCCTACTGGTTAGGATGTTCACAATACAACCCAAAGGAATACAGTTCACATCGACTCCAAGGTGAATGGAGTTGCACAACACAGTGGTCCTGTGTGTACAGAGTGAGTAGGAAAGGCTAACTTACAAAGATACTGGAGAGCTACCAGAAAAAGTTTCCTAGGAAATCTTTCCGTGGTCTCTGCCTGAATGCCGTTCACACTTATTAAATACACCAACCAGGAGTGTCTACCTGAGGCTCATCCTGATGGAATACTGGTGCCTCATAATGGACAGCCTCTGATGTGACAATAAGATTGTACAGGACCTACCAAGATGAAAATGACAACAGTCGCAGTCATTAACAGAGCATCGGTATCTTTGGGGCCCCGGAGTGGAAGAGCGAAGTGAAAGTTTCTCAGTCGTGTCGACGCTTTGCGACCCCCTGGACTACCCAGTCTGTGGAATTCTCCAGGCCAGAATACTGGAGTGGGTAGCCGTTTCCCTCTCCAGGGGATCTTCCCAACCCAGGGATTGAACTCAGGTCTCCCACATTGCAGGTGGATTCTGTACCAGCTGAGCCACCAGGCATGCCCCAAAATACTGGAGTGGGTAGCCTATCCATTCTCCCAGGGGATCTTCCCGACCCAGGAATCAAACCGGGATCTCCTGCATTGCAGGCAGATTCTTCACCAGCTGAGCTACCAGGGAAGCACAAAAGTGTGTCCTTAAAATTTACTCTGGGTTCAAAAAAAACAAAATTTACTCTGGGTTCAGCTGAACATAGAAAAGGGCATTTTCCTTTGAGAATTGTGAATGTGGAGAGCATCTGAATCAAGGGCAAGTGTACCTACTTCCTCTTTCACATCTTCAGAGTCTGAGTCTTTGTCCTCTTCTTCCTCACTGTCATCTTCATAATCTTCTAAGTGGGGGAGAAAAAACAGAGGTGGGTTGCAATTCTTAGAACACAATGGTTAGTACTTTTTCTTACAACTAGGAGGCTATTAAGTGCACAAGACCTCAACACAGGCTAGCGATTATTGAATGTGTAATTAGTGCAAATATAGGCACACAAGAGCACTATCTCATGAAGTCTAAAGTGCTGCCCCACACTGAATGCAAAGCAAGTGCAGAATAAAATGACACGTGGCTTCCCAGACGGCTCAAGCAGTAAAATATGTGCCTGCAAAGCAGGAGACGCAGGTTCAGGCCCAGAGTTGGGAAGATCCCCTGGAGGAGGAAATGGCAGCCCACTCCAGTATTCTTGCATGGAGAACCCCATGGGAATAGGAGCTTTGCAGGCTACAGTTCATGGAGTCACAAAGATCTGGACACGATTGAGTGACTTAGCAGGCACGTGGACCATTCTGGCTTCCTCCACCTGATATAGAAGTAGTTATGCAACTAACATGGCCAGAGTTTAGTGATCACATACATGTCAAAGCTGCTGTAATGTCGACAGCACTTTGATTGACTCCCTAATTTTAGTACGAAGGAACTTGTTTAAAACAGAAGTCCAAAGCAAGCATCCAGTATCATTGCAACAAGATGATGCCTACCGAAAATCTGTTCCCTGCAAAGAGGACAAAGTTGAAAACCACTAGAATCTTCTGACAACAAAATCTTCTTGGACTTGGACAATCACACTGTCAAGTATTCTAACATGACTACTGTGGGGTGGTAAATAGCAAAAGGTTTGGTAAACAGCAAAAGTTTGCTTTCAATTCCATCCTTAGGGAAAATTCATTCCAGAACCAGTCTGTACAATGGAGGGACTCCATCATAGGACTGGAAATAGATTTTTTTTTTTTAATCAGCTGAGATGACTATACAGTCATTCCATCAGTTCAGTTCAGTTCAGTCACTCAGTCGTGTCTGACTCTTTGTGACCCCATGGACCGCAGCATGCCAGGCTTCCCTGTTCATCACCAACTCCTGGAGCCTACTCAAACTCATGTCCATCGAGTCAGTGATACAAACTGGCAACAATTAATAATACAGGACAAAATTAATGAGCTTGGTATTATGAAAAATTTGCCTTTTCATTCATCTCTCTAATTAGCTTATTAGATAATCATGGCTGATCTGTAAAAAGCAAAAAAAAAAAAAAAACTGATTCTACTTTCATCCACATTCCTCTGAAATATTATCCAAATGCAAAAATTCATCATAAAGCTTAGAGCTCGCAAAATGAGTACAGAATAACTACCCACACAGTGTGTATGTGCTTAGTCACTCAGCTGTGTCTGACTCTTTGTGACCCTATGGACTGCAGTCTGCCAGACTTCTCTGTCCATGGGATTCTCCAGGCAATACTGGAGTGGGTTGCCTTTTCCTCCTTCAGGGGATCTTCCCAGTCCTAGAATCACACTCGCCTCTCCTGCATTGGCAGGTAGACTTTTCCCCACTGAGCCACAGGAAGATCTGTATATCCACAAATTTACCTTCAGTCAGAACACGTGGAGCTTCAGAGGTGACGATCCCAGGGACTGGAAAAGAGTAAGCGCTGCTGCTTGTGAGCAAGGGAAGCGGACTCTTAGGGTAGCATTGTCTCAGGATCTGAAGAACAATGGAGATGACAGGCTCCAGACTTTGGTCATCCAGGCAGTTCTAAACAAAGAGAATATCCTATCAGACACCACCACCTTGTGCAGAGTCCCTTTGCTGCAATGGTGTTTTAGGTAATGAACTGCACACAGCCTGAATGCACAGTAAATACCCTTAAGGTAGGCCATCTAATCTGAACATTCTAACATAGCATTTTGTCTAGCGTAGAATCTGCTTTGGTCCGGTCTATCATCTACAGTTTTATTTCTCTTTTACAGCTCATATATTACTGGAGTGAATTAAGTCTGAAAATACACCTGAAAGATTCTCAAGGCAGGCTGCACCTAAGGTAAGACATTGTCTAGAAGAGCTGAGGGAAGGAAAGGAAATGGCATCTTCCTTCAACCATCCATATGTCACTGTGAATTATCCCCTAGATTAGAAAATGAGCAGCTGAACTGAGAGAAGTCTTACTGTTCTCTTTCAGCTATTATCTGAGGGGGAAATATCAAGGCAAATGTAAAATATGAAATCGGAAGAAAGAGTAATAGAATCCCAAGCGCCTAAATTAAATAGCATGCCTCTTCTCAAAGCACTTCCACAGTGTCGGTTCCTCTTGGTAGCAAGACAAAGCAAAGAAAAATTGAGTTTGCAAGAGGTAACATTTTGATACTGATGGAACATGACAAGATCCTGCTTTTCAGGCACCACGGAAAATGTAAGAACAAGTATTCTAAACTGAGACAGAGAGAAAGTTGGGAGTGGTCAGGATCTCTGTGGCAAAAGCATGGCCGTTTTCTTCAGTCTTTTAGTAAACATTTTGTCTCCTGAATTTGGTAGAGAGAGTTGATTAACGAAAGCCTCCAGCGTGATATTCCTAAAGGGCTTCCAGTAAGCTCTGAGGCCAATAAGTCATAGCAGGAGATATGGAGGATGCTTTAGAACATGCCACAGAACAGGGACTGTCTACGATGATGCCCTGCCTGGCACCTACAGGCCCACGTTACAGGCAGCCCCGCAGGAAGGAACATGGAGGGAAAAAATTTAATAAAATGTAAGCCTTGAATTCAAGCTACCCAAATGACTCCAGAGTGAAATAAAAGTAAGCCAACTTTCAAAACAGAAAGTTCTTAATACAATCAAGAATGCCTGGGACTTCCCTAGTGGTCCAATGAGTAAGATTTTACCTTCCAGGGCAGAAGGTGTGGGTTCAGTCCCTGGTCACAGAGCTAAGATCCCACACGCCTTGCAATCAAAAAACCAAAACATAAAAGCAACAAAATCAATATTGTAACAAACTCAATAAAGACTTTAAAATTGGTCCACATCATAAACAAAAAAACAATGCTATCTCTCTTCAGTGTGCTCAGATAATACCAATCAGGTAACCTGAACCAACAGCAGGAAACACTTTCCATGGAAAATAAATTAGTTGAGGCTATTTCATCACCGAAAGTAAGACTTAGTCACTCAGTCAAGTGCAACTCTTTGCGACTGCAGCCCACCAGGCTCCTCTGTCCATGGAATTCTCCAGGCCAGAATACTGAAGTGAGTAGCCTTCCCCTTCTCCAGGGGATCTTCCCAACCCAGGGATCGATGCCAGGTCTCCTGCATTGCAGGCGGATCCTTTACCATCTGAGTTACCCAAGAAGCCCACTTCACCGCTGGGACTGCTCAAGTAGTTTCAAGTGCTTAGTGGAAGCTATGAGGATTGGAAAGAGAGAGAACTGAATGTGGACGATAAAGAGAGGTGAGTGCGGTGGATGACTGATCAGAGGTAATGCTCTGAGTTACACCCTTAGGAGATGTGGAGCCAAGTCCAGGCCAGGAAACTTGCTCAAACCTGGCAGTACTCTGGAAGCCAGGTCTATGACTGTCACTGGTATTATTGCTGATGGTGGAAACAATGTTTTACTTGGTGTGGGATGGTGCAGGTGAAAAGCAAGTGAAAGGATGGAGCCAAGTCCAAGTGCCCTCTTGGACTAGGCTATGCCATGAACGGACTTTGGGTGATGGTGTCTACAGAAACCTAGACATTAGGGATAATGTCATATTGGGTGTCTGCTCTACTCTGGAGAAAACATTTATGAATTTGAAGGTGATCCTTGGACTGATACGATGTATAAGACAGACCACCAATGAGAACCTACTGTGAAGCTAAGGAAGCTCTACTCAGTGCTCTAGGCGACCTAAATGAGGAGGAAACCAGAAAAGAAGGGATGTGTGTGTGTGGCTGACTCACTTTGTTGTACAGCAGAAAGGAACACAAGACTGTGAAGGAACTGTGTGCACGCATGCTCAGTTGTGTCCAACTCTTCGTGACCTCATGGACTGTAACCAGCCAGGCTCCTCCATCCATGGTGTTTTCCGGGCAAGAACCCTGCAGTGGGTTGCCATTTCCTACTCCAAATGCAACCATATTTCAATAAAAATTAATTGAAGAGAATAAAGGTGATCCTTGAGTCCAAGTTGTTGGAACAGAAATGCCTAGATCTCTTGCCAACATTTTTCTAGTCTTAATGCATCATGACCAAGACCCAGGTGAGGCAAGAAGGGGCTCAGGACACAAAATTTAAGCAGGCATGTACCCTCCGGCTCTTGCAAATGCAGGATAGCCACTTGTGTTGTGTATCATCAAATGATAAGACTCCAAGATATAGGATCTCGGTGGACAAATATCTCAGAATTGGGGCAAAGGTGACATCTATAAGCACACTCTTCTCATAACTCCAAATCATCCACCTGCTACTTGAAAAAGATGATGAAATACAAGAGTGCTTAAAATATTCAACTCACGTTTAATATCATTGAGTCAGCTGTGGGATGGTAAATATCCTACTTTCATAATAAGTAAGTGAAAGAGAGGATAGCACACAGCTCAGATCAGAGCAAGGCCGTCTGAATTCAAATCCTTGACTGCACCCCGATGTTCACTGCAGCACCGTTCACAATAGCCCAGACATGGAGGCAACCTAAATGTCCATTGACAGAGGAATGGATAAAGATGTGGTTCGTGTACACAATGGAGTACTTCTCAGCCATAAAAAGAATGAAATAATGCCACTTGCAGCCTCATGGATGGACCTAGAGAGTGCCATACTGTGTGAAGTCAGACAGAGGAGAAATATTGTATGACACCCCTTATATGTGGAATCTAAAAAGAAATGATACAAATGAACATATTTACCAAACAGAAAGAGACTCACAGACTTAAAGAATGAACTTATAGTGGCCGGGGGAGAAGGGATAGTTAGGGAGTTTGGAAAGACCATGTACACTGCTATATTCAAAATGGATAACCTACTGCAGAGAACAGGGAACTCTGCTCAATGTTACGTGACAACCTGGATGGAACAGGAATTTGGGGGAGAATGGATACATGTACATGTATGGCTGAGTCCCTTTGCTATTCACCTAAAACTACCACAACATTGTTAACTGGCTATACCCTAACATTAAAAAAAGTTTAATGTTGAAACAAAAAACAAACCAAAAAAAAAAATTTTTTTTAAATCCTGGGCTGACAAGGACTAACTGTACAACTCGGAACCCTGGTGAGTTACTATACCTCTCTTTTCAGCTTCCTTCCCTGTAAAGAAAAGATGCTATCAGAACCTCTCTGATAAAGACTGTGTCTGAATTAAATGAGTTATACATAAGATGAGTGCCTAATAGTAAACACTCGGTAAGTGAGCTAGGAGGATGCCAGGAGGCATCATTAGGATCATAAAATCTCATAAGAATCTGGAAAGATCTTAGGAGACCCGTGCTAACTCACGGCAGAGTCTTAGAAACAATTCTCACAATAACCAAATAAGATGTTCTAGCGGAAGAGGCGCTCAAGGAAGAAGCGGTCCTGGCTTTAAGCTCCAGATCTGCTTCTCACTGGGCTTCCCTGGTGGGTCAGTGGTAAGGAACCCGCCTGCAATGCAGGAGACGCGGGTTCCATCCCTGGGCTGGAAAGATGCCCTGGAGAAGGAGATGGCAACCTACTCCAGTATTCTTGCCTGTTGGAAATCCCATGGACAGAGGAGCCTGGTGGGCTATGGTTCATGGGGTCGCAATCGGACTGAGTGAATAAACAACAAATGCTTCTCACCAGCCAAAGCCATCAGCATCTCCTGCCTCAACTCTCACGGTCTGACTTCTCCCCTTGCCCTCCTAACTCCTCCTCCTCTCATGCCCTGGGGTACTCCCCTCCAGTGGCAGCCAGCCTGATCCTTGACGAGTTGAAATCTACTTTGCAAATAATCATCTCTACCATGTGGGCATGAGTGTTAAGTCCCTTCAGTCGTGTCTGACTCTTTGCAATCTCATGGACTGTAACCCACTAGGCTCCTCTGTCCATGGGGATTCTCAAGGCAAGAATATTGGAGTGGGTTGCCATGCCCTCCTCCAAGGGGTCTTCCCGGCCCAGGGATCAAATTCACATCTCTAGCATCTCCTGCATTGGCAGGCAGGTTCTTTATCACTAGTGCCGCCTGGGAAGCCTCATCTCTACTATACCTGCTGCCTGTATTACAGTGATCCTGATTTCCCCTGTAAGACAGTAGGTTTCCTGAGGAGGATGGAAACTCTAATCACCTCCTTGAACATGTACCCTAACCCCAGTGCCTTTCACAAAGTAGGAGTTTAGGAAACATTTACTGAATAAAGAGCTCCAATCACCCTGACCTCCAGCATATTAAGCTCCCGATCCCAAGTGGCTAACACTCCCTTGAGAGACCCACAGTGCTGGGAAATCAGTCCTGTGGACAAACAGGGTCCTGATGAATCAAGACTTGGCCTCTCACCTTTCTTGAGCACATGACCGTGACTGCAGCTTTTTATTTTTTGTAAATAATTTTTATTGGGGTTCAGTTGCCTTACAATGTTATGCTAGTTTCTGCTGTGCAGAAAAGTGTGTACATATGTGTACACATATCGTCTCTTTTTGGCTTTCCTTCCCACTCTGGTCATCACAGAGCATTAAGCAGAGTTCCCTGTGCTGACAGTAGGTTCTCAGCAGCTATTCTAACACAGTAGTGTATATATGCAAGTCCCAGTCTCCCAATTCATCCTAGCCCCCCTCTTCCCCATCTTGGAATTCATATATTTATTCTCTGTGTCTGTGTCTCTATTTCTGCTTTGCAAAGAAGTTCATCTGTAACATGTTTTTGGCTTCCCAGGTGGTGCGGTGGTAAAGATTCCATCTGCCAAGGAGAAGATGTGGGTTCGATCCCTGGGTCAGGAAGATGTCATGGAGTAGGAAATGGCAACTAGACCCATTAATCTTGTCTGGAAAACTCTGTGGACAGAGGAGACTGGCAGCAACATTCCATGCGGCCACAAAGACTTGGACATAAATGAGTGACTAAGGACACACACATAACATTTTTTCTAGATTCCACATGTATGTGTTATTATATGGTATTTGTTTTTCCCTTTCTGACTTACTTCACTCTGTATAACAGGTTCTAGGTCTACCCATGTTTCCACAAATGAACAATTTCATTTCTTTTCATGGCTGAGTAAAGCAGAGACATTACTCTGTCAACAAAGGTCCGTGTAGTCAAGATTATCGTCTCCCCAGTGGTCATGTACAGTTGTGAGAGCTGGACCATAAAGAAGGCAGAACATCAAAGAACTGATTCCTTTGAACTGTGGTGCTGGAGAAGACTCCTGAAAGTTCTTTGGACAGCAAGGAGATCAAACCAGTCAATGGTAAGAAAGTTCAACCCTGAATATTCACTGGAAGGACAAATGCTGAAGCTTAAGCTCCAGTATTTCGGTCGTCTGATGTGAACAGACGACTTATTGGGAAAGTCCCTGATGCTGTGAAAGATTGAGGGCAGAAGGAGAAGAGAGGCTCAGAGGATGAGATGGCTGGATGGCATCACCTACGCAATGAACATGAACTTGGGAAATCTCCAGGAGATGGTGAGGGTCAGGGAGGTGTGGCATGCTGCAGTCCAGGGAGGAGCGAACAGTCAGACATGACTTGGCAACTGAACAACAACAACAATATCCCACTGTAAATACGTACTGCACCTTCTTTATCCATTTCCCTCTTGATGGACGTTTAAGCTGCTTCCATGTCCTGGCTATTGTAGAGAGTGCTGCAGCTTTTAAAAAGGCTATCATGGCTTACTCTTGTGGTTCTCAAAGTGAGGGTTCCAGACCAGCAGCATTAACATCACCTGAATACTTATGAGAAATGCAGAATCTTGTCCCTTAGCTCAGATCTAATGATGAGACACTCTGGGAGTGGCGTCCAGTTATCTGTGTATAAGTGAGTGCTCTGGGTGATTATGACATATAATTAAGCTTCCAAACAACCAATCATAGCAAAGTTTTAGGTCTCAGAAGCTGTTCTGGCTCCAGAGACTGAGTGGCCCCTGAATCTGATTATCTCATACAAGTTTATTCCATCTGCAATTACCCATTTCTCAAAGTTGGTAACTATCTCAAGCTATTTCAGGGCATCCTAGCAGGGGTTCTTTTTTAACCCTACATGCAAATTGTCAGCATTCTTTCTCCTTCCTCATGCAAAGCTCCAGCAAGATCCCAGTTTGTTACACACAGCCTCACTGCATTATGGGCAGTGTGATCCTCTGAACATTTAAAGGATGCTCAGAGAATCTGTGCAAGGATGCAGGACCCAAGAAACAAAGAGGTGGGGTTATTGAGAGAGAAACATGGCAAACAGTGACCTCAGCAGCAAAGTGAAGAACACTATGATGGGCAGGAGCTGTGGGAAGGACTCAAAAATAGTTCTTTCTCAGTCATTTTCATGCCTAGTAGACTTGTAATACCACCACAAACACCAATAAAAATGGTATAGGACAGCGGTTCTCCAAGTGTGATCCCCAGCCCAGAAGCAGCAGCATCACGTAGGAACTTGTTAAAAACACAAATTCTAGGCTCCATCGCAGACCGACTGAATCAGAAACTCTGAGGAGAGGGACCTTGCCACCATGTAGCAGCTTTGATCACACTCAATTTGGAGAATCTCTGGTGCATTGGACAGAAGCTTGGACTCTTGAGGAAGACCATCATATATACACTAACATGCACAAAACAGAGAGCTAGTGGGAAGTTACTGTATGGCACAAGGAGCTCATCTCAGCCTCTGTGATGACCTAGAGGGGTGAGATGGGAAGGGTGGGAGGGAGGCTCAAGAGAGAGGGGAAAACACAACATTGTACAGCAATTATAACCCAATTTTAAAAAGATCATCAGTTTCAAATCTTTTAGGTAGGTAGTGTTAGTCACTCGGTCATGTCAGAGTCTTTATGATCCCATGGACTGCAGCCCATCAGGCTCCTCTGTCCATGGAATTCTCCAGGCAGAATACTGGAGTAGGTTAACACTCCTTTCTCCGGGAAATCTTCCCGACCCAGGGATCGAACGCGGGTCTCCCACATTGCAGGCAGATTCTGTACTATCTGAGCCACCAAATCCTTTAAAAATATTGAAATCAGAAAGTCTGCATAAGCTGCTATACCAGTCTTGGGCTATAGTAAGCATTCAACACAAATTCCCTCCGCAGCCCACTACGCCCACCCACCCCCCAATGCCCCGCCTGCCTCTTCCATCTCTTCCTTCATTTTCTTCTTCTTCCTCTTCGTCTCCTGCATTTTCAGTGTTATTACCATCAGCTGCAGCAGCATAATACGCAATGGTGGCCAGAATGACATCCCCAGATCCAAGGTTGGCCATCCTGCAGCTCCTGTTCCTTCTCTGGCAGGAGAGGGGAGAGGATAGATGTGAAGCCCCAACTCCGGCACAGCTGCAGCAGCATCTGTGCTCAGAGCCCAGAGTCCAGGTGCTGGGAGGCTCTGCAGGCAAGAGAAACCTGGCCACCAAGTGCGGAGTCTGCCTCACTCACATCCTGCTTCCAGTCCCAACAGTAACTGGAGGCTGGGAGCTTGTTGTAAATTTGCTTAATTGAGCAGTTGAGGTCTTTATCGACCTGCTGAGGAACTACTTCTAGAAGCCTGCTCCTAGAAGCCTGCTGCTAGGCTCACAGCCACTTTTATGCCTGGGCTTCACTTTGCATCTTCTCCACCCTCTCTGTGTCAAAGACCTCTGCAATCAACACCTCTCTTTTCTGCTCTTTTGCTTTTTTAAAAAACACAGATCTGAGAAACAGTCCAAAATGCAGAGGGCAGGGGCAGAGGAGCTGGCTGCAGTACATGAGCCAGAGCAGGGGGCTGTGAGAGATCAGCAAAGCAGGGGGCAGTTTCACAAGGGCTGGGAGAAATTCGAGATTTGGGGAACACAAGCTTACAAAGTACGGTGCAACCTGGAAAAATTCAAGCATTTCCTCATCCAGAGGGACAGAATGGAAAAGGTAGCTATTTCATGACTGAGAAGCTCTGAAAACTGTAATGATGGAGAGAAACCCAGAGGTGAGAGCAGACAGAAAATTAGATATTGGCTTGCAGTGCAATATTATGTTATTGTTTAGAGGGGAACAGCTTTTTAAAAATGGTTAGAGTCTACAGATAGCGTGATTGGAAAACGGCACTCTGGTTGACTGCTTCATTACCCCAGATGTACTCAGGTGGAGAGAAATTGGAAGGTGTCCAGAGAGAAGCAATGAGACAGATGAAGGGAGTACAGAGAATAATATGAAGACATTAAGCATTGTTTGGGCTTCCCTGGTAGCTTAGCTGGTAAAGAATCCGCCTGCAACACAGGAGAACCCAGGTTGGATTCCTGGGTTGGGAAGATCCGCTGGAGAAGGGATAGGCTACCCACCCCAGTATTTGTGGAGTTCCCTGGTGGCTCAGCTGGTAAAGAATCTGCCTGCAATGCGGGAGGCCCAGGTTCAATCCCTGGGTTGGAAAGATCCCTTGGAGAAGGGAACAGATACCCACTCCAGTATTCTGGCCTAGAGCAATTCCATACAGTCCATAGGAGTGCAAAGAGTTTGACATCACTGAATGACTTTCATTTTCACTTTTCAAGCATTGTCTAGTCGCCAAGTCATGTCAGACTCTTTTGTGACTCCATGGACGGTGGCCTGCCATGGACTGACTCCTCTGCCCATAGAATTTCCCAGGCAAAAATATTGGAGCAGGGAATTGTCCCTACTCCAGCGAATTGTCCAGATGCAGGGATTGAACCCCCTTTCTCCTGCATTGGCAGGCAGACTCTTGACCACTGAGTCGCCAGGGAAGTCCAAATAAGAACACAGAAAGGAATATACTGTGTGTGAAACACGGCTGCTTTGGCCCCAACAGAGGGTGGGTGAGCAGATGACGGGTACCTGGGAGACACTCGCGTTATTCATGGAGAACGTATAGGCAGCCTCGCACGATGGTGCCTGCCTGTGTGTGTTGGTCACTGGGTCCTGTCTGACTCTTTGCAACCCCAGGGACTGCAGGCCACCAGGCAAGAATACTGGAGTGGGTTGACAGCCCCTTCTCAAGGGCTCTTTCCGACCTAGGGATCAAACCCAGGTCTCCTGCATTTCAGGCAGATAGATTCTTTACCATCTGAGTCACCAGGGAAGCCCACAGTGGAGCTTACATTAGCCCTAATCAAGTGAAATTAAGGAATGTGTTATTTGGTTGAAATCCAGGAAACCCTAGACACATATTCCACTGGGGCAGAGATCAGCGACAGCGTTCCTAAGTGTTACTCCCTTTGCTTGGGATGTTCTTCCTCTTAAACTTGGCATGACAGGCTCCCTCAATAATTCAAGTCTCAGCTTAGGTGTCACCCACTCAAAGACCTGACGTCTCTAGGAGAAGACCTCTCTGCCCATGCAAGGGTCACTGCGGACCTCTGCCCTTCTTCTATTGACCCCATAGAGCAAGATGAAATTATCTTGCAGACTGAACTATTTGCTTCCTTAGTGTCTGACCCTCTGCTGGAACATTTGCCCCCAAAGGTCAAGGATCTTGTCTATCACATTCACCGTGAGGTCCCAATAACTAATCGCTGTTCCAATAAACACTCTCCCTCATAAAGCAGTGAAGTCACGGCAGTACCCTGCTAAACGAGACGTCTCTATGTTAACTTATCCAGGCCATGTAGAAACTTAGATTTTATCACTTTCATCTTTTTTTTAAGAGGAAGAAGGTTGAAACCCAGAGAGACTGCGTCACTGCGCAGCAGTAGGCGCGAGGTCTGAGATCTGAAGCCAGGTTCTCTAGCTTTAAAATCAGCACTAACGCATGTGCGTGGAATCTATAAAAATGGTACGGATGAGTCTATTTTCAGGGCAGGAATAGAGATGCAGATGTAGAGAGCAGACGTGCAGACACGGGATGGGGATGAACTGGGAGATTGGGACTGAAGCACGTGCTTGCCATGTGTAGAAAATCCCTCTAGATTGCTAGAGGGAATCTGCTGAATAGCAAAGGGGGCTTGGCTCGGTGCTCTGTAATAATCTAGGTGAATGGAACATGAGGATGAGAGAGAGGCTCAGGAGGAAGGGGACACACGTACACATATGGCTGATTCGCTGTCGTACAGCAGAAGCTAACGCTGTAAAGCAACTATATCCCAGGAACAAACAAGCAACGCTCTTGATCCCGGCACCGCTCAGCATGTACCCACTGTGCGTGCACGCTCAGTCACTTCAGTCGTGTCCAATTCTGTGTGATCCTATGGACTGCAGCCTGTCGGGCTCCTCTGTCCATGGGATTCTCCAGGCAAGAACACTGGAGTGGGTTGCCACACCCTTTTCCAGGGGATCTTCCCGACCCAGGTGTACCCAACTAATATGTAATAAATAAGTGAGTCAATCAATACATGAGTGAGTGAAAGAACAAGGATTTGAGTCCAGAACATCTACCCAGAGCAAGAAGCAAGAAACATACTGAGATTCCCCAACTCTGTGACGGGTGAATCCTAAGTGACATCCTTCAGATGCCATCCAACTACAGAGGCAGTTCCCGTGCAGATTACCTGTATGGTGTTGAACAGGATCTCCATGCCCTGAGCTGCCAGGAAGGCCTCCCTGCCTGACCGGAGCTTGGCAATATGCTTGAGGCAGAGCAGAAGCGCCCGGCGGATGGGAACGAAGGAATTGGCCGTGTCGTGGCTGTGCCAATCCTGATGCAGCCTGAGCAAACGGGGGACGTAGCTTCTGTTCACTGCCCTGCGGCTGTTAGACTCTGAAACCAATGGGAAAAGGCAACATCAGTCAAAGGCTCTCCTGGCCACACCCCCCTGAGGATGTCCAGTGTCCGTGCATGCTAAGTCCTCTTAGTCATGTCAGACTCTTTGCAACCCTGTGGACTCTAGCCCACCAGGCTCCTCTGTCCATGGGATTCTCCAGGCAAGAATACTGATGTGAGTTGCCATATCCTCCTCTAAGAGATCGTCCCCTCCCACAAAATACTAATTAATCATAAAAGGATGATATTAATTTTCCAGTGTAGAAACTGATATCAGCTTAATCAAGTGACCAGGGTCAACATCAGACAAGATGTCCTGAGAAAGACACAGCATCAGTTGAGTATCACTACTGTGGTATTCCTGAACCAAAATGCATAACCTGAACGTAACCACGAGGAAAATCAGCAAACCCAAAATGAGGGATATGCTGTAAATATCTGATCTACACTTTTCAAAACTGTCAAAGTAGTAAAAGGCCAAAAAAAAAAAAAAAAGACCAAGGAATTCAGCTAACAAAGACCAAAAAGACATGACACAGGGATATATGTATACATGTACAGAACAAAACTCAACATTCAAAAAACTGAGATCATGGCATCCAGTCCCATCACTTCATGGCAAATAGATGGGGAAACAATGGAAACAGTGATAGACTTCATTTTCTTGGGCTCCAAAATCACTGCAGATGGTGACTGCAGCCATTAAATTAAAAAACGCTTGCTCCTTGGAAGGAAAGCTATGATCAACAGAGACAGCATATTTAAAAGCAGAGATATTATTTTGCCAACAAAGGTCCACTTACTCAAAGCTATGGTTTTTCCAGTAGTCATGTATGGATGTGAGAGTTGGGCTATAAAGAAATCTGAGCACGTTAAAATTGATGCTTTTGAACTGTGGTGTGGCAGAAGACTCTTGACAGTCCCTTGGACAGCAAGGAGATCCAACCAGTCCATCTTAAAGAAAATCAGTCCTGAATATTCATTGGAAGGACTGATGCTGAAGCTGAAACTCCAACACTTAGGCCACCTGATGCAAAGAACTGACTCGCTGGGAAAAAACCCAGATGCTGGGAAAGATCAAAGGCAGGAGGAGAAGGGGACGACAGAGGATGGGATGGTTGGATGGCATCACTGACTCGATAGACATGAGTTTGAGCGAGCTCTGGGAGATGGTGAAGGACAGGGAGGCCTGGTGTACTGCAGTCCATGGGTTCACAAATAGGATGGGACTGAGCAACTGAATAACAATAGGCGATTCATATTACTGAACAGCAGAAACTGACACAATACAACACAATAGCAAAGCAACTCTACTTCAATAATTTTTAAAAAAAGATATGGCATGTAAGTATATAATGATAATTTAACCCCTGGACCAAAAATATTGTTTTCTTTTCCTACATAAGGCATCAGTGAAGCAGTTGGTAAAATCTGAATAAGGTGTTTAGATTAACCCAGTGCTGCTTTCCTGCTGGCTCAACGGTAAAGAATCTGCCTGCAATGCAGGAGACCTGGGTTCAGTTCTGGGTCAGAAAGATGCCCTGGAGAAGGGGATGGCCACCCACTGCAGTCTTCCTTTCTGGAGAATCTCATGGACAGAAGAGCCTGTCTGGAGTCCATGAGGCCACAAAGGCTGAGCGACTAGCACACTTAATTACACACTGTTTCTTCCCAGGAGGTTCAGTGGTAACGAATTCACCTGCAGTGCAGGAGACCTGGGTTTGAACCCTGGTCGGGAAGATCCCCTGGAGAAGGATCCCTGGGGATGCAGAAAGCAACGCATTCCAATATTCTTGATGGGAAAATCCCATGGACAGAGGAGCTTGGTTGGCTATAGTCCATGGGATTGCAAAGAATGGGGCACAACTGACTGAGCATGCAACCACGCATAGCATTATGTAAGTGGATATTGCTGGATTTTGATAAGCTATGCTTAGGTAAGTGAATATTCTTGTTTCTAGGAAATCCACAATTATGAATGTCTATAACTTATTCTCAAATAGTTCAGAAAAAGGAAAATTGAGTGTGAAGGAGAGAGAAGAAGGGAAGAGAGAGATTCACCAGATTTCCATTCCTTTTTCTTCAGTCTCAGTCGGCTTGGGATATGGTCATTTGAGCAAACTACAAGGCTCGATCCAAATGGAAAGGAAAGGACCCTGAGTGAGAGATAGAATGTCGGGAAGGCTGTCGCATTTAACAGATGTGTTGTGTGTTTTCCCCAAAGAGACTGGAAGCCCGTTTATATGTCATCAGGGGCCTGGCTGCATCTGGGAAAGGAATTCCTTGGAGTCAAGCCACCCAACAAGAGACTGGACTCTTATGTGGTGACGAGCAAGCTGACACCAAAAATACCCAGGCAGAGGCTGGAAGTCCACCCAGCAGGGATGTGAGGATGGGGCTTCCTTACGTCCTTCAGGGAGCTGGAATAGCAAGATCTTACAGGGCCTTTCCCCTCTCCCACACCACAACTGCAGTTTCTTTAAGTTTTTACCCTGGAGTAGAGAAAGTTACCAATGTTAGCAATGTTGTGACAGCTTTAGGTACATGGCAAAGAGACTCAGCCATGCATATAGGTGTGTCTACTCTCCCCAAACTCCCTGCCCATCCAGGCTGCCACATCACGCTGAGCAGAGTTCCCTGTGTTCTACAGTATCGCTGTATAACAGAGTGATTCAGCGGACACGCCTGCTATATTTAAGGCGGATGCATAGCAAGTGTGTACATGTTGTTAGTTGAATGACTCTGCGTGAGACCTCCCATAAGACCCCTCTGATTGATGTATGGTTTCTGCCTTTTCCCAAGATATGGTCTCTCTCTCTCTCTTTTTTAAATATTATTTATGTATTTATTTATTTGGCTTCCCAGGTGACACTAGTGGTAAAGATCTTGCCTGCCAATGCAGGAGACGGAAGAGACACAGGTTCAATCCCTGGGTTGGGAAGATCCCCTGGAGAAGGGCGTGGAAACCCACTCCAATACTCTTGCCTGGAGAATTCCATGGACAGAGGAGCCTGGAGGGCTATAGTTCATAGGATCGCAAAGAGTAGGATCGGAGAAGGCAATGGCAACCCACTCCAGTACTCTTGCCTGGAAAATCCCATGGACGGAGGAGCCTGGTAGGCTGCAGTCCATGGGGTCTCGAAGAGTTGGGCACGACTGAAGCGACTTAGTAGCAGCAGCAGCAGCAAAGAACAGGATACAACTGAAGTGACTTAGCATTTATTTATTTGGTGAAGGTCTTAGTAGTGGCACTTCGGATCAATTGTTGCAGCAGAAAAGCTCAGTAGTTGAGGCTTAGTTGCCCTGTAGCGTGTGGGATCTTAGTTCCTCAACCAGAGATCGAACCCATGCCCCATGCATTGCAAGGCAGTTTCTCAAGATACAGCTTAAATTCTCTTTGAAGAAACAAAGGGGGAAGAATGGTCTAAGATACTTCTCTCAACAGCACACATACTCCAGTTTTCATGTTAAACTCCTCACCCTACAGGGTTGGCAGGCAACCAACTACTTGTGGATTAGTGCAGACCTGCTTAGTAGATGGATAGGTCCTCTCTGGATTGTGGTTCTCTCTGCCCTTGCCAACTAGGTGCCCTGTAGAACTCTAACCAGCTGACTCTCAGGCATAAAGGGCCATAGCTTGCAGCTCTGCACTCTGACACTACATTTCTGCATTATCCAGACTGTTCACACTGGTTCATAGACAATCTATGCTTTTTGGCTGAGTGTGAGAGGGAGAGCTCCCTTGTGCTGTAATTGGATAAGCAAAGTTTCAGCCCCAAGTCAGATTTTTCCCTAAGACCATGTAAATGCCCATGAGTAAAAAAAAAATGACATGGAAATTGTGTTTTATTCCAGAAGGGTTTTCTCATAATGTTAATAGAATTCTCCTTTTATCTTGCTTGTTTGTCAAATTCTAAACTGTCAGGCTTGACTGAGCCCCACTGAGATTTTTTGACCCATTTGTGCAGTTGCTTTCTTTTTTTTCACTTTTCACAACATTTCATTTAGCCATGACCCTGAACTGAGACCGATGAGCTTTATTCACTCTGTGACATATTTGTGGTGGACGGTTTAAATCACCTTCATTACCTCCTTTAATGAATTATTCTTTTGTATCAGAAATATTTCTCTTCTTGGCTGGTCGTGGACACAGAGCACTGGAGTTCTTTGCTGCCTAAATGAGGTTCCAGCCTAGCCAATATCTGATGTTTAAAAGAAAATTGAGGATTAAGTAGGAGGCATTAAAGGAAAGTATCGCCTGCTAAAAAGATGACAGAATGGCAAAAAACACTGCACAGAGGCCCCGTGGGCAGTGGGAGGTTAAGCATTTTTGTCTTTCATCTGTTTTAAAAGTATGAGACAAATAATGTGTTATCTTCATGACCTTCATCTCCAGTTTTGTGGGGAGGGGGAGGGAGATATGGAGGGAAAAAATCTTTAATTATCTGTGAGAAAAATCCCTTATCAAATCCCGATGATTTTATTCATGGTTTCCTGCTAATCTTCTGCAAGCTGTCATGTTTACTAACATCGAAAACAGCTACACCTCTCCCCCATTCTCTACCCTAAGTCAGCCAGTCTTTCTCTGGGGATGGCTCGGGAGCTTTGCAAAAGTCAACATGCCTCTAAAACCCAACAAGAGGAGAGTCATCAAGCTGAACCAATGCAGAGAGGACCCAAAGAATGAAATGAGGGTGGCTGGGATCAGCAATTTCCAGGAGTTCCAAAAGGTTTGGGGGGAAGACAGTGCTTCTCCTGGGGAGGCCAGATAGCAAGGAGAAGATGTGGGCTTTCATACGCTGTTTTGGGTGAGCTCAGGGTTTGGGGGCGAGCAGGTGAGGATCCCCCAAACCCCTTTAAAATTGACAAGCTGCACTTTAGCCTGTTTACATAAACGGCTTCCTCCTAAGATTTTCTTGGGGGAAAAAGTTCCTGTTCTGTATTTTTTTTTTAAATTTCTGAAATGGATTGGTTTATTTTAAGCTGATGGGAGGATGGAGTGGAGAGGGCAGAGAGGACTTCTGAGAACCTTTAATTTAACAGCTCATCCTCCGTCCCTGCTGGCTCAGAGGTAAAGAGTCTGCCTGCCAATACAGGAGACGTGGGCTTGATCCCCTGAGTCAGGAGGATCCCCTGAAGGAGGGAATGGCAACCCACTCCAGTATTCGTGCCTGGAGAATCCCCAGAGAAGACCGAGGAGCCTGGCAGACTACAATCCATGGGGTCACAAAGAGTCAGACACAATTGAGCAACAGAGCGCCCCAACTCCCACTCCATCCAAAGGTGCACCTCCCGTCTCCATCAGCCCCCCCTTGGAGGCCTACGGCTGAGAGCCTTCTCTGGCCAGTTTCCCTGTGGCAAGCCCACCTCCTGGTCCCCGCCTCCCGTTAACTCTCTTAAGCTTTACTATTTCTACCTACCTCTCCAGGTTTTATCCCCCTCAAGTCTTCTTTGTAGCTAATTCTCAGTCTAAAATGTGGTCTCACAGTCTTATTTTTGCTCCTCATTTTTTCATAGAAGCTCAAATATTTTCTTTAGTACAGACCCCGATGATGTAGCAAATTTTATACTCAGGACAAAAACAAACAAAAAAAAGAAAGGGAATATGCCAAGATATCCATAGTACTTATGAGGGAGGACGATATTGATGATTCAATTTGCTGTGGATTTTTTAGCCTCAACTTACACTTCTCTGTAGCTTTTATTCTCCACGTCATCTACAATGAGCCTTAACAAGAGGAAAAAGATAGGTTACTCTTTGACAGGAAGTCCATAGACTATATGCCACGTCGTAAATGTTTGTGGGCAGGACAGGCAGTCCCCAGGTTGCCATAGCAACCAATGCACCTTTTCGGTCTTACCCCATCCCTTTCAAACGTGAATTATCTACCTCGCCCTTGAAGGTATTTGCGATCATGATCGTCTCTATAAAGATGTTTGTCTTTTAACAAGAAAGCTCAGAAACCTTTAAGGCTCAAAACCTGGATTTCTCATGGGGAATTTCTGGGCCAGGACAGGCTGGTAGAGAAGTAAGTGCCTGACGAGCCAGATTATTATTCCTGCAAGCAGCCCAGCACTCTGCTACTGTTATTTGGCAAAACCAGAGGGGATTGCCATGGATGCTCTTTGTTCACTGTATCTGAGAATTTTATCACCACTTTAGGGAAAAGTGATGACTCGAAGCGGAGGAAAGGTGGGAACCTGCAGCAGAGGGATGAGTGCACGCTTTCACAGCCACAGCTCTAGGAATGAGACACACGGATTAGCGCAGAACTCCAAACTCACCTTAACCATCACTGTATACTCCTCACTGCCTTGTCGGGCAGACCCTTCAGCTTTCTTTATGGATGCTATGCACAAGGCCATGACCTCCACTGCTTTCTAACTGTGTGACCTTGAGCATGTTACTTGACAGCTCTCATCACTAAGACTTGAAAAAAAAAAAAGAAACAAACAAACCTAATAACAATCTCCTCCTTGAGAGCTGTTGAGAAAATTAAATGAGGTAATATATATAAAGTAGATAGATTAATGCCTGGAATGTAATAAGCACTCAGTGTGCTAAATTGCTTCAGTCATTTCCTGTTCTTTGGACTGTATCCCACCAGGCTCCTCTGTCCATGGGATTCTCCAGGCAAGAATACTGGAGTGGGTTGCCATGCCTTCTTCCAGAGGATCTTCCTGACCCAGGGATCTGACCCAGGTCTCCTGTATTGCAGATGGGTTCTTTACCATCTGAGCCCACCAGGGAAGCACATAATCATGGTAAGCATTATCTATTTAAAATCCCAACACTTTGCTCCACCTGAGGTGAAGAGCTGACTCATTGGAAAAGACCCCAATGCTGGGAAAGAGTGAAGGCAGGAGGAGAAGGGGACAACAGAGGATGAGATGGTTGGATGGCATCACCTACTCAAAAGACATGAGTTTGAGCAAGTTCCAGGAGATAGTGAAGGGCAGGAAAGCCTGGCGTGCTGTAGTCTGTGGGGTCACAAAGAGTTGGACACAACTGAGCAACTGAACTACAACAACAATTTACTATTTCAACTGGCCCTCTGTAATCTTGGACAGCAAACTGCCAAATGCTCAGGACATGAACACATTCCTCTGGACAGCCTCATGCAAGAATAGGAGCACCAGGGTCACATAGCTGCTGATCTACATTTTGACTGTAACTTGTACCAGATGCATAACCTTGGGTAAGTTACTGAGCTACTCTGAACTACATTTCCACTATCTGCAAACATTGAATCAAGATAAAAAGGAAACAATGACCGCATCAACCTTACATGTCCATTATAAAGAGTGACTACATAGTGCAGCCCCTGGAACCAAGTATGTGTTCAATAAAAGCTCAAGAGGATGTGCTCAAACAAAAACCCTTTCCCCATATGGATTCCATTCAACCTTCACATACATTTCACCAGTGAGAATAGCCCAAGAAAAAGTTTCAAAAGAAGTAAAATTGATAAACAGACTCCTTCAATCCCCATGTAATATAACTGACATCTCACCCCAAATGGCCATCCCTTTTACATAGCTGCCTTAGACACCCCCAAACACACGCTGAGGATCATTTCCCAGTGTTATCCCAGGACCCCCTACATACAATGTCCTTAATGTAGACCTTCAGTTCAGTTCAGTCGCTCAGTCGTGTCTGACTCTTTGCAACCCCATGAATCACAGCACTCCAGGCCTCCTTGTCCAACACCAACTCCCGGAGTTCACTCAGATTCACATTCACCAAGTCAGTGATGCCATCCAGCCATCTCATCCTCTGTCATCCCCTTCTCCTCCTGCCCCCAATCCCTCCCAGCATCAGAGTCTTTTCCAATGAGTCAACTCTTCGCATGAGGTGGCCAAAGTACTGGAGTCTCAGCTTTAGCATCATTCCTTCCAAAGAAATCCCAGGGCTGATCTCCTTCAGAATGGACTGGTTGGATCTCCTCACAGTCGAAGGGACCCTCAAGAGTCTTCTCCAACACCGCAGTTCAAAAGCATCAATTCTTCTTTGCTCAGCTTTCTTCACAGTCCAACTCTCACATCCATACATGACCACAGGAAAAACCATAGCCTTGACTAGACGGACCTTAGTCGGCAAAGTAATGTCTCTGCTTTCAAATATACTATCTAGGTTGGTCATAACTTTTCTTCCAAGGAGTAAGCGTCTTTTAATTTCATGGCGGCAACCACCATCTGCAGTGATTTTGGAGCCCACAAAAATAAAGTCTGACACTGTTGCCACTGTTTCCCCATCTATTTGCCATGAAGTGATGGGACCAGATGCCATGATCTTCGTTTTCTGAATGTTGAGCTTTAAGTCAACTTTTTCACTCTACTCTTTCACTTTCATCAAGAGGCTTTTTAGCTCCTCTTCATTTTCTGCCATAAGGGTGGTATCATCTGCATATCTGAGGTTATTGATATTTCTTCCAGCAATCTTGATGCCAGCTTGTGCTTCTTCCAGTCCAGCGTTTCTCATGATGTACTCTGCATAGAAGTTAAATAAGCAGGGTGACAATATACAGCCTTGACGTACTCCTTTTCCTATTTGGAACCAGTCTGTTGTTGAGAAATACAGATTTCTCAAGAGGCAGGTCAGGTGGTCTGGTATTCCTATCTCTCTCAGAATTTTCCATAGTTTATTGTGATCCACACAGTCAAAGGCTTTGGAACTATAAATAGTTCTGTCTCTGGCAAAATTTACCCCAGTTGGATCCCATTACTAAAGCTTTTTTAGAAGACTGGTTAGTGCTCTGAGATCTTCTTGATTGATAATGGTTAACTGTTGAATAACTCATCCTTGATTTTGGTATGCACATATATGAGTACGAATATATACCAGGATTCCAGGTCCCCGTCATTCTTGAGAACGGAAATCATTTTCAACCATACAGCATAGTAGGACATCACGCTCGCAAGAAATTCTTGCCCAGGAAGACTAAATAGCTTTATTAAACAGCTTGATTTCCTTTTGTTTCAGGAACTTCATGAAAATTCATTCATATGAACTATTGGCAATTCAGCTAGCCCTTTTCAGGACAGTGGTCCTCTTCTCAAAAGAGAAGACCGCTCGCTGGGCTCATCAAACAAACCTTCCTTCCCAAGGTTTGCTTCCAAACCCTCTCATCCCTGGATCCCCCAGACCAGAGCAATTACATCACAAACACTGCCTGATCTTCATCAAGAACCCATAGGAAAAGATCTAGTTGGAGCCACAGAACCCACACTGTGTAATATCTCACCCTAGATCTCCCCCTTTCGAGATATTACTACAACCCAAGATAACAGTGACCTTAACCACAGCCAACAGAGGCTTTTAGCGGTCTTTTCATGGAGTCAATTTAGAAGATGTTTCTAGACAAAGCAGGCTTTTACCAAGACTTCTAAGTCCTGTACATGAACAAAAGCTGCCTCTTTGCCACTTTAACACCAGTTAAAATTACTGAGTATTTACTGAATGTTTCCTATGTGCTCAGCATTGAGCACATAGGAGCTAATCAGCCTACAACGATCATCTCATTTGTCTCATGGAAATGCTTGAAGATAAGCATTATTTGCCTCCTCTTATAAATGAAGACACAGAGGCTGAGAGAAGTTAAATAACTTATTTAAGTCCTGAGAGCTTGTAAATGGCATATGGAGAATTCAGATGGAATCCCCCATCTGCCTCCAAAGCTGACAACCCACATTGTTATCCCCAAGGCTCTGATGCTGGTTTGCAGAGATTACACTGTTTTGCACTCAGATAAAGACCCTTCATGGTTACCAGAAGCAGCTTCCTGCAGAAGGTTTCTGAAAGTCCAAAGGAGATAAAGTCAGCAGAACACCTGAGGTGCCTGAGGGGCGTGGCTATCCACCAAATCTAACCTGGCTCAGCCCCTCCACCCAATCACCCTCCAGTATCTTCTCTGCTACCTCGCAGGCCCCTAAATTGTGATGAGAATTGATTTTTTTTTTTTTTTTCCAAACTGGAATATAATTGCTTTGGGCTTCCCAGGTGGCGCAAGCGGTAGAGAACCTGCCTGCAATGCAGATGGCATTAGAGATGAGGGTTCCATCCCTGGGTTGGGAAGATCCCCTGGAGGAGGGCATGGCAACCCACTCTAGTATTCTTGCCTGGAGAATCCCATGGACAGAGGAGCTTGTCAGGCTGCAGTTCATAGGGTCACAAAGAGTCAGACACGACCGCAGCAACTTAGCACACACACACACACACACACACATAATTGCTTTACAACGTTGTGCTAGTTTATGCTGTACAACAATGTGAGTCAGCTACAGGTATGCATATATCCTCTTCCTTTTGAACCTCCCTCCTGCGCCTCCATCCCACCCCCTAAGGTCATCACAGAGCATCCAGCTGAGCTCCCTGTCCTATGCAGCAGCTTCCCACTAGTCATCTGTTTTAAACACGGGAATATACAGATGTCAGCGCTACTCTCTCAGTTTACCCCACTCCCTCCCCCCACTCCCCATGCCCCCGTGCCCACACGCCTGTTCTCTGTGTCTACATCTTTATCCCTGCCCTGGAAAAAGGCTCATCAGTACCATTTTTCTAGATTCCCTATGTGATATATGATGTTTGTTTCTCTCTCTCTGACATACTTCAGAGAGCTGATTTTTTTTCTTTTACTAATTTTATTTAATTTTATTTTTTTATAGGAAACTCCAGAAGGTTTGTGCACTCACTGTGCTAAGTCGCTTCAGTCATGTCCGTCTCTATGCGACGCTATGGACTGTAGCCCCCCAGGCTCCTCTGTCCATGGGATTCTCTGGGCAAGAATTCTGCGGCATGTTGTCATTGCCTTCCTCCAGGGGATCTTCCTGACCAAGGTATGGAACCTGGGTCTCCAGCATTGCAGGCAGATTCTTTACCACATGAGCCACCAGGGAAGCCCAAGAAGGTTTAAGGAGCCAAACAAACAGCCGATGGTTCTTGGGGTCACTGCAGGGGATGTTCAAGAGCCGTCCTGCCGCCTAGCAGGGATGCCCGGAGGCCAGCCCCTATGTCAGGCCCAGGAGGTGAGTGTAGGGCTTCTGAGGAGAGGAAGAGTCAGCTTTCAGCCTCCGCTGGCAGCTGCATAGACGCTCCTCACAAAGGAGAAGCTATGATATATGTATTGAAACATAACTAATCTTAATGCCAGCAGTAATGGAAATTATACTCCATTATCTTTAGCTCAAATAAGAATAATGATATTGAATTAGCTTGCAGGTATTTTCTTTTTATCTTTGTAAAATAGATACATTTCAGTAAACCTGGCTATAAAGTAAATTTGGATTTTAAGCAAATCTTGTTTTGCCATTGACTGCCTTTTGAAAATTAAAGATGCTTTTCCTAAGCTTCAGTAAGAATGGCTGAAAAGGGTAAAAAACATCCTTCATAGTAGTGTTTTAAATCTAGACTCACTGACTGTTGGTTAGGTTGTTATGTTTGTTTTTATCACCAACTCCTTCTGATGCCTTTCCGATACATTCCCAAGCTGGAGAACTTTCTCCACTCTTGAGAAAGCCTCAGAAGTTATATCTGCCTCTTCCTGCACACACCCAGTGCTTCCTCTGGTCCATCAAGCATGCCATGTCCAAGTGTTACAGTGCATTGCTACAGAGGATGGGACCACTAATAAGGACATACTCCAGACCCTAAACTGCCCCACCACTTCCCTGAACTCCATATGATGAAGCCATCTCATCTCGTACTTTATCAATTCTCGGGCATTTTTTTTTTCACATTTTAAGCCGTTCCAAATTTAAGGTGCTTCTAACCAATGATGGTATTTCAATGGCAACTGGCAGCATTGTTTTTCTCTCAGTGGCATGTACAAATGGTGCTTCTTATAATCAACAACATCTTTGATTTGAGGAAGCAGGATTAATTCTTCAGTATCTAGTTTGAAATTTTTCTAAAAGAAGCTGGTTCCCAGCAAGCGGTGATCACTTGAGGGCTTTGCTCAGCAAATGCAAATAATCGGAGACAACTTGTCCTGAAAGCCAGACCTTGCTGGGATGAGGCAGGCAGTAAATCATCAGCCAAAACCACACTCCTACCCCTAAACCCCAGACACCACTCCTCATTCACTCAACAAACACTGCTAACAACTATTGTGTGCCAGTATACGCCAGACACCACTGCAGGCCTTGGTGATATCACAGCAGGAAATGAGATGGACCAAGTCTCTGTTCTAAGGGGTTTCTATTCCCGTGGGGGTATTGGGGGAGACTCCGAGATTCCAATGGGCAAGAGCTGTGCTGTGCTTACTCACTCAGTCGTGTTTGACCCTTTGTGACCCCCTGGACTGTAGCCCGCCAGGCTCCTCTGTCCATGGGATTCTCCAGCCAAGGATACTGGAGTGGGTTGCCATGCCCTCCTCCAGGGGATCTTCCCAACCCAGGGATTAAACCCAGGTCTCCCACATTGCAGGTGGATTCTTTACTGTCTGAGCCACCAGGGAAACCCAAGAATTCTAGAGTGGGTAAGCGTATCCCTTCTCCAGGGGCTCTTCCTCAGCCAGGAATCAAGTCAGGGTCTCCTGCATTACATACAGATTCTTTACCAGCTGAGTACTAGCAGGGAAGCCCTCAGATGGGCATAAGTAGGCATACGCAGACACAAATTAGGTAAATTCAGATAATGACAGTGAAAACTACACAATGAGGAACTTCCCTGGATGGTCCCGTTGCTAAGACTCCCCACTCCTAATGCAGGAGGTCTGGGTTCAGTCCCTGCTCAGGGAACTAGATCCCACAAGCTGCAATTAAGAGTTCACATGCCCCAAAGAATATTGAAGATCCTGCATGCTGCAACTAAGACTCAGCATAGTCAAAAAAATTAAAATGAAAAAAATAATAATAAAGTAATGATTCTAGAGGGACTGGGTAGGGTAGCTATTTTAGATCGGTGGTCGGGGCAGCTCTTTGAGGGGGACATTAGCACTGAGACCGGAATGTAGGCAGGAGTCAGGATGCAGACATCCAAGAACAGAAAATTCTAACGATCTTGAGATCAGAGCAAGTGGCTAAGGCCAAATTTGGTGAGTGCAAATAACAAAAACCTAGAAGCTAAAGGCAGGTGAACAAAGTGAGGAGAGGGCAGTCGGAGATGACTGAAAAGAAGGGCGGGTGTCAGAAGGCAGGGGCCCCACCACTTGACATTCCTCACAGAAGGTTGTGCAAGACCAGGTCCGGGGAGGACGGATGTGTCAGGTAGATTTTCTCACTCTCCTTTCTATTATTTGTTTTTGACATCTCTGCAAGAAAGCCCTTAGGAATGAACATCTTTGTTCAGACCTAGAATTTCCCAGGAGTTTTCCTATCCATCCAGAATTTTCTTCTGAATTCGGATTCTTGTTACCTGCTAAGTCCTAAGACAAGCCACTATCTCTCCTGGGTCGTTGTTAGTAACCTTCCTCCTAGTTTCATTTTGCCGTTTCCATGTTCAGCTCATCAGAAGCTGACACTTAAAGAAGAAAGCCAGGATAGAACCTGGAAAGAGAAGCACAGAGCACCAGCCTTTCTCTGTCAATGGATGCAGGAGACACCTGTCTGCCATGGCCTTGCCAGCTTTCAACCAGAGTAAAAAGCAGCACTGTGGATGGCAAGAAAACAAATCTGCACGGTGGTGCAAAGGTCACATGCAAATTGGGTCACACAGCATCTGCCTCCATGCCTCCAGCATGCACAGAAGACAACAGCTAAGAGCTGAGTCTCCCTGCTCCTGGCGTGCCACCCTTCAGCCTGATGACACCCAATAGCACAACGCTGTAAAATCCCACAGCATGCCTGAGCCTCCTGCTTCCTTGTTTAAACTCTACCCTATTGCCTGTAAACTACAGATGTGAGAATTGGGCCATAAGGAAGGCTGAGCATGGAAGAATTGATGCTTTTGAACTGTGGTGCTGGAGAAGACTCTCGAGAGTCCCTTGGACTGCAAGCAGGTCACATCAGCCCATCCTAAAAGTAATCAACCCTGAATGTTCATTGGAAGGACTGATGCTGAACTTGAAGCTGCTGGACTCTGGCCACCTGATGAGAACAGCTGACTCATTGGAAAAGACCCTGATGCTGGGAAATATTGAGGGTAGGAGGAGAAGGGGACGAGAGGATGAGATGGCTGGATGGCATCACCGACTCAATGGACATGGGTTTGAGCAAACTCCAGGAGATGGTGAAGGACAGAGGAGCCTGGCGTGCCACAGTCCCTGGGGTCACAAAGAATCGGACATAACTGAGCGACTGAACAGCTATCATCTAACACCTGCGATCCTTCCAGTCCCCTCTCCTACTGCCTGGAAGGTGCCAGCAGCAGCCTTCTCCCTGGCCCCCATGCTTCCTTCTCCCCGCCAGTGCTCAGCACATCTTACTAAAATGCACACTCAGATGCTCTCATCCTCTGCCAGGACAATGTAACAGCTCAGGGAAATCCGGAAGGTCTGTGGATGCCAACAGGGTCCTGATGTTCTCCAGGTCCCCTTGAATGGATAGGAGAGGGTGCCAGGCTGTGCATCCCTGGAATTCAGGGGTGTGTGTTAGTCCCTCAGTCGTGCCCAACTCTTTGCAACCCCATGGACTGGAGCCCACCTGGATACTCTGTCCACGGGGTTCTCCAGGCAAGAATACCGGAGTGGGTTACCATTCCCTTCTCCAGGGGATCTTCCCAACCCACGGATCAAACCCAGGTCTCCCGCATTACAGGCAGACTCTTTACTGTTTGAGCTACCTGGGAAGCCCCAGAATTAAGGGGAGGGGCTGAGAAAGAGGCTGAGTGGGGCCTCTGACCCCCACTCCACCAGGGCAGCTCCGCTCTCAGCTGCTTACATGCAATAGTTTTGTATTTCATTTCTATTAAGATTTGTTTTTTTGATGTGGACCATCTTTAAAGTCTTTGTTGAATTTGTGATGATGTTACTTCTACTTTGTTTTTTCTTGTTTTTGTTTTTGTTTTGGCACCGGCGCATGTGGGATCTTAGCTCGCTGACCAGGGATCAAACCCGCACCCCCTGCACTGGAGGGCAAAGTCTTAACCACTGGACCACCAGGGAAGTCCCTAAAACAGTTTTATTTCTTCAAAAGGTTTGAACTCCTCTGGGAGTGAAACAGAAGGATGGATTTCAGTCCCAGTGTACCGAGGGCACATCACACAGTCTTAGGCAAATCAGCAATCCTCTTTCGACCTCAATGCTTTGTCTATAGAATAGTTTTCCAGCCTCGACTATTGATATTTGGGTCCAGAGAAGACCATGATGCTGGGAAAGATTGAAGGCAGAAGGAGAAGAGAGAGACAGAGAATGAGATGGTTGGATGGCATCAACAATTCAATGGACATGAACCTGGGCAAACTCTGGGAGATAGTGAGACCTGGCATGCTGCAGTCCCTGGGGTCCCAAACAGTTGGGCATGACTTGGTGACTGAACAACATTATGTCTTAGGAAAGGGTGGGGGAGAGCTGCCCTGTGCATTGCAGGATATTTGGTAGCATCCCAATCTCTACTCACGTGAAGCCAGGAACACCCCCACTCCCTGCAGATGTAACAACTAAAAATGTCTCCAGACCTTATTATTAATAAACGTTCCCTTGGGACAAATCACTCACGTTGAGAGCTGCTGCCCTAGAAGACTTAAATATTTACCTGTCTTGCAGGACTACGGTAAGCATTAAATGAGATAATACATGAAGAAGGGCTTGGCAAACTGCTCTTATTAGACGTCTGTAGGAAGCAGCTGACTTACAACCTGACAAACGCAAATAATTGTACACTCAATCCTGAATGTGATGAGAAAGATACCGCGCACCTTCAGAGCCCTGAGATGTTTATCTTTTTGTCTATCTCTTTAAATCTTTGTGATACTTTATCTCTGTCAATCCATAGCCAGTCATTCATTATGTCAGGGTGACACGAATTCTAAAATCCAGAATATTTAGAGCTCAGCAATCCTGGATGTTAACCCCTGCTGCCCCGGAATGAAAATAAAGTACATTTAAGGGCATGTGGACCAACTCAGAAGGCCAGCTCTTCTGTGTTCATCTATCTACTTACTTCTTTTATTGAAAAAAAAAAATCTTACAGAAGGAAGACAGTAAAAACAACACTGTATCATTCAACGCTCAGGTAGACATTGGGAGACAGGAAGACATTGCAACAGGAGTTATGCTCATGTATGACCCATTTCTGAAACTCAGTATTCCTCAGGTGGTACTGACAATAAAATGAGAGCTGATCTTTAGAGACAGACTAAGATCTAGCACTATGCTCCCACGATGAGCACATCAACTTGCTTGTTGTTGTTGTTATTGGTTAGTCGCTAAGTCATGTTTGACTCTTTGCAACCCCGTGGGCTGTAGCCTGTCAGGTTCCTCTGTCCGTGGGATGCTCTAGACAAGAATACTGGAGTAGGTTGCCACGCCCTGCTCCAGGGCAGCTTCCCAATCCAAGGATTAAACCAGGGTTCCCTGCATTCCAGATTCTTTACCACTGAGCCAGCAGGGAAGCCCCATCACCTTGTTGACATCTTACTAATTATCCTTGGGGGGGTATCATCTTCCCTGCTTTACCAGTGGGGAAACTGCAACACAGAATCTTGGCGGAACCCACCCAGTGTGGCCACGATTTGAGCTCAGTCTGTTGAGAGCCAGCACTGAGACCATCGCGCAAACACTCTTCTCCATCATGTTTCATCCTTCTAGCGAGTAAGAGGTCTGAGCTTTCAGCAAACACAGGCTACCTGCACACATGACCCTGAGCCTCCCTGAACACATTTGCACTGTTGTCAAAGCAACATCATGGCTCAAATTTACAGTCAGATAATCAGGCCAGAGGGAAAGCGCTAGAGAGAAAACCAGGTCTTTAATGCTAGAGAAAAGGATCATCTGAAAACACAGCCAGTCTCCTTCTTGGGTGTGAGAACCAGAATGGTTGCAGTCTTATTAAAACAATATATTCTGCAGACAACCGTTTTATGTCAAGCAGAGAAAATACACGACCATAGTCCACAGTTCTGTTATACCCCCATGTGGGTGCCTGGAACACCCAGGCCACCTCGGTGGTTTACCATCCTGCCCATACTAACAGGGCTTCCCAGGTGAGGCTAGAAGTAAAGAGTCCTCCTGCCAATGCAGGATATGTGAGATGAAGGTTCAATCCCTAGACCAGGAAGATCCCCTTTAAGAGGGCATGGAAACCCACTCTAGAATTCTTTCTTGGAGAATCCAATGCACAGAGGAGCCTGGCGGGCTACAGTCCATGGGGCCACGATAGTCAGACACGACTGAAGCGACTTAGCACACACCATACTAACATTCTAATTTCCAATGAAAGCTGACCCTCCTCACTTAATTAGGTTAAGTTTAATTGCTTCATTAGTCCTCTTAGCCCCAACAGCCTCAAAAGTTACTTGACTAGGGCTAAGGATGAAGATAACAATTTTGCATCTCTTGGCCAAACTGGAGGAGCTCTTCCTTAGGACCAGCACACAGTAAAAACGAGCGTAGTTTTCCAACCCTCCTAAAGGATGCATCTGTCCAACTTTAAATTATAATCTCTGACAATTTACTGAGTTCTGAAAGTGCCTCATGAGAATATTTACTTCGGAGGTTCACAAGCTTCATTCCTTCAAACCCTAAGGAGCGTCCATGGAAGCTTCTCAGTGTCAAACGGGCCAGGGAAAGGAGGGGTGACAAGGGCGAGGCCGGGCTATGATTCGCTGGGATCTCCCACTTCTGCTCCTGTTTCATCTGCTTTAGATGTGTCTTCTCAGAAGAGGGCTTCCCAGGTGGTGCAATGGTGAAGAATCCATCTGCCAATGCAGGAGACGCAGGAGACATGAGTTTGATCCCTGGGTCGGGAAGTTCCCAGGGAGAAGGGCATGGCTACCCACTCCAGTATTCTTGCCTAGAGCATCCCACGGACACAGGAGCCTGGCGGGCTGCAGTCCACAGGGTCGCAAGGAGTCAGGCATGACTGAGCACACAGCAGGCACGCTCCTCAAAGACTTCCCTTTAAAAAAAATCGTTTCTTCTACTAAAGCACTCTCAAACCACTCAATCTGTATAACCCGCCCGTTTCTGGAAAATGAAACTGAGTCAAATACAATGACAAACAGCTGATTAAAGGTCATCTGCCCATCAGCCCAGTCCAGACTTCCTTGGCTCCATGTGGAAGGCGGGACTCATCCTTGAAATGGGAAGAGTTTCTGCTCTGAAGGTAGGCACAACTGAGGTCAAATCTTAGTTCCCCACTCACTACTTATGGGATCTTGGGGGAAATCATTAACCTCTCCTAAGGACAGCTTCCTCATAGGTAAACTGGAAGTATAAAACATGCGATAAGGGCCAGTGCTCTGTAATTAATAGTTACGATCATTATTCACTGAAGGTACTCTAACAATAATTCCCTTCCCACTGCCCACCTTCCTGCCCCCTTCCTCGAAGGCTGGCAGCGAACAGCTCATGAAACATATCGTCAAATGGGATGTGGGATGCCTGTGAACCACGGGAAGGCGGGTGGACATCTTCCTTAAGTGAGTAAGATACAGGTCATCACGGGGGTTCAAGGGAGGTGGGGAAAGTAACTTGCAGAATTTGCTGCCCTTGACCAGAGGCGCCCCTCAAAAGGGCTGCCCGAGATGCCAGATGCCCCCGCCCGCAGTAAGTCTCTCTCAATCACGCTGACCTCACCTCGAGAGCAACAAATTCCCGCAGCTTTTTCAACCCCAGGTTCCGCTCACCCTGCCTTATTTCTCCCAGCTCCCCTTAAATGATGGCTGAGCAAATGCCTCCGAGACCATCTTCAGCTAATTTCCTTCAAGACATGCAAGCTGCTAACGCTGGGAAGCACAGATAGTGTGCAATAGCAAATATGGCCAAAATTAGATTAAAATAACCTCCTGATAAACAAATTACTCTCTGAAAATAAATATTGGACGAGCGCGACCGAGATAACTAAAAGAACAGCACCACCACATGGCAGAAAGAGGAACTACAGGAGCTGCCTTTTGTGGCCAGCGCCGATCAGCTAGCTCCCACAACTAGGCGGGAAATTTTCCCCAAACTAGGGAGAGAAAATTACTCAAAAAAAAAAAAAAAAGAGCCAAGGGGTAAAAAAAATACCGGTTGAATGCGGCACGACGTAATAGAGGTATGGAAGCCCTCCTGGTCTTGTCCCCTTCGCCTCTCGCTCACTGCATCGTTCACCAGCCTCAGCAGATTCTGGCCGCTAGTGCAGCCACGTGTACGTGTCGGGCACCTCTCACTGGGGCCCCTTCAGATGCTTGTATGGGATGGACCAGGGACTTTCTCAACTAAATGCCAGATGCGACCACCAAAAAAACGAAGAAAAAATCCTAATACGTAGCATTTAACTTCCTTTCAGCTTTTGATTTTATCTTCTTTGAGTTAAATAAACCTACCCTCTTTGGTATCTATCCTTGGTATGCACAGCGCTTAGGTTTCAGAGGTCTACAGCAGATAAGCTCTGCAGTCCACAAGCTGTGTGCATTACTTAAGCTCTCCAGGCCTCAGTTTCTATACCTGTGAAATGGGTATGAGGAGAGCGCCTTGCTAGGCGACATGTATATACATAGTTGATGCCACTCAAGCCAGTCAATGAATGGCAGATATCTGTGTTATCACATCCATCCCACTCTGTGCTGGCTGTGGCCTGCTAGTCCAGATCCACGCAAAGTCCGTCACAGCCGTCCATCCCAGTGTGACAAGAGCAAAAACCTATCCATATTATCTGAAGTCCATTTCCGGATCATCACAGAAATGACACAGCTCGCGGCTGCAGCAGTTAAGGTGGCAGAGAGCACATCCGGTCTGTAATCACACCTCAGCGCGATCCTTTCCAGGGATAGGAATTGGGCTGGTCTCTTCATTAAGGTATATTGAAAGCAGGTATATGAGGCTTAAGTCAGGAAATAAGAATTCTTCCTCATTTAACACTGTGTTACAGCAGCAGTCCCCAACATTTTTGGCATCAGGGACTGGTTTCAGGGGTGGGGGGGATGGTTTCCGGATGATTCAAGGGCATTACATTTATTGTGAATCTTATTTCTAGTATTATTATGTCAGCTCCACCTCAGATCTTCAAGCGTTAGGCCCCAGAGGTTGGGGACCCCTGTGCTAGAGTTTCTCTGGGCACAGCTCAGTGAGAGGTGTGGGGCTATAGTAGGGACCCCAGCCCCCATGGAGGCGTACCCCGCAGGAAAAACACACGCATACATACACAGAAATACATGCACACATCAGTTCAGTTCAGTTCAGTTCAGTCGCTCAGTCGTGTCCCACTCTTTGCGACCCCATGAATCGCAGCACGCCAGGCCTCCCTGTCCACACATACTCACATGCAAAAATACAGGAATCTTTGATTGCGGGAGAGTTGGTTCTCAGAAGTATGCATGCATGTGTGGCTTCAGTCGTGTCTGACTCTTTTCAACCCCATGGACCCTAGCCCACCGGGCTCCACTGTCCATGGGACTGTCCAGGCAGGAATACTGGAATGGGCTGCCATGCCCTCCTCCAGGGGATCTTTGCACCCCAGGGATCGAACCTGAGTCTGCTGCATCTCCTGCCCTGGCAGGTGGGGTCTCTACCACTGGCACCACCTGGGAAACCCGAAAATGAGGAGGGGGTGAATAAAACCAATAGTTTTGGGGGGGGGAATCTAGACAACAAATTGTATTATAATCACCCGATTAATTAAGAGACTGGATCGTATTCCAACCACTAAAAAGAAATAATTATGTGAAGTGACAGACATGCAAATTATTGCTCTAGTGGCCGCCGTAATATACAGAGGTAGCAAACCAACACGCGTTACATGTACACAATGTTAAGTGTCAAACACATTTCAATTTTAGAAAAGATTGATAGTATCCTACATTCTCAGGGAGCCCTATATTTTCATGAATGCGTCTCAGAGGCCACCTTAAGGCAAGAATCATTGGGAAATGGACAGAGAGCGCTCTCAGCTCTCTACTCAAAAAAAAAAAAAAAAGATTGAACACCACTGCACTCAGCAACCCAGAAAGTCTTTTCCAGCTCTAATGGTCTGACTCCATGGCCCTCACCTGGAAACTAAAGGGAAAACACTCCTTAGGTAGAACCCAGGGGTACCTGGCTTGTCCAGAAAGCCCAGGAAGCCAGGAGGACAGATTCCAGGCCCCGTGGTGACCCAGACTGTACCTGTGTACCCCAAGAAGGCTATACTGCCCCACGGCTACTGGTGTGCATCAGAAGTTCAAAGGAATTGCCGTGCCTACCATCCTAAAACACTGATGCCCTACTGAGAACTAAGAGCTCCTAGAATTCCCACAAAAGCCTCAGTCGGGACATTTCTTACATGGCTAGTTCTTTGACATTTTGCCACAGAGCATCTCTCTGACCATCAAGGCCTCGGGTCCCTGCACAGCTGATTGACAGGCCACAGGAGAGGACCGCTGAGAGCCTGAGAGGCAGCAAGAGGCCCCTCCCCTAGCAACCGGATGCACTATCCCCCGGCCCTCGCCGGACAGGCTTCCCCAGGGAGACCACAGAGAACCCCTCTTCCTGCCCGACTTGCCCCAACTGCCCTGCATTCGCCTTCTCTCCACTAACTCACTTTCCCGTTTCAAGCACCCTCCCCATTGCCCCAACTTATGCAAACTCCCAGACTCCTCTAAATGAAAACTCTGAAGCTGGAGAGTAGTCTGAAGTAGACCCATCACCCTCTTATCAAGACATAGGGCCTGGGACCTCCCTGGCGGTCCAGTGGTTAAAACTCCATGCTTCTACTGCAGAGGGCATGGGTTCGATCCGCGGTCTGGGAACTAAGATCCTGCATGCTACATGGCCCATTAAGAATTTTAAAATAAATAAATAAGATGTACGGCCTGAGCCAGAAAGTGCTTCAAGTGTTTCCTTGTTGTGAGAATGTGACCTTTAAAGCTGGGCAGCAAGGTGACTGCCAAGGCATCACATGAAGATTCACCACTGGAGCCAGTACAGATCAGAAGGAATCCCACAGGGCATGCTCATTCCAAGCATCCCTGCCGGGGCCTGCACTTCTCCGAACTCCATTTATACCTAATGCTCATGGAAGGATGTCAGGGAACATACTACCTGGAAGCTTCCCTGGTGACTCAGTGGTAAAGAATCTGGCTGTCAATCCAGGAGACTCGGGTTTGATCCCTGGGTTTTGGAAGATCCCCTTGAGAAGGAAACAGCAGCCCTCTCCAGTATTCTGGAAAATCCCACCGACAGAGGAGCCTGGCAGGCTACTGCCCATGGGGTCACAAAAGAATCAGACATGACTGAGCGCACACACAAACACACACACACACGCGGACATAGACAACAGAGCAGTTGCCAAAGAGGAGAGAAGATGGGAGAGGCGTGGAGCGGGAGTCGGGTTAGGAGACGCAAACTATGCTGGATGAACCACAAGGTCCTACTGTTTAGCACAGGGAACTATACTCAGTATTCTGAGATAAACCAGAATGGAAAATAATATAAAAAAAAGAATATATATAAGTGAGACACCTTGCCGTACAGCAGCAAGTAACACATTGTAAGCCAACTATACTTTAATAAATTAATAAAAATTTTAAAAGGGATAGGGCAAAGGACCGTCCATTGTTTTGATTTACTGGAGGAAAATAATTGCCTGCCATAGAAGCCTTATTTCTTAATTAAACCTTTATTAAGTTTTGGGGATCAAAAGCTAAATGTTTTTGCCTGGATAAAGCATAAAAGGGTAAAACTTTCACTATAGGAAGATGTAGCATTTGCATGTGTGTGGGTAGAAAGAGAGAAGCTGATAGAATAAAGGCATGGACTCTGGATTAGATCATTCCGTGTACACACAAAAAGGACCCTTGGATGAGCAACGACCTTAATTACTAGGATTCTAAATTTCAGAAGTTATTGGGGAAAATGCCTAGAACTTCCAAGTTTATTTTGCCTGCTGTTGCTTAGAAAGAGAAAGAGATGAGAGCTGTCTTTTGGTTCGTTTCTCTCTGCCTACCGTCTACCCGCCCTTCTTTGGCTGCTCATGCAGAAGCTACTTGATGGAAAAAAGAGCTGAAATAAAATAACGAAACTGTCCTAATGCAGACTGGTGTTCTCTGCCTTTCTTTGTTACAGTGGGTGGCTCCAAGGCTCCCAGATCCCCGAGCCCTACTCTGTTATTGGTGGGGGTTACCTCCCGTCACCTACTACTGATAAGACTTTTTGACCTCAGATTCCCAAGCCCACCTGTGTTCACTGTCCGCAAGGTAGTAGACATGTCTTTCGGGCTCTATTTTGACTGGGAATAGTCTCCGTTTGTGACACAATTATGTTGTTGTTGTTGTTGTTCAGTGGCTAAGTCCTGTCTGACTCTTTGCGACCCCCACGGTCGCAAAGGAGGATTCTCTATCACTGAGCTACTAGGGAAGCCCCATGATGAAATTATAGAGATATACTAAGAGGGACAACTTTTATACTGATAGGTATAAGTATGAAGGCCAGAATAACCACAAGCTAAAAAGAGTGTGCTTTCAAGAGATAAATGTTCATGGAAATATTCCAGATATCAGTGTCACACGGTGAGGATTTGAATTTTAGACCTTAATTAGCTTCCTGCATTTAGGTTCAGTGGAAACAATCTCATCTGGGATCCAAATTGACATTCCATGTCAAATCTTAACTATGCAAGAAGGCATTTGAAGACAAGTGCAGAATTCCATGACAACCATCTCCCCTGCAGTACCCTAGCCAGCACACACATTCAGACCTCACATGCCACACCATACCACTTAGGCCGGCAGAAGAAAGATGGCAACCGCTCCTGCCCAAATCCATGAAGGACCTTGCTATTGAAACACAGCGCTCTTGAACCTTCCTACATTGTTGGTGGGAGTGTAAACTGGTGCAGCCACAGTGGAAAGCAGTATGGAGGTTTCTCAGAAACTAAAAATAGAACTGCCATATGACCTACCAATTCAACTCCTAGGTGTATATCTGAAAAAAACAAACAAAACGAATTTTAAAAGATACGTACATCCCAATGTTCCTAGCAGCATTATGAGTTATTGCTAAGATATGGAAGAAACCTAATTCTCTGTCAACAGATAAATGGGTAAAGATGAGTAGGGTGTGCACATATGATGGAATACTATGCAGCCATTAAAAAGGAATGAAATTTTGCTTTTTGCCACATCATCTATAGACTTAGGGGGCATTATGCTAAGTGAATAAGTCACAGAAAGACAAATGCTATATGATATCACTTATGGGGAATCAAAAAATACAGCGAATCAGTGAATATAACAACAAAGAAGCAGATTCACAGATAGAACAAACCAGCATTTAACAGTGGGGAGAGGGAAGTGGATAGGCGCAACACAGGGGTACAGGATGAAGAGGTAAAAACGATTAGGTATGAAATAAGCTACAGGGATATACTGTACAACACAGGGAATATAGCCAATATTTTATAATAATTATAAATGGAATATAACCTCTAAAAATTGTGAATCACTACATTGTAACCTATAATCTGTATGATATTGTACACCAACTATACTTCAATTAAAAAAAAAAAAGATGAAAACACAGTCCTCTTTCCTGCTAAGCTCAACTGTGATCTCAGAATCCTTCTACCCACACATGGGAGTTGGCTCTTGTAGTCGAACTTTCTGCCCTCCTTGTGCTGAGATTCTCTAAAGCTCTAGAACATGCTCCCTCCCAAGTAACTTCGGCATGTTCATAACGACTTTCTGGCGTTCGTATTCCTACATCATTCGAATCCACAGGAATGATGCCAGCGCTGGGGAATTTAAGATCAATAATGGAAGGCCTTCCCTGGTGGTAAAGAATCTGCCTGCCAATGCAGAAAATGCAGAGTTTGATTCCTGGGTCAGGAAGATTCCCTGGCAAAGGGAATGGCAACCCACTCCAGTATTCTCGCCTGGGAAATCCCATGGACAGAGGAGCCTGGCGGGCTACTGTCCACGGGGTCACAAAGAGTTGGACATGCCTGAGCAACTAAACAGCAACCCTGAAAGACAAAATAAGCACATCCATGAAATACCAATAAAGGTATTTAGGAGAGACCATGCTCCTAAAGGAGCACCAGCTCCTGCATAGTCATGTACACACCAGCGATTCTCGTAGGGAGGCAGTTTTGACATGCTAGGGGATATCACCATTGTGTAAAGACAGTTTTGTTCATTACAACTGGGAGTGCTCCTGGCATCTGGTGAGTTGAGGCCAGGGATGCTGCCAAACATTCTGAAATACACAGGAGAAGCCTCAAGAACTCAGAATTATCCAATTCAAAACGCCAAGAGTGTCAAGGCTGAAAAACCTTGGTAAACAGTAAGGTTGATTAATGGCAGCAAGAACTTTAGAGAAGTTCTCATCCAACTGTGATAGGATGGACGTAAAATTCAGACAAAATGTATGTGGACAGCTCAAAAGAATTAGCAAATAGCCCTACACATCCTTCTAATGGGGCAAAAAACAAAAAACAAAAAACAAAAAACCTGTTTTATATGTAGAAGCGGGCAGGCTATCACTTCCCTGACAGTCTATCCTTATAGTTAAACAGACATTAGAACTAAGATCATTGTTTCTATGCATGGGTTGTTGGATTCAGTAAAACAGGGTCGTAGAGGATGGTATTCCCATTTTTATACATGTAAATATCAGAATTCATTCACTCATTTCAACATTTGGTACACAAATACTTGGGGCCTCCCAGGTGGCTCAGTGGTAAAGAATTCACCAGCCAATGGAGGAGACGGAGGAGACATGGGTTGTGAAGATCCATGGGTCAGGAAGATCCCCTGGAGGAGAGCATGGCAACCCACTCCAGTATTCTTGCCTGGACAGAAGATCCTGGTGGGCTACAGTCCATGAGGTAGCAAAGAGTCCGACATGACTGAGCAACTGAGCGTGCACACACACACACACACACACACACACACACACAATTTATTTTAGCCTTTATGTTGTGCTGATGCAAGTGAAACAACATCCAGCGCAGATCACCCTTGCCATACAAAGCTTGCGATCAGCTGGGAGAGGCGGGCAAACAGCAAATTCAATGCCGTGCAATCGATGCTGAGCTGAGAGAGCCTATGTGTCCTTAGAGGAGGGGCATCTATCCAGCCTGGTCTTGGTAGTTAGGGAAAATGTTTTCAGAGGGACTGATGGCTGAGCTGAGCTCTGGAGAGAGAGTAGACATTAGAAACTCCTAAAACTGAGCCCCTAGGACAGCCCACTCCATTTGCTAAGCTCGACTAGTGTGTTGAAACCCAGTTAATCTCCAAATTTGTATCAGTCAGTATTTGCACTGATACAGCGGCAGATTTTATTTTCTTGGGCTTCAGAATCAACTGCAGACTGACTGTGACTGCAGCCGTGAAATCAAGAGACACTTGCTCCTTGGAAGAAAAGCTAAGACAAATCTAGACAGCATATTAAAAAGTAGAGACATCACTTTGCCGACAAAGGTTTGTATAGTCAAAGCTATGATTTTTCCAGTAATCATGTACAGATGTGAGAGGTGGACCATAAAGAAGGCTGAGTGCTGAAAAACTGAGGCTTTCAAATTGTGCTGGAAAAGACTCTTGAGAGACCCTTGGACTGTAAGAAGATCGAACCAGTCCATCCTCAAGGAAATCAGTCCTGAATTTCATTGGAAGGACTGATGCTGAGGTTGAAGCTGCAGTACTTTGGCCATCCGACGCGAAGAGTCTATTCACTGGAAAAGACCCTGATGCTGGGAGAGATTAGGGCAGGAGGAGAAGGGGGCGACAGAGGATGAGATGATTGGATGACATCACTGACTCAACGGCCGTGAGTTTGAGCAAACTCCAGGAGATGACAGAGGAGCCTGGCGTGCCGCAGTCCCTGGGGTCACAAAGAGTCGGACACGCCTGAGTGACTGAACAACAACATAATAACAAAAACAATGAAAAGCAAGTCAAAGAAACATATTCCAATGTGGAGATAGAATTGGCTTCTTCTCTGCAATATCCCCATAGCCTGCAGGTAACACTTTCTCATCCCCTCCCGCCTGGAGGGCTGTCTAACCGCTCACTCTTCACTCTCTCAGCTGCTCTGACCACCTCCCCTCTCCCTTCAGGTCAGGCACCTGCGGATAGACCTGAACAGTGTATCAAGTTCCAATAAACCAAATGAATCCAAGATTCAACACCTTTTTCAGTCTATAAAGGGAAGCATTATGTGACAAGACTCTTTCTCTGCACTTGGAGCTGAGACAGATGTGTGGTGGGCGGGGGCGGGGAGGTGATTTTTATTTATTTATTTATAGGTTTTATTAAAACTCACCTATTACCCACAGGCCTCGGGCTCCCTACAGAGAAACAACTATCACAATTGAAGCAGTTGGTTTCCAAGGTACCAAATTAAAATAGATGAAGAGGTAAGGGGGAGGGGGAGTACAAACATTAAGCTGAGACTTCTTCCCTCCCAAGCGCATGGTGCCTTCTACCATATCGCTCACATGAAACTGACTCCCAGTGTAATTAGACCAGGGCTACGAGGCAAAAAAAAAAAAAAGAAAGAAAGAAAAATTTCAAATTATTCAGACCCCCAGAGCTATGCTTTTGCAATCACTCAAGTAACTGAGAAAGGAGCCAACTTTTTAATATGAATTTGTTATCAGTATCTATACTGGCCAAGCTATCACAACACCCCATCTGCCTAAGAATACGGTCAAAAGCTAAGTCGTGAATCAAAGGGAAGAGTCAGGCTTCCCACTCGCTCTCATAAAGTTTTCATACATAGGACAATCCGACTGGAAACTGCAGTTTATTCCAACAGTTCTTAAAGGCTGCTGGTCCCATTAGGAGCTGGAGAGATCCTCGGGTCTGTGGTAGGCACCGTGTCCCCATTAGAGTGGCTTGTGCCGGCAGTATTATGTACGGGCACGTCCACATCCATCTCTCTTTGCAGCCCCGAGCTTGGAACTGCCATAGTGCCCTCCCTCTCGCCCCAAAGAGCCAGGAATGGCTCAACTGCCTTCCAGGTCGAAAATGAGCCGTGGAGACAGAAGCATCTTTCACTGAACTCAGAGGGGAAAGAAAGCACATGTTCCAAAAGAGGCACCTACTGGATTTCAGCAACGCTGCCAGAACTTCAGTGGCTGTCCTGGGGAAAGAGAAAGAAGAGTGGTCAGATCAGGGCTCTGTGGTCTTTCTGTCAGCCCAGGGATCCCACAGCCGGCCTGCTCATTGCTGCCACCTAGCTGCTCCATTAGTAACCAGGTAGCAGGCATTCCACGGATTCCACTGCTGGCCATTAAAGGGCCAGGAATGTAGAAATCGTGCTGAGTGAAGCGTCTGTCTTGCAAATGGGTCTCAAGAGTCCCTTCTGCTGCTGGGAGTCTCTCCCTCTCCCCCACACCACCTTCCTCACACTTCGCTCCTTTCAGCCAGAGCTCTCACAGGCCCTTGATTTATACCTGGAAACCCCGGGGACTCTATGGAACGAGTTGGGAGGGGGTGAGCCTTGGAGGCCGGGTGAATACAACAGTTCACTGCAAACTTCTTGAAATACTTAGGACCCAGGGCACACACTGGAAAACATCCACACATTGGAAAATGAAGCTGGTTCCTTGGGGTAGAAAATGGCTATATTGCATTTTTCTTCCAAATTCATTGTTTTCTTCCATAAAGGAATTTGACAGCCTTTGTAACAGCAAGAGGAGGCCCAGAGGATGAAAATGCCTTTGGCCCAAGGCTGAGTGACTTCCGTCTGCTCCCTGCGCCTGGGAAGGTCACACGAAGACCCACTCAAGTGGCAGAGGGAAACTTTGTGGCACTGGGGACTCTGTGATGTGATTCTGGGAGGGAGAGAGGGTTTGCTTTTAAAAAAAAAAGTGTTCTGCACAGCCCTACTAACTTATCCTTAAAGCCTACTCAACAGTAATGCTCTCAAATTGTGAGGCTGGAAAAGCACTTGAGAGTCCCTTGGACAGCAAGGAGATCGAACTAGTCAATCCTAAAGGAAATTAAGCCTGGATAAGCATTGGAAGGACTGATGCTGAAGCTGAAGCTCTAATTCTTTGGCCACCTGATGCAAAAAGCCAACTCACTGAAAAAGCCCCTGATGCTGGGAAAGATTGAGGGCAGGAGGAGAAGGGCATGACAGAGGGTGAGATGGTTGGATGGCATCGCCAACTCAGTGGACATGAGTTTGAGCGAACCCCAGGAGATAGTGAAGGACAGGAGAGCCTAGGATGCTATGGCCCATGGGGTCACAAAGAGTCGGACACAACTTAACAAGTGAACAACAACAAAAAAAAAAACCCAGCGATATGTTCCCAGCACCCTTCTGAGAACTGGGGGAACAGGCCAAAGAAAATATATCACTATTCCAAGATTTCATAGACATGGGAGCAGAACTGACACCCCAAATCCAGAAATCTCTCTTTCCATCTTTGCTTCCTACACATCCATTGGTCTTTAGAGCTTATCTTGCACTTGCTTTGCTCTGGTCTCTGCATAGTTGATAAAGAACAATTCTCTTTGCAATATATTATGTATTATTTCCCTGGTGACTCAGATGGTAAAGAATCTACCTGCAATGCAGGAGACCCAGATTCAATCCCTGGGTCAGGAAGATCCCCTGGAGAAGGGAAGGGCTACCCACTTCAGTATTCTTGCCTGGAGAATTTCATGGACAGAAGCTACAGTCTGTGTGGTCACAAAGAGTCACACATGACCGAGCAACTAACACTTTCACACTGAGCAATAGAGCCGACAGTGAAAAATAATAATAACAAAGCAATGAACAAAAGTAAACTAAACTAAAATAGAAATTAGGTGCTTGTAACATGATTGCTCCCCATAACCTATGAGAGAATCCTGTAAAGCAGTGGTCTGATGCTCAAAGGCACAAATCCATGGTTGGGATGACCCCAGCCCAGTGAGACCCACCCAGCTTCAAGATACTTGTAAAGAAAGCAAGGCTAGTTTTCACCAACGGACTACGTCATTTCTCCTTCCTAACCACAGTTTCCTTGAATCAACTTGCAGCTTCCTCAGTCACCCTCTTTTTAACTCTACATAGTGGTGTTGCAGGAAGGGGAACACCTTCTTATCTAACATTTGGAAACGAACTGTCCAAGCAGACACATGTACTGACAAAACAAAAGGCATTATTGGGAAGGGGCGCCCGGTGGAGAGTAGGGGACCCAGGGAACTGCTCTGCCATGAGGCTTGCTGTCTCGGGTTTTATGGTGATGGGATTAGTTTCTAGGCTGTCTCTGGCCAATCATCTCACTTAACTCATATCCAGTCTGCCTCAGGGTCCTTCCTGGCGGTGTGTGCATCTCTCAGCCAAGATGTATTCTGTCTAGAAAGATTCTGGGATGTCGGCAGGGCACGTGGACTGGCATCTCCGCCCTCCTTCCAGCCCCTCCCAAAGTCTCCTGGTTACTTTTTGGCATAATGAACTGTGTTCACTATCAGGACCTCTTATTTCAAGATAACTCATGCAAGTGCCTGGCCAAGGCGGGCAGTTTCAGCTAATGGTTCCCTAACCTTAGGGATTCTAAAAAGAGGCACTTTGCAGGCATTGCTGAGATCCCAAGCCAGTGTGGAAACTCTATGAGCCATAGTACAGAAGGCCTGGCTTGGGCTGAGACAAAATGAAAGTCAGTATTTGGGGGTTCAAAAGAAGAGTAGCCACATTGAGTTCATCAAAGAGGGTTAGCAGAGAAGAAGGGAACTGTCGAAACAGGAAAAGAAACAATGGGGGCGTCCCAAGCAAAAAGTCTAGCCTAGTCTTAGATCTGGAGAAGGCAATGGCACCCCACTCCAGTACTCTTGCCTGGAAAATCCTATGGACAGAGGAGCCTGGTAGGCTGCAGTCCATGGGGTCGCTGAGGGTCGGACATGACTGAGTGACTTCACTTTCACTTTTCACTTTCATGCATTGGAGAAGGAAATGGCAACCCACTCCAGTGTTCTTGCCCAGAGAATCCCAGGGACAGGGGAGCCTGGTGGGCTGCCGTCTATGGGGTCGCACAGGGCCGGACACGACTGAAGCAACTTAGCAGCAGCAGCAGCAATCTTAGATCATGACCAGGTCTTGGGGCAACTCTGCATTTCTGATTTGCATGGCATGTTTGTTTGGGGGATCGCCTATCGGGTACTGCTCCATCGAAAAGTGAAAGTGTTGCTCAGTCATGTTCAACTCTTTGCGACTCCCACAGACTCTAGCCTGCCAGACTCCTCTGTCCATGGGATTCTCCAGGCAAAAATACTGGAGTGGTTGCCATTTCCTTCTTCAGGGGATCTTCCTGATCCAGCGATTGAACCCGGGTCTCCTGCATTGCAGGCAGATTCTTCACCATCTGAGCCACCACACAATAAATAAACATGAATCCAAACAGGGACGGATACAGCAGAAAACACAGGGTAAGTGTCGCATTAGTCGAAGATGGGAGATTGATTCCTGAGGAACCAGAAAATATTTCTTTCTTTACAAATACTTTGTCCTTCTAATTGGGCGAGCAATCTCTGATACAGCAAAGGGCACATTTAGAGCAACAAAGCACATCGGTTTGAGACCAAAATCCAGTATAAGTTTAGATACAATTTCAGAGATGATAAGAAGCCATTCCATTTCTTCGATCAAGAGGGTATGGTGTCAAGGATGGAAAAGCGAGAGGAAGAATTTGAGCACAGAATTGAAACAGGAGGAGAGGGGGCAGAGCACAACTTTTAAGGGAATGGCACAGCCACCAGACACGCAGAGGCTGGTGAGAACCAACTAGATCCAAGGTGGCAGGCGATTCGACTTCCGATAGACTTTGAGCCTCGTTAGCTAAGTGACACGCCTGCCAGTGCCACGACAGCTCTGAGGCCAACCATAAAAGGCGAAACGTGGGCGGTGGTCCAATTCCTAGAAATCTCACTCCTCCCGTGAAATAAGAATGATCCTCCCTGCCCTGTGAAATTTATTGTTGTCGTTAAATCGCTAAGTCATGTCTGACTTACACAACCCCTTGGACTGTAGGCCGCCAGGCTCCTCTGTCCATGGGATTTTCCAGGCAAGAATACTGGGGTGGGTTGCCATGCCCTCCTCCAGAGGATCTTCTCAACCCAGGGAAGCCCAGCCTATGAAACTACCCCGCTCATAAAAGCTAACCACAGCATATTTCAAGGCCTCTCTCACGCACCTTCTGTGAGACTCCACAGTCTATCTGTAGAGTATGTTTCTCTCTAAATAAATCCACTTTTACCTATCACTTTGTCTCCAGACTTCTTATAAAGTAAGAACCTCAAATTCACCGGGAACAGAATGAATAAGATTTGATGATAAACAGGCCAATGATAAAGGGCATCGGAAAAGGAAGAGTCAATGATGGCCTGGAATTTTTAGCCAAGGTAATTGGGAGAACAATGAACCCTGGAAGGAGGGAAACTGAGGTGTTTAGAGAAGATGTTGAGTTTGATTTGAGACTTGCTGAGCTCGAGATGATGCGGACAAAGCTACACAGAACTATTCAAAACGCTACTGGAAACACAGCTTGAGGATTCTGGAGGACAGCCAGAGTTGGGGTGTATATTTATGAATCACTACAGTAGCAACACCAGTTGTAGCCACAGAAACAGGGGATATTTGTGAAGAAATTCAATCAAGAGCTGAATAGAGAACTGCTCCAGGGAAGCATCTGAACTAGGGGGAAGGAAACCCTTAAGAAACTCAGATAACGCACAGTCAAGGAGAAGGAAATAGAGGGGGCTCAGCTTAAAACTGTAAGTCGCGAGATTTTCCAGGCACAATGTTTTCCAAACTGTAGGTTGTGACCCAATTGTTTGTTGCTTTTAGTCACTAAATCATATCTGACTCTGACGTTCCATGGACTGTAGCCCATCAGGCTTCTCTGTCAATGGAATTCTCCAGGCAAGAATGCTGGAGTGGATAGCCATTCTTTTCTCCAAGGGATCTTCCTGACCCAGGAATCGAACCTGGGTTTCTGCCACATTGCAGGCAGATTCTTTACAATCTGAGCCACCAGGGAAGCTGTAGGTTGTGGCCCAATAGGAACTGTAAAATCAGTTCAGCAGTTAACTAACTAGCTTCATTAATGAAAATGAATACATTGAAATGGAATAAAGTATATATCAGAGATATGCAGCGAAGTTTAGCAGTTATCTGGGAAACCTTATTTCAAGGCCCATATACACATCGTGTGCCTACTGGGAAGATAATATAAATAATTTCCTCTAAAAAAAGTAAGCTTCTAAAGATGCAGGTTAAGGTATAGGATCCATATGAGATCTAAACAAGAGCAAATGACTGGAATCAGCTAATGAACTAATGAGCAAACAGAAAGCGTTTGGTCCCCCACGTGGGGCTGAGATCCAGGCATCCATGTGAATGTCACCGAAAGCCTCTGTGTGTTGGCTCTGTCTGGTGGATAAATGTCTGAACACTGTGCTCTGCTTCTCTCCTGACCCCCTGGTGTAACACTAAGAACGTAAACCCAGCTATTTTGTCAACCAACGGTTAAACAAAAAATAAAGCAAAAATGCAAGCAGCTAAAGTTAAAACAAGTAAGGAAATGAGTGAAAGTGAGTTACTTCCACGCTTAGAAATCAAGCCCACAGCATTGAATGAATGAATTGGTGTTCTAGACTGCCCCCTGCTGGACATGGACATTCAGCGCCCATGGTTCTGATAGTTTCACTGGTTCTATAAAGATTTTTGAGATGCCACTATTCTGTTTAAACCCATATCATCATCTCATGTGGTCTGAACTCAGTCCTCATGGGATTAAAACTAGAAATGCCAAAATTTCCTCCTCTGCCGACTCTCCCTGAGTGTAATCACTGAATGGGTCATTTAATAAATTTTTGCAGAATATCCTGCTCCCAGAGAACTACAACAGGCAAAGGAGAAACGGGATGGCTTCCACCCTATCCATTTCACAATGTGGAGGATAACTCAGTTAAGATTCTAGAGGCCACGTGTGTGCGGGTGTGCTGTTGCTTCAGTCATGTCCAACTCTTTGCGACCCTATGGACCACAGCCTACCAGGTTCCTCTGTTCATGGGATTTTCCGGGCAATAATACTGGGGAGGGTTGCCATCCCCTTCTCCAGGGGATCTTCCTGACCCAGGAATCTAACTCACATCTCTTACGTCTCATGAATTTGCAGGCCAGTTCTTTACCACTAGCGCCATTTGGGAAGCCCTCTCGAGGTCACAGGTCACTTCAGTTCTCCTCCTCAGAAAAAGCTAAGTTTAAGCCTTTGCAAAATTTGTATATATTCCCTTGCCAAGAGTTAGCAGAAGCCACAGAATTGCAACAATTTAATTTACGTCTTCAAAATGAAATAAATTTTAAGAGCTTTTACAATAGTCTTTAATAATTACCACCATAATTTGGGGAGTCCCCATAAATATCCAGTGCTATGCTAAGTGTCCTACACCCATCATGTGTAACCTCCCCAGGAATACTGGAGGGTTAAATGACTAGTTCTAATCGTACACATACAGCAGGGAGGTTCACAGAAGTAAATAACCTGCCCAAGTTCCAGCAGCTAGTAAGAGGCAGCATTGAAATAGTAGTCCTCATCTCTCCAGATCTAATCACATACAGCTCTTTCTACTTTTAAAATCATGCCAGAAGGGCCTTCCCCAGTGTTCCAGTGGTTAAGAATCCACCTCGCAATCCAGGAGGTGGGGATTCAATCGCCAGTTGGGGAACTAAGATCCCACATGCCACAGGGCAGCTAATCTCGGGCACTGCAAAGCAAGGTGCTAGAAGAAATCTAAAACATCTCTCAGTGAAGGTGACTGGCACAAGGTCAGACGATTAATCTGTCACAGCCAATACAGCTTCTTTGCATTGAGTCCGGGGCTTAATTCATGGCTCTGCATTTTACAGTTTAGCTGAAGCTTGAGTGGATGTAGATGTTCAAACGTAGTCATGGAGACAAGGATGGAGAAGTTATTGGGTACCAACCCACAGAGGTTTTGAATGCTGGGTCTAAGTCATTGAATTAGGAGTTAGAAGGCTGGGGTTTGAAGCTTGTTTCTGCTGGTTTTGTGGTCTTGTGTCCTGGGGTTTACTGGATCACTCCAAATCTCACAGCATCCTCACCAGCGAAGTAGATTTAATAGGGTCTAACTGATAACCGTAGTGTGAAGAAGGAGATCAAGGAAAAATTAAATTAAAATCCAGCACAGTCCCTGGAACATACCATGAACTTGTATCTATCTCTAATAGAACCACTACCAAGCAAGGAAGTGAGGGTTCATCCCTGCATGTGTTCACAGATGATGAGCTGGCAGGATTGCCACATGCTAGTCAGGAGAGGCCACTGGAGAAAAAATGGGTTTCTCCCTCTTGGAGAAAAATAAAATAGTCAAACTATTTCAGGGAGGTCAAATATTCTGTAATTCCAAAGGTCTAGATATAATGATCGTGATCTATATTAGTTATCTATGTCTATGTGAAAAATTAGCACAAACTTAGCAGCTTAAAACAACACTTTCTATCTCACAGTTTTTCCAGGGCAGGAACTTCGTGGCTTACTAGATCCTCTGTTTATGGTCTTTCAAGGCTGCAACCAAGGTGTCAGCCAGAAATGCATCCTTGTCATCTGAAAGCTCAGCTGCAGAAGGGTCTGCTTCCTAGCTCCAGCAGATCGTGGACAGAATCCATTTCCTTGCAACAGTGAGGCTAAGGACCCTGGTGTCTTTGCTATTAGTCAGCTGAAGACCATCCTCAGCTCCTAGATGCTATGCCAAAAAACCTGTCTACCAACTTCATCAATCATGAAATTTTTATAGGCAGTATGTAAACAAGATAAAGTCTTCCAGAACACAGTGCAATCATGGGGGGAACACACTCTCACTTTGGCCAAACTCTATTGTCTAGAAGCAAGCCTTGGATCTTACCCATTCTTCAGGAGAGCTGTGCTCAGTCACTCAGTCCTGTCTAATTCTCCACAGTCCCATGGGCTGTAGCCCGCCAGCCTCCTCTGTCCATGGAATTTTCCAGTCAAGAACACTGGAGTGGGTTGCCATTTCCTTCTTCAGGGGATCATCCCAATTCAGGGATCCAACCCACATCTCTTGCACCTCCTACATTGGCAGGCAGATTCCTTACCACTAGCATCACCTGGGAAGGCCCTCAAGGGGAGGGGGTTATTCAAATGCATAAACACCAGGAGACAGAGGTGACGGGCTGGGGGGCTACATTAGAGTCTATACACCACCCAAAGCTTCTTGCAAGCTTTGATATTTAGATGCTGCTGCTGCTGCTGCTGCTAAGTCGCTTCAGTCGTGTCCGACTCTGTGCGATCCCATAGATGGCAGCCCACCAGGCTCCCCCGTCCCTGGGATTCTCCAGGCAAGGACACTGTAGTGGGTTGCCATTTCCTTCTCCAATGCATGAAAGTGAAAAGTGAAAGGGAAGTCGCTCAGTGGTGCCTGACTCTTCGCGACCCCATGGACTGCAGCCTACCAGGCTCCTCCGTCCATGGGATTTTCCAGGCAAGAGTACTGGAGTGGGGTGTCATTGCCTAGGACCCTGATATTCTCCTAGCCAAGACATGACCCTCCTTGGTCTTCCCCTTCCCACAGAATAGAGCTACTGCTGTCCAGAAACTGAGCGCCCGTCCTTCTGTCTGTATGCCCTTATCATCCAGGTCACCCCACGCGCTCACACTCCCTCATTTTAACCTCTAGAATGCTCTTAATTTGCCCCTTCCTCTGTTGTTTCCACCCTAGTCCAAGCACATGGGGGTCTGGTACTTCACGGAAAAATGTAATTTCTAGAGTCATTGGCCCTTGGTTGAAATTTACATTTTATTTTCTGTATAATAAATGTATATGAACTGCAGAATCATGTTAGATATATCAGAAAATAGAGTTGTGCATGAGTAAATGGAAGAAATTTAAATCACCCAAATATCTCTCACCTACCTACTGTGATAACCCCTGAATGAATCTGACCATATCAGCTCTAACATGTGTGTGTGTGTGTTCAATCACAACCAACTCCTTGCAACCCCAGGAACTGTAGCCCACCAAGCTTCTGTGTCCAGGGAATTTCCCAGGAAATATCTACTCCAGGTCCCCTTCAAACTGGTCTTCAGGCTGCAACTAAAATGATCTTCTCAAGATCATCTGATTAGAAAACCCTCACATTGCAACTCCCACAACTACTTTCACTCTTGCAAAAACACCCAAATCTGAAACACGCTCCTGGAGACCCCACCAAGCCTGGGAGCTGGCACCCGCTCCAGCCCAGCCCCAGCGCAGCCTCTCATGCTCTGTAATTCTGTCCCTCTGACCTTCTGCCAGGCTTTGAAACATGTCCTGTAACTTGTCTTCCATCCTTGCCAATGACATAGCCTAAAATGCCATGGCCTTCCCCTCCTTCTTCACCTCCCATTTCAGGTGTCACTCCCGCAGGAAAAACTTTCAGGACCCCTAGCCTAGGCCTCGGAGAAGGCAATGGCACCCCACTCCAGTACTCTCGCCTGGAAAATCCCATGGGCAGAGGAGCCTGGTGGGCTGCCGTCTATGGGGTCGCGAAGAGTCGGACACAACTGAGCAACTTCCCTTTCACTTTTCACTTTGATGCATTGGAGGAAGAAATGGCAACCCACTCCAGTGCTCTTGCCTGCGGAATCCCAGGGATGGGGGAGCCTGGTGGGCTGCTGTCTATGGGGTCGCACAGAGTCGGACACGACTGAAGCGACTTGGCAGCAGCAGCAGCAGCAGCAGCCGAGGTCCAGGTCCTCTATTGGTATATTCATCCTTCACCCCTCCCCACTTTTAAATTTCTCAATTCAGTTTATAATTTTTCACTCCTTTCATGGTTATTTTACTAATGTCTGCCTTCCCTTCCAGTCTGCAAACTCCAAAAAACAGAAAACATTTTGTTTTGCCTTATTCTGTGTGTGACTGTATGCTCAGTTGCTTCACTCCTGTCTGACTCATTGAGACCTCATGGCTTACAGCCTGCCAGGCTCCTCTGTCCATGGGATTCTCCAGGCGAGAATACTGGAGTGGGTTGCCATGCCCTCCAGCGGATCTTCCTGACCCGGGGATCGAACCCACATCTCTTATGTCTCCTGCATTGGCAGATGGGTTCTTTACCACGAGATCCATATTCTACCCCCACCATTTAATAGTGCTTGATTACAGAACACCATCAAATATTCACTGAACCTTTTCCAAAAATCAGGCACTGGTCTAGGAGCTTTATTTACACTGTCCATTCAGTCCACAAATATTTATTGAGAACTTACTGTGTGCTGAAATAAACTGATAAAACAAAGATTCTTATACTCCAAAGGGATAAGGTTAAGGAAATAATTAATAGACAATAATTATTTTTGAAGAATATATTAAATTAGTATTCTCAATTGTGATCAGTGCCATGGAGAAAAAAAGAAAAAAGAAAAATAGAGTAAAGAGATCAGATGCTCAGGGCCAGTTTGCAAAATTTTAAAGTTTGGCTAGTGTAGGCTTCATGGAGAAGGCAACCCCTGAACAAAGAAAGGATGGAAATTGTCCTATGCATGTCAGAAGGAAGCATGCCCAGACCCTCTATAATGACAATAGGCCTGATCTGTTCAAGGAACAGAAAGTTGGACAGGGCTGCTGAAGCCAAAATGGATGGGGAAAGAAGAGTAGGAGCTGGAGTAAGGAGTAACAGAGGGCCTGGTATGCACTGTAAAGGCTTCACCTACATTCTAAGTGAGGAATTCACTAGAGAATTTTGAGCAATGATATAACGTATTTTAAGATTTCTCTGGCTGCTCTATTTTCAAAAAGAAAAAAAGGACTCTAGGGAAGCCAGAGTAGAAACCAGAAACCAACCAGAGTAGAAAGCAGTAGAGAACTGTGTGGAGCAAACCAAATACAGCAATCACTAACAGGTATTATAGACAATGGGATTTCTCTTGACCCACTTGCAGGAATGCAGGGTTGGTTGAACCTCTGAAAATCAACCAATTAATCCATCATAATAACAAAATACAAAAATCATATTATCGTTTTAATAGACACAGGAAGACCATTTGATAAAATTCATTACACTTTCATGATAAAAATGCTCAACACGCTAGGAATAGAAGATAGCTTACTAATATCTGATAAAGGGACCTTCTTATCTCTGATAAAGTGATCTCTTAAAACCCACAGTTAACATGACACTTCATGGAGAAACAAGACTGGGTGCTTGCCTTCTCTGATCAGGAACAAGATTCAGATAGTCATTCTTACCACCTCTGTTCAACATTGTACTGGAAGTTCTACCCAGAGCATTTAATAGGAAGGGAAGGAAGAGAGGAGGGAGACGCTAATTGGAAAAGAGGAAGTAAAACTATCCTATCTGTAGATGGTTGGGTCTTACATATAGTAAGTAAATTAATCCATGGAAAAACTACTAGAACTAAAAAGTTCTGCAATCAATACTCAAAAATCAATTGCATTTCTGTAAACTAGCAACAAACAGTTCAAAAATGAAGTTTAAAATAGGAATCTCATTGATAATGGCTACGAAAAGAATTAGATTCTGGGCAATAAATTTAAGAAAGAAACCCAAGGTCTTTACATGGAAAGCTAGAAAACATTGTTTGAAGAAAAAAAAATTAAAGAATATCTAAAATCCATTCTAATGAGGTGGATGAAACTGGAGTTGATTATTCAGAGTGAAGTAAGCCAGAAAGAAAAACACCAATACAGTATACTAACACATATATATGGAATTTAGAAAGATGGTAATGATAACCCTGTATGCAAGACAGCAAAAGAGACACAGATGTATAGAACAGACTTTTGGACTCTGTGGGAGAGGGAGAGGGTGGGATGATTTGGGAGAATGGCATTGAAACATGTATACTATCATGTAAGAAACGAATTGCCAGTCTAGATTCGATATAGGATACAGGATGCTTGGGGCTGGTGCACTGGGATGACCCAGAGAGATGATATGGGGAGGGAGGTGGGAGGGGGATTCAGGATTGGGAACTCACATACACCCGTGGCGGATTCATGTCAATGTATGGCAAAACCAATACAGTATTGTAAAGTAAAATAAATAAATAAATGAAATAAAAACAGAGTAAATACATATATAAAATTTAAAAAAAAAGAAGAAATTACCTAAACGTCAGCTGTCTCTTAACTACTGCTGTAGCCCCAGCATTGATGTATCCACAGTCACTGTTCAGTTCAGCTCATCTCAGTCACTCAGTCGTGTCCGACTCTTTGAGACCCCATGAATCGCAGCATCCCAGGCCTCCCTGTCCATCACCAACTCCCGGAGTTCACTCAGACTCACCTCCATCGAGTCAGTGATGCCATCCAGCCATCTCATCCTCTGTCGTCCCCTTCTCCTTCTGCCCCTGATCCCTCCCAGCATCAGAGTTTTTTCCAATGAGTCAACTCTTCTCATGAGGTGGTCAAAGTATTGGAGTCTCAGCTTCAGCATCAGTCCTTCCAAAGAACACCCAGGACTGATCTCCTTTAGGATGGACTAAAGACTCCAAGGGACTCTCAAGAGTCTTCTCCAACACCACAGTTCAAAAGCATCAATTCTTCAGCGCTCAGCTTTCTTCACAGTCCAACTCTCACATCCATATATGACAACTGGAAAAACCATAGCCTTGACTAGACGGACCTTTGTTGGCAAAGTAATGTCTCTGCTTTCGAATATGCTATCTAGGTTGGTGGTCCCCTTTAAAATGTTCAGGGTATAACTACGGCAGGGGTCCCCAAGCTGTGGGCCACAGACTGGTACCTCCTATCAGATGAGCAGTGGCATTAGATTAGAAATGAAATGCACAACAAATGGAATGCACTTGAATCATCCCAAAACCATCCCTGCCCTGATCCATGGAAAAATTATCTTCCATGAAACCAGTCGCTGGTGCCAAAAAGCCTGGGGACCACTGAGCTAGAGGGATCTTCTCAGGAAGAACACGGATATGTTTTGAATTTGGAGCTAACAGAATTTCTTGGCCACGACTAGGAAAAGTAACATTAACTTATTTCTCACGCATGGGTGTGTCCTCAATCGCCTCAGTCGTTTCCGACTCTTTGCGACTCCATGGACTGCAGCCCTCCAGGCTCATCTGTCCATGGGATTCTCCAGGCAAGAGTACTGGAATGAGTTGCTATTTCCTCCCCCAGGGGATCTTCCTGACCCAGGGATCAAACCCATGTCTCCAGCGGCTCCTGCATCGCAGGCGGATTCTTTACTACTGAGCCACCAGGGAAGCCCTGACGTATATCTCATAACAATTCCCACTTAACAGATGAAGGGACTATTCACAGTCAATTAACCCACCTGAAGTAACATTAGAAAGCACCAGAGCAGGAACTTGGCCTCGAGTCTGCGTGACCCCAACATCTGGCACTTACCCCAGACACCTAGCAACACCGGCAGCCCTGGGGTCAGAAATACTGTATTTCAGTAAACTAGCAATGAACAAGGATGATATTTTTGAATATTGATCTTTGAATATTAATCAATATTTTTGAATACTGACCTTTTATTGTGGCCACATTGCAGAATCTGTTTATTTGTTTTGATAGTTTTTTTTTTAATGGATTCATTATGACTTTCTATATACAAGACCAAACCATCTGTAAATCAGATAGCTTTCAGAAAGAAAAAAGTAGGCAGCCCTAGAACTTAATGTTAGATTCTCTCAAGAGCTGGCCATGGGATGCAGGGTTGTGGCAACAGAAACAGAAAGTGATGGGGAAAAAAGAATTATTTAAAATAACAGGTGGATAAAGCAGGAGGACCTTTACAAGAGACAGAACATGTTGCCTGCAGAACACAGACGTCCAGAACACCATCTGGTACCATCCCAGCCTCCTGCCTGGCTGGAGAAGGAAGAGCATGATGGGTAAAAGCTCACAAACACACACACACACACATACGGCCAGTTACCAAGGAAAACAGATGACAAGTGGATCTTTCTCATCACTATTTTCAGAAAGAGAGGAGAAAAAAGAAATGGAAACTGAGATAACTCCTACACGGTGAAAGAAAAGAAAAACCATGGACATACAGTGCAAAGGTCTAACCAGATCCTGTGCCCAGCGTGGAACTTGTCCATTTCGTTCTGGAGAAAGAAAAAGAAAAAGCACCTCCCCAACACTATCCAGATGCTGTCAAAGACACCTTGTGGGAACCATCATCTGTCATGGGAAATTTTTACAAGAGAAACTAAAACCCTAATCTCAGACAGGTTTGTTAGAACATCAGTAGGGGATGTGGTCACGTATGGATGTGAGAGTTGGGCTATAAAGAAAAGCTGAGCGCCAAAGAATTGATGCTTTTGAACTGTGGTGTTGGAGAAGACTCTTGAGAATCCCTTAGACTGCAAGGAGATCCAACCAGTCCATCCTAAAGGAGATCAGTCCTGGGTGTTCATTGAAAGGACTGATGTTGAAGCTGAAACTCCAATACTTTGGCCACCTGATGCGAAGAACTGACTCATTGGAAAAGACCCTGATGCTGGGAAAGATTGAAGCCAGGAGGAGAAGGGGATGACAGAAGATGAGATGGTTGGATGGCATCACCGACTCAATGGACAAGGGTTGGGTGGACTCTGGGAGTTGGTGATGGACAGGGAGGCCTGGCGTGCTGCAGTCCATGGGGTCACAAAGAGTTGGACATGACTGAGCAACTGAACTGAACTGAGGGGATGTGACCGAGGAGGGTCTATGGCCTGAGCCGGGGAACCAGGAGCACAGCACCACAGTCCAGGCTGGGAGGACCCTGCCGGGCTGGTCCCAAGCAGCAACTCTGCAAAGGGGAACTGGTTTGGAAGTACTTCCAAATCCACGGGCAATGGCATCAGGACCTAGGGTTCAGATAAAAATTTTTGAGAATCCCCACGACCAGGATAGGAAAGGTTAACTCAGGGGAGGGAGGAGCAGAGTGTGGATTCTAATAAGCTCTCATAAACAGGGGGGTCTCTTTGACTCTTGAGTTAGAACTCAGTGTGACAGTAATGTTTGAGTTTCCTTAAATTATTCATAAAGTATAATATATATGGATGAGTGACTGTGACCCTATACATAAATGTATGTATAATAAATGTATAATATGCATGTGTATATAAAATATACATATAAATATATGTGTGTAGGCATATAAATTTGTACGTATGTATATATAAATACATAATGAGAACAGCATATAATTATGCATATATATGCAAAATAAAGTGTTACAGAATGTTTTCTGTATTACTGTAGTAGAATAATTGCTGTATTTAGTTGAAATCTTCTAAGACAAATGCGTGTATGAGACCATCCTATCTTGACTATCTGGAAGCACAAAAAGCTATGCAAACCACAGAACAGGCACCTGGTGGATATTTGCTGATTTGATGAATGAACAGAAATGTATCTGATCTTACTCTTGCTGAACAGCAAAGAAAAGACAGGCCTGATCCTTACTTGACCTATTTGTTTAGATGTAACAGAGCGACACACTTGGTACCAAGGCTTAAAGCTCCCATCACTAATGCAACCAACACGACCAGTGCTTCCAAAGGTTGTCATTTACAAAAGACCAATATGGTAAGACTCTTCCCACTGATACAAGATAGCTAGAATAGGGAAATGCATAGGAATACAAGCAGATTAGAAGTACCAGGGGCTGAGGGGAAGGGGAATGGGGAGTTATTACTTAATCATCACAGAGTTTTTGCTTAAAGTAATGAAAATGTCAGTTTATGACAAGAGTTTTTACTTGTTTAAAAGTTTTCAAATGTTTAAATGAAACAAATGAAAACTTTTGCTTAAAATAATGCAATAGTGGTGACTGTTGCCTAACAGTGAAAATGTAATTAACATCACTGAATTGCACACTTAAGGACAGCTAAAATGGTAAATTTCAAAAATTGAAATATAGCTGATTTACAATGCTTTAGGTGTACAGCAAAGTGATTCAGTTTTATATATATATATGCATATTCAGTTACATATATATAGTCAGTTTTATATATACATATATTATTTTTCAGATTCTTTTCCACTATAGGTTAATACGAGATTTGAGTACAATTATCCAGTTAAGAGTCCCTTGAACTGCAAGGAGAGCCAACCAGTCTATCCTAAAGGAAATCAGTCCTGAATATTCATTGGAAAGACTGATGAAGCTGAAATGCCAATACTTTGGCCACCTGATGCAAAGAACTGACTCATTTGAAAAGACCCTGATGCTAGGAAAGATTGAAGGCAGGAGGAGAAGGGGATGATAGAGGATGAGATGGTTGGATGGCTTTACTAACTCAATGGACATGAGTTTGAGTGAACTCCAGGAGTTGGTGATGGACAGGGAGGCCTGGAGTGCTACAGTCCACGTGGTCGCAGAGTCAGACACGACTGAGCAACTGAACTGAACTGAACTAACCTCCCATTAGCTCCAGAAACCACAAAGAAACTGTCACCCAAAAAAAGGGCTTTTGTTTTTTTTTTTTTAAAGATTACCAGGAGTGGACTTTCCTGGTGGTCCAGTGGTTAAGAATCCACGTGCCAGTGCAGGGGACATGGGTTCAATCCCCATTCCAAGAAGATCCCACATGCTAGTTGGGGCAACTAGAAAGTCCATGCACCACAACTGCTGAGCCCATGCACTGCAACTGATGAAGCCTGCACACCCTTCTCCACAAGAAAAGCCATCGCCATACAAAGCCCACTGCAACTAGAGCAGCCCCCACTAGCCCAGTGCACAGCAACAAAGACCAGCACAGCCCAAAATAAACTAATCCATTAAACAAACAAACGAAAAGATCACCAGGAGTGAATTGCCGTGGTGGGAGGAAGGCGGGGGGCAAGAAGTGCACTGAGAGCATAAGGGAATGCGGCACAGGGCACACTGCTCAGCGTCACCACCAGTGGCGGACAGCACAGGGATTCCTCGCGGCGGGTCAGCAAGCCTAGAGCAGAGCTGCCAGAGCTACCAGCAGAGTCCACCTGCTTCTTTCATCTCCCTTACAGAGACACTGGCTCTCTTCCCAGACCCCTCATGTTCTATGACTCTCGCCCTTCAATCTCAATCCAGAAGTGCCATGAAGAGGTTAATGGCTTGCTTAGATTGCAAGGTGAAGTTCTTCTGTTTGCACAGCCTTTTTTTTTTTTTTTTTTGCCTTTAGATTTACTGAATCATTCCTATCTATGCTGAACACATCTTTGCAGATAGGATAGATGCATGGATGGATGGATGGATGAACACAATATCACATACAAGTATTCACATATGCTATATAATTGAAACTATACTTTTTTAACATGCTTTTGATTATTTGTAGTATTGTAATTATACTTCTTAAACCAGCATTAGACGTCACATGCTTTAAAGATATGAAAGTGTATGCACCACCATGTGTAAAATAGATAGCTAGTGGGAAGCTGCTATGTAAATCAAGGAACCCAGACTGGCACTCTGTGACGACCTAGAGGGGTAGGATGGGGTGGTGGTGGGAGGGAGGCTCAAGAAGGAGGGGATATATATAGTTAAGGCTAATTTGAATCGCTGCATGACAGAAACCAACATAACAGTGTAAAGCAATTATCTTCCAGTTAAAAAATGTTTTTAAAGTATTTGCATGGGAGTTTGAATAAGAATATGATTTTTTTTTCTAATTTAAAGAATCCATGATTCTTTGAAGCAATATTGTGATGGAAACCAACCGGTGGTTGCTTGGGTAGACCAGCTGGACGAGCATCAGACTTTTACTCTGGGGGCCCAGGGTTCAAGTACCTGTCTAGGAGCCAAAAATTAAATAAATAAACAAATTTTTTTTAAAAAGAAAAATATTTTAAAACACTTTTAAAGTTAAAAAATGGTGGCTACTACTCTAAAAAGATAATATAATGAAACAAAAAAGTGCTGTAAAAGAAATACTTTTAAATAATGAAACATGGGAACTCTCTTAGCCACCACAGTCTGAAATCTGGGTGAACTGTAAGTCACCCTTGTCTAGAAAAACATCACAGATGACAAAACTGAGGTACTAAAGATTAAGTGGATTGGGGAAAGATTTTTTTCTTATAATTCCTTTGAAATCAAGAGAGAAAGTTCATTAAAAAAATTTAAGTTTCTGATCCATCAATTTAATGACTCTAGTTCTTTCTCGTTTCCTCTACTTAAATGTGCTGTCACCTAAAATAGATCCAAGCCAAGATGAGCCTGTATAAAGGAAGAAATGAAAAATTACGTTGTTAGACAAATCTTCCAAAACACTGCATCTAGACCTTCCAACAACTGAGTCAACAAACTGAGATATATGTTTAACAATTACCCACATTCATTTGGGGATTAGGTTTACAGAATAATCTTTCTGTTGGAACTCAATCCAATCCCCAAGTGAAGGTCATCTTTTGTCTATGATAAACACAATAATATCTTGGCTCTTGCAAACAGGGCGGTTGTGTAAACTCCCAGGCATGTTAGAATCACCCATGTTTATTTTAACAATCCCATTGGTAGGATTAAATGGGCTTAAAGACTAAATGACTTTACTAGGGTGGGTTTCCTATATTTATAGAGTGTCTTTTGACCATTAAAATTAGACTCAAATAACCTACATAACAAGAAATGATTTTCCTCATAAACATTAGACCAATTGTTTAAACTTTTCTAAGGAGGCCAGAACCTTATATATGTTGCCAAAATCCTGCCTGTAAATTTATTAGTCATATTTACTCTCTTGAAGCTACATGACCTGAGGAAGAGTTCATCCAAGATGGAATAAGTCAGTGGTTGAGTCATGTCACAATTTCTAAGTACAATGTCATGCATGAGAGAACAAAGTGTCTGATGCCCTAAAGAATGAGAAGTTAGCATTTTTAGAAGCACAGGGGCCAAAAAAGAAGACTATCCAACATGCAGTCATTCATTAGTGCCCTGTGCCATCAAGTCCTTTGAGTACCATCAGCCAACTACATTCTTCCGTGGTTAAACATCATAAAAGCCTCAAGACATCGTCTTCTTTTAGGACAAGAAAGAGAGAGAACCTGTAATTCTAGAGCAGCAGATCCACAAATGTGCTGAACACAAATCTCAGGAGATATTCCATGTTCAGATACATGTGGGACCCACTTCATACAGCATCCTTCCATACTGAAATAGTTGAAGAAATTATGATTCATCTGCACAGAATTATCTATGCAACCCTCATGAGGAATGACATTGGGCTATATATTTTGTTGAGAATGAAAATAAATGAATAAATAAATTTGCATAACTGTAAGTGAACTGTCAATGTTAAAAAATAAAGTCAACAGCAAAAATGTATGTGTGTACAAGGATATGTGTGTTTATAGCCCATGAAGATATATGTACAACTGGTCAACCTCAAAAAAGACTAGAAAAGTATATTGCAAATCATTTTTAGCAGCAATCGCTAGGGAGGAATGCAGTTGGCATAGAGGAGGAGTATCCCACCATTTTTCTAGAAATTTCTGAACTATTTTAGGCTCTTGTCACACTGAGGTGTATATCGGTCAGTGCAGGCTGCCATTAACAAAACGCCACAGACTGAGTGGCTTAACAGCAAAAAAATATTTTCTTCCAGTTACAGGGACTGGGAGTCCCAAATGCAGGTCTGACAGGGTTGGTTTCTGGTGACAGCGCCCTCCCTGGCTTGCAGACAGCCACCTTCTTGCAATGTCCTCACCTCCTTGGTGCTTGTACTTTCTCTCTCTCTCCCTTTTCTTATAAACCCACCAGCCTTACCACATTAGAGCTCTACCCGTATGACCTCAGATGTTGTTCAGTCATGAAGTCATGTCCAACTCTTTGCAGCAAGACAGGCTCCTCCGTCAAATTCACGTCCATTGAGTCCACGATGCTCATTTAACCTTAATTACTCATAAAGACCTTATCCTCAAATCTAATCAGTCAAAAGGAGGGTTAGGCCTTCAATTATGACTTTTAGGGGGGACAAAATTCAGTCCATAGCAATGTGTTTCTTTAATGGACATTATTAGTGGCTTGATCGCACTTATTCCCACCTAATACCTTCAAAAAAGAACCTCAGTTGTGTGCGGGTATCTACCTATCCCATGCGAAGCCAGATGCTTAAGGGAGGCTCAGCCATCCTCCTTGCTATGAATTAGTTTAGGAATAAGGCTAAGAACCAATCCAGACAAAGACCTGTGGGAGAGAGTCTACAGGTAGATTTTGAAACAAGTCGATTCTCTCGAAGAAAAAGCCCTAGGAAGAAATGGCCACTCCTTTTCTTAAGGATACTGCCACTATAGACATAAAGCCTGTACCTGCTGCAGCCTGGAGAAGGAAATGGCAACCCACTCAGCATTCTTGCCTGAAAATTCCCATGGGCAGAGGAGCCTGATGGGTTACAGTTCAAGGGGTCCCAGAGAATCAGACAGGACTGAGCAACTGGGCGCACTGAGCATGCCTGCAGCAGCCATTCTGCTGCTAGTCTGAATACAGAGTCAACTCTGACGATGGCAAAAGCCAAGAGGGGAAAAAGCCTGAGCCCCTGGCGTCATCACTGACCCACAGAACCAACCATCCAATATCTGTACTTCCAGCCACAAGGAAACATCACATTTCTTGTTGCTCAAATCATTATAAGTCATAGATCTTGTACTACGTGGAGCCTAAATTATCAAAAACGATGCAGTTTCTGAGAAATAATAAAAATATATCCTGTGAAAGACTTTCAAAAATCTCTCTTAGCAATTTACAACATATATTAGTGAATTAAAGACTCTGATAAATCCCAGAGTTAAAAAGCTCCTATTGTATTTCAACTGGAGCTCCCCAAATTTATTTGATAATGGGATCCTTTTATATTCTTTTCAGTACATCCTATTGCCCTCAACAAAAGAAGATAGCTGTTGAAAGATACCCCTAGGGTTTTGCTAGGATAAACTTAGAAATGTGAAAAAATGACAGAGCTGAGCTCAAGAAAAAAAGGGGCAAAAATCCCCTAAGGAAGGAAATGCTTGAGGGACTTTTAAAATCTGGAACATCCAAAATTCAGGTTTTTTCTGTTGTGCTGCTGTGTGGTTTCATTCCCATCACAACCACGTTATGCCCTAAATCTCCAGTAAATCTTGCGAGGTGAGCATTTACAGGTGAATGCTGGGAGTAAAATGCTACTGGATTTCCCACCAGATTTGGAGCTGAATTTCACTTTAATCTGAAGAACATGTGATCCCAGCAAGCCAGATGATTTCCAGGTCAATACGTAAAATTTTTTTCTAGGTATCGTTTTTGTGATGGAATTATGTTTGGAGACATTTTGTCTGATGAATCTGATGAACTAAGTGATACTAACTAGGTATGAAGTGCAAATAAAAACTATCAAATCCTCTGAAACAAAGAAATAGACAATGCCACATGACCTCACCTTCAGAGTACTCACAGGGAAGGGTGTGTCTGTAGGTGTGTGTCTCATTAGTTCCAGGATGACCACAAGCAAATTCAACCAATCAGAACTCCAGAACATCCTATCCCCATATGCCTTTCACTGAGGTACCCTCCAATGATCAATTATCACTTCAGGAATTTTACAAGTATTTTTGTGCTATAATGGTTAACATTTGTCTTTCCCTATTACTTTATAAAACCCATCAGGACAGAGGCCTATCTATTCCGACTCACCATCCCATTCCAGGTGCCTACACGGTATTCAGTCTACAGTAAACTCCCAGTAACTGTGTGAAGAAAGAATGAATCCATCAGAGATACTTAAAGACCTTCGTAGATCAGCTGAAGAAGCGAATCCTTTCAACACTTCATGCTTAGTGACTCTCATAAAAAACATATTCATTCCCATCGTAAAACGATGTCTCCTAGTGGAAGAGAACACATCAAAGACAGTATATCCATATCAGGTTCTGCAGAAAAAACCCCAGTGACAAATAAGAGAAATATGTATCTTGCCTGAGACCTTGCTAGCTTGTTCCTTTCATGTCTATTTGGACAGACAGGATTAAATTGCCATAGAGTGACTTTTCAGGCTGTGATACTCCTGATGAAACTGAGGATTGCCTGTTCTTTGCCCACATCTTGCCAACATACTCCCTTTGTACTATCTACCCAATATGAGATTAGGAACTCATACGATAATTCGTCCTGTCTCTTGGGTTATCACCAAGGTTATCAGAGGTTAATTAGCTATAAAGCTGGTTAGCGCTTTAGGAAGTCAGATCTCCCAGTACAAAAGGACATAAACAGGAAGCCTCGATCTCCAGAGTGCTCTGCTTCTAAAAGCATTTTTGCAGAAATCCAAAAGCTCACTAAATGGACAGATCTTCTCTTCTGGATACGGGAAACAATGCTATCATCTGGCAGGGCCAATGGGGAGCAGAAGGGGGAAAACGTGGGAGAAAGATCCCAAGACCACAGCCAAGTAGACATCGCACCCGGTTTGCGGGTGTCACTCCTTTTTCTGTAAATGCCGAAGCGCTGTAGACCCAGACAGTTTGACAAATGAGTAGGCTCATGGAGAACTAAGGAGGATGATTAAGGAAGTAGAATCATTGATATATGAGGAGAGCGGCTTTTGAAAAACCTAATTATGAAGCGACCCAGCCAAACGATGAGTTTGCTGAGAAAGTACAGATGTACTTCTGGTTTGTACTTAGAAGCCAATCCCAGAGCAGGTTAGGAACAAAATGAATTTTTCTCACAGGATGTACATAGGAGTAAAAGGAAGAAATTTAAAAGATGGGGAAATCAAGACCCAGTGTCAGGACAAAAATCCCTCACAAGAGAATGTGTTATTCTCTCAAGATCTCCCCCTGCGCCCAGAGGTCTCACCTCCAGATAGAAGACTTGGAAGCAGATGTCAGCTCCTCTCTACTGTGTTGCTCCCTGGGCCTGATGGACTTGTCAGAAGGACCCTGTCATTGCCAATTCGTGCAAGTGTTTAACGCAAACAGCTTTTGTGTTTACAATAGGGCTGTGGTTAGAATAAACAGAGAAAATATTCCAAAATGAACAGGTCTTGAACAACCTTCAAAATCTAGCTAAAAGCCTGGATTAAGAGTATGTCAAGGATCATCTATTTTTTAAAAACTATTTTTGTAATCTTTTTTCTTAAATAGACCATTTTTAAAGTCTTTATTAAATCTGTTACAATATTGTTTCTGGGATTTCTTCTGGGATGTTTTAGTTTTTTGGCCTGTGGGACCTTAGCTTCCCAACCAGAGATAGAACCCACAGCCCTGTGCACTGGGAGGCAAAGCCTTGACCACTGGACTGCCAGACAAGTCCCAGGCACCATTCTTTACACACCGGTCTTCCCACTGTGTTGAAACACACAGTCCGTGATTTATTCTGACATTACTACTCCTCCTCTGTGTTGTCAAGCTTTTCCCCCAGAGAGATCCATGGAGCCAGGCCCCCTTTCTGTGCCTGCATGCAGGCCTTGAGCACCTCAACTGTGCCATAAAGCAAAAGCAGCTCAGAATGAAGGGATGGTCCCACCTCCAGTGAGCCGTGGGTTGAGATCAGAAAACGCCACGAGAGGCCAGAGTGACACCTACAGTGCCACTTTCTGATGCGGACACGTGGTTCAGTGGCTCTGTTGCATCATTCTGAACTCCAGTGAAATGAAAAAAGTCAGATCACAATGGATTAAGGACTTCAATGTAAGACCTAAAACTATTAGGCTAGTAGAAGAAAACAAACAGCGTAACTTCTTGACATTGGTCCTGGCTGTGATGTTTCGGTCATGAGACCAAAAGCAGAAGCCACAAAACCAAAACCAGACAAACGGGACTGCATCAAGCCAAAAAGCTTCTAGACAGAAAAGGAAACAATCGACAGAGTGATGGGAGAAAATACTTGCAAGCCATTTGTCTGATAAGGGGTTAATATCCAAAATTTTAAAGGGACTCCTACAACCCAAGAGAAAAAATAGCATAAAATTTAAAAAGCTGCTTAAAAAGTGGACAAACGACTTGAGTAGACATTAATCAAAGAAAACATACAAATGGCCGATAGGTACTTTTGGTGGGGTGGGGAGGGAAATCATTTTGTTTTTCGTGGTTGCTGTTGATGCTACTGTGCCTATAGTCATCATGATTAGGATCCCATCTACCCGTATTCGTGTGTTTATTTTTAGGTTACAGACATCATTTTGTATTCAGAATATCTCCTGTCAATATCACGTAGCTGGATTTTAATCTCTGTTGCCCTTGTTGAGCTCATTCAGATTTGTCGTAATATAGATGGACTTCTGCTGCCTTATTTCGTATTTCCCACTTCCATTCTCTCTCCTTGATTCCTTTTCATTTTCTTTCCTGCCTTTCATTTGATTGATTAAAATTTCTTTGCTTCCTTTTTTTCCCTCTATGGACTAAAATTTTGTCTTCTCCCCCTTACTTTCCTTGAACTTTAAATATACATAATTATATATTAATTATGTATTTAGTAAGAATTTTACTTATAAACACTTTTTCTCTTTGTAATTTTTCTGTACGTGTACCTTTTACTTTCTGGTGGTAAGAGATGGGGAGTTGAACAGGGAAGTCACCTAATGATTTTCTCTATTTTCCTTTTTTCCCTATATTTTCCCCAAAGGTAGTTGCATTTTTAAATACAAATATATGGTTATAATTCAGGTAAAATTAAAGGGCTTATGTGAAAATAGCTATACAGCACCACACTTCTCTGTATATTTACATTTTGCTCCCTGAAGCAAACTCTTCAAATATCTCTGCAGTTTATTCCAGTAATTACCACCAATCTTCTAAAAAATACACTGACATTGCTGCTTATTGAGTTATCTAATTTAGACAATGCCTATGGACTTGCTGTTTTGGGAGATGGCTCTGGCTTGGGTTCCCAGACACCACAGTTAACCCCTTGCCTTCCTCCACTATAGAGGAAGAATATAGAATACCTTCCCAGATGCCCTTGAACGTGGGGTGTGGTCATGTGACACAGTGTCACCAATGAGATATAGTCAGATGTCCCTGGGAGAGCTTATTCTGTCTTAAAAACACAAACTCTCACTAGCAGAAGCAACTGGCCCCCTGTCCTTCATCCATGCTCCTGCCTGGAATGTGGAAACAGTGCACGAAGGGAGAGTGGCCACACACTAAAGAGGGCTTCCCAGAGGGCTCTAGCGGTTAAAAAAAAAAAAAAGAAAAGAAAAGAAAACTGCCTGTCAATGCAGGTAGATGCAAAAGACGCAGGTTTGATCCCTAGGTTGGAAAGATGTCCTGGAAGAGGGCACGGCAACCCACTCCAGCATTCTTGCCTGGAGAATCCTGTGGACAGAGGAGCCTGGTGAGCTACAGTCCATAGGGTCGCAGAGCTGGACACAACTGAAGCAACTCTGCACGCACTCAAAGACAGTGGAGCAGAAAGGAAGCCCGATTCCCAAAGACATGGGTTGTCATTCTACCAGGATTTCTGAGACCACTCTGGTAGGGTTTTCTTTCATTCATAACAATTCTATTTATTTCACTTTCTACTTCAAGAAGACCAATCACTCTTAGTTAAAAATATCATCTCTTACCTTTTTATCTATCACTGCCATTTAAATTCCATTAATCCCTTTGATTGTTTCCCGCATTCAGGGTAATTATCACAAGCCTTTGCTCTGTCACGCACTCACTTTTCTGCTGGGTCTTCTCTATTCCTATTCAGTTTCTTCCACTTAAAGGAGAGTTTGTACCTTAAATTATTTTCCTCCTTCAGTAATCTTCCCTTTCAGCTCACTCTGTTGTTTTAGCAATTTATCTTTGAGCTCTTGAGTCACCGAATTCTTGTTCACTTTAAATTCTACTCTGAAAAGTACTTACAGGAAATTTTTATTTCTTGGGTTGGGTTTTCTTGAGCTTAGACTCTTTCTGTTTGTTTGTTTTAATATCTGCTTTCTTGTACCTTTTAGATGGGTCTTCCTCCACAATGTTGCTTTTCATATTACCTAGAGTGTGTGTGTGCTCATTTGCTTCAGTCGTGTCTGACTCTCTGCAACCCCATAGACCACAGTCCACCAGGATCCTCTGTCCGTGGGATTTTCCTGGCAAGAATACTGGGGTAGGTAACCATTTCCTACTGAAGGGAATCTCCCCAACTCAAGGACTAAACCCGTGTCTCCCACATCTCCTGCACTGCAGGCTGATGCTTTGCCTGCTGAACCATCAAGGAAGCCCATTAACTCGGAGAGTCCTTTTTTATACATTTCATTTGCTCTGTAAAAATGAGGTTGAATTACCCATTAGTCCACCCTCACACCATTTGGCACCTCACTATCTCCCTTTCAGCGTTTCACTTGGAGGTCTGAATGTTGTCAGTCAGCTATGTTTGTGCACAGCCTCAGTAAGCCACATCTGCTTTTGTGTATCCTACAGGAAGAGGATGGGGGAGCCCCAGCTGGACCAGAGTCAGTGTCCTGCATTTATCTGGGTAGAATTAACAACTGTTTAGAAAGCCAAGCCAGGACATGGCCACATCAAACAAACAAACAAAAATCATAATAAAATACAATAATTAATTCATATATCTCTTGGGCCTCCCTGGTGGCTCAGACAGTAAAGAATCTGCCTGCAATGTAGGAAACCTGGGTTTGAATTCTCATTGGGGAAGATCCCCTGGAGGAGGTAACCCACTCCAGTATTCTTGCCTGGAGAATCCCATGGACAAGAAGCCTGGTGGGCTATAGTCCATGGGCTTGCAAAGACTTGGACACAACTGAGCGACTAACACTTTCTCATTAATATAAAATATGAAAAGTAGATGTTTATTTGAAATCATAATTCTGTATTCTATACAAATGTTAATGTTTAAACAAAAATAAGACAAGGTAAGTACTTAGTACTTACTAATCAGTTCAGTTCAGTTCAATTGCTCAGTTGTGCCCAACTCTTTGCGACCCCATGAATCACAGCACGCCAGGCCTCCCTGTCCATCACCAACTCCCAGAGTTTACCCAAAGTCACGTCCATCGAGTCGGTGATGCCATCCAGCCATCTCATCCTCTGTCGTCCCCTTCTCCTCCTGCCCCCAGTCCCTCCCAGCATCAAGGTCTTTTCCAATGTTCTCATGAGGTGGCCAAAGTATTGGAGTTTCAGCTTCAGCATCAGTCCTTCTAACTAGATCTAAGCAAATTATATGTGTGAGAAATGTTTAATATTTTTATAACATTTCTTTCTGCCCTCTGACAGAGCAATTATTCAAACCTTTTAAACACATTGAATATACCAGTTATGCTCGGTTACATTATGCTATATTAATATCTATTCTTACCATATTTGAATATAATGCATTGTGAAAAAAGAGAACATAGGACTAGTCAAGCAGGTATTATCCATATTTAATTTAAAATAAAATATGTTTCTTTTGGTCCCATGACACAGTAAGCTACTTGTAATCTTTCTAAATCCTTCTCAAACAATACTTCTCTGAACTTCCTGCAGCCTTGAGGACATCCTTTTTAATGTAGTAGTGATGCTGACAACAGTCTAATCTAAAATTCATTTTGTGTTGCAAGCTCTGCCCTTATTAAGCCCACATCACACTGATTTCTGGTTTTGATGATGTCTAAACATCCTCTCCACAAAGCATTCATACATAGAATACTTACAATTTTATTTACTAGCAACACCAGGTTTTTAGACTTCTAGAAATTAGTTTCCGGTTCTTTACAAATGCTCCACCACGTCACATCTACTGGTCTGTTATGGTAGATCAGTCGCCTGTCCATCAGTTCCTTTGCATCTCTAAATTTATCAAATACATTTTCTGTGTCTACAATGTCCATAGTCTTGAAAAAAATCCAAAGTTAAACCTCATTCACAGAAAATGGCTTTAAAGCCAAGAAGCAGTTTGAATTTGTGGAATTGAAGTTGCATTCCAAATACATTACAGTTTTAGTAAATAAATTGAGAAAGCCCTGTTTAATTTGGCTGCCCACTCTGTTGGCATTTTTATGAATTCTGAAACAGTTTTATTTCTTTCCAAAAATAAGGCTTCTTTTTTTCCATATAAGTGTTTTCCACAACCTAAAATATTTCAAGTGCAGTCAGTTCATCCTTTTCTAAAACTCCTTAATATCTCTTTAAAAATCACCAAAAAGCTTTGAAGAAACATTATATAAATCTCTCTTTTAAAGTAATCCTTTTCCCCATTTTTATCCTCAAGGTATTTCCAAATTAGTGAAGGAGATTCTTCTTATCTCACGTTTGAAAATATTTTATAGCAGGCCAACATTTTAAAACCTTTTTTTTTTAATGGCCAAGAAAAATGTGTCAAGATATACCATGCAGTAGGCCGCTATTTCCTTTCATTTCTATAAAGTCAAAATTTTATTAATTGCTTCTGAATGTTTTGAGGAACTTGAAAGTGACAGAAAATTCACTGTGAATAACACTGATAAGCAAATCACATCCTTTTTTAGCAATGTTGTGTACGAGGTGTGCAGAACACTTAAAAGGTAAGATCTTACCCTTTTCTTTGGTAAAAAGTTTAGAGATTAAATAGAATTTTTGTCAAAATTTATATTAGCATTATCTAACAAATAAGCAGACAGATGAGCACAATATAATTTTTCTAATTTGCATTTAGACAAGATTACCAACAATCTTTTGTTTTATATTGTCTGCAATTTCATTAGAATCTTCTTAGAAATCATGAAGATAGTTTGATGCTTCATTTTCTCAAAACAAATTACCTAAAACCTAAGGAGAACTGGTTTTTCGGTTTTTTTTTAATTTCTGTTACTTCCCCTTTTAATCAATATGATAGAAAACTTGATCATTAATAATAGCTAACAGAATGAACTCTACAGTGGGAAGGGCCAATAGGTCAACTATCAAATTTTCCCCTTACTTTAACTATAGAACATTTTAATTGCAATATCTGAAACAAGAAAAGTAATAGTTTCACAGATGCTCAAGAAAACAATAATGTGTCTCCATTCATAAAGTATGTTGAAGCCAATTCATAAACCACTATTTTCTTTACTTTTCTTTTAAGATTGGAGTATAACTGTTTTACAATGTTGTAGTAGTCTCTGTCATACATCAACGAGAGGCCACTATTTTCAACTGAGCCCTACTGACTTTCAGTAGAGGAAAAGCACTTAAATTGGCGTAGAAGTACTTGACTGTCCCATTACAGATTTGTGAGATTCAGTCTCCATATGTGCTTTCACATCCCTTGTTCAACATGCAAGATCCCAATTTTTTTCTGCATGTTGTACAGTATATTTGGCTTGATTATCAATCTCCCTAATCCAGTTACAGGTACCCCTCCGTCTGTTGTTAATATTATACTGGACATTCAAAAGTGAAGCGAAGTCGCTCAGTTGTGTCCGACTCTTTGCGACCCCATGGACTGTAGCCTACAACGCTCCTCCGTCCATAAGATTTTCCAGGCAAGAGTACTAGAGTGGGTTGCCATTTCCTTCTCCAGAGGATCTTCCCAACCCAGGGATCGAACCTGGGTCTCCCGCATTGTAGGCAGATGCTTTTTCATCTGAGCCACCAGGGAAGTCTATAATTATAGAAAACTATAATTCAAAAAGATACATGCCCTCTTGTGTTTATAGCAGCACTATTCACAATAGCCAAGATATGGAAACAACTTAAATGTCCATCGACAGATGAGTACTTAAAGAAGATGGGGTGTATAAAGATATATACACCACACACAATGGAGTACTACTCGGCTGTAAAGCAGAATGAAATAATGCCATTTGCAGCAACATGGATGCAATTAGGCACCATCATACTAAGTGAAGGAAGTCAGAAAGAGCACGATAAATACCATAGGATATTACTTATACACAGAACCTAAAATGTGACGCAAAGGAACCTGTCTATGAGACAGAAACAGACTCACAGACATAGAGAAGACACCTGCGGCTGTCAAGGGGGAGAGGAGGTTGGAAAAGGGATGGAGCAGGAAGTTGGGGTTAGCAGATACAAGCTGTTATATATAGAAGATAAACAACAAGGTCCTACTGTATAGCACAGGGAACTATATTCAATATCCCATGATAAATGGTAAGGGAAAAGAATATTTAAAAAGAATGTATATATATGTATAACTGAATCACCTTGCTGTACAGCAGAAATTAACATAATATTGTAAACCAACTATACTTCAAAAAATTGCAGGGTCGTTTAACTTTCTTCTTCAGTGATACCTAGGTCATGCTGAAGCTGGGAAAGTATTGTAATCACTCTCATTTTGTTATTCAAACTCTCAGAAAATCTGGTCTCAGTGTTCACAATGTTTAAAATTAAACACAGACTATTAACGTTCACAATTACAATGTCCTTATATTCACACTTAAGTCTCATCACCCCAAATAGTCCAATAGTCCTTTATTATGAACCGCAACTCATGGCTGCTAACATCAGTGGTCAGAGAAAATGATAGTGACTACAGAAGATACCCATTTACCCATTTATCCATATGCCATATCTGTGCATGTGTGCTAAGCCACTTCAGTTGTGTCCGACTCTTTGTGACCCTATGGACTATAGGGTCCACAAGGCTCCTCTATCCATAAGATTTCCCAGGCAATAAAACCGGAATGGGTTGCCCCCTTCAGGGGATCTTCCTGACCCAGGGATCCAACCTAAGTCTTTTCTGTCTCCTGCATTGGCAGGAAGGTTCTTTACCACTAATGCCACCTGGGAAGCCCACGCCGTAACTACCTGTCATTGAAAACAATACTACCTTCAGGCCCTAACTGGGGGGTTACCATGTATGGCACCCCACTCCAGTACTCTTGCCTAGAAAATCCCATGGATGGAGGAGCCTGGTAGGCTGCAGTCCATGGGGTCACGGAGAGTCGGACACAACTGAACGACTTCACTTTCACTTTTCACTTTCATGCACTGGAGAAGGAAATGGCAACCCACTGCAGTGTTCTTGCCTGGAGAATCCCAGGGACAGGGGAGCCTGGTGGGCTGCCGTCTATGGGGTCACACAGGGTCGGGCACAACTGAAGCGACTTAGCAGCAGCAGCAGCATGTGAACTTTGTACTTTTCCCTCAACTTTCCATACCCATCACCAGAAATCAAGACCTTTCCTATCTCACTGAGGGGTTTCCCAGGACACGAGATTTTTAAATTTTCATGCAAAGTTTGAGACGGTCACAAACAGACTAGAATGGTTGTTCACCTTTCTTATGAAATTTCTTAGAACTCTGGTGACAGAGTTCATCTCCCTTGACTAAAGGCATATATGAATCACATGGAAAGAATATTTGGGCTTTCAATGATCCCTGACAGAAGGTGGAACCTCACAGACATCATCAACTCCAGGATTTCATTTCTCCCACTTCCCCTACTTCTCCCCAGCAGCCGATGTAATGACGTCACAGCCAGAAAAAAGAAAAGCATTAAGTAAAACTGAGGAGTTTGGGTTACAGAGTTACTACTGTGCAAGGTTATAGGAAGTCTTCTAGGGTTCATCAGAGAAATTGCCTGGTGTAATTTTCTTAATATGGCAGAGATTTGTTGCTGTTTCTACCCAGTATCTACTTCTCCTTTTCATGGCAACAATGCACTAATTTTAATAAAGGTGGGGTGGAGTCCATCACTGCATACTCTGCGCACACTTTAAAAGTCTGGCAAGATCAACGACAAAAAGACAACTCAGTTACAGAATAGGTTTTAAAAAAAACTTGAATAGACCTTTCTCCAAAAAAGATATATAAATGGCTGATAAGCACATAAAAAAAGATGCTTGATATCATTAGCCATTAGAAAAATGTAACTCAAAAGCACAAACACATACCACTTCCCACAGACTAAGATGGCTAAAATAACAATTTTTTAAGTGAAAAATAATGTGTTGGACAGCACCCTTATGGCAGAAAGTGAAGAGGAGCTACAAAGCCTCCTGATGAAAGTGAGAGAGGAGAGTGAAAAGGTTGGCCTAAAGCTCAACATTCAGAAAACAAAGATCATGGCATCCGGTCCCATCACTTCATGGGAAATAGATGGGGAAACAGTGGAAACTGTGTCAGACTTTATTTTGGGGGGCTCCAAAATCACTGCAGATGGTGATTGCAGCCATGAAATTAAAAGACGCTTACTCCTTGGAAGAAAAGTTATGACCAACCTAGACGGTATATTCAAAACCAGAGACATTACTTTGCCGACTAAGGTCCATCTAGTCAAGGCCATGGTTTTTCCAGTGGTCATGTATGGATGTGAGAGTTGGACTGTGAAGAAGGCTGAGCGCCAAAGAATTAATGCTTTTGAACTGTGGTGTTGGAGAAGACTCTTGAGAGTCCCTTGGACTGCAAGGAGATCCAACCAGTCCATTCTGAAGGAGATCAGCCCTGGGTGTTCTTTGGAAGGACTGATGCTGAAGCTGAGACTCCAATACTTTGACCACCTCATGAGAAGAGTTGACTCATTGGAAAAAACTCTGATGCTGGGAGGGATCGGGGGCAGGAGGAGAAGGGGACGACAGAGGATGAGATGGCTGGATGGCATCACTGACTTGATGGAGGTGAGTCTGAGTGAACTCTGGGAGTTGGTGATGGACAGGGAGGCCTGGCGTGCTGCGATTCATGGGGTCGTAAAGAGTCGGACACAACTGAGCGACTGAACTGAACTGAAGGATAAAGAGAAATTTTTGGAACCCTAATGCATGGCTGGTGGGCATATAAAAGGGTACAGGTGCTGCAGAAAAGAGGTTAGTGGTTCCTTAAAAAGTTAAACATGGAATCCACTTCTAGGTATATACCCAAAAGAATGAAAGACAGTCACTCAAACAGAAACACATGCATTTATAGAAGCATTATTCACAATAGCCAAAAGGCAAAAACAACCAACTGTCCATCATGTGATGAATAAATACACAAAAGTAGTATATCCATACAATGGAATATTACTCAGCCACAGAATGGAAACACTGATACATACTACAGCACAGATGAACCTTGAAAATATTATGCTAATTTAAAAAAACAGACACAAAAGGTCCCTTATTATATGATACCATTTATATGAAATCTCCTGAATAGGTAAATCCATAGAGATAGAAAGTAGACTAGTAATGAGTAAGTGCAATACCATTAACAATTATTCACTAAAGAAGGCTGGAAGTCACGGGAGATATAGCAGTCTACAATGAAGTCACTTTGGGTAAATGCTTAGAGAAGGCGGTGAATCCAAATGACAGTACGGGGAGCTGTACTGTAAACAAAAGACAGCATTGGATACACTTTGAGGTAGTGCATTTGTTGAGCAGTGAGGCTCTTAGTCACATGTGCCCTGCATATAATCTTGATAGTTACAAAGAAGGACTTTTGAGGGACTGGGAATAAGCAGTGATGGGAACTGTCCTTCATTGAAGCTATGCTGTAGCCATTGTTCCGGGCCCTTTTGTGTATTATCCCATTTAAATCTCTCAACATGCATATGTGAATTCATTTTGCTGCGCAGTAGAAACTAACACAACATCGTAAAGCAAATATACTCCAATAAAAGCCAATTTTTAAAACCTTTCAACAGCCTCCTGAGACAAAGCCCTATGATACTCATTCTTAAAGACTGCAAATTGAGACTCAATTGAAATGAGAAACTTGCTTAAGCAAGTTTAAGTGACTTTAAAGTCACTTATAAAGAGGAAAGTCAACCTTTAAATCCTAATCCATGACTGCTGACATATTGTTAATTTCAATAGTTTGGCAAGTTTATACTATATGTTCTTTCAAGTCCTGGCATCCCAGGAGCATGATGAGGGAAAGAAGTTGAAGGTGCAAAGAGAAGGCAGAATTCGAGGTTTTCAAACACTGCGAAGAAGGTAGCTATTATCGGTATCGTATTTTGAAGTTCCACATAAGCATCCACTTGGAAAAGGGGCTGGAATCTTCCACTTATAAAAGGAAAAATTTCATAAGAAATCAGACTTTAAAATTGTAAAACTGTCTGTTTCCTTTCCCCATATCCTTTCTCATAACAGATCCACTGTAAGACCTCAATAATTAATCTGTAGACATGGGTAGGTATTGGTTTTCATAGGAAAGTGTGAGTTTACAGCACAGTTTAGATATTTTTGTTGAGAAGCAAAAAGGTAGATGCAGACATAAATGCTTTAGCTTTAGTTAATATAGCATTAATATCAATGATGGCCCAGAGATCCTCAGATTATAGATAGAAATAAGCATAGACTTATGGGCTTTCCAGGTGGCGCTAGTGGTAAAGAACCCACCTGCCAAAGCAGGAGGCATACGAGATGAGGGTTTGATTCCCGAGTTGGAAGATCCCCTGGAGTAGGATGGCAACCCACTCCAGTATTCTTGCCTGGAAAATTCCATGGACAGAGGAGACTGGAAGGCTATGGTCCATCGGTCATAAAGAGTCAGACACAACTGAGCAACTTAGCATGCAGACAGGGCTCAAAGAATTTAAACAGCGAGACCTGGGTTCGATCCCCTGGAGATTGAAAGAAGATCCCCTGGAGATCAAAGGAAGATCCCCTGGAGAAAGGAATGTCTACCCACTCCAGTATTCTGGCCTGGAGAATTCCATGGACTGCATAGTTCATGAGGTTGCAAAGAGTCAGACACCACTGAGCGGCTTTCACTTCCATGCATTCTATGATGAAAACAGATTGGGATTTAAAGTCAGATTGAATCTGACTCTGACCTGAATGCTCAATCTAGTATAACCTTGGATATGTTGCTAAACATCTCTCAGACTCTGTTTCCTTCTTTGTAAAATGGAGGCAAAAATGCCAACTTCACAGTGATTCTGTATATTGTGAAAACATCTGACATGTATTAGGTTCCCAATTAATGCTTCATTTTTATTAATACTAATGATTCAAATTCTTGACAGACTATAGTAATGATACACTCTGTGACATTTACTTTGCTGAGGACTTTGTGGAGGCCACATGGTTCCATGTCAGACTGGCTCTTGCGATTAAAATTTTGCTCCACAGCAAACATTTTGACAAGTCTGCACAGCCATTTGCCTTCACATTTAGCCTTACACTTGAAGTGGTGGATTGGAAGGCCTTGGAACACCCACAGCAAAAAGAGTAATCTTTACACTGCAATTAATTTATCTCTTTTTCCCTTTTAGTGGTCATGATATGCAGTTGATATTTGTGTTGGAATAAATACTTTCAGACCCATCTTAAGATATGTCAAATGCACCATCCTCTCAGTAAACAAATTGTCCAAGATCTGAGTCAATTGGGTTGCCCAAGCCATGAACAGCCATAAACCAGTTCCAGCCATGAAATTCCACCTTATGGGAACTCCTCAAAGGGTAATTTTCAGGGACAGAAGCTGACCCTGAGTGAAGAGAAAACATACTTATTTTCAAAACTCTTTTCTAAGACACCAAAAATTACTTTATAACTCCTTTTTAAGCTGCTTGCCTTTATGAAACCAAAAATACAAAAACAGAATATATACAAAATTTCATGAAAATCAAAAGCCATTCAACAGTTGGCTTCCAAAATATGCTCTTATACTTCTGCTTCAAAACAGTCTCATATTGATCCAGTGACTAACTGTTTGATGAACTCATTTTAGCCTTCACTGTCAACTCTGACCAGAAAAAAAATAAAATAAAAAACTAACTTGTGATGAACATTTATTGCCATCACAAACAAAATTCAGGAAGCCAATATTTGGGTTTTCCAAACAGCACAAAAAATAAAATAATAAATTGAATTTCTCAAAAAACTATTTTCTTTGAGAGACTTGGAAATAACATGTCTATAAATATAAAGTCATTTCATTGCAACACTTTATACTAACATCTTAATATGCCAGCTTGTATATGAGGTAATTTGGAAATGTAATGCCCATGACTAACAAGGGATGGCAGTGGTCTATATAAGTGCTCAGGGTTGGTGGGTTGCTGACGTCTCGAACTGCCTTTCCTGTTTCTCCGCCTTAATGACTTCTTTTAAAATTGTTATCTATTTTATACACAGTAGTATATATATGTCAATCCCAATCTCCCAATTCATCCCACCTCCCCTTTCCCCTCTTGGTATCTAAACATTTGTTCTCTCCCTCTGTGTCTCTGTTTCTGTTTTGCAAATAGGTTCACCCCTACCATTTTCTAGATTCCACATATATGCATTAATGTATGATACTTGCGTTTCTCTTTCTGACTCACTTCATTCTGTACAACCATATTAGAGCCTCCTATGGCACGGTTTCATTCCTTCGTATGACAGAGTAATAGTCCACTGTGTGTACGTACCACGTCTTCTTTATCCACCTCTCTGTGGGTGGACATTCAGGCTGCTTCCAAGTCCTGGCTATTGTAAATAGTGCTGCTATGAATATTGTTGGGGTGGCGGGCCCTCTCTGCCTCATTGATTCTTGATATTGTTTCAGAAAAACTCCCTTCCACTGTTATGGCCTGATCATTTCCCACTTTCCTTCTTACCCCTTATAATCATAATTCTGCGGGTATCAGGCTTCCTGGGTGGCTCAGTGGTTAAAAAAAAAAAAAAAAATCCTCCTGCCAATGCAAGAGACATGGGTTCAATCCTTGATCCAGGAATATCCCACTTGCCACAGAGCAACTAAGTCTGTGGGCCACAATTACTGAGCCTGTGCTCTAGAGCCCAGGAGCCACAACTACTGTGCCCATGTGCCACCACTGCCGAAGCCCAAATGCCCTACAGCCCCTGCTCCACAACAAGAGAGGACAGCCCACTGAGAAGCCCACACTCCACAACAGAGTAGCCCCCGCTCGCAGCAGCTAGAGAAAAAGCCTGCCCAGCAACGAAGAGCCAGCACAGCCAGAAATAACTATTTAAAAAATAACTCTGCTAGTGTGTTATTTAATTTCATAAGAGCATCCTATAACTGGCAAACCTTGGTACCAAATCTGAAAAGCATTTTGTGGGGGTTCATTTGACCCCAAACATGCTATATAACAAGGGCCAAAACATGCTATATAACACAAGCCACAGTATGGTATATAATATAGGATTTTATCGTGTGGATGATGATCACTATAATTAGTGTGGGCCCTTTTCAGAGACAAATTATTTCAGTCATAGGAAACAGAGATGTGAGGTTCCCTCTTTCCTTTTCAGAGTCCTCAGGCTCTAGTCAAAAGGTACACCACCTGTGTTTACTGTTTCAAGTCATTTAATATTCGAATGACTTTTATATATCGAGGGAAAAGGTCATTGTGTTACAGCAAGGTAGGGCAAAACTATGCTTGGATATTCCTGTCAAAAGAACCGGGATCTTACCTTACTTCTTCTACCCATGACCTGTGTAAACTACAGGAAAATCACCTATTTTGAACTCAGTCTCTATTTATCTGAACTCAGTCTCTATTTATTTACTGAAATGAGTACCCTCTACTGTCCCTTCTGCATACAATATTTCAAGAGTCTATGAAAATTAAAAGCACTGCTGTCAGAGAGTCTAAAATTGTTTCATCCTTTTAAAAAATACTGTAGAAATCTTTAGGTTGCAAAAATCATAGCAGTTCTGAGAAACAGGAATGAGATGCTCCCAAAGTATAATATTTAGAAAAGCTCTCATAATTGTGAAAGAAGAGAATGGACAGAGGCTCTGCTAACCACTTAGAGAAAGACCCCACCCAGAGAGTAAGAACTGGAGGTGATAGCAGCGTGGGAATCTCTGGGAAGGTGTCGTCACCTTCCTCCTAGACACCTGCACGTGAGAAGCCACCAAGGTTCGCTTTTGATCAAACACGCTGGAAGGTTAACCATGGTGCAGAGCATTATCTCAGTGATACTGAAATAAGAGCAAGACCTGTGGCTCTATTCCACTATATTCCTTCTTTAGGCTGCCAGATCTCTAAATTGGCAAAATAGTAACTATTAACACTCGGATTTCCTTCTCTCTTTCTTCCTTCCTCTCCCTCCATCCCTCCCTCCCTTCCTTTCTTTCTCTTTAATCTGACTTTGAAGATCCTGCTCTGAAATATTTGAGTAGAGACCTATACCAAATTCCACCTTAGTCCCCACTCAACTGTTACTGATTACAAACAAATACTGAGACAAAGTATCTCTGTAAGACTGAAATTATAAATTTTAAAAAAAGACAAACTGGGTATGTATATTAAATACATGGTTATGAATGCAAAACTTTGTCAGAAGCAGTGAACAGAAGACAGACTATAGCAGAAAACTGAATTAGTCAAGTTCAATGCAAACACAAAGAATTTCCCTAAAATGCAAAAAAAAAAAAAAAAAACCTCATATAAACAAACTAAGGTAACAAAAGGAAGGAGAAGGGGAAGGAGAGAAGAATGAGAGAAGCCAAGATATGAAGATCCTGCCCTGGTTCATATTTTCTTTTTTTTTTTACTTTATTTTACTTTACAATACTGTATTGGTTTTGCCATACATTGACATGAATCCACCACGGGTGTACATGCGTTCCCAAACATGAACCCCCCTCCCACCTCCCTCCCCATAATATCTCTCTGGGTCATCCCCGTGCACCAGCCCCAAGCATGCTGTATCCTGCATCGAACATAGACTGGCGATTCGATTCTTACATGATAGTATACATGTTTCAATGCCATTCTCCCAAATCATCCCACCCTCTCCCTCTCCCTCTCCCTCTGAGTCCAAAAGTCCGCTATACACATCTGTGTCTGTGTCTTTTTTGCTGTCTTGCATACAGGGTCATCATTGCCATCTTTCTAAATTCCATATATATGTGTTAGTATACTGTATTGGTGTTTTTCTTTCTGGCTTACTTTACTCCATATAATCGGCTCCAGTTTCATCCATCTCATCAGAACTGATTCAAATGTATTCTTTTTAACAGTTGAGTAATACTCCATTGTGTATATGTACCACAGCTTTCTTATCCATTCATCTGCTGATAGACATCTAGGTTCATATCTTTCTTTCCCAGGATCACCCATCTCAAACTTCACCTACGTTAATATCCAACTAATTGTTTACTCCACCCAAACTAGTCTGTTTCTTGATTCTATGCATCCTCTTCTGCTTTTCTCTCCACCTACAAAAACACATGCTGCTTTTGTTCCCTCCATTCCCCATTCCCAATGCTAATGGGCTAAATCCTCCCCATTAATCAAAACTCTTCAAAGTCCTTTTTGAATGAATGAATAAATGAACATTTTAATGATCAATAATGGTTTTGTTAGTTTCAATGCATGTATCCATAGCCAGACAATCCGATACAACATTTTGCAGACTAAACATTACTGTAACTATTTTCATTTAGCTTTAATTTTCATCATTACAAAAGCAATGCCTAATAATTACAGAAAACACTTTTAAAGTTAACATTTAGTCCTGGTGGCTCAAACAGTAAAGAATCTGCCTGCCACGCAGGAGATGCAGGTTTGATCCCTGGGTGGGGAAGATCCCCTGAAGAAGGGCATGGCAACCCACTCCAGTATTCTTGCCTGGAGAAACCCATGGACCGAGGAGCCTGGCAGGCTACAGTCCATGGGGTCACAAAGAGTCAGACGCGACTGAGCGACTGAACAACTCCCATGGATCCCTGTTCTTCATTACCTGATGTCAATTAAATCTTCTAAAATAATTTTTAAATATATTTTATCTGTAGTTTTTTATCAGATGGGAAGATTAATCTGATCCCAGTTCTTCCATCTTGGGAACAGAAATCGTCTGCATGTTCTTATACATAGTTGAGATCATTCTGGATTTTGACGTTACTTGTTGTGGTCAATATTTTATCTTAAGCTCATACTACTGACAAACAGCATTCCTAATGTACTTGTTGAGTGTTGCTACATGATATGATGATGTATAAATATATCCATTTTACAATGCATCCCATGCAAAGAGTCAGACACGACTGAGCGATATAACTTTCACCCATGTTATCCCATTTCTTGTTTATAACATTCCCAGTTATAAATAATATCATGATTGATATTTTTGTACACAAATATTCATCTGTCTTTCTCAGTGATATTCTGGACAAATTTCAAGAAGTGAAAAAATTAGTTTAAGGGATGGAAACGTGATCAAAAAAAAAAAAACCTGATGTACATCATCCCATTGTCTTCGGGAAGATTTTATCAATCTACACTCCTAACAGCATATATGTGAGTTCATCTTTTGAATCCTCACCAACAATATTACTTTTCTAAATATTTGCCACTCTGATTTATGGAATTGGCATCCTGATATAAATTGTGTGCCCGTGATTATTGGCAAGTTGAATATTTTCATGGGATTATTGGTTTTTCTATTTCCTCTTCGTGAATTATGTATTTCCATTCTTTATTGCTATTAAGATATTGGAGTGCTCCAAAACAACCGAGCTAGGCTCCCTGGCCTTATTCTCTTGCAATATACCCCAGTCACATATGAACCCACCATCCTTTCTTGTTTTTCCTTTTGTTGTTGTTGTTGTTTTTGCACTTGCTTCTGCCTCTGCCTAGAGGGTTCTTCTTTTATAACCTTAACGACTTTGAAAATCTTTTCCTTTTTGAAATCAAAAGCTGCCTTTTTTAGTGAATTCTTCCTTGACAGTTCCTGGGTAGACTAAGATCCTCCTTCTTTAAACGTCCTGCCATTATATTACCATATTGTGCATGTCATGCATTGGAGAAGGAAATGGCAACCCACTCCAATGTTCTTGCCTGGAGAATCCCAGGGACGGGGGAGCCTGGTGGGCTGTCGTCTATGGGGTCGCACAGAGTCGGACACAACTGAAGCGACTTAGCAGCAGCAGCAAAGCACAAGGGCTGTATATTTTCATCTCAAAGTCCACACATCTCCACAGATAATAAATGTTGAAGATACTTATTGAAGGAATAAATGGTTAAAAGAGTGCATCGCAAACAACAATGTCCATTTTTTCAGACGATAGTTATTGAATACCTGCTATCTACCACTTGAAATTAAAACTTAATTTTTTAATAATTAACTTCTTTGAAATGGCAAATGATTGTTTTCTAGCCATTGTTCTCATTGGCTCTTTTAAATATAATTAATGATCACATGTGATCTAATATTAAAATAGCACTATAACTGAACTTAGAACATTTCCAATCTGTTCCCACCCTACAATCTCTGTGTAAATTCTTTAAAGAAGCTAGCTATAGAAGGCTATACATCTGCTTAATAGATTTCTTTTGACCTTCACTTTCTAGCTGATTGAGTTGGCCTGTCTCTGCTTAATGAACATACCCCAGACCCAGCACCCACTCAAAGCCCCATAGGGAAAGCGGAATGTGCTCCCTTCACCCATAGGCTTCATAATTTGCCTGAGTGTGGAATCAACCCCTGAAGAATTTGGTAATGGCCTATTAGAAGCATCTCTTCCTTTGGGACTTCCCTGGTGGTCCAGTGGCTAAGCCTCTGCACTCCTAATGCAGGGGACCCAGGTTCAGTCCCCAGTCAGGGAGCTAGATTCCCACATGCTACAACTAAAGACCTCACACGCCGCCACCAAGACCGGGCATGGCCAAGCCAATAAATAATACTTAAAATAAAAGCAACTCTTCCTCAAAGCAAAAGGCAAAGGTCAGAAGAGTCTCTCCTGATACAGGTCTTTCTGAACGTCCCATCAGCTCTTCAAAACCCCTCACCCACATATTTGAAAGCAGTTATAGTATTGCGAGGAAGGCATGATTTACAGGAAGAAACAAATTTCTTTGCAAAAGTTTCTTGCTCGTTCAGCCTGGCCTAGAAGATTAATAATCTATTGAAAGTGGAAATTCCTAAGAGCCTGCCTCCAAACTCCAGAGGGGAGATGGGAGCAAATCCATGAAGCACACGTGCTTCATCATTCAGTCCTGTCTGACTCTTTGTGACCCTGAGGATGGTAGCCCGCCAGGCTCCTCTGTCCGTGGGATTCTCCAGGTGAGAATACAGGGGTGGGTTGCCATTTCCTCCTTCAGGGGATCTTCTCAGGGATGGAACCCACACCTCTTACGTCTCCTGCATTGGCTAGTGGGTTCTTTACCATTAGAGCCACCTGGGAAGCCCAAATCTATGAAGAGGTATGGGCAGAACAGGTTTCAGCACATAAAGATGGGAATGGAGTGTCTGTAGAGAACCCTCACAGAGCCAAGGGGCCATGTAGGACCGTCCCAGGTACACAGGTCCACCAAGTTTTATTCTGTTTTGCTTTGGAGCCTCTGTCTATACAAACAGCTGGACGTACCCCAAATCAGCATGTTACCAATATTCCATCTGCCCCATCTCATGTCATGCTGAGGACAAAATACCATACCACAGGAGAGATCTCATTGCCAGATCATCTTCTTTGAATCAAGGACTGGCCATGGGGTCCCCGGACAACCCCATATGCATGTATTTTAGAGCTCCTCCTCAAGGTATCCAATTCACCTCACTCGAGTATCAGGGTGTCTAGGAGCAAGAAAGAGACTGGGAGCCCTGTGGATGCACAGCCAACCCAAGCCCGCCTCAGGCCCAGAGCAGGACCCACACATTTCTAGGCAGGCTCTCCAAAGTCCTGAGCCTCCTGAGAATCCAGGTCCACACGAGGAGGGCTTTCTGGCTCAGCTCTAAAGATAAAGGCGTGATGAGGACATTTCCACAAAACAGGAAATCTGTCCATTTCACAAGCCCAGCACTGGGGTCAGGAAGCGCCTTCCACCCTGTACTTTTATGGTTGCCATAATCTGAAGACAGGGTTCACCTTCTGCTATTTTCAAACCCTCCTGCCTAGAATCAAGATAGACACTTACAACGTTCTCAGATAAATATCAGAAGTCCTAGTTCGGGGTAGGTTTGATCTGTATCACACAGTAGAGGATCTAAGGGAAACAGTCTTGACATCAGGATGGAAGGCTGAGTTTGACCTCTTTGGGTTTTAACTGCCTCATTTTAAAACAAAGGAATTGGACCAGCAGGTCCTCAAGGCACTTCCAACTTCAGATCCTATGACTTGAATGTCTACAACTGGCCCTAATCAGGGAGAGATCACTGGCTTCCCAAAAAGATGACAGAGATTTCAACCAGCAAACCTAGTCACCAAGGCTTTAATACATGTAGGAAACTATTCATTCCATGATCAGCTACAGGCTTGGAGTCAAGTGGCAAGGACACTAATCACTCTGTCAGTAAGTTGAGCCTGTGTGGCCCACTCCCAAAAGAAGCACTTGTAGGGCTGGGGTGGAATTTTTTTTGTTCCTGTTCCAGGGTATTTGAGTCCAAGTGATCTGGAGCACATATTTTTTTAAACCGGCCATGTGAGCCCAAACTCTGGAGACCACAGAGTCTTAATTATATTAAACCGAGAACAGCAAAAGCCACAAAGCCATTCATGGGACAGTAAGGGGGAAAAGAACACCCAGGGAGAAGTTCAGTAGCTATTTTGAAAAACAGGAAAATTTGCTTCTCTGTCTCAGTGACAAAGTAGCTGAGTCACCAAATCGCTCATGATCTCAGGGAACCCAAGAGCTTTGGTGGAGTCTCCACTCATCTGTCAGCTACTCTGAAAAGTGGAATGGTAGGATACTTGGGGAAATTCCAGAAGGTCTGGGTCTGCAAAAAAAGAAAAATGTAGGGAGTTTTGCAAGGAGGGAAAGGAGGAGAGGGACATTTTTTAGAGCTTGTAGACTGAAGATGAAATCATTGTAAAGAACTGCCCCTGAAGCAATGTCTAGTAATCCTGCACTCAGGCAAAGCTCAAATGCCAGCAATGCTGTGAGATCAGGCCTTTGAAGGGAGAAGATCACCTAAAACTATTCTAAGCACAGACAACAGGAGGCTAAGCTGGAGAATTTGCTTATGAGGCTTGCTAAAGACCCGACACATTCATCTTTTCCTCTTGTCAAAGTGTTGGCGCCTGGGTGAAGCACATGGTCTCTGAACACCGTGGCCCCATAGAATGCTAGGCCCCCAGGAACTCCTGAGCCTGAAGAGCATCAATTATAGCATGAGAATCCTGCTGAAAGCCTGAGAGGTCATGGATGGGATGGGAATATTGAAAATGTCCTCAATGAGGGTTAGACCAGCAGGGTCGTGAACAACACATTTCCTGACCTCCTGACTTCTTGGAAAAGCTCCAGAGAAATTTCAAGTGAAGGATTTTGGCATTTTCTTTTTTTTTTTTTTTTTTTTTTTGGCCACAAGACATGTGGGATCTCTCGACCAGGGATCAAACCTGCAATCCTTGCATGGCAAGGCAAAGTCTTAACCACTGGGAAGTCCCGGGAAGTCCCAGGGAAGTGCCAGGGAAGTGCCAAGGAAGTCCCATACACTGATGTTTTTAAGGCAAGAGAGGTCAACAGAGTTTAAAGTCCTGAAAAATAAACTGATGCTAACAGCAGAAATTGCCATTCTTTTTACAGAACCATAGGTCCACCCTGGAAATGAGGGCACAAAGGTACCAGACGAGTTGAGACATGGAACAAACACAGGCTCTTCTAAGGTCATAAGATGAGCCAGATCAGCAGTCCATCTTTGCCTCAATAAATTTTCCTACTTAGCAAACTTGGAAAGCTCAAAGAGAGCTTTGGTGCAGATAAACAAACTTGTTCACAGGGGAACCAGCTAGTGAGAGTGAGCTCACCCGGGCCTTGGGTCATTCCTTCCCCCACCCAACCCACCACCATTCTATAAAAAGCTGCCCCATAAATTCCAAAGCCCCATAAATTCCAGCTGAATGGATTATCAAACCAAATACTGGAAGCCTAGCTCCGTCTCAAATAGGAAGCAGAGCCTGAATGTGAATGCTGCCTGTCACGTCCCCTCACACTCAGATCTTTCTCTTCTGCCAACCTCAGGCAGTCCTCTAGACAAATCTGAGGAAGAGATAAAAGAGGCCATGTGTGCCTCCCCTCCAGTGAGACTCTCTTCTCTCTCAAGCTGACGGCTGCTGCCTTCACTCTCTTCGCATGATTCCTCTCCCTCCAGGCACCTCAGTCTCTCACGCAAGAGACTTCAGGGAGATCTACCACATCATTTCCCACACATGTTTAGACATGATAGAACCTCACATGTGAAGTTCTTGGTATCAAGGAGTAAGATAATAAATAGGGAGTACCTACAATAGCATCCGGGCTTTCCCAGGTGCCCCAGTGATAAAGAATCCACCTGCCAATGCAAGAGATGCAGGTTTGATCCTTGGGTCAGGAAGATCCCCTGAAGGAGGAAATGGCAACCTGCTCCAGTATTCTTGCATGAAAATTCCACAGAAAGAGGAGCCTGGTGGGCTATCCAGTCCAGAGGGTCACAAAGAGTCAGACATGACTGAACACACACACACGAAATAGCACCCACTCAGTAAATGTTGGCTTTTATTAATCATCAGATAGGTTATTCAAAAAAAAATTTTTTTATGAAGTTCTTTTCAATTAAGAGTATACCATGGTCTGGGCACTTGGGCCAATGGAGAACAGCAAAATAAATATAAATTTGACTTCTACCTTCAGAAGGTTGAGAATTTCAAGGAGAGGAAAGACAACACAAACCAACGTGTATGCTCAGTCACTTCAGTTGCGTCCAACTCTTTGCGCCCCTGTGGACTGCAGCCCTCCAGGCTCCTCTGTCCCTGGGATTTCCCAGGCAAGAACACTGGAGTGGGTTGCCATTTCCTTCACCAGGGGAACTTCCCCATCCAGGGATTGAACCCACCTCTCCTGCCTCTCCTGCACTGCAGGGGGATTCTTTACCACTGAGCCACCGGAAAAGCCAACACGGGAGTCAAATCTGACATGTGTTTAAGGAAAATGTGAACAAAGCGCTGGAGGAGGGAAAATTCCTTCCTGTGAGGTGCCTGAAAAGTGGGGGGAGTTTCTCCCATCCGATAAGACAGCGATGCCCTTCCAGAGGGAGGGAAGCACCTGAGGAAAAGGTCTGGAGCAGGACAGAGAATCCCACGTGCAGGGGCAGCTGACTAGAGGGATGAGAGGAGGGCAAGGTAAGGAAGGAGACGGAGATCAGGATATATTGGGGTTTTTTAATATATACATATATATATATTTCTTAACACACACGCACACATATATATGGGCTTCTCAGGTGGCTCAGCAGTAAAGAATCCGCCTCCAGTTCAGGAGATGCAGATTCAATCCCTGGATCAGGAAGATCCCCTGGAGAAGAAAACGGCAACCCACTCTAGTATTCTTGCCTGGAGAATCCCAGGGACAGAGGAGTCTGGTAGGCTACAGTCCCTGGGGTCACAAAGAGTCGGGCATGATTTAGCAACTAAACACACACACACACACACACACACACACACACACACACACACACACACACACACACACACACACACACTGGCTACACTTCATGGCATGGGCAATCTTAGTTCCCTGACCAAGGATTAAAGCCACAGCCCCTGCATTGGAAGCATGCAGTCTTAACCACTGGACCACCAGAGAAATCTCCCAGGACACACATTCTTAATTGCTTTGAAGTTAGGGAAGGCCAACTGGAAGGCTAGAGGAGCCATCTAAGTCTGATTAAAAATGGCTCAGAGTAAAGCGACGGTCAGGAGGAAACAGGTTCAAGCTGACACAAATCTATGGCCCTCAGACTCTGCCAGCATGGAGGGTATTTGGGAAGTGAGGGAGGCCTGGAGCAGCCACCTTTCCTGGGAGTGAGGGTTGGCAAGAGGCCACAGAGGGTGAGTGACATTGCTCGGCTTGTCCCTTCTCTCTAGAAGGTGTGCAGTTTGTGTCTCTGTCATAAATCTCACCCTGAGTACTATCTGGAGACAGGGTTTTATTGGAGGACAGCTGCATAACTAATTTTAGGTTTGCACTGGATAAATAGGGCAGGTTTAATCTCCAGGGCAGGGAGGAGTCACAGAAACAACGCTGAGCATCTGTTCTCACTGAGGCATCTGAGAATAACTCTCCCGGAGCTTGCCAGCACTTGCAAGATGACCCTCAGGAGAGCTATTTAGACCCCCTGACATGTTCCTGCATCCCTGGAAGACCCTTTCAAAGCCCCAGGTTCTGGCATCCCAGTGGACTAGAGTCGAACCCACTGGGGCATGCCTTAGTTACTTTTTGGGACACGGAGTTCATGGGAGAAGGTGAGTGATGGCAGAAACCTCCTGCCTGCGCGTTTGCCTCTAGCTTTGCTGACTGATCTGAAGCAGGCGGCCAAGTATCCAATAGCATTTATATTCCTAACGAGGAACAACATTAAAGCCCAGCAAAGCTTCTGAGATTTTTGGCACCTTCTTTCTTAATGCCCACAACAAACCTAGGAGGTAGGACTTGATATTCACACTTTGAGAAATGTGAGAGTTGAGTTAAGAAAGGATAAAGGGCCTGCCAAGGAATCAGCTAGAAGGAAGGCTAGAAGGCAGGTCTTCTGATTTTAGCACGTTTCTTCTCATTATGCTGCTGGAGGCTGGAGGCAAGGCAGAAAATGAGGTAGCCTTAAGAAAGAATTCAAAAGCAGAGAGAACAGACCTTTTAGCCTTTGAGAGGAAATAGTCACTCAGCTGAAGAGAAAGGCTCCCCTATCATTAAGCAAATTGGTCCATGAGTTTAGAGGGTCACTGAAATTTAAACAAACTTTAAATGCTTATGATTGTCTTACCTATGGTGGTTTTAGAAATCAAATGCTGGACAATGGTGGTTTAAGAGCAAAGGCTCATGTATCAGACAGGGTTTAAATTCCAGCTCTTTCACTTAAATCCCAGCATGTTACTTAATTTCTTTCAGCTTCCTTTTTATTTTTTTCCCCCTGTTAGAACTGGGGACAGTAATAGCACCTGCCTCTAAGGGGAAAGGATCAAGTGAGATAATGCATGCTAAGAGTTTAGCACAGGGCAGAGCACATAATAAACGCATAGCAATGACAGCTCTATTGAAATGGCTGGTGGAAAAGCCTCTCCTCTATGGAGGTTCGGTTTTAATTTGGCATTTGGATCAAGAAGGGAAATCATTTTGTCTTTTACAGAACAGACCAGAAATGCAGGAATATGCCAAGGTCCCCGAAAAGTCTGTGTCATTGGAAACATCCACGACTGTTAATCCCTGGGGTTACTTTCCCATTTTTCTATACACCTTGATTGGATCTGTGCTTGAATTCTACTCCTTTTCCAGGAGAAAAAGAGCAATAGCGAGGGCAACTAGCGTGAGTCTCTGAGAAGGGGGCTTCGGTGCTTTGTCGTTTACTCTCCATCCCCCAGTTTGATATAAAACTATCAGGATCCCATAAAGGAGGGGCCTAGGGCCAAGAGAAGCCAGGGAGGACTCACCTAGAGAAGCTCTCTAAACAACATGGTACCCGAGTGAGCACTGAGGGATACTGGTATGTGGGTGGGCCCAAGAGATGCTGCTAGATTTTCACATGATATAGGATAAGTACCAAATATCTTTGAGCTGTCAAAGAGATGCATGGAGACACCAGCAGTTTAGAAGAGTCCTGGGGGGGCCTTCCTTGGTTGTCCAATGGTTAAACCTTCACCTCCAAGTGCAGGGAAGGAAGCTCGATCCCTGATCAGGGAGCCAAGATCCCACATGTCACCCAGCCAAAAAATCAAAACAAAACAGAAGCAGTATAGCAACAATTTCAATAAAAACTTTAAAAATGGTCCACATCAAAAGAAAAAAAATAAGGCAACCTTTAAAAGGAAGGGGGGGAAATAGAAGAGTTCTGGTGAATAGTGCAAAAAGATACAGCTCATGGATTATTGACCAAAGGCCACATTAAGACTGCATATGTCAGCAGCAAAGGCCTACAAACCATGATAAAAACCGAAATACCCAAATCAAACATATTCAAATTGAATAATGACGTTTAAGAGGGAAATAAAATGTATTCAATAATTACAGAGGAATCAAGAAAGTTAATTTTTTGTCACTGAGCTTGTGACTCTGAAGTTTCGTACTTAACTAAACGAGGATCCTTTGATAGAATTTAGTTGAATTTCATTTTGCAATACATTTGCACTTCAGAGAGCTTTCAAATGAGGTACATGGAACACAGACTCCCAAAAAAGAGGTGGTCTCCAAACAAAAATGGATCCCTAGCCAAATCAATTTTGGAAAAGGGTATATATTACCTGGAAGCTTCCCTGGTGACTCAGTGGTAAAGAATCTGCCTGCCAATACAGGAGACTCAGGTTTGATCCTTGGGTTGGGAAGATCCCCTGGAGAAGGAAATGGCACCCCTCTCCAGTATTCTTGCCTGGAAAATCCCATGGACAGAGGAGTGTGGGGGGCTACAATCCATGGGTTCACAAAGAGTCAGACATGACTGAGCAACTAAGAACAATGAATACACTACATACCCATCTTGAATATTCTGAATTATGTGTTGGCTTTACAAAAGCTCTGAGAAGTCTTAGAGTAAGGAAATGTACCTAACTTGGTTTACCCCAGTACTTCTCAATATATTTGATGAGTAATTTTTTCTGACTGAGATATCATGCTTTGCACTCTAGGAATTGCTGGTGAAGAGAGATGCAGGTGAGAATGGATGATAATGGCATCAGTCTGGTGACCCAAGAGAAAAATAATCAGGTGGAAGATGAGCCAAAGATTGATGCTGGGATGCGGAAAATATCATGGCTGGGCATGGAAATGCTCCTTTGCCAAACGACCCCATATATCTTGGAAATTGGCTGAATTTTCTCTAATACTCTTTCAAGGTCCTTGCTGAGTCACTCCCATAAATGATGGACCTTAATAGTTCTGAATATCTCTAAAGCCGGCGTGTCTGGCCATCTCCCTTTTTTTAGTTTGTGATTCACTCCACTCCAGCAGGCAGGACCAGAGAGAACAGGCAGAGTTTCACTTTCCAATCATAAAAGCACATCTCAAAGCTAGCACACAACCAGAATTTCATATCAGAGATTTAACTGGCCGTCTCTTCAGAGACCCTGAGAACATCTCATTTCCCTGTCTTTTCTGGACTGTCTTTAAAGGGCTGTACTCACTATGGTAGAGTTGCTGTGATTAAAAGAGATACCTGAAGACTTCAGATTAAAAAAAAAAAAAAAAAAAGGACTTTTGAGTCAGACAGATCAGGCTGAATTCAAATCCCAACTCTGCCTTTTCCCGGCATTGTGATCTTAGGGACTCTCTCACATTTGAGTTTCCTCATCTGAGAATGAGGATGGTGTTATACCCATTATATCATATCTATTCAGGTTTGTTGTGACAATCAGAGGAAGTGGTGCATGGGTGGATGGGAGTTGACACAGGATAAGGTCACTGTACCATATCTAAGGCGGACATAGTAGCTATGTCAACCATTCACCATGAGAATATCTTTGGCATCCCCATCTCTGTATCTACTCAAAGTGGGAAAAAGTACTAAAAAGTGCTCAGTACCTGATTACTTGGGTGTGCTTCTGAGTGTAAGGGGTGATGACCTTGAGAAGCAGTTCCATTGCTCCATTAATTCCCAACATGGCTCCTGTGGTGACTGAGAAAAACAAAAACACACTAGTTATTGACCCATCTGAACCAAGCATTATTTTCAGCATCACAGACTGAGCCTAAAAGAAAGATGAGGTCCATTACCTTTCCTGCCAAAGGCAACTTAAAAGTAGAGAAAGTCTATGGCCTTTCATCCCTGGCTTGGAAGTTAAAGATACCTGAAAAGCACACATTATCTTCTCATACTATCTTTTTCTCAAAGGGGGCCCAAGCCATGAAATTATGTTTTTCATTTTCCGGTGGCCCATTGCCCTACACCATTGTATTCAGAGGGGTGGGCAGTATAGTTACCTTACAATGTTGTGTTGGTTTCTACCATACAGCAAAGTGAATCAGCCACACATAAACATATATCCCCCGTTCCCTGGACTTCCTTCCCATCTAGGTTATCACAGACGATTGAGCAGAGTTCCCTGTGCTATACTGTCACTTTTCATTAGTTATCTGTCTTATACATAGTAGGGTATATATGCCACCCCCTTTTCCTCCTTGGTATCCAGACTGAAGTAAGTCAAAATGAGAAAAAACAAATATTGTGTATTAATGCACATATGTGAAATCCATTGTATTTTTAATCAGAATAGTCAAGGTAATTGCAGAGCAGAAGATTTCTCTTTAAGTAGACCTTTGGCTTTCTGGCAACTTCAGATCAAGCTGTTTCACCCACTACCAACTTCCCATATGACACATATATGCATGCACACACAGACAAAATGACATTCACATGTGCGTGTGCACACACACACACACACACAGCCAGCATCTTAAGAAACAGTTTCTTGGATACATTTTACTGTTTGGAGAATTTACAATGAAGAAAATTCATAAGTGGATGGGTTAAGGGTGAGTACAACTTGGATTCACTTCTTTAAAACTTTGAGGAACAACTTAAGAAAAAAGATGGCAGCCTTTCTGTTCCATGCCAAATCCAAGTTCTCCTACTTTTGCATTTGGATCTCCCAACACTGAGGCTGTGGCTTGACTATGCTTCTATCCATTAGTTGGTCCTGCTTAGAGGTAATTACCATAAATCTTTGCCTTTTTGTCCAAGTGGATGGTTAGAGAAACATAGTAAGAGATCTGAATAACAGAAAGAGACTCAAAGGGGCATCTGGTCAACCTGGCAGCTTCAGGTAAGTATTTTGGATACAAAACCTCTGGATGCCACTCTCATCTCCAATGCTGCTCCAGCTTCTCCACAATATCCCCAGCACCCGACTCCACTCAGCTCACTTTAGGAAGAGCTCTGGTCACATCAAAAAATAAGAGGAATCCACAGGATACAAAATGGAATCAGTTTGGCTGGGGGCAAAATGTTCAGTTAGGAGAAGGAAAGAAGGTTATCTTCCAAGGTGTGACTTTTTTTTTTTTTTCTTTTTACTGCACTGTTGTAGTGAAACAGAGCAGGATCCTATGGTCCTTGCCGTGCCCCCTCCAACCACCACTCTTCTGTATATGGAAAAACTTTAACCAAAAATAATTTAATCAGAAATGTGAGAAAATGCAGAAGCAAAGTAAAGCTATCAAAAGAAACCAAATAATAATAGTTCAGTCCATAAGCAAAGTCAAGGACTTTTCGTTCCTTCTCAAGAGCTAGTGATAATATACTGAGCCATATCCTGTAAGCTGTCTTGCAGATGCTGAAATTCCCACCAGGTGGAAGAAGTTAAGTACATGATGAACAGACTGTAGCCATGACATGAGCTGCCACAATTCCCGGAGCTGGCCTCAAAGAAATGGAAACAAACTGAACCTGCAACTAAAGATAAGCTGCACTTAAAACAATCAAGGTGACGCTGGTGGGACCTCTGATGACCAGTTTCAAGAAGGCTGTTAGAGCCTACTGTGCTGTTTCTGCATGTAGCCCCCTCCCTCAGCCTATAAAAGCTCTTGACCCCTGATTGTCAGGGTGCTAGGTGTGGAGGAGGGCACGGAGTTGATCGTTGGACTGGCATCTACCCTCCCCCTCTGCTTGCCAGCATCCAAAATAAAGCAAACTTTCCTTTCCCCCAACCCGGTCTCTTATGGCTTTCGAGTGGCAAGCAGCTGGACCCCATTTTCAGTAACATACTAAAACAGAGACCTCGGAATGCCTTGCGCTTGGGGCCAGCTTTGTTCCAGGAAATATGAATGGTAGCAAGGGGGTCATGGAGAAGCAGAGAGAGAGAATCAAGGGAGGCTTATCCTGGCTTGCTCCAAGCCTCAGGAAAGGAGAAAAAATGGAAAATTGGAGTCTCTTATATAGTTCATCCCAGTACAGTCCACCAGAGAGAGACTGAGGCTGATGTCTCAGTTACCACGAGAAGTGTGTATTCCTGGAACATCCACTGTGCATCCATTCCTCCTGAGGCTAGTACAGGCAGCCATTGCCTGGATCAAAATTCAAGAATTTGGCGTCCAAGTTCTGTCTATCAATCTTCTGCTCCCATGGCTACTCAGCCTTTCCTTCTAAATTGGGAAAACATGCTGGAATAAACTCCTGGCAAATAATTCAGCAAAACTCTAGTATTAAGTACAGTTAGGGAGGAAGTAGTTTTAAGAGCGTGAATTCTAGCATGGAAGGCTTTCAACTTGGAATTGGGAGAGAATAACAATAAAAAATCCTCACTAATTTCTTCCATGCTGGATGACTGCCCAAGGTTAGACCTCTGGCAGGTCTATAAACATCCACATTGGCCATGTGAAAGATGCTGAAGGGTTTGTTGGCTGTCAGAGAGCCATTCTGGTTCCAGCCAACTTCTTTTGCAGATAGGAACTGTTTAGAAAACTTGCTGGAACGTTCGACAGTGGCTAACAATTCACCAAAGAGACAGAAACCCATGGGCTTCATGAACTCTGCTTGCCTCTCATCAGTAAAGTTAATGTGTAGAGACTGACCATATATTTTTAAAATATCTTATGAAATAGTTTGTATAATAAATGTTGTCTTGGAATAGGAGACAAATGGCCACTTCTTCATATCCATAGGCAAATCCCTGCATTTTTCAGAGCTCCCTGCTGAAGGAATTCTTCAAGATCTCTATAATCAATGTATATAATGAGAGTAGGCTGTTCAGTTTAACTATTCTTTACAACAGTGGTCCCCAAAGTTTTCAGCACCAGGTACCAATTTTGTGGAAGATAATTTTTCTACAGACTGGAGTGGGGGATGGTTTGGGGATGATTCAAGCACATTACATTTATTGTGCACTTTATTTCTATTATTATTACATCAGCTCCACCTCAGATCATCAGGCATTAGATCCCAGAGGCTGGGAACCCCTGCTACAAAACCAAAATAAGATATCTCAAATCTCATGCTGCTGGCAAGCTCAAAATGGGAATGGCATACCTTCTGCCTACTCATCAATAAGAGTTGTCCTTTATGCAAAGCCACAGCCTCTCACTTAGAATTTCCTTTTTTTAGAAATTGATTCGGATATATTCTTTTAATCTCTCTGAAATATTGTCTGATTATCTGGTCAACATATATGAGTGTGAATGGAGATTCTGCCTATGAACATGGAGTCAAGCATCTATCTCATTTTTCCCTAGAAATATTGTCTTTTGATGGGTCCTCCATGCTTATCCACTTCCAAGGTGTTTCAGTGGTAAGATGAGAGTTCAATCCCTGGGTCAGGAAGATCTTCTGGAGTAGGAAATAGCAATGCACTCTGGTATTCTTGCCTGGAGACTTCCATGGACAGAGGAGCCTGGTGGGTCCCAGTCCAAAGAGTCGGACATCACTGAGCGACTGAGCACACACACAAGTAGACATATGCACACTAGTACACACACACACACAAGCACACACACACACCACGCTTATTCATGAAATTAACCAATAAAACATGTCCCTACTATTTTGGCAGTTCTGAGGATAGTTACAGAAAAGGTTACCTATTAATTCCCTGTACGGGCCTGCTTCCTATTATCTCATAGGACTGAGGGAAAACAGGAAAGCAGAGAAGAAAAACACTTACTTAGCGACGGTTATGTGATGAGCTTACCCACGAACATGATCTTACTCACTCATCCACCAAGTCTATGAGGTCTTATTACAACTCTGACATTACAAAGGAAGAAACGGAGTTAAACAAGTTAAGTGCCCATGTCATCTGACTCTTAAGAAATGAAATCAGAGTCAAGCTCAGGTCTTCTTGGCTCTAAGCTCACATTCTTTCCTCTAGAGAGTATTACATCTAAATAATTGCCACTTTCTTTCTGCAGGGAAGGAGCTCAGAAAAGAGAAATAAAAGTCTATGTTCATTATCCTGAAATAGGTGGTACAGAATATATAATCTATTATTAAGAACTGTCTCCGTGCGGAGAGTAGAATCAACATGACTTTTACAGTTAGAAACTCAGCCCTCATGACTTATCTGTATGAACTCAAGCAATTTCTTCACTCTCCTAAGCCTCCTTTTCTTCTTCTTAGCTATCAAACGCTAAGACTACATACAGGATTGTTAACGATACTCAGGAATAATCCAAATTAGGAGATGGCAAATAACATCAACACTTCTGCTATGATATATCAAATTACCTGAAGGACCATTTTAAGACACATTGGGAGATAAACTTGGGTAAAGGATGTCATGATCCATGCGTGACTTCAGGGACACAGTGGAGAGATTTGTGATGTGAGGGCTGCTCTTGACAGCTGTAACACATTGCACTGTGCCTTGGATATAAGGACTCAATAAAGTCTGCCTTCCCCTGGAATAGGTCTTTTTCACCTTGTAGTACTGACAGAGAGATGTAGAGTGCTAAAATGAGTAGCTCCCAAGGGAAAACATTATGGACCTCTCATTTCAAGAACTGATTCAAGAGTTCTCCATGGACACTGACATAGAGAACAAATTTATGGACACGGGGTGTGGGGTACAGGGGAGGAGAGGGTGGCATGTATGCAGAGAGTAACATAGAAACATATATCACCATATGTAAAATAGATAGCCAATGGAATTTGCTGTGTGTCTCAGGGAACTCAAACCAGGGCTCTGAAACAGCCTAGAGGGGTGGGATGGAAGGGAAGTGGGAGGGAGGTTCAAGAGGGAGGGGACACATGTATACCTAATGACTGATTCACGCTGATGTTTGGCAGAAACCAACACACTACTGTAAAGCAATTATCCTTGAATTAAAAGTAAATAATAGGGGGAAAAAAGAGTTTTCCACAACTGAGGAGGAGACAAAGAAATCACTTCTCACCTCTACAGTCTCTAGAATGTGAGGCTCCTCACGGTTTATTTGTCTTGTTGGGATTACATCTGTCCTCCCCCCAAGCCCTCCTTTCAACCATGCTCCCAAATGGCTTCCAGGTGCTCCGGCCCAGATCTGGAAGCCACCCCAGAGAGCCACAGTTGAGCTGCTTACCACTAGAGGCGAACACACGCAGAGCCCAGAGACAGTGGAGGAGGTTCTGGCTGTGGCACAGGTTTTTCCTGGCCAGAATCAATGTCACGTCAAGTGCTTCCAATTCCAGTGCCTTCTGTCCAAACTTTTTATCTGTGAACACATATCAATCCATCTTAGTTGTGTTGCACATCAATTCTGACAGTTGTATACCACGTGGGGGAGAAGACAGCAAAGATGGTGGAGGGAAGAGGATTGGCATGGCAACGAGACTTTTCATATCTAGTAGAAAATGCTAATAAATACGTCTCCATTAGAACCAGATGGCTCAAAAGAGCCCATCAAGGGCACTCATACGGTCCATTATTCTTCAAGTATTATTTACATGCAGCCTTGCGAGTTGTATGACTCTTATCCCCTGTATGTAAGAATACTTCTGGTTGTTCTCAAACATGAGCTAGATGTTAGTTGGGTATAAATTTATTTCTCTAAGACAGTTTTAGAATCAAGGATACTTAAGCGACATAACTTGGGCTTCCCTGGTGGCTCAGTGGTGAAGAATCCGCCTGCGTTGCAGCAGATGTGGGTTTGAGCCCCAGGTTGGGAAGATCCCCTGGAGAAGGAAATGGCACCCCACTCCAGTATTCTTGCCTGGAGAATCCCCATGGACAGAGGAGCCTGGCAGGCTGCAGTCCAGGGAGTTGCAAAGAGTCGGACACAACTTAGCACTAAACAACAAGTTACATATATTCAAATGTAGTATGTGGACCTTGATTGGATCCTTCCCTGAGCATGTCTGTAAAAGGCACGCTGAGAACATTTTAGAGAAACTGGAATGAATATAAATGTGCATGTCTTGTTAATTTGCTAGATTTGTGATTATGGCATTGTGATTATATAAGAAAATGTCTCTCTTCAAAAAATTCACTCAAAAGTGTTTAGGAGTAAAATGCTATCTCTAATTTTCCTTAGAACATTTCAAACAAAAATAAATATGTTAAGGAAATATGATAAAATGTTAACAATGGTTCAATCTGAGTGATAGGTATATAAGAGGTCTTCATTCTATATGATAAAGGACTTTAAAATAAGAAGTGAAAACATAATTTCGGAAAATAAAATTTTCTCCCCAGATTTCTTGAAAATATTGATCAAAATAAACCTGATATTCAGACTTGTGGGTGAGTCATTATTATTTTAATAATAATGAACAAGCATAAGAAATAAATAGAAAGTACTTTTTATTCTATGCTCTTGGTTTTCACAGGATAACAAATGACTATGCCACCTGTCACATTTATCTCTGTCCTTTCCAAAGTGCAATGCCCAAATCATGTTTATGTTAGCAAGAATACAGTCACTATCAGATTCATCACAGGTAGAAATGAGTAAAACAGTTAACATCCTACACCTCAATTACCAGTATTTATCTCTGGACCAAAGGACACCAGGCAAAGAGACTGTGACTGAGCTCATATGACCCATCCCCTTTATCAGAAGAGAAAGATATCTGTCCAGCTCCATTCATGAGCAGCCAACCTCATTGCTGTTCTGTTCAGCTCAGCCCCTGACAGCTTGAATGCTAACATCTAGGATTACAGTCTTTGATGGCAGAAGGTGTGGTGATGTAATTATGGCAATGGTAGTATTGGGGTCTATAACTTGAAAATCACTTCCCTGGTTCATCTCTTTCTCCTATAAAACCTACATGACTCTTATTTGTCAAGTCTCTGACCCTACAGTCTAAGCAGGCGACATACAACCTTGCTTAATCCTTACAGCAAGTGACCCAAGAATTATATACTGAGACCCATTTTGTCGATGAGAGCCCAATGGTAACTTGCCCAAGGTCACACTGCTAATAAGCATCAAGCCAGGGCTTCCCTGGTGGTTTAGATGGTAAAGAATCCACTTCAAATGCAGGAGATCCAGGTTCAATCCCTGGATCAGAAAGGTTCCCAGGAGAAGAGAGTGGCAACTCACTCCAGTATTCTTTCCTGGAGGATTCCATGGACAGAGGAACCTGGCGGGCTATAACCCATGGGGTCACAAGAGCCAGACCCAACAAACGACTAATGCTTTCACTTTCAAGCCTAAAACCCAAGTCTGAGTCCCCAGCCTCTGCCATTTAGGGTGTACATCATATTAATTCTGTCTTCCTGTAGTTCACTTAGCCCACTCTTGGTTTCATTCACTTCTTCTCTTCCTTCAAGATTAGGCTCAAATGTCACCTCTCTCTGTCTACACCATCTTAGAGGAACATCACCCTTTCTTTTCCTTCCAGTTACTACCTAGGTAATTATCACCATCTGCTATTATCTAGCTAATTATGTACTTTCTGCCCTTCCCCGCTCAAATGTAATTCCCACAAGAGAAGACCCCCTTATCTGTCTTGGTGACAATGGGATTCCCGTGTGCCTAGAACAGTGCACAGCCCCAGGAGATATGCAGTAAATATCTGCTGAGTCATCAGTGGGTGAATTCTATGTGTTTTGTCTGGAACATGATCCTGCAGGTGCTGGCTGATGCCTGGGTCTCAGTCATTGTTTGTGAAATGTTGAAGGGACTCAAAGCAGAGTTCGAAACGTTGAAAGGAAAGAGTACTCCCAGAGCCCTGTGCCTTCAGCGGCTGCTGCCTTCACAACATTCAGAGGAGCTGAGCTTCTTGACTGTGGTCTGGGTAAAGTGTTGTGTTAGTCGCTCAGCCGTGTCGGACTCTTTGTGACCCCACAGACTGTAGCCTGCCAGGCTCCTCCGTCCATGGAATTCTCTAGGCAAGAATACTGGCATGGGTAGCCATTCCCTTCTCCCGGATATCTTCCTGACCCACAGATCGAACCCGTCTCCTGCATTGCAGGCAGATTCTTTACCATCTGAGCCACCAGGGACGCCCTGTGGTCTAAGACTGCACACATAGATCCTAATTACGACTAATTTGTAACATTTACATGCAGCCTGGGTGCCCAGGCTTTTTCAAAAGGTCCTAGGGTTTTAGGGAGGTGTTTCAGGGTCTTCCATGTGGAAATAGAAATGGGTGTGGAGCATAAGTGGAAAGAATTCTAAACCCCCATCTCGTCTTCAACCAGGGAAGCACCACTTCTATATGACTTATTTGGGTTTCTCTTGTAGTTCAGTTGGTAAAGAATCTGCCTGCAGTGCAGGAGACCTGGGTTCAATCCCTGGGTTGGGAAGTTCCTTCTCCTGGAGAAGGAAATGGAAAACCACTTCAGAATCCTTGCCTGGAAAATCCCATGGACAGAGGACGGTGGGCTGCAGTCCATGGGGTCACAAAGAGTTGGGCACGACTGAGCAACTAACAGTATACACTATATCACTAGTGAGTTGAAAACTGTCCTTCCAGGAAAGGAGGGGTGGGATGAATTGGGAGATTGGGATTAATGTATATATGCTATTGATGCTATGTATAAAATAGATTATAATGAGAACCTACTGTGCAACACAGGGAACTCTATTCAATGCTCTGTGGTGACCTAAATGGAAAGGGAAGCCAGAAAAGAGGCGATATCTGTATACATATAGCTAATTCACTTTGCTACAGAGCAGAAACTAACACAACATTGTAAAACAACTATATTCCAATAAAAAATTGTTTTAAGCAATGACTTAGTCATGTCCAACTATTTGCCACCCCATGGACTGTAGCCCACCAGGCTCCTCTGTCTATGGAATTCTCTAGGCAAGAATACTGGAGCAGGTTGCCATTTCCTTCTTCAGGGGATCTTCTCAACCCAGGGATTGAACACCAATATCCTGGATTGCAGGCAGATTCTTTACTGTCTGAGGCACCAGGGAAGTCCTTAATAAACTTAACAAATGATAATTTTAAAAAAAAATTAATGAAAAAAAATTAAAAAGTCATGTCTGCCTGGAACTTCAGAATGTTATGTTATTTGGAAACAGTCTCTGCAGACTTAATTAATTAAGTAAGGTCGTACATATTTGAGTATGCCCTAAACACAGTGAGGATTTAGGGAGGGCTTCTTTGGTGGTCCAGCGGTTAAGAATCCGCCTGCCAATGTGACAGGCATGGGTTTGATCCCTGCTGCAGGAAGATTCCACATACCACGGAGCAACTAAGCCCATGCCCCACAACCACTGAGCCCGAGCACCTAGCGCCCATGCTCTGCAACAAGAAAAGCCACCGCAATGAGAAGCCCATGCACTGTAACTGCTGCAAAGCCCCCTCTTGCTGCAACTAGAGAAAAAAACCTGCACAGCACAAAGACCCAGAGCAGCCAAAAATAAATTAATAAAGTTTTTAAATACAGTGACTGAAAACCTCCATGGAATAGCTCCCCTCCATCCTCCATACGTCTCATGCCCCAAGCAGTCCACTCCTGCTCTGGGTCCGGTCCTGAGCCCCCAGGTACCTGGGATGTGCTCGCCTGCGGGGCTGGTCCTGCCATCATCACCAAGGCTCTAGAACTGCCTCCTCTCTGTTCTCCCATAAAAGCTTCCCCAGTCATTCCCATGATAACATCCCCAGATACCCTTCCAGCCATCGTTGGGTCTGGGGGCGTGGGTACCTCGGAGGCCAACTTTGGCCAGCAGCCGGAAGAGCGGCAGGAGGATGACATAGTCCGGAGAGTCCGTCCTGGCCGTGTCCACCAGGGTCCGCAGAAGGGCTTCACTCCCACCCTTGCTGATCATGTAGCGGATCCTCCGGTCTGTGCCTGAGTGGGTGAGCAGAGGGGCCCTGAGTCTCACGTAACTACCCTCCTGTCCTTGGAGCAGGAAGCAGATCTCACAGCTAGAGAATGAGCAAGCATTGATTCATCTCATCTCAGAGACAGTAAGTGTACAGTTCATGAAGCATCTTGTGTAAAGTTGTGCTATTAGGTAAGGGGCCAGAGGTAGGGGGGAGGGGTGAGAAACGGAGAAATAATAAAATACTTGAGAACTTGCAGCAGATATAATAAACGGAGCCTAAACTCTACTTCCCTAAGACTCTATCCTAAGTCTCAGTGTATGTGGGTACTGGTGTTTCATGCATTTGTTGATGTTGTTTAGTCACTAAGTTGTGTCCGACTCTTTGCAACCTCATGGACTATAGCCTGCAAGGCTCCTCTGCCTGTGGGGATTCTCCATGCAAGAATACTGGAGTGGGTTGCCATTTCCTTCTTCAGAGCATCTTCCCAACCCAGAAATCAAACTCATGTCTCATGCGTCTCCTGCATTGGCAGACAAATTGTTTACCACTGAGCCACCTGGAAAGCCTCGTATCACATGCAAAGAAATATGCATGTAGGCTGATGTATAAAGTTATGGCCAACCTAGACAGCATATTAAAAAGCAGAGACATTACTTTGCCAACAAAGTTCCATCTAATCAAGGTATGGTTTTTCCAGTAGTCATCTATGGATATGAGTTGGACTATAAAGAAAGCTGAGCACCAAAGAATTGATGCTTTTGAACTGTGGTGTTGGAGAAGACTCTTGAGAGTCCCTTGGGCTGCAAGGAGATCCAACCAGTCCATTCTAAAGATCAGTCCTGGGTGTTCATTGGAGGGACTGATGTTGAAGCTGAAACTCCAGTACTTTGACCACCTGATGCGGAGAGCTGACTCATTTGAAAAGACCCTGATGCTGGGAAAGATTGAGGGCAGGAGGAGAAGGGGACAACAGAGCATGGGATGGTTGGATGGCATCACCGACACAATGGACATGGGTTTGGGTGAACTCCGGGAGTTGGTGATGGACAGGGAGGCCTGGAGTGCTGCAGTTCATGGGGTCGCAAAGAGTCGGACACGACTGAGCAATTGAACTGAACTGATAATCATATACTTGATTAAAGTGAGAATATCAGTATCCCTCAGCTATTAGGTTTAAATCATCTCTTAATATAAGAAGGTTTAGTTTGATGGCTTATCTAGAATAATTTCATTAGTGGTATTAATGATTATTTTGTGCTGGCCTTTAGTAACTGATGTGAGGTACATATGGAAACAAGCAGAGTAATCCTTTGAGAAACAAACACCTAATCATATATCTAGGGAGTTTTGAAGAAGGTCTGGACTAAGGTAAAATATGTTGGTCTTTCTACCTTAGAGTAGTTTTAAAGAGGGACCTCCCCCATCTTACCCCAGGATAAGCCCAAAGGTGGCAGTTATGTTTCAACTTGGAAGGGGACTCACGTGATTCTCTACACACTTGAACCAACGTGGTCAACAGGGCAACTTGGAAGGGGACTCACATGATTCTCTACATACTTGAACCAATGTGGTCAACAGGGTGGGAGATTATAATCAAAGAAGACTCTCTGATTTTTCATCCTCTACTAAAGGAGCAATAATCAGTAACTATTTCAGAAGGAGAACTCTGGTTTCATTCTAAGAGTTCCAGACACCACTGGACAAACCGAAGGCAGAACTAACTATCCCAGAGAACAAATGGGCTTCACTTCCAGAGGGCACCTGATGCAGAAGAAATGTCACCCTGCCACTGGAGCACAGCGCAGCCTGAGGGTAAACCTCAATATGAGCGGGGCCCTTCCTTCTGAAGCTGTAGCCTGAGGGTCTGGGGCTTTGGAGCGACATTCTTTGTGGCATTTCTATTTGGTATGAATATGTCTTTCTAATGCAACGTGGCTGGCTTCATAGAAGAGAAAGCTAAGTGAATGCTGGAATGCTCAAGAAGCCGTGTTTTCCAAGAACTTCAGGTGGAAAAGAGCTGATAGAGGCGGGACTCAGTTAACTCAGTTGATGCCACCGTAGTGACTTCTGCCCACTTATCCCTCAAAATGTGATGGCTGACCACACCGCTAAGTCTAGCTCCTGCCTCGCCTTCCTGTCTCCACTTGACTTACATAAGAGAGCTGCCGACACCTGGCTCTCTAAATGGGCCATGATGAGGGAAGATGGGGAGGCGAGAGGTCAAACCACTGAGGGCTGGAGGTCCTTGGCCCCAGAGATGAGATGTCACAGAATAGCCACCCAGAGTCTAAATGCCTCCTAAATTTGGGCCACTGTAGGGCGGGTGACATGATTGAAAAGCCCAAAGTACATCCATCTTATGGTGATTTTGTCTTGCACAGCAAACTTGGATCAAACCCCAGGCCACACAGTTTCCTGGGAAACACGGCATCTGCATGCCCCCACGTCCGCCACGGGAGGAGTGAGGTCAGGAACTACTCACCAACCGAAAGCAGATCTCCGAGGAGCTGGAGGATGGCCAGGATGGACTCCCGGTCTAAGGAGCTCTGCAATGAAAGCAGATTGCCGTCTTTAAGAAGAAAGGCGAGGGTACAGCCAACTGTGGAGAACCGTATGGAGGGTCTCCATACGGTAGAACTACCGTAAAACCTAGAAATCCTACTTCTGGGCATAGATGCAGAAAAGATGAAAACCCTAATTTGAAATGATGAATGCATCCCAGTGTTCATTGCAGCACCATTTATAACAGGCAGAAGCAACCTGAATGCCCACTGGCAGATGAATCGCTAAGTACGCTGCGGTGCGTGCCTGCGTGCTCAGCCGCTGCAGTCGTGGCTGACCCCTTGCGACCCCGTGGACTGTAGCCCGCCAGGCTGCTCTGTCCATGGGATTCTCCAGGCAAGAATACTGGAGTGGGTTGCTATGCCCTCCTCCAGGGGATCTTCCCGACCCAGGGGTCAAACCTGCATCTCCCAAGTTGCCTACATTGCAGGCAGATTCTTTACCACTCAGCCACAGGGGAAGCCCAAAGATGTGATACATAGATACAGTGGGATATCACTCAATCATTACAAATAAAGAAATAAGGACATTTGTAGCAACATGGATGGACCTAGAGATTGTCATACTGAGTAAAATATGTCAGAGAAAAACAAAGACCATATGATATCACTTACATGTAGAACCTTTAAAAATGACACAGATAAACTTATTGACAAAACAGAAATAGAGTCACAGATATGGAAGACAAACTCATGATTGCCAAAGGGGAAAGGTGGGTGGGGAGAGGGAAACGGGAGTTTGGGGTTGACATGTACATACCACTATATATAAAACAGGTAATCAGCAAGGGCCTACTGTAGAGCACAGGGAACTCTACTCAATATTCTCTAATAACCTAAATGGGAAAACAACTTGAAAAAGAATACATGCACATGTATGTGTAACTGAATCACTTTGCCATATACCTAAAACTAACAGGACATTATAAACCAACTATGCATGCTAAATAGCTTCAGCCATGTCTGACTCTGTGCAGCTCTATGGACTGTAACTCACTAGGTTCCTCTGTCCATGGGATTCTCCAGGCAAGAATACTGGAGTGGGTTGCCATTCCCTCCTCTAGGGGATCTTCCCGACCCAGGGATCAAACCCACATCTCTTAAATCTCCCACATTGGCAGTTGAGTTCTTTACCACTAGCACCACCTGGGAAGCTCATACATCAACTATACTCTAAGCAGAAAATAAAACTTTTAAAAAGAAAGAAGGCAAAAGAAGGGAGGCGGCATGGTCAAGGGTATGCATGGGAACGGCAGCTTCCTTTTGCTGAGAAAGACTTTCTACAATAAGGAATGGCTGAAGGGAGACTCCCCTGGTGGTCTGATGGTTATGAACTCACCTTCCAGTGCCAGGGACTTGAATTAGATTCCTGGCCTGGGAACTAAGATCCCGCATGCCTCAGGGCAACCACACCCATGCACCACAACTAGAGAGAGGACCACCTGCCACAAGTAAGACCCACAGCCGAATAGATAAATATTTTTTAAGGAAGAAATCATGGCATGGTTGCTCCTTAAATAATAACTGGAATGGACTCACTGAGTGAAGCATCTCAGGGGCTCTTTCTCCATATTTAGCCTTCAGAAACTAGCAACATCAGCAAAATGGGCAAAAGAAAACATTGATAGTTTAGGCAGAAAGGGCAAATGAAAAGGGGCTTTGTGGGCCAAGGTAGCAAAGCCTTCACTAATTTCAGGAGACTTAGATTATTGTTCAATCCAGGGCAGAGAGCAGAAACCAAAATCCACTAACATGTTCAGATGGAAAGACTTCCCTGACATACAAGGATAAAGTTTTGTTTTCTTAAGAGACACCTGGGGTAACAACACATCTCACGATATAGCTCTACGGGATATTTGCAATCCTTGACACGCTCCCCTTTGTTACACAGGAGAGAACACCAAGACTCAGAGGGAGGGAGGATTTAATCAAGACCTCTGTGGTGATCCACAAAGCCAAACCCAGAGCACAGCCCAGGCCAGGCTCCCAAAAACCGGGCCAGTGTCATTGCATGGTAATATGTTAATTCTCTAGCTCTTAAGATCTTCTTTACCTATAAGTTGCAAGTTTGCACCCATAAATAGCACCTCTCCAAAGCCCCCACTCTCCAACCCTGGTAAGCATCGCTCTATTACACTCTCTGTTACTGCAAGCTCGGCTTTTTAGATTCCATGTGTCAGTGGTATCACACAGTACTCATCTTTCTCTGACTTATCTCACTGCACCTAATGCCTTCAAGGTCCATCTGTGTTGCCGCAAATGGCAGGATATTCTTTTTCTCGTGACTGAATAATATTCCACTGTATGTATATACATCTTCTTTATCCATTCATCTGTTGAAGGACACTTAGGTTGCTTCCATATCTTGGCTGTTATGAAAAATGCTACAGTGAATATGGGTGTGCAGATGTCTCTTCCAGATACTGCTTTCAAATCTTTTGAATATAAAGCCAGGAGTCTTATCTTACACCACTCACAAAAATTAACTCAAAATAGGTCAAAGACTTAAATCTAGGACTTGAAATCACGAAGCTCCCAAAGAAATCACAGGAGAAAAAAAAAATCTCTGAAATTAGTGTTTGCAACGTTTTCTTTGGTAAGACACCAAAAGCACCTGCAATGAGATTAAAATAAACAAGTGAGGCTCCATTAAGCTGAAGAGCTTTTGCACAACCAGGGAAACAATCAACAAAGAAAAGTCAACAGAATGGGAAGAAATACTCACATACGAGGGGCTTCTCTGGTGGCTCAGTGGTAAAGAACCCGCCTGCCAATGCAGGAGACATTGGGTCGATCCCTGGGTTGGGAAGATCCCCTGGAGGAGGGCATAGCAACCCACTCCAGTATTCTTACCTGAGAAATCCCATGGACAGAGAAGCCTGGTGGGCTATAGTCCGTGGGGTTGTAAAGAGTCAGACACGACTTAATGGATAAATAACAACAATTAAGCTTTTTTTTTTTTAATTTATTGAAGTACAGTTGCTTTACAATGTTGTGTTAGTTTCTGCTGTACAGCAAAGTGAATTAGCCATGCTGCTAAGTTGCTTCAGTCGTGTCCAACTCTGTGCGACCCCATAGACAGCAGCCCACCAGGCTTCCCGTCCCTGGGATTCTCCAGGCAAGAACACTACAGTGGGTTGCCATTTCCTTGTCCATTGCATGAAAGTGAAAAGTGAAAGTGAAGTCGCTCAGTCGTGTCCGACTCTTAGTGACCCCATGGACTGCACCCTACCAGGCTCCTCCGTCCATGGGATTTTCCAGGCAAGAGTACTGCAGTGGGTTGCCATTGCCTTCTCTGTATATATATATCCTCTCTTTTTTGGATTTCCTTCCCATTTAAGTCATCATTGAACACTGATAAGATACTATTGTAAAGGTATGCTTTTACACACCAACAAGGCAAAAAAAAAAAAAAAGGCCCATTATGGACAAAATACCAAAACTTAATACTTTAACTCATCTTCCAGGTGTGATGAGACACCTGGGGTTCCCTGGGCATTTGAGGTTTATACACTTACCAAGGAAAAGACTTGGATTTGCTCTGGGAGCTTCTCCACAGGGAGCTGAGCCTAAAGAAGGCAGCCTCAGCATCACTTTTCTGATGCCTCCCATCACAGCTGCCCTGGACGCTGACAGAAGGCATCACTCTGAGTCCTCTCCAACAGATGTCATGCACAGCTGTGCTCCCTGTCAGTTCTCCCTGCCCCCTCCCACCCTTTGGTCTTCCAAAATCTGGGAACAAGAACCAGGGATCAGGGAAGCCAGCGACACATCATCCCAGGGAATTTGCCAGTCTTAGTAGGAGAGGTTCCCCCACATCCACGAACAGTACTCTGGACACCATCAGGTTGCCCTACAGTTCATCTCCATCCTGACACTATCTACCCAGAGATAACATCAGATTCCAGAGGTTGAGGGGCCAGTCCTACAAGATTGCCCACCCCGACTTCAGACTCCAGTGGCAAGCCCAGGTTGTGACCCTTCCTTCTGGCCAACATACATTATAAATCAGAGGTTCCAATGAGCGCCTCTAACTCAGGGTGTCAGTCACAAATCTAGGTTGTTAATCTGTCCTTCCAGTTCACTGGCTATAAATTAAAGAGTCCCATAATCGATCTCCTCCTTGGGTGTGATTAATTGGTTAAATCTTCTCCCTGAACTCAGAGAAACATTTCACTTTCTGGATTGCTAGTTTATTGTAAAACAATATAACTCAGGAACAGCCAGATGTAAGAGGTGCCCAGGGCAAGGTCTGGGGAACTGGCACAGAGCTCACACGCCTTCTCCGGGAGCATCACTCTCCCAGCTCCTCCCCCTGTTCACCAACCTGGAAGCTCTCTAAACTTCATCTCTCAAGTTTCCTATTTTCTTTCTTTTTTAATTTTGGGGGCAAGGGCACACCCACAGTATGTGGGGGTCTTAGTTTTCTGAACCCACGCCCCTGCCTTGAAACGTGGAGTCTTAACCCCTGGACTGCCAAGGTAGTTCCCCTGTCCTTACACAGTCTATAGATTCACCTTCTGGCTCTTCTACCTTCCCTGGAGGTAAAGGGCACTCAAGGTGTGCTGGGGAGCCAGGAGGTCAGACTGAAAGTCCCAACCCTCCAATCACATGGTCGGTTCTCCTGAGAGTCAGCTTTCCATCTGTAGCTGTGGTCCAAAAGTCAACCCATTAACTTAACAAAAGACAATTTTATTGCTCTCATCACTGAGGATATTCCAAGGGTTTGGGGAGCTCTGTGCCAGAAACAGGAGGAAGACCAAATATCTACTTCTTACTATAAACCACAAAATATCCAGCCCTTTGAAAATGGACCCAAAAAAAAAGAAAAAAGAAAATGGGCCCAAAGATGGCTCATGGTAAAAGAAAAAAAAAACAAAGTCTCTTCTCCGCAATGATGTGTCTGGATCCACCAGCAGAAACCCCCGTAACTGCTCTTCTTTCTGAAAAGAGGGAGGGGGATAAGCCATAAAAGCAAGGCTGGGCAATATCGTGTGACTTGGTATAAATGCAGGATTCATCAGTTAACTGTGAATCATGAGCAAAAAGGAAAATAAGAGAGGAAACAGGGTGATGAGAAAGAGCGAAGAGAAAAGGGAGAGAGGAAAACCAATAAAGTGGAAACTGATTGAAGAGGGATAAAAAGATCCATGTTTAATTTCCTTTCATTCAATTATTCATGCATTCGCCCCACAAATACTCCCTGGAAATCATGTATGTTCCAGTCACTGGGCTGGGATACAAACAGATGGGAACACATTCAGCCTTCACAGGGCTCCGGGCCTGGCTGAGACGAACAGCTGGCAAACAGTTAGGACCCAAGATGGTTAAGGACTGTGACAAAGGTTAAACAGGGATGCTAGAAGAGTCCAGGGATGGGGTGTGCAGCCCAGCCAGGTCCAGGAGTGATGCATCTGGGAAATCGGGCAGAAGTGGGGCAGGAGTGATGCTGAAAGCTCAGCCTCTCTGCACACCGGTGCTGAATCACATCTCAGAGACAAGTTTTGAGTGAAGTAGAAGAGGATAGATTTACTGCTTTGCCAGGCAAAGGGGGACACAGCGAGCTAATGCCCTCAAAACCATGTGTCCCCAGCTTGGGGAAGAGAGTGAGGCATTTTATAATGGTTGTTCATAAAGGGTGTGATCAGCTCACGGGCATTCTTCTGATGGGCTGACAGTGAGGTAAGCAGGAGTCAGCATCAGCAGCCTTCGGGTCCAACCAGTCTGGGGTCTACATGCTTGTGGGCCACCTGTCATCACCAATCATTAGCTTCTCCCACCTGGAACGGGTTTCAGTATCTGCGTGCGTGCTAAGTCACTCAGTTATGTGCGACTCTCTGTGACCCTATGGACTGTAGCCTGGCAGGCTCCTCCATCCATGGGATTCTCCAGGCAAGAATACTGGAGTGGGTTGCCATTTCCTCCTCCAGGGGATCTTGCTGACTCAGGGATAGAACCCGTGTCTCTTGCATTGGCAGGCAGGTCCTTAACCACGAGTGCCACTTGGGAAGCTCTTCAGTATCTGCAAACAGCTCAAAGATATTGTGTGTATCCCTTGATGGGGTAACAGGGCCTTGCCCCATGGTGACTCTTGACTGTTTGTTTCTCCCTGGTCTCGCATCCCCTCCTTTCCCTCATTAACAACTGCTTGAATCTGTCCCTTGGAACTCAGGGAAGGTCATGGAGCATAAATGAAGGCTGTTTCCTGTAATCAAAGAAATGGGGAGACACAGTAAGGCCTTGTGCCTGGGAGCCCCACAGGGCCCTGCACCGTATCAGGGGGAATGTTCCAGCTGTGCCACAGCCCTACTTACTAGAGGGAAGCATGACAGAGTGTGGCAGCCTTGGGGGATGAAGCTGCTTGGGGGATGAAGCTGCTTCCGGGATGAAGCTGCTTCCAGGATGAAGCAGATGGTGAAGGGAATTGTGAAAGTCTGTGGGCAAGAACTAGGCGTCACTCATTTCTGCATTCCTGTGTCCTGAGGTGCAATAGATAATCGGTATATTTTATTGGATCCATTTATCCAGCTAAGAGATGGCCCGCTTTTAGTTCAATGCCCACTAATGCTCCCTGAGAACAAGCACCCTCTCCTCGGCTTCTGCTGCACCTTCCAGCAGGGTGATAGATCTGGGCATACAGAATCTACTAAATCACCACCCCTAAATTGGTTTGACCCGTGGCCAGCACAGTTGGCTGCACACACTCCAGTCGCTCTTCTATAATTGCTTCCCAGAAAATCCCATTTGTTTCAAGCCCGGGGCAGCAGCCTGCTGATGAAAGATACACACTCTACTTGTCTCCTGCCTGGGGAATGGGCCACAGTTCACCTCCTCTGTCTTTCTCCTTTTCCTATGATTGGTTGAGATGTGAGTATGATCCCAGATAGGGGCTTTCCCTGGTGGCTCAGCGGCAAAGAACCTGCCTGCAACTGCATGAGAATTTCTGCAATACAAGAGACGTGGGTTCAATCCCCAGGTGGGGAAGATCCCATGGAGCAGGAAATAGCAACCCACTCCAGTATTCTTGCCTGGGAAATCCCTTGGACAGAGGAGTCTCGTGGGCTACAGTCCATGGGGTCGAAAAGAGTCAGACATGATTTAGGGACTAAACCACCACACCACTATGAACCCAGATCTGGGTAAGGAAACTCAAATAGAAGTTGACTGAGAGATTCCAGAAAAGATTTTTCTCCAAGATTTAAAAAGAGAAACCATGAAAAACAAAAACAAAGCAAAAAGACAAACACTCTGTTTCTTATTTGGGACACTGTTGTCTGAGGACACAACCCTGGGTCACTGGTGACATTGCTAAGCTGTGAACCAGCTCTATAAAACCACCTACCTATACACTTTCGTTGTTGTTCAGCTGCTCGGCTGTGTCCGACTCCACGACCCCGTGGACTGCAGCACGCCAGGTTTCCCTGTCCTTCACAGACTTTCAGGTATATGAAATGGTAAGCATCCTCACTTATAAAAGCTATTTTCAATCAGGTAGTTTGTTATGAAGAGGGAGAGAAGAAAATTTTTACACTTCTGCTTGTCCTCTTCCAAATCATGAGTTAAGAAACAGGAAAGAAATTGATTTCACAAACTACGGCCAGCCCCAGAGAATCCTGCTATTCCACCGGCACTGAGACAGTGCTGTCATAGAGATGTTTAGTTCATAATGTTCTCGCTCAGCTCTGAGCTAGAATGAATCAACACAATGTTGTTTTTCTTTAAGTAAAAATTATGGCTATCAGTGGAGGGAAAAAACACTTCACCAAATCTCCACTGGCATTAATATATGCACTGCTATATTTACCAATAAATATTTTACACTCTTTAGAAGAATAACACAAAACCATTATCTCACCCACAGTAATAATAAATGAGCAATTAAAGAAGGCAGGATGCGACATGCCTCCATTTTCCTTTAATGATCCTTTTAAATGAATCATTGAGTAATTCCCTGTTGTTTAAGACTTTCCCATTAAAAAAAAAAAAGAAAGAAAAAGGATTTGCCAAGCTTTCTAGTAGAGGCAGGCAGCTGAAAGAACAAACAGTGTCTTTCACAGTCTGTGGGGTTTTGAACTACATTTTTCTGAAATACTGTTTTGAATTTGTTGCTCACTTGCTTTGAAATCTTTGTCTCCCTGTTGCCTTCCTCCTCCTGACTCTCCATGAAGATATAAGACCCTTCACATCACTCAGCTTCAGGGGTTCATCTCCATCTACCCCCCCAACCCCAGTACCAAGTATATTGGCCACAAAGGACCAGTCCCTGTGCCCCAAGCCCATCACAGGCTCCTATGCCTTCAAAGTTTTGCTCACATTGCTTCTACTGATGGAATATTATTTCTCCTTGTGAAGAGCATGAAACCTACTTGTACTTAGCCCATGAAACCTACTTGTATTTCAATTCCAAGCTCAAGTTCCCTTTCTACAGTTTTTCCATATTACCTACCTTCCTGGCACTCATTGCCCAAAACTGCCACATGTCTGCATACGTTGGGCAATGTACAACTACCAGGCATGCCATTCGCAAGGACTACCACATAATCAGTGCCTCTAAAGTGGGATGGTGCAGTGGCCCAGCCCGTCTAAGAACAGAATTATTTGCTCTAAATACTTGATTTCTCACAATCCACTTTGCCCCTCCTTTGATTAGAATTCTTACTAAATCCTGGGTATTTTCTTGCCTCTGTGTTTTGGTTGTCTATTGCAGGGGTGACCAACCACCCTGACGCCTATTGGATTAAAGCAATAGCCTTTTTATTTTCTCTCTTGATTTTGTGGACAGGGAATTTGGGCAGGGCTTAACTGGAGAGTCTTCTACTTGCCCTGGTGTTAACTAAGGCCACTGGGTGGCATTCAGCTGGCAAATGAAGTGGCTGGTCTGGAGGGTCTATGATGGCCTCATTTGTATGTCTGATACCTTGGCACAGATGGGTTTCTGTTTGGCAGGCTGAAGGACTGGGTTTATCGTGGACTATGAACCAGAATGCCTTCATGTGGCCTTTCCAACATGTTAGTCTTAAGGAACTTGGACTTCTTACACAGTGGATCAAGCATCCCAAGAGAACTGAGTAGACGTAGCAAGGCCTCTTTTGGCTTAGCCTCAGTTTAACCATCACCTCCACTGCATCCTATTGGCCAGTCAGGTTACTGATGATAGCCCAGATTTGAGTGGATGGAATTACTCTCTACCTCTCAACTGGAGGAGTAGAAAAAAGTTGCAGCCATTTTTAATCCCCTGCCCTCTCCTTAGACTTTGAGCTTCTCCAGAACAAGTATTTTATCTCATTCCCCATGTGGCATCTTACACAAAGTAGGTATTCAGTAAACATCCCAAATGTTATAAAATGGGATGAGATAGGATGGAAAATAATAGAATGGAATGGCTTGGGAAGGGATGGGATGGGTGGGATACAATGGAATGGAATGGAATGGAAATAATATGAAATCTGCCAGAGCCTTGCTACCCTATTCTCTTTGACGACAGCATTCACCTCAAAGCATATTCCAGTGAAAACATCCTTACACAAATTTATGACAAGGTATACAGATCAACTTTTCTATGAATCCAGCAACCGAACAAACAATTATAGGGTGCCTACTATAGGATGCCTATTATGGCGCTAGTGGCTAAGAACCCACCTGCCAATGCAAGATTCACACACATACCCTAGGATCCCCTGGAGGAGGGCATGGCAACCCACTCTAGTATTCTTGCCTGGAGAATCCCATGGACAGAGAAGGGATCACAAAGAGTAGGACATGACTGACGTGATGTAGTATCATGTGCCAAGACCTGTGTTAATGAATAGAGAACATCAACATCACCCCAGACAATGTGGAGGGAAAAGAAGTATCCTGTGCCACTCTCTGAAATTTTCTCAAGTCTACACCCAACTTTACTGAACAGGGGGGAAAAAAGGCCATCCCAATCCCATTTTCTGTAACACCCCTGATATCACAGAAATAGAGTGCTTACACTCTGCTCCTCTGTTCCCACAGATGGAAAGAATAAGCCCATGAAATTTTAATTCTTCATCTCTAAAGAATAAGACAGAACCTCTTCCAAATTCATGAGCCAAGAGCACAGGACACAGCTCGTAGCCCAAGAAAACCATATTGCCAAAAATAAATTTGCTCTGCAGTCACGCAGTTTGAACACTCACTAGAAATGGTCCATTGGCTAAAGAAAAGACATTATTAAATTTGGAGCTGGTAATGAGTGATGAAAGAGGGTACTGATCACAAACTTCAATGACTGAAAATGGTTATTATACCAGAAATGGTGACCAATAGCTCTCTGCCTTCACACAAGAAGAAACAGGAAGAAGCTGCATAGTTAGAAGTTTAGCTGGGGCAGAAGGGAAAACTTCCTGTCAAGGCTGAGACGAGTTTAAAAGAGGGAGAGTTGTTTTAAATGAGTATGGACTGAAATATCTACAAAAGTGTGAAAGAGTTAGTGGCTCAATCATGTCCGACTCTTTGTGACCCCATGGACTGTAGCCCCAGGGATTGAACACGGGTCTCTGGCATTGCAGGTAGATGCTTTACTGTCTGAGCCACCAGATGGTTATGAAATAATTTATTTTTAATTTATTTATTTTAATTGGAGGATAATTATCAATTGTGATGATTTTGCCATAAATCAACATGAATCGGCCATAGGCATACACCTGTCCCCTCCATCCTGAGCCACCCACCCACCCCCTCCCTTCCTACCCACCCCCTTCCCTCCCCACCCCATCCCTCCAGGCTGTCACACAGCACTGGCTTTGGGTGCCCTGCTTCACACATGAAACTCCCACTGGTTATTTATTTTACATATAACAATGTATACATGTAGCTTCATATATATACATATATATGTAGCTTCAATGCTATTCTCTCAAATCATCCCACCCTCTCCTTAGTTCTAATGAGGTGGATGAACCTAGAACCTATTATATGGAGTGAGTTAAATCACAAAGAGAAAGAGAAATCACAAAGAGAAAGATAAATATCATATCCTGACACATATGTATGGAATCTAGAAAGATGGAACCGATGATCCCACATGCAGGGCAACAAAGGAGACACAGAGGTAGAGAAATAAGAGTTTTCTCAATACAATGGATGTTGGGCTGGAAATAGGAAAGAAACAAGAAGCTTGCCATAATTACAGAAGCTGGGTGATGTGGTTTTATAATATTGAAAAATAAACATCATGACACAATAGAATAAAGTGAAATGGTACGTAATGTTTTCTGTCTTAGGTGGACTCTTTAGAATGAACAAGCCATACAGAGGGCAGTAAGTCCAAAAGAGAAAAACAAATATACTATATTAAATTCATATATGTGGAATCTAGAAAAACTGTGTCTATGATCTTATGTGCAAAGCAGAATCATAGGCACAGGTGTAGAAAACAAATGTGTGGATACCAAGGGAGAAAGGAGGGGAAGGGAAGAATCAGGAGATTGGGGCTGACAGATATAAACTATTGACACGATGTATAAAAGCGATAACTAGTGAGAATCTACTGTGTAGCACAGGCAACTGTGTTTAATGTACTGTGGTGACCTGACTGGGAAGGAAGTCCAAAAGGGAGGGACTTATACACGTATGTATATGTATATATATACGTACATGTATACATAGTAGCTGATTCGCTTTGCTGGACAGTAGGAACTAACACACCATTGTAAAGCAACTATACTCCATTTTAAATTAATTTTATTATTTTTTTTTACTTTACAATATTGTATTGGTTTTGCCACACATCAACATAAAAATTTAAACATACTTCACTACTGAGAAAAGAATGAACAATCCCACTAGGATCTTTCCTCATAATTCTTGGGCTCCAGAATTTGACAAATGCTCTAGTCATATGTTGGGTCTTACATAATTAATTGTTAAGAATACAGTGAAGAGGAACTAAAGGGCCTCTTGATGAAAATGAAAGAGGAGAGTGAAAAAGCTGGCTTGAAACTCAACATTGGAAAAATGAAGATCATCGCATCTGGTCCCATCACTTCATAGCAAATAGAAGGGGAAACAATGGAAACAGTGACAGACTTTATTTTCTCTGCCTTCAAAATCACTGCAGATGGTAAGTGCAGCCATGAAATTAAAAGACGCTTGCTCCTTGGAAGAAAAGCTATGACCAACCTAGACAGCATATTAAAAAGAAGAGACATTACTTTCCAAACAAAGCTATGGCTTTTCCAGTAGTCATGTAAGAATGTGAGAGTTGGACCATAAAGAAGGCTAAGCACCAAAGAATTGATGCTTTTGAACAGTGGTGCTGGAGAAGACTCTTGAGAGTCTTTTGGACTGCAAGGAGATCCAACCAGTCAATCCTAAAGGAAATCAGTCCTGAATATTTACTGGAAGGACTAATGCTGAAGCTGAAGCTCCAATACTTTGGCCACCTGATTTGAAGAACTGACTCACTGGAAAAGACCCTGATGCTGGGAGAGATTGAAGGCAGGAGGAGAAGGGGATGACAGAGAATGAGATGTTAGATGAGATCACCAACTCAATGGACATAAGTTTGAGCAAGCGCCAGGAAATGATAGACAGGGAAGTGTGGCATGCTGCAGTCCATGGGGTTGCAAAGAGTTGGACATGACTAAGAAACTGACCAACAACAAAGAATACCAATGCTTTCCCTTCAAACAAAGGGGCATACATGGTTCAGCCTCGGGTAAAGTTAGAGCGCAGTCTATTTTTTATTTGGCAAATATTGTCAGGTACTTACTTTGTACCAGGTACTGTGTTAGGTGCCAGGAATAACACTGATAGCATAAATATACACAGTCCCTGCCCTCATCTAACTTTCAAGCCAGTTAGAAAGGCAGATAGCTAAATAGTCACCCAAAGAAATGTAGAATTGCAACTGAGGATAAGTAACCAAGTTTATTTTGTCATGTGACCATAAAATAAGGTTATTTAGTGTGAATCAGTAAAAGATTTCCTTAAGAAATAACATACTTATTTGCAAAGTGGAAATAGAAACACAGATGTACGGATACTAAGGGGAGAAAGAGGGTGGTGGGATGAATTGGGAGATTGGGATTGACATATATACACTATAGATACTATGTATAAAATAGATAACTAAAGGGGGCTTCCCAGGTGGTGCTAGTGGTCAAGAACCACTTTACCTGCCAATGCAGGTAGACATAAGAGATGCGGGTTCGATCCCTGTGTCGGGAAGGTCCCCTGGAGGAGGGCACAGCAACCCACTCCAATATTCTTGCCTGGAGAATCCCATGGACAGAGGAGCTTGGCAGGCTGTAGTCCATAGGGTTGCAAAAAGTTGGACACAACTGAAGGGACTTGGGATGCACATGCAATGAGAACCCACTGTGTAGAACAGGGAATCCTGCTCATTGCTCTGTGGTGACCTAAATGGGAAGGAAATCAAATAAGAGGAAATATATGGATAGGTATAGCTGACTCTCTTTGCTGTATAGTAGAGACCAGCACAACATTGTAAAGCAACTATGCTCCAATAAAAAAAAAAAAAAGAACATTAAAATTTTCCTTTTCTTTTTAAAAAAACTAGTAGCACTTAAGCTGAGAGTGGAAGAATAAGCTAATTTTAACTAGGAGAAGATTGGAGGGCAGAATGCTCAGGACAAAACCAGGCAAATAAGAGTAGTGTACAGTTTCATAGCTGGTAGGAACACGCAGAGATAAGGGAGATAAACAAGGCCAGTGAAGTTAGGGTCGAGAAAGGGACAGGGGTGTTTGAAGAATGCACTTCTAATTCAAATAGACCTTGGTCACCAAAACCTTTGCACAACTTACTTTCTTTCCTACATTATTGGGCTAATCACTGAACCCAGCTGAAGGATACAATTGGGTTAGAAATACCAGAACGGATGCTAAACGCTTAGCCGTCTGCCTAAGTCACAATAGATGTTCGATTGGCTGTTGGGGAATAAACATTGCCATGAGCATGCCTAACAAAATGTGAGTCGTCTAAAAACAGATCTGAAGATCTTTAGAAAGGCATCTCCCTGGATCAATTTTACGCCCAGATCACGATGTTTTCAATTTAGCAGGATACTCTTCAGGAGGAGAGAAAAATAACCAAAACAAGCAAAAATGGTGAGGTTGTGTCCTCTGAAAAGAGACAGTTTATAATCCTAAGCTTTGTCTATGTCCAGCACACTTGTTGCGTTTGGTAAACACTAAAGACTCGGAGTCACGATCATTACAACAGCAATCAACAGCATCCCATCCTCGAGATGTTCTCTGATTTCTTTTGAGTGACAGTCAGCGGAGAGCAGACTTGTCTCCATTTCCAGGAAGGCTGTGAAGTCGCTCCAGAGCACAGCTGACAAACAAGAGCACAAAACTTGCAAGTTAGAATTAAGGATTGCTGAAAAGAAGTGCCAAACTGTTTTCAGCTTTTCTGAATGGATTCTAAACAGAGCTAGTAAGTAACATGTCCAGGTGCCTGTCACCCAGTGTTCAGCACCAAAGTGGAGGAAGCAACTGCTCCTTCCTGTTCAGCCAGCAGCTGCCACCCACCACCTTGATCCTCTCTGAATCCATCAACCCCCCAAGCACACAGGGAAGATTAAAAGCAGGGGTACAGGGAGGCTCCATTCTGCCACTGAAAGGCCACAGAACCAAGCAGTTTCCAAAAACACAAAGAAGAAGCCCTTTTCTGGGTCCTTCCACCCAGCTAGTTCTTAGCCAGCTGGTCTAAAGCACAGTCATGAAGCAACAGAAGTTTGACTCTGGGGTCCTCATGTCTCGCATTTCAGGGACCCCATCATTTTGTAGTCTTGCTCCACCGCTTGGCTATTCTCTAACCTAGTAGGTAATGACCTTCCCCAACCTACTCTGAAAAGCTGCTTTTCAGAGGTATTCTGTAGTTTGAAAGTTAAGAACTAGGCATCAGGTTATGAACTGACATCCCATATAGCCCATAATGGGGCTTCCCATGTGGCGCAGGGGTAAAGAATCCACCTGCCAGACTCAGGTTCAGGGCCAGGGTCAGGGCGATCCCCTGGAGTAGGATATGGAACCCACTCCAGTACTTTTGCCTGGAAACTTCCATGGACAGAGAAGCCTGGCAGTTACAGTCCATGGGGTCGCAAAGAGTCAGGCACAACTGAGCACACACACAGCCCGCAATGCTGTGAATATTGCCACTGAGGGCCCACTTCGCTTCGGATATCACTTACTCCTTAATCCTGAAAACCATCTTGCAACTTGCATGCAGGATCTTAGTTCCCTGACCAGGGACCAAACCCATGGCCCCTGCAGGTCTGCAGTGCTACCTCTGAGTCCTAACCACTGGACCACCAGGGAATTGCCTGAAATCATCTTGCAATTTTGATATTTTTATTCCTACTGTACTAGTGAGGAGACTGCGGCCAAAGGAATAATTTCCTTGATAGCAAGAGTAACTTTTCTTCTTATTTTCTGAGTTGAGTTTTGAAAGCTACTAAATTTGAAAAAGAAATCACTTTCAAAGTAACTAAATTAATGTTTCTTTAGTGGAAACTCTCTGATTCTAGAGAACAAACTGATAATTTTAAAACATGCCTGTAAGTGCTTTATCATACCTATGACCAAGAGGTGGGCTTCCCTCATAGCTCAGTTGGTAAAGCATCTGCCTGCAATGCAGGAGACCCAGGTTCAATCCCTGGGTCAGGAAGATCCCCTGGAGAAGGAAATGGCAACCCACTCCAGTATTCTTGGCTGGAGAATCCTGTGGACAGAGGAGCCTGGCAGGCTACAGTCAATGGGGGTCACAAGAGTTATATGCAACTTAGCAACTAAAGAGAGAGAAAGACTAAGAAGTAGAATCTATGGCCCATATTCTTGAATCTTGGCCAAGTGACTCCCTTATTACCAAGTAGATTGTAGCAGAAGTGACACTGCTTAACTTCCAAGGCTAAGCTGTAAAAAGTGATGAAATTCTACTTAAGTCACTGGGATCTTGGCATCTGGAGCCCTCACCCACCATGCGCAAGCACTGAATCCCCTAGAGCAGCCATGATGTAAGGATGCCCACACTACATGGAATGATCCACCTCCCGTTGTTGTTGTTGTTATTTAGTCACCAAATTGTATCTGACCGTTTGCAACCCCATGGACTGTAGCCCATCAGTTTCCTCTGTCCATGGGATTTCCCTGGCAAGAATAAAGGAGTGAGTTGTCATTTTGTTCCCCAGAGGAATCTTCCCAATCCAGGGATCAAACCCCTGTGTCTCTTGCATTGGCAGATGGATTCTTTACAACTGGGCCAGCAGGGAAGCTGTGATAGACAGCCCCAATTTAAACAGCTTCATAGGGATCACTCAGCATCAGCTGTGGCCTGTAGCAGCAAGCAATCTTGGCTATCTAGATCAGTTGAACCTTCAGATAATTGCATCCCCAGACAGCTTCCAATACAACACACAACAGACACCAAGCAAGAACTACCCTGCCGAGTCCCTTCCAAACTGTGAGAAAAATGAAATGTTTGCTTCAAGCCACTGACATTGGGATCATTCGTTATGCAGTAATAGTAACTGAAACATAAACCCATCTGAAAAATAGATCAATTAAAAATGCATTGATTTCTAAAAGCCAGAATTTGGAATGCATGACAGTAAAAGAAAATGAGAAGGACCTAGACCTTTTAAACTGTGAAATATCACAAGGATTTGACAAGATCTCATTGGTTTTTGTGAGAGACCACGTGACAGCACAGAAAACGTCAGACGTGGAGACAGTAGACCTACTTCTCACCCAACTCTTCCTTTACGACTTTAGAGACATCGTTTACCTTCTCTGGCCTTTACTTGCTTTCCTCATTCTTCAACTAAGAGAACAAGAGGAGGTGACTTCTCAGGTCCCTCCCTCCCAACATTATGACCCTGTGGCATTCAACGATGTCAGACTGGGCCAAAGAGAAGATCTTCAGGCTAACAGGTAAACTTTCTAGTTTTGGTGCTGTGGGCCAAGAGTGGCTGCTTATACGTGGATCGGACTGAAAATGAGAGATGAGAGAGCGAGAGATGGCATCTGTTCATTCTCTGGAAGCACGCTCAAGGGTCTCAGAGGACAGATATGCCCTGGGAGGCCTCAAGCGGTGCATGATGTGCTCTCAGAGACATCCCTCCAGGTCCAGAATAATCCAGAGAGAGGCCAGTGTTAACTTCAGGTCCAGGATCCCTGCTCTTGCCACTCCTGTGTGTGCCCTCCCTCCCACGACCTCTCCTCACCTTTGTGAACTTAAGACAGCACTCTGCCATTTTTTAAAAAAAAACAGCTCTTACATTTGGCATTTTTCCCAGGGAGAGATTCTTTCCCTTTTGGTTCACAGATGCCGACATCTGGGTGATGATGAATCTCAACACTTACCTCCCATTTTCACACTTTTCTTTTAATGTCCGCTCTGCCCATTCTCCCTCAAAACCTTCCACTCTGCCAACTATCTTCTCTAACGGATTTGCCAATGAATTAGCTTACACTAAGGTCAGGTTTCTCAAACTCGAAACTGTTGGTACTTGGGGCCAGATAATTATTTGTTGAGGTGAAGATGGAGTGCCGACTTAGCTGTAGGATTTTTTTTTTTAGATTTATTTATTTATCTACGGCTGCTCTGGGTCTTTGTTGCTGTACGTGGGCTTTCTCTAGTTGCAGCAGGTGGGGACTCCTCTCTAGTTGCGGTGTGCAGGCTTCTTAAGGCGGTGGTTTCTCTTGCTGCACAGCATGGGCTCCAGGGTGCACAGGTTCAATAGCTGTGGTGCATGGGTTTAGCCATCTCTTGGCATGTGGGGTCTCCCTGGACCAGAGATCAAACCCATGTCCCCTGCATTGGCAGGTAGATTCTTTAACACTGAGCCACCAGGGAAGCCCCCCCTTTTTTTTCAGTTTTAAGTGGGTTTCATAACAACAAGAGATAAAGGGTTTTTAACAAACACAGTAACAAATGGACATCTAATTGGCAGGAAACATTATCCTGTACACAGCATGATTTTTTGTGTATCCTCAAAATACATAGAATTTACAGAGAGAACCATTGCTGCACAGCTCAAGAGTATCTGAAGAGGCTAAATCAGAGTCAGGCTGTTTAACAGACAAATTTTTAATATATATACTCTAAATGAAAACAGATAAAAGAGACACCTCAAGGCTGAGGGAGTTTCACCAGACCCCTCTCCCACAGTATGCATTTCTGAGATAGGATGGCACAAGGTGTGTCATCCCTGGCCATAAAACAATTGACACAAATACTGGTTTGTTGATCCATTATTAGCCCAACGTTTGAGAAAAGAAAAAAAGTTAGTTGGAAGCAGAACTGGTTCCATCAACAGTAAAGGGAAAAAAAAAAAAACTCGGCCAATTGCAGTTTATCTCCTCCTGCCGCCTGGGGGCCTCTGGCCTTCCCACCTGTTACCCTCTCACTTCTCGGCACGTGGAATTTCCCCAGACCAGGGATCAAACCTGTGTCTGCTGCACTGGCAGGCAGACTGCTCACCACTCAGCCACCAGAGAACTCTCATTTACTTTTCAGTTCAGTTCAGTTCAGTTCAGTCACTCAGCCGTGTCCGACTCTGCGACCCCATGAATCACAGCACGCCAGGCCTCCCTGTCCATCACCATCTCCTGGAGTTCACTCAAACTCACATCCATGGAGTCCGTGATGCCATCCAGCCATCTCATCCTCGGTCGTCCCCTTCTCCTCCTGCCCCCAACACCTCCCAGCATCAGAGTCTTTTCCAATGAGTCAACTCTTCGCATGAGGGGGCCAAAGTACTGGAGTTTCAGCTTCAGCATCAGTCCTTCCAAAGAACACCCAGGGCTGGTCTCCTTCAGAATGGACGGGTCGGATCTCCCTACAGTCCAAGGGACTCTCAAGAGTCTTCTCCAACACCACAGTTCAAAAGCATCAATTCTTTGGTGCTCAGCTTTCTTCACAGTCCAGCTCTCATATCCATACATGACCACCGGAAAAACCATAGCCTTGACTAGGTACTGTTAATGTGTCATGCATGCAAATGGAACAGTGGAAATGTGCACTAAAGTGGGGGCTTTAACTGCCCTGTTGGCAGAGTTGCCTTCTACCCTACCAGCTCAAAAGTTCAATCTGTTTTCATTTAGAGTATATATATTAAAATTTTGTCTAACTCATTGCAGCAAGGGGGCACTCTTTCTGTCCCCTTCTGATGTCTATGTCAAAAAGCTTTCCCTGGCTCTATTATAATTTAATAAAACTTTGCTGCACAAAAAGCTCCAAGTCGTCAAGCCTCATCTCTGACCCCAAATGGAAATCCTCCCCTCTGGAGGTCACGAATCCCAGTGTGACACACGGCTCACAGAAGCAACTGAGGCCATGTGCCACAACCACTGAGCCCACGTGCCCCAGAGCCCGTGCTCCACAACAAGGGAAGTCACTGCAATGAGAAGCCCTCTCACTGCAATGAAGAGGAGCCCCCGCTCGCTGCGACCAGAGAAGCATAAACGACACACTTTCTGGCAACCACAGCCGTTGTTAGGAACACGTTGCACAAATTTTCTAGAACTAAACAGTCACTTGTACTCGCCTTTTACTTTTTTAAAGTTGAAACATTCGGTGGTGCAGGTAACCTCCATTTAAGTTTATAACCTGTGCCACAGCAAGGAATGGTGATGTCACTTACTCAGCTTTAAGAACTGAAAGTTGAATAATCAAGAAAAGAAAAAACTTTTAATTTAAATATTCAATTTTAATAATCATAAACATATGAATACTTTAATAATTATGGACAAAAGTTGTTCAAGAGGAGCTACGGAGGATGTGGGATGGTACAGGGCCCAATTGTAAACTTTCTTAAAAGTGCATCATTGGATGTTCAGCAGCATCCCTGGTTTGTACCCACTGGATGCCAATGAGTAGCCCACCCAACTCCCCCTCCTCCTAGTCGTGAAAACTGAACAACACTGCCAAATTCAAAACTGGCCCTGGTCAAGAACCACTCTACTAATGAATTAGTGGCTAACTCCTATGTAACACAATATACCTCCCAGTATATCTAACGAGAATAACATAAACCAAAGAAATAAAGATTTTCTTGTTTCAAGGATGAGTGAAAAGCCAAGTCACCGAGATACAATGGGTCCTGGAGCCTTTTGGTCACCCCACAAATTACTTCTCCCAGACAACTATCTGCTTTCTTCTTGCATTCACAGCCAGCACTAGAGTTCTAGATCACAGGTAAGATCAATCAACACACACGTACACACACTTGGTTAAATTGCAAGGTAGTTGAATTTTGCAGATTTCATTCTATAGCGGATGCCACCAGCTACTCACCTGCTGGAAACTAAGACAAGCAACCAAGAATTAAAACAAAGGCATGGCTTTGCTCTCACATGGGACATTACATCTATTTTTGAATGATTAATAATTATCCTCTGTGTAAAATGGTTGATTCTGTTATACTGAAAGAGAACACCTAGTGCATTCTAATAGGTAAAAAGTAAGATTTCTTCTTTATTTCCAATATTTTTCCTGACTTGCCCATGGTTGGCTCAAAGCAGCAAACTAACATAATCAGAAGACATGTACTGGGTTGTAAACATGCCAGGGAGGCCAATAAGGTCTCAGCTCTCATAGCTCCCTCAGTCTATGAAAAGTTTGCTTAACTAAAGTTTTGTAAGACTAAAATTAGTACTCCATTCATTCTGCTGCATAAGTATAAATTGCTTCCTCATCTCTAGTAGATGAACTCTTTGGCTTAAAGAGAAAAGAAAAAGGTATATGGATGAATTAGCATAAACTATATAAAAACACCCTGCCCCCATTAATAAAAATAAGGCCCAAATCTGTAAGTTCAGCTTGTAAGGATGGGTTGGGGACCATCACGTGGAGAGGGGCAACTGCAACTCTAACAGTAATTCTCCTGCTCATGGGTATTCACCTCCCTTCCAAGCTGCTAGGATAGCATATTCCAGAATCAGGACCTAAACTGTGCACACAACTCCAGCAGTTGTATTAAAGGAAGAGGAAGTAGATTTGGTAGATGGCTAGCTGGGCTCTGGTAGAGTGCAGTCTCCTCATCCTCCTCTACGGTTTCCCAACAGGTGTGATCTCCCATCATGCCCTTGGCTGGCCTCCTGCTAGTGGACGCCATCTTTCCCTCCATTCTGTCTAAACTTGCTAACTATAGACCAAAATAAGCAAGATCAGGAGACACTGGATATTCCATCCTGCATCAAAGGCAATTTTCCAATTCTTAGTTCCTGTGTGAGGACCCACCCCACTCATGAAAGGTTGACTCTGGTTTCCAATACACCTTTCACAAAGAACCAAAAGTTCAAACTCAATGATAAGCACATTTTTTATAAGAAAAAATAGAAACAGTAACAACAAAAAGGAGTCAGTATATCAAATAACCTATGACCAAAGTTGAAATCACAAAGTCCTTACACTTCTGGGTGAGTTACAACATAGAAATAGTCATCAACAGCTAAAAGCAAAAATACCAAAGGCTGAACATTAAGAATTCCAGTAGGGATTTCACTGGTGGTCCAGTAATTAAGACTCCGCCCTGCAAGGCAGGGAACTTGGGTTCAATCCCTGATCAGGGAATTAAGACCCCACATGCCGAGAGGCAACTAAGCCCATGTATCATAACTAAAGAGTCCCTGAGTAGCAAGGAAAGATCCTGCATGACACAGCGAACATCCCACATGCCACAACTAAGACTCAATGCAGCCAAATAAACTAATAAATATATTTTTTAAAAAAGAATTCCAGTAGTTGTTTCCTTATTTGGAGGCCACAGTGCTGGTAAGCACCTCAGAAAATGCCTGTCAATACTCAGCTTTAACTTTCTATGAAAAGCGATTACTCATCCTATCTAAATAGCATACCCTCTTCATCACAGGAGGCACTTCTCAGAAGGATTTCAAGCCACATCATGATGAGCCTGTTGGACCAGCTGCCCCAGGCCAAACACCTCTGAGGAACCTCAACTGTGGTTTCCATTCTAGTCATTCTCATCTTCAAAGCAAAATGCTTCCAACCAAATATATCCAGGAATCTCAGTGCTATGTGGGCAGCTGCAATGGAGTTTGTTTCAAGATTTGTTATATTAATTATAGCCACAAATGTGTGTGTGCTCAGTAGTGTCTGACTCCTCACAACTCCATGGACTATAGCCTGCCAGGCTCCCTGGTCCATGGAATTTTCCAGGCAAGAATACTGGATTGGGTTGCCGTTTTCTTCCCCAGGTGATCTTCCCAACCCAGGGGTCAAAGCTGGGTCTGCTCTATTGGCAGGGGGATTCTCTACCACCATGCTACCTGGGAAGTACCCCCCTCACCCCAATGCAACTGCTCAACAGAAAGCAGTTTTGAAATAAATCAGTAATCCTATTTATCTTTCCAAATATTCTATAGCTTCATTTTCAGGACACCCAAAGACTACTTAGGTTTCCTTCATAGCTCAGTTGGTAAAGAATCCGCCTGCAATGCAGGAGACTCAGGTTCACTTCCTGGGTCAGGAAGACCTGCTGGAAAAGGGATAGGCTACCCACTCCAGTATTCTTGGTCTTCCTTTGTGGCTCACCTGGTAAAGAATTTGCCTGCAATGTGGGAGACCTGGGCTCGATCCCTGGGTTGGGAAGATCCCCTGGAGAAGGGAAGGCTACCCACTCTAGCATTCTGGCCTAGAGAATTCCAGTCCATGGAGTCACAAAGAGTCGGACACAACTAAGTGACCTTCACTTTCACTTTAAAGATCACTTAGTTAATAATGTATTTTTCATCTGTATCTCTGTCACAGATCTTGTTGATCTCTTTGGTGAGTGAAGAGGTTCAAATTGTAATCATTAGGTAACATGTATCAGTGACAGTATGTTGCAAACCATTCTCCCAGAGATGGTTCATTCCCTACCAATAGAAATTTCTCCTTAACACATGATTAAATTCACACAGACTCTCCCATCTATTTGTGGAATATCTTGGAGGCCTCTTTAGAAATGTGAAATCGCACTGAAGTTATTAAGATGCACTGACGTCACCCGAGAACTCTACCAGGGACACGGTGCCCACTTAAAGGACACTCCTCTCGGTTGTTCATAATTTCGCAAGAGATTCTTCAAGCACTCAAACCTCATGAACCTCACTTACATTTCATGAAGTCAAGGGAGCAGGTCAGAGGTAAGGTGAGAGGAAGATATTGATACAAACTGACATCTTATTTTTTTCACATTCATGTCCAACCAACCAGAAGATTCTGGAAAAACAATGTTAGCAGGCTGGGTTATAAAAACTGATGAGAGTTGAGAGGTTAAATAAATGGGAAAGATAATCTTAAAAAGAGCTACAAAGGGTAGAGGTGATGGTTCCACCTTCAAGACTTCAAGGGTCAAAGACTATAAAAGGCCAGTGGGAGAAAAACAGTCTATCAAAAGATTCAGCAAACAGGCCCTGAATATTTGGCAAGTAGTCAGTTAAGTCACAATTTTAATAGTCCAGAAAAGTGTTTGCAGCTGTGTAGAATCACATAAACCACAAAGAGGACATCAGGCAATCCTCTTGTAATTGCCAGGGCTGAATTCCAAGAACTAAGGAGATACTCAGCAAGCTCTTAGCTAAATGCTCCCTCTTAAGGAGGGCACATTTGTTTCAATTCGCCTTTCTCGAACTCAGCTTTATGTTGAATTACCAAATATCGTGATGATGGAAGTTGCTTTTGACTGCATCCTTTCAAGGAATCTGAGAGACAAAGCTGGTACAGTTTCACAGAGATGAAGTGGCATCTTCCTGCCTTCCAGAGAAGGTTCATTTCCCACCAGTAGGAATTTCTCTTTGACACATTACTAAATGAAGCTATAGGTTGAAGAGAAATGAAAGGAAAATTACTGCTTGAAAGTCACCAAGAAGTACAGTCACAGAGAGACATGACTTCCTACATAAGCAGTAACTAGAAAAAAATCTCCATTTATCTGTCCTTCCATCCATCCATTCAATTGTTTATTCAATTTATTGGGTATACATTAATACATTAAGCCATGGATGAGGAGGATTCAAGGATGCCACCAGTGCAGGAGTTCTCAACCCAACTGCAAAACAAGCCCAAAATGACACAAAAATACTGACATTTTATCCATGTCCATACTGAATTCAATATATGAGAATGACTAACAGGAGTTCTGGGAAAAGTGTGTGAGAAGGGGAGAAAATGTAATTGTGGAAATCTTCATTATGAAAATAAAATGGGGGCTTCTCTGGTGGTCCAGTGGTTAGGAATCCACCCGCCAATGCAAGGAACATGAGTTCTATCCCCGGTCCGGAAAGATCCCACAAGCCCTGGAGTAACTCAGCCCATGTGCCACAGCTACTGAGCCTGTGCTCTAGAGCCCTTGAGCCCCAGCTACCGAGACCACAAACCGCAACTACGGAAGCCCGCACACCCAGAGCCCGTGCTCCACGACAGGAGAAGCCACCATGGGGAGAAGCCCGTGCTCCGCAGCTAGAGAGCAGCCCCACTCTCTGCAACTAGAGAAAGCCTGCGTGCAGCAACACAGACCCAGCACAGCCAGATACCAATAAATCAATATATCTGCTAAAAAGAGAAATGATAGAGATGTACACTGAGGAGGTAAGAAGTTCTTTCTAAATAGAAGCAACATTTATTTTGGTTAGCCATGACTATCTCAATTTCAAGGTAGAAATCTCTTCTTAAAACCTGATGAATTATTTCTAACTCGGTCTCAAGTTTTGGCTTTAATCTTCTTGAAGGAAGTCATCCAATTGTGCAAATAAAGCACCATATTTGCCATGATTAAAAATCAAAGTTTTTTTTTTTTCTCTCCCATCAGGAAGACATGAATTCACTGGATAAGCAAAATCAAGGAGCCTTCAATCAATCAGTTTATATAAAGGGATCATTGCACTTTGGAGGGATGTTTGATCAAATTAGTTCCAAAGTCTCTTTTATTCTCTATAAAATAAAGTCTATCATTTGAACATCAACCAGTTTTATGCCCATTTACCAAGGGTAGTTATAACTGTGTCTTGTCATTATAGACTGTTTTAAGTTTATATATAATTAGATTAAGCATTAATGACCTTCTTCTGTGCGATTTTCAGAGTTTCCATGGTCAATTGTCAAGCATTAGATGCTGAATGATCAGTCTAATCCTTTACTCATAAGAAATTCATTTCAGAAGTCTGGTGTTTGAGCCATAGGATTAGAAATGCAGACATCCTTTGTGAGGAATACATTGATTTCCTGAAAACAATCTGATGAGCCAGTATCAAAGGCATGGACGAAGTCCACTAATGAAATGGAAGCAAATCTTCACAGAGAATAAAATCCTTGAAAATTTTTCATAAACCTTTTAAATTTAGAATAATTTTGAGGTTTTTTGTTTGGGGTTTTTTTCTTTTTATGTTTTGGCCATAACACAGGGCATCTGGGATCTTAGTTCCCTGACCAGGGATTGAACCTGTGCCCCTAGCATTGGAAGCACAGTCTTAACCATTAGACTGCCAGGGAAGTCCCCCTAGAATAATTTTGATTGGCAGAAAAGTTGCAGAGATACCTGTCACCTTCTTTCCCCATTGCTGACATCTTATAATAGTGTGGCACATTTGTCAAAACTAAGACACTGGCATTGGAACATTATCAACTAGCCTCTAGATCTTCTTGGATTTGGCCAATTTTTATACCAATGTCTTCATGCTGTGCCAAGTCCCTCACTAGGTTATCACATTGCAGTTAGTCGTCATTTCCCCATTCTCTTTTGGTCTGTGACAGTTTCTCAACCTTTCCTTTTTTCCCATGACCTTGACAGTTTTGAGAAGTACTGAAAGGCTGTCCTCTAGAATGGCCCCCAGTCTTTTGTTGTTTTTCAGTCACTAAGTTGTGTCTGACTCTCTGGGACTCCATGGACTGCAGGACACCAGGCTCCTCGGTCCTTTACTATCTCCCGGAGTTTGCTCAAACTCATGTCCCTTGAGTCGGTGATGCCATCCAACTAGATCATCCTCTGTCGCCTCCTTCTCCTCCCGTCTTCAAATCTTTCCCAGCACTGGGGTCTTCTCCAATGGGTCCATTCTTCGCAGCAAGTGGCCAAAGTATCGGAGCTTCAACTTCAGCATCAGTCCTTCCAATGAACATTCAGTGTTGATTTCCTTTAAGATTGACTGTTTTGAGCTCCTTACAGTCCAAAAGACTCTCAAGAATCTTCTTCAGAACCACAATTTGAAAGCATCAATTCTTCAGCCCCCAGGCTGGGTTTGTTCCATTTTTCTCCCCTTCATTAGCCGGGTTTATGAGTCTTCAGAGGGGAACTGCCCTTCCCATCATCTATCAGAGGTGTATGATAGCCACATGATTCAACACTTGGATAAACTGACACTTGTCAGTTTTCTCCAATCGGAAGTTACTAAGGTTCCCTTTCTAACTACCTTTTGGAAAAGCAAGTCACTATGTCTAACCTACACAAGCTGAGAGGGTGAAATTAAGCTCCATTTCCTGGAAGGGGTAGTATCTACAAAAATTGAATCCTTGACCTTGAGGGAGAAATCCATTCAATGCATTCAGCTTTCATGGGAATATCTACATTCTGTCCCATCCTATTTTTCATCATCGCAGGCCCATTACTTCACTTAGATCAAGACTTTCTACAGCACTCGGTCAGCACCTCCTTCGACCATGTCAGGAAATGGGCAAGACTGTGTTGCTCCAATGAGTGTTGCCATCAGCAGTGGATTCTGGCTGCTGAGAGAAGTGTAAGGAACTCAGAGACCATTCCCTGGAGAGACAGCTCGCATTCAAGCACAAATGTGTCCAGTAATTAGGTACGATTGGCTGCAATTTTCCTACTTCCTTTTGTAAGTAAATTGCTTTTTGAGTTGAAATGTTCTCTGGCTTTCTTTCTCTCAAGTTAGACCTTGTAGGAAAATCCCCCTTTTTAAAAAGCCAAATTTGTTTCATTTCATCCTATAACTAATTTAATGCTGATTGTGCAGTGACTACATTAGGCATCACTGGATACATTGTGGAACAAAAACTCATCTGTCAACCTGAAAAGTGTAAGTAAGCCTAACAATGTATTAAAAGATTAACCTCTGAAAGGCTGCCTTTGAGGTTTAGGCTGGCTTGAAACAGGGATGCAGAAAAGTGCATTCTGGCTTTCAACATAGCAGATGCTTTTAGAAACGTGGGTTCCCCTTGAAATCCATGAGAATTCTACTAACAGATTAGAATCTCAGACTTTAAAAGTTCTCTAATCTGACTCTTGTCAAATCCATGAAATAACTTATGTGCTGTGCTGTGCTGAGTCTCTTCAGTCGGGTCTGACTCTTCACGACCCTATGGACAATAGCCCACCAGGCTCCTCTGTCCATGGGGATTCTCCTGGTAAAAATACTGGAATAGGTTGCCATGCCCTCCTCCAGCGATCTTCCCAACCCAGGGATCGAACCTGCGTCTCTAAAGTCTCCTCCATTGGCAGGCAGCCTCTTTACCATTAGTACCATGTGGGAAGCCCAAAATAACCCATTCAACACACAAATGAGAAATTTCCCCATCTTTTGTTTGTTTTTTTTATACATCCAAAGATAAGGAATCCAACATCTCCCAAAGCAGCTTACACCACTGTTTGAAATTCTAATTCTAAAGAAGGTCATCCTTAGGGTCAGGCTTTCCTGCTGACTCAGTGGTAAAGAACCCACCTGTCAATGCAGGGAGGTGCAGGTTTGATTCCTGGGTCGGGAAGATCCCCTGGAGAAGGAAATGACAACCCGTTCCAGTATTCTTCCCTGGGAAATCCCACAGACGGAGGAGCCTGACAGGCTATATATAGTCCAAGGGGTCACAAAGAGTCAGACACAAAGTAGTGACTGAAAAACAACAAATCCTTAGACTGGGGGTATTTCTTTGTGATTGACAAATTTATATGTCTCCCAAATCTCTACTTAAAAGGAATGATTAAATTTGTTTTCAAAATATTCCACACCAGTGTACTTTTTTTTTCTTTTGTGTAGACTAAAATAACAAAGAACAACCGAAAGCAAAGGTTAAAGTCAAAGAAACAGATCCAACTTGGGATGAAAACTGGCTTTTTCCTGCTGCTTTCTGAAGACTTAAGCCCATAATACTTAGGCCACTAAGTAGTATGGAAACATCACTTAGCTTAGCTTTAGGAGTAACAGAGGCTGTTACAGAGAAGAATTTAGGGAGATGATGCTAGAACTTTGCCTTGAAGCCAATTGATGTAGAAGATAGATGGGCTCCAAGTTAGACATTTACAGCTGGCCTCCTGTTTGTATTTCACAGGCCACAAAGAAATGGGCTTCGGGCTGGATACTTAGAAATGTTAGCATTTTCTGAGACAAGAGATAAGTGGGCTCCAGTTAAGACATTTACAATCAGCCTCCTGTTTGCCCTCCGAAATGGAAGTAACAACACAAACAGGGAAAACAGCCAGTGTTTGTCTCTTGTGAACACCTTAAGGTAATAGTCAGTCACGGCAGGGACAAAGTGGGGTAAAACCCTGTTTGAGTAAAAGATTAAGGGATCTCCGTTCCCTACTTTTGGGACAAAGGAGACACTACACAGGCACAGAAAGGCTCTTTGTGGGTCAAAAGTCAAGGGATAACACCAGGCCATAGTGAGTCTTGCTCCTCCTCCCAGAAGCCTTCACTTCCAGACCCATGTTGGCTGAGGGGAGTGTGCACACCCAGGGGAGGGGCCCAGGGTAGGTCGGTTGTGGAAAAAGCAAGCAGGTAGTTGGCCTGAAAGAAGGCAAAGAACCAGAAGGACTGATCTACACAAATGACTTAAGCACCTCTTCACTGTTCTCCTCCTCACTAGGGGGACGCCTGCAGCCTTTTATTCTGGGTGTGAGTCTCTGCCTTGCTTCTACCTCCACTAATGAAACCATTTCTCTGTGTGCTCTCCCACTTGTTGTTGGGCTCTGCCCCTAATAATAAACCTTGTACCTCCATTTACAGTTTCTGCCTCCGTGAGAAATGCATTTTCACTGAGGACAATGATCCAGGGAAAAATAGCTTCTAGCCTCTAGCCCTTGCTGGTCTGGTGGCTAGGATTCCTGGTTCTCAGCCAGGCTACCTAGGTTCAATTCCTGGGCAGGGAATTAGGATCTCACTTCACACCACTGCTCACTGCTGTCTTGCTGAGATCAAAATGGAGTTCATTTATCATACGAATGGACACTTATCATATGAACGTTCATTTATCATATGAAGGGCAAAAGGACATTGGAACTTGTGCTAGAGTTCCAACGATACACGAGGGAAGGTAAACGATGATGTGCACAAGTAGGCTTTGGTTTTTTAACAGTTAGCAGATGTTCAGAATTGATGCTGAGAACAGGTCATGAACAAACGCTTCTCTTCCGTGGCTTTCCTTCAACCATTGCCAAAACCCTTACTCTCTTATCTCTTGTGGGGAGCCAGCCTTGGTGAGAGGATTAAAAGCGGTATTGTGAGGGGCTTCCCCCACAATGGTTAAGACTTCACCTTCCAACGTAGGGGGTGTGTGTTCCATCCCTGGTTGGGGAATGAAGATCCCGCATGCCTCGTGGCCAAAAAACCAAAACGTGAAACAGAAGCAATACTGTAACTAATTCAATAAAGTTTTATAAAATGCTCACATCAAAAAAAAAAAATCCTTCCAAACAGGTGGTCATGCGGCAAACTTCTGCCCCTTCCAGGATCCGCACAATCAGAAGACCCCTGCAGCCTGTCCGGATGCACCTCTGCCTGCATCTCTCGTCTGCCCAGCTTCTACATACAGACACCCACGCACTGTGCACTCAAATATACATACTCGCACATGCCACAGTCCTCACAGGCCTCCTCTACCCTATTCCAATTTTCCGTGGGATTCCTAGCCCCTGGCCACTGTGGATTCAGCCATATATTTATACAACGTAACCTTCCTGCTGGCTCAGCTGGACCAGTCAATCTGTTTTTCTGGGCTGTCGAAGCTGGTCTCTCTCTCTCTGGTGTCATGACTTTGTCATGTTAAACTCCAGAACTCCTGGCAGTATGTGAGGAGAGTTAGCAGGAAAGAGCCAGGAGAGACCCACCAATCACAGGAAGGAAAAGTGAACTGAAGTGTTGCTGTTGCTGTGCGGCCTCGAAGTCCTGGCTGACTCTTCTGCGACCCCATGGACTGTAGGCCTCCAGGCTCCTCTGTCCATGGGATTCTCCAGGCAAGAATACTGGTGTGGGTTTCCATTTCCTCCTCCAGGGGATCTTCCTGAGCCAGGGATTGAACCCACATCTCCTGCTTTGACAGGCAGACTCTGCCACATGTTCAACAGGTAGCTAGTGGGAAGCTGCTGCATGGCACAGGGAGCTCAGCTCAGTGCTCTGTAATGACCTAGAGGGGAGGGATGTGGGGGTGGGGTGAGATGGGAGCCTGGGGTGGGAGGGAGGTCCAGAAGCGAGAGGATGTATGTATGCACAATGCTGTTTCCAGCCTCCCAGTTGGCACTAGCGGTAAAGCACCCGTCTGCCAATACAGGAGACATAAGAGATGCGAGTTCGATCCCTGGGTCAGGAAGATCCCCTGGAGGAGGAAATGGAAACCCACTCCAGTATTCTTGCCTGGAGAATCCCATGGACAGAGGAGCCTGGCGGACTATGGCCCACAGGGACGCAAAGAGTTGGACACAACCGAAGTGACTTAGCATGTACGCATGGCTGATTCACTTCACTGTACAACAGAAACTAACACATCTTTATACAGCAGTCATACTCCAATTTTAAGAAATGAACCCTCATCAAGTCAGAGGTGAGATGCCACCTAGAGCAACTAGCGAAGACTTCAGAGCCTACAGGTTTGGATCTCGGTCCTGCCACTTACTGGCTGTGCACAGCTCCCCTCTGTGTGCCCTCTCAGAGACTCCCAGAGTATGACACGGTATTCTCGCAGCATCTTCATGTGGGAATGAGAAACCATGGCAATAAACTACCTGGAAGCCTGCCTGCAAATAGTGGATGCTTAAGTGGGGGTTGCTATGATTATGCCTTCAGAAAGATCCCCTGGAGGAGGAAATGGCAACCCACTCCAGTATTCCTGCCTGGGAAGTTCCATGGACAGAGGACCCTGGCGGGCTCTAGTCCACGGGGTTGCAAAGAGTTGGACACAACTGAGCGACTGAGCACACACACGATTATGCCTACCCTGGAAGACCCTTTCTACACAGCTGCTTAGCGCTCTGAGTACATGAGAAATCGGTCATTGGTTATTAGCACAAATTTGCTTTCCAGCTCCACCCCTCCCCCAAAAGCTTTAGTCTTCCTCGTCCTTGGTTTATTGTGCTATTACAGAACCCAAAAGAAGAGGAATTCTCGTGTCCTACCTCATCACCCCTCCTTAATGTCTAGGCCTCCAGGAAACATTAATGTTCAAGATGGATATGACAGAAAGCAAGGCCCTGAGTTCTAGATTTTTTTTAAGCGAATACATTTTTTAAAATATTTTCTTGGCCGCATTGCACAGCAGGTGGAATCTGAGTTCCCAGACCAGGGATTGAACACATGTCCCCTGCATTGGAAGCACAGAGTCTGAACCACATCGGACTGCTCGGATATTCCCCTGAGTGTATTTTTAATCTCTGAACCTGCTCTCCAGCACTGAATTTACACAAACACTCCCAGAGCAACCAAATAAAGGATACTTAAAATGCAGTTTCTCGCTGCCTGTTTTTGAAACGTAATTATAATGTTGTCATTGGTGCTGATTTGCAGAGGGCCAACAGTGCGTGTGATGCCACAGAGTTCTTACAAAGACAGCCTTTTGTCAGCATAAACAGAGGGGAGAGATGCCTCGAATATTATTTTTGTTCTTTGAAATCCAACCTTCCAATCTGGAGTGTCTAGACTTTCTTCTCATTCTCCCCTGCCAGACTTCACCCCATAAAGAAGACAAGAGGGAGGGGCAAGATGAACAGGGGGTCCCCAACACCTCAATTAAGAGCAGCTCTTATACAGCCTAAGCAGCACCCCTAGATAGAGAACTAGGGGTGCTGCTAAAGAACTAAAGAACTGAGCCCACCCAGAACAAGGTGAGAGCCCGCTTCTAAAAGAATTCCTGTGGGTAAATATGAGAAGAAAGATTACATTGACACTCCTTAGGACGGTGGTAACAATGTCAATGTGATAAGAAATTTAGAGATGGCTGTTTAATATGACAGCAGAAACACTGGAACAGGCAAAGATTTTTCTATCCAAAAAGATACCAAATTAAGGCCAGCGGCACATTTCCAGAAAGCTATTCTTCTTGTGTCAGAAGCTCACCCATGGATACACATCAAACATGTCTGTTTTTAAACAACAGACATCTCAAGCCCATCCAGACCTACTGAATCAGAAGTCCCTAGAGTTGGATTTCAGACGTACGAATTTTTATAGAGCTCTATAACACGGACTTCCCTTGTGGTCCAGAGGTTAAGAATCATCCTTGCAAAACAGGAGACACAGGTTTGATCCCCAGTCAGAGAACTGAGACCCAATATGCCACGGCACAACTAGGTCCACACACTGCAACTACTGAGCCTGTATGCAGAGCCTGTGGCTCCCCACTCCAGAACTCTTGCCTGGAGGATCCCATGGATGGAGGAGCCTGGTAGGCTGCAGTCCATGGGGTTGCTAGGAGTCGGACGTGATTGGGCAACTTCACTTTCACTTTTCACTTTCATGCAATGGAGAAGAAAATGGCAACCTACTCCAGTGTTCTTGCCTGGAGAGTCCCAGGGACAGCGGAGCCTGATGGGCTGCCGTCTATGGGGTTGCAAAGAGTCGGACACAACTGAAGTGACTTAGCAGCAGCAGCAGCAGCAGCAGAGAGTCTGTGCGCTGAAACAAAAATCCTGCATGCTGCAACTAAGACCTAAGGCAGCCAAATAAACAAATACATTTTTTTAAAGCCCTATGAAAGGCCCTGATGCTGGGAAAGACTGAGGGCAGGGAGAGAAGGGGCAACAGTGGATGGGATGGTTGGATGGCATCATCGGCTCAATGGATGTGAGTATGAGCAAACTCTGGGAGACAGTGAAGGACAGGGAAGCCTGGCGTGCTGCAGTCCATGGGGTCGCAAGGAGTCAGACACAACTGAGCAACTGGCAGTAACAATGACATTCTCCTATCATCTCCGATCACATTAAACTTGAGGTGGGTTTTTTATTTTTTTTCTGTGGAAACCTTAATAAATTGAAAATGATGAAGGGTCCTATTTGATAGTCAAGAGGAAAACTTCAGGTTAAAACAAGGTAAATAAGTGTTTTGGATACCTTGTGTGCCATGTGAAGTGTTAATCATTGCCTATTGATCATTATTGGATGTGCACTAACACATTCTGAGTCTTGGTGTTCTCATCTGTAAAACAGAGATAGTGGGGGCTTTCAGTTCAGTTCAGTTCAGTCGCTCAGTTGTGTCCAACTCTTTGCAACCCCATGAATCACAGCACACCAGGCCTCCCTGTCCATCACCAACTCCGGGAGTTCACTCAGATTCACATCCATCGAGTCAGTGATGCTATCCAGCCATCTCATCCTCGATCGTCCCCTTCTCCTCCTGCCCCCAATCCCTCCCAGCATCAGAGTCTTTTCCAATGAGTCAACTCTTCGCATGAGGTGGCCAAAGCACTGGAGTTTCAGCTTTAGCATCATTCCTTCCAAAGAAATCCCAGGGCTGAGCTCCTTCAGAATGGACTGGTTGGATCTCCTTACAGTCCAAGGGACTCTCAAGAGTCTTCTCCAACACCACAGTTCAAAAGCATGAGACGATTGTGTAAAACGTCTCACTTAGAGAAGTTGCATAGCTTGCCCAATTAGCAAAGTTAGTCCCAGGGAAAGCTGAAAATTGTAGCCAGGTGAATCTGATGCCAAATCAACTTTATTCCACACTTTATTTTTTATACATTTGGACAAATTGCCAAATATTGAAAATAAAAGAAAGCAAAGTCAGTCACTACAGCAGAGATGGCTGACTTCTATTCTTCCTCCTTAGTAACACAGCAAATATTAGTAGGACTTCCCAGCCACAGTTTTGGATCATAGGGTGATCTTAAGGAAAGTAATCATGCTTTGCAATAGTAGGGCAGAAAAAAAGTCAGGGCCATGATGAGAATGGAACCCCATAACAGTCAGGGCTGCTTTTTACTTTCAGACTTCTTTAATGTGAAATAGGATAAAACAGTGATTTTTAGTTTTTTATTATCCATAGCCTAATCTTAATCAATACAGTAACCAAGGGGTAATCTTCAATAAGACTGTAACGATGGCAGTTGATAAATCATCAAGCAAATGGCCTAAGTAATAGAAAAACTTCTCAGAAAGCATTCTTGAGGCCAGAGGAAGAAAGATGACTAGTTGCCAACAAAGTGACTAGAAAAAACAAACAGGTAATCCCTGGTTCAGCACTGGAGAGAACCAAGATTCAAATCCAGCTTTAACTTAGCAGTTGTGTGATGTTCCGCAAGTTATTTTTGTCTTTCTGAGCCTCACTTTTCTCTTTCGTTACTTTGCTTGTTTTATTTTGCTTTGTTTTGACTGAAATAAACTAGAATAATACCCACGAAACAGAGATGAGATGAGAGAATAAAGGCAAATAAACCAGCACAATGATGCTAAATAAAATCTAGGCTCCCTGCTTGTTTTAGTGGCATCATAAATTCTATTATTGTTCCCAATTAGTTACTTCCCATCTTCCAAGAGGATTTTAGGCAAGAAAACATGGTCTTATTTAAATGCCAGACTGGTTACCATATGGAGAATGGATTTTAAGATCCATCCAAGTAAGAGATGATTGTGGATGGACTCAAATTGAAGTAGAGAGGATAGGATTGGGTAGGTCTGGAATGTGTTATAAATGGAGAGCCTGCAGAATTTATTGACTAATTGGATCAGAGAAATTAAACAATCAGTGAAAAGTACTAGATAACAAGCCTAAACAACTGTAGATGTTGATTCCATTAACTGGGAATATATGGGAATTAGATAGAAATTTAAGAGCCTAGTTTCAGACATGGTAATGGAGATGCCTATAAGAGATTCTGGCTCAGCACTAGAGAATCCACCTACAATGCAGGAGACCTGGGTTTGATCCCTGAATCAGGAAGACCTCTTGCAGAAGGAAATGGCAACCCACTCCAGTATTCTTGCCTCGGAAATCCCATGGACAGAAGAGCCTGGAGGACTACAGTCCATGGGGTCGCAAGAGTCAGACACAACTTAGCGACTAAACCACCACCACCAAAAGATATTCAAGTTCAGTTCAGTTCAGTTCAGTTGCTCAGTCATGTCCAACTCTTTGTGACCCCATGAATCACAGCACGCCAGGCCTACCTGTCCATCACCAACTCCTGGAGTTCATTCAAACCCATGTCCATCTAGTTGGTGATGCCATCCAACCATCTCATCCTCTGTCATTCCCCTTCCCCTCCTGCCCCCAATCCCTCCCAGCATCAGAGTCTTTTCCAATGAGCCAACTCTTCACATGAGGTGGCCAAAGTATTGGAGTTTCAGCTTTAGCATCAGTCCTTCCAATGAACACACAGGACTGATATCCTTTAGAATGGACTGGTTGGATCTCCTTACAGTCCAAGGGACTCTCAAGAGTCTTCTCCAACACCACAGTTCAAAAGCATCAATTCTTCAGCGCTCATCTTTCTTCACAGTCAAGTTCTCACATCCATACATGACCACTGGAAAAACCATAGCCTTGACTAGATGGACCTTTGTTGGCAAAGTAATGTCTCTACTTCTGAATATGCTGTCTAGGTTGGTGATAACTTTCCTTCCAAGGAGTAAGCGTCTTTTAATTCCATGGCTGCAATCACCATCTGCAGTGATTTTGGAGCCCCCAAAAATAAAGTCTGACACTGTTTCCACTGTTTTCCCATCTAAAGGCAGAGGAACCAGAGATCAAATTGCCAATATCTGCTGGATCATTGAAAAAGCAAGAGAGTTCCAGAAAAACATCTATTTCTGTTTTATTGACTATGCCAAAGCCTTTGACTGTGTGGATCACAATAAGCTGTGGAAAATTCTGAAAGAGATGGGAATACCAGACCACCTGACCTGCCTCTTGAGAAACCTATATGGAGGTCAGGAAGCAACAGTTAAAACTGGACATGGAACAACAGACTGGTTCCAAATAGGAAAAGGAGTACGTCAAGGCTGTATATTGTCACCCTGCTTATTTAACTTATATGCAGAGTACATCATGAGAAACGCTGGGCTGGAGGAAGCACGAGCTGGAATCAAGATTGCCGGGAGAAACATTAATAACCTCAGATATGCAAATGACACCACCCTTATGGCAGAAAGTGAAGAGGAACTAAAAAGCCTCTTGATGCAAGTGAAAGAGGAGAGTGAAAAAGTTGGCTTAAAGCTCAACATTCAGAAAACTAAGATATTCAAGTGAAGATGTCAAATTGGCAGAGACATGTGTGCTGCTACTGCTAAGTCGCTTCAGTCGTGTCTGACTCTGTGCAACCCCATAGATGGCAGCCCACCAGGCTCCGCCATCCCTGGGATTCTCCAGGCAAGAACACTGGAGCGGGTTGCCATTTCCTTCTCCAATGCATGAAAGTGAAAAGTGAAAGTGAAGTCGCTCAGTCACGTCCGACTCTTCATGACCCCGTGGACTGTAGCCTACCATGCTCCTCCGTCCATGGGATTTTCCAAGCAAGAGTACTGGAGTGGGGTGCCATTGTCTTCTCCAAGAGACATATAGGATGACATAAATGGTAGCTTTTGAGAGAGATGGGGTTTACTAATAAGAGGAAAACAAGTATAAACCAGTACTGTTCCAGAAAGCTGGAATGTTTGGTCGTCTTGTATGGAAGAGAAAGAATTTTGGTATATGACTAAGGAAGAAAATCTAGGTGAGTATACAGAGAGAAGAACATCGAGGAACCTAGCTAGAGCCTTGCGCTTTCTAGCACTGAGAAGTCAGGTAGAAAATGAGCAGCTGGTAAGCAACTGAGGAGGAGCGCCAATGTGGGCAAGTGGCTAGGTGGAATCTTAGCTCCCCCCGGGGGCTCAGAGGGTAAAGAATTCACCTGCGATGTAGGAGCTGCAGGAGAGGTGGGTTCGATCCCTGGGTCACTGAGATCCCCTGGAGAAGGAAACGGCAACCTACTCCAGTATTCTTGCCTGGAAAATCCTATGGACAGAGGAGCCTGGTGGGCTACAGTCCAAAGGTTCGCAAAGAGTTGGACACGACTGAGCATGCCCACATTCATTCATTCACTCAAGTGGTATCCAGGCTTACGAGTATAAATAATTCTGAGCATCTCACTGCCTCAGGTTTTTACAAAATCACAGCACAGTCACTCAAAGGTCCTTCATTTCAAACAAAAGTGATCACAGTGATGTTTCTGACATATTTCCTGAGCCATTAAGAACAGAAGGAATTTTTTGTTAACGGAAGAAGTAGCCAGTGAAGAAAAGATTTACCAGGACATGCACGTCAGTGCTGTGTTTATACTCTAGCACAACCTAGTGGTGGTGTGTTTCACAGGCAGATCTAGGCAAGGGCAGAGTGGATGCCACTCTTATCTTCATAGTCCCTGTCCCCTGCTGTGACCTCATAGGGCTCACCTGAATCACGAGATCAGCAGTGACCACCTAGAGAATGGCTTAAGCATCCTTCACGAAAGGCATTTTCAGGAAAGCAAAAGTAGCCTCACTGTGTTATTTTGGGAGAGCAATACCTATTTTTTAGAAGTCAAGACTAATACCTCAGTTCTTTCTCATCCCCCAAGCCAGCCAGAGTTTACCCATCACCCAACGGTGAACAGTGAGTGGAAAGTGGCGCAATTTGTCCTGCCCTTTCCGCAGTGTAATAGGGGCGGGGCAGGTGCATGCTGTTAGTGAGTGACCAGTAAGGGTCCTGCTCAGCCATTAGTTGCAGTGGACCCCTCCCCCTTCCTTTGCATAAAAGGAGCCTGAATTCAGACTGAGGGTTGATGATTTGGTTTTTCTGCGGGGAGGGGGGTGCCACAACACACAGCACATGGCCTCCCCAGTCAGGTACCAAATCCATGCCCCTTGCATGGGCAGCATGGAGTCCTAACCACTGGGCCACCAGGAAAAATCCTCGGGAAGATGGTTTTTTGAGACACTCATCTGACAACTTCCCAGTCTGCTAGCTTTCCAATTAAAGTCTTTGCCCCAACAACTCATCTCCCAATTTACTGGCATGTTGGGATGTGAGTTCAGCTTGGTAACAACATTGGAGACTATCATGGAGCTCAGCAAAAAAGCTAGTGGAGGTGATGGAATTCCAGTTGAGATATTTCAAATCCTTAAAGTTGATGCTGGGAAAGTGCTGCACTCAATATGTCAGCAAATTTAGAAAACTCAGCAGTGGCCACAGGCCTGGAAAAGGTCAGTTTTCATTCCAATCCCAAAGAAAGGTAATGCCAAAGAATGTTCAAACTACTGCACAATTGCACGCATCTCACACACTAGTAAAGTAATGCTCAAAATTCTACAAGCCAGACTTCAGCAATATGCGAACCGTGAACATCCAGATGTTGAAGCTGGTTTTAGAAAAGGCAGAGGAACCAGAGATCAAATTGCAAACATCCGCTGGATCACCCAAAAAGCAAGAGGGTTCCAGAAAAACATCTATTTCTGCTTTATCGACTATGCCAAAGCCTTTGACTGTGTGGATCACAATAAGCAGTGGAAAATTCTGAAAGAAATGGAAATACCAAACCAGTTGACCTGCTTCTTGAGAAACCTGTATGCAGGTCAGGAAGCAACAGTTAGAACTGGACATGGAACAACAGACTGGTTCCAAATAGGAAAAGGAGTACGTCAAGGCTGTATATTGTCACCCTGCTTATTTAACTTATATGCAGAGTACATCATGAGAAACACTGGGCTGGAGGAAGCATGAGCTGGAATCAAGATTGCCGGGAGAAATATTAATAACCTCAGATATGCAGATGAAACCACCCTTATGGCAGAAAGTGAAGAGGAACTAAAGAGCCTCTTGATGCAAGTGAAAGAGGAGAGTGAAAAAGTTGGCTTAAAGCTCAACATTCAGAAAACTAAGATCATGGCATCCGGTCCCATCACTTCATGGGAAATAGATAAGGAAACAGTGGAAACTGGCTGACTTTATTTTTGGGGGGCTCCAAAATCACAGCAGATGGTGATTGCAGCCATGAAATTAAAAGATGCTTACCCTTGGAAGGAAAGTTATGACCAACCTAGACAGCATATTAAAAAGCAGAGACAATACTTTGTCAACAAAGGTCCATCTAGTCAAGGCTATCATTTTTCTAGTAGTCATGTATGGATGTGAGAGTTGGACCATAAAAAAAGCTGAGCGCCAAAGAATTGATGCTTTTGAACTGTGGTGTTGGAGAAGACTCTTGAGAGTCCCTTGGACTGCAAGGAGATCCAACCAGTCCATCCTAAAGGAGATCAGTCCTGGGTGTTCATTGGAGGGACTGATGTTGAAGCTGAAGCTCCAATATTTTGGCCACCTGATGCAGAGAGCTGACTCATTTGAAAAGACTCTGATGCTGGGAAAGATTGAGGGCAGGAGGAGAAGGGGATGACAGAGGATGAGATGATTGGATGGCATCACCAACACAATGGACATGAGTTTAAGTGGACTCCGGGAGTTGGTGATGGACAGGAAGGCCTGGCGTGCTGCAGCTCATGGGGTCGCAAAGAGTCGGACATGACTGAGCAACTGAACTGAACTGAACTGAACAACAAAAAAGACAAATTCATGGAAAGCTCTGACCACTCTTTCCATATTTCACATGAATTCGCTGAGGAAGGACTTCTTGAAGGATCCCAGCATTGGTATGGACTGCTGACAGAATAAACTGGCAGGCCGAACTCATCCTAAAGCGGGCATGCTAGACACAAGCTGCCATTTACACCAAACTCAGCTGGGACACGGTGTCTTACTGACCATATCTCAGTATGTGCAATCCCTAAACCAGCAAAATCAATAAGATTTCAGATGCATCAGTGAAAAGAACAGCCCCCTCCTGGAACTTTCCAATCTTCTCTTTGTTTCAAAGGTTGAGCTCATATAAAGGAACACTCATCATGGAAGAAAGATATCTATGCCACACTGAGGTCAAGCCAACATTTGGGCTATGAAATCTAAAAAAGTAATACAAATGAAATTATATGCAAAACAGAAACAAATTGACAGATATAGAAAGCAAACATGGGTACCAAAGGGGGTATCGGGGGATAAATTAGGATTTGGGGATTAACAGATATACTACATATAAAAGGCGTAGCCAGCAAGGACCCACTGCATGACACAGGAACTGCACTCAATATTCTGTAATAACCTATAAGGGAAAAGAATCAGAATATGTATATAATATATGTGTGTGCATAAATGAATCATTTTGCCATACACTTGAGATCAACACAACATTGAAAATTGACTAGACTTCAATTAAAAAAATTTTTTTGATCCATAAGGAACTAAGTTCCTATCACTTGTCACCAAAGCTGGGCTCCAGGAATCCCACTGGATCATCAGTAAGGAGTGTCTGCTGCAGACCAACAACATACAAGCAGACAGGGGTGGAGGATGGGGGCCAGTCCCTCCAGGTTCAACTGAAACTGGTGCCTCTGAGCTCTTTCTTCTGAACCAGAAGAAAAGCAAGCAGCCAAGATTAAGTGAGAACCTGCTCCCCCTTCTCCCCACCCCTCACCTCCCATGACCCCTCCAAGTTCAAGTTCAAAGAGACCAAACCACTGTCTAAAAACCAGTTTCTGACTTCAAATATAACATCATCATAATATTTCAAATAAAAAATGGCATACATGTTCTATATAGAGTCCCTTAATTGGATTGTTCAACAAGACTAGAGGCAGTATTGGATTCCCATTTCAGCCAAGTTTGTAAATAATTTCAATTTGTCAAGGCTCAGTTATTAGCAAATATAGTCCATGAAATGTCAGTGGTAACTCACATATCTTATTTCAAGTATAGTTAATGACTTATGTGTAGAATTCTCTTAATTGTTTTTTTACCACTCTAATAATTCTCAGCATTTTCAAAGAACCAATATAACACAGAGAACCTTATAAACAAAATTACCAGTCTTCCTTTGGGTTATGGAGAATGAGAAGTTCTATAAACTCAGCTCATTTTTCTAAGACTACATGCCAAGTTTGCAAAATGACCAGAAAACTCAAAATCTGCTAGAATTAAAATGGTATTACTGGGATATGGCATTATCCATAGGCATCCCACAAGAGAGAGCAGCTTTTATGGACAAGCCACTGTGTCAGAAAGATGAAGAAGAAACTGCCTTTGTCTTTTAGGAGCTTATAACCTAGCATAGGGCAGGGTAATCCCTCATCTATTATCAGTTTAATAATGAAACATAACAACATAATATAAATTCAGTCACTTTAGTCATGCCCGACTCTTTGCAAGTCCATGGACTGTAGCCTGCCAGGCTCCTCTATCAGCAAGAATACTGGAATGGGTTGCCCTGCCTTCTTCCAGGGAATCTTCTCGACTCAAGGATCAAACCCACATCTCCTGCATTGCAGGCAGATTCTTTACTGCTGAGCCACGGGGGAAGCCCCATAACATAAACTACCTAATATAAACTATACTATATAATACATCATAGTATATATCTATTTGATATAGATACTCAAATATCTAGACCAGGGGTACCCAACCTCTAGCACTGAATGCCTGATGATCTGAGGTGGAGGTTATGTAATCATAATGGAAATAAAGTTCACAATAAACGTAATGTGCTTGAATCATCCTGAAACCATCCTCCTGCCACTGGTCCATGGAAAAATTGTCTTCCATGAAACTGGTCCCTGGTGCTGAAAAGGTTGGGGAATACTGATCTAGACTACCAGAAATCCTTTGGTTACCCCCTAAAAAAGATGCAATATATAGCCATGAATAGAATTCAACTAACGGAAAAGGTAACTCTGAGGCAAGAGCTAGGAGTTGAAGCAACAAGCCTAAATTCTGCCCCTGACCCCCATGGCTAAACTCATCATTTGCTAACAGGGACACCATTTCCTTCTTTAGACTGTCTCTTCCTTTTTCCAACAGGAGGCATGTTTTTGAAGTATGAGAACAAAAGATGATGTTTTTTAATATAATTGATCCTAGTATTTTAGGGCAGAAAAGGCAATGGCAACCCACTCCAGTACTCTTGCCTGGGAAATCTCATGGACAGAGGAGCCGGGCAGGCTGCAGTCCATGGGTCACGAAGAGTTGGACACGACTGAGCGACTTCACTTTAACTTTTCACTTTAGTGCACTGGAGAAGGAAATGGCAACCCACTCCAGTGTTCTTGCCTGGAGAATCCCAGGGACGGGGGAGCCTGGTGGGCTACTGTCTGTGGGGTCACACAGAGTTGGACATGACTGATGCGACTTAGCAGCAGCAGCAGTATCTTAGAGATAATTTCCTAAAGGAAAAGATTCTCTTGCCTGAAAGAAATAAACTGGCAATTTACAAAAGCAGAAATGCAAATGGCTAATAAGCTTATTTTTTAAAACTGCTCAATCACATTAGTAATCAAACAAATGCAAATTAAAACAAATTACTATCTTTCTCCTCTCAAATGGGCAAAGATTTAAAAGCATGATAAAATTCTAGTCCTAGCGAGGGTGAGAAGGAAATGGGCATTCTTCTAAAGTAATGAAGAGACTTAAATTGCTCCAACCTTCCTGGATGGGCAATTTAGAAATACTTAATCAAAAGCCTTTAAAACGTACAGACCCTTTGACCCAACAATTCTACTGCAGTTATTTCTAAGGAATGGAGACAAACATCTGTGTGCAAAGATCTTCATCATTTCATCGCTGTTGGTAATCATGAAAAACACTCTGAATGTCTAACATTAAATGAATTACCACCATACAATGGAATAATATTCCACCATTGATAATGATGTTGTCGTAGGACACTTGTATTAATGCAAAAAAATATTCATGTTATATCAATAAATGTACAGAATACTTTTGTAGCATGTCTGGTTTTTGTTTAAACACACACACATATATATATGTGGATAAATGATCTGGAAAGATATACACACCCGTACATTGTTCTCAACCTTTTCATCCATGGACAGTGTTTATTTGCCTATGACAATTCAATGCATGCCTTCTGCCCTTCAACAGTGTCTTGATCTAGGAAACGTCTCCAAGTCTTCAAAATGTAACTTGTTAAAAACAAGACAACAGGCCCAAAATGGAGTTGCTTTTGCTAAGCCTCATGTCACGAAACCAAGATTCAATTATAGTTTTAGCTCTAGCAAAAATGGAAGCTTAAGCTGGTCAGTAAGGAATGCTCGGATCAGCATGAGTGGGGTCATCTGCCTGATAGACCCCTGCCATCCCCTAAAGGAAAGTAACTTTGCAATAACCAACCAGCTTTTTTGCCTAGAATGGCTTCCTTGTTCCTGCTTCCTTCTGCCTACTCAAATCTTTCATTTTATACAGCTCCTCAGAAGCTCCTTTCTATCTGCTGGATTGGATACTGACGAATGGGAATCAAATTTTGTTCAAATAAACTCATTTTTAACCCAGCTCAATTTATCTTTTGACAGTTTTGGTGTCAAAAGTGGGAATCAAAGGTGATGTCCAACAGCTTCCAAGAGCAACAAAGAAGCAGGGGTCAGTACCTGCTGAGCCTCTTAGGACTGCTGATTTCTCTTTGCCTCTGGAAGTAATGGGTAAGCCCCTCTCAGATTCTAGCCCCACAGCTTTTGTGTTATGAACCTTCAGACATTATCTGAGCACTTCTTTTCGCTGGATTCGGAAACTGGCCAGAGTTGGACTGGGTCTGACCTTAAAGCCAACTGGACCAGGTCAGACTGAGTGTGAGCTGAGCCAGATTTGACTTAAGCTGGGCTGGGCTGAGTGTGAGGTCTCAAGTAGATAAAATTTTGTTTTGAGGCTAAGCAAGCAGTTTAACCTTCCAAAGTTAATCTTTAGTTACAGTGGCCACAGTGGAAAATGTAACTTAGATAAGCTTATCCACACAGGAGGTATAGCCTAGAGAAAAAGTCTTCTCAGCCAGTCACTCACCATAAAGTATAGAGGAGAAATTGTTTTTCCTCCTCTAGAGTGTCTGATAACCAGGATGAGACCCGCTGGAACACCCCCACTAGCTTCAAAAGCCATAGATGGCATCTTGGGAAAACTACCAGAAGCCAACAGAAGGTAAGAATCCTTAACAAAGTCAGATCACCATGTGTGATGCCTGGTCAAAAGAGGAAGGAACATTTTGCATTGTCTCTTCCTTTCCAAATTCAGATTGGCAGACTAAAAAAACTCAGGTAAGAACTAGGTCTTTCAACTGTGGCCTGTGAATTTGCTTTCGGGTATCCATGGATGGCTGATTCTTTCTCTTCTGGGGACATTATTGCTTTCTTGTTTGTCTCACTTTATGTATTTTTGTGTCTTTGCTGCTGTGCTGGGCTTTCTCTAGTTGCAGGGGATGGAGGCACTCTTCGCTGTGGTGCACAGGCTTCTCATTGAAGTGGCTTCTCTTGTTGCGGAGCACAGGCTGTAGGTGCATGGGCTTAGCAGTTGCAGCAAACACACTTAGTTGCTCTGCAGCATATAGGATCTTAGTTCCTGGACCAGGGAGGGATCGAACCCGTGTAGTCTGCATCGGCAAGCAGATTCTTAACCACTGGACACCCTCATTTGTCTCATTTTGTGTCCTGAGAACTTGACTTGGAAACTGTCAGGTTGGGATCCCCCAAAATATGGCCAAACAAAAATGTGGGTTGTACCCCATTTGCAGCTCACTGGGGCCCTATCAGCTCTTGTCAGTTCTCAGGGGAGTTCTCTTTCTTTCTTTTGGTTATACTGTGGCATAGCTCTGGATATTGGGCTGATAGTATCCTTAGAGCCCTCTTTGGGGATGCCTCTTGCATTCACAGTGTTGCTCGGTATTGACAAAAATACTCACTGTTCTGGTCAAAATCTGATAAGATATTTGGAAGAAACTGTTTTAAGGAGCTCTATGGACAAGTGTTTACCAGATTGAAAGCTGATACTCAAGAGTCAGATTGGAATATTTCTTTAGGCTTCCTTCCCTAAGCCAAAATGAAACAATGCACCCAAAGGGAAAGAAAAGTATTCTGCAGGCTTTGTGGAAGGATTTGGGGAAAACATTCCAAAGATACACAATTCTAAACCTAGAACATAAAAATTTTTTATTTCAACTCAGTCAAAGATCTTCTCCCTAATATAAAATGCAAATAGAAGAAAATATCAGCTTCTGATATTATTCAAGAATTGCAGCTCAATTATCTGAGGAATTCAAAACCACCTACAGAAGGAGTTTTACAAGAACAGAAATGTGACCTGAGAAAAACTGAAAGCCCACGGATCCTTCTACTAATCCCCAAACCTCCCCTATTTCTTCCAAAAGGCTTGCACATACTGTAGAAAATCTGAAGTTAGGGAATAAAAATCCTTCTTGGTAAAACTCGTCTTCTTTCTCTGTGCCTTTTGAAATGCAAGTATCTACTTGGTCTTCTCCAGGAACTAAGGTAATTCTTATCAGAAGGAGGGAAAAAAAGGAAAGCCAATTTTGAAAATTAGGCCTATGAAGAATTTAAAAGTCTCTTTCATAAATATTAGTAAAAAGCTTTAGCCATCTGAGTAGGTAACCTTAACTTATTCCATCTGCCAGAAAAATAGTTTGGATCTCTCTGTTCTTTCGTAAACCAGTGAGTTTTGCATTATCATACCTGTCTCAGAAAAGACGTAAGATCTCCGTTTGCAACTGCCCAGATGTCCAAGGATGTATGTCACAGGCGTGTTATTTTGTTTCTGCCTCCAGAATATATCACCAAAATTAAATTTTAAAGAGCTCTACTTAATATGCTTAAAGATAAGCAAATTTAAAATTTGTTTTAATTTGCTTAAAAACAAAGAATCAGACACAACTGAGCAATTAACACTTTCACACTTTCAAAGACAAACAAGCATTATAAATTTTAAAAAGTGTATTCTCAGAAACACAGAAACTAACCCAAATGTTGCTCAAGTTCACTTGGTGTAGGATTGTGTATGCATGTTCAGTTGCTCAGTTGTGCCCAACTCTTTGCGACCCCAAGGACAGTAGCCCTCCAGGCTCCTCTGTCCACGGAATTTTTCAGGCAAGGATACTGGAGTGGGCTGCCTCTCACACCTCCAGGGGATCTTCCCGACCTAGGGATTGAACCCACGTCTCCTGTAGCTCCTGCACTGACAGGTGAATTCTTTACCACTGAGCCACTGGGAAGTTTTGGTAAATAAAAGTTAGTTTAAGCTTGTTGGTTTAATTAAAACAGGTATATCTGTAGAATTATCAGCATTAAATATAAATGTTTTATTCTACCTAGCTTTACTAAAATCAAACAAGCTCACGTTTTTTGTGTTATAGAATTTGTCAGCAAAAAAGATAAAGGTGATGGTTAGCTCTTTCATGTCTCATGAAATTTTTATAATAATATAAATACAATTATTAAAAACAAGTAAATAGATAATGGATAAAAGTTTATAATTTAACTTTTCAATAATAATTATGTTTTATGGTATGTCTACTTAAAAATAACTTGAAAGTTATACTGATATAAGTTAAATATTAAATGTCCATTGAATTTCTAGTTCATTTCCAAACAAGCTGAAATTCTGAAACATTAACTATTGACCATAGGTTTATCCACTTCTGGCTTCCTTTTACAGAGTAACAAAAATGGGCCTTTAAGTAAACACATATTGTGCTGTATTGAAAATTTCACTATGAGGAAGAATATACAAGTACCAGAAATTATGAAACATGTTCATACATTTGCCAGTGCATAGAATGCTAATGTAACAGTCTGTGATTGCTTACTTCTTAGTTTTCACTAGGAATACAGGACTCTAAGGGTTAAGAAGTTTCATCAATGTACATAAGTAAAACCACTTAGAAAAGTAAGGGTGAAAAGGAACAAGTGTGCACCAAAAGCGTGTGAAAGGACTGGCTGTTCCAGAATGAGAAAACATACAGGACAAGAACTAAACATATATCAAAAAGTTGCAGCCTTGTGGAAAAGGAATCTTGGAAAAAGAATTTTATGTATGTTCAAGCTGGCTAAGATCAGAATGAATTTAAGTTTTTTTTTTAAAAAATGAGTTTTAATACCAAAAGTACATTCAAAATGTATATTGTCCAGGCAAGACTAGTCATCACCCTCTTTTCTCTCACTCCCAGTCCATTCATCAAATGAGAGGAATTAACGGTCAAGAGGTGAAGCAAGAAAGCACTGGAACCCGCCCAAACTCACAGTCTGATCTGACTCCTAGGCACTGTCAGAAACCAGAATTTCTCAGGACCACCCAGGGAACTGGCCTGAGCCCTGCTGCCTCCAAGACAATTCTCCTCCTGCCCTGATGACTTTCAAAGGAGGGATGTCTGGGTAAGTCATTCTGACAGCTCAGTTCATTCCTTACATCTCACTCCCAGGGAAATAAAAGATAGGTCTGTCACAGCCAGTAATTGTAGCAATACTCAGTGGCACAGAGTTTTCATAGCTCTGCTGTGCTGGGGAAACTCAGGATTCCTTTGCTAAGCAAACCTTTCCTGCAGGAGAGAGGGAGGAAGGGACAGTCTTAATGTGGTGACTATTTCTTCTTGCTCTTTCACAATCCTCCCTGGCCCCTCTAGGCTTGCTCCGAAACAGTTCTCAGAGTCGCCCACTGCTATGGGTATCTGAGACCTTACAACATCACCATCTTCACTTTAAAAATGGGGGGGAAAGCTCATAAAAAAATGAAGTGATTTTACCCAAGTTTGCAGAGCTAGTTCCCAAGTCCACTCATTCCCTTCTCAGAGTTATTTATTATTATCAGTGGTAGATTAACCATGAACTTCATGGAGTTTAAGCTTCAGAGTACCTCACTTCCATGGAATTCTTTCAAGAACTGGGAGGGGTCCTAGCTACATGTTTACATTGTCATATGTTTTTGTATAATTTGCAGATGGAAAATATTTTGACTACAATTAAGACCCCTATTTGTTTCTTTTTCAACCTCCTATTAACACGAGTACTTTGCCCGCAAATTGAGTGGCACTGGAATTGAGCTGAGAACCTAAGTAACCTGGGTTTAGCTGGATTTATCCCTATGATTTACAGTAACTCTTCTGTACACTTAAGTTGGGCTTCCCTGGTGGCTCAGTAGTAAAGAGTCTGCCTCCAATACAGGAACTGCAGGAGATGCGGGTTCAGTCCCTGGGTCAGGAAGATCCCCTGGAGGAGGAAATGGCAACCCAGTCCAGTATTCTTGCCTGGAGAATCCAATGGACAGAGGAGCCTGGGCGGCTGCAGTCCATGGGGTCACAAAGAGTCAGACATGGCTGAAGCGACTTAACACGCACACATGCATACTTAAGTTGCTGTTAGTCATCTTGGCACAACAAGGGCTTCCAGAAATGTTCCCACATATGCAGATTCCCCACCATCATGACATGAAGGCCTCATCATTATGGAGATGTCGCCCACAGCATCCAGCCCTGGATGTCAGGGATGGAGGAGCAACAAGACACAGAGGGGGCAAAGCCAGAATTTGGCCTAGAACTTGTCCTTTCAGAACTTACAGCTCTGTTAAAACAAACTCAATGGAAGCTTTCCCCAATTTGACAATAATTCTAAAAATTTACCTGACATGACCCCAAAACAAAGTTAGGACACAGAAAGAAAATTTTCTTTGATTCTCAACAGTGAAAAATAAATTTTGACCGGCCATGCCAGGAAGAGGTTGAACTGTCCTTATTCTCTATGGAAGAGGATAGAGTAAAATGTCCTGTGAATATGGCAAAGAACAGTCAGCCCCCAAAAGTTATGATTAAAAGGATTATAAAGAAATGCCAGGAAGTCAATTTAAAAATACATTATTTTTCTGGATTTCATGAGGCCTGCATTATTTGTCAGCTTTCTAAAAAGTCATTACTTTGTAAAGGTTCCTTATTCTAAACAAATATTCTCATTCGTGTTTAATTTTGTATTTGTAATTTTGTTCTCTTCCTTGTGGCTCAGTGATTAAAAAAAAAAAAAGAAAAACATGCCCACAATGTAGGAGACAAGGCAGAAGCCACAGCTTCAGTTCCTGGGTCTATACTATCCCCTGGAGAAGGAAATGGTAACCCACTCCAGTATTCTTGCCAGGGCAGTCCCACGGACAGCCCATTGGGCTGCAGAAGAGTCGGACACAACTTAGTAACTAAACAATAAACAACAACTCTTTTTTTTTAATGAGGAACCCCAAAGTTATATAAGCTTCAAGCCCCACAAAATCTGGGTTCTCTCCTGATTATCATATTTGTTGCTGTTGTTCAGCAGCTAAGTCATGTCCGACTCTTGGAGACCCCATGGACTGCAGCGCACCAGGCTCCTCTGTCCTTCACTATCTCCTGGAGTTTGTGTCAAACTCCATAGCTTAGCCTCGCCTCCCTTCAACATGCTCAGAACACTTGCATTAGCCTACACTTGGGCAAAATCATAGAAAGCTTATTTTATAATACAGTGTTTAACAGCTCATGTAATTTATTGAATATTTTATTGAAAGTATAAACAGCATGGTTATCTGGGCTCAGAATGGTTGTCAGTATACCTGGTGTTTACCTCCTCAGTGATGATGTGGCTGACAAGGAGACTGGGAGCTGAGGTGCATGCGTGCTGTCCAGCATCAAGAGAGAGTATCATATCACACATCACTAGGCAGGAAAAGATCCAGATTCAAGGTGGGGCTGCTACTAAATGCATATTGCTTTCACACCATCATAACACTGAAAAATCACAAATCGAATCCCTGTAAGTCAGGGGCCATTTGTTACATGTGCCAAAATTGTGCTAGTAGGTTTACAAACGATATCACCTTTCATCTTCACAGCAGATAGAAAGCATTTTCTGCATCACATGGAAGGGAGAACCGAGGTTTAAGGAAGCTAGATAACTTGCATAGGAGCACACAGCTTATGAGTAGTAGAACTAGAATGGAAATTCAACTCTCTCTGGAGTTAAACTCAACATCTGGCCTCACTGGCAGATCAAAATTAAGCTCTACAATCTAACTGTCATGCAGAAAAAGTAAGAACAGGATAAAAATCACAGAGGACCACAGTTCTTTGTAAAACCTTTCTATTTTATCTTCTCCTGTGAGCTCCTACCCACAGGAAGCAGTGGGGGAAGATGGATGAATATTCATCAGACATCTACAGATCATTCTCAACTTAAATGGGGTTACATCCTGGAATTCTAAGTTGAAAACATCAGAAGGTCAAAATGCATTAAATACACCTAACCTACCAAACATCATGGCTTAGCCTAGCCTATCTTCAACAAGCTCAGAACACTTATATTAGCCTATAGTTGCACGAAATCATCAAAAGCCTATTCTATAATAAACTGTAAACCATAGGGGGCTTCCCAGGTGCCTACTTGCCAATGCAGGAGACATACAAGACGCGAGTTCAACCCCTGGGTCGGGAAGATTCCCTGGAGGAAGGCATGGCATCCCACTCCAGTACTCTTGCCTGGAGTATCCCATGGACAAGGGGCCTGGTGGACTACAGTCCATAAGGTTGCAAACAGCTGGACACGAATGAAGTTACTTAACATGCACACGCATAAATCATAGGGCAGCCTGGCCATGTTCATTTTTGGCACAGCTAGATCTTGGCGAGCATACCTTTGCTTCCTGAATGATTTTGGACCCCACATGTTTCCCACAGTGTGTTCTATTTTTAATCAACTCTAATTGGTCTCCTTCTCCCATTTGTGAATTATAATACACTTTGCCTCCAGGCATGTGTCACTCACAGAGTTCAACAGTTCCTCCAGCCTCAGGAAGACATCAAAGCAAGTTGCACTGATCACTGCCACCTGGTTCTCAGGGCTCAGAAGCACACCGCCCGTGGGAGTGAGGAGGAGGTGGGTCTGGAGAGAAAATGCCTGTCCTGAGATTCACTAGCAGGATTCTTCCATAAGCAAATCCAAGAATTAACAAGGAGAACATCACTACCCTTCTCAGAGAAAGTATTATTTGGACCAAATTACACCGTGCTCTCTGGTATTGCGCCATCTTCACTTTCAGCCTCAATTAGTAAAATGAATAAAGGGCTGATTGAATAGAGCAAGGCTATAATCTTGGCATTGTTGACATTTTTAGACTGGGAAACTCTTTGGATGGGGCTGGATCCTGTGTGTTGTAGGACATTTAACAGCATTAGGAGGCAAAGCATTATAGGATGTTTAACCAGTAAAATCTTCCACAACTGTGACAATCAAAGTTGTCTCCAGACATTGCCAAATGTCCCCTCTGAAGCAAAATTATTCCTAGTTGACAATCACTGGAGTCAACCAAACAGATAGTTATTATCCCAGATCAAATGGAGGTTTCCTAGCGCTGATCGGGGCTCAAGACAGGACCAGAGGTCATCTGCATTGAATCAGTGTTTCATCTCCATGCACCCCTAACATACCATGCATGAAAACTGCTCTAACCATGGGTGGCTTGGAATGCATCCAAGCACGTTTTTGTCCTGAGTAATGGGAAATTAGCTTTCCTGAAAACATCTCACTGAACCAAATCTCACACAGGCCAAGTACATGTAACATAAGCACCAAATTCACTGCAGAGTGAACTATCCCATTCTCTCTGCAGATTCCAGCAATTGACAAACACAGCAATGTCCCAGGGAAGTTATCCATACATCGGGTCAAAGACATATTTATTTGTACATTATTATCATTTAAATTTGGTTCCTGTGCCGTTTCCAGAATTAAATAACAGCATGGGGAGCAAGACATTTAGAAGCAAAGAACAAAGGGATTCTCAGAAGAGAACTGAAGAGACAGAGGGCTGAGTTGGCAGGCCACTCTGTAAATACTAGCGTTAACTTCAGACACTCCGAGTGACTCATAGTCACACCAAATAAAACTGTATATATACAACTAACTCACTTCAACAGACCTCCCTGAATGGGGTCTGAGGACTGACTCTCTACCAAGGAGAGATAGAAAGAGCCATAAAAAGAGCAAAGATGGGGTTGGTCCAGAAGAGAATAAGACGTACTAGTTTGTTCAATCGCACTTGAGCTATAAAATGTAAGAGATAAATTCATCACATGGAAGCATTTGTATTCAAAAGCTGAAAGGTTGTAGAAAGCTATAGGGCCTCTCCCCTCTGCTTCCCTCCTCTTCTTGCATCTCCTCCTCTTCCAACTTGTCTTCTTCCTCCTCTGATATTAAGATAATAAATGTCATCATCATTATTTATAGATGTATATATGGATATACATTTGTTTTATGATACAAGCAAAAAAGGCCTGATAGTCTCAATTCTTTGGGAATATATTCAGAATGTAGAACTAACTGAGTGAAGGAGGTGGTCCCACTAAGGTGAATGCCTTCAGATAATTTTCCTCACTTGTTTATGGAGGAAACGGGTACAGACAGAATTCTGGCCATCCTCTTGTTGGCCAGTATAGTTGAATTCAAACTGTGTTGTGTTCAATCGCTAAGTCGTATTTGACTCTGTGACCCTGTGGACTGCAGCATGCTAGGCTTCCCTGTCCTTCACTATCTCCTGGAGTTTGCTCAAAGTCACATCCATTGAGTGGATGATGCCCTCCAACCCTCTTATCCTCTGCCACTCCCTTCTCCCTTTGCCTTCAATGTTTCCCAGCATCAGGGTCTTTTCCAGTGAGTTGGCTCTTTGCAAAAGATGAAGTCAATAAGAGATGCCAAAGCCTGACATCTGGGGGTGAACGGATGCCAAGATTAGGAGGAACTATCTATCACCATAGCTGAATAAAGAATCATGAGTAGTAACCCTAGGTAAGCTTAGAATATAGCTGAAATGCAGAGAAAGCCCCCATCTCTACTCCTGATGGTGAACAGCATGTGCAGAGGTGGCAGGACCCTGAAAGCAGGCCAGTAGGCTTGGTCAACCCGGTATAGGGCCTGATATCTGGAAGATATCACAGGCAGAATTTTCTAGGCCCCTCCTATTAATGTGTCAATGTCCGGGGATAAACTGGCTAACTCCTCGTCAGCAGGGAAATAGCAACTGAATAAGAAAATGGTGATCTCCAGATAAGGGGACCATGTGCTGTGATACTTCAGATCAGCCTCTCCTGAGGAGAGGAACTAGGTGTAGGGTAGCTCCCCTCTCCCTGGAGGCTCAGGTGGTAAAGAACCCACCTGCGGTGCGGGAGCCACAGGAGAGGCAGGTTCGATCCCTGGGTCAGGAAGATCCCCTTAGGAGGACATGGCAACCCACTCCAGTATTCTTTCCTGGGAAATCCCATGGACAGAGGAGCCTGATGGGCTATGGTCTATAGCATCGCAAAGAGTCAGACATGACTGAAGCAAGTTAGCACACAGAGCTGTGCTAAGCTACTCGAGAAAGGAGTGTCTACCATTTACAAGAGGCTCTTTCTCCCAGGAGAAAGAAGAGAGCTGAAGCACTACATTCTGATTGGAGATCATCATGCCTACATTTCAGATACGGTGTGCTCATAATTTTAGGAACCCTAGCCAATAAATTTAATTCCTCAAGCTTCCACTTGGTATTCAATCTAATAGATGTATGACCTTAAGAAAAGTATAACTCATAAATATCTTCTCTTTTAATATTCCTTTCCCACAAGAAGAGAATCATGGAATAATACAATTTCACCCTAAAGGCTACATAATTCAGTATTTTCTTGGACGGTCACAAATCTTCTGCTGAGAGTATATGACCTGGATTTAGGCATCACAAGAGACAGAGCGTTGAATTTCACTGAATCACTCAGAGAAAAATGTTTATTTCCAGTAAAATGTTTATTCTTCTTTGGAGAAATGTCTGTTAAAGTCTTAGTTATTAGTATATTTCCCATTCTTCTCCAACAGTTGCTAATATTTTTAGAAAGCAGTGGCTTCCCTGTTGTCTCAGTTGATAAAGAATCTGCCTGCAATGCAAGAGACCCAGGTTCAATCCCTGAGTCAACAAGTTCCCCTGAAGAAGTGAATGATGACCCACTTCAGTATTCTTGCCTGAAGAATTCCATGGACAGAGAAGCCTGGCAGGCTACAGTCCATGGGGTCACGAACAGTCTAACACAACTGAGCAACTAACACTTACATGTTAGAGAGCAGAGAGAAGGCCTCAGGTCAGAGACTCCACAGGCAAGAGTCTAGCTGGATTTTAACAGCACCACATTGCTTATATTAAATACATGTTTACAAATGGTAGCTATACATCTTGCATGTATAAAATATATAGTAGGAAGAGCTATATAACAGGGAGTCTATACACAGCCTGATGTGCTGATGACCTGGAGGGGTGCGATGGAGGTGGGGAGTGGGAGGGAGGCTCAGGAGAGGCAAAATACGTATACTTATAGTTGATTCACATTGTTGTACGGAAGAAACCAACCAAAATTGTAAAGTGCAATTATCCTCCAATCTAAAAAAATTTTTAAAGAAAAAAATTCAATATATTTATTTTTGTGGCTACTTTCTATTTTTACTGAGTATGATAGCTTCCCTGATAGCTCAGTTGGCAAAGAATCCACTTACAGTGCAGGAGACCCCAGTTCAGTTCCTGGGTCAGGAAGATCCGCTGGAGAGGGGATAGGCTACCCACTCCAGTATTCTTGGGCTTCCCTTGTGGCTCAGCTGGCAAAGAATCTGCCTGCAAGGCAGGAGACCCCAGTTCAATTCCTGGGTTGGGAAGATCCCCTGGAGAAGAGCCTGGAGAATTCCATGGACTGTATAGTCCATGGGGTCACAAAGAGTCGGGCATGACTGGGCGACTTTCACTTCACTTCACTTCACTTCACTTCACTTCACTTCACTGCTGCTATATTTATGGTCATATATAAAGTGTCACCTTAAATAACATTAATTTAAAATGAATAAATTTGCTGAAATAAATCATGCCAAGTAAACAATAGTATCGTTGATTCAAAATATGAAACAGAACTCATGAAAGTAGCATTCAAACTACCGTTTTGTGAGGAAAATATGATCTCATTCCCACTCCTTTAGAAAGGAAAAGATGAGGAAACTGACCCAGAGGGTTAGTTATATGGCTTGCCCAAGACCGCATGGTTCCAAATTCCAAAGCCAAGATTTGAACCTAAGCTTTTTGGTACCCAGTGTTATCAGTTATCACCTGTAGTGGATGCTACAGGTGTGCCTCTTGGGTCTCCCCTTCGGGACTGAGACACTCACACACCCAACCACAGGAAATCGCAGATAATGACCACAGTGACTGGCAGCTCTCACCTGGGCCCCACTTTGGGAACTACTGTCAAGTAGAGCTCTCTAAGGTCATGCCCCCTGTTTAGAAGCAGCCTATCATGAATGACTGGTCAGTGGTGTGCGGCAGGAGGCATAAAGGGCCAGTCCCCTGCTCACGGGAGGAGACAACTGCTAAAAGACCATCTAAGTTCTGGGACCCCTGCTGGGATCAGCTTGAGTCTTTGTTGAGACCACTTTGCACTTCATCCCCTCCCCCTGCCCAGACTTCCTCCCTTCCTTCACGTGTGGAGCTGAGGCCCTCCCTGGTACATTTCCAGAATGCAAGTTTGTGTCTCAAAATCAGTTTCCCAGAGAACCTATAAGACATCATCTTTCTTCTCTATTTTAAAGGGAATAAATGAAGTTTCTTATCAGAATACCATATCATTAAAGAGAATACTATGGTTTTTCCAGGGGTCATGTACAGATGTGAGAGTTGGACCATCAAGAAGACTGAGCACTGAAAAATTGATGCTTTTCAACTGTGGTGCTGGAGTAGACTCCTGAGAGTCCCTTGGACAGCAAGGAGATCAAACCAGTCAATTCTAAAGAAAGTCAACCCTGAATATTCACTGGAAGGACTGATGCTGAAGTTGAAGCTCCAATACTTTGGCCACCTGATGCCAAGGGCCAACTCATTGGAAAGGACCCTGATGCTGGAAAAGATTGAAGGCAGGAGATGAAGGAGACAACAGAGGATAAGATGGTTGGATAGCATCACTGACTCAACTGATACGAGTTTGAGCAAATTCCAGGAGATAGTAAAGGACAGGGAGCCTGCTGTGCTGTAGTCTATGGGGTCGCAAATAATCAGACATGACTTAGCTACTGAACAACAACAAGTGAATGTAATATACTAATTGGTGTGACCAGATTACAATTTTATAACTCATTTCCAAAGGCTGCTGTCAAACTTAAAAAGCAAGAAGGGAAATGGAGTATAATCATAGGAGTATAATCGTAGTATGATCATCATATATGAGTCTGAGGCTTCCCTGGTAGCTCAGACAGTAAAGAATCTGCCTACAATGCGGCCAATGTGGGAGACCTGGGTTCGATCCCTGGGTTGGGAAGATCCCCTGAAGGAGGGCATGGCAACCCACTCCAGTATTCTTGCCTGGATGTCCCCATGGACCAAGGAGCCTAGCAGGCTACAGTCCATGGGGTCGCAAAGAGTCAGACATGACTGGGTGACTAAGCACAGCACAACCTGAGTCTGAGAGGATTCGGAGGGTCAAAAATGAATCATCAGTTTGCAAATGAGAGTTTAATCTTCAACTGGCATGTCAATCATAAATTTAGTTCTCAATTTTAAAGTGACAACTGCAAATACGGGAATTTCAATATTTGGATGTATATCCACAACAGACAGTAATTTTATAGAATTGTTTTAAACAGTATAATATTTTAAAAGAACTTCTGACATAATTTCAAAAATAGAAAATAATAGGGACATTTCCTCACCTAACAAACTCAACAAACAGTTAATAAAGTCATGCTAAGTACTTACAGGAATACAGACTTGAGAAAGAATACTCCTATTGTCAAGGAATAAGCAGTATATTAAATGGTTGGGACTCTATCATTATTTCTTGAAAAACTGTTGCTGTCTCATTCTCTTCTGTCCTTCCAAAACTCCAATTTTAATACATGCTAAACCTTCTCTATCTCTTACCTGCCCTTCAGCATAGCATATTTAATCTTTTGCCTTTTATGCTTCAGTCTAGATAGCTTCTTATGACCTGGTCTTCAATTTTTCCTTCAGCCCAGTGTAATCTACAGTTAAATCTATCAAGTTCTTAGTTTTGGTTATTTATTTTTTCAGTTCAAGAATTTCTATATGGTTCCTTTTAAATCTGCTGTATGACATTATATTGATTATAGTTCATGGCCAAATTTTTCAAACTTGACTTCAATCTCTTTGAACATAATAACCAAAGCTTTCTCACATTCTGTGTCTGATAATTCTAATTTCTGGAGTGCAACAGAAACCCTGTATTCCTTTCCTAAAATTTCTTTTAATTGAAGTACAGTTGATTTACAATGCTGTACCAATCTCTGCTCTACAGCAAAGCGATTCAGTTATACACATATACACATTCTTTTTAATTTTTTTTTCCATTATGGTCTATCACAGGATATTGAATACAATTCCCTGTTTCTGCTGGTGGTTACTCACATTGATTTATCTTCCCTTGTCCCTGGCTTCCAAATTATTTGTAGAATTAATGTAAAGCCCAGTATGATATTTTCTTCCACTGATGGGGATTTTAATTTGCTACTCCCAGGCACCTGGAAGCTCCAGGAATCTGAGACTGCCTGTTCAAGTCTTAGGATTTTCTGGACCACCCAGGTGGGTTGAGGAATGGCTCAATGTGAAGGTTAGTTTATGTGTGACTCGCCTTTATTTCTAGTGAGCATCCCTTCAGGTCTCAGCCCAAAAGCAGAGAGTAGTTTACCAGAATGCCTCTTCTTGGTAAGCCCTATATTCCAACTCCTGTTCTCCTAGACATGCAAGACTATAGAACATACAGCTTAATTTTTCAAGCCATGCCTTCAAAATAGTAAATGCCTCGAGGGCAGACATGCCAGAGTTTCGCTCATCTCTCTGGATTTCCCACCTCCTCTGACTCCAGATCATTAAATGTTCATTATTTCATTAGAACATGGATGCTTTTTATTAAAAAATTATTTATATTTTATATGTCTTTTTAACTGTCTCCAACTCAAGGGTTGGTCTGAATTATCTAATCAATCTATTACTCAGGAAGAGAAGGTCACAGGAGACTGGAGATTGTTTGAAATTTCTTTTCTTCCAGAATAACACACTTCATATGTTGTTTTTGTTTGTTTGTGATTTTTTGGTTTGGTATTGTTTGTTTGTTTTTTGGATGCAATGCTCTGTTTGTGTTCCCTGACCTGGTATTCAATCCAGGCCCTTGGCAGTGAGAGCAGAGTCTTGACAACTGGACTGCCAGGGAATTCCCTGGGCATGTTGCTATATCTTCATTTATAACAGTACTTTGTAATTATTTGCTGATATGTCAAACTGAGCAATCACATGGCATAGATTCATATTCAAACTGTGGGCAAATCTAAGATTTAAATGCTTAGTTGAATTGCATATGTATGATTATCTAAAGAAGGGGTCTGTAATTTTCAGGAGAATCTCGGTGTCTGTCTAGTTCCTCTCGATACAGTGAGTTCTGGGAGGACAAGGACCATGTCATATTTATTTTTGGATTCTCCCTACCCAGTAAAAGTCTATTGAAAAATAAAGAACAATTCATGACAAAGCAAAGCATGGATGATTTAGGAGAGAGGTATAAATTCTTAGATACTACTTCAGAAGAGAAAGGGAAGTATCATCTATACAATTTATCAAAAGAAGCTTTCTTTGAAAAATAACAGTTGATCCATCAAAAGTACTTATAATTTTCACAAGTATAGATCAGATATGAAAGATGTTCAAGACAAAGTTGGAATGTGGAGATAAAAATACTTTATTAGCTCATGCAGCTCAATATAAGAAAAACAAACAATCCAATCAAAAACTGGGCAGAAGACCTAAACAGACATTTCTCCAAAGAAGAAAGATGGTCAGTAAACACAAGAAGATGCTCAACATCAGTCATTATTAGAGAAATGCAAATCAGAACTACAATGAGGTATCATTTCACACCAATCAGAATAGCCATCATCAAAATTCCACAAGCAATAAACACTGAAGAGGATATGGAGAAAACGTGTGCTGTTGGTGGGAATCTAAGTTGATACAGCCACTGTGGAGAACAGTGTGGAGAACAGAATCCTTTAAAAACTAGGAATAAAACTACCAGTTTGTCGTTGCTGTTTTTAGTCACTCAGTCATGTCTGACCCTTTGTGACCCCATCGACTGTAGCCCGCCAGGTTCTTCTGTCTATGGAATTCCCCAGGTAGGAATACTGGAGTGGGTAGCCATTTCCTTCTACAGGGGATTCTCCTGACCCAGGGATTGAACTCAGGTCTCCCGCACTGCAGGCAGATTCTTCACCACCTGATTCCTTACTGCTGGGCATATACCTGAGAAAACCAAAAAGCACACATACCCCAGTGTTCATTGCAGTGCTACTCAGAATAGTCAGAACATGGAAGCAACCTAGACATCCATCAACAGACGAATAGATAAAGAAGTCATGGTGCATATATACAATGGAATATTACTCAGCCGCAAAAAGGAATGAATTTGAGTCCGTTTGAACTGAGGTAGATGAACCTAGAGACTGTTACACAAGGTGAAGTAAGTCAGAAAGATAAACACAAATATCATATATTAGCGCATATATATGGACTCTAGAAAATGGTACTGATGAACCTTTTTGCAGGGCAGGAATAAAGAAAGACACAGACATAGAGAATAGACTTGTAAACACATCAGGGAAAGGAGAGTGTGGGATGAATTGAGAGTAGCATTGGAACATATGCATTACCACGGGTAAAACAGATAGCCAGTGGCAAGCTGATACATAACACAAGGAGTTCAGCCCAGCCCAGTGCCCCGTGACAACCTAGAGGGGTGGGACGGGGCTGGGGGAGCAGGAAGATTCAAGAGGGAGGGGACATATGTATACTTACAGCTGGTTCATGTTGCTCTACAGCAGAAGCTAACACAACATTGCAAAGCAATTATCCTCCAGTTAAAAATAAATAAAATAAAATAAATTCAGTCAAGCCCAAAGAGGGAGAACAAAGAGTACATTCTTCTCTTCTGTATAGAAACTTGGTAAGCAAAACTGAATCTGATTCAAAGTCTAGAAAACATACATTAGGGTCTTTTTCCCTGCCCACAAATCAATGCATACATTATTTCATACAGTAAACAGATATAATATGTGGCTTGCAAAGTATGGTAATTTATTATTTCACAGAAAAAGAATTTATTGTGCCCAGGTTAGAGGCATAAAAGATAAGTTACAACTGGACAGATATGTGGGGTTTGCTTTATGTGACAATAACTGACTTCTACTATTCCAGCCTTAAAAAGCTCCATTCCATGCAAAAAAAAAAAAAAAAAACCCAAGTAGATACCCTGAGACAGTGAAACTTTATGGTGTAGCTTATTACACTGAAATTGTTCACAAAAATTGGTGTGTGCATTTAGCTGGGGAAAGTGTCCTTTAGCTTTTATGGCACCAAAAAGGAAACTGTGGAACCCCCCTGGTGGTCCAGAGACTGAGACTCCACTGCAGGAAGCACGGGTTCAACCCCTGGCCAGGGAACTAAGATCCTAGATTCTGTGGGGAGCAGCCAAAACAAAGGGGGGCATCTGTGACACCCTACTCACTGGAAGAGAAAAAAAAGGAATGAAAAGGTTTAGAATTATGACCCCACAGTTTTGGGTTTTTTTAATGACCACATACGAATTAACGTTAGTACATAGGCGTAGCTAAACATGTTACAGCTGCTGAACCTTCAGCTCTTATCCCAGGGACTCGGGGTAATGATAATACTGTGTTCTCAGCCAGTCACCACAGAATAAAACGGTCCATGGAGGAAAGGAGGGCAGGTGTGACTGCAGTATTCCGGATCTCTTTCTTCCTGACATTAGTCATTAACATTTGGAAGAATTTCAGTAGGAAAGTGTCGGACTAATAAGATTCTTGAACCTTGCCACCCACTACCTAGCGCAGCCTCTGGCACAAGGGAAGCATTTAATACATGAATGAACCATTAACAAGAGAGCCGTAAAATATCAAGGAAACAGATGATATTTTCTGGGCACGTCTCCTAGCACTTAAGTCTGAAAACAAAACAGAGGATGCTGGCCCAGGGACTCTAGGCAAACAGAAAGACAGTGACTAGGTCCAAAATCAGCTCTGGCCACCTGAAGCCCAGCCAAGGAACCTACACATGTTTATCTTAAATAAACATTTATGTCAAATGCAAAATTTTCAAATATTATCAAGCAGAACTCTATCAGATGTTACAGAACTGGCATCTTCCAGTAAAAGAAATTTTAAGGAGATAAATTTGTTTACTGTTGCCACATCCTGGTGAAGTGTGGTATGGCAGAGAAGCCCTGTGAAAGCAACGAGACCTACAAGAAAGGGAATGGCATGGCGTTAAAGTCAAACATCACTAAGTATAACAGATCCTGGGGGAAATGTTTCATGGCCAAAAAAATTCATGAAAGGAAAGTTTGAAAATTTTGATAAAGTTGATGATTAAAATGTAACACAACATCAAAAATAAAAACAAAACAGAAAGCAAGTCAAATTTAAGTGAAACACTAGAAGAAAATGTACTTCTATTTAAGCTATAGTATATCCATATAATGAAGTTCTATGCAACTATCACAAAAGATTGAGTTGCGTCATACATGCTGACTTGAAAGATGTACAGTTATGCTGATATGTAGGAAAAGGAAATTGAATAACAGTGTGCTAAACTGATCCACACCCATAGACATAGTTATACAAATACACATATCGCTATGTGTATGCAAACACAAAAGAATACACAGCAGACCCTTGTGTGGTTGGCTTAGAGAGCAGGATTTGAGGGGATGATTTTTACTCCCTAAAATTTATATCTGTATTTTAATTAAAATTTTATAATCATGAGCTTTTATTACTTTCTTTAATCAGGGAAAAAAACATTTAGTGGTGAAAAGGGCAGGTAAGAGGGGAAGAAACTCTGCAGCCTGATGCCTAATAGCAATGAGCAGTAAGCAAACTAAAGTCAGACTGTGCCTGAGTTCACATCCTGACCCTCTATTTAACGGCTGTGTGACCTTGAGCACCTTGGGTTCCTCATCTATAAATGGAGATAATAGTCAGACCTACCACATAGGATCACTGTGACGACTGCATGAGATAACACATGTCAAATGCTTAGACTGGCACATAGTAAGTGCTCAACAAGTGTGAGCAGCTCATGGCAAAAACACTTTTTGAATTTTAATGTCCATTTTCAAATAATACCTTTTCAAATATCATTTTAGCCTCTTCCTTCGTCTAAAATTTTAACTATCATTTGGGGAATTTCTTTTCCTTTAGGACATGTAATATATATTTTATGATTTAATAATGAAGGTAAAGGAGAAAACAGGATTTTCTTATAGCCTCTTCTTAATCTACCTATTGTGATATGTAAAAAAATATCTGCATTGTCATGGGGTTTTGGGATTAATTTGAGTTTTAAGAGGGGTAGGATAAGGGTGCTTATGGGCTAGACATGTAGGGCATTGGGCTGTACCGATGGGTGGGATCCAAAGATAGAGATGTTAACACACATTGGGTTCGGGATTTTTTAAGGTTAGAGGGAAAATTCATTACTGACCATTTATTGAAGAAGCTGCTGTCTCTCCAAGTGCCCTAGGGAAAGTTTCATCAGATAGCATGACTCTGAAATCTGACCCTGCCTTTCATCTGAAACCTAATGCCATACTTATCACCATTTGGCCTCCTGATCAGAAGCAGAATGGCTCTCATGAGCTTCTGGGAAGAACCTTTTTTCTAAACCTCCACATCTGTCACTTATATTCTCCTTCCCAATCAAGTAAGGATTAGAATTCATGTCCACTCAAGGCCTACACACAGGTTGGATAGCCATCAGCTAGTAGAATTCACCAAGTAGAGGAATGACCCTAGGTCTCCAACAGTACTAACTTCATATCAACTTGGGTTAAAAATGTTTCAACATGCCAGAAGTCAGCTTCCAGATTTGGAGAAATTTAACCCTCAAAGACCTCAAAGCAGTGATATAACATGGCCTGGGTCTACAGCCATTGTTTCCCAAACGTGTTCCATGGATTTGTAATGTCCTGTGAGGGACTTCCCTGGTGGCCAATCATTAAGACTGGGCTTTCACCACAGGGAAACTGAAAGAAAAGTGAAAATGTTAGTTGTTCAGTCATGTCTGACTCTGTGAGACCTCATGGCTCCTCTGTCCATGGAATTCTCCAGGTGAGAATACTGGAGTGGGTTGCCATTCCCTTCTCCAGGAGATCTTCCCGACCCAGGGATCAAACCTGGGTCTCCCTCATTGCAGGAAGATTCAGGTTTGACCCGTGGTCAGGGAACTAAGATTTCACATGCCAGGTGGTTCAGCCAGAAAGAAAGAAAGAAACATCTAATGTTCTGTGGGATGGAATACTGGTGGGCATTTGCTACAAAAAAATTATTGCATCTCTGGGGGAAGGGAAAATTAGGGAGTTTGGGGTCAATAGGTACACATTGCTATGTTTAAAATGGATAACCAGCAAGGACCTATTGCATAGCACATGGAACTCTGCTCAATGTTATGCAGCAGCCTGAAAATGGCAGGGGAGTTTGGGGGAGAATGGATACATGTATATATACAGCAGAGTCCCTTTGCGGTCCACCTGAAACTCACAATACTGTTAATTGGCTATACTCCAATACAAAATAAAAGTTTTTAAAAATCCCATCTCTAAGATGATTTTTGAACTGTGGTGTTGGAGAAGACTCTTGAGAGTCCCTTGGACTGCAAGGAGATCCAACCAGTCCATCCTAAAGGTGTTCATTGGAAGGACTGATGTTGAAGCTGAAACCAATACTTTGGCCACCTGATGTGAAGAACTGACTCATTTGTAAAGACTCTGATGCTGGGAAAGATTGGGGGCAGGAGGAGAAGGGAACAACAGAGGATGAGATGGTTGGATGGCATCACCAACTCAAGGCACATGGGTTTAGGTGGACTCTGGGAGTTGGTGATGGACAGGGAGGCCTGGCGTGCTGCAATTCATGGGGTCGCAAAGAGTCGGACACAACCGAGCAACTGAACTGAACTGAAGATGACATAGAAATGCTATATATTATATCCCCAACTTGATAATTTATCACACACATTCATCTTATTATTCAATCAATAAAGATTTATTGAGTGCCTACTATGTCCTAAAGAGTGCTTTAGGTAGTAGGGATAAAGGTGAACAAGACAGATGACATCTCCTCTCTGGTGGAGGAAGGGAGAGAAGGCACAGACAAGCATCAGGAAGTGGCAAGTTCTATGCAAAGTCAAACTAGGGAGATGGGACTCAGAGCCCAGTTCATTGGGCTGTCAGGAACACTGGGGTGTCAGAGTATTCCTCTCCAAGTGAAAGGCATTTAAACTGAGAGCTGTAGGACACAAGTGTTTGAAAAGCTTTCAAAAGATTGATTATCTTCCAGTAAGCAATTCTAATAAGTTTATTTACCCCGACATTTCCAATCCATCTCTCAACAAGAACTTTTGTGAATGGAACACTCATTGGCATCCCATCTCATTGGTGTTCTGTAGAAACCAGTCTAAGAAGTGCTTAACTGAACATGTCTTGTGCTGGAAGTGCTGTTGAATGCAAACAATATCTGCAAGACAATCACCTATTACACCGGTGCAATGTGCTGAGTCAGCTTCAGTCATGTCCAACTCTGTGTGACTCCATGGACTGTAGCCCACCAGGCTCTTCTGTCCAAGGGATTCTCCAGGCAAGAATACTGGAGTGGGCTGCCATGCCCTCCTCCAAGGGATGTTCCTGACCCAGGGATCAAACCAGCAGTATTTATGTTAAGTGCTGCTAAAATGCCCTGAAAGCTCTCCTTGGAGGATTAATAGACACAATGACTGTCTCCACTGGTACTTAAAAAACTGGAGGCAGCAGCAGCAGGAAATGACATTCTGAAGTGTGTGTTTCAGGTTCTGTAAGACTTGCCCCCAGAGGAACTCAGAGCATCATGTTCTGTGCTGCCTTTGCAAGGAGGGCGGCCTGGAAGTTGAGGAGGAGCGTCCACGCACATAAAGGAAGTTCCCACTTGGCAGCAGACAGTCCAACAGGCCCCTGATGCTCCACCTCTCGCTGTCTGTCCCCTCTCCCACCCTCACCTCCACCCTGCTTGGGCCCAAAGGACCTCCAGCCAGGGGTCCACCGTCTATCACAACAGCCAAGGCCAGCCCATTCCCTGGTTTTTGTACACAAATCTTATTGCAAGAGCGCCCATGCTTTCCGATGCCGTCCACAGCTACAGCGGCAGGGCTGAACAACTGTGACAAAGATCGTGTGGCCTGAGAAGCCTAAAAGCTTTGTATTAGACCCTTCGAAGTTTGCAGACACCCATTCTAGGCACCTGTTCTCTGCCCTTTCGGCCAGTCCTGCCAGGACTGTGGGCACAGCTGCTGTTTTGCCAAAGGGGGGGCGGGGGCGTCTCCTTTCTCCTCTGCAGATACCTACCACCTGAGAAAATCTGTTCTGAATCTTCACAATGGGCCTGTTTCTCCTCAGGGAGCTAATACACCTGGCAAGGACACATCCACTCATGTCAGATTCCCTCTGCTTAGATTTCAGCTCTGCCACTCACTCACTGTGTGACTATGAGAAGTGTACTAACATCTCCAACCTTCCCTTTGAGAGCTCTACAATGCAGACACTAATGCCACCCAACTCACAGGGTTGTTGTAAGGATTAAATGAGGCGGTGCCTGCGAAGGACTTTGCACAGCTTCTTACATGAGAAACTGTTTAATAAATGTTCATTATTATTTTAACTATTATAATTCAAGGGACCAAATAGAGGAAATTAGACACATAAAAACCTGAATTTGACAACATCTCTCCATGCAAGAGTCTTCTCCAGCACCACAATTCAAAAGCACTGGACAGCCAGGAGATCAAACCTGTCAATCCTAAACGAAATCAACCATGGATATCCATTGAAAGGACTGATGCTGAAGCTCCAATACTTTGTCACCTGATGCAAAGGACCAACTCATTTCAAAAGACCCTGATGCTGGGAAAGATTGAAGGCAGAAGGAGAAGGGGGGGACAGGATGAGATGGTTGGATGGCATCACTGATGTAACATCAGTCTGAGCAAACTCTGGGAGATAGTGAAGGACAGGGAAGCCTGGTGTGCTGCAGTCCATGGGGTCACAAAGAGTTGGACACAACTTAACAACTGAACAACAACTACAGTGCAAAGCATCTCAAGCTATTTTCAACTAACAAGTATGAATGAAGCAAGTTAGGGCAAGGTGTAGAGGACCCAGAATGCTCTGTCTTCTTCCACACCGTTTGTTCTCCTCATTCTTGTACTCCTGGCATCTCTGAAATCGATTTCTCCTTCACCCTACACACCCTTTTCTCTCTCAAGAACCTGATTTGCAGAACCCTTGCTTTGAAGGAACCATGCAGTATTCTCTTTGTGAAAAAGCACAGATCCCACATACCTTCAACTTCCTTCATTTCAGGTCTGGCAAAAGGATATGGAGCTCACACCCAAGAGGATGCGTTTCCAAGTGCCTATTTCTGAAATATGAAGAAGCACCTTGTCTGTTTGATTCACAGCTGCCTTCCCCCACACTTACAGGTGTGGTACAGTGATCAGTCACCCAGACCAACTTCTCTTCCCTGGTTGCAGGCTTTCCGAGCTCCCAGAACTCAAACCCAGACTGTGTGTGACTTTCATAAGAGGGGTTCCAATTTTCGTAACTGAGTAAATTGTGGAGCGATGTTGCCAGTAAAAGTTGCCAGTTGTGGAGTAAACGTGGGTCTCTCTGTTAGCCATTACCTTCAACATGTCAGCAGCAAGGGCAAATTTTCAATTACACCTCAAAGCCATGCAGGCCTCTGTCCCTAGCCTGCTGCCCTGGGGAGGTAGATGCTCAGGGAGGAAGTTGGATCCAGAGTCTGGGTTCAGTGGGAGTGCGGCAGGGAGCTCTCAGTTACCAAAAGTGAGGATGGGACTTTTGGACTCAACTCACTGGTGGTAACAAACCTGCCTGCCAATGAAGGAGAGGTAAGAGATGCACATTCGATCCCTGGGTTGGGAAAATCCCCTGGAGGAGGCCATGGCAACCCACTCCAGTGTTCTTGCCTGGAGAATCCCATGGACTGCAGCCTACCAGGCTCCTCTGTCCATGGGATACAAAGAGGTGGACACGACTGAGTGACTTAGCATGCACTGGCCCTTTTAATGCCGTGTTAGCAGAACTGTTTTGACACAAGGACATTGAACTCTGCCTCTAAAATAACTTTTGTTCCTTTCAAATTAAAAAAAAAAAAGTTTAAACAGTGCAACTTCACCAATCCCTGAGCCATAATCCGTCTCTGACCTTCCCCCTGGAGGGGGATTAGAGATGCACAGTGGCTCAGGATGGGGTGGGATGCAAGCTTGAGTTAAGTGGCAAGAAAGGGCTAAAGGGAAGGGATGGATAAGAAGAGGACCAGGATAGAAGTCAGGTCAGTGACGGGGAGGTTGTGTGTAACACATCACAGGGCATGCATGCACGCGTGCTTGCACACCTGGTCACATCCAACTCTTCACGATCCCGTGGACTGTAGCCTGCCAGACTCCTATGTCCATGGGATTCTCCAGGCAAGAATACTGGAGTGGGTTGCCATGCCCTCCTCCAGATCTTCCAGACCCGGAGATCAAACCTGAGTCTCTTGGATCTCCTGTTGGCAGGAGGGCCCTTTACCTGTTGAGACACCAGGGACGCCTGCACATCATATTACTTGGCAGTAAAAAGCAGAGATACAGTCATGGCTAATGTCCCCATCCAAAGATCTGTACCACTGTTACCTTGGCTGAATGTCCTGGAGTCCCCATCATCTACCTTTATGGATAAGCAGCCATTGCCAAGGGCATGATTAGATCTGAAGCTTGCCACTCAAGACTCAAGCATTTGAGCAAACTCCCATGTCAATCTCCTCTCTTCCCCTTCTCAGATTTTCCATTTTAATCAAATTCAGTGTCATAGCAAATACTGAATACTCTCCACATTTTGCTGCCATGAGAAAGACCCCTGGGGACCCTCATTACCCTCTTAACGGCACCAATTTCGTCTGCTGAAAGTTGACCCATTTTCCAATGAAAATACAATGTTCTAGATGAACAATGGGAAGATAAAAATACTTGTAGAGCAAGTTTGTATGTAATGAATGCCATGGTAAGGAATTTGGGAGAAGAGACTCCTCCTTACTGGATATTCAGGGAAGACACAATGCTTACTATCTAAAAGGAAACTTCATCTCATGATTTTTCCAAACCGTTCTGTTGATGTCCAAGGGGAAACCTCAGTTTCCGCCACACCTGGTCCTATGGATGTACGATAGATGGAAATTTCTACATCCTCTGTGGAGAATTCTAGAATTTTTTAAACATATGTTTAAAATCCCCAAGTGCTATGAATGAAACATATCAGTCATCATTTTTCCATCCATCCCCTCTTTGCAGCCCAGAGGCTGAAATCACCTGTTGTCTCAGAAATAATCCTCGAAGGAAGAAGTCCAAGGGAAAAGTGCGGTTGCCACCTCCTCCAGGCTTTCTATTATCTGAGCCTGATGCTCACCCAAGACCAGAAACCACACATGCAGCAACCTCATTCGCAATCCATAGTAGATACCAGAGCCCAAGTCAAGCAAAGGAGCTTCACTACGCACCTTTCGGCCAAGATGCAGACCTGGCATTCAGTCTGAGCAGCTGTAATATCAAATAATAAAGTGCAAATGCAAATAGCAAAAAATGTGCCCATATCACAGCTCAAAGTGTGTCAAAGTTGGCATCCTGTGGGACATCACCGGGTGAGGGCTCCCAGCTTTGGGGCTGGCCTGGCGCCCACATCCTGTTACCGCGGCAGCTCCCCATCTTCCCCATTAGCTCAAACCACACAGAGAAACGAGAGCAGGATGGACGAGACACCTTCCTTTTTTTCCAAGGGTTCTGGAGCCCATCCAGGAAATAAGCAGAGTGAGATGATGAAAAGCCTAGGCAAATGTTCCCAGCCTCTCCACTGTGTCCTCAGCTGGGGAAATTATAAAAACCAGAGTCACTCAAACTGCTGATTATAGCTTATAAGCACTTTTCAAATGGGTTCTCTTAATCCTGGCACAAAGGGCTGAGGAAAGTTTTATTGCCCCCCCCCCCCACTTTTACAGATCTAGAAATGAAGGCTCAGAGAGGTTGAGGGGCTTGCCTAAGGGTGTACAGCTGGTAAGTGCCAGGAATGGGGCAGAAGCCAGTTCTTCCTGTCTCTCGCACCTGCGTTCTGTGGTGCCTCCCCTTCACCCAGGCCCTCGTGAGTCAATCTCGTGATTTTCTGTCTCAACTCATACGGTAAAAGTCAGGCACTTGGAAAATGTCTGGGTAGAAATCCGATTCTCAGCCTTTCAGGGCAGAGATAAATCTGTGTTGAAACTGGGGTAGGAAAAAAAGCACTTAGCCCTTTCCCAACTGTAGAGGGAAAAGTAACAGGCAGAACACTGATATTTCTTTGATATGTATTTATTTGGCTGTGCTAGGTCTTCACTGCAACATGCAGGATCCAGTTCCCTGACTAGGGATCAAACGGGTCCCCTGCATTGGGAGCCTGGAGTCTTAGCCACTGAACTACCAAGGCAGTCCCTGGAGAACCAGTATTTCTTAATGATCTAGTTGATTTTGTCATAGTTGCCCGAGGAGGCAGAAGTCCCCATCATATCATGGGGACATGGTCACCCCTGTGCTTTGTCTTTCTGGCCATCTGGTCTCTCTTCTTCCCTTGGCAATGTTCTGGGTGCTTCTGAAAGACTTGGAGAACTCACATTCTACTCAGACATAACCGCTGTTTTCTGCAGAGGTTTGAGAAGTGGTACAAACCCTTCGGTCTCTCACTTTTGTGCACAAGGAGGACTGGCTTGAACCCCTAAGACCTGTGAGACCCTCCATCAAAAACACACCAGCTAAGCTCTTTTCAGAAACTGTTCAGGGTCTAGTCCATGGAGATGAGAATGAGGAGGGCAGGAGACTCATCAGGAAACATTATTCCACGGAATATCTATTCTGGATTCTCATTCTCCTTTTTTTTTTTTTTTAAATATGCCAGAGTTCTAACTTCTACCCTCAAAAGTGAAACCAGACTCTGGCAGACACCTGGAGAGAGGGCTGACTCAGGGCTCTGCCAGGAACCCAAGTCAATTCCACCGCCAGATTCTGAGATCAACTGGAGTGCACAGGGCAAACATGTTCTGGTTATTTTAGTGTTTTGGTTAATTGGGAATAAGTAGTGCATACTGAGTCTCCAGTGGCTCAGTGGTAAAGAATCCACCTGCAATGCAAGGGATACAGGTTGGATCCCTGGGTAGGGAAGAACCCCTGGAGGAGAGCATGGCCCCACTCCAGTATTCTTGCCTGGAGAAATCCCATGGACAGAGGAGCCTGGCGGGCTATAGTCCATAGGGTCATGAAGGGTCGGACACAACTAAAGTGACTTAGCACACATGGGGTATAATGAATTTAATTCAGTCTATCTTTGATGATTGAGAATCTGGAACAATCATCCTAAATATCAATCAGAAATCCCCACAGTAGAAAGACAGGAGATTGAGTTTATCCTGCAGTGATTTCCAGGCCAACTGCAAATTTATTTTCAGGCCCACTCCACCGCCAACACTCCTAACCCAGATGCATTCTTGCCTTTGTTGCACCGGATAGAATGAGTCAAAGACACTTGGTCCACGGGATACTGAAGGTCTCTGGTGCTAGTCCCAGCTCCCCTATTAAGTGGTTACATGACCTTGGGAAGCTATTTCTCTTCTGAAACTCAGTTGCTTTAACCATGCACTGGAAGGTTGGATTTCCTGGTTCTTCAAATTTCTGGGGATATTTTGTTCAGTCGCTAAGTCATGTCCGACTCCTTGAGAGCCCCAAGAACTGCAGCACACCAGGCTTCCCTGGCCTTCACTATCTCCCAGAGTTTGCTCAAACTCTAAACCTATATTTAGGAATATAGCTTTTCTCAAGAATCCAAGGAAAACGAAACTTTTCAAAGCTGGGAAGAAATAAGTGCAAAATATTTACATTCTAAATCCGTGGGTGGGGGTGATGGAGTCCCTGAAGCCCATTCTCTTGTGCCACCTGTCCATAAAGTTCAGGTTTAGAATCCTGGAATAGAAGATCTCTTGGGCCCCTTTGAGGTCTGCCATTCCCTGCATCCAGTTAAGTGCAAGCATCTACCCAAGTCTACAGAGCAGTGATTCATTGACTTTAGTTGCACTTTGAGACCACCTGGGAGGGGAGGGTTTCAAAGATCCAATACTCAGTTTACTCCCCAGATCAATTAAATCTGAATTTGGGTGGGTGGGTATCCACATTTTTTTAACACCCTCTGGGAGTTTCTAGTCTGCAGACAAGATAGCAAAACCATGCCCTGGGAGAAGTCTCAAAAATAGGAGTGAATAGAATCACATAGGAGGCAAGGCAGATCCCCAAGCCCCCGCCCCTGGTGACAGTAATTCCTTCTGGCAGATCCCACTGAGAAGATGCGCTGTGAGCAGGCATCCTAGGTGATTCTGATGAGGACCACTCTCTGGGAACCTGGTAATGGCCATTCAACAGAAGCCCAGAGGAGTGGTCTTCCCTGATGCCCCACCTTCCTCCTTCTCTATACACCCGCCCCCACCCCGAGGTCTACTGTCCTGCTCGGGGAGAAGTTAAACAGGCGTGCATTTGCCAAACAGCCTTTTTTTCCATCTTTCTCATCTCGAGCAAACCTGGATCCTTTAGCCCGAGCCTCTAATCCCACCAGGTTCAATAATTTAAGCAGCACACTCATCAACACAGTCAGGTTTAATATTTAAACACCAGAGCATCATTTAGGTCAGCCTCAAGGTGAGAGCTGCTGCTGACTCGGGTGTTACTGCTGGTTAGCAAACCAGGCCACTAGGGCCAGAATAGACTGCGGGGAGAGCCCCGGCTCCCAAGCAGGCCCGGCGCGGCTAAGATCCAGCTGGTTAGCTTGGGCGGCCCTCGGCCTCTTGCCTACCTGGAGCGTGTGCAGTAGGACCTGCAGCCCACTGGCTTCTTGTTCGGCCATCACCTCGTCGGGTCCGGGGGAATCGGCTGCCTGCGGCCAGATTCAGATCAGGGCTGGAGAGGCAATGTCTGCCAAGCTGACCTCGCTGCCCAGGGAGAGGGCCTCAGCTGCACGCTGCCGAGTGTGAAGTGAGCACACTGCAACCCTAGCCCTCGGCCCAGGTGCGGGTGCCCCCCGACACCCACTGCGGGGATTAGGTGAGCCCCGGCCCGGGAGGGGAGGAGCACTTGGGCATGGGGGTAGAGAGGGCCCCCGGCGTGAGTCACTCACCCACCTCCAGGCCCACGCAGGAGCCACCCTGGACGGCTGACAGGCATTCCCAGCTGACCTGGTCAGACTCCCTACAGAGGCTCGCTCGGCCCTCCCCGCCGGTCCCCCCCTCAACTTTATTTTGGTCTGTTGCCGGCTCCTGGGTAACAAGAGACCCGAGAACGCTTGCACAACCGTGGCCTTGCAGGGCACAGAAGCCCAGGGCCCCCTGAGGTCCCAGGCTGAGGGACTGGAGCTCTGGCTGAGAAGGAAAAGAATTACTCTGGGTCGTTTTTTATCAACCGAGTCCCTTATATAATCTGCAGCCTTCACAGTGACCCTGCAGTGACAGTGCACGCTCAGTCGTGTCCGACTCGTTCCAACCCCATGGACTGTAGCCCTCCAGGCTCCTCTGTCCATGGAAGTTTCTAGGCAAGCATACTTGAGCGGGTTGCCATTTCCTACTCCAGGGGATCTTCCCAACCCAAGGATCGAGACCGTGTCTCCTGCACTGGCGGGCAGATTCTTTAGCACTAGCACCGGGCGATGCTGAGATTGCACCTCCCTTTTACAAATGAGAAAACTCGGGCACAGAGAAAACTCTGGGCCACAGGAACAGAGCTTAGGAGTGTTTGCCCAACCTGCCAAGGTGAACTGGCACCAAACCACGAGCAGGAGCCATTACACCATCCTGCCTCTTGCTTCTGCAAATGCGTTGATCAAAGTCATACGATGTGGGCTGGGAGCCCTGTCCCCTGCCTCAGGGAGAGTAGATGCCCTGGTGGCTGGTTTCCTCCAGACCAATGCAGGATCCATCACTTCTCTCTATGTCTTCTGCTCAGAATGTGTCAAGAGTTTTAGTGGCTAGTTGGCCACCTAAACCCCGCCCTACCATGTCAACACCCATGTGTCTTATGGTCCACTGGATATTGACTTCTCAGAGTGTGGTCAGGTCATCACTTGGTGGCTTGTTAGACCACACCCCAGAGCTCCTGAATCAGAAGCTGCATTTTCACAAGATCCCCAGGGGATCCACAGCTGATTGACAACATTACTAGAGGAGTAAACGTTCAAGAAGCCCCATTTCTGACCCCATTGACGACATGGCCACAGAGAGCCCATGGGTTTGATGCCTGACAGCTTTTGTCTCCAATCTCCATCCAGCAAGCTCCAAGCACAATTTGCACGTGTGAAACTGGAGAGTGAACTCACTGAACTTCATGACTGATCAAGAGCCCAGCTAGGCAGGAGGGCCTGGGCTCACAGCCAACAGCCCCGTGCAGAGCTCGGGGAGCTCTCATGAGCATCAGCGCAGCCAGCTGGCAGCTGCCCAAGCCCGTTGTGGTGACCAAGGAAAGGGACTCTGTATTTCCTAATCCTACTTGGCTGAAACGTTCTCAAGTTAGGAGACAGACAGCATGTCAGTTACTCCCTCTCCATGCTAGGCCAGGCCACACCCTCAGATTCAAGGATGAAATTCATGTGGTTTCTGCCCTCCAGAAATTCCCACTCTTGTTGCTGTTCAGTCACTCAGTTGTATCCAATTCTGCAATCCCACGGACTGCAGCACTAGGCTTCCCTGTCCTTCACTGTCTCCCAGAGTTTGCTCAAACTCATGTCCATTGAGTCGGTGATGCCATCCAACCATCTCATCCCCTGTTGTCACCTTCTCTTCCTGCCCTCAATCTTTCCTAGCAACAGGATGTTTTCCAGTGAGCCAGCTCTTTGCATCAGGTGGCCAAAGTATTGGAGCTTCAGCTTCAGCATCAATCCTTCCAAAGAATATTCAGGACTGATTTCTCTTAGGATTGACTGGTTTGATTTCCTTGCAGTCCAAGGGACTCTCAAGAGTCTCCTCCAATACCACAGTTTGAAAGCATCAATTTTCCAGTGCTCAGCCTTATTTATGGTTCAACTCTCACATCTGTACCTGACTACTGGAAAAACCATAGCCTTGACTATACACACCTTTGTTTGTAAAATGACATCTCTGCTTTTTAATTCACTGTTTAGGTTTGTCATAGCTTTTCTCCCAAGGAGCAAGTGTCTTTTAACTTCATGGCTGCAGTCACCGTCCAAAGTGATTTTGGAGCCCAAGAAGCCATTCTTAATGGCTTTAAATATAAAGACCTTCCATGTAGGAACTGGACTATAACATCTCACATTAATCAAGCATGGGGCTAGGGGGACAGTTTATCCCTCCACTTCCCCCACCTCTGATGACAGGAGAGAAGAAATAAAGGTCCCCCTGCTTCCCACGTGGCTTAGTGATAAAGAATCTTGCCTGCCAAGCAGGAGATGTGGGTTTGATCCCTAGGCTGAGAAGATCCCCTGGAGAAGGAAATGGCAACCCACTCCAATATTCGTGCCCAGATAACTCCATGGACAGAGGAGCCTGGCGAGTTATAGTCCAAGGGGTCACAAAGAGTCAGACATGACTTAGTAACTAAACAACAGCAAGGATTTCCGTCTTCTATAAGGAGTGGAGCTTTTCAAGGCACACATTCTATGGTCCAGGGATGGTCTATTCTTAAAGGTCCAGGGATGCAGGAAGGACTGCACTGTCCCATGCCATTACCTTAAAGGCAGATATCCATGCCCCTTGGTTGTAGGATAAAGCAAAGGGGTGGAGGAAAAGTAAGTCCTCCCTACCAACATGTATCTCAAAAATAAAGAAAAAAGCCAAACTCTCCTGGTAGTCCTGTGGTAAAGGATCCACCTGCCAATATAGGGACACAGGTCCGACCCATGGTCTAGGAAGATCCCATTTGCCTTGGGTCAACTAAGCCCATGCACCACAACCACTGATCCCTAGTGCCTAGAGCCTGTGCTCGGCAACAAGACAAGCCACCACAATGAGAAGCCCGCACTCTGCAAGGAAAGAATAGCCCCCGCTCACTGCAACTGGAGAAAGCCCATGCGCAGCATTAGCGACACAGTGCAGCCAAAACTGAGTGAATGAAGAAGAGGTTGGGAGATTGGGGTTGACATATACACACTATATATATAACACAGATAACTCATAAGAACCTGCTGTGTAGCACAGGGAACTCTAGTCAATGCTCTGTAATAGCCTAAACGGGAAAAAAAAATCTTAAAAAAAAAAAAAAAAAGGAGTGGATATATGTGTAGGAGTGATTCACTTTGCTGTCCACCTGAAACTGACTGAACATTGTAAATCAACTAGACTCCAATAAAACATTTTTAAATAAAAGAGAAAAAGCCACTTTGTACTGAGAATTCACACAAACAACCCTGAGGACCTGAACTGAAGGTATTTTTGTGCTCATGGGCCCTTATGTTCGCACTGACATAAAATTGACCCCCATTTGAATCCCTCTCCTGGATTCTGTCCAAATGAGACTCTAGTTCCATGAGTGGGCTGATTAGTTTCGGCCGGAGTATAAATGGGTGACAGTAGCTTAGTGTGCATGCCCCCATTAGTGTTTGAGTTTCAGCAGAGACTTTCCTAAAAGGCAGGAGGAGATACCCAAGCTTGAAGTCCTTCTGGGCAAAATAGCAGCCAGAGAAGATTGAAATGAGTGCTCGTTACCCACACAGGGCAGTCAGACCCCGGGGAAGGTTAGCAAGGATGCTACTTTGCGCAGAAGAGAAAGGCCTTCCTTCATTACTTTGTACCTCTTGAAGAAGGCATTTAGAGAAACCTGGATAGAACTCAGTCCACTGGCTTCAAAAAAAGATACATTTAATGTGATCCAGAGATTTCTGTTGTAGTTTCCAGAGGTGTCCAACCCCACCTCCTGGTCCCGTAATTCACAAAAAGTATTCACAGAACTCAGCAACGTTGTTATGCTCACGTGCTCAGTCATGTCCTACTCTTTGCAACTCATGAACTGGAGTCCACCAGGCTCCTCTGTCTGTGGGATTTCCCAAGAATACCGGAAGGGGTTACCATTTCCTACTCCAGGGATCAAACCCAAGCCTCTTGCACCTCCTGCATTGGCAGGAGGATTCTTTACCACTAGTGCCACCTGGAAAGCCCTGTTACAGTTATGATTTATTATAGCAGAAGGAGACAGATCAAAATCAGCAAAAGGAAGAGGCACACACAGCAGGGTCCCAGAGACACCAGGCATGCCCACTCAGGCCACTGTGTGGGCAGTGCTTACTTCTCCCAGCAACAGTGGGTTACAACCCATGTAGAGTGTTGCCAACTCTGTTGCCAACCAAACACCGGGGTTTGGTCATGTAGACACAGCTGACTTTAGTCTCCAGCCCCTCCAGAGGTCAAGATCACACCATGATCCAAGGTCCCCACCTAAATGATATTGTTTGCATAGTTCTGGAGGAGGGCATGGCAACCCACTCCAAATTCTTGCCTGGAAAATCCCCATGGACAGAGGAGCCTGGCAGGCTACAGTCCATGGGGTTGCAAAGAGTCAGACACAACTATGTGCACACATCTTCATGGCCCAAGGTCCCCAGGTAAGCAGACACTCTCAGACAGCATATTCAAAGGACTTAGAAATCACCTCTCTGGAGCCGAGCAAGAGTCAGAACTTTATTTGGACAAGGTTAACCCTTTACTGCACACCTGCCCTCTTATCCCATAATCTCAGCCCCAAGAATCTCATGATAGTTTGTGAATAAGCCAGAGAAATAAGCACAGGTCTGTATAAATAGGAGGATCCAATAGCTAGTATACTGCCAGTATTCAAAGAGCGATAAATTAATGAATTGCTGATTCAGAGGGAATTTCCTAACGGCATTCTGAGAATTCCCCTGGCTCTTCCTATTCAACATTTTTATCAATGACTTGGGATGAAAATAAAGACTACAAGCTTACCAAATTTTCTGATGACACCCGATTGAGAAAGACAGAAATATGTCAGCTGACATAGTTGGGATCCAAATAGATTTCAGCAGCCTTGAGTAGTGGATCGGATCCCACAGGATGAAATATAACAGAGCCAGATGGACACTCCTGCCCCTGGATCCTCCACACCAGCTCTGCAAGAGTAAGGTAAGAGACGTGGCAAAACGATGTTGACCATGGAAAGGTTCGGGAGGTTAGCCAGAGGGGAGAACCACATGCGTGTCAGCCTGGCCTCAGATTCCCAAAGTGTCTTTTCAGTCGAATGCATCATCTTTGGGGGGCGTGAAAGTTGTGCCTGTAACCAGGATGGCAGTGAGGCTACACTGAGGTCCCACCTGTGCAGGAGCTCAGAAAGGCACCTGGCACAGAGGACGTGCCCATCAGTGAGAGCTGGGTATTACGTTATGGACATCACCAATGGATGACTCCTAACCGCAACACAGGAGACCCTGGTCCTGCTCAACACTACTTGGCCTCTAGATGCACGACAACTGCCACCCAGGCTGGAAAGGATGTGAAGAGGAAGGCAGGAAACAGAAGTAAAGGGTGGAGCTCCCAGGAGCTCCCAGGAGCCCAGTGTAGGGCAGATGCAGAACTGTCCCGAGAGGGTTCAGACCACCACAAGGGGTTATTTCCCTGCCCAGCAGGGACCAAAAGAGCATTTGGTCAGAAGGTTCCAGAGGACATTCCAGGACTGTGTGACCTTAACAGGCTTTATGTTCAGTGACTTGATGGGGTAGGGAGCAAGAGAGGTACTCCCTGGCTCCAAGTCACACCGCCAGGAGATGTCAGAGCTGGAACAAACCCCCCTTCGAATCTTCCCTTTAGAGTGTGGCCCACTCTCCCAGGTGGCCATGTGATGGTCTGGGTGGAACTTGGATAAACAGTTTATGTTCTGATGAATAGGTTGTATCTCAGCCTGTATGAGAAAAAAATACCTAATTAGCACAATAAAACGGTTTTCTCAGGTATTCATTCGTTCCTTCTTCAAAAGAACAGTATGGCGGTTCCTCAAAAAAACGAAAAATAGAACTACCATCCTGGGTCTCCCACATTGCAGGCAGATTATTTACCAACTGAGCCACCAGGGAAGCCCCAGAGCTACTGTATGACCCAGCGATCCCACTCCTGGGGAAACCATTTATTCAAAAAGCTATATGCGCCTGATGTTCATAGCAGCGCTATTTACAGGAGGCAGGCATGGAAACAACCTCGCCGCCCATCAACAGATGAATGGATAAAGAAGACGTGGTGCACACAGACAGTGCAATGCTGCTCAGCCGTTAGACAAGGACAAAATAAGGCAATGCAGCAGCACGGATGGGCTTAGAGACTACCACACTAAGCGACTTAGGCCAGACAGAGTAAGTCTAAAGGAAGACAAATACCACACGATATTACTTACATGCGGAATCTAAAATATGACACAAAGTAACTTATCTGTGAAACAGAAACAGACTCACAGTCATAGAGAAGAGGCTTGTGTTTGCCAAGGAGAAGGGGGCTAGGGGAGGAATGTATTGGGCCATGGATTGGGATTAGCAGATGCAAACTAACTATATATGGAATGAATAAACAATAAGGTCCTACTGTATAGAACAGCAGTTATATTCAATATCCTAGGATAAACCATAATGGAAAAGAATATGAAAAAGAATACGTGTGTATATGTGTGTGTGTGTGCGTGTGAACAACTGAATCACTGCTGTACAGAAGAAATTAACACACCATTGTAAATCAACTATCAATAAAATAAAGTGTTTTAAAAAGTGAGTCAATGTTAAGAAAAACATTAAGGGAATAATAGTACATGTGACTCTCAGACACAGCAAAAATCTGGACGGAGGTTAATAGCTAAAATTATGGAAGGATCACACTGCTCCATGCTTCCTGTCTAATACTCAGCTCAGATTATCTTTTCTCTCATCTTATAGTGGGACTAAATCTCTCTCAAATACTAGCTAACACCCTTCTTCTTCGGACACATAATAAGCTGATTAATAAGAAGATTTACCCAAGCCCACACATGTGACCAGTCTGTCTATCATGATTTGCATATAATGTTACTGTCTTAAAACTTTTCATTTCATGCTCTGGTTTTCTTCATTTTTACTTTCTTTCCCCATTTCCAGAACACACTTGCGCATACACACCAGTGCCTGCACACACAGACACACACTGTCCACAACCTTCTGCCAATCAGAACAAGGCTGCCTTCTTTTCAGTCAGTTCAGTTCAGTTCAGTCGCTCAGTTGTGTCTGACTCTTTGCGACCCCATGAATCGCAGCACACCAGGCCTCCCTGTCCATCACCAACTCCCAGAGTTCACTCAAACTCACATCCATCAAGTCGGTGATGCCATCCAGCCATCTCATCCTCTGTCGTCCCCTTCTCCTCCTGCCCCCAATCCCTCCCAGCATCAGTCTTTTCCAATGAGTCAACTCTTCGCATGAGGTGGCCAAAGTACTGGAGTTTCAGCTTTAGCATCATTCCTTCCAAAGAACACCCAGGGCTGATCTCCTTCAGAATGGACCGGTTGGATCTCCTTGCAGTCCAAGGGACTCTCAAGAGTCTTCTCCAGCCTCACAGTTCAAAAGCATCAGTTCTTCAGTGCTCAGCTTTCTTCACAGTCCAACTCTCACATCCATACATGACCACTGGAAAAACCATAGCCTTGACTAGATGGACCTTAGTCGGCAAAGTAATGTCTCTGCTTTTGAATATGCTACAAATAACATTACTAAACTGTGGACTTAAAAGTTGGTGTATAAATATCAGTGTTACTTGGAAAATAAAATATAACAACTACAGAAAGAAAAAAAAAGCCTGCCTTGACAGTACATCATAGTTGACTGGCTGTCCCTATGCTTCTCAGAAGATTTCCCCCACCTTCTCCTGATGCATGAAATTCCTAATGGGAGTGGGTGGGAGCAGAGGAGTAGAGGAAAAGAAATCTGGGCCCAAGAGCTGGTGTTGTGTGTACCTGATTTAATGGAACCCTGTCCTAGCCCTCTGAGTCAGACATTACTCCCACTTCCAGTTGAGAACATTAATGTTAAACTACATGAGGGTGTTGAGCAGGGATTTAATCCTGGATCTGTCAGCCCTCATGGTCCTGCCCACCAGTGAGAAGAGAGGGGGCAAGTGCAGAAGCCCCTGGAAGGGAAATTCTCAAGAAGATTTTAGCCAACCCAATACATTCATATATGACAAATGTGGGTTCTTTCCTGAAGATAGAGGGAACTGAAGGGAACAGGAGGGCATACCCTGCAATGAGGCTGTGAGTGCCACCTGCAGGAGTCTAGAAAGACATAGTGACTTAGATGCACACAAAGGCATGTACCTCCAGTAGAAGAGCAGGTCTGAAAACAGACTTCCTCCATCTCTCAGCCTGGGACCAGCCCTCTGAAAAGCCTCTCTCCAATCTAAACATGGAACCCCTGAGATCAAACTTTTGCTCCCTTGCCTATTAGCTCTGTGACTATAGGGAAGAGACCTAAACTCACCGTACCTCAATTTTCTCATCTGTTTAATGGGGTGATGATAATGCCCAACTCATCAGTAGCTGGGAGGATTCATTGAAATAGCACGATGTTCTTACTACAGTGTTTGCCATCTAGTAAGCCCTCTGCACATGCAGATGTTACTGATACTATTGTGATTGCCTTTGTTAAAGATTGAAGAATTCCTACCTCAAGTAATTGGTGGGAGGATTAAATGAGCAAAAATATGTGCAAGTGACTAATGTAAGGTGATGAGTGGTGGAAATTATTAAGTACCGATGCCCTGGACTTCTGCTAAATTAGAAGGGACTAAGTAGAGGAAACCCTGGGCTGGAAGAAGCACAAGCTGGAGTCAAGATTGCCGGGAGAAATATCAATGACCTCAGATATGCAGATGACACCACCCTTATGACAGAAAATGAAGAGGAACTAAAAAGCCTCTTGATGAAAGTAAAAGAGGAGAGTGAAAAAGTTCGCTTAAAGCTCAACATTCAGAAAACAAAGATCATGGCATCCGGTCCCATCACTTCATGGGAAATAGATGGGGAAACAGTGGCAGACTTTATTTTTGGGGGGCTCCAAAATCACTGCAGATGGTGATTGCAGCCATGAAATTAAAAGACGCTTACTCCTTGGAAGAAAAGTTATGACCAACCCCGTAGCATATTCAAAAGCAGAGACATTACTTTGCCGACTAAGGTCCGTCTAGTCAAGGCTATGGTTTTTCCAGTGGTCATGTATGGATGTGAGAGTTGGACTGTGAAGAAGGCTGAACACTGAAGAATTGATGCTTTTGAACCGTGGGGCTGGAGAAGACTCTTGAGACTCCCTTGAACTGGAAGGAGATCCAACCAGTCCATTCTAAAGGAGATCAGCCCTGGGTGTTTTTTGGAAGGAATGATGCTGAAGCTGAAACTCCAGTACTTTGGGCACCTCATGTGAAGAGTTGACCCATTGGAAAAGACTGATGCTGGGAGGGATTGGGGGCAGGAGGAGAAGGGGACGACAGAGGATGAGATGGCTGGATGGCATCACCGACTCGATGGATGTGAGTTTGAGTGAACTCTGGGAGTTGGTGATGGACAGAGAGGCCTGGTGTGCTGCAATTCATGGGGTCGCAAAAAGTCGGACACGACTGAGTGACTGAACTGAACTGAACTGACACATTTAAATTGCTATGTCCTTCAGATAAATGGACCCTTTTATCATACTGAAATGTCTCTGTCTTTGAAAATACTGTTTGTCTTAAAGTCTATTTTGTTTGATACTAACAAATTATTCCAGTTTTGTTATGCTATAGTTTACTTGATATAGCTTTTTTCATCCCTTATTTTCAATCTATCTCTATTGGCTCATCCCACTACTGCTTAGCATATTACTAATGAGAATTTATTGCAATGTATTATTATCGTTAAATAATAACGGTTAAGTAGGAAGAAGAGAGGGCTTCCTAGGTGGCTCAGTGGATAAAGAACCTGCCTGCAACGCAGGAGCATGCCCTAGAAATGGGTTCGATTTCTGGGTTGGGAAATTCCCTGGAGGAGGGCACAGCAACCCACTCCAGTATTCTTGCCTGGAGAATCCCATGGGCAGTGAGCCTGGCAGGCTACAGTCCACAGGTCGCAAAGAGTCAGACACGACTGAAGTGACTGAGCACAGCACATCTGTATTTTATACACAACATCATTTCTTGTACAAAAAAATATACAGTGGGGTCTCAACTTTTTTATTTATTCTGACAATCCCTGCCTTTTAACTGGAGCGTTCCATTTACTTACATTTAGTTTAATTTTTATATAGTTGGTTTTATCATAATGCCATTGGTTTTCTCTTTGCCATCTCTTTTTGTTTCATCCTGGGATTCCCTGGTGGCTCAGATAGTAAAGCGTCTGCCCACAATGCAGGAGACCCAGGTTCGATCCCTGGGTGGGGAAGATCCCCTGGAGAAGGAAACGGCAACCCACTCCAGTACTCTTGCCTAGAAAATTCCATGGATGGAGGAGCCTGGTGGGCTACAGTTCATGGGGTCGCAAAGAGTTGGACACGACTGAGCGACTTCACTTCCTTTGTTTCATCCACCTCTCCTCCGTTTTGCCTTCTTTGGGGTCAATCAAATATTTTATAGTATTTAATTCTATGATTGACTTTTCAGCTCTGCCCCATGCATTGTATTTTAGTGCTCGTTCAAAGGACTACTTTACGCATCCTTAACCGTTGCCCACAGTCTGGCTGGAGTTTTCATAGTACCTCTTCGTGTAATTTATGATAACTATGTAACAGAGTATCTCCACTTGCCTTTACTTCTCATCCTTTTGATGTTGTTGTCATAAATAGTAACTCTATATTTGTTATAAATCCTACACAATATTTCTTTTGCTTAAGATAGTCATACGTCTATTAAAGAAATTATGAAAAGAAAAAATACAGTCTTTTATAGTTATTCACAGACTTACTATTCCCTGTTTATTATTCACAGACTTACTATTCCCTGCTTGTTATTCCTTCTTGTAGATATGATTTTCTTTCAGGAACCATTTTCCTTCAGCTTGGCAATTTTTCTTCAGCATTTCTGAAGTTATCATCTACTGGCAACAAGTACTCTCCATTTTTATTTTTTAGAAAACGCATTAATTTGCTATCGTTTTTAAAGAATATAGCATTCTGCAACACTGGACTGACTGTTTTCTTTTCAGCACCTTAAAGACGTCATTCGGTTATCTTCTTGTCTTCACTCAGATATATGCGGAGAAGGCAATGGCACCCCACTCCAGTACTCTTGCCTGGAAAATCCCATGGATGGAGGAGCCTGGTGGGCTGCCGTCTATGGAGTCGCACAGAGTCGGGCACGACTGAAGCGACTTAGCAGCAGCAGCAGCAGCAGCCATCATATGTGTATCAGTGTTCCTGGTATGTTTTGTGTCATATCTCTTTGTCTGTTTTAAACAATTCTTTCTCTTTGACTTTTGGCAGATTTAACATGTAATACCTAAATGTGGCTTCTTTTATACATATTCTGCTTGATTTCTTTGAGTTCCTTGAATTTGTAGTTTTTGCTTTCTACCAAACTTGGACACTTTAAGCATTCCTTTTTAAAAAATATTTTTTCCTTCTCCTTTCTATTCCCCTTATTCAACTCCAATTTAATATATGTTAGATAAACTGACTTGGTACAACTGGTTCCTGGGGCTCTTTTCATTTTGTCAAGCCTCTGCCCTTTGGATTAAATGGTTTCTATTAATTTTCCAAGTTCACTTACTTGTCATCATTTTAAAATTTCAAGTAGTTTAGTTTTACACTGTAAAGGATTCATCAAGTTCTTTATTACACTTTTCATTTCTCTGTTATTACCCATCTGTTTGTTCATTATGACCATGTTTTTCTTTAATTTCTTGAACATGTTTAAAATAGGTGCTCTAAAGTCCTAGTCCACTCATTCCAATATCTCAGATTTACTGTCTATTAACCACTCTTTCTCTTGGCTATGGAATACATCTTTCAGTTTCTATAAGTGTCTCAGTTCAGTTCAGTTCAGTTCAGTTCAGTCACTCACTCGTGTCCAGCTCTTTGTGACCCATGAATCGCAGCACGCCAGGCCTCCCTGTCCATCACCATTTCCTGGAGTTCCCTCAGACTCACGTCCATCGAGTCAGTGATGCCATCCAGTCATCTCATCCTCTGTCGTCCCCTTCTCCTCCTGCCCTCAATCCCTCCCAGCATCAGAGTCTTTTTCAATGAGTCAACTCTTCGCATGAGGTGGCCAAAGTACTGGAGTTTCAGCTTTAGCATCATTCCTTCCAAAGAAATCCCAGGGCTGATCTCCTTCAGAATGGACTGGTTGGATCTCCTTGCAGTCCAAGAGACTCTCAAGAGTCTTCTCCAACACCACAGTTCAAACGCATCAATTCTTCAGTGTTCAGCCTTCTTCACAGTCCAACTCTCACATCCATACATGACTACTGGAAAAACCATAGCCTTGACTAGACGGACCTTAGTCGGCAAAGTAATGTCTCTGCTTTTGAATATGCTATCTAGGTTGGTCATAACTTTTCTTCCAAGGAGTAAGCGTCTTTTAATTTCATGGCTGCAGTCACCATCTGCAGTGATTTTGGAGCCCTCAAAAATAAAGTCTGATGCTGTTTCCACTGTTTCCCCGTCTATTTCCCATGAAATGATGGGACTGGATGCCATGATCTTCGTTTCCTGAATGTTGAGCTTTAAGCCAACTTTTTCACTCTCCTCTTTCACTTTCATCAAGGGGCTTTTTAGTTCCTCTTCACTTTCTGCCATAAGGGTGGTGTCATCTGCATATCTGAGGTTATTGATATTTTTCCTGGCAATCTTGATTCCAGCTTGTGTTTCTTCCAGTCCAGCGTTTCTCATGATGTACTCTGCATAGAAGTTAAATAAGCAGGGTGACAATATACAGCCTTGACGTATTCCTTTTCCTATTTGGAACCAGTCTGTATAAGTGTCTAGTAATATTTTATTGATTGCAAGACATTGTCCTTGAGATCTTGTGGAGATTGTAGACTCTGCTATTAGAAGGACTCTTGGATAACATAACCCATTTTATGCATTTACAAATTATAAAAAGGAACCCATGGGGAAAATGATTTGCCCAATGCACACAGATAGTCATGGCCAATTGAAACTACATCACCCAAGCTGAGACTCAGTGTCTTCCCAGTTTTCAACCTGAAAATATGCTGCCTTTTCAATGTTTTAAAAATTTATCCTTGGGAATAACATTTTCTCCTCTTAAAGTTTTGCTAGCTCTTTCCTGATTTCTGTGCCTAAAGATCAATCACCTATTTTCTAGATCTAAGGATGCTACTGCTATTGCTGCTGATAATGATATTTGATATCCTTGAGCATCTCAAGGATAGATTTGTCAAGTGCTGCGCTTACACTACTGTGTACTAGCTACTGTGCAAGAGTTTTACTTAATTTCACGCTATACTATCCCTTCCTTTGGCGGCTTATCCTAACACCACTCTTCCTGTTAAATGCTCCAGTTTCTGTTTCTCCAAAGTACATGCATACATAACATAGCATTGATGACAGTGAAAGTGAAAGTCTCTCAGTTGTGTCCAACTCTTTGCAACCCCATGGACTATACAGTCCATGGGATTCTCCAGGCCAGAATACTGGAGTGGGTAGCCTTTCCCTTCTCCAGGGGATCTTCCCAACCCAGGGATCGAACCCAGGTCTCCTGCATTGCAGGCGGATGTGTTACAGTAATTAGTTTCTATGGACAGCTGTGCTGTTAGGCTTGTGGTCTTTCAGTGGCCAAGGAAGCTGTCTATATTCATAACACCCAACACAATGCCAGGCACATAGTAGCTGGCAAGAAACCGTCAGGCTCCAGTGGCCTCCAGTGAAGGACAGAGTTACTAGTCCACCTTTGGACTAGCTACATGCCAGTATCCCAGCCCTGTCAGTAAGTGGCAGTTCAAAGGACACTGTATCCTTGGTTCTGTGAAGCTGAGATCCAGCTCTGCTCAGCATCCACCCGAGGTGATGTTGCCATGTACATCTTACAGATGAGGGCCAAGGGAGGGCCAAGATAATCTCTACCCTTGCGCCCAGTCTAGTCCCATCAGTGACCAGACCTGGAGTGCTGACAGGTGTGGAATGTTCATCAGGCTCTTGCGTTGGGGCCAGTCCAGAGGCTTGTGGCCTCTGGGTCTCAGGCTGAAGTATCAGGTCACAAGCAAGCTGGAACCAAGGGCTCCTAAGGTCAGCCTGCCCAGAGTGAGGTGGGGGAGAAATAGAGATATCAGCCATCAATGCCACCAGTCAAGATGCTTCCTTTTGCTTCAGTGAAGGCTAGAGAGACTGCAAGCCAGGACTAGAGGAATCCAGTGCCAAACTGGGCAGGGGCATGGCTTCTCTGGGAGGGGCCTTGTGAAGGAGGCCACATTCCAGCTTGTGACACATTCATTCAGCCATTTACTCCACAAACATGTATTCATCGGATTTCTACAGTGAGGAGTATACCATCACATGATAGCTAAAAGCAAAATCTCTGGAATCAGTTTTGATTTACATACAGGTTCTGCCAAATCTAGTTACATGACTTTTAATGAGTTATATACGGTTTCTCTACCTCAGTTTCCCATCATTAAAACAGTGATAGTAACACAAAGGGTTGTGAGCACTAAATGAGTAACGCATTTAAAATTTGCTGGTCAGTGTCTGACATATAATAAAGCTTGATAGGTATTAATTGTTATCATCAGGTCCTGGGATGGCATCAAAGAGATTAAGGTGACAAAGTATCTTAAAGATGTTTAAATTCCTGCCTTCAAAGAGCTCTTTGGGTAGTGGGAGAGATTATCCTTCACATAACTTTTCCAGTGTGATTTGACCAAGCAGATGCTTAATGGAAGCTCCAAGTCTCCTCCTTGAAGAAGTTGGGAAATTTTCCCAAGGAACATAGCCCTAGCACTGGACCTCTGAGGGCTTCCAGATGGAAGAAAGCAAAGGGGAATTCTCGATAGAAGAGCATGTAAATGGAATACCTGTGTAAGAGAGTTATAAAACTGATAGAGCCCTCACAGTGAAGCTATGGAGGTAACTCAGACCAGATAAAATAGCTTTGCTTTCCATAGTGTGGGGTAGGATCCCAATGAAAATTTGTAAGCAAGATGAGTGAAGTTCATTTTCATGTTTACATTTCTTCTCCTTCCGTGGAAATGTGAGCTTTCTCCTGCTCCATGTGAAGTGAAGGATGTGGCAAATTCAATTTTCTTTTTTATCATTCGCATTAGATTGTGAATGACTGATAAGGCATGATGCAATGCTTCCTCAGGAGTACTTACAGTTTACTAAGGGACAGTTATAAGCCAGGTCACTAACTGGAAGATGAAATAAGTCTTTTGTGATTCAGGAGAACTTCCCAAATCCCCTCCCTCATCTTTACAGGATAGTATCCTATAAGCTCATGAAATTAAAAGACGCTTACTCCTTGGAGAAGGTTTCCCCGGTGGCTCAGAGGTTAAAGCGTCTGCCTCCAATGTGGGAGACCTGGGTTCGATCCCTGGGTCAGGAAGATCCCCTGGAGAAGGAAATGGCAACCCACTCCAGTATTCTTGCCTGGAGAATCCCATGGACGGAGGAGCCTGGTAGGCTACAGTCCACGGGGTCGCAAAGAGTCGAACACGACTGAGCGACTTCACCTTTCACCTTACTCCTTGGAAGGAAAGTTATGACCAACCCAGACAGTATATTAAAAAGCAAAGACAGCAAAAAAGACACAGATGTGTATAACGGACTTTTGGACTCAGAGGGAGAGGGAGAGGGTGGGATGATTTGGGAGAATGGCATTGTAACATGTATACTATCATGAAGAATCGAATCGCCAGTCTATGTCCGACGCAGGATACAGCATGCTTGGGGCTGGTGCATGGTGATGACCCAGAGAGACGTTATGGGGAGGGAGGTGGGTGGGGGGACCATGTTTGGGAACGCATGTACACCCGTGGTAGATTCATGTCAATGTATGGCAAAACCAAGACAGTATTGTAAATTAAAATAAAGGGAAAAATAAATAAATAAAATGGATAACCAAAATAAATAAATAAAATAAAAAGCAGAGACATTACTTTGCCAACAAAGGTCTGTCTAGTCAAGGCTACAGTTTGTCTCACAGTCATGTATGGATGTGAGATTTGGACTATAAAGAAGGCTGAGCACCAAAGAATTGATGCTTTTGAACTGTGGTGTTGGAGAAAACTCTTGAGAGTCCCTTGGACTGCAAGGAGATCCAACCAGTCCATCCTAAAGAAGATCAGTCTTGAGTGTTCATTGGAAGGACTGATGTTGAAGCTGAAACTCCAATACTTTGGCCACCTGATGCAAAGAGCTGACTCATTGGAAAAGACCCTGAGGCTGGGAAAGATTGAAGGCGGGAGGAGGAGGGGACGACAGTGGAAGAAATGGTTGGATGGCATCACCGACTCAATGGACATGGGTTTGAGTAAACTCCAGGAGTTAGTGATGGACAGGGAGGCCTGGAGTGCTGCATTCCATGGGGTCACAAAATGTTGGACTCGACTGAGTGACTGAACTGAACTGAACTGAAGCTCGTTACAATGAAAGGCTCTCTTTATCAGTTAACAATTGATTAACAACTTCTGATAGAATTATCTTGGGATACACTTTGTAAACAGAGCAGAGATTCTAGATTTTCCTTTTGCGTCATTATCCAAGGCTTTCACTGAGCCATCTGTACTTGCAGAAATTCAGAGCTGAAACACCATTATCACAGCCTGACTGTCTGTAAGAAGGGAGCAAAAGCCATGGAAATGATAAAGCCCCTTATCCCCCTTATTACTTTTTATCCCATCTCTCTTTCAGCAGAAACTTTTCTTGACTATATTTCCTTTCTCATACTAATAAGTAATGATCTGATGTTAGCCACAATGACCATGGTAACCAGTCATGAGTAACCTCAGAGGAGCATCTGAAATTAAGTCTTCTATCTTCTATCAGCTTATAGCCACAGAAGACATCGGCTTGCTGCCAGTGAATCTGAGGTTCTTGCTTCATCACAAAAGAATCTGGAGGAAAAGTGATTTGTAAGAAGTAAGATTTATTTAGAAAGAAACATACTCCAGACATAATGTCAGCCAGGAAAGAGCAAAGTGTTCAAAAATATAGCTTTTATGGACTGGGTAATTTCATAGGCTAATAAGTGGGAGGATTATTCCAATTACTTGGGGGAAAGAGTGAAGATATCCAGAAACTGGGCCACCACCCATTTCTTACCCTTTTATTGTTGACCTCGGAACTGCCATGACGCTGGTGGGTGTGACATTTAGCTTACGCTAATGTATCAAAATGAGCATATAATGAGGCTCAGGACCTACTAGAAGTCAAATCTTCTGCCACCTTGGACCTAATTGGTTCTAACCAGTTTTCATCATGTCCTATGGCTATGTCATTCTTTTAAAGGTTGTGCCCTTCTTTTCTGTTTCAAGCTCATTTTCAAGAATTATTAAACATCTAAAACCTAGACAGTTTATTAAAAAGCAAAGACATTACTTTGCCAACAAAGTCTGTATGGTCAAAGCTATGGTTTTTCCAGTAGTCATGTATGGATGTCAAAGTTGGGATCATAAAGAAAGCTGAGCACTGAAGAACTGATGCTTTTGAACTGTGGTGTTGGAGAAGACTCTTGAGAGTCCTTTGGACTGCAGGGAGATCCAACCAGTCAATCCTAAAGGAGATCAGTTCTGAATATTCATTGGAAGGACTGATGCTGAAGCTGAAGCTCCAATACTTTGGCCACCTGATGTGAAGAGCTGACTCATTGGAAAAGACCCTGATGCTGGGAAAGATTGAAGGCAGGAGAAGGGGGTGGCAGAGGATGAGATGGTTGGATGGAATCACCAACTCGATGGACATGAGTTTGAACAAGCTCCAGGAGTTGGTGATGGACAGGAAAGCCTGGTGTACTGTAGTCCGCGGGGTCGCATGACTTAGTGACTGAGCAACACCATTTTAGGATACTTGAAGTAGAATTTATAAGGAAATGAATGGATAGACTCTAGGGTGCCACATCCCACTCCATGACCCCCACCTCCTGAAGGTCACACCTCTGTGTAACAAATCCCTTTCCCTTGAGTGTGGAAGGGACCCTGAACATGACAAAGGTGGTAAGAGGGTGTTCCCACAATCATGTTTCATTGTATGACTCCACCTTGCTGGCAGACTCGCTGCAGAGTCTCTCCTTGCTGGCTTTGATGACATAAACGGCCAAGCTGGAGAAGCCTGTATTACAAGGAACCGTGGGCGGTCTCCAGCAGACTCCAGCAAGAAGCCAAAGCTCTGACACGTGGCCACAAGCCTGACTGCAGCCCCCACACTCTTCACCATTATGCTGGCAGCCTGAGGATTAAACTGAAGCCTCGGAGAGGAAGCCACCGTCATGAACAGACCCTCCAGCCCAGCTGGTCTCCCATCTGTCCTTCAGCCCCACCCCTCCAGCAGTCTTCTCCCACCACACAGGAATCCCAGGGAAATCGCACGCCTGCACATCACTCACACTGAGACACTCAAGGAAGCAAGAAGAGAAAAATTGATCTGGCTGCTTGAAACCAATTCTCATTACCAGTGATTTACATGAATAGGAGCTCAAATTTGCATACCATTAAGTGTTTGAGATTAACTTGTGCAAGTTTTCATTTGATTTCAGCCTTAAATTCTTCACTGATTTAAGCCGAGCCTCCACTGTTTTCTGCCCCCAAGTAACAGAGCTTTAAAACAAAACTGCAAAGACCTGCCTCATCCAGTGTATTTCACTAAGTTCACTAACTCTGGAGAAGGGGACTGCCCAGTGACACTTGGGATGCTCTCTAGACACAAAAATGGCAGCATCAATACTCATAGATGCCTATATGAATACACATAGATGCCCAGATGAATAAGAAATCATGGGCTTCCCTGGTGGTGCAATGGTAAAGAATCCACCTGCCAACGCAGGGGACATGGATTCCATCCCTGGTCCAGGAAGATCCCACATATCATGAGCAACTAACCCTCTGTGCCACAACTACTGAGCAAGTACTCAAGAGTCTGGAAGCTGCAACTACTGAACCCAGGTGCTAGAGCCTGTACTCCGCAGCAAGAGAAGCCACCGCTATGAGAATCCTGTGCACCGCAACTAGAGAAAAGCCCCCGCAGCAACAAAGACCCCACACAGCCAGAAATAAAGACAATTATTAAAAAAAAAAAAAAAGAAGAAGAAGGATAAGAGTACATTTTAATGGTAAGCTCTGCAGATCCCAGGGCTAGAGCTTGCATAAGACCCATAACCCCCTGCCAGGACTGGCAGAATGGTGGTTTTGGAGTCTGTCATTTTCCACAAGCAGAAGGAATCTGATGTGATCTTCAAGATGGCAAGAAAGCCTCCTCTGGGATTAGGCCACACCTGTTCCCTGGACTTGGAGTGCCAGAACCTGAATGGGTGTTTCCATTGACTAGCCCCTATAAAATCTAATAACAGGTCTTGACATAAGGACCAAGAGTGGCACAGAACACCGCCTCACCCTGGAAAACGATCGAGAAAAACAGGGTTTATGAGTTGCGCAAGCACATGGTATCTTGGTGTGATTAATCCATCTCAGGGAAATGACTGTAAGAGCCAATTAAATGCAGCTTAGAGGAGCTATTTTGCATTGTCTCTTTATTCCGTTTCTGGCGACAATTGTACCTGTCAGGAAAGCTGTGAGAAACTATCAATTTCTGCAGCTTGAGCTTTCAGAGGAAAATAAAAACCGCTGCCCTGGGAGAGATGGGCTGTCCCTTTCAGAGTGTAAATCCCCACTGAGAGATGGAGACCTTTGAGTCTGTGTGGCTTCCAGCTCCAGGCAATGGGTTCCTGGGTCTTACCCTCCCCTCCCTTCCCCTCCCAGGGACCTTCTGCTTGGGAACATAAAAGCAGCGACCTCTAAGTGCATATGAAGCAAATACTTTCCATCTTGGAGAAGAATCTCCTTTCATCATAAAGAAGAAAGAGGAGGAAGAGGAGAAATGTTCCTACATATGAAATAAAACTACTGTCCAGGTTTAAAATGACAAACATTTAGATGAGCAGAATGAGTGGTTGCTTCAAGGCAATGATTCTTGCTTGCTTTCATCAACTCTGATATGCAAGTAGATAACAAAGCATATTCGTAGCAACAAAAACCAAAATCCATTAACCCTCCCACTTAATGCTACATCCCCCCCAAAGCAGGGACTGCCCCAGTGTAAATCATTAAGGAAAAGAGTTAATTAAACCAGGGGAAAAGAATAGCTCCCAGCACCCAGCCCCAAGACAGGGGAGATTGTCAGCAGAAGAAAGTAAACACTTGGACCAGGTGCATCCTCCCAGGTCCTTAGGTTACTACTATTTAGCAGTGAGCCAGGGGCTTGGATGTCACACAAAAGGGAAAGGGCTGGCTCAGCTGGGGGCTCAGGTTCTGTCACCCCAGTCCTGGGTAGGGTTACAAGTCTGTTGCGATGCTTCTTGACCTCCACTGGGGACACGCACCATCAGTTCACCTCTCCAAGTGCTCAAGGCTAGGCATGGTGGCCAGGGCTAGGCAGAGGCAAAGTTGAGATGCCAAGACAATAGATTCCCCTAAATTACCCTGCTCGGAGAAGGCAATGGCACCCCACTCCAGTACTCTTGCCTGGAAAATCCCGTGGGTGGAGGAGCCTGGTGGGCCGCAGTCCATGGGGTCATGAAGAGTCGGACATGACTGAGCGACTTCACTTTCACTTTTCACTTTCATGCATTGGAGAAGGAAATGGCAACCCACTCCAGTGTTCTTGCCAGGAGAATCCCAGAGACAGGGGAGCCTGGTGGGCTGCCGTCTATGGGGTCACACAGAGTCGGACACGACTGAAGCGACTTAACAGCAGCAGCAGCAAATTACCCTGCTAGGAATGACCAGCATTTTCCAAACCAGATATGCTGCTACTGACAACATGGTCCGATTTGGGGTTCCTGGGGTCCCACGTAGCCCCACCTGGACTAGCTATTGTTGTTACTGTTTAGTTGCTAAGTCGTGTCTAACCCCATGGACTGCAGCATGCCAGGCTTCCTTGTCCTTTGCTGTCTCCCAGAGTCTGCTCAAACTCATGTCCATTGAGTCAGTGATGCCACCCAGTCATCTCATCCTCTGTCACCCCCATCTCCTTTTGCCTTCAGTCTTTCCCAGCATCAGGGTCTTTTCCAATGAGTCAGCTCTTCGCATCAGGTAACCAAAGTATTAGAGCTTCAACTTCAGCATCTGTCCTTTCAATGAATACTCAAGGTTGATTTCCTTTAGGATGGACTGGTTTGATCTCCTTGCAGTCCACGGGACTCTCAAGAGTCTTCTCCAACACCACAGTTCAAAAGCATCAATTCTTCAGTGCTCAGCCTTCTTTATGATCCAACTCTCACATCTGTACATGACTACTGGAAAAACCACAGCTTTGACCCGTGTTGACAAAGTGACATCTCTGCTTTTTAATACACTGTCTGAACCCGGGTCTCCAGCATTGCAGACAGACGCTTAACCCTCTGAGCCACCAGGGAAGCCCAGTATTATGTGCTATATATAGATTAGATATTGTGCCTTGTTTTATAGTATTATGACCAGCTATGCTGAGACATTAACCTATGAGCATGCAGCCCTATTGCCCTCCCTGAGAAACGTGAACCTGAACAGAGCATCAAGAGCAAGCAAGTGACACACCCGAGCTGGACAGGCTTTGGAAGCTGGCAGGCTCTGTATGTCTTCTTATGTATGAGGAAAGAGACCCCTGGCCAAAGAAAGGCTCAGCGATGAGGAGGAGACGGATGATGGGCTCCGATTTACCTCTTCCCAAAAATTCCTCAGCATCTCTCCCATTGTACTATACCTTCTGGTCAGCTTCTACAAGAAGTTATGATGCTGCTCACTTCCTCATCAGCACAGCCTCACTGCTTACCATACTGCTACCCAAGTTCCATGGAGTTCATTCATTTCTTTGGCATCAGCAAACACTGAGGGATGGGGCTGGGACGTTGGAATAAAGGGCTGTAACATCCCTCCTTTCTCTATACTTTCATATCTTAAAAGCCTGAGAACTATACAACCTTTCCCAAATTCCCATTGGAAACCCAAACTTTCCCAAATTTTCATTGGAAAATGGGGTTCCCTGGGCCCAGCCCTGCTAGGAACAGGTTTCTTTGAATCAGGAAAGACAGGTGAGGTAAGGGACAAGTCACTCTCCTCCACAGCAGGAAGTCACATTGGGGCAGCTTTTTTGGTTGACTAAGTTTTTCCTTATCATCCACTCCCACCACCTTCCAGCCCTGTTTTACTGCATAAGTGCGTGCTAAGTCTCCTCAGTCCTGTCTGACTCTTTGTGACCCTATGGACTGTAGCGCACCAGGCTCCTCTGTCCATGAGATTCTTCAGGCAAGAATACTGGAGTGGGCAGCCATTTCCTTCTCCAGGGGAGTTTCCCAACCCAGGGATTGAACCCGTGTCTCTTAACTATCTCCTGCATCAGCAGGCAGGTTCTTCACGTGGGTTCTTTACCACTAGCACCACCTAGGAAGCCCATTTTACTGTATATTTTCCTTATAATAAAGATAATTAAAAAAAAAAAAAAGGAGAAGGTCACGTGTTAACTTCAGCCTGGTCTCACCAACTCTTTCTGCAAAGCCTTTGGCAGAACAGACCTGCCTGTTCTCATTCCTCTAATCCCTTGCCCAAAGCCCCATCACAAATGCCCCCCATCTCCAAGACTACCCCCAGTGGTCCAGTGGCTACGACTCTGAGCTCCCAATGCAGGGGGCCTGGGTTCAATCCCTGGTCAGGGAACTAGATCCTACATGCTGCAAGAAGGATCCTTCATGCCACAGAGAAGGTGTGCAGCAACTAAGGCCCAACACAGCCGATAAATAACTAAATAAAATAAAAAACAAACGCCCCCACTTCCACTTGCACACATGTCCAGGCACACGTACTCTGTTTCTTCTGCTTTCACAAAGTTCCATCAGAAACCAGCCAGAGTCAACGCCTATGCAAAGCATTCCCAGAGGCAAAAGAGACCTTTGCTTCCCCTCTGCAGCTTCAGAAGCGTGTCTTCTCTGCATTGTATAATTTATCACAATCTCCAACACCGCTTTGTACCATGCTTAGCATCCCAGACCAGATCACACTCATCTGTCTGTCTCCAATGCCTAACTCAGGACCTGGAACAACAGAGATGCTCAAGAAGTGGATGTAGAAGAAAAGAAGAAAGGATGGAAGTGGGAAGAGAGACAGGAAGACTTACCTGAAGATGCACTGGCTTTCTTAGGTTGCAAGAGATAAAGGAGAAAGGAAAGAAAGGAACCAACATTATTAAATACACATATCTACCTGCCATTGGGCTTCCCAGGTGGCTCAGTGGTAAAGCATCCACCTGCTAAGCAGGACACCCTGGTTTGATCCCTGGGTTGGGAAGGTCCCCTGGAGAAGGAAATGACAACCCACTCCAGTATTCTTGCCTGGGAAATCCCATGGACAGAGGAGCCTGCTGGCACAGGGTCACAAAAGAGTTGGACACGACTTAGTGACTAAACAACAACAACAAAAAAAAAAAACAGCATTATTCTAAGCACTTTCTTGTATTTCATATTTTCTATATGAAAACACTGAGGCTCAGAATGGTTAAATAACTTTCCAAAGAGCACACAGCTGATATAGCTCAAGCTGTAACTCTGTATCCAGCCCATCTGACTGTGAAACATGAACTTTTTTCTCTTAACAATATTGTCTTCTTAGATCCATAAAATATTAGGATCAAAATAGATCTTAGAGATAATTTAGTCAGAACTGTCTGAGGCCCAAAGAGGGTAAGTCATTTGCCACAAGTCACTCAGCTGGTCCACTGTAGACTAAGAATCTCTTCTAACTCCCATTCCAGCCCTTTTCTCATCTAGAAGAGCCATAACTATGTGTGATATTACCTTATCAAATCAACTCATTAAGAATCAGAATAAAATATTTGGCAAACAAGGGTAGCACACTTTGTCTTCCCAGGACAGCTAAGGTTGCATGTGTGTGTGTGTGCTAAGTCACTTCAGTGATGTCTGACTCTTTGCGACCCCATGGACTATAGCCCACAGACTCCTCTGTCCATGGGATCCTCCAGACCAGAATACTGGAGTGGGTTGCCATACCCTCCTCCAAGGGATCTCCCAGTGATCGAACCTGTGTCTCTTGTGTCTTCTGCGTTGGCAGGCGGGTTCTTTACCACTAGCACCACTGGGAAGCCAAGAAGTTATGGTACATATATGCAATGGCAAATTACTCAGCCATAAAAAGGAACACATGTGAGTCAGTTCTAATGAGGTGGATGAACCTAGAGCCTATTATACAGAGTGAAGTAAGTCAGAAAGGGAAAGACAAATATTGTATTCTAATGCATATATATGGAATATAGAAAAATGGTACTGAAGAATTTATTTTCAGGGCAGTAATGGAAAAGCAGACATAAAGAACAGACTTATGGACACGGGGAAGGGGAGGAGAGGGTGAGATGTATGGAGAGAGTAACACAGAAACTTACATTACCATATGTAAAATAGATAGCCAACGGGAAATTGCTGTATGGCTAAGAAACTCAAACACGGGCTCTGTATCAACCTAGGAGGGGTGGGATGGGAAGGGAGACGGGAGGCAGGTTCAAAAGGGAGGGGATATATGTATACCTGTGGCTGATTCAGGTTGAGGTTTGACAGAAAACAGCAAAAGTCTGTAAAGCAATTATCCTTCAATTAAAAAATAAATAATTTTTTAAAAGAATGGAAATAAACAGGCACTCATTAGAACATTTAAAAAAAAAAAAGTATGCTCTGAAACCACACAAAGGAGGCAGCCAACTCCATGGACTCCCAGATGCTGGAGACATCCCTCAGAGGAAGCCCATTTCAAGAGGAGCAGGAACCCTTGGGAGAGAGTCTAGGAAGCCCGTCAAAACCTGCCCTCCAGATGGGAGGATTAAAGGGTGCCAGTAACAGGACTTTCACTGTCTTCTCTGTGAAATTACCCATCCGCTGACTCCAAGGTGATGTTTCCACACCCCAGCAGCTTTATTGCCCATAAGCATCTCTCCATCATCCCATGAAGTGGGCTATTCGGCTGTCAGCATCTTCAGGATAGGAAAATGGACACTCTAAGAAGGTAAGATACTTGCTGAGTTAACAACAGTACTTCAACAGCCAGACAAGGTTCGCCATCCCAGCCTCCAAGCCCCTGGGCTTGACCAAGAGTGGGTAGCCTGGCTCATGTCTCTTGAATGGATTTGCCTTTTTCTCCTCTTCATCTTTGTCCTGGTTATAGCAAGTCTCTTACATATGAATGAGTTCTGTCCCAAGAGCATGTTCATAAATCCAACAAAGTTAGCCTAGGTACCCAACTAACACAATCAGCTATATAGGACTGTACTGTAATAGGTTTATAATACTTTTCACACAAATAATACATAAAAATAAACAAAAAATAAAGAAAACATTTGTAATCTTACAGTATGATACCTTGAAAAGTACAGAAGTATAGTACAACAGCTGGCACACAGGGGCTGGCATCAAGAGAACAGGCAAGAGTTCCTGATGCAGGAGGGAGAGGAGGCAGGGATGGTACAGCTGAAGGGTCGCCAGTGATAGGAGAAGGAGGGCAAGCTGCAATCTCACTCACGCCTGATGTTGATGGCACAGGTCCTGGTTCCTTGCTGGGTTTAGTTCTATCTACCCTCTTGAAGAAAACGATCCAGATGTCTGGGTAGTAGCTCTCACTTTCTCATCATAGGTGACGTAGTACAATTGGATTGCATTCTGAATGGCTGCTGCCATCTTCATGTAGCATTCAATGTTCAAGTCCTGAGCCTCAAAAACTGAATGCCTGCTCAAATACAGAAAATCCCATTGCTATTTCCTGTGTTGTGAATCTCTTCGGTTCTTCAGTTACTTCTTCCTCTCATCTCTTCATCCTTTCTCTGGGCCTCCAATTCCATCAGGTTTTCATTAGCTCTTCCACGTTGCACAGCAAGGGGTTCAATGAAGCCATCCTCTTGCAGATCTAACTCCAGCTTCTCAAGGAGGGTCACTAAGTTGCTAAAGACCTCTTTGGATTCATCCACTTGCTCAAATCGCCAGCAAAGTTTCTTCAAAACCCCTTTCATGGGGATGGTGGTAACCTCATGCCAAGCCAAGTCAAAGCTTTTATGGCCTTGAAGATGTTATAGCCCTTCCAAAATTGTCACAAGGTTGTTCCTGATTTCCTGATTTGTACAGACATCTCTACTGCCTGACAAAAAGTGTGACATCAACACTTCTTGAAAGCTGATCTAACTCCCTGGTCCATAGCCTAGATGAGTGATGTAGTATTCAGCGGCAGATCCCATACTTTATTTATTTATGTATTTACTTTTGGCTGCACTGGGTCTTCGTTGCTGTTAGGGGTTGCCTACAGTTGTGGAGAGCAGGGGCTAGACTCTAGCTGTGGAAGTACTTTGATGTTGAGGTGAAAGGCATCCATGAATGGCGAGTGGCCTGGAGCATTGTCTAGCAGCAGAAGAATGTTGAATGGGACATCCTTCTCCAAGCAATATTTCTCTACCTCTAGGATAAAGTGATGGAAAAACCAGTCCTAGAAGATCACCCATGTAACCCAGGCTTGGGGTTACTCTTCCACACAATAGGAAGAGAGCCCTTGGCTATGTTTTTAAGGGGATTCTGTGAATGATAAACTAAGAGAAGCTTCAACTCCCTCTCATCAGAATCATTGCCATCAAACAACAGAGTCAGCTTTATAGCCTAGCATCAACTTTTCGTCCTTACTGGTAGAACTTTGGTCTGGCATCCTCTTTTAGAACAGTCCTGTCTCTTGGGTAAATACATGCCTTCGTCAATAATTTCCTGAAGCATTTCAGGAAGCTCCAGGGCAGTTACCATATCTGCACCCACAGTGGCGCCACTTCCTTTTATGTTGTGCATGTTGGCTCTAGCCTGAACCAATGAAACCAGCCATAAGCGAAAGTGAAAGCTGCTCCGTCATGTCTGACTCTTTGCAACCCCTTGGACTGTAGCCCACCAGGCTCCTCTGTCCATGAAATTCTCCAGGCCAGAATACTGGAGTGGGTATACTATCCCTTCTCCAGGGGATCTTCCCAACCCAGGGATTGAACCCAGGTCTCCTGCATTGCAGGCAGATTCTTTACCATCTGAGCCACCAGGGAAGAGCAAATGGCTGGCATTAAAAGATGAACCCTCTGATTCTTTACTGTTTCTTCTTCAAGTCTTTGTAAAGGCTTTTAGCTTTCTCTTGCATCAGAATTAAGCTGAGTAGGACTTGACCCTGATGCTGATCCTGCATCCACACACTGAGAATTTCTCCATCTCCTCCATCATCTGTCCACGCTTCTTTGATATTATTGTCAACATCATTGGTACAATGGACTTCACATGTCCCATGATCTTGTCACTGTTCTTTTGTGCCAATGGTTGAATGATTCACTTTATAAGAATGAGCGACCTCTACCATCTTTTCATCTTGCTCCACTCTCTCAATTATGTTCCTTTTGTTTCCACCATTATCACTCGGTGCTTCTTAGCAGCACCCGCTACATCACGGCTGCTTTTACGCTTTCCTTCCAGACATCCTGGGCTTGAAATAAACTGCTGCACTGCTGTACTCTACACAGTATTGTAAAGTACACAAAAGCACAGCCACTTGTAGAGGATGCATGCACGTGACAACGTACACTAGACACATGAACTAACGTATGTGACTGGACAGGCAAACGCACGTTCACATCTCTGAAAGTTTGCGACTTGAAGATTCGTATGCAGGGGACTTCATTCTTTCCTTTACTGTGTACTCTTCTACAAACTTCTCCTCACTTATGGAGCTCCTTCTAACACAAGGGCCTCTCAAGCTCTCTCTCTCTCTTCCCCAGGATCCTCCCAAGAGAAGGTATCTCAATCCAGTGATGGAAACAAACTCATACTGGTGCCAAATCTTTGGGTAGAGAGTCAGCAGGGAGGAAATGGGAAGACTGCCTAGCATAGGAGCAAGGCATAAAGAGCTTGGCAAAGAATCCAGCAAAGGAGATTAACAGAGAATCCTGAAAATGAGGGAGTTAAAGAAAGTGTAGAGGGAAAGATTTGGAGAAAGAGAAGCATCGTGCAGTTATAACAAGAACCTCCCTAGTGGCTCAGATGGTAAAGAATCTGCCTGTAGTGTGGAAGACCTGGGTTCAATCCCTGGGTTGGGAAGGTCCCCTGGAGGAGAGCATAGCAACCCACTCCAGTATTCTTTCCTGGAGAGTTCCCATGGACAGAGGAGCCTGGTAGGCTACTGTCCATGGATTTGCAAAGAGTTGGACATGACTGAGAACCTAAGCACAGCACAAGGTGTAGGGTGATGCTTTGGAGAAGGAAGGCTGGAACCGTAGGTAGGTTGGAGCCAGATCATAATGACCAGGTTAAGAAATCTGAACCTTACTCTGTAGACCTCAAGTTGACATTGTGGTCAAAAAGGTGTGTGTGTGTGTGTGCGCGCACGCGTTCACGCATGCCCACTCAGTAGCATCCACCTCTTTGCTACTCCATGGACTGCAGCCTTCCAGGCTCCTTTGTCCATGGATTTCCCAGGAAAGAATACTGGAGTGGGTTGCTTGGGTTGCCATTTCCTCCTCCAGGGGATCTTCCCAGCCCAGGGATCAAACCTGTGTCTCCTGCATCTCCTGCATTGGCAGGCAGGTCCTTTACCTGCTGAGCCACTAGGAATGATGCAAAATGTCTGGTCATTCATCTCTAAATGAGCTGTCTATTCACAGACTTCTCCCACCCTATTACAAAACTGCACATTCATGTACTTTGGTGACAGAGAGCTTTGCTTCCTTACCTGATTCACCTGTGCCATCTCTTGCCTGCACCAACACTTCTATCCATTGAAAGTATACAATGGAGCTCCTCCAGGAAGCAGGTCTTCTCCACAAATCCACAAATCCAATTAAAGACCACACAACAAATAGAAATTAGGAAGCCCTCGTGTGCAGCAAAAGTAAACTCCCGGCTCCCACATCTAAGTTGTCTTGTCGACATGGTAAGGAATACACAGACGGAATTGTTAACCACCTAGTCACAAAGAACATAATCAGGAAATGGGCCATGCAATTCAGACCCTTCTAATTCAGTAGTCCTCAAACTGGGGTGCACACTTCAGCCACCTGCATAACGCCTGGGCCCCATCATGGAAATTCTGGTTGAGTTGCTTGGGCATAGGATACAGACATGAGAATTTTTAAAATGTCAACCCAAACATGTATCCAGAGTTGAGAACTACTGTAGCAATAGAAGATGTGAGAAGGAAAGGGTTTTTATGGACAGGTGGGGTTGAGCAGGTCTTTAAAGGACAAGTAAAGGGGTTGAGGTCCTACTAGGTGAGAAAGCCATGTGGGCAGAGGAGCCATGCACATGGCTTGACGATGTATATTACATGCTGGGACAAGATTGAAGGCGCTCTTATCTAATGACCAAGACAAGACGTGATGTGCTGTCCAAACACCTGACCCAGGTGATTCCGTCTATGCTGGATTAGGTTTTGATGGCTTAGGTAGGAGTCCAAGTTTCCCCTCTTGGTAATTTCAGATACTCAGAAACTTGTCTGCATCTCGGTGCTATTTCTAAATTTCACAGATAAAATAGACTGAGCCATCACATCAGGTTTATTCCACATAAAGATTTTTGACTGAGGGAAGGAGCAGGGGCTGAAATTCTGCCTGAGATCCATTCATCATGCCTTGCACATGGCAGGATACTTCACTGTACAGAAACAGGTGTCCATGGGCTAGCCACCATGGAGGGTGGAAGGTCTTAAAATCATTTTTTGGATTAAGTGATGTTCTCCATTTCCTCTGCTAAATGCCCATCCTGAGCCTACAGTCCCACTGAATCACGCAGATGGCATGCCTACTCACTGCTGTGGTCACCAAATGTCAGGCACAGTTGTTCACAAGACTGGTTTGCCAGTGATTGTAACTGTGTCATTTTATTAAATAGGATCTAAACCAATGAAATATGAGTGCAAAAAGGTTTTATTTCTATGGAAACTAAGTTGAATGCCTCCAAAAATTATAACAAAAGTAATAATCTTAAAAATTTTGTCCAGAATGTGAATTGGTATAAACATTATAGGAAACAATATGGAGGTTTCTAGAAAAATTAAAAGTAGAAATATCATATGATCCAGCAATCCTTCTTCTGGGTATTGATCAAAAGAATTAAAAATCAGAATCTCAAAGAGATACCTGCACTCCTAAATCCTATGTTCACAGTAGCACTGTTTACAACAGCCAAAACAAGGAAGCAACCTGAGTGTCCATCCACAGGTAATCTAAGAAATGTGAGGCAGACACTTAGATAGATGAATGGACAGAAAGACAGATAGGATTGATAAACAGATAGATATAAATAGATAAGATAGATGAATGGATGGATAGATAGGATGGATGGATAAATAGATGGATGAATATACAGTAGAAATTATTCAGTCTTTAAAAAGAAGGAAATCCTACCATTTGAAACAACATGGATGAAACTTAAGGATATTATGCTAAGTGACCAGACACAGAAAGTTACTGTATAATCTTACATAGAATACGTGGAATCTAACATAGTCAAATTCACAGAAGCAGAGAGTGGAATGGTGGTTTCCAGGGACTAGGGAAAGGGGGAAAGGGGGAGATGATGGTTAAAGGGTACAAAATCTCAATAATACAAGAGAATTCAGTTTTGTAAATCTACTATATAGCATAGTACCTGTAGCCGGCAATACTGTGTTGTATACTCAAAATTAGCTAACAAGGTAGATCTTATTTTAAGTGTTCTTACCACACACACCAAAAAAATGTTACTAGGGGTGGGAGAAATCTTTGTGAGGTGATGGATATGTTTATAGGTTTGACATGGCAGTGGTTTCAAGGGTTCAGTTATCCTCAAACTCACTGAGTCATTTACCTTAAATTATTGCTGCTCAGTCACTTAATTGTGTCCAGTTTTTTTGCAACCCTATGGACAGTAGCCCGCCAGGCTTCTCTGTTCGTGGAATTTCCCAGGCAAGAATACCAGAGTAGGTTGCCATTTCCTTCCCCAGGGGATCTTCCTGGAACTGGGATTGAACTCGAGTCTCCTGCATTGGCAGGTGGATTCCTTACCACTGAGCAACCTGGGCAATAATTCCTGATGGACCCATGCCTTGATGGGTAATTTAGAAACACAAGTTCTGCCAACCAGTAAGGCATCAGAGTCCTCTGCAGCCAGTCTTCAGGTGAAAAAAGAGAGCAGAGAGCTTCCAAACGTATCATGCCAGCCCCTCACCATTGGTTCTGATGTCGCTAGACCTGGATGCAAGCAGTTCTGGAAAATGTAGTGTGGGCTGCATTCCTGCCTATCAGCAACTCCTACTAAGCTATCTCAGCTTCAGAGGGCTTCTTTCAAGAATGTTTGACCATTGAAAGTGGGGAGCGTCCCCCTCAGGGCAATCTAAATGGGACCTGGCAAAATTTCAACACACAGACTGGTGTTCCACGGGACAACCCTTGAAGAATATGTAGGTTGATGTTAATAGAAAAACCATTCCCTCCATCAGTGAGGCCAAAAGCACTGACTCCCCAACACAGGCAGGAGGCATTGTTCCCTTGAAACGTGCCAAATAGCTTTGCACGCATGGACTCTGCTTCTACATGTTAGCATGGTACACAAAAAAAACAGATGAGCAAAGAAAGTCAGTTTATTTCAGACACAATTGATCTGATTTATTCTCATCAGCCCCCTGCACTGGGCAGGAACTCTATACAGTAAGTCCCCTACATACAAACGAGTTCCATTTTAAGAGTGCTTCATAAGTCCAATTTATTCCCAAGTCCAACACATTTAGCCTAGGTACCCAACTGACACAACCAGCTACATACCACAGCTTTTATACTTGCTTCCAGACATCCTGGGCTTGAAATAAAGATACCGTACTACTATTGTACTGGACGGGGGTGCAATCCCTGGGTCAGAAACATCCCCTGGAGGAGGAAATGGCAACCCACTCCAGTACTTTTGCCTGGGAAATCCCATGGACAGAGGAGCCTGGCAGACTACAGTCCACAGGGTCTCAAAGAGTCTGACAAGACTGAGCACGCACTACTGTACTCTATACAGCACTGTATAGTAAATTACACAAAACCACAGCCACTTAAAGAGGATGCAAACACATGACAACATACGCCAGACACGTGAACTAGCTTACCTGACTGGACACGCGAACACACAGCCGCGTCTTTGAAAGTTTGCAACTTGAAGGTTCATATGCAAGGAACTAGCGTGCACAGGGCTCCCTGCCCCTCTCAGCCTCTCCTCAGTTCTTGATGCCTCCCTCCATCTCTCTGAGTCTCTGCCACATCCGCCATCTGTCCCAGCCTCGCTTGGTCCATGTGCCTCTGCTCACTCTTCACCATGAACAGATGGAGGTCAAGCTGTGGCCAACACAATTACTTTCTCCAGCTCCCACACTCCATAGCATATATGGCAACTCAGGGATCCACCAATGGCACGTGGGACAGCTCAAGAAAACTCTAGGTAGGAAATTTCCCTGGTGGTCCAGTGGCTAAGACACCATGCTCCCAGTGCAGGGGGGCTGGGTTCGACCCCTGATCGGGGAACTAGATCCCACGTGCTACAACTAAGAGTTTGCATGCCACAACTAAAGATCCCATGTGCCGCAACTAAGACCCGATGCAGCCAAATAAAGAAATTAATATATATTTTTAATTTATAAAAAAGTCTAGCCACACCGGACCAGCGAGTTTCCTTTACAGAGTCTGGCAGGGCAACCTGGGAGGCAAAGCCCTTTTCAGACTCCCAAAGGTGAAGTGCAGCAAACCTACCCTCAGAGCTCCCCTTCCAATCCGAACTCATCCCCACTAAGGCGATCCAAATCCAAGGTTACAAACCCTGCTTTCCCTACTGTCTCTCTATTTCCATAATCCCTTATACTAGGAAGATGCATCTCCCTTCTTTCCTCACCTCGTTAAGAGTCTTCTTACATATAACACACTGAAACCAGGACTGGCTCATGCTTGCTAAAACTGCCAGCACTGCGACAGCAGGATGGAGCTTATGTCCTTGATTCTAATTAAAACAGAAATCTAATCTGACAGGTGAAGTTGAGCAAAGGCTTCACTACTCCAGGGGTTATCTGTCCTCTCTGAGGCACCAAAGCTTGTTGCTTCCAAAATGGAAAGCCTTAGGGCAGCAACAGTTGCAGGGTATGGAAATATATGAGAAGTTTCCAAATGAGCCATTCCTGTTAGAGATGGAAAGTGAAGTCACGTGACTGGAGCAGAGGATTTGTTCTGGAGAGGCTGGCAGAAGGCAGAATTGGCTAAAAAATGTTGAGGACAAACTGTGACAAAGCTATCAGCCTCCCTAGAGAAGGGTAAGACTTAATTTCCCAGACAATGTAAGACTTAGAGTTGGACAGACCTAAGGGCCAATACTTTCTTCTACTTACTAGCTTGGAAAAATGACTTAATCTGTGTGTCTCTGATTGTCTAGTTTCCCCTGGGGGTGATTAGGTTGGCTTCCTTACAGGCTTCTTGTGAACTTTAACTCCAGCCCCACCTCTTGCCAACCGTGTGATCTTGAGCCAGTTACTTAATCCTTCCACACAACATCCCATGGGACATGGTACCCAAAGAGAGTGTGGCATTGCCTGCTTAGCTTCCTTCCCTTCCACTAAAGAGGAAAATATATCAAAGCTTTTGGACAAATTCTCAAGAGTAAAGCCATCAGAACCCCCCAGGGCTGGACATGGCAGGAGAATGTGACAAGGGGTTGTGTCATGTGTAGTGATGCTCAGACGGGGGAGGAGAGCTTTCAAGAACTCAAACATACAGGACACTGCATAGCAGGCTGAGGCTTCTGGGACCTCAAGCATCCCAAGAAGAGGACTGGTTGGGATACTGCAAGATGAGTTGCTGTGGATTATGTACTCAGATGCCTTTCATGCCTACAGGGCACAAGTGAAGATGAGACATACTCTTTAGCTCTGTGCCTTTGAATGCAGAATGACTTAAGCCCCAAGACGCTTGGATTCCTCCTTTATGAACATTAAAGTTAATAAGTCAAGGTGAACGCTTCTGCTGATTAACTTGCCTCATAAGAAGGGTAAAGGCTGGTAAAAGAACAGGAGAGGGCCCTTGGGTGTCCTGAAATCGGATCTGGAATTGAAAGGTTTCTGCTGTGCGGTGTTCCCCCACAAACGCTTGGGGTCTCAGGGGAAGACCAAGAGAGAGAATGTCTTGATCTTAATTAAAATTCCCTCTGTAAAGCCTAATACTCCACACTTCTTAACCTTCCCCCATACCCAGGGCTGTTCTGAGTCTTTTAGAAGCAGCAGCACAGTCTCATGGAAAGAAATCATCGGCATCTGTTCTCCTTAATGCACATATAGGAAATGACACTTCACTGCTCCTTAGTTAGGTGAGGCCCTATGACTAGCTGCAGACAAGGGGATGTGCGTAGAAGTGGCGTGCAATCCTCCAGGCTAGAGCAACGAAAATTCTCTGTGTAATTCCCTGTCCTCCTGCCACTGTGGGCATGAAGGTCTCACAACGAGATGGCAAAACTCTACGGATCACAGTGGCCTGACTTGGCTGAGACACCATATGAATGACGCTGTTACAGGGAGGAGCCAGTTTTGATTCCAAGTTGAATCTGTTTCATTTACTTAACCTTCACTTCCCCTTACTTTTATTCACCAAAAGGACACTGTTTATAAATAATGGCCTCCCTCAGGGAACCCTGCTCCTCTGCCTGGATCTTAAACCAAAGCGCTTTTGTTCAGGACCCTGTCCACCTGTGGACATCTATAGGAAGGAAGAAATTAACACATTCCCTCCGTGATACTGGTCATTCCAGGAGATATTTGCAAGACTAATGGCCTTTTTACTTCAGTTTTTCATCTCCTCACATCTCTGTTATAAAAGAACCTGACATCCAGACCCCAATATAAGGGTTATTTTGAGACATTAGTCAGCCACCTTCTCAGTCTGCCTGGTTTCCAAATGAAGTCATATTCCTTGCCTCAACACTCACCTCTCAGATTGATTGGGCTTTCATGCGGCAAGCAGAGCAAGCATGCACTCGGTGACAACACTGTTCTGAGGACTCACAGATCACAGAGGATTTAACATGAGTAAGAAATAAAACTCTGTTGTGCTAATCCTCTAAGACTTTGGAATAAGTTGTTACTGCAGCATAACCTAGCCTAGCCTAATAAGCCAGGTTTGGGATCTGACAGACAAAGCCCAAAGCCTTGCTTCACCCCTTACTAGCTCTATGGTCTTAGTCAAGTTGCTTAACCACTCTGAGTCTTATTATACTCTTTTAGACAGGATACCCCAGGTATGACTGGAATAGTAACAACCCCTGTGCTTAGTTTGTTCAATCACAAAGGTCTATTTCTTGCTCACACAATGTATTTTTTTACTATAATAAGCACTTACTAACTGGTGGTTATTTTATGATTTTACAATTTATTTTATTTTAAAAATCCTTTAAAAATATGCCAACTTGAAGAAATAGTAACTTTCCAGCAGAGAAATCTGGCAAATACTATCTTAACCAAGTAGACACAGTTAATATCATCAGTGATGTCACATGGGTATCAGATACTCCCTGATATGATGTGATGTGATAAGGACACTTCACCTCTGCAGTATTCTTTTTAAAAATTCATAACCCTAGTCTAATCATTAGGAAAACATAGGGAAAAAATAAGTAAGTGTCCTCCTGCAGGAAAAAGAATTCCTCACTCTGAGGAAGGAGGCTTTAGTCTGTTTCTGATCTCTTACTATGAACTATATCATATGCAAAATTTATACTGTAATATTGTGAAAGGGTTTTTAATATAAAACCATAATCATATAGAAGTAATCAAAAAATAAAGGGACATATTACAAAATATTTGATTCCTCAAAATACTCATGAAAAACAAAGACAAAAACTGTCACAAATCTGAGAATATTGGATAGTTACAACAACTAAATGCAACATGAAACCTTCAACTGGATACTAGAACATACAGAGGACATTCGTGGAAAAGTGAGTGAAATCTAAATAAAATCTGGAATTTAGTTAAAAATAACTGTATGTGCTTTCTTCAAGCAACAACCAATTCTCCAACACCAAGTAGGTGTCTTGTAACTCAGTTCACTTCAGTTTACCCAGAGTTAGCACAGACTCCATGAATTTAATATTTAATCCTAAAAGATAGCCCCCAATTCAGATGCCAGCTCCAAATGGGGTCCCCAGGATACACATACTTCATCCAACCAACAAAAAATTCAAGGGTTCCAAAACACCCACCTTCAGGCTTGAAATTCAGTAGAATAACTCACAAAACTCAGGAAAGCACTCTACTTACAAACACTAGTTTATGATAAAGGACGGAACTCAGAAACAGCCAAGTGGAAGAATGTCACTGGGCAAATATTGGGCAGGGGTAGACTGCTCAGAACTACCAGGCAAGTCCCTCTCCCCGCACATCGTTGCTCTCCTCCAATCCAGAAGCTCTCCATCTGTGTTGCTCAAGAGTTGCACCAATGTGGATGGACCTAGAGGGCTCCCCAGGTGGCAGTAGTGGCAAACAACCTGCCCGCCAGTGCAGGAGACACAGCAGACTTGGGTTCGTTCTCTGGATCAGGAAGATCCCCTGGAGTAGGAAATGGCAACCCACTCCAGTATTCTTGCCTGGAGAATTCCACAGACAGAAGAGCCTGGTGGACTTCAGTCCATGGGACCACAAAGAATTGGACGCGACTGAGCACGCAGGCACACACATAGGATGGACTTAGAGAATGTCATACGGAGTGAAGTCAGACAGAAAAAGAAGAATATTGCACAATATCCCTTACACGGGGAAGCTGAAATGAAATGATACAAATGAATTTATTTCTGAAACAGACTCACAGACTTAGAGCATGAACTTATGGTTGCCAGGGGGAGGGGAAGAGGGAAGGGATAGTCAGGGAGTTTGGGACTGACATATACACACTGCCATATTTAAAATGGATAACCAACAAGGACCTATTGTATAGCACAGGGAACTCTGCTCAGTGTTGCATGACAGCCTGGATGGGAGGGGAATCTGGGGGAGAATGGATCCATATATGTGTGTGGCTGAGGTACTTTGCTGTCCACCTGAAACTATCACAACATTGTTAATCAGCTATACTTTGATATAAAAAGTTTTTTAAGCATTATGAAAGGGTATATAATGCCAGAATGAGAAATTTTTAAAAGAGTTTTTATCCAAGTTTTATAATGTAAGCATGATTGATTAAATCACTGGTCATTGGTGACTGAATTCAATCTCTAGCTCCTTCTCTCAGGGGAAGAGTCGGGGAGCAGGGGATGGGAGAGATGGAAAGTTCCAGCCCTTTAATCATTTGCTTAGTTCTTCTGGCAACCAGGTTCCATCTTAAACTACCAAGTCCCAGTCACCAACCACCACTACCACCAATTAGCCACCTTATCTGCATAAATCTCAGTACAGCTCATAAAGGGACTCTGAATTACAAATGACAGTCCTTTCACTCAAAAATTCTAAAAGTCTTAGGGACTCTGTACCAGAAACTAAAGACAAAAACCATACACTTTCTAACATCACAAAAAATGTGCCCGTGGGCTTCTCTGGTGGCTCAGTGGTAAAGAAACCACCTTGTGAATGCAGGAGACACAGGTTTGATCCCTGGTCCCAGAAGACCCCACATGCCACGGATCAACTAAGCTTGTGCACCACAACTGCTGAGCCTGTGCCCTAGAGCCCGGGACCCACAGCTGCTGAGCCTGTGCCCTACAGCCCGGGACCCACAGCTGCTGAGCCTGTGCCCTACAGCCCGGGACCCACAGCTGCTGAGCCTGTGCCCTAGAGCCCGAGCTCCCCAGCAAGAGGAGCCACTGCAGTGAGAAGCCCGAGCACCACAACTGCAGAGTAGCCCCAGCTCGCCACAACGAGGGAAAAGCCTGAGCAGCAATGGAGACGCAGCACCGCCTAAATAAATAAATAATAAACAATTTTTTTTTAAATGTACTGATTTAATTTTCTTAGATTTGACAAACAAGCCTTGGAAATGCAACATATTAACATTATGGGAAAACTAGAGAAACACATGCAAAAGAGTGAAACTGGACTGCTATCTCAGACCCTGCACAGAAACCGACTCAAAATGGATAAACGTTTTAACAGAAGACCTGACACCATAAAATGCCTAGAGGAAAACATAGGGAAGACGCTCATGGATATTGGTCTCGGCAATGATTTTCTGGACATGACACCAAAACCACAAGCAACAAAAGCAAAAATCAGCAAACAGGACAATATCAAACTCAAAAAAAAGTTTTGCACAGCAAAAGAAAAAATGAACAAGATAAAGTGACAGCCTGAATAAGGAGAGTACCTTTTTGTAAGTCATATGTCAGATAAGGGGTTAAAGTCCAAAATGCATAAAGAATTAACACAACCTAATGACAGGGGAAAAAAGACACAAGCAATCCAGTTTTAAAACTGGACAGAACTAAATAGACTTCTATCCAAAGAAGACATCAAAATGTCCAACAGATACATGAAAAGATGCTCAACACCACTATCACAGTAAGATGCCACCTCACTCCAATAAGAACAGCTATCATGAAGATGAGGGACAACAGGTGCCGGCAAAATTGAGGTGAAAATTTTATCCACAGTAGGACTGCAGATTGGTACAACCACTATGGAAAACAACGTGGAGGCTACTCAAAAAATTCAAAATAGAACTACCGTGCCCTCCCGCAATTCCACTTCTCGGTATATACCCAAAGGAAATGAAAAAAGGACTGATGTTTATACCACAACCATGTTTATAGCAGCATTATTCACAATAGCCGAGATATGGAAACCACCTAAATGCCCATCAACAGGTATATGGTTAAAAAGGACGCAGTGTACATACAAAATAGGATATAATTTGGCCATCAGAAAAAAGGATATCTTGCCATCTGCAGTAACATGGATGGACCTTAAGCATATTAGGCTAAGTGAGATGAACCAGAGAAAGACGAATATTGTTTATTATTACTTAAATGTAGAATCTAAAAAAAGTCCAATCTGTAAAAAAAAAAAAAGTGGTTCCCAGGGGAGCGTGGTGGGGTATAAGATTGATGATGTTTAAGCATACAAACTTGCTGGGAGCAGTAAATAAGTCATAGAGATCATACACACTTTAATGAATATGGGCAACAATACTGCACCCAAAATGCCAGTAAATTTGTAAAACTCAGCAGCAGCTACGGGATTGGAAAAGATCAATTCTCATTCCATTTCCAAACATTTTTGGCAATGCCAAAAAATGTTCAAACTACCACACAATTGCACTCATTTCACCTGCTAGCAAGGTAACTGGAGAAGGCAATGACAACCCACTCCATTACTCTTGCCAGGAAAATTCTACGGCCAGAGGAGCCTGGTAGGCTACAGTCCATGGGGTCACTAAGAGTCAGACATGAATGAGCAACTTCACTTTCACTTTTCACTTTCATGCATTGAAGGAAATGGCATTCCACTTCAGTATTCTTGCCTGGAGAATCCCAGGGACAGAGGAGCCTGGTAGGAGGCCGTCTATGGGGTTGCACAGAGTCAGACACGACTGAAGCGACTTAGCAGCAGCAGCAGCAAGGTAATGCTCAAAATCCTTCAAGCTAATTTCAACAATACATGAACAGAGAAATTCCAGATGTACAAGCTGGATCTAGCAAAGGCAGAGGAACCAGAGATCAAATTGCCAACATCTGCTGGATCATAGAAAAAGCAAAAGAATTCTGGAAAAAACATCTGCTTCATTGACTATGCTAAAACCTTTGACTGTGTGGATCACAACAAACTGGAAAATTCTTCAACAGATGGGAATACCAGATCACCATATTGCCTCCTGAAAAACCTGGATGCAGGTCAAGAACCAAGAGTTAGAACCAGACATGGAACAACGGACTGGTTCAAAATTGGGAAAGGAGTATGTCAAGGCTGTGTATTGTCATTCTGCTTATTTAACATCTATACAGAGTATATCATGCAAAATGCCAGGTTGGATGAAGCATAAGCTGGAATCAAGATTGCCAGGAGAATTATCAATAACCCCAGGTATGCAGATGATACCACCCTAATGGCAGAAAGCAAAGAGGAGGAACTAAAGAGCCTCTTAATGAAGGTGAAAGAGGAGAGTGAAAAATCTGGCTTAAAACTCAACATTCACAAAACTAAATTTATGGCATCAGATCCCATCACTTCATGGCAAATAGATGGGGAAACAATGGGAACAGTGTCAAATTTTATTTTCTTGAGCTCCAAAATCACTGCAGACATTGACTACAGCCATGAAATTAAAAGATGCTTGCTCCTTGAAAGAAAAGCTGTGACAAACCTAGACAGCATATTATAAAACAGAGATATCACTTTGCTGACAAAGGTCCATATAATCAATGATATGGTTTTTCTAGTAGTCGTGTACGGATGTGAGAGTTCAACCATAAAGAAGGCTGAGCACTGAATAATTGATGCTTTTGAACTCTAGTGCTGGAGAAGACTATGGGAGTCCCTTGGACAGCAAGGAGATCAAATCAGTCAATCTTAAAGGAAATCAGTCCTGAATATTCATTGGAAGGACTGATGCTGAAGCTCCAATAGTTTGGCCACCTGATGTGAAGAGCCGACTCATTGGAAAAGAACCTGCTGCTGGGAAAGACTGAGGGTAGGAGGAGAAGGGGACGACAGAGAATGAGATGATTGGATGGCATCACTGACTCAACAGACATGAGTTTGAGCAAACTTTGGGAGATAATGAAGGACAGGAAAGCCTGGTGTGCTGCAATCCATGGGGTTGCAAAGAGTCGGACACAACTGAGCAACTGAACAATAACATTGTACTATAATGATGTAGTGGGATAAATACTGCTTCAATGGCAATCATATTATTACACAACATATAAATATATCAAAGTACCATGCTGCATGCCTTAAATTATGACATGTCATATTTATCAAACAATAACTGAAAATAAAAATAAAATGCTTAAATCAAAGGTATCCAAGGAAAGTGGGTACAGGTATAAGGGAACTCTCTGCACCATCTGTGTAATGTTTCAGTAAATCTAAAATTATTTCAAAATAAAAAATTGTTTATATACCCATATCTTCCCTAACTCTGTCCAAAACCCATGTATAAAAGCAAGTGATACCTTCACTTCCCTGTATGTGGCTAATTCCAGGTACTCAAGAAATAAAACTTCACCCCCTATATCACATTCATCTTCCCACTATCACTCTTCTTGAGTCACCACTGCATGAAGCTCTGGATCCTTCTTCCCCAATTCCTGACAGGCCTGAAGCTGAAGAATCTAAAGTAGGGATCAGCAAATGAGGGCCTATGGGTAAATCTGGCCCACTGTCTGTGTTTATAAATAAAGTTTTATTGGAATACAGTCATGCTCATTCATTGACATATTGTCTATGGCTGCTTTTACAGTACAATGGCAGAGTTGAGTAGTTGCAACAGAGACTGTAAGACCTGCAAAGCCTAACATACTTAGCATCTGATTCTTTAAAAAGTGATGTGTGAACCTCTACCCTAATAAGCCATAAGGGTGGTGTCATATGCAGATGACACCACCCTTATGGCAGAAAGTGAAGAGGAACTAAAAAGCCTCTTGATGAAAGTGAAAGTGGAGAGTAAAAAAGTTGGCTTAAAGCTCAACATTCAGAAAACGAAGATCATGGCATCCGGTCCCATCACTTCATGGGAAATAGATGGGGAAACAGTGGAAACAGTGTCAAACTTTATTTTGGGGGGCTCCAAAATCACTGCAGGTGGTGACTGCAGCCATGAAATTAAAAGATGCTTGTTTCTTGGAAGAAAAGTCATGACCAACCTAGACAGCATATTCAAAAGCAGAGATATTACTTTGCTGACTAAGGTCCATCTAGTCAAGGCTATGGTTTTTCCTGTGGTCATGTATGGTTGTGAGAGTTGGACAGTGAAGAAGGCTGAGCGCTGAAGAATTGATGCTTTTGAACTCCCTTGGACTGCAAGGAGATCCAACCAGTCCATTCTGAAGGAGATCAGCCCTGGGATTTCTTTGGAGGGAATGATGGTGAAGCTGAAACTCCAGTACTTTTACCACCTCATGCGAAGAGTTGACTCATTGAAAAAGACTCTGATGCTGGGAGGGATTGGGGGCAGGAGGAGAAGGGGACGACAGGGGATGAGATGGCTGGATGGCATCACTGACTCGATGGACGCAAGTCTGAGTGAACTCCGGGAGATGGTGATGGACAGGGAGGCCTGGCGTGCTGCAATTCATGGGGTTGCAAACAGTCGGATACGACTGAGAAACTGCACTGAACTGACCCTAATAAGCTGGATCTTCACCATGCAACCAGGCACTACTTTAGGAAGCTAAGCTACATTGTTTCCAGCAGATGCAGATGAGAGAGTACTGCCCTAGGAAGATGACTCTGTGTCTGTCTCTCACTCTGGTTCACACCACACAAACACAGCTATGGACTGGATAGTTGTGTCTCCCTGATAGGGACAGAGTAAAGGGACAAAGTAAGTGATTAATAATCACTTAGTTAATGCCACTAGGACATTATAAATAAATATATATATATATGGGAGACCCCTGAAAGTGAATAATTACCCCAAAGACCATGTTTGCTTAACCTCAAAACCAAGCAGGCTCGTTTAGCAACAAAACCATGCAACAGAAGCATGACACGTGCCCCCAAAACAATAGAACAACGGTGGCAGGAGACCCACCTCCTTCCCAGTGAGCTCAGCAAGTTAGACACGCTCTCTGTACACATGAAAAACAACCATCTGCGTGTGCTCAGTCACTCAGGCATGTCTGACTCTCTGTGACCCCATAGACTGTAGCCCACTAGGCTCCTCTGTCCATGGGATTCCCCAGGCAAGAACACTGGAGTGGGTTGCCATTCCCTTCTCCAGAGGATCTTCCCAACCCAGGGATGGAACCCCCATCTGTTGGGGCTCCTGCATTGGCAGGCAGATTCTTTTACCACTAGCCACCTCGGAAGCCCTGCTGACTTCTTAGGCTGAACCATATAAAAATGATCTTTTACCCTCATCAGTGATACTTCTTAAATTATTTGAACTGGTTATTGCCATAAACAAGAATCACATCTATTCCAATGTTTTATTTCAACCACATAGGGACAAGAAAACTCCCCTGCTCAGTCTGGAGGAGGAGTTGATGATGGAAGCATGACATCCTCTCAAGAAAGACAATTCTTCTCCCCCTCTGCACTTTTTGATTATAAAACTGTACGCCAGTAAGTTCTAGGAGCACAGCATCCTCTTGCCCACCTGCTTATAAGCCTTACAAGCATCCTATTCCAAAACATCACATCTTCTATCACTTTGCCTCTCACTGAATTCTTTCTGTGTTATCACTGTGGTACTGGAGCTCCTCAAAGCCCACCGAAGTAACACCAAATGTTTCACCTGCTCACCAAAATTCATATGGTGAACCCTAACCCCAAGGTGATAGCTTTGGGAGGTGAGGTCTTTGGAAGCCAATGAGGCCACAAGGTTGGAGCGCTCATGAATGGGATTAGTGCCCTTGTAAAAGAGACTCCAGAGAGCTCCCTCACCCCTTCCGCCACATGAGGACAAAGTGAAAAGACAGCTGTCTGCTCACCAGGAAGTGGGTCCTCACCAGACACCAAATCTACTCACAGCTTGATCTTGAGCTTACCAGGCTTCCCGGTTACAGAGAAGGAAATGAACAAAGTCTGTTGTTTATTAGCTACCAGTCTCTGATATTCTGTCAGAGCAGACCAAGCAGATTAAAGACACACATATACTTACTACTCCATAAAGACAGAAAATCAGCCTGATTTTCCTGAGCACCCACTTAGCATCAAGGAAGAATTCTGAGCTGCAGGAGAGCTCTCAGCAGTGGTCACAGTTTGAAAACACCTTAATGAGTGAGCTTTTAAACATGCGCCTGTAGAGCGCTCCCTGGCAGCGGTGCCTGGCCCTACCCTGTCATATGCTTACTTTTATGCAGGTGCCTGTCAGCAGTAAGGTTGTTACTTGTTTTCTTATGTGGGAGGCATCATAAGGGCTGTTCTTTTTTTTTCCAATGCAATTTTTCTTAAATAAGGGGCTTCCCAGGTGGCTCGGTGGTAAAGAATCCTCCTGCCAGTGCAGGAAACACAAGAGACTCAGGTTGGATCCCTGGATGGGGAAGATCCCCTGGAGGGCATAGCAACCTACTCCAGTATTCTCACCTGAAAAATCTTATGGACTGAGAAGCCTGGCAGACTACAGTCCATGAGGTCACAAAGAATCGGACACAACTGAACACACAGAATATAGTATTTCCTTAAATAACAGCAGTTTTCCCACCAGTTTCAGATTGCTGTCTAAACAAAGCCTAAAACTGCTTTTGGCCAAAAAACAAAAGGGTGTAGTTTGTTCTTTGAATCCCTAAGTCATTGTAATAATAGAAAAAGAGTTGCTGCTCAGTATAAATTTGTTCATTGGATTGGATTGGATTGAGCTGAATCATTGAATTGCATTTCACATTTAATGTAACCCACATGACCCTTTTCATTAGTTTCAGGGACAGACATGGCTACTTTTATTTTCCCAGTTAATGCCCAGATTTGAAGGCTTGTGCAAAAGAAATTTACCAACTGTGTGACTTTGGGCAAGTTATTTAACCTTTCTGTAACTCCAGTTGCTCATCTGTTAAATAAGAATTATGACAGTACCTCCCTTATAGAATTGTGATAAGAAATACATGTTGTTGTTATTGTTTAGACACTAAGTCGTGTCTGTCTCTTTGTGACCCCATGGACTGTAGCCCCCAGGCTCCTCTATCCATGGGATTTCCCAGGCAAGAATACTGGAGTGGGTTGCCATGCCCTCCTCCAGGGGATCTTCCCACCCAAGGATCAAACCCACATCTGTGTTGCATCTCGTGCATTGCAGGCAGATTCTTTACCACTAAACCACCTGGGAAGCCCAAGGATTACATGAAACGTGTCTGGAATCATGTCTGGCAAATAGTAACAAAAAAATCAATGTCGTATCACACACCCACATCACTTCCCATGAAATAGCTGAGAAACTAGGAGTGTATTCAGTCCAGAAAGTTCAATCAACCCTTGTTCCAAATGCCAGGTGGAGGAAGTAGATAATCAGTGGTCAATTCTCTGCTACTGCTGCTAAGTCACTTCAGTCGTGTCCGACTCTGTGTGACCCATAGATGGCAGCCCACCAGGCTCCCCCGTCCCTGGGATCCTCCAGGCAAGAACACTGGAGTGGGTTGCCATTTCCTTCTCCAATGCATGAAAGTGAAAAGTGAAAGTGAAGTCACTCAGTCGTGTCTGACTCTTAGTGACCCCATGGACTGTAGTCCACCAGGCTCCTCCGTCCATGGGATTTTCCAGGCAAGAGTACTGGAGTGGGGTGCCATTGCCTTCTGTAGCAGGTGTTAATAAGGGGTGGTCATTTTTTCCTACAGTTTCTGAACAGTGTCACTAGTGAAAACTGGTTCTCTCCGGAAGATGTGCTCTTATCCATTGCTGCAATGATGTCCTTGGGTCAATCCAGGGACTCTGCAATAGTCCCAGATTTGTATATCCAAGATTACAACTTTTTTAAGAACATCCTCAGCCATGGAGCTCAAAATAATATCACTTCATCAGGGTGGCTAAGCCCAGAAGAGCTTCAGGCTTCAGAGACCCACTCTCCTGGAATAAACATCTAGACCCTGGTTATTGGCTCCAGCCCTCATGATAAGCTATACTATGGGGCCCCTAAGTGTTTTCCTTCCAATAATCTCTGTAGAAACTTTCTCAAGTCAAGAGAGATGCTCCAGGGAATTCCCTGGAAGTCCAGTGGGTAGGACTTCACGCTTCCACTGCTAGGGGCCTGGATTCACTCCCTGGTCTGCCAACTAAAATGCTGCAAGTCTAACAGCGTAGCCAAAATTAAAATGATAATAATAATAATTTTAAAAAGAGAGATTCTAAGATTGCAGAACCTCCCAGGAGAAGAATCACACATCGTGTTCCCTTTTGTCCCTAGAAGACCCCTGTGGTTCCTACGTACATCTGTCCACCCCTCCCCAGGACCAGCTCTGCTTACTAAAGGCACTGGAAGGGGCAGCCTTTATCAGACCAAGAAAGGTCCCACCTGCCTACCTAACAGAGACATTCAAGAGTTCAGGATGGAAGCCAAGTGTGTGTGTGCGTGCCCAGTTGCTTAGCTGTGTCTGACTTATTGCAGCCCCTTGGACTGTAGCCCGCAGGTTCCTCTGTCCGCGGAATTTTCCAGGCAAGAATATTGGAGTGAGCTGCCATTTCCTACTCCAGTGGAAGCCAGAAGAGTCACCTAGTTTAAGAAGTGTCTTAAACCATTCCTTTGGGGTATCTGCTTCTTACACGTAAATTATTTTTCATTTTGCCTCACAAGTCACTGGCGTACCCTTATTCCTGTCCTGAAAAGTAAGACTCTTTATGAACATATGATATTTCTCCCACTTATGAGATCTATTCATTATGATCCTTTGTGTGAACTTCTGAAGGGGCATAAAAGCCATGTTATCTTTGAGGGAGGAAGTAGATGGGCCCCCACCAGGGAAAGCATCTGAAGTTGATTCCCTGTGGAGAGAAACTCCAAAGTATCACTAGCAGAACAGTCAAGAGAGGAGACTGGGCCCTGCTCAGATAAGAGAAGAGAGACCACATATTTCTCATTTTCGAGGTTAAGGACATCTTCCTGACTAGAAAGGTCCTTGGAAGTCCAAAGGGGAGTGATGTCAAGTTTACCCACAAGCCTCTTCCCTGGAATCCATCTGGGCTCAGAGATGCATGCACACACACAGGAGGATTCTGAGGTAAACCAAATGTGGACTCAGAACGGGCAAAGCAAGATGACTGTCCAAAGGAAACCCTGAAGAAACACCCCGAATAAGTGATTTAAACTACCATGACGACGCGACTCCCTCTCTCTGTCCACCCACGTGTCTGTCCACACGCACTGTACCCTCCTCCTGCCGCGCACTTTACATCTTTCACCACTTTGCATCTTTGTGGGAAATCTTTTCTGCAGAGCCAAAGGGCCAGGGCCTTGTCACTGACCTCTGGTCTGGTGGCTCGGATTCAGCTCTCTCAATGCAATCTCTGGCTGGGAACTGAAACCCTGCTTCAAGCTGCTGCAGGCCAAGGGATATACTATTGGTCCATGTACTTCAAACGTTTAGAATACTTCTGCACCCCATTTGAACTAAAATTCTAACCACTCTCCTAACATGCGTCTGGGTTGACCTAAAGTTCTACTCTTGCAAAGCCTGAGAACATTTCAGACTTCTTTTGAAGATTTGGTATAAGCTATTATATTCAGGAATATATGCAGTTATGGTGAGAACCCTGATAGACACACTGGTCCATTCTCTGCTTCTTCGGAAACTTTCATTCACTCACTTAACACTGTTAGGGGTCAGCAGTAAACAAGACCAGCACAGATCCTGCCCTCAAAGAACTCACAGTTCTAGTGGGAAAAGATAGATCAAAAAAAGGAAAAAAAAAAAACACTATAATTACAATCATGAGTCATAAGAGATATGAAATATGAACAGTGTGTTCTGCAAGTAAGTGCAAGGGGAATAATTCTACCAAAGAATAGGGTGAAGTAAGGGCAAGACAGTGGATTCAAAGAGGGTAGAAATCGAGCTGCATCTTAAAGGTGAGGATTTAGCCAAAAAGAAGGAGGATAATTGGGACAAAGACTACAGCATGTGCACGCATATGCAAAACACTCATGGTGCAAAGTGACCTGTAAGGAATGCTGACAGCTAGTGCAGGGCCAAGGTCAAGGCAGCTGAGCCTGCCGAGCTAGGAAAGGGCTCCACATGTCATGATCATAAAGTATACTTTGTCCTGTAAAGCACAGGTTGAAAACTGATGACATAGATTTATAGTCGTTAGTTCTCACCAGGCTTTCAAAATAGTTTTTCAGTTAGTCAAGGCATCACTTAGTGTGCGTTCAGTAACAAAGGACCCAGAATCTCAGTGACTTTCAACAACATTGCACTTTCTTTCTTGCTCATGACCATGTCTGTTGAAGGTTGACGCCGGCTTAACTCCACAGACTGTTATTCTGACACACAGGCCGGGGGAGCAGAGCCTGTCTGGGTGGGGTGTGCATTCTTGGAGCACAGGACAAAGAATGATGGAACAATCCCGGCAACGGTTCTTAAAGCTGCTGCTCAGCCACACACATCAATTTCACTCTCATTTCATTGGCCAACAATGACATATGTCTAATTCACCCTCATTTCACTGGGCAGCCATGGCATGTAACAAAGTCCCATGTCAATGGGCTTGTTAATATAGCTCTTCCTGGTAAGAAGGGATAGTGAATATTTTGAACAAATTATTCTATTTAACATAGTAGACAATATTTAAAACTTGACAGATTTCACAGAAAAGTCAAAATTTCTAGGCTTTGTTGGGGGAAAAAAAAATAGCTGGCAACATAGGGCTGTTTCCACAGGGCAGCTTAGCTGCCTAGTGGGAGCTTAACTAGCAAAGTAATGCTCACACGCTAGCAAAGTAATGCTCAAAATTCTCCAAGCTAGGCTCCAACAGTACATGAACCGCAAACCTCCAGATGTTCCAGCTGGATTTAGAAAAGGCATAGGAACCAGATCAAATTGCCTGGATCATAGGAAAAGCAAAAGAATTACAAAAAACATCTTCTTCTGCTTCATTGACTATGCCAAAGCCTCTGACTGCGTGGATCACAACAAATTGTGGAAAATTCTTAAAGAGATGGGAATACCTACCTCCTGAGAAACCTGTATGCAGGTCAAGTAGCAACCGTTAGCATCGGACATGGAACAACTGACTGGTTCCAAACTGGGAAAGGAGTACAGTCAAGGCTGTATATTGTCAACTTGCTTATTTAATTTATATGCAGAATACATCATGTGAAATGCCAAACATGATGAAGCGCAAGCTGGAATCAAGATTGCTGGGAGAAATATCAATAACCTCAGAGATGCAGATGACACCACCCATATGACAGAAAGTGAAGAGGAACTAAAGAGCCTCTTGATGAAGATGAAAGAGGAGAGTGAAAAAGCTGGCTTAAAACTCAACATTCAAAAAACAAAACAAAGATCATGACATCTAGTCCCATTGCTTCATGACAAATAGATGGGGAAACAATGGAAACAGTAACAGACTTTATTTTATTGGGCTCCAAAATCATTGTAGATGGTGACTGCAGCCATGAAATTAAAAGATGCTTGCTCCTTGAAAGAAAAGCTATGACAAACTTAGACAGCATATTATAAAGAAGAGACATTACTGACAAAAGTCCATCTAGTCAAAGCTATGGCTTTTCCAGTAGTCATGTATGGATGCAAGAGTTGGACTATAAAGAAAGCTGAGTGCCAGAGAATTGATGCTTTTGAACTGTGGTGTTGGAGAAGACTCTTGAGAGTCCCTTCGACTACAAGGAGATCAAACAAGTCCATCCTAAAGGAAATCAGTCCTGAATATTCATTGGAAGGACTGATGCTGAAGTTGAAGCTCCAATACTTTGGCCACCTGTTTCAAAGAGCTAATTCATTGGAAACGACCCTGATGCTGGGAAAGATCGAAGGCGGGAGGAGAACGGGATGACAGAGGAGGAGATGGTTGGCATCACCGACCCAAGGGACATGAGTTTGAGCAAGCTCCAGGAACTGGTGATGGACAGGGAAACCCGGTATGCTGAAGTTCATGGGGTCACAAAGAGTTGGGCGCGACTGAACAACTGAACTGTCTGACCTTCAGCCACACCTTTGGACCAAGGAATGCTTCTCTCCAGTTTGTCACAGACCCCATGCTGCCTGCTCATTCATTTATTTTACCTGCCCAGCTTGGATTAAGCAAATGAGTTTGTAACCTAGAACAACGGGCAGTCACAGAAGAGATGACAAACGAAAATGAAAAATGTTGCCTGCCACTCCAGTAACCAAAGGATTTGCAGCCATCAAGCCATTGTGTTACAGCCACCCTGATGGTAAGCCCTGATGGAATCCATAGGCAGGATGCCTATTGATTCCCTCCCCATCTAGCAGTCAGCTGCTGTAGCCACCCCCACAACAGTGAACACTGAGGAAACTCAGGATGAGGAAACACTGGACACTGGCCCAGAGAGCTGAGGTGCATATCAAAGGAATGATTTCAGGGAGCCCAGCCTCCTCTGTGTTTCTACGTGCTCAATCACACAGTCATTTCCAACTCTTTGCAGCCTCAAAGACTGTAGCCCACGAGGCTCCTCTGTCCATGGGATTTCCCAGGCAAGAACACTGGAGTGGGTTGCCATTTCCTTCTCCAAGCAATCTTCCCAACCCAGGGATCAAACTCCAGGGATCAAACCCAAGTCTCCTGCGTCTCCTGCACTGCAGGCAGATTCTTCACCGCTGAGCTACCAGGGAAGCCCCTCCATCTTCCTACAGAAAAGCACTAAATTCATTAACTTGAGCCGTCTAGTTTTCTTTGTCAGTAATCTTTTGATGTTCCCAACTATCTGGTCTTCGTTCCAAAATCTCCCATATATCCTGGCTCCCCCCTTGCCTCTTTGGAGCAGTCCCTTAGAGTGATATGAGAGTCTAGTTTTTCCAAGCTTGAAGTTTTCAAAATGTCCACTAAATAAGACGTTAACTCTTAACTTTTGCATTGTGCAGTTTGTGGGGAGGGGGGTTGCAGTCGACAAGGAGAAAGTTGATGGGATCAGATCTACTTTTCAGACAGCTTAACTCGAGAGTCTGAAGTTAAGGGAGACACCAGGACACAGAGAAGACACTCCAGTTAGGAGGCTACTGCAATAATCCCTGTGCAAAGTCACCTCAGTCGTGTCTGTCTCTCTGCGACCCTACGGACTGTAGCCCACCAGGCTCCTTTCTGTCCATGGAATTTCCCATGCAAGAATACTGGAGTGGGTTGCCATGCCCTCCTCTAGGGGATCTTCCCGACTCAGGGATTGAACCTGAGTCTCTTCAATCTCCTGCATTGGCAGGAGGGTTCTTTACCACTAGTGCCACCCTAACCTAGCCTAATGTAGGTTAAAAAAAAAAAAAACAGGCACCAAAAGCTCTACCCATTATTAAATGTGGCAAAATAAGCTAGAGGCAGCCTTCAGCTAGAAGCAGCCAGCAAGAGCAAAGATGGAAGACCGGAACACTTCTGCTAGTTGTCTCAAGGCCGTGAAATCTACCTCCTTCTTGGATGAACCGAAAGGGGACTCCCATGGGTGCCTTTCTCAACTGCTGGTTGAGTAAATCAGAGGGGGAAGGGAGTGGGGTTGGGGGAAGTGGAAGGGTACATTGTAACAGATAAAGGAAAGAGTCCCTTTCTGCACCTATTCTCTCCCCCAACCCCTCCCTCCCCAGTCACCCTCCCTCCAGCAAGCCACTACTGGCCTAAATTAAGTTTTCAAAAAGCAAGAGGCTCTGTGCTGATTTTTTTGTGGAAGAGCACTGAATTCAATAAAACATAATTATTGATTTAATTAAAACAGTTGCTCTGTGAGAAGTGAAGCTTTTTTAATAGCCAGCAGAGAGGCAAGAGCCCTCATTCATTTCTAGTGGAGCTTCTGAAATAAATTGGACTGCTTTTTTTTTTTTTTAATAGGCACATTCTAAGCAGCGGCTTTGAAATGGATCCCCTAGCCATTCAGATGCAGCAATTCACCCAGTGAATAAGGCGCCTTTCCCACTGGCTGCCTTTCAGGATAGAAAAGAGGAGGCGCTGTGAGCCCAGACTGAGAGATGCATAATTCATGGCCCTTCTTCTGGGCCCCTCTGTGCTCCTTTCTGCTCCCTTGTACTTACATTGGAAAGGAAACGTGGGGCTGGGGACTGTCCCGCTGTGGGGCTTCCACACCCTCTCTCAGCTAGTGGAGAGATGCTGTTCGGAAGGACCCAGGGCGTCAGAGGCGACGGGACCCTGACTCCCCACCACGGGGGCCAGGGTCTGACCCTTACAGGGCTGAGCTCGGAAAATAAATCGAACAGGGAGAGTGGAGGGGAAGGTAGTCCTCCTTGGCACACTGGAGTAGAACCTACCGGGGCCAGTAGACAGCAGCCCCCTCCCCACTCTCAGGCCGCCCCCTCCTTTCGCACCTGCAGCCACAGGCGAGCGTGTGGCTGCGTGGGCGGGCGGGCTCATCACTTGTATTAGCGAAAGAGAATAATGATGCATCCTCGGAGAAGACATTAATGAGGTGATGACTTATTTTTAATTAAATGCCTTACGTAAATTATTAATCCATTCCTCCTGGAAAGACAGACGGTGGCACATTATAAACGTGAGCCGGCGGTGTGTATCCCAGCGCGCACACACACTCCCACTCCTCCTGGGATGGGCGTTAAGGCTGCCTCTGTTACAGCGTGCGAGCTGCTCTCACAGTCTGTGCAGGCTCTGGCCTCAAGCCCGCGCCCCCGGGGGCCGGTGGGGCTTGTGAACATGACCTTGGCACCTACGCACCTATGGGGCTCACGTTTCAACCTGGAACTGTGCGGTGGAGGTCGATGATTAGCTGTGGTTTTCAGACGTCCCTGGGCTAGAGGTGGCGCACACAGGGCGCCTGTTTGCAGACATTCTGGCGGCAGCTTCCCCAGATACTGCTCAGCTCGGTGATCGCTGCCCCTCCCCTTCTCCCTTCGTCCCCTTCCCTGTTTTCCCCAAAGGCCAGCAGCCCCTCTATTTGACTGAAGTTAGTGGATCTTCCACCACTAAGCTCCCTGGTGTCAAATTGGATGCCACCACCATGCTAGTGGGTTTCCCTGGTGCCTCAGACTGTAAAGAATCTGCCTGCAACGCAGGAGACTTGGGTTCAATCCCTTAGTCCAGAAGATACCCTGGAGAAAGAAATGACAACCCACTCCAGTATTCTTGCCTGGAAAATTCCATGGACAAAGGAGCCTGGCAGGCTACAGTCCATGGGATCCCAAAAGTCAGACACGCCTTAGTGACTAAACCACCGCCACCATGCTCTTAGATTAAATAAATAAATAAACTAACAACAATTATATTGATCATTAAATGAAATTTCCATTTGAGAATTCCCTGGTGGTCCAGTGGCTAGGACTCAGTGGGCCCAGGTTCCATCCCTGCTCAGGGAACTGAGATTCCCTAAGCCATGCAGTAAGGCCAAAAAGAAAGAAAAAATTATCATCTGTTGAGTGACAGACCGAACTTAAGGTTGTTGTAGGGGAAGATTGAGGGGGAGGGATAGTTAGGGAGTTTAGGTGGACATGGACACACTGCTGTATTTAAAATGGATAACCAACAAGGACCTGCTGTCTGGCACAGGGAACGCCGCTCAGTGTGACGTGGTAGCCTGGATGGGAGGGGAGTTTGGGGGAGAATGGACACATATGTATATGCATGACTGAGTTTCTTTGATGTTCACCTGAAACTATCACAACATTGTTAACCAGCTATACTCCAATAAAAATAAAAAGTTAAAGATATATATATATATTACTATTTGTTGAGTATACATATGCTAAGCACTGTCCTACGTACAGAGCATAGATAATCTTCATCAATCCTCAACCCAAATCCTATAGAATCGATAATATCATCATTAATACATTATTAATTAATATTAATATTATTAATATTTTACAGACTCAGTATATTCAAGGTTAGAAAATTAGTACCTGGCAGTGATAAAGTTCAAATTCTGGTCTGTCTGGTTTCACGGCACTACTGGCTTAGGACTTTCTAACACTAGACCTATTACTGCTATTTTGTGAATGAAGGAATCCAGGAATAGAGAGGTTACGGTGAAGAGGCTGAAGTGCGACAATAGGAAGTAGAAGAAGGGATTCGAACCTGAACCATCAGAGTCCGGGGTCCCTGCACACACCCACCACGTTAAGATGAGAGCAGGGAATCAGAGACTTAGGTCCCGTGTACATCGTTGGAGGGGAACAGGAAGGCCATGGCTTCTCAGTGGTTTTCACCATGGAAGTAAGAGTGGATGGAGGGACTTCCCTGGTGGTCCAGTGGTTAAGTTGAAGCCGCCTGCCAATGCAGGAGACACGTGTTCAATCCCTGGTCCAGGAAGTTCCCCCATGCAGAGAAGCAGCTAAGCTCGAGAGCCACAGCTCCTGAAGCCCAAGCACCATGTGGCCCGTACTCCGCAGCAGGAGAAGCCACCACCACCAGAAGCCGACGCACCGCAACTAGAGCTCGCCCCACTCCCGGCAACTAGGTGCACAGCAGCGAAGATCCAGCCCAACCAAGAATTAATTAATGAATTTTTTAAAAAGAGTGGATGGAGCTGGAGAATTCAGGTTCTCGCTAGAGCAACTCTGTCCTGTTTTTCCTGCAGAGTCACAGTGAGACCCAATCAGATTCCACTTCTCTCCAGCGCCTGAACTTTATTCTGGGCCCTCTGCCTTCATCCCAGATCTCCTAGGGAAACAAAGACAAACTGCTTTTTGACAAGGAGCCACCAGTGATCACAGGGAACAAGAAGGACACAAGAGCTCAAAGGAATACCATGCTTTGCTGGCCCATAAAAGACGGTGCTCACCCGCCCTCTCACACTTCGCAGGAAGTGTGAACAAGGAGATGGAAAATGGTTAACAGGACGTTCTGGAAATGTAACTGGAAAATCACAATGGCCAAGAGAAGGAGGCGCCATGGAGACTCTCCCCAGATCACATCACCTGTACACATACTAGGTGTATAATCACTGTCTATAGGAAACTATACGCAATGACATTTCAAGAGCAAGTATTATTAGTTCCATTAAAAAAAAAGCTACGTCAACAGCTTTAAATGGTTTCTGGCCTTTCCTCCTTGAGCCAAGTTGTCAATGTGTGGGAAAGAATCCCTCCAAATGGTTCTCCATTAGGGCCACAAGGCGGCATAAAAGGCGTCTCCCACAGGAAAGTCACTGGAAGCATTTACAACAGACGAGCCCACTGAAGCCTCAGCAGATATTTATGAAAGGTGTTTGAAAATGTACTTCTGAAAGAATCACTTCATGTTTCACTAACATTCTGCCCGGCCACATCCTCTAAGGCAGTTGACAAAATGGGTCACTACCTTATTTAAGAAATATATGGGATATTAAAAAAAAAAAAAATCAATGGCCTTTCCATGTTCCTTTATAAGACTGAGACTCTGCCCAGATTTCCTGAATTTGTGCCTCAAAAGAAAACTTTTTAATGAGGTGACAAAATAAGTCTTATAAAGTTAGATTGCTAATATTTTCCTTAGTCGGCGCCCCTCTTCCTCTTCTTTCCCTATAATATTTTAAACAGCTAATAATGTTTCTCCCTGGTGACTCATTGGTAGGGAATCTGTCTGCCAATGCAAGAGACCTGGGTTCCATCCCTGGGTGGGGAAGATCCCCTGAAGAAGGAAATGGCCACCCATTCCTGTATTCTTGCCTGGGAAATCCCATGGACAGAGGAGCCCAGGGGCTATAGTCCATGGGGTTGCAAAGAATTGGACATGACTGAGCAACTAAACAACAACAATAATGCTTATTCTGGGACTTTAGTTGAGGGGGGCAGTAGTGTTCATAATGGTCTGGAGTTTAGGATGGATCTCAGTCAGGAAACAGAAAGTTATGGGGTTGCAGGGGACAGACATAAATCCCTAACCTGTGCTCCTCTCCAGGCTTTTCTGCTGAGAGTGTGAGTTTTTGGAGAAGTACAGTTTCTCTTGGGACTTCCCTGACCAGTCTAACGGATAAGACTTTACCTTCCAATGCAGAGGGTGCAGGTTCGATCCCTGGTCAGGGAGCTAAGATCACATATGCCTCCTGGTCAAAATGCCAAAATATAAAACAGAAGCAATATTGTAGCAAATTCAACAAAGACTTTAAAAATGGTCCACATCAAAAAAGGTTCTCTTTGTTCCCTGCTCAAGTTCAGAACCAACTGGGTGATAAGCTCAGATACCAGACAGAGTGAAGAGCGAACAGTCACGTTATTCTTAAAGTTCACTGCCAGGGCTCACTTGCTGGCCATCCCTGCAAAGAGATGTGTGACCTTGGGCAAGCGACTCAGTCATTGTCTCTCCCTCCTCTGGGCTGTCCTGAGGATGAAAGAAGAAAATATCTGTATCAGGTTCTGCACAGTTACTGCCACACAGGAAGTCCCAGACACTCGTTAGCTCTTGTTACGATCTTCCTGCAAACAGATGCAGTGCAGCTGGTCCCAAATAATGCTAAAATTCTGCATAGCCCCCTCCAAAAATTCACTCAGACGCCAAAAACACTGCAATTTTAATTTAGGTGCACAAAGATAACCACACCCTTTGCCAAGGCAAAATAAATAAATAAAACAGAATCCATAATGGTTTTATGATGCTAATTTCATTTTATAGACATGTTGTGAGCTCTCCTTTTCAGAGTCTGTTATTGATTGTTCTTGTATTGTTAACTCATAACCAGACCATATTTGAAGACATAAACTTTAAGAGAGATAATAAAGTAGAAACACACGCTCTCATGAGCCTCTTTTATCCTGGTTGAGTAGAATTCTTAAACACTTAAGAGATCTGTGGAGTTATGTGTCCAAACATAAAACCTGAATTGCGGGGATTTGGAATTCAGCGGGCTTTAGTTAAACTACTCTGCTCTGATCAGATCACATCCAGATTATCTTAAGTTCCAGAACATTTTGTTTGTTTGTGGGCTCCAACAACAGACTTTTTAATTTTTTACTTAATTGATATTAGAGAACAGTTGCTTTACATCGCTATGTTAGTTTCTGCTGTACAACAGTGATTCTGCCATATGTATACATGTATCTCCTCTTTTTGGATTTCCTTCCCATTTAGGTCACCACAGAGCATTGAGCAGAGTTCCCTGTGCTATACAATATGTTGTCATCAGTTATCTCTTTTATACATAGTATCAATAGTGTATATACCTCAGTCCCAATCTCCCTATCAGTTTATTCCACCCCACCACTTCCTCCCTTGAGATGCATATGTTTGTCCTCCACGTCTATCTCTCTATTCCTGCTTTGCAAATAAGATCATCCGTACTATTTTTCTGGATTCCACAGATTATATAGGTTGATATATGATATTTGCTTTTCTCTTGCTGACTTACTTCACTCTGTATAAGTCTCTAGGTCCATCCATGTCTCTATGAATGACCCAATTTTGTTCCTTTTTAGGGTTGAGTCTAGAATCATCTTTAAGAGCATTATTACCAAACTGGAGTTTATTTCCAGCTGCCGCTAGTGGTAAAGAACCTGCCTGCAAATTCAGAAGTCTTAAGAGCTGCTGGTTCGATCCCTTTGTCAGGAAGATCCCCTGGAGGAGGGCATGGCAACCCACTCCAGTATTCTTGCCTGGAGAATCCCATGGACAAAGGAGCCCATAGGGTCGCACAGAAATCAGACACAACTGAAGTGACTCAGCACACACGCATGGAGTCCATCCAGGTCAGTGGACCCAATGTAATACACAAACCCGTAACCACGGTATGATGCTGACTTTATTCTAACTTGACGGGATTCTTCCCCCACCACCACACACTTCTCCAACACCAGCTGGACATCTGACTGCTGCTAAGTCGCTTCGGTCGTGTCTGACTCTGTGCGACCCCGTAGATGGAAGCCCACGAGGCTCCCCCATCCCTAGGATTCTCCAGGCAAGAACACTGGAGTGCGTTGCCATTTCCTTCTCCAATTCAGCTCAATTCTGACACTATCTACCTGGAAATAGTATCAGATCCCACAGGGCTCTGTCCCACAAGCCTGTCCCAACTCATCCCCAGTCCAGATGTCAATCCCAAGCGGTTTGTTACCTGTGCTTCTGACCGACTGGCTAAAAGACAGAGTTTCCAACACCACTCCCCCCCACCTTGGGTTTAACTTGTTTGCAAGATCAAACCAGTCCATCCTAAAGGAAATCAACCCTGAATATTCACTGGTAGGACTGATGCCGAAGCGGAAGCTCCAATACTTTAACCACCTGATGCGAAGGACTGACTCATTGGAAACGACCCTGATGCTGGGAAAGATTGAGGGCAGGAGGAGAAGGGGGTGGCAGAGGATGAGATTGTTGGATGGCATCACCGACGCAATGGACAAGAGTTTGAGCAAACTCTACGAGATAGCGAAGGACCAGGAAGCCTGGCGTGCTGCAGTCCATGGGGTCGCAAAGAGCTGGACATGACTGAGCGACTAAACAGCAGCAATAGCAGTTCACGGAATTCAGAGAAACATTTTAATGTGCTCACTAGATTAGTGGTTTGTTATAAGAAAAATGTAACCCAGAAACAGACAAGTAAGAGAGAGGCAGAGGGTATCTGCTGGGGGGAGGTAGGGTGAGGGGGGAAAGTAGAGATCTTGCATGCTCTCTGCAGGCTCCCCTCTTCAACAATCTCCTTGTGTCCATCAAGCAAGAAGCTCTCTGAACCCTGTCCTTCAGGTTTTCTTGGAGGCCTTATTACAAAGACATGATTGATTATATCACTGGCCATTAGCAGTGGACTTAACCTCCATCCCATCATTCCTCCCCCTTGAGGAAATTCCAATCCTCTAATCACAGGGTTTGTCCTCCTGGCAACCAGGCTGTCATCTTAGGTGTGGTCCAAAAGTCACCTCATTAACATAACAAAAGACACCTTTATTGTTCTCCTCACTTACGAAATTGCAAAGGTTTGAGGAACTCTGAGCCAGAAAGGAAACAAAGACCAAATACACATTGCTTTTCATAAATCACAGCATCACACACAACCAGAAAGAATGATAGAAGGATTGGAAAGTGTAACCTGGGGAAAGAAGTTGCAGGGGACAGGTGTTCTGGACTAAATAACAGGTTATCACGTAAGGTAGATATTTTGACTCATGGTGTGAGCTAGATACAGGACAGAGGTAAGAACTGAAAAACAAATGGCATGTGAGAAATGGAATATTTCCTTCCATATCAGTAAACAAGAGATGCCACAGTCGTAAGAGATTGTCCCCGCTCCAACATCAGCTGTTGAGCCTGAGGGAACTCGGGAAGGAAAGAACACTTGCCATCTAGCAGCCCTCAACAGCAGCTGCTCCCTACAGTGAGCCCAAGGGCACTCAAGATGTGAAAAACACAGGATACTGGCCCAGATAGGTGAGGTGCATACGAAAGGAATGGTTTCAGTGAGTCCAGACTCTTGCATCTTATCATATGTTGAAAAGCACTAAATCCCTTAACTTGGGATATCTGGTTTTCCCTAATTCACAGTAATCTTTTGATGTTCAGACCTCCTCCCCCTTGTTACAAAACCTCTGTCTCACCTGGTTCCTCCCTTCATCTCCTCCCCACCTCCTCTGGGCATTTCTCTCAGGGTTATTTGAGATGCTGTCTCCCGGGCTTCCAGTCTTAAAAATCCCCACAGAATACAACATAACTCTCAACTTTTAGGCTGTGGATATTTTTTAGGTCCACGCATGGTATACCAGAATACCCAAGGACTCCAAAGTAAGCATGTTTCTACCATTTATGAGTTGTCCTGAAGTCAAATTGTCTCCTGGGGCCAGAAAAGTGACTGAAAAGTGTGAAGCGATCCATTGAAAATAAAATAAAAGGATACAGTGGCATGATAAAGAAGACTAAAGTTATCCAAACTCAGTTTTCTTAAACACTCATTAGCCCAAATATATATATATATATATATAAAATCACTGGGCCAATTCAGTGATATATATCTCTAATTTCAATTTTTTAAGTAATCTTGGGCGAGTTGCTTAATTCCTTTGATTTTCTTGGAGTTGTTCTTTTATAAAAGGGGGATGTTAATAAGATTTGCCTTAGCAAGATTTTGTGGGGCTCAGGAGAAATAAGATCTATAGATATACTCTGTAAAGAATAAAGAGCTACATAAATGTTGGGTATTATTTTTTAAAGCTTTCTAATTATTAGAACTGTCTGCAAAGGCTTTTGGATCTTATAGACGGTAGAGAGAGTTCCTTGTCTCATGAGGGTTTGGAAATTGGTTTGTTCCGTTGAAAAGAAGATTCAGATGTGAATGGAAGAAGTCTTGAGGGGGAAAAAGATTCTGAGATTCTGATATTTTCATACAAAAGCCTTACTGGAGGTACGCTAGAGAATGGTACTATTAAGGACAAATAATTCATGACATTGCTGGTGGTTTAGTTGCTAAGTCGTGTCTGACTCTTGCGACCCCATGGACTATAGCCTGCCAGGCTCCTCAGTCCATGGGATTCTCCAGGCAAGAATACTGGAGTGGGTTGCCATTTCCTTCTCCAGGGGATCTTCCCAATCCAGGGATTGAACCCAGGTCTCTCGCATTTCAGGCGGATTCTTTTCCAGCTGAGCTATCAGGGACACCCAGAAAACAGTACGACAGGAACTTCCCTGGTGGTCCAGTGGTTAATATTTCATCTTCCAACATGAGGTGGCAGGAGAGGGGCTGCAGGTTGGATCTCTGGTCAGGGAGCTAAGACCTCACATACCTTGCAGCCAAAAAACCAAAACATAAAAAAACAGAAGCAATCGTGTAACAAATTCAATGAAGACTCTAAAAACACTCCACATCAAAAAAAATCTTAAGAAAAAAAAAAGAACACTAAGATTTGATGTAAGGGGGGCTATTACAATACAATGGGGCTTTGTAGAAGATGAGAGATGAGGCTCAGCTCCTAATTCAAGCAGGAAAAGTGGGAACTGTCGAGGAGTAGAATGGAGGGTGGGTGGATGGAAAATCATTCAGGGGAAACCTGAGGGTTAAGGAAGGATTCTGAAGGCAGGCCAGGAAGTTCAGACATCACTTGGAGGGATGGTTCAGGCTGAGGGACCTGAGCAGATATCAAAGGTGATCAGCTATGAGGGACGTGGGGGTTCTGACTAAACCGACGTAGCAGGACTCTTGCCCAAGTTGAACAAACACAGAGATGAGCACAGAAGCCCAAAAGTCGAAGTCTATGAGGCAAGAGGATTCGGAAGAGCCTGACTGGAAAGAACTGTCAGTGCTTGTCAGGAGTGAGGTAAGCAGCACTGGGCAGAGCAGGGAGGGAAGTTAAGCTGCAGTCATAGCCGAGGGCCCAGCCACAGGGCTATGGAGCTCCGAGGGCCCCACAGAGCTGTCTCACACTGAGACGAGGGGGCTGAGTTTTGTATCCTCATGGATCAGTCACTGATTGCCAGGTGCTTCAGGGAGAAGGACTCACCTTGGCTGACTCAGCTCCCTTCCGAGACCAGCAGGAGCGGCTGTGAGCTCTCTGTAGCCCAGTCTTGGCAGCGGAGGGCTGAGACCCTCATTCCTAAATGAGGAGTGGGCAGCAGGGCATCGTTACGAAAGCTACTGGTTGGAGAAGGAGATGGCAACCCACTCCAGTACCCTTGCCTGCAGAATCCCATGGACGGGAGAGCCTGGCGGGCTATGGAGTCGCAAAGGGTCCAGGACATGGCTTAGCGACTGAACGACAGTGACGACAGCCCTAGCCAATACGTGAGAACAAAAAGTTGTTAGGGATTGAGGGTTGAGGCCAAAACAAAATCCTATTGTTTACAGATGTGTTAGCATATTTAGAAAAACCAAAATAAACTACAGGCGAATACTTAAACTACAAAAAAACAGTTTACAAGACCGTAACAATACTTGCAATAGTGTAATATTTAATAATCTAATGAATGAAAAATTATGACTCCCCTCCACGTGTATTAAGTCCCCAACATACGAATGAGTTCCATTTCGAGGGAGCACTTGTAAGTCCAACTTGTTCTAAGTCCAACAAAGTTAGCCTAGGTACCCAACTAACACAATCGGCCATAGAGTATTGTCCTGTAACAGGTTTGTAATACCTTTCACACAAATAATACATTAAAAACAAACACAAAATATTAAAGGAGACATTTTTAATCTTACAGAACACTACCTTGAAAGGTACAGGAGTACAGTCCAACAGCTGGCACACAGGGGCTGGCATCGAGTGAAAAGACAAGAGTTCCTAATGCAGGAGGGAGAGGAGGTGGGAGCTGATAGAGCTGAAGGGTCATCAGCAACAAGAGACGGAGGGCACGCTGCAGTGTTACTCATGTCCAATATTGATGGAAGTCATGTTCACATCTTTGTAAGTTTGCAACTGAAAGGTTCTTATGTAGGAGACTTACTGTGTCCAAGTTCTGCACTAACCCCTCTCACAGGTCATTTCATTTAATCTTCACATAGACTCTAGAAGATAGGTGTTATAGGTAGATGAGTAGTTATTACCACATTACAGGTAAGAAATCTGAGAGTCAGAGCGGTTAAGACACTTATGCAAGCTTGCACAGCTGGTTAGTAACAGATTCGGAATGGGAAGGTCCATCTGACCTCAGAGCCTGGGCTTTTAGTCTTTCAGAAATCATCATATTGACCAAGGGCCTTCCGTGGTGCTAGACGTTGTATACACATGGCATCGCTACTCTGCTGAGTAGGACTCAAGCTCCCTGCTTCCTAGATGAGAAAGCTGACACAGACACTTCAGGTCACTGTAAAGTGTGATCTAGGTTAGATTCAAACCCAGGTTTGTCTGACCCCAAAGTCCATGCACTTCCCCATGAACCACACTGTCTCTTCTAAAAGACAGTGATCACTCTCGTGGGACCAAATTTCAGACCCAGAAAGCTACAGATGGTCCAGGTCTGATGTTACGTTAATGACCCAGAGAAGGTTGATGGAACAGCAAGAAAGACCACTGCAGGTTACATGAGTTCTTGTGAAAGGACTGTCAGAACCTCTGGTCAAGAGGATTGGAGGAACTCACGAGAACAGAAATGGGTGCTCTATTCTCAAGGTGCTTGGGGAGCTTAAGCCCGAGGCTGTACTGGGTCATTTGTAGTGATGTAGATGAACCTAGAGTCTGCCTACACAAAGCGAAGTAGGTCAGAAAGAAAAAATCAAATACCATATATTAGTGCATATATTATATATGGACTCTAGAAAAATGGTTCTGACGAACCTATTTGCAGGACAGGAATAGAGACATAGACTTAGAACAGGCTTGTGGACACAGAGGAGGAAAGAGAGGGTGGGAAGAACTGAGGGAGTTGCACTGATGAATATTCGCGACCATGTGTAAAATAGACGCCTAGTGGGGAGCTGCTGCTTAACACAGGGAGCTCAGCTGGGTTCTCTGCATTGACCTAGAGGAGTGGGATGGGGGAAGCCAGGAGGGAGGCACAATAGGGAGGGGATATATATACACAGAGATTCACACTGTTGTACAGCAGAAACCAACAATAATTAGAGGGCAATTATTCTCCAATTTAAAAATAAATTTTGAAAAGCAAGACAAAGAGAATCAGCACCACCACTTCTGGTCTCGAAGCAACTAAGGGGGAGAGGAATCTAAACCTCTTGCCTCCTTCATCCTAATAGAATTTCCCTGACCTCTTAAGCCCTGGGTCTCTAAGTGTGAGGGGAGCAGTCACTAGGTCCATCCATGTTCTAGGCTAAGGCAGCTCTCTTGGGGATTTTAAAAGCTAAACTCTCCCAGCACCTTCCATGACATCACCTGGAATGTGAATCCCAGAGGCTGCTGGATGAAGGCAGGGAGAAGAGAGAGAAGCATCCATTAAAGACAACCTGAGAGATTTCCACACTCTTTGAGCCAGGTGGCATGCAGGATCTGAGCAGTTGGTACCCCAGTTACCATCACTTCCTGCCATCTGCTTCCTGCCTCAAACTTTCTGGATTTAGTGAAGACAGCATCAGCTTTTGAAAGAGGTAACCATAGGTTTAATACTGGCTCAGATGTGTGAACTTGACATATTTCTTAACCTCTCTGGGCCTTGTTTTTCACATCTATACATGAGAATAACCAGAGCAACATTTGTGAAAGTGTCTGGCAAAGTGGGCCGGCTTCCGGCAGGCACTACAAAAAAATCAAAACAAAAAGGAAAACATGAGTCTTCTTCCCCCTTCTCCATCTCTCTCAATAATACAATCTAGGTACGCTCAGCACAGAAAAGGAGAGGAGAGATTTGGACATAAACCAAGACATAAAGAAAATATATGTAATATGTTATCCAATGGTTTTTCCCGTAGTCATGTATTGATGTGAGAGTTGGACCATAAAAAAGGCTGAGCACCGAAGAATTGATGCTTTCGAACTGTGGTGCTGGATAAGACTCTTGAGAGTCCCTTGACAGCAAGGAGATCAAACCAGTCAATCCTAAAGGAAATCAACTCTGAATATTCACTGGAAGGACTGGTGCTGAAGTTGAAGCTCCAATAATTTAGCCACCTGATGCCAAAAGCAGATTCATTGGAAAAGACCCTGATGCTGGGAAAGATTGAAGGCAGGAGGAGAAGGACAGAAGATGAGGTGGTTAGATGGCATCACTGACTCGATGGACATGAGTTTGAGGAAACTCCAGGAGATGGTGAAGGACAGGGAAGGCTGGCCTGCTGCTGTCCATGGGGTTGCAAAGAGTCAGACACAACTGAGTGACTGAACAACAATGTTAACCAAGCTGTATTGTTGACATCAAGCAGCCCTTTCTCATCTTAAATAATGCCCTGAGAATTTTTTCATTGAATTTCAACAAATACCTTTTGGGCATCTATTATTGGGTTGACTAAAAGTTTCCTTCAGGTTTTTCCAGAAGATGTTATGAATAAAACCTGAACAAAGTTTCTGGTTCACCCAAAACACAATAGGCAGCTCCATAAGGTGGAGGTAAAAAGGACATCAGCCCAGGGACTTCCCTGGGGGTCGAGTGGCTGAGACTCCAAGCTCCCAATTCAGGGGGCCCAGGTTTGGCTCCTGGTCAGGGAACTAGATCCCACATGCTGTAATTAAAGATTTAGCATGCCACAACTAAAAAATAAACAAAACAAACCTAACCAAAATATCTTGCACATCACAACTAAAAGATGCATGCCACAGCTAAGATCAGGCACAGCCAAAAAAAAAAAAAGACTGTCCGGAAGATGCTTACATGAGAATCAATACTCATGTTTGTGTCCCTTCAGATATTCAGGAAGCAGGAAATCCTCTAAGTCACTCCCCAAAGTGTTGTATATGATCATCTTTTTACTACTCACTGAAATCAAGATATAGTAATCAGATTAAAATTTTTAATCTTATCTGTATAGTATTTATATTTTCCAAAGAGCCACTCTGTCATGGACACCTAATGAATAATTATCAGTGGCTCAACTGAAAGAGTCTGTCTCAAGATCAGATTCGATGTTCAGCAGGCACGTGGAGAATTCTGTGTCCCTGCTTGTGGGCAAGAACAGAGAGGCCTGTGTTTGTCCTAGAAAGACATTTCATGTTCAGTCTAGCTGAAGCAGAATTCAATGGTTACTCTAATCATAGGTCCTACTGAGAATTCAAGGAAATCACATTCCTTGGTGGCTCAGATGGTAACGAATCCTCCTGCAATGCAGGAGACACAGGAGATCTGGTTCAATCCCTGGGTCAGGAAGATCCCCTGGAGAAGAGAATGGCTACCCAGTCCACTATTCTTGCCTGGAGAATCCCAAGGACAGAAGAGCCTGGTGGGCTGTAGTCGACGCAGTTGAAAAGAGTGGAGCATGACTGAGCAAATAACAGTTTCACTTTTCATGTTCCCATAGCCCCCAGAAGAGGGAAAACTAATGAAACCACAAGTCATTATTTCATTTTAAATATGGGCCAAATTGGGTCCCTTGAAAACTATTAACTCCATGTGTTGGAAAGTTGGTCAGTACTGGAAGTGCAGCCCAGCAAAGGCTATGCCAGAGTCCTGGGGGTGGGGAGGGGTCTGTGGGCTTTGATCCATGGAGAGAAGCAAATGAAAGCAACTAGATATTCATGCAAGTCCCTCGACATGAAAACAATACGGAGGAAGAAGAAAAAGATAAAGCAGAAGGAAAAAGGAAGAGGAAGGGGAGGTGGAAGAGGAGAACATACTGAGTTCCTAGTATAGGTCAGGTGTTACCCCACTGCTTCATAAAGGGGATTGCATCAGCATCTTTATGCCCATTGTACCCAAAACTGCAAGAAGTGAAGTGAAGTCAGTCGCTCAGTCGTGTCCGACTCAGCAACATCGTGGACTGTAGCCCACCAGGCTCCTCCATCCATGGGATTTTCCAGGCAAGAGTACTGGAGTGGGTTACCATTTCCTTCTCAAAAAAACCGCAACCAAGGAAGTAATTTCCTGAGGTCACATGAGCTAAAAAGTAGCTAGACTCCAAAATCTCCTCCATTTCCCTTTTGACCACTCAGGACAGAGTTCATTACAGGTCATTTTTACAGAGCAGACCGTGTATTTACTTTGCATCCAGGATGAAGCTGATCCTTTGACATCTCCACCGCCTCATCCCCACCCCATGTTCATTGTTCTTTAAACCCAGTAGAAGGTGGAAGATCCTTCTTTGAGATTCATCCCTGTGAAGAAGGGTGGATTGTCAGGTTGCCCACCAAAGAAAACAGTTGCTGACTCCCAGGACTGAACTTCAAGAGGCACCCAGAGCAGCCACCGGTCTATTGCAAAAATGGGAGTGCACTCCTGGAACAAATAACCTATAGGAGGTAAATTACAATATAACTACAGTGAATACTGTGTCGCAAAGACATCAAAGGGAAAGATTCCACCCAGAGGGAACAGCAAAAGAGGAAATTCACTTGGCCAAAGGAAATCCAGAAAGCCAGTGTGTCTGAGTGTGATGGATAGGTGGAGAGTGTCTGGATATGAACTAGAGGTCTTAGTGTTTCTTGAAACTGGCTATGTGGGCACCAAACTTCATTTCCTCTGGGTACACAGCTAAACTGTAGATCCCAGCCTCTCTTGCAATCATGTCTGGCCAAATGACTGAGAATGTGAACCAAAGTGATATGGACTTGTCCCTCCCTTCCACCATCCCCCTAACTGTTACCCCCGCCCCAACGCCACCATCACCTAGCAATCCTCCAGGGTCTTTCCCATCAGGTAGGAAATGTCAAGTCAGATGACATTGGAAGCTAGGTGTTAAAAATTATGGAACCACCAAGACAGAAGGAGCTTGGCTGACCGAGGTCCACCACTCTGAATAATAAGGTTATTTTAAGATTTTTAGCTGAACAGTACTTCAGACATAATACCCAAAACATTTCTTCTAAATTCTCCCATACCTAGTTCAGTTACATTGACAGTGCCCTATTATTTGTTACCAAATTCATATGAAAGAAATATTTGCACTTTCTATTTACACTTTCCATGTGCAAGGCAATGTGAGACACTGAAGTCACAAAAATCTTCAGATCCAAAGGTCCTGCCCTTAAAGTTCTCACAATGGGACTCACAGAAATAAAGATGAGAAGTTTCACTGAAGAGTGTGTGTGATCATCACTGTTACTGGAAAGTGGAAAAGCAGTGTGGGAGCACAGAATATATAGTCATGGACTCTGCCTGGGGGCTCAAGGAAGTCTCACAGAGGAGGGTCCATTTGGTTTGGGTCTTGAAGGATGAGTAGGAGTTTTCTTTGTGATGAAGGAAAGGGAGGAAATTCTGGTAAAGGAAATAGCACATAGAAAGAATTAGAAATCCATGTCCTTTAAAAATCAGGGAGCCAGTGAAAAGTTGTATTTTATGTATAGTCAATAATTAATTTCCTAATGATACATTAAACCCTAGAAAGCAAAGGTTGTCTATAATTTCTTTTATGTTCCTCAAGTTCTGTATATATGCAAAGAACAAAGGAGAGAGAGGGAAGGAGTAAAGGAGGGAAAGAGAGACAGAGGGAAGAAGGGTGAATGACACGCACTCAGCCTTAGTTACCCAGGGTTGGTGACTGATGAGAAAGAACATTCCGGTTTCATTTGAATTTCATTTACCCTATATCCATGTTCATTTCACACCATCTGGCAGCTGTTTTAGGCCATTTCATTCTCCGTTGGAAGCATGATCGGGCCTGAAATGCAAGTTGTAAATAGTGTGTGTTGCATAGTAAAGCTGGGTTTAATGCATAGTATGGTTTATTAATGTTACAGCATTTACTGTGTATTTAGAGTTGTCATTGATTTTTATTCAAAAGGGCATTTTTATTACAACTACATGATGCCAGCAAAATAAAACCCACCCCCTGCCAAAGCAACTTCAGGTTAAACTGCTCTAAGTGCTTGTGAAAAGCCCAGCTAAATTTGGCTGATTTGGATCATTCCTCCCCTGGGATCACTCATCCCCAAGCCTCTGCATGAAGGATGCAGAGGGGAAATGGACAGTATCCTCACCTGACCCAGAATGGATGCCAAAGAAACAGAGCATTTGTGGTACCTTATATTGGTATTGACCCTAAAGCTAATGGTCACCTGCCAATGCAGGAGATACGGGAGACCCAGATTTGATCCCTGGGTCAGGAAGATCCCCTGAAGGAGGGCATGGCCACCCACTCCAGTATTCTTGCCTGGATAATCCCCTGGACAGAGGAGCCTGGTGAGCTACAGTCTGTGGGATTGTGAGGAGTTCGACACGACTCAGCCACTAAGCATGCACACATGCATAAAGCTCACTCCATCTGTGAGTCAGTTAATATGTCAAGGATGTCAGAGGCCATCTTTGGGATATTCTAATTTTATTTCTTGTCCATCAAGTTTGCACCTACACTGAACAGTCCAAACCTGGGATTTCACAGAAGAAGGTTCTGCTATTAAAGCTGTCTTCAAAACTGCCACTTGGCAAAGCAAAGATTCTTCCCTCCAATTTCTCCCCCATTTTTTTCCTGGACCCACAAAACCTTTCCTTGTGATTTGGAGATAAGAGAGTGTATTGCCTGGCATGATAGCTACTGGCCACACTGCTGCCGTTGTTTAGTCACTAAGTCGTGTCTGATTCTTTGCAGTCCCATGGACTGTAAACTGCCAGGCTCCTCTGTCCCTGGGATTTCCCAGGCAAGAACACCAGAGTGGATTGCCTTTTTCTTCACTAGGGAAGCTTCCCAACCCAGGGATTGAACCCTCGTCTTCTGCATGGGTAGATAGGATTCTTTACCACCACGCCACCTGGGAAGCCCACTGGCCACATGTGGCTATTTAAATGCAATCATCATTTTTTAAAAAACTAAAAATTCAGTTCCTCAGTCACTTTAGACACATTTCAAGTGCCCAGTAGCCATATCTGGCTAATGGCTACCATATTAGACAATGTAAATATGGGGCATTTCCATCCTTATTTTGGGATTAACATCAATTCACTGCTATACATAAGACAGATAACAAACAAGGACCTTCTGTATAGCACAAAGAACTCTACTCACTACTGTATAATAACCTATAAGGGAAAAGACTTTGAAAAACAGCTATATGTTTACATATAATTGAATCACTTTGCTGTATATCTGAAACTAACAAAACATTGTAAATCAACTATACTTCAATTTTTAAAAAGATAAGTATGTATTTGCAAATACATGTATATATATATATATATAAATCATTACAAAAGCTAAATGGCTTTAAAAGTTTTTAAAAGAATATACAGTATTGGTGTTTTTCTTTCTGGCTTACTTCACTCTGTATAATCGGCTCCAGTTTCATCCATCTCATCAGAACTGATTCAAATGAATTCTTTTTAACGGCTGAGTAATACTCCATTGTGTATATGTACCACAGCTTTCTTATCCATTCATCTGCTGATGGACATCTAGGTTGTTTCCATGTCCTAGCTATTATAAACAGTGCTGCGATGAACATTGGGGTACATGTGTCTCTTTCAATTCTGGTTTCCTCGGTGTGTATACCCAGCAGTGGGATTGCTGGGTCATATATGGAATTTAGGAAGATGGCAATGACGACCCTGTATGCGAGACAGGGAAAGAGACACAGATGTGTATAATGGACTTTTGGACTCAGAGGGAGAGGGAGAGGGTGGGATGATTTGGGAGAATGACATTCTAACATGTATACTATCATGTAAGAATTGAATCGCCAGTCTATGTCTGATGCAGGATACAGCATGCTTGGAGCTGGTGCCTGGGGATGACCCAGAGAGATGTTATGGGGAGGGAGGTGGGAGGGGGGTTCATGTTTGGGAATGCATGTAAGAATTAAAGATTTTAAAATTTAAAAAATAAATAAATAAATAATAAAATAAACTCTTTTTTAAAATAAAAAAATAAAAATAAAAGAATATACAACTGAATCACTTTGCTATACAGCAGATATTAATGCAACATTATAAATCAACTGTACTTCAATAAAATATTGTAAAAAAGAAAGTTCTATTGGACAGCACTGAGCTGCACCATAGGTCCCTCAAGACCATAGACATAAGCACCCATGTTGCTTGCACAATACATTCCGCATCCACCCCTTCTTCTCCCTTCCCACAGCCCCTTTCTATAACACACACTCCCAACCTTGTGTCTGAGGTCTTCTGGCCTCTCCCCCTGACTCTAGCCCCTTCCAGCTTCTAAATCACAACCTCTAATTCCAACCTTACCCCTGCCAACACTTGGAAACATTTTCCTTCACTTCATTCATTCAGTCAAGATTTATTGAGTAGCAAGGAAGTATATGGCACTTGTTTGATGCTCGGGATGCAAAAGCAAAGGCCTCATTTCTCATCCTCAAGGACATCGCAATCAAGCAGAAAGCACTCATTATAACCCTCAGTTATTGAACAAAGAATTCACAAATCAGGTCATATCATTGTCCTGTTTACACACCTTCAGTAGATCACCACAGAAAGGACACACTGCAGATATTTGCTGTAAATGACTCAATCCATGAACACACTTTCAGGGACTAATCTTTGGCACATATCACATATAAGGAATAGAAATATATTTCTGCCATATTCCCCTTTCCATTGGGGGTGATATCATTTCTTTGACACTCTTCTAAGTTGACACTTTTGACAGACATGTTGGCTTTCTGATACACAACGGGATGCCCACAGACAGAACTTGGAAGGAATAAGCATGAAATTCTTCCCAGCAAGATCTCAGGGATGCAAGGAAAGGCCAATGATTGGGCCTCTCCCAGTGGTAGCCCCATTGGGTGTTGGGCTTGATGGCTCTGCTGTTCATTTGCACCCCATTGGGCCCACTCACCCAGTGCCACAACTCTGTCTCAGGCCACATCTGGAAAGAGAAAGGGAGAAGCTCGCCTGACCCTATTCAGGCCAACAAAGGAAACTTCCATTGTTCCTTGATATGGTGGTGGTGTTTGTTATAGCTCTGTGTCTATGCAGGTTCTGGCCTCTAGTTGACATTTTAGAAAGATGGGCAAAGAGATGAAGTAGCTGCCCTCCAGAGGAAGATGACTTCATCAAAGACAGGTTCTGTCAGCTCCAGCCCCACTCAGCAGTCTACAGTATTGTCCACCCCAAGTGGTCAACCACTTTCTGTCTTTCCCAGCCCACAGGACCTGGATCTCCAACTGGATGCTTCCTCACTACCAGGGAACAAGATCTGAAAATAACTTGCAGAGTGCAAGCTGAACAAGCTCGCGGAAAGTCGAGCCCTGGCCAAGGTTTTGGGGGGGCGGGGGGTTAGTTTGTTTTTTAGCTATCAGAATCTAAAAATGTATTTACTGTTCAGCCAAACACAACAACTGATTTCCATCTACAATTATTTCTTAAGAAATAATAAGGCAACTGCAGGAAGAGCTGTGGCCTTGAGCTCTGGAACATTATTATGCTTTAACACATCCACTGAGAAACCCAGGGCTCGTGGGACTAACTTCATTGGCTAGAGCAGGGCATGGATGTAAGACACCTGAGCAGGACCTGCACCTCACTGGTTGCCGCCCAGACCATCTCTCCATGGGTTGTGATGTTACTGCTTTCCCTTGCATCAACTCAGACCTCTCAGATGTACCTATTCTAATAGCCACTTTTTAACCTAACATAATAGCCACCTAGAAGGCTTTTCCCTTCATGCTGCCCTCTGCACAGGAGCCTGAAGCCAGCCAGCAATGGACTATGGAAGGAGTAAGCTGCACAGTGGCTGAGTGTGCCCAATGACGGCAGGGGGCTGGGGTCTGCTACTCAATCACGGACTAGAACCTTGGGCAAGGTAATCCTCCTCCTCTCCAATCTTCAATTCTCTCTAAAGTGAGGACAGTTCTCGTGCCTCATCTCCAAGGTAGCAGAGAGGATTCAATGAGATAATCTAACTGACAACTGGACACTCAGCTCAGTGACCCCTCGTATGTACACAGTAATTGTTAACTACTTCTTTTATTAGACTAGAATTCTTCACTCTGTTGGACATGGACATATTGATAGTTGGAACCTGGAAGGCAAAGCCCTTCTGTTTCTTGGTGTGTGTCAGTCACTCAGTCATGTCCAACTCTTTGCAACCCCATGGACTCTAGCCCTCCAGGCTCCTCTGTCCATGGGGATTCTCCAGGCAAGAATACTGGACTGGATTGTCATTCCCTTCTCCAGAGGATCTTCCCAACCAAGGGATCGAACCTGTCTCCTGCATTGCAGACAGGTTCTTTACCATCCGAGCCACCAGGGAAGCCAACTCTCCTCAATTTCTGCCTTCCATGGCAGGGCATGCTGATGTCAGCTCCGCTCCCCACCCAGAGAGAACTCAAAGCCCCCTGTGACCTCAGGAGAATCAGAAGGGAGTATACATAGGGGGTAGGGTGCTCCCTGTCTGTTTGCAATTATGTCTTAAACTTGATGGAGAAGGAAATGGCAAACCACTCCATTATTCTTGCCTAGAAAATCCTATGGACAGAGGAGCCTGGCAGCCTATAGTCCATGGGGTAGCAAAGAGTCAAACACAGCTGAATTGCTAGACATACACACACAGCCCTGAAGACAGGTAAAATTTTCCAGTGGGTGACAGTCAAAACCTGAAAAATTTCCCTGGGAAGTCAGTCACTCCTCAGTAACTTGATAGAACAGAATGACTTTCCATGGAAGCTGCTCCAGAAAAACTGGGGACCCTCTGAGTCAGAATAAATCCTCCTACTGCCTTTCTAATAGTTTTAATGCAACTTAAGTTGGTTTTTTTTCTTTTTTTTTAATCATTTTCAGATGGTGAATACTTAAAACTCTGATGAAGGGGTGGATGCACTCCCCAGACAAGTACTCACAGTTCAGTTCAGTTCAGTCGCTCTCTTTGCAACCCCATGAACTGAAGCACACCAGGCTTCCCTGTCCATCACTAACTCCCAGAGTCCACCCAAACTCATGTCCATTGAGTCGGTAATGCCATCCAACCATCTAATCCTCTGTCGTCCCCTTCTCCTCTCACCTTCAGTCTTTCCCAGCATCAGGGACTTTTCCAGTGAGTCAGCTTTTCACATCAGGTGGACAGAGTATTGGAGTTTCAGCTTCAACATCAGTCCTTCCAATGAACACCAGAACTGATCTCCTTTAGGATAGACTGGTTGGATCTCCTTGCAGTCCAAGGGACTCTCAAGAGACTTCTCCAGCACCACAGGTCAAAAGCATCAATTCTTCGGTGCTCAGCTTTCTTTATAGTCCAACTCTCACATATATACATGGCTACTGGAAAAACCATAGCCTTAACTAGACGGACCTTTGTTGGCAAAGTAATGTCTCTGCTTTTAAACATGCTGTCTAGGTTGGTCATAACTTTCCTTCCAAGGAGTAAGTGTATTTTAATTTCATGGCTGAGATCAGTCCTGGGTGTTCATTGGAAGGACTGATGTTGAAGCTGAAACTCCAGTACTTTGGCCACCTCATGCAAAGAGTTGACTTATTGGAAAAGACACTGATGCTGGGAAGGATTGGGGGCAGGAGGAGAAGGGGATGACAGAGGATGAGATGGCTGGATGGCATCACTGACTCGATGGACATGAGTTTGGGTAAACTCTGGGAGTTGGTGATGAACAGGGAGGCCTGGCGTGCTGTGGTTCATGGGGGTCACAAAGAGTTGGACACGACTGAGCAACTGAACTGAACTGAGCTGAATCACCATCTGCAGTGATTTTGGAGCCCCAAAAAATAAAGTCAGCCACCGCTGCACATAAATTTTCAAGCACCCGGGGACCTCCTGGGTTCATCCGTGGACCTTTGCAAAGTCCTCCTCTTGTTTCTCTCAATCACTTGCTATCAGTAACATCTATGTCAGGCAGAATATGTGTGTGATGGGCTCTCCCCTTCTATCTGCTTTGAAAATGGATGTGCTACAGAAGCAGGGGGTGGGGGACAGCGAGCAGAGCCCACCTTGGCTCCAGGTGAGACAAGAAGTGTCTCCTGGCCCACATGTCTCTTGGATAGTTCCTCACACTCAGAAACCCTTCTCAGCTCTTTTTAACTCATAACACTTCTGATGCCAAACATGTGGCGTTTTCATCTCAGACCAACCAATCCTCCAGCAGTCTGGACACTAAGTGTCCTACAACTCATTTCATTTCTGACACTAATGACTCAGAGTTGATGGAGACCCCAGAGGCTTCAACTTAGCATGCCAGAGGCTTTCCAGGTGACTCAGGGGTAAAGAATCTGCCTGCCAATGCAGGAGATGCAGGTTTGCTCCCTGGGTCGGGAAGATCCACTGGAAAAGGAAATGGCAACCCACTCCAGTGTCCTTGCCTGAAAAAAATCCCATGGACAGAGGAGCCTGGCAGGCTACAGTCCAGGGTTGCAAAAGAGTCAGACACAACTTAACAAGAACAACAACCAGAGGTTTAGGAGCTCCACCCCTCAAGACAGCCCTCACTTCAGATGCCAGTTATAAGTCTCGGGGCCCCAGGTGACCCACGTTTCTGTGGCTACAAAGTCAGGGGTTTCTTTAAAAAAAAAAAAAAAAAAACCTTTTCTAGGTTTGATCATTTTCTAGAATGGTTCAGAAAATTCTGGAAAACACTGACCCATTCATTATCTATCTGTATCAGTCCTGGGGGAAAAAGCTGCACACAGCGATGTCAATGTGACTTTTCTGGTTGATGGAAGTTACCAAGTGGTCCAGACCTGGAGAGCGGGAGGCAGTGTAACAAGGTTCTAACGTAAAGCACAGAGCAATTAGCAGCGAGATTTACCTCCCTGTCTTAAAAGCATTTTTATTACTTAATCAATCACAAGCAATTTCTAAACAAGGCTGGGGTTTTACTAGGAGCCATAAATCTTTACCATTTGCTTCCTGGAGGAAGAGCAGAAGAAACAGACATGACATTCCAAGAGGGACTTTGTATCAAATAAAACCAAAGGGAACCCAAGTCACTTAGGAAACAGAGAGTGGACAGGAAGTAGCCACAGGGCCTCAGAGGGTCCAGGGAAGGAAGGGGCCGGTCGGGGTCAGATTTCTAGTCCGGATGGCAGGTGCCCATTCCAATTCCTTCTCATATATTCAGAGGGAGGAAGATGAAGAATGCAAAATAAAAGAAGTGTGCAGTTAACCAAGCAGATTTTCTGCAATTCCCCTCTTGGCAGAAGGCTTTCTATAGCCAGCCTGTCTCTGGGCCTCAGTTTCCTCATATGCAAATTAGGAGAATTCAGACTCGATTACAACCCAGATTCTCACTACTGACAGCATTTCAAAATCACTTCAGGAGTGTTTTAAAAAACACTATTGCCAGGACTTCTCTGGCAGTCTAGTGATTAAGATTCCACCCTCCAATGCAGGGAGTCCAGGTTCCATCCCTGGTCAGGGAACTAAGCTTCTACATGACTCTCAGCCAAAAAGCCAGAACGTAAAGCAGAATGGTCTGACTGAGATGTGATGGGACATTTCCCCCTGAGCATCATGACAGATGCTGAGAGGCAGGTCCAAGGGCCCAGCCCAGTTTTAAATGGTCAGCATCCAAAAAAAAATCTTTATTTTAAAGAAACTCAAAAAACACCATTGCCAGGCTCCTTCCCAGACCAATAAAATCAGACTCTCTGAGGCTGAGCTGAAGGGTGTTCAATCATCTAGTTCCAGTTGGAACACCCAAGCAGAGAATCTGAATTTGAAAATGCATGCCTGCTCAGTCATGTCTGACTCTTTGCGACCCCATGGAACTGAAGCCCACCAGGCTCCTCTGTCCATGAGATTTCCCAGGCAAGAGGACTGGAGTGGGTTTCCATTTCCTTTTCCAGGGGATCTTCCTGACCAAGGGCTCAAACTGGAGTCTCCTGTGTCTCCCACAGGTGGATTCTTTCCCAGGTGGTACCTGGGAAATCCATGCTCCAAACCTGCACAGGAGTGAGCTCATCCAGTAAGGACAGAGAGGCTCAGCTGTGTTCACAACTTCACTCTGCTTCCTTGGACAGATCCTCCCTCAGCTCCTCCACACTACCTCCTGGGCTGGGCCCTTGGACCTGCCTCTCAGCATCTGTCATGATGCTCAGGGTGAAATGTCCCATCACATCTGAGTCAGACCAGAGGAGTGGGTCCAGGAAGCCTGGGTTAATAAACACTGCTCTACTTAAAGTGGATAACCAACAAGGACCTACTGTCTAGCACAGGGAACTCTGCTCAATGTTACGTGGCAGCCTGGATGTGAGCGGAGTTTGGGGAAGAGTGGATACATGTTTATGTATGGCTGTCCACCTGAAATTGTCAGAACATTGTTCATTGGCTATACTCCAATACAAAATAAAAAGTTAAAAAAAAAAAAAAAAAGACAGGTGTGGAGGTTAGGAACCGCTGTCTACAGACAATTTATAACCATGTCAGTACTGTTGACCCTGGTTGCGAAACCCTCTTGGAAGAGTGGTGCAGAGTAACAGTTCTTCTCTCACAAGACTGATCAGGGCAGAGGGGCCCCCAACACCCAACCATGCTATTTCGACTGGTTCCATCATGAGCAAATAAAGAGAGACTGGGTCAATATAAGGAACCGAGGAAAAGGACCCGATTAAAGTGATGCTGGATCTTCCTGAAACATTTTCTTGGGCCCAGGATGGACCTGTTCCAAAGGTGACCTCCTAAGACATGTGGGCCCTTCCAGAGAGGAGTCCTGCAGCAAAGATCATACTTGGCCAACCCCTTACTTACCTCAAAAATCTATTTCTTTTCTGTAGGTAAGTAAAGACTGTCAATTACCTCCCAAATCTTGACCCAGTACAAATTCTTTTTTCCCCTAATTCTACCTGGGATTTGAAGGGAAAACATTTTTTTTTCTTAGTCATATGGAATTATAATCTAGTTCAAAGTCTTCCTTCTATAGAATATTTCCCTTTTTTCTTCTGAACCGTTATAGCATTGATATACCTCTTATATGGAATATAAACAGGTAGGTCAATGCCTGTATGGAATATGGGTTTCCCAGGTGACACTAGGGATGAAGAACCTGCCTGCCAATGTAGGAGGTATAAGAGACCCAGGTTCAATCCCTGAATCAGGAAGACCCCCTGGAGAAAAAAATGGTAACCCACTCCAGTATTCTTGCCTGGAGAATCCCATAGACAGAGGAGCCTGGTAGGCTATGGTCAGTAGATTACAAAGAGTCAGACATGAGTGAAAGTAGTTAGCACTACTAGCGCTATATGGAATATATCTCATCCTGACTTTATTATAATATTTGTACCATTACGTCTTTTCTGCTAGACTGTTGACTCCCTAGTGCAGTAGAAAGAACAAGCTTTTGGAGTCACGTTGGTCAAGTCCCAGCTCCTGTCCTTACATGGTTGTGTGGCTTTATGAAAATTGTTTGAACTTTCTGAGCCTCTGGGTCTGAATCTATAAACAGAAGATAATAAGACCGACTAGACAGTGTTGGTGTAGGGATGAAAGGAGATATCATGCCTTGAATCTCTAAGTTTAGCCATGCTCAGCTTAGAATGTAGTGCTGAGAACCTACCAACTATCCCTGCTATGGTCCGTGGTCAGGAGATTCCCCTCAGGAGGTGATGAATGCAGAAGAAAGATCCGTTCCAGCATCTGGAGTGGGGAGACGGCAGTGGAGCTGTCTGCTGCGAGGGACCTGGACCAACAGAGAGGACCAGCACTGCTGGCTGTAGGCTCGTTGGAAGACTCCTGCCAATGATAACCCTCTTTATATCTTTCCCATGTCAGGCTTTCACACCGCTTCTCCTGGCAGCTTTCAACAACGCTCAGCAACAGTCCTGTCAACAGCACTACAGCAAATCCCCTACATACAGAGCTTCAAGTTGCAAACTTTCAAAGACCCAGTCACATCAGTTGGGTCACGTGTCTGGCATACATTGTCACGTGTGTGTAGCCTGTACAAGAGGTTGTGTTTTTGTGTATTTACTGTACAGTGCAGTGGAGAGGACAGCAGTACAACATCTTTATTTCAAGTCCAGGATGTTTGGAAGCCAGATCAAAAGCAGCAGTATATAGCCCATTGTATGCGCTGGGTATCTAGCCTAACTTCGTTGGACACAGAAACAAATTGGACTTGAATTCAATCTTGGAATGGAACTTGTTCGTACAGTAAATAGGGGACTTACTGCATTAAAAATGCAGAAAACTGGGACTTCCCTGGTAGTCCAGTGGATAAGAATCCACCTTCCAATGCAGGGGACGCAGGTTTGATTTCTGGTCAGGGAACTAAGATCCCACATGGCACAGGACAGCTAAGCCTGGGTGCTATAACTACTGAGCCCGTGCTCTGCAACAAAAGATCCTGCACGCCACAGCCAAGACTCAATGCAGCCAAATAAATAAATATTGTTCAAATGCATAAAACTTTCTAAACTGCTCATGAAGAATGACCACTCCCTTGGTTCCCTGGCTAAACACATATATACACACTTATATATACATACACACACATGTACATGTATACATTTACATACATATACATACACATGAATACACACATATACAGACAGACATCCACACAGAGGCACTCATATACTCTTACACATACACACGTGCACACATAAGGCATTGTAGTTAAGTAGCTGCAACTCTATGGAGCCCTTTCATTGGATGTAGATAAAGTGGTGTCAACTGCCCAGAAACCACTATTTTTGTAGAAGGTAAAAATTAAAGTGTTATCCTTCACTAAGCATAATGCCACCAACACAGAGGGCTCAGGGAAGCGGGTGGATTCCTGCCCAGACCTCTCTTACTCCAAGTCACAGGTTGGAAAACTTTCTATAAAGAGTCGAATAGTAAATCTCCGTTGTGCTGTGGGCCACTTAATTTCTGCCGCACTCCTCAAATCTAGTTCAAAAACAATGATAGATGTTATATAAACCAAAGGGCATAGTCGCATTCCAGTAAAATCTTACTTACAGAAACAAGGTTTCTGCATCCTAAAGTCTTATGCCTTAATCACTAGGCTGTGGAACTTGGACTTGTTTTTCCTAATTCAAAACACAGTTCTTTTAATTTATTAGCATATAGTAAATCTCTACACCTCTTGACCAAATAATTTCACTCCTAGGAATTTCTCTGATTAAGATTGACCAACAGTTCTGGATCATTTCGTATTCAGAATCTACTTAACTTCCCAGTAAGAGGTGCATGTACATATGTGTCCAATTGCTCAGCCATGTCTGAGTCTTTGGGACCCCATGGACTGTAGCCCACCAGGCTCCTCTGTCCATGGGATCCTCCAGACAAGAATACTGGAGCGGGTTGCCATTTCCTTTTCCAGGGACTCTTCCCGAGCCAGGGATCAAACCTGCGTCTCCTGCATCTCCATAGAAGGCAGATTCTTTACCACAGCAACACCTGGGACCCCCCAGTAAGAGGTAAGATCAGTCATATTTTTGTCTCCATTTTGCAGATAGGGAAAATGAGTGACAGAGATGCTAAGTGATTTTCCCCTGGACACAGAGCTGGTAAGTGGTAAAGCAGTTATTTCTAACTCTTAAATGAAAACGGTATACAAACTTGGACAAATTGCACAAAAATCTTTTTTTTTTTTTTTGCAACAAAGTTCATGACAGCATAAAAAGGAATCATCTAAGTATCGAGTATGGACCATGGGTAAAAATTATTGTTACAACAGAGTAAAAGGCAGTGTTTTCAATTGACAGAGAAGAATGCTGACTCTCTGGTTGCCAAAAAGGCTGCAGCAATTCCTCTCCTCCCTGGATGCATGCCTCTTTGCCATGTTGCTGGTCCTTCCATCAAAAATCAGAGCCTGTTTCCTGGCTGTTGAATGTGAGCTGGCCCTGGGACTTGCTTGACCAATAGAATGAAGAGGAAGTGATGTCATAAGGTGCCCAACACCAGGTCCCAGAAGACCTTGTGGCTTCCACCTTTGCCCTTTTGATATGCTGTTCTGAGCCCACCATGTAAAGAAGTCACATCCAGCTTACTGGGGCACAAGAGTCTCATGGAGGATAATCAATGCTCTTTTTACTGCCAAACAAGTGACTCCAGGGGAGTAAGGTTACAAACTAAATCACAGAACACCCTGTTAAAATATTCTTTCCAGATAAACAAAGAGTAATGTTTTTACATAATTGCATCTCAAATATCTCATGGACGTGTTTATACTACAAAATTATTCTTTGTGTATCTGAAATTCAAATTTAACTTGGTGTCTTGTATTTTTATTTGCAAAATCTGACAACCCTACAGGTGCTTAGCAGAAGGACCCAGCCTGAATTGCTGATCTAAAGAACCATGAGAAATGATAAATGGTTATTTTAAGCTACCAAGTTTTGCAGAGGTTTGTTGCTCAGTGACATGTAGCAAAAACACTCTCCTATTTATTGGCATGGAATACATTACTGTAGGATTAGGGGGTAGTCATACAGGCAGAGAAGTGGGGCATAAAGAAAAGAAAGACTGCTCACTCTGAGTAGAGAAATGATGCAAAGTACATGTCTGTATGTATATATACATGAGTCTACATGTAAAGCACATATGATCTCTGTGTTCAAATTAAATATTTAATTTTTAATGATGTGTTTTGAGGATGTGTACCAATGTACATAAATGTCAAATATATATTCGGAGGGGAAAAGCCCAAATTTCTCAGTTTGGATTCCAAGAGCTCATCTTTGAGATACTTTTGATAATGATTTCCTAGTGAAATCTTTGCTTAGGATGTAATGCTACATAAATATTTTTAAAAGAATAAAATTTCCTGATGACATCCAGTTATATTTCAAAACACAGTTATAAAAGAACGCAAAGATATGATTCTGCTTTTTTTTTTTTTTTGCTTTCTTTTTTTTTAAATTGGGGTATATTTGCTTTACAGGCTTCCCAGGTTGCACAGTGGTAAAGAATCTGCCTGCCAACACAAGAGACTCAAGAGACTTGGGTTCGACCCCTGGGTTGGGAAGATCCCCTGGAGGAGGAAATGGGAACTAGTCCCAGTATTCTTGCCTGGAAAATCCTATGGACAGAGGAGCCTGGCAGGCTACTGTGCATGAGGTCACAAAGAGCTGGACATGACTGAGCATGCACGCGTAGTTGCTTTGCAATGTTGTGAATTAGCTATATACAAACCCATATCCCTTCCCTCGCCGCCCTCCCTCCCACCCATCTAGGTGGCCACAGAGCACGATTCTGAGTTCCCTGTGCTATGCAGGAGGCTCCCCGCTAGCTGTCTGTTTCACCCATGACAGCACACGTACATCAGTCTCAATCTCCCAGTTCATCCTGTTTCCTCCCCGTGCCCACACATCCGTTCTCTACAACTGCATTTATATTCCTGCCCTGCAAAAAGGTTCATTTGTACCATTTTCCTAGATTCCACATAAATGCATTAATATACAATATTTTTTTTCTCTTTCTGACTGACTTCACTCTGTATGACAGAGTCCAGGTCCATGCACATCACTGCAAATGACCCAGTTTCATTCCTTTTAGTGGCTGAGTAGTATTTCATTGTCTCTATGTACCACATCTTCTCCATCCATTCATCTCTTGATGGACATGTGCACACACACACACACACACACACACACACACACACAATATACACACAACTGGAATTGACAGTTTTTGATGGTAAGGAGTGGATATAAGTGTTTTTCATTTTGTTTTTCCTCTCCTTGGCACTTTCTCATTTTCCAGCAATGTACACTTCTCTCTTGTATCACAAAGAACGTGTGAGCATCTGTGCATCTGGGTGTGTATTTACTGTGGCCTTTAATCCCCTGGCCTTGCACCAGTTATTAAGTATTTTCAGAGTTCTTGGGCTTTCCCCAACACTGTGTGTGAAAGCAAGCGTGTGTGTATGTGTGTGTTAGTCACTCAGTCCTGTCTAACTCTTTGTGATCCTACGGACTGTAGCCCCACCTGGCTCCTATGTCCATGAGATTTCCCAGGCAAGAATACTGGAGCAGGCTGCCATTCTCTTCTCCAGGGGCTCTTCCCAACCCAAGGATCGAACCCATGTCTCAATCCCTTACATCTCCTGCATTGAAGGCAGATTCTTTACCATCAGAGCTACCAGGGAAGCCCAAAAGCGAGTACTGGAAGCTATAACAAGTGAATAAAGGATGACGCATGCTCCTCTGGCCCAGGGGAGAGTGAAAGAAGAGAAGACCTAGGCAGTTATTTAGAGTATGTGGTGCTCAGGATGTACAGCATTCAGTGGCCCATCTATCTGTCTAACCTAAATGTAAGAGGGATCAGTGTCTACTTACATGTCAGCCTGACTCACTCCCCATCACCCCACTTCCAGCTGAGAAGTGAGGACCCCTGCCTTCTTGACAGGCTCACACAGCTGCTGTGTGAAGCTAGATTTTGCTTGAGCAGCCTCAGTAGATCAGGAATGCCAACATCTGGTTAATTCCATCCTAGCTGTGTAATCCAGACCATCAGGGACATTAATAATGACACCACACCAATGCTTTATAAAACTGTCTCTCTGATGGGGGTCACATTCAGTGCCAGCTTTCAATTATCCACACAAGGGAGGGAAAAGGGCCTGCTTAGGGCCAGAAAAAGAGCAAATTCAAGACAATAAATAAAAACCAGTCTGCAGATAATAGGCTAGGAGGATCATCTGTATTTAGATAATTGAGTTATGACCATAAGCAAGCCATTTATTCCACAAACTTTGTATGTGTAAACCAGGACTCCAATTTATTAATTTACTGCTAGAAATGAATGCACTGTCATGTGGCCCAGACACTCACATCCATCTGACGGAACATGCGTTTGCTCCATCAGCGGCAGCTACCAGGGAAGCCAGATTATCAAAAGGTTGCTTGGTGAGTGTGGAATCCATACAAGAGGAGCTTGCTTTGTAATTTAAATTAAGCAAACATTTATTGTGCTTTATATGTCAGGATCGTGCTAGGTAATGAGGACCCAAAGATGTGAGGCCCAGCTTTGAAATTTGCCATCAAATAGAGAAGCATGGTTGGATAGTCATTTAATGTGATCAACATCACACCAGAGATGTCACACATATGGGCAGGGGCTCTGGAAGCCTGGAAAAGCGTCTCCCTAACAGGAGCTAAGTTAAGATGTGGTTGCGTAATAAGTCACTTCAGTTGTGTCCGACTCTGTGCAACCCTATGGACCATAGCCCGCCAGGCTCCTCTGTCCACGGGATTCTCCAGAGAAGAATACTGGAGTGGGTTGCCATGCCCTCCTCCAGGGGATCTTCCTCACCCGGAGATCAAAGCCGTATCTCTTACATCTACCTTCATTGGCGGGCAGGTTCTTTGCCACTAGCGCCACCTGGGAAGCCCCTAAGTTAAGGACTTAAGCCTTAACTGAGGTTGCATTTACGGCAGGGTAGATTTCAGGCAGATGAAAGAGTGTGTGCAAAAATACCTAGAGAGGGTCGTCCCTGGGGGTCCAGTGGTTAACAGTTCGTCTTCCAAAGCAGGTAGGGCAGATTCAATCCCTGATCTCAGGGCCAAAAAAAAACAAAACATAAAACAGAAGTGATATTGTAACAAATTCAATAAAGACTTTAGAAATGGTCCACATCAAAAAATCTTTTTAAAAATAATACCAGGAGAAGATGTGAAGGGTCCTTTTGTATGAAGGGGCAAGAAATGGTGAAAGTTATCAGATTGTGACAATATTTGAATGCTAAGGAGGTTGGGTGTTATCACCACGCCAATGGTGCTCAACTTCAGGTACATCAGACTGACGTGGGATACATTTTAAAGACTGTGAATCTTCTACTGACCCAGAATCTCAGGAGAAGGGGCTCAGGCACTCATATTATTGAGAGAATACAAAGCTAATTCTGAAGTGCAGCCTGGGAAGAGATTCTAACACAGGAGATAATGGAATATATTTTCAAAACTCTTAGTGGACTTAATAGGGATGTTACTTTATACCCATTCCACAGGTGAGGAAACTGACAGTACAGTGGGGAGAAAACTATTTCAGTGTCAGGGGAGTGTGGAAACAGGGCTGGTATATTGGTCAGGAGTATTCTTCAGGGAAACAGAACCAGTGGGAATCATATAGATATAGATTATATCTGTAAAGAGAAAAAGGAAATGTTAGGAATTGAATTATGAGACTGCGGGGATGGCAAGTCTGAAATCTCTAGAACAGACTAGAAATTCAATTAAGAGTTGATGTGGAAGCAGGCTGGGAACTTTGGGCAGGTTTCTATATTGCAGTGTTGAGCATTCCTTCCTTTTCAGGAAACTTCAGTCCTTACTTTTAAGGCCTTCAAGGGATTTAATCAGGCCCATCCACAAAGGGTAGTCTGCTTTACTCAAAGTGTACTGATGTAAATGTCAATCACATTTTTAAAGGACCCCCACAGCAAAATCTAGACTAGTGTTTCACCAAACAACTGGGAACCATTGGCTAAGTCGACACACAAAATCAGCCATCACAGGGACTTCCCTTGTGGTCCAGTGGTGAAGACTCTGGGTGCCAATGCAGGGGGGCACGTGTCAGGGAACTAAGACCCCACAAGCTGTGCAGCACAGACAAAAGGTAAATTTTTTTTTATTGCAAAAAAATAAATAAACCATCATAGCTGGACTCCCAGCTCTAGCCCAGCTCTGTTCTCCTTCCTGGTTGGGGGGAAGGATTTGGACAGTAAAAAAAGTTTCTTCTGACGATCAAGGCTACCAGCTCCTCTGACCACCTCTCTCCCAAACAAGGATGTTGAATTTGCAGCCTGGAAGACAATGCCTGAATCCAGAGCAAAAGATACGGAACCAATGGCTCGAAATCTTGATATATACCCTGCACCACCCAGTGGACCAGCCCATGCAGTGTTCTTTAAGGAAACTTCATTGTTTTTCCACTTTAATGGGGCTGGGCTGATACAATGAAAATCACTGGTTGCTGTCCTTTCAATATTTAATAAGTACAAATGAACTGATGCACAGTTCACTGGTCTAACCACGCTGACGATTTTGATAAATGGCTCCTTTATATTTTCATTTCATAGACTTTCACATCACACAGTGAGAATCAGGAATGCGCTGCTTCATGGTGCAAAACTTGCCCACCAAAGAGAGGCCTTCCCCCAGGTGTGGGGAGCTTGGGCAACGGATGCAGCCTCCGGCAGCCTGGCTTCCTCTCCTGGTCTGCTCCCCTGGGCCCCGGCTCTGCAGGAGCCTACTGCTGCCAGCTTCCTGGAGCAAGAATGCATTTGATTTTTTTTATTAGATTGATCTAAATCAGTAACTATGGTTCCATCTAAATCTTATTTTATTCTACTCATCTGATGGCAAAAAAGTAAATACATAAATACTGAACAATCACATTGTTTCAAAGGATGTTTAAATCAGAAAAGATCTTTAAAACACACTCATAACACTCTGAATTCCCTAGAGATCAGGAATGGAAAACAAGGCGCCCAAAGTCACTGCCTCTGAAAACAGAGCAGGTTCCCAGTCTACTTGCCGGCCTTTCTATTTCTCCCTTCCTTCCTTCTTTCTTTCCTTCCTTCAATTTTTTTTTTTTTTTCGCACCTCTGGGATTTCCCTGGTGGTCCAGTGGCTGAGACTCCACTCTCTCAGTTCAGGGCCCCCAGGTTCAAGCCCTGGTCAAAGAACTAGAACTAAGAGATACAATGCCACAACAAAGAGTGAAGATCTTGTGTGCTGCAACTAAGATCCAATGCAGCCAAATAAATAATAATTTTTTTAATTGTGTAGTTCTATTTACAAGAGTATTTTATATGCGGGCTTCCCAGGTTGCGCTAGTGGTAAAAAAAAAAAAAAAAACAAACCTCACCTGTCAATGAAGGAGGCATTAGAGACAGAGGAGTTTGGTCCCTGGGTTGGGAAGATCCTCTGGAGAAGGAAAATAGCAACCCACTCCAGTATTCTTGCCTGGGAAATCCCACGGATAGTGGAGCCTGGCGGGCTACGGTCCATGGGGTCGCAGAGAGTCAGACGGGATTGAAGTGACTTAGCACACACACACGTATTTTATGTTTTCCAAGGAACCGGCGTCTTCCCCAAGCCTGCGTGCTTCCTCCCCATCCTCCTTTGAGCTGCCCATTGTGTATGATGGAAAGCAAATACTGGCACAGTCCTGCTGTCTGCCCAGGTGAAGGAGCTCAGTGATGCTGACACGAGGAAGCGCCAATTCAAGCTCAGCAGCTATCAAACCCAATGACATTTTGGAAGAATCTGAAAAAAGGTAATTATTGTGTGAAGGTAAATTTGCTCTGGGGAAGGAAAATAACAGAGACAAAATGAATGACTGAATATTTCGACTGTGAAAGCCTGTTCACAGCGAGCTACTATGCAAGCGAAGACCTGACCCGCCAGTGTGCAAGGATCTCGCCCGGAGAAAGAGCCAGATTCATCAGGGTTAATGTCTTTCCTCTGGTCTTTCACATATCTGCCTCCCTGGGTAACCAAGGGCACAGTGAAGCCATCTTAGCTCCTCTTATGGATGCTGAAGTATAACTTTTATCTTGACGGCTCTCCTCTCTCTTTTCCTTTACTGATCTCCCTGGACTTCTTTGTTTGAAAGCTAAAAGCTCCTTTGGAGTCCTGGCTCATATATGACAGGTGTTCTAACTGCACGCAAATACCCACATAAAAATACAACCACACAATCACAAACAAATATGGGCATACACATGGGCATGTGTGCATACATTAACACACACACACGTCCAACTCTTGAGAAGTCTGCAGCCTCAGAGGACTGTTACAGTTCAGAATAACTGCCAACCTGGAATTATCTCCGAGGCAAAATGGGAGCCCAGGAAAGGAGCAGGGCTGTGGGCTACTTTGCTGGGGATGGGCAGGAGGGCTCCCCAGAAGAGTCAGGTGCTGAGATGAGACCTCAAGGGTGAGGAGGAGGGCAGAAACAGATTAGAGAGTTCTTTGACACGTAAGAGGGCTGAGGGGCCAGGAGCCTGGCATGTTCGGAAGACTAGTGAGTGCAGGACTCTCAGAGAATAAAGCCATCCGGCTTCTGTGAACTTGGGCCATGGCTGAAGACTCTAAGGCAGCCCCAGATATGATCTCTGGGTCACTGGGGCTGGAGAAAGAGGAAATCTGGCCTCCCTAAGGTGGCTTAGTGGTGAAGAATCTGCCTGCTAGTGCAGGAGACTGGGGTTCAATCCCTGGGACTGGAAGATCCCATGGAAAAGGAAATGGCAACCCACTCCAGTGTTCTTGCCTGGGAAATCCATGGACAGAGGAGCCTAGTGGGCTATAGTCCATGGGGCTGCAAAGAGTCGGACACGACTAGAATCGACTTAGCAAACACTCTTACACTTATTAATTATTCGCCTTTCCCGACTAGAGTGGCTTCCCTTGTAGCCCAGTTGGTAAAGAATCTGCCTACAATGCAGGAGATCCGGGTTCAGTTCCTGGGTCAGGAAGATCCCCTGGAGAAGGAAATAGCAACCCTCTCCAGTATTCTTGCCCTGAGAATCCCATGGACAGAGGAGCCTAGCGGGCTACAGTCCCTGGGGTCGCAAGAGTCGGACACAACTTAGTGACTTAACCAACCACCCAACTAGAAGGAAATCTTCATAGAATGGAAGCATGTATAGCAATGCCTGGCATACAGAAGGATCTGAGAGTATTTGTACTAGGTGGGTCAATCAGTCAGTCAATGTAGTTAGCCCCCTGCAAGGGTTTCCTGAACACACTCAGTAAACGCTAACCATTTCCAGAATAGAAACAAGCTGAAGGTTAAGAAAGCTCCCTCTCTGCCATGTGTGGTTGCTCACGTGACAGATGGGAGGCTCTCATGTCATGTGATCTGATTAGCATCCCCCCTCAAAAGGGCATTCTTCTTGGATATGATTACACCATCTGTCCTAAAAGCATTCATGATTCATGATCAGACAAGCACCAAACCCCATTTGGCAGGTTTTATAAAGTGACTCTCTCCTCTCAGCTGGGTTCTGGCCATGTGCGGGCAGTATTTTGACATTTTCAAATGAAATATGGGCTCAAATGAAAAACACATCAAGGACTGAGATGATCTGGGCTGGGGAAGAATATTGTACTCTGAATTCTCAGGGTATAACTGGGAGGGGAAAGGGACAAATGAAAGTCTAGAAAAATATCCTGTGAGAAACATTATGAAACTCTGGTTTCATCTCCCTGAAGGAATTGCTGGAGGCTTTATTACATACTGACTTCCCTGGTGGCTCAGATGGTGAAGCGTCTGTCTACAGTGTGGGAGACTGGGGTTCGATCCCTGGGTCGGGAAGTTCCCTGGAGAAGGAAATGGCAACCCACTCCAGTACTCTTGCCTAGAAAATCCCATGGACGGAGGAGCCTGGTGTCCATGGGGTAGCAAAGAGTCAGACATGACTGCGCAACTTCACTTTGTTATGAACATCTGATGTGCATGTATATACTCAGTCGCTCGGTCGTGTCCAACTCTTTGAGACACCACGGACTGCAGCCCACCAGGTTCTTCTATCCATGGGATTTCCCAGGCAAGAGTCCTGGAGCAGGTTACCATTTCCTCTTCCATGGGGCTCTTCCTGACCCAGGGATTTGAACCTGAGTCTCCCACACTGGCAGGTGGAGTCTTTACCACTGAGCCATGTGAGAAGCCCTTCATATAGCTGGACAAAGACTCAGAGAACACACCCCACACGTGCTGCAGAGTCTAAGGTGTAAATGATCATAGAGGAGGAATTGAAGAAGACTACAGAGCCGAGGGCAGCGATGAGTATCCTTCCCTTACGTGGAGCCCTACACCAAGGTCACAGGTGTGGATCCTTGTACCAGGTGACAGGACAAAAGTCTCCAGAACCCCATAGCAGCTGTTGCCCTGAGCCTCCCACGCCCCCCACCGGGGACTCAAAACTAGCCATTCCCTCACTCCTTATTAGGTAAAATATCCACCCTGCAGCATCCTAACCAATCACCTAATGCTACCCTTCCAGCAGGAATTTTCTTTGTCCGGCTGCTATAAACATCGGCTACTAGCCCATGAAAGGCAGAGATTCTTCCTTGAGCCAGCCGGCTGTTCTAACAGTGCTTCCAGCTCTAGTAAGCTCTGTTCTCCTCTCATTCTGCCTCATGTCTGGAAACTCCTTTCCAAGCCGCACATACACCACAGCACTTTACAGACGAGAAGAGACTGCACAGCTGTTCCTGCCCAGTCGCCACATCCTCCCTCCCCACTGGTGAGAGAAGCTCCACTTTCCTTCGAGAAGCCACTCACTCCCCATTCTTGGTTCCTGTAATTTGGATGAAGCCCAAGTCTAATTTCAGGGATGCGTGCTTGAATCAAAGTGTGTTATTCCCTGGCCATGTGATTAACCCATGTCAGATCAAAGAGAGAAATTCTGAGATTTATTTTTTTTCTGAAACAAAGGAAAGGTTTCTGCCTGGAGAAGTTACTAAGCTCTAAGAAGACACGTCTCAGGCTATCAGCAACCCATTTGCTTTCTCTTGTTGAGAGTCTGCCTAAGAAAGTACCCCATGCAAGGGTGAGCTGAAGCTGAGAAATGGAGGAAGTGAACTCTAAAAGTAGATGAGTCCCTAGCGAGCACAAGCAATGGATAGTTCAATTACATAAGCCCCAGCTTCCTAAAACTCCTTGTCATAATTAAACCCTGTGGTATAATAAAGATATGGACTTCCCAGGTGGCTCAGTGGTAAAGAATCTGCCTGCAATGCAGGAGACACGGGTTTGATCCCTGGGTCAGGAAGTTTCCCTGGAGGAGGAAATGGCAACCCATTGCAGTATTCTTGCCTAGGAAACTCCATAAGCAGAGGAGCCTGGTGGGCTATAGTCATGGGGTCCTACAGAGTCAGACATGACTTAGTGACTAAACAACAACAAATAATGAAAATGTACATTTAGTCTTTGTCCCTGATTCCTTCAGACAGCTCCTAAAGTCCTTGACATTTCTTGAGAAATAGTGATTTTTGTCGTACTGGCTCCCTCTTGGTCACCCCTGAGTTTCTGCTAGTGGGATGTTGTGGAACAGGACATCTAAATGGCCCCAGGATAGGACTGGGCACCAGAAAGACCAAGAGATTAGAGAGTTGGAACGTTCAGCTCCCACCACTGACCTTCAGAGCTAGAGGAATGGCTGGAGGTTGTACTCTTTAAAAAAAAGAACAGATTTGAACCACAAGACTTAGGGGAGCTGCTGGGTTAGTGAACATATCAGGGTGCTAGAGGATGACACACCTGGAGAGGACATGGAATCTACACACACACACACACACATGCATGCACACGCACACACACACTGCACCTGTTCCATTTAGCTGTTCCTGAATCGTTGTTGTTCAATTGCTCGGTCCTGTCTGACTCTTTCAGACCCCCATGGACTGCAGCATGCCAGGCTTCCCTGTCCTTCACCATCTTCTGGAGCTCGCTCAAACTCACGTCCATTGAGCTGGTGATGCCATCCAACCATCTCATCCTCTGTCCTCTGTCATCCCCTTCTCCTCCTGCCTACAATCTTTCCCAGAATCAGGGTCTTTTCTAATGAGTCAGCCTTTTGCATCAGGTGGCCAAAGTGTTTGAACTTCAGCATCAGTCCTTCCAATGAATATTCAGGGTTGACTTCCTTTAGGATTGACTGGTTGGATCTCCTTGCTGTCCAAGGGACTCAAGAGTCTTCTCCAACACCACAGTTCAAAAGCATCAATGCCTCAGTGCTCAGCCTTCTTTATGGTCCAACCCTCACATCCATATATGACTACTTGAATTGTACCCCTTTCTATTAAACCAGGAGCCTCCCAGGTGGCACTAGTGGTCAAGAATTTCCTGCCAATTTAGGCAACATAAGAGACTTGGGTTCAATCCCCAGATCTGGAAGATCCCTTGGAGCAGGAAATGGCAACTCACTCCAGTATTCTTGCCTGGAAATTTCCATGGATAGAGGAACCTGGTAAGCTACAGTTCATGGGGCTGCAAAGAGCTGGAAAAAACTGAGCAAGTGACATTTTCACTTTCACTGTCTATTGAACCAGTAACCATAAGCAAAGTGATTACCTGAGTTCTGTGAATCATTCTAACAGATCATCCTGCACATTCAATTGGTGTCATAGAATTGGAGAACTGGCTGTTGGCACAGAAAAACGTCTCATGTTTGACTACAGAAGAAAACACCATGCTAAGTCCTTCCAGTGAGATTTTCTGTCACTTGTAACCAGGAATCCTGATTGTTCAAGAGTTCCAGATGTAGAAAATTTTAGGAACTCACCCATGGTCACACAGTTAATCAGAGATAGAACTGGGACTTGGGCCAGATCCATGTAATGCTAAAACCCAAAGTTTTTTCTCTGGAAATCCAAAGTTTTCCTGAGAGGGTTGTCACCACAGAAAGGATTTCATCCTTAGATGGGAGGCTACACTGCATGCCTCTTAAAACTCCAAGTTTCTCTCACTGTAAATATCTTCCCACAGATGATCGTAACTCCAAAGAAGTGAGATCATCCAGTCACCGCAGCCCCAGACCCCCTCTTGTCCTGGCTTTCTGAGCACCACCCTCTTAACTATATATTGGCGCTTGCCATCTAACTCTACAAGGATTAAAGCGTGTGCTGCTGCAGCTGTTGATTTTCAACACCCCCTAAAAGAAATTCAAGGTGGAGAGCAGAAATGAGGCACTCTGTGCTCAGGAAAGACTGGCAGGACAGGTCTTAACAGAGTCAGATATGTTCAGGAGCTGATTTTGTGAGCCCAATTCCTGTATCTCCCCAGATCTAGAAAAGCGCTCGAAATCCTTCATGGTGATGACTGCTCCTCGGTACTAGCAGAAACCTTCTGCTATATATATATATGTATGCATGTATGTGACTCACAGATGCCATTGTGTCGTGTCAACTTTAAAAATGCACGACGTGAATGCACAATGCAAGTTAAGTTTTATTTGGGGGCAAAATGAGGACTATAAGCCCAGGAGACAGCATCTCAGATAACTCTAAGAAACCGCTCCAAAGAGGCAGAGGGGAAGGTCAGTATATATGTGATTTTGGCGAATATCATATCTATATGATATGATATATATAATGTATGATATTTATCATATATATATGCTTGATTGCATGTACTCCCTTCACCAAAATCACATATATACTGACCTCCCCCTCTGCCTCTTTGGAGCGGTTTCTTAGAGTTATCTGAGATGCTGTCTCCTGGGCTTACAGTCCTCATTTTGCCCCCAAATAAAACTTAACTTGCATTGTGCATTCACGTCGTGCATTTTTTAAGTTGACGTGACACAATGGCGTCTGTGAGTCTACACTGCCAACACAGCCCATGACATACTAGTCAACTCTTTCCTGAACAAAGCTAAGCAGCAGGGTTGAGGGAAAATAATCTCTTTAGCTTGAAGTCAAGTGCATGAAAGGGACCTTAATAAACTGTCTAAAAGGTTGGCAGTTTGCTCTTTCCATTTTCTTTCTAATTTCCTCTTATCGCTCCAAAATAAATTATAACATCCTTCTGGCAGGGACCATATCTGAAGCATTTTAGTGTCTCCTTCAGCCTCCAGCTCTGTGCCTCATGTGTGAGAAAACATGTCGACTGGCTCATTCAGGACCCTTTTCTCGTCCTGCTTTGATTCATTGCCTCTGTCTCTGTCTCCTTCTAGATCCAATGCCCCCAAGTCTGATGTTAGGAAGTCCTTTTCCAAGCCTTTTTTCACAGATGTTTGCCACGTGTGTTGTGCTGATTGGCTGTGAAATTAATGTTGACATTAGCTCATCAGTCATCTTAAATAAAATGGCAGCTGGGAAGCAGATTGTTGAATGGGGAATAGGATCATAGAGAGAGCCAGGAATAGAAACTTTGGGGGCATCTGGGAGAGATGGGGCAGTGTTAGAAGGGGAGAGACACAGATCTGGGTATATCTGGATTTAATGAATGAAGGTGACAAAGTGCAGGATCTAGAAAGTTCCGTGCACAGACTTCAGGGAGGCACCCGGGGAGAACAGAACATGATCTAGCCACACTGGTCTTCTTTCCTGAATACCATGTATTTTCTCCTCTAGACCTTTGTGCATGCTCTTCTCTCTGCCAACAATGGTTTTCTCCCCACTTCCCCCATTTCCTTGGCTGGTTCTAGTCTTCCATTTCATCTTGCCTGATATGTGACCTCCTTCTGGGAGCCTTTCCTACACATCACAGTGCCCCGTGGCTGCAGTCTTATACCTTCGCATCCTAGATGCTAGAGTGAAACATTGGCTCTGTGTCAGGGATCTGCTTCCTTAGGAGTATATTGAGCTTTTTCTTTTTTAAAACTTACTTGTTCATTGATTTCTGGCTGTGCTGGGTCTTCATTGCTGTGCAGGCTTCTCTCTAGCTGTGCTGAGCAGGGGGCTGCGCTCCAGCTCAGCGCGTGGGCTTCTCACTGCTGTGGCTTCTCTTGTTGGGCGCATGGGCTCGAAGGCATGTGGGCTTCAGTACTTGTGGCACATGAGCTCAGTAGTTGCAGCTCCTGGACTCTCGAGCACAGGGTCAGTAGTTGTGGCTCATGGGCTTTGTTGTCCTGCGGCATGTGGGATCGTCCCAGACCAGGGATCAAACCCATGTCCCCTCACTGGCAGGCGGATTCTTCACCACGGAGCCACCAGCAAAGCCCTTGAGCTTTAAAGTGTCTCCACTCAGTTGTCCCAACTTCCCAGCAGCCCTGAGAGATCAGTGGGTCATGTCTCATCCACTGCGTTCAACAAAAGATGTAAATGGAAGCTCAAGAGAAGTTGAGAGATTCACACAAAGACCACGTTAATGATGCCTGGGGGCATAACTCTAATCCAAGTCACTTGGTACGAGTCCAAAGCCTTCCACCAACAGGCTGCCCATAGCATGAGCTGAAGGGAGTTAGAGACTGCCGGGAGCTCTGTGCGCACATGGGCATGGAATTCTGCAAGGTTCTCTGTCTTTTGAGAAGAAAACTGGGCTTCCCGTACCAAAGGTCATTCTGGATAGAAAAGTCACTTTCTTTCTTTCACACTTGTGCCAACTTACAAAATGGACATATGTTGGATTCTGCCTTATACCATTGAAGGCAGAGAAAGACAAAGGTCTGCAGATAGGAGATCCTAGAATTGTTTCCTGCAGACATCCTGCCAGGCCTACCTTGACTTACACAGAATAGAAAGAGGCAGGATCTAGATACATAACAGGTATGCTCAGCCACCCTCCTCCAAAGGCAGTGATGAGGAGACATCCATTCATTCAGCAAATGTCCACAAAGTCTTACTGGGTCCTGGGTTCTGGGAGCACAGAGAGAATGAAATAAGATGAGACCTTGTCTCAAAGTGCTCAGACCTGGTGGGAAAAAAACAGAAAGTTGTGTTCATATATTATGATTCTCTTCTTTCCTGTTGCTCCTTATTTTTTCCTTGCTTATTTCTTAAAACTTACTTTACAGGGTTGGGCTTTTTTTTCATCTTATTCTATCATTTTTATCTCTTGGGGTACTAATTTTGTCTGTTGTTTTAGCATTCTTCCCCTTAGTGGTTAGTTTCCTTGTGTGGCTTGTCTTTATTATTATTATTATTATTGTTATTGTTAGCTCATTTTCAACAAGTGCTGTATACCATCTGGGATTTCAATGTACTCTGGGTCATTAAACATTGTTACAGGGTAGCTCTGGGTTTGTTTTTTTTAGGCTATGGGAGCATCAATGGTCTGGACCACTTTTTCTTAGTATTCATTTGTATTTATTTATTTATCTGTCTGCATCAAGTCTTAGTAGCAGTGTACAGGATCTTTGATCTTCACTGCAGCATGTGGGATCTTCAGTTCCGTCATGCAAACTCACAGTTACGGCATGTGTGATCCAGTTTCCTGACCAGGGATAGAACCTGGGTCCTCTGCACTGGGAGAGTGAAGTCTGAGCCATTGGACCACCAGGGAAGTGGTCTGAACCATTTTTTAAAGTATTTTATTTATTTATTTTTTATTTGCCTACACTGGATCTTAGCTGCAGCATGTGGGATCCAGTTCCCTGACCAGGGATTGAACGTGGGCTCCCTGCATTTGAGAGAGCGGAGTCGTAGCCCCTGGACCACCAGGGAAGTCCCTGGACCACTTTGAGAGTAATCTCTTGAGTTTCAGCAAATTTGGACCCCACACCCAATTTGGATGCAAATCTGAAGTTTTAATTTTCTTTCAGTAACTTTAACCTTTCCTAAGGGGCTCTCTCAGGCTCTGGGATTTATGAAGGGCTCAGTCACTTTTTATTGCTTTATTTTGTGCAGAATATCTGTGTCTTAATAGCAAACAAACTGGGCTTCCCTGGTGGCTCAGACGGTAAAGAAGCCACCTGCAATGCAGGAGACCCAGGTTCGATCGCTGGGTCAGGAAGATCCCCTGGAGGAGGAAATGTCAACCCACTCCAGTGTCCTTGCCTGGGAAATCCCATGGACAGAGGCGCCTGGCAGGCTACAGTCCACAGGGTCACAAAGAGCTGGACACGACTGAGTGATGACGCTTTCACTCTCACATTTTGTGTTCTGGCACCTGGAGGCGCCCTTTCTTTTCTTTCAAGCACAGTCACTTTCTATCGTCTTATTTTGTGCAGAATATCTGTCTTAGAGCAAACAAACTGGCACCACATTGCTGGAAACTCCAAACAGAGACTTGGAAACCATAACAGATCATTTTGGATTTTTCTCAAAAGGAAAACAGGGAGCCTGGAAGTTTCCATGGGGTCTTCACTCAGAATGATGTTCAATAGAAAACGTCTATTTGAAATCAGCACCTGGAGCCCTGAAGACAGTCCTGGGTCTGTTCTGGAAAATACTTTGAGACCCTGAGGAGCTCACTAGGATTCTCTAGAGACCTGTGTCTTCCTCCCTAATGAGTAAAGCTCCTCCCCTCCGAGACATGAACAACAGGAAGGACTTGAGAGAAGTCTCTGGAAATAAGAAGAGAGGTCCAACAAAGAGCTATGGACCAGGGCTGGACACTGGGTGCCAGAGAGTGGGCCCCAGCAGAATGAGGAGGTGAGCAGGGGGCTGTCCTGTCACAAGAGTTCCTGCCACAGGCGCTCAGAAGAAGGTCATGCCCAGGACGTTTAATAGCCAGACAAGGCAGTGAGACTGCAAAGAAAAGAAAGGAGGGGGGGGGGGAAGGAGCAGGCACTTACATGGGAACTACTTCAGGAAGTGACGGGCTTTATTTCTAGAGCAATTGTAAGTTTACAGCAAAGTTGACCCCAAAGTACAGAGACTTCCCACAAACCCCACCTCCCACCCACCCCCTCCACAATTTCCTCCTTTATTAATATCTTGCTTTGATGTGCTACATTTGCACCGTTAATGAGCCAATATTGAAACATCAGTGCTAACTAAAGCCCATGGCTTACATGAGGCTTCCCAGGTGGCTCAGCGGTAAAGAATCCACCTGCCAGTACAGGAAACAATGGTTTGATCTCTGGGTTGAGATGAAACCCTGCGTGGGAAATTGCAGTGCAGTCCAGTATTCTTGCCTGGGAAATCCTGTGGACAGAGGAGCCTGGTGGGCTACAGTCCATGGGATCACAAGGAATCAGGGAGGACTGAGCAACTGGGTGCACACACACATAGTTTACATGAGGATTCACTCTTCACAGCCCTTGCATTGTACAGTTCTCTGCGTTTGAACCAAAATATAAAATCATATATACACCATTATGGCATCATACAGAATAATTACACTGCCGGCAATAGACTGTGTGTCCCCCTATCAAAATTCTTATGTTGAAACCCAATCCCTAATGTGATGGTATTTGGAGATGAAGCCTCTGAGGAGCGATTAGGTCATGAGTGGGGCATCCTCATAAATGGGATTAGGGCCCTTATAAAAGAGACTCCAGAAAGGCCCCTTGCCTTTTCTGCCATATGAAGACACAGCACAAAGATAGCCACCTATGGAACAGGAAGCAAGCTCTCATTAGACACTGAACCTGGTGCCATCTTGACCTTGAACTTTCCAGGCTCCAGAACCTTGAAAAATAAACTTCTGTTGATAAGCCACCCAGCCTAGGCTGTTTTTGTTATAGCAGCCCAAACAACACACTGTCCTAACATCTCATTTTATAAACATTTGTATTTATAAACACGCAATTACCATACGGTTGAACCATTCCACTTCTTTGTATAAACCCCAAAGAATTGAGAATAGGAACTCAAAATAGAGATTTGTACACCCATGTTCATAACAGCATTATTCACAGTAGCTAAAAGGTGGAAACATCCATGTGTATATCGATGTATAAACAGAGAACAGAATGGGTATATACACATACAGTAGAATATTGTTCCGCCTTTAAAAAGGAAAGCAATTCTGATACACACTACAACATGGGCAAACCTTGAAAACATCAAAGTAAATGAAAGGAGCCACACAAAAGGACAAAGCTTGTGTGATTTCATTTATGTGAAGTACATCAAGTAATCATAGAATTGACTTCAATTTCACTTTTCACTTTTCACTTTCATGCACTGGAAAAGGAAATGGCAACCCACTCCAGTGTTCTTGCCTGGAGAATCCCAGGGACGGGGGAGCCTGGTGGGCTGCCATCTCTGGGGTCGCACAGAGTCGGACACGACTGAAGCAACTTAGCAGCAGCAGCAGCAGCAGCAGCAGTAATACATAAAATATAAAATAAGAATTTTACCAGGGCTGGGCAGTGTGGTAAGTGGGAGGGGATGGGGAATAGAGAGGGAATTAGTGTTTAATGGGTGCAGAGTTCCAGTTTCGGATGATACAAAAAGTCCCGGCGATGGATGGTGGTAATGGTTGTACAACAATATGAATGTACTGACCGCCACTGCACTGTACACTTAGAAATGATTAAGGTGGTAAATCTTACATAATGTATATTTTACCACAATAAAACACAAACATAAAAAAATATAATGTATTTAGACCTTATTTCCAAAAGGCTTTAAAGAAGCATGGTATCTTAACCTCACAGAGGCCATATAATGTGACCACCACCCTCAGCTCAAGGAGACATTAGCTCACCTACCCAGCCAGTGCCTCTAGAGTCACCCAGTGTGACCGCCTCTGTAGCTAAGGCTCACATCACCAAAGCAAGGTCTAGCCAGACTATCCCCACCCAGATTATGACAGAGAACAGCAAGCACTCGCCACTCTCAACCAGAGATCAGAGGACCCAAGCTAAGTGTGTGCATGTTCACGGCTTAGTCATGCCTGACTCTTTGTGACACCGCCAACTATAACCTGCTGGTCTCCTCTGTCCTTGGAATTTTTCGGACAAGAATACTGGAGTGGGTTGCCATTTCCTCCTCCAGGGGATCTTTCCAACCCAGGGACTGAACTCCTGTCTCCTACGTCTAATGCATTGGCAGGCAGATTCTTTACTGCTGAGCCATCTGGGAAGCCCTATTTTCTAGCCTTTTATTTTTGGTTGTGTCAGGTCTTTGTTAAGGTGTGCAGTCTTAGCTGCCCCACAGCATGTGGAATCTTAGTTCCCTGACCAGGGATTGAACCCACATCCCCTATATTGGAAGGCTGATTCTTAACCACTAGGCGATCAGGGAAGTTCCAAGTAGCCATTGCAAAAAAAAAAAAAAAAAGTCCTTTTGTGAATCCTTGGGCCATCAGGGGATGGGAAGTCTGGTTGGATGACCCCTTTCCTCACTAAAAGCTCACAGTCCTACACTTTTTTGGCTTAAATGCACCATCAGCTGCTGCTATGCTTCCCTGGTGGCAGAACCAAGGCAATGCCAGGCTCCCACATGTTTAGTTTGAGTTTTCAGCTTCGACGATCAGAAGTGAGGGGAGGAATTGTCATCTCATCCTTCCTCCCTCCGCCACCAACCATATTCCCACTCTGTCCTGCCAGCTAGAATGACACTGCTGTCCCAGTCCTCCTGTTCTGCCCGCCTTTCCTCCCACCCCTCCCCACCCACCCCCAAGGCACAGGTGGAAACAAAAAGTCAGATTAGGCAATGCTGGAAGTCATAGATTAAAGTTGGAAATAGAAACCAGCAAGCTGCTGCACCAGGACAAGGCCCTGTGCCCAAGGCCTACAAGACGCCCACACCAGTTCTCTCTGCTCCTGACAATGTGTTATGATCGCATGGCTGAGCCACCTACACCAAATGATAGTGATTCAGCTCAATCATGGCAAAAATAAAATAAAATAAAATAAGCAGCCACCTGGGAGCAGGCTTACTCACTTATTAGGGCCACCCATTGATACACTGTTGGCAGAAAGGTTATGGAAGGTGGGTGGGTCATGGGGCTTCAGACTATATGCCTGTGACTTGGGCTCTGTCCCATCTTTTTGAGATAAGCATGGAAGTCAAACGCAGATGGCCAGATAGAGGCTCAGACAGAAACTGTTTTCATTTTTTTCTGTGTGCGTGAGTGCTAAGTTGCTTCAGTCGTGTCAGACTCTGTGAGCCCACCAGGCTCCTCCGTCCATGGGATTCTCCAGGCAAGAATACTGGAGCGGGTTGCTATGCCCTCCTCTAGGGGATCTTCCTGACTCAGGGATCAAATCCGTGTCTCCTGTGGCTCCTGCATTGCAGGCGGATTCTTTACTGCTGAGCCACTAGGGAAGCCCCTTTTCTCTCTATGCATCGTTGCAAATCTTTACATTGTGAAACGAACTTATTCTAATGCTACCATTTTCCTCCACTGCACCTGGAGAAAATAAAAATAAGATAAAAGGCAATATTCATTGGTGACAATTTTGCAGTGGAACCTGCACTTTTGTATGTTGCTTATTAGAGGCTTTGTTGTTGTTCATTTGCCAAGTCATGTCAGACTCTGACCCCGTGAACTGCAGTACACCAGGCTCCTCTGTCCTCCACTATATCCCCAAAGTTTGCTCAAACTCATTGAGTCAGTCATGCTATCCAACCATCTCAGCCTCTGTTGCCTTCTCCTCCTGCCCTCAATCTTTCCCAGCATCAGGGTCTTTTCCAATGAGTCAGCTCTTCACATCAGGTGACCAAAGTATTGGAACTTCAGCATTAGCACCAGTCCTTCCAATGAATATTCAGTGTTGATTTCCCTTAGGACTGACTGGTTTGATCTCCTTCCAGTCCAAGGGGCTCTCAAGAGTCTTAGAGGATAGATTAGCACAGTTTCGCTAAAGCCTTTTGGCATTAAGGTATTGAGATTTTTTAAATTGCTCAAACCCTCTCCTAAATAATTCCTCTTCTAAGTTTGTATCCTAAGGAAATAATCAGAGATAAGCACAGAAATGAATATGGTTAAAAGAATGTTTTATCAGTATTATTCATAATAGCAACAAAAAGAGAAAGAAGGTGGGGAAGGGAAAAGAAGGAAGGAAGAGAAGGAAAGGAGGGAGGAAGGAAAGAGAAAAATTCAAATATCCTACAATGAAATAAATGGTTAAAGAAATTATGGCCACACAGCCAATTTACTAGAAGACATCCATTAAAAACTATGCCTTCAAAGAAAATTTAATAACATAAGGAAATGTTTATGATATAACTGTATTTGCAGAATAGGCCATAAAATTTTATATACAATGTGTAATGTATTACGTTGAATCATATATAAGATTTCCTTTTTTACAGGTCAAAGCAGTCGAATGTCATCAATTTCCCATGACAGAAGTCAAAGGAGAAAAAAATACCATAAATGAAAAAAATTACAGTTTTAAGTTGTGGTTGACTTTGTTGACCTTTCTTTTTCTTAGTGTTCTTTCTTTATTTTCTTTTATCTCTCTTTATTTCAGTTTTGTTTCTGCCTCCCAAATATAACTCTTTAGCCAGGTGCTACAGAAACTCTTTTAACACACTTTTAACAGTACGAATCTTCCTACGATGCAGGACACTTGGGTTCGATCCTTGGTTTGGGAAGATCCCCTGGAGCAGGGCATGGTAACCCACTCCAGTATTCTTGCCTGGGAAATCCCATGGACAGAAGAGCCTGGAAGGCTATAGTCTATAGGGTCACAAAGAGTCAGACATGACTGAATCGACTTAGCACGCACACAGGCACCCTCTAGGTCAAGAGTATCCCTTCTATTTACAGATACTTCCAAGCTTCTGAGAAGATCAATCAGTCATACTGTCAAAGGTACACAAGTGGTGGGTGGCTCATGGAGACAGTATTCAATCCCAGGGCCACCCTTTCAGCCCATTCCTTTTTCCTTCAAGACCTGACTTAGAGCTTGACACCCGTATTCTTTCAATCCCATCCCTCCCCAGCACTCAGCCGGAGCAGTGCATCATACTCCCCCATGTGAGTGATGGCCTGGGCCTCCATCACCTCCTTCTCAAGCTTCTTCCCTGTCCCGGAAAGCTCCCCTCCTGCCCACTTTTCATCCAAATTCTACCACCCTTCCAAGATCCACAAATGAAATGTCACCTCCTCCTCCCCGAGGGCTTTCTCACTGTGCCAACTGACACGGTGATCCAATTTCCTAAACTCCCATGTGTGCGTTCTGTGTGACTCACCCACGGGAGGAAGTTATCCCACACTGCCCCGTATGCTCCTCATTCTGTCGTCTTCCTTATCAGAAATGACAGCCCTTGGCAAGCAGAGTCACTTAGTTAGCACCAAGCCCAGTGCTGTGCATACAGTAGGCACAGAAATATTGCTAAACAACTGAGTATGTTGGTAGTCAACTCACCCAGATCTGTGTTTTTCTCTTTTCCTTTAAAATTAATTTTTATTGGAGTATCGTTGCTTTACAGTGCTGTTAGTTTCTACTGTAGAGCAAAGTGAGTCAGCCACACACACACATATATATATATATATATATATATGTATCCCCTCTTTTGGATTTCCTTCCCATTCAGGTCCCCGCAGAGCACTAAGCTGGGCTTCCCTTGTGGCTCAGCCTGCAATGTGGTAAAGAGTCTGCCTGCAATGCAGGAGACCTGGGTTCAATGCCTGGGTTGGGAACAGCCCCTGGAGAAGGGAAAGGCTACCCACTCCAGTATTCTGGCTTGGAGAATTCCAGGGACTGGGTATAGTCCATGAAGTTGCAAAGAGTTGGACGCGGCTGAGCGACTTTCACAGAGCACCGAGTGGAGTTCACGTCTGTGTCTCTATTTTCGCTTTGCAAATAAGATCATCTGTACCATTTTTCTAGATTCCACATGTATGGGTTACTGTATGATATTTGTTTTTGTCTTTCTTCATTCTGTATGACAGACTCTAAGTCCGTCCACGTGTCTATAGATGACCCAATTTCTTTCCTTTTTATGGCTGTGTGAGTTATTCTCTTGATACTGTTCATTTTGTTCTGCCCCATTTCTCTGGTAATAATGATATTTAAGATGCAAATTGGTGGGAGACTTCTCTCTCTACAAGGTGTGATAATTGTGTGGAAACCCTGCTACCATACACACAAACTAGGCAATCTCAGTCAATCTCTCCAGACAGATTTTAGACCACTGCCTGTGATCAAGTCAAGTCAGACCATGCCAGCTCCCTCTGACCCAGCTCCGTAGCCCATCTGCCCACATATCCTCTCCTGGCACTGAGAATTCAGCAGAGAGCAGTCCCATTTCCTTTTCTACCCCAATGGGCCCTGCAGAGTCAGCTAGCTCCTGCTCTGCCGTCTACTTCATCCCTAACTCTGCCGATCTCTTTTTAAACTATTCATCGCATTTTTTTCCTATCTTCTCTTCTGCACACCCGCCCCATCACACACACACACACATCGTCAGAATCTTTACCTGTACCATAACATCATTGTTTTCTCTGAGGTACCTGGGCAGACGCCTCTGTTCATCCCAGTCCTCACCCATAGTCCTCTCCTTTTGGGTGCCTTCCGACTGAGGGCGGCCGACGACAGTTCCACTCTGTTCGTGCCTTCGAAAGGCTGGTAAGCTAGACATAGTCACAAGTCTGCAGAGAAGGGCTTCTATTCCAAAATTTTGAAAAAAAAATCTAGAAGGAAGGGGCTTTTTCTCCTCTTTGCCCACCCCCCCACCCCTGTTTCCTTCCTATTGTTTAGAATGTGGACTTGAGGTCTGGAGAAGCAGCAGCCATTTTGCAATCTTTCACACAAAGGGTGGTGAAGTGGGAAAGGTAGAAAGAGCCGATGCCTGCCTGGACTGCCTACCCAAGACCTCTCATGGCTTGAGATAACTCCAGCCTGTTCACTTAAGTCACCGTCATGGGGCTTGCTGGGGTTTGGAGCTAATAATCCCTGTTAAAAACAACTTCCAGGTCCGTCTGCCAGCCCTTTGCAAATGAGAGAATGGCAAAGGAGTGTTACGTACGCTTCTCCCTTATGACCTTATCATATGAAACGCACTAACTCGTGCACCTTTCTTATTCCACCTTCTAACAGCTTCCAGTTTTCTGAGGACAGATCCATCTCCCTCAGCTTGGTCTCTCTCAGCACTCAGCCAAGGAGGTCAACCAAGTAGGGCTTCTTTATGGATTGCTGACTTAAGGTAAAGTATATCTTTCCTTCTGGCTCAATCTTTCCACCAATGTCTCATAATTAAAGGGAGGAACCTACCGACCCTTCAGCCTCCGTGTTCGGAAGGAAGCCACATATTCTGAGCAATCATCAAAATATCACGTATATTTTTCCCTGCTGCAAATCAGTTTATTTACATATTAAAGTGGTTATTAGAGGAGAGAATTCACGGATGCAAATTTGACATTCAGATGTCAGCCACTCCATAAATAAGGTCAGCCGTGATGAGGACACATGTGAGTCTCCAATTAGAATCTCTTAATGTCTAAGTAATGCTAATGCGAGGCATCTGCCAGCCCCATCTAGACTCATAAACAAAGATACTGATGGGAGTCAACTTGGTCCAGTGTTTCTCCCATTGCCAGTTCACGGCTCTCAGCTCCCAGGAAATGAGCCCGCTCCATCTGGGAAGAGTTCCGGTCTGTTCATTGACACAATGGACAAGTCCTAGCAACCTAAATCCCCCAGCTCTGTGGACCTCCGGAGCCAACAGCTGCTAGGAGTCATTCTTCTGGCCCCCCCACCCCAACTCTTCCCATGAAATACAGAGTCACAAAGCTTCTGTGCATGCAGAGTATATTTATTCAATGATTTGTGAAGAAAAAAAAAAAACCAGCTAGTTATACACCTTGTGTGCCCACGTGTGCTCAGTCGCTTCAGTCAGCTGTATCCAGCTCTTTGTGACTTTGTGGACTGTAGCCCTCCCAGTCCATGGGATTCTCCAGGCAAGAATACAGGAGTGGGTTACCGTGCCCTCCTCCAGGGGATCTTCCTGACCCAGGGATAAAACCCACGTCACCTGGGTCTCCTGCACTGCAGGAGAATTCTTTACTCAATGAGCCACCTGGGAAGCCCTAGTTATGTACCTTACCTGATGAAAATTTAAAGCATTATTTGATATCAAAAAAGACATGACTATAAAATGCAAAATTCAAGTAAAACAAAAGCATTCTAAGAAATTCTGTGCTTAGGGCGAACTGCGTGGTGTTCTTCCCAGTAGATGGATGGTCCTTTTGATGGAAATGTCTGAGAAATGTTGATTTAGGGGAAATAATTCCAAGGCCAGGGCTGCCATCTTTCTGGCACAGTCCAGAAGAATTGTTTACAAATCAAGATAGGAGGATAGACTCTTTCTGGAGGAAATGCCCACTGCAGTTATAAGCAAGTCATTTCTAGGTTTATCCATATGGCTGCAAATGACAGTATCTCACTCATTTTTATGACTAGTATTCCATTGTCTGAATATACCACATCTTCTTAATTCAACAAACCCACAAATATAGAATACAGACTTGGGTTACCAAAGAGGAGAGGAAGGTGGGGAGGGACCAATCAGGGGTATGGGATTAACAGATACAAACTACTACATATGAAATAGATAAGCAACAGGATTTACTGTATAGCATGAGAAATTATGCCCATTTTCTTATAATAAACTACAGTGGAGTATAACTTGCAAAAATACTGAATCACTATTCTGTATACCTGAAACCAACTCATATGGTAAGCCAATCATATTGCAATTAAAAAAAAAAAAAGAGGAACTGCTCTGGGAGGCCGGTGATTAAGACTCTGTGCCTCTAATGCATGGTATGCAGGTTTGATCCCTGGTCAGGGAACTAAGATTCTCCATGCCACGTAGTGTGGCTAAAAATAAAAATTTAATAATAATAAAATAAGAAATTAAAAAAAGAAAGAAAGTCTGCTCCCCTCCCAGGGACTTGTGGGCCTTTCTTTCGCATAACCAGCACGTGTTCCAAAGTCAATACAGTTTCCCACGTGTCCCATGACCCCCGGGAATAATCTGGTCTCCTCTTCACGGCAGATCTTGACGTTAGCTCCTATCAACTAAACTCTAGATGCCCTCTCTCTGGGTTGGAGGACCAGGACAAACTTGGGTGCCCTCCCTGGAGTGTGGCTTTCAGTGCTTGGGTTTGGGCCTGGGCACCATAAGCAGCATAACATTCCATCACACATAGCCTGTCTCGTGGGAACCAAATGACGTCTGGCCTCCTCTTTGCCCTGCTTTTTCCATCAAGAGAAGGCCATTGTGCAGGATCCATGAAACTCTTTTTAAAATAGCAAAACTGTCCTTCCGATCAAGATTCATGTCACATTTTTTGAATATTTATTTATTTGTTTGGCTGTGCCAGGTCTTAGTTGCTGCACATGGGCTCTTTAGCTAAGGCAGGCAAACTCTTAGCTGTGGCATGTGGGGGCTAGTTCCCTGACCAGGGATCGAACCTGTGACCCCTGTGTTGGGAGCACAGAGTCTTAGCCACTAGACAACCACGGAAGCCCTTCATAACATATTTTTTAAACACTGGTAGCAGTTATCCCCATGCCTAAATGCTGTAAACCTATTCTTACAGGTTTAATTTCCTTGCCCAGGTGGCTCTTTAGTGAATCAGGTTCAAACTCTTGAACCTGACATTAGAAGCTTGAGGCTGAGAGAGCAATAGAGATGACCCCCTGTTTCAAAGGTACTTTTCAAGCTCTGCTGCTATATTCCAGCAGATTTGATCCTCCCTGTAAATTCTGTGTCTGTCCCAACTTAGCATCCCCCTAACCCCTTCTTTCTGCTCTTAAATGCCTTCCCCATCCAACTCTCGGACTTGATACTATTTTCCCACTCAACAGGCATCTATTTATTGAGAGCTGACCATGAGCTGGGACTGTCCTAAGTATGATGTGCAAGACAGACCATGTGCTGCCCTCATGGGGCAGTGATTCCTAGCAGGAGATAGTGGGAGAAGATATTCACAGACACTAGGTGCTAGGAAGAAAACAAAACACGATCTAGACAACAGGGGGCTTTCAGCTGAGACCTACAAGGAGACAACCCCCTGCTCTTCAGAAGAAAAAGCATTTCAAGGAAAGACAAGCAACAAAGGCTTAGGGGATAGATGAGTTTAGTTAGCCTGAGAATCTGGAAGGAAGTGAGGGTGGCTAGAGCATATCAAGCTAGAGACAGGGCAGGTGAGGCTTGAGAGGGGCCTGGCTTCGTAGGACCTTGTAGACAGTAGGCGGGTGGGGGCATGCATTTCAATTCTACTTTGAGTGCCTAGGGACACAATTGGAGGATTTTTGGAACAGAAGGCACATGACCCTGGGCATGAATTCGTCAGTACCATACAAGTGATATGTGCTTGGGGCATCTTAAGCTCACTAAGCCTTAGTTTTAGGACCTACCTCCTGGGGCTACTATAGTAAACAAAGGGATAATAAATGCAACAACAATTGCCCAACCTCTAGCCCAACAAGCCTATGGCAGGTATTAATACCAGACACAGCTACCTGATTATCTTTAGCTGCAGGGGATGGCTTTTGCCTCATGTATCCCTTAGCAACATATTTGTACATTTCAAAGCCTTTTATCTATCATCCATCAATCAGTCTATCATCACTTTCTTTCTGCGTATTTCTTATCTCCCCCTATTAATCAGTGAATACTTTGAGAGTTAAGATCATGCCTTACTTATTTTGGGGTCTTCACAAAACTAACTTCAGCGTATTTCACAGGGCAAAAATTCAGCATTTATTAAATGAATTGGGCTTCCCAGGTGGTGCTAGTGGTAAAGAAGCCACCTGCCAGTGAAGGAGGTGCAAGAGATGCCAGTTTGATCCCTGGGTCAGAAAGATCCCCTTTGGAGTAGGAAATGGCACCCCACTCCAGTGTTCTTTCCTGGAAAATTCCATGTGCAGAGGAGCCTGGCAGGCTATGGTCCACTGGATCCCATAGAGTCAGACACTACTGAGTGACTGAGCACATTAAATAAATACATGGATTTTTAAAAAAAGAAAGAAAACTAAAATTGGTACCTGAGATCTTTAACATTCTGCATGGGGGGGAAAAAACATACAATTTCACACGTTTCTTGTGAGGTTTATATTCTTGAAAGAGAGAGATGATGAGAAAATTATTTGCCAGGATCTTCAAGGAATGAAAACTTTGGAGAAGATGATGATCAGTGTCATGATTTCAAAATGAAGAGCCAAAAATGAAGAGTCAATTCCAACTCTTCTCTCTGCTCTGTGGTGAGGCTCAATGAGGGTGCTTTTGGAGGAATGGGCCATTGTGAGACCCTGCTGACCCTTCCCCAAATCCTTCCTAAGTGACCTGAACCTCAAATGCAGGCCTGAGTCAGCCCCAACCTGAATGAAGGATAAGGAGGCATCCTAGCCCACGGGATGAGCTATAGAAGCAGCTTTGTCATTAAGAAATGGGGGCGGGGTGGGGGATGAGGAAGAGGGAGGAGAGGAGGAGCAGAAACAAATACTATTAATAAACGGATACCATTTGTCGAGTCCTTGCTGTGTGTCTATAACTGCACTACTACTGTGATTTATTTATGTGTGTGCTAAGTTGCTTCAGTCGTGTCTGACTCTTTGTGACCCCATGGACTGCAGCCCACCAGGCTCCTCTGTCCATGGGATTTCCCAGGCCAAAATACTGGAGTAGGTTGCCATGCCCTCCTCCAGGGGATCTTCCCAACAAAGGGATTGAACCTGCGTCTCCTGCATTGGCAGGCAGGTTCTTTAGCACTGAGCCTCTAGGGAAGCCCCGAGACCCACTTTGGGCCGCTACAAAAGCACAAGACCACCAGCCATATCTGCGGTTCTGAATGTTGCCTATGGACCTCAGAGACTATTGTCAGTAGGATTTTAGGATACTCTAGCTCTCCTTTCTTGAGCGTCAATTTTCTAGGATGGCCAGGTGTTAAGACAGATAGAAATATGAATAAAACACCATCTTTACTATTGAGAACTTGCAAGCTTGTCAAGGAAACACGGAACATTAATAACCAATGGCTTAAAATAATCAATAGAGGAATAGAAAATATCTGAGAAATGGTCTTTGGGCTGAATGCCTGGATCCATTAGCTTGTGGAATGTTTCTTTATCCTTGAAGTTTACCAAGAAATTCCCTAGATTATGCATCAGTCTGTTTCAGTTCCACTGTCTTGCTTGGAGTTCAGTGAAACCTCTCGATTTGAAGAGTCAAAGAATTTGCTTTCACTGAAGATGTGTTTTTGTTTCTCTTTTTGTTTCTTTTCAGTCTGACAAGCTGCCCATACTTTTTTTTTCTTTTCATTTTTTTTCTTTTCTTTTTCTTCCATCCATGTAAGCAATGCTTTATTTTGTATTATTTATCCTCTTTCTAACTTTTTATCTTATATTGGAGTATAACCAATTAAAAATGTTGTGATTGTTTCAGGTGGACAGCAAAGGGACTCAGCCATACATATACTTGTATCAGTTTTCCCCAAAACTCACCTCCCATCCAGTCTACCACCATCACAAAAACCAGAGTTCCATGTGCTACACAGTAGGTCCTGTTGGTTATCCATTTTAAATATAGCAGCGTGTACATGTCCATCCCAAATTTCCTAACTATACTTCCCCTCCCCCTTCCCTCCTGATAAGCGTAAGTTTGTTCTCTAAGTCTGCAAGTCTGCTTCCGTATTGTAAATAAGTTCCTTTATATCATTTCCTTCTAGCTTCCAACATAAAGGATATCATATGATATTTCTCCTCTGTCTGACTTCCTTAACTCAGATGACAGCCTCTAGGTCCATCCATGGAAGTAGTAGTTTCTTTCGTACTATCTGTTCTCTTTCACATTTTCTCCTGTAGTTTTTATTCAGTTGCTAAGTCATGTCTCGCTCTTTGTGACCCCGTGGACTGCAGCACCAGGCTCTTCTGTCCTCCACTGTCTCCCAGAGTTTGCTCAAATTCATGTCCATTGAGTCAGTGATGCCATCCAACCAGCTCATCCTCTGTCACCCCACTTCTCCTGCCCTCAATCTTTCCCAGCATCAGGGTCTTTTCCAATGAGTCGGCTTATTGCATCACGTGGCCAAAGTACTGGAGCTTCAGCTTCAGCATCAGCCCTTCCTATGAATATTCAGGGTCGATTTCCTTTAGGACTGACTGGTTGGATCTCCTTGCTGTCCAAGAGACTCTCAAGAGTCTTCTCCAACACCACAGTTCAAAAGCATCAGTTCTTCGGCGCTCAGTCTTCTTTGTGGTCCAACTCTCACATCCATACATGACAACTGGAAAAACCATAGCTTTGACTATATGGACCTTTGTTGGCAAAGTAATGTCTCTGCTTTTTAATACACTGTCTAAGCTTGTCATAGCTTTTCTTTGTAGCTGCAGTCACCATCCACAGTGATTTTGGAGCCCAGGAAAATAAAATCTGTCACTGTTTCCACTTTTGCCCCATCTATTTGCCTTGAAGTGATGGAACTGGATGCCATGATCTTAGTTTTTTTGAATCTTGAGTTCTAAGTCAGCTTTTTCACTCTCCTCTTTCACCTTTATCAAGAGGCTCTTTAATTGCTCTTTGCTTTTTGCCATTAAAGCAGTATCATCTGCATATCTGAGGTTGTTGATATTTCTCCCAGCAAACTTGATCCCAGGTTGTGCTTCACCCAGTCCAGCATTTCGCATGATGAACTCTGCATATAAAGCTAAATAAGCAGGGTGACAATACACAGCCTTGATGTACTTCTTTCCCAATTTTGAATTAGTCTATTGTTCCATGTCCAGTTCTAATTGCTGCTTCTTGACCTGCATACATGTTTCTCAGGAGGCAGGTAAGGTGTTCTGATATTCTCATCTCTTTAAGAATTTTCCACAGTTTGTTGTTCTGCAAAATCCTAAAAGATGATGCTGTTGAAGCGCTGCACTCAATATGCCAGTAAATTTGGAAAACTCAGCAGTGGCCACAGGACTGGAAAAGGTCAGTTTTCATCCTAATCCCAAAGGAAGGCAATGCCAAAGAATGTTACAACTACTGTAAATTAGCACTCATTTCACATTCTAGCAAGGTAATGTTCAAAATCCTTCAAGCTAGGCTTCAACAGTACATGAACCAAGAACTTCCAGATGTTCAAGCTGGATTTAGAAAAGGCAGAGGAACCCAGAGGTCAAATTGCCAACATCCACTGGATCAAAAAAAAAAAAAAAAAGGGGCAAGGGAATTCCAGAAAAACACGTATTTCTGCTTCACTGACTATGCTAAATCCTCCTTCTGTTACTGTTTCACATTGTGGAACTAATGCCGTTCTGAGTCCATTCTCCAAGGCTTGTACCTTGTCCCAGGAGAATGCCTTCTCTGCATTTTCACTCTGTTCAAGTTATTTCTTCCTTTCCGTCTCCCAGGCCACTAATCTTCTCATTCAGTTTATCTTTTCAATTTCTTCATTGGCAAACTCTACTTTTTTTAGTGCCAAGAAGTCTTTTCCTGCTATACCTAAATCTCCTTTAGTGGGTTGAACAGTGTTCCCCAAATTTATGCCCTCCCAGAACCTCAGAATGTGGCCTGATTGGGAAATAGGGTCTTTGCAGATATAATTAGTTTGGATGAGTCATGCTGGATTAGGATGGGCCCTACTCCAAGAACCAGTGTCCTCATTAAAAGAGAGAGAGAGAGGACACAGGACAGAAAGCCATGTGACCGTGAAGGGAGAGATCAGAATTATACATCCCGAACCCCCAAAGCCCCAGGGGTTGCCCGGAGCCACCAGAAGCTGAAGGGGCAAAGAGGAATCCTCCTATATGGTCCTTCAAAGAGAACACAGCCCTGCTGACACCTTGATTTTATTTTTTTAGTTACTTTTCAGTGGTGCTTTACAATGTTGTGCTACTTTCTGCTGTACAGCAAAGTGAATCAGTTATACGTATACATACATCCCCTCTTTTTTTGATTTCCTTCCCATCTGGGTCACCACAGAGCACCCAGTTCAGTTCCTTGTGCTACACAGTAGGTTCTCATTAGTTATCTATTTTATACATGGTGTCAATAGAGTATATATGTCCATTCAGTCTTCCGATTCATCCCACCCCTCCTTTCCCCCTTGGTAGCCATACATTTTACTCCCTACATTGGTGTCTCTACTTCTGTTTTGCAAATAAGATCATTTATACCATTTTTCTGGGCTTCCCAGGTGGTGCTAGAGGTAAAGGACTCGCCTGCCAATGCAAGAGACAAGAGACGCAGGTTTGATCCCTGAGTTGGGAAGATCCCCTGGAGGAGGGCATGGCAACCCACTCCAGTATTCTTGCCTGGAAAATCCCATGGATAGAGGAGCCTGGTGGGCAACAGTTCATAGGGTTGCAGAGAGTCAGACATGAATGAAGAGACTTAACATGCATACATACCATTTTTCTAGATTCTGCATATATGCATTAACATACAGCATTTGTTTTTCTCTTTCTAATTTACTTTTTGTCATGAAATGATGGGACTGGATGCCATGATCTTAGTTTTCTGGATGTTGAGCTTTAAGCCAGCTTTTTCACTTCATGGCAAATAGATGGGGAAACAGTGGAAACAGTGGCTGACTTTATTTTTCTGGGCTCCAAAATCACTGCAGATGGTGACTGCAGCCATGAAATTAAAAGATGCTTGCTCCTTGGAAGGAAATGACCAACCTAGACAGCATATTCAAAAGCAGAGACATTACTTTTTCAGCAAAGGTCCATCCTGTCATGGCTACGGTTTTTCCAGTGGTCATGTATGGATGTGAGAGTTGGACTATAAAGAAAGCTGAGCACCGAAGAATTGATACTTTTGAACTGTGGTGTTAGAGAAGACTCTTGAGAGTCCCCTGGATTGCAAGGAGATCCAACCAGTCCATCTTAAAGGAGATCAGTCCTGGGTGTTCATTTGTAGGACTGATGTTGAAGCTGAAACTCCAATACTTTGGCCACCTGATGCAAAGAGCTGACTCATTTGAAAAGACCCTGATGTTGGGAAAGATTGAGGGCAGGAGAAGAAGGGGATGACAGAGGATGAGATGGTTGGATGGCATCACCAACTCAATGGACATGGGTTTGGATGGACTCCAGGAGTTGGTGATGGACAGGGAGGCCTGGTGTGCTAAAATTCTTGGGGTTGCACAGAGTTGGACACAACTGAGCGACTGAACTGAATTTACTTTACTGTGTATGACAGTCTCTGGGTCCATCCACATCTCTACAAATGACCCAATTTCATTCCTTATTATAACTGAGTAATATCCTATTGTGGGAGAAGGCAATGGCACCCCACTCCAGTACTCTTGCCTGGAAAATCCCATGGAGGGAGGAGCCTGGTGGGCTGCCATCCATGGGGTCGCTAAGAGTCAGACACGACAGCGACTTCAGTTTCACTTTTCACTTTCATGCATTGGAAAAGGAAATGGCAACCCACTCCAGTGTTCTTGCCTGGAGAATCCCAGGGACGGGGGAGCCTGGTGGGCTTCCGTCTATGGGGTCGCACAGAGTCGGACACGACTGAAGCGACTTAGCAGCAGCAGCAGCAGCAGTATCCTATTGTATATCTCTACCACATCCTTATCCATTCCTCTGTTGATGGACAGTTAGGTTGCTTCCATGTCTTGGCTATTGTAAATGGTGCTGCAGTGAACCCTGGAGGGCGTGCATCTTTTTGAATTATGGTTTTCTCTGGGCATATGCCCAGTAGTTGATGTGCATGTGAGCATGCATGTGAGTGCTAAGTCACTTCAGTCATGTCCAATTCTTTGCAACCACAGGGACTGCAGCCCACCAGGCTTCTCTGTCCATGGGATTTCCCAGGCAATAATGCTGGGGCCATGCACTTCTCCAGGGAATCTTTCCAACACAGGGATTGAACCTGCATGGCTTACATCTCCTGCAATGTCAGATAGATTCTTTACCTCTACACCTTGATTTTAAACTTCTGGCTTCCAGGGCTCTGAGAACAAATTCCTATTATTTCAAGCCACCATGTTTATGTTCATTTCTTAGCTCAGCCATCACAAACTACTACACTTGGTCATCATTTTTGCTGAAATTGTCTTTTCCAGTCTCTTGTTTCAAACAGCCTCTGCTGTTTGTTTTGCAGAGCCCTTCCTCCCAGCTCCTGGGTTCCTTTGCCTATGCTTTTATTTCCCTCCACTGCTCATGGATCTAAGTCAGGGCTGCGGCAGAGCCCTGAACAGAGGCAGCCCTGAGAGGTGGGTGCTCGTCAGCCAGTGTCTGACAAGGCAGGCCAGGCTGGCACTCGTTCAACATTAGGGTCAGAGAGGACTCTGTGCCCATGACCTTACCAGGAACAGAAATATCAGAGGACTTCCCTGGTGGTCCAGTGGATAAGGCTCTTCACTCCCAGTGCAGTGGGCCCAGGTTCTATCCCTAGCCAGGGAACTAAGATCCCACATGCTGCAACTAAGCCCACACACTGCAACTCCTGAGACCCTGAGCTCCAGAACCCATGAACCTCAACACAGAGGGCTGCAACAAAGACCCTGTGCAGCCAAAATTTTATTTTAAATTTAGAAAGACCAGTCAGTCTTCCATTCAGGCAGGAACCATCCCAACCTGAAGGTCCCAGTTCTTCTAAGTTAGGTTCCTTCTAAAACCCACCAGGCTCACGTTGGTCCTCATGCCAGGGTTCTCATCACTTATTCCCAGACAATCCAACCACCTGGAAAGTAAGATTTTACAATTGCTTTCAGGAGAGCCTGAGGCTCCTTCCCCAGAACTCCCTGGGGGTCTCAAAGATGTCCAAAGAGCCATCAATGCCCTCACACACCACCACTCCCGATCTCACCCATCCCATATATACACATCAATGGCCTTGGAGGTCTTACTCCTCAGGGTCTTGCTTCCTGAAGATGGGGGAAATCCAGCCAGAAAAGGGAAGCTTTTCTACTTTATTTATTGTTCAATGTTTCATCTTTAACATCTTTATTGCTCAAATTATTTTTCTGATTTCTTTTTATTAATTTTTACTAGAGTACAGTTGCTTCCTGATAGCTCAGTTGGTAAAGAATCCACCGGCAATGCAGGAGACCTGGGTTCGATCCCTGCGTTAGAAGGATCCCCTGGAGAAGGGAAAGGCTACCCACCCCAGCATTCTGGCCTGGAGAATTCCATGGACTGTATAGTCCATGGGGTCGCAAAGAGTCAGACACAACTGAGTGACTTTCACTTTCACATAGCTGCTTTAAAATGTTGTGCTTGTTTCTACTGTACAGCAAAGTGGTTCAGTTACATGCATACATATACGCTCCTTTTTTGGACTTCCTCCCCATTTAGGTCACCACAGAGCACTGAGTAGAGCGCCCTGTGCAGCACAGCAGGTGCTCATTCAGTTCAGTTCAGTCGCTCAGTCGTGTCCAACTCTTTGCGACCCCACGAATCGCAGCACGCCAGGCCTCCCTGTCCATCACCAACTCCCGGAGTTCACTCAGACTCACGTCCACTGAGTCAGTGATGCCATCCAGCCATCTCATCCTCAGTTGTCCCCTTCTCCTCCTGCCCCCAATCCCTCCCAGCATCCGAGTCTTTTCCAATGAGTCAACTCTTCGCATGAGGTGGCCAAAATACTGGAGTTTCAGCTTTAGCATCATTCCTTCCAAAGAAATCCCAGGGCTGATCTCCTTCAGAATGGACTGGTTGGATCTCCTTGCAGTCCAAGGGGCTCTCAAGAGTCTTCTCCAACACCACAGTTCAAAAGCATCAATTCTTCGGCGTTCAGCCTTCTTCACAGTCCAACTCTCACATCCATACATGACTACTGGAAAAACCATAGCCTTGACTAGACGGACCTGAGTCGGCAAAGTAATGTCTCTGCTTTCAAATATACTATCTAGGTTGCTCATAACTTTTCTTCCAAGGAGTAAGCGTCTTTTAATTTCATGGCTGCAATCACCATCTGCAGTGACTTTGGAGCCCCCCAAAATAAAGTCTGACACTGTTTCCACTGTTTCCCCATCTATTTCCCATGAAGTGATGGGACCGCATGCCATGATCTTTGTTTTCTGAATGTTGGGCTTTAAGCCAACTTTTTCACTCTCCTCTTTCACTTTCATCAAGAGGCTTTTTAGTTCCTCTTCACTTTCTGCCATAAGGGTGGTGTCATCTGCATATCTGAGGTTATTGATATTTCTCCCGGCAATCTTGATTCCAGCTTGCATTTCTTCCAGTCCAGCGTTTCTCATGATGTACTCTGCATAGAAGTTAAATAAGCAGGGTGACAATATACAGCCTTGACGTACTCCTTTTCCTATTTGGAACCAGTCTGTTGTTCCACGTCCAGTTCTAACTGTTGCTTCCTGGCCTGCATACAGATTTCTCAAGAGGCAGGTTAGGTGGTCTGGTATTCCCATCTCTTTCAGAATTTTCCACAGCTTATTGTGATCCACACAGTCAAAGGCTTTGGCATAGTCAATAAAGCAGAAATAGATGTTTTTCTGGAACTCTCTTGCTTTTTCGATGATCCAGTGGATGTTGGCAATTTGATCTCTGGTTCCTCTGCCTTTTCTAAAACCAGCTTGAACATCAGGAAGTTCATGGTTCACGTATTGCTGAAGCCTGCCTTGGAGAATTTTGAGCATGACTTTACTAGCATGTGAGATGAGTGCAATTGTGCGGTAGTTTGAGCGTTCTTTGGCATTGCCTTTCTTTGGGATTGGAATAAACACTGACCTTTTCCAGTCCTGTGGCCACTGCTGAGTTTTCCGAATTGGCTGGCATATTGAGTGCAGCACTTGCACAGCATCATCTTTCCTGTTTTATACGTGGTAGTGTATATATGTCAAGCCCCATCTCCCAATGCCCTCCACCCACACTCCCCCATTAGTGTCTATTCATTTGTTCTCTACATCTGTGTCTATATTTCTGTTTTGCAAATCCATCCATCTGTACCATTTTTCTTGATTCCACATATATGCATTGATATGTGATATTTATTTTTCTCTAATTTGCTTATTCTAATACTAAAGGATTCCATGTTGGAAATTTCCAGGACATGACCTCATTTTCCTGGGATAACATGGGGCAGACATAAGCCTGAAGCTCAGCCCCAGGAAGGTAACTACAAGAGCAGGAGCCTGTGCTATACAAACCCCTCTTGTACTCCTGGTGTTTATTTCCTTTTGCTCATCTCTAAAGACCCAAGCTGCTTGGCTGGGCTGTGGGCCTGAGTGTGAAAGGAGGCTTGAGGCCCCTGGGGACCCAGGATGGAGGCCACAGCACCAGTCAGGAGGGTGCCCAGTGGAGAGGGTCAGGGTGCCATGATCTTCCTCCCCCACTAGCAGATGCTTCTTGAAAAACTTCGAAAAGTCTGGAGTTTGACTTCACTGAGGAAGCAGCAGTCCTTCCTCCTTATCTCTTTTTTAAGAGATAGACATAGAACCCCTACAACTAGGGTTTCCAAGAGTTGGTTGGTTGATTGCTTGGTTGGCTTTTATTTTCTGTGATGACATTCACATAACATAAAATTCACCATTTTCAAGTGAAAAACTCAGTGACCTCCAGTATATTCACAACGTTGTGCCCCCAGTACCTCCGCCTAGTTCCAGAATATTTTCACCACCCCCAAAGGAAATTCTTCCTCAATAAACAATCCCTCCCATTCTCTTTCCTTCTCCCAGCCCCAAGTAATCACCAGACTGTGTTCTGTCTCTGTAGACCTGCCTATTTTGGACATGTCATAGAGATAGAATCATAGAACGTGATCTTTTGTATCTGGCTGCTTGGACTTAGCATGATATGTTTGAGGTTCGTCCACACTGTAGCATGTATTAGTATTTCATTCCTTTTTGTGGCTGTGTAATATTCCATGGCATAGACAGACCACGTGTTTAGCCACTCATCCACTGATGGGCATTTGGGCTGCTTCCGCCTTTTGACTCTTCTGAATAGTGCTGCTATGAACCTGGTCGTATACGTATGTGCTTGAGTTCTAGTTTCCTTGTTTTCCCAGGTGGTACTAGTTGTAAAGAACCCACCTGCCAGTTCAGGAGATCCATCTGAGTTGGGAAGATCCTGTGGAGGAGGGAACCCACTCCAGTATTCTTGCCTGGAGAACCCCATGGACGGAGGAGCCTGGACACCACTGAGTGGCTGAGCACACATCCCATGTTTTCAGGTGTAGACCCAGGAATGGAACTGTGGGACTTTCCATTTTAAAACCAGAAAAGTGGATCTTCCCTGGTGGTTCAATGGTCAAGACTCCAAGCTCCCAATGCAGAGGTGGTGGTGGTTTAGTCACTAAGTCCTGTCCAACTCTTGAGACCCCATGGGCTGCACCCTGCCACTCTCCTCTGTCCATGGGATTCTCCAGGCAAAAATGCTGGAGTGGGGAACCCTTTCCTTCTCCAGGGAATCTTCCAGACCCAGGGTTCGAATCCCAGTCTCCTGCATCACAGGTGGATTCTTCACCACCTGAGCTACTAGGGAAGCCCTCCAAGGCAGAAGGCCTGGATTCAACCCCTGGTCAGGGAACTAGATCCCACAGCCACATTGCAAGCAGATTCTTTACTGAGCCACCAGGGAAGTCCCATGCTAGAACTAAGACCCAGCAAGGACAAATAAATAAATAAGATTCAAATAAATAAAACCAGGAAAGTCTCAGGCAAACCAGGATGAGCCAGTCACCTAGCAGTGTTGAGCATTAGAATACTAGGTGCTCAGATACAAAGGCGCTTCTCTGGTGGCTCAGATGGTAAAGAATCTGCCTGTAATGCAGGAGACCCAGGTTCAATCCCTGAGCTGGGAAGATCCCCTAGAGAAGGGCATGGCAACCCACTCCAGTATTCTTGCCTGGAGAATCCCCATGGACAGAGGAGCCTGGTGGGCTACAGTCCATGGGGTCACAAAGAGTTGGACACGAATATGAGACTAACATTTTTGCTTTCAGATACAAAGAGAAACAAGGAAGTGCAGTCTGGAAAGAGACACCTGAACAGATGATTCCGATTCAGGGTCAGTAGAGTTGCGAGAAAACCCAGAGAAGAGGCGTCTTGCCCAGCAAAGATTGAGTGCGGAAGAGAAGGATCTGATCTGGAAAATCCTTCTTGAAAGAACAAGATCCAGCCCAGCCCTCAGGGACTAACAAGTAGGTTGGGGAGATGCTCAGACAGAGATTAACAAATGCTAAAATAGAAATCTGCCTGACTATTTTGCAACCCCATGGCCGGTAGCCCACCAGGCTCCTGTCCATGGGATTTTCCAGGCAGGAATACTGGACTGGGTAGCCATGCCCTCCTCCAGGGGATCTTCCCAACCCAGGGATCGAACACTTGTCTCCTGCATTGGCAGATGGATTCTTTACTTCTGAGCCACCAGGGAAGTCCTCTAGAGGGACACAGGGGTGGAAAGAGGGGAACACTGGAGGGTCAAGAAGCTTTACAGAGCAGAGGCACCTTGGCTGACTTTGGAAGGACAAACAGGAGTCAACCTGATGCAGAATGGAGGGAATTATAGATGGCATGAAGGATGTACTCAGAGACACAGAAGCAAGGCTGAAAAATTGGGAAATGAATGTCCCACTCCCGAGGATTTAAGCAAAAGACCTTGCAGCTGTAATGTGATGCCAAAAACCACGACTCCTCCCACAAATTACACTGTGCCATCGAGACTTGAAGGTTCCATGGCAAGGAGCCGTGAAAACTGTGCTCATCAGAGGACGGGCTGCAAAGTTGGATTTTAGCTTAATTTAAACAGGTTCCAAAAGGACCACTGGCCTGAGCCAAGATATCGTTTTCTGCTAGCAAAATCCTATCTGTTAATGTTTCGTCTAATCGGTAAGATAAAAGCCCATTGCTGGACTCTCTGGTGGTCCAGTCGTTTAGGCTCCGTGCTTCCAGTGCTGGGGGCAGGGGCTCAATCCTTGGTTAGGGAACTAACCAAGATCCTTCACAGAATGGCCAAAAAAAAAAAAAAGCCCATTGCTTTTTCCAATATTATAATTACTTTGGTCACTAATTTCTAAGATGGGGCCCTATAAGCATCATGAAGGACTCAAGGTAATAATGAAAATGGTCCTCGTGTGTGGGCTGCTCTTGGGCTGACTGGTTGGTCACGGGATTGTCCCTCATAGAAATAAACCCGACATTTACCTCCATCTGCGGCATCTCCAAAAACTGTGCCTCTGGCCTCTCAGGATGTAATCACCTTTGGGGAACTGAGGGAACAAAAGAAAACTTATGATACTGAGCAGGACCCTGTGGGGCTCCCAGGCACAAAGGCTATCTGTGTCCCCATCCCTTTGATTACAGGAAACAACCTTCATTCTGCCTGCATGACCTTCCCTGGGTTCCAATAGGCAGATTCAAGCAGTTGTTAATGAGGGAAGGGAGGGGATGCGAGACCAGGGAGAATCAGTCAAGAGGAGCCTTGGGGCAAGATCCTGGTTCCTCATCAATGGATACTCATAGCAATATCTTTCAGTTGTTCTTCAGATACTGAAACCCCCTCCAGGTGGAAGAAGTTGATGATTAATGATGGTAGGCTGCCCACCAGCCTGTAGACCTCAGACCAATTGTATATGAGGGTTGATGATGATGACTCTTGGCCACCAATTCATCAGAAGAATATCCATGAGCTGATCATATCCTCTTTGGACAACTGCTATAAATCTCATTATTGTCACAGTTTTGAGGGTATTAGCCCTCCATGGCTCCCTTTTCCTGGCAAAGCAATAAAGCTATCCTCTCCTACTTCACCCAAAAGTCTGTCTCCGAGGTCTGATTCAGTACTGATTTATAGAGTAGCTGAGTATGCTAGCCAATATACCACTGGTTTAGTTTTTGCATGTCTGAGTTTATTGATACATTACAAATTTTATAAAGCATATACAAAAAGTAAAAATGTTAAAGTACGAAATGGGACAGAGATCTAATTCAAAGTTCTATGATTTCCTTCTTTCCCTCTAAAGACTTGTTTTACAAACATGGCTCTAGAGGCATTCAAACCAGATGCTATTCTCCAAGATTCCATTTTCTCTCCCTTTAAAAGCTGGGATGATCTCTGACATGCCAATAATCAGCAGAAATCAGGTACCAGGATTTCAGAAGTTGGTTTCTTTTGCTTTCTCTGTCTGGTCCTGTCCTTCCCTCTTCCGAGGACCCCTCCTGGACTGAGCTCTGCCTCTCAACAAGCAGCCCAGGTTAGGGCCCTCATTCTTTCTGCATTCCTGGGGGGATGCCTGCAGGCAACAACTTCCTCTGAAGTCAGACCACATACTCCCGTTGCCAAAGAAATGTGAAAATCTGCAGCTGTTTCCTTCCACTGGCAACCCTGTAAAGAGTAATAGAACAGCCTTGTCAGTCCCGAGGCCCATTGGTGAAGGGCACAGCCTCCCCTTGATAGACTGGCAGTGGGAATCAGCTGGCCATTCGTCGCTCTCATATCATGTTAGCAAGGCCTGGATTAGGTCTGAAAACCCTGATGTCCTCACATAGCAGGTGGATTTGTTTATTTAGAGTCCTGTCCTGCCCAAGAAGAAATTTGAAACAGAGTAGCTTCCCACTGTCCTGGAGCCTGCACAAAATACGCCTGCCATGAACTGAGGAGCCACCAAATGGCCAGAATGGGACCCTGGTTTCCAGTCACTTCACCCACTTCTGAGTCACAGAGTTCCAAAGGGCACAGCTGGGAGGAAGGTATTGACCTCCAAGTCCACTGATGTTTCATGAACAGGAATCACCGAGCGACAGGCTTGAGTGGGCTTGGGGTTTGAATACAGACTGGCTTAGGTTGGATTCCTGGCTTGGCCACTTACTGTAATTGTTATCATTGTTCAGTCACTAAGGCACGTCCGACTCTTTGTGACCCCATGGACTGCAGCACACCAGGCTTCCCTGTCCTTCATTATCTCCCAGAGTTTGCTCAAACTCATGTCCCCTGAGTTAGTAATGCCATCTAAACATCTCATTCTCTGTTGCCCACTTCTGCTCCTGCCCTCAATCTTTCCCAGCATCAGGGTCTTTTCCAATGAGTCAGCTTTCTGCATCAAGTGGCCAAAGTACTGGAGCTTCAGCTTCAGCATCAGTCCTTCCTATGAATATTCAGGGTTGATTTCCTTTAGGATTGACTGGCTTGATCTCCTTGCAGTCCAAGGGACTCTCAAGAGTCTTCTTCAGCACCACAGTTCAAAAGCATCAGTTCTTTGGTGCTCAGTCTTCTTTATGGTCCAACTCTCACGTCCACACATGACCACTTACTATGATAGTTCTACTAGTTTTCTAGGGCAGTCACGACAAAGTCCCAGAAACAACAGAAATGGATTCTCTCACAGTTCTGGACACTGGAGGTCTGATACGAAAATGTTGGTGGACAATGCCCCCTTCAAAACTCTGGGGCAGGGTGGACTCCTTCTATCCCTCTTCAAGTTCCTGGTAGCTGAGGAGGACTCTGGCCCAGGGAGGCAAAAGTCCAGACTGTCTCCATCTGCACACGAATGTCTTCCCTCTGTGTCTGTGTCCAAATCTGCCTAGGACAACTATGACCTTGACTTTAGAGCCCACTCTACGTCAGGATTTCCCCAATGGTTCAAGTGGTAAGGAATCTGCCTGCAATGCAGGAGATGCAGAAGATGTGTGTTCAGTCCCTGAACTGAGAAGATCTCCTGGAGGAAGAAATAGCAACCCACTCCAGTATTCTTACCTGGAGAATCCCATGGACACAGGAGCCCGACGGGCTACAGTCCACGGGGTCGCAAGAGAGATAAACACGGCTGAGCACGCACACCTCACGCCTTCTACTCCAGGGGAGCCCCGTCTTAACTAATTATATCTGCATGACCCTATTTCCAAACAGAGTAACACTTGAGGTGCTGGGGGAGGCTGGGGAGCAGATTTAGGGCTTCAGCATGTGCTTTTCAACCCACAGTGCTGAGTGACTTCAATTAACTTAATTAACCTCTCTGAGCCTCAGTTTTCTTAGCTTAAGGATATGGTGCTGTGATCCACTTCCCACGGCTGCTGTAACGCTCTGGTAGGATTCATGGGGAAGCTTCTGGTGGACACTCAGTGAGCCTAGTTCCTCTTTCCTCTTCCTTCATGCCTTGCAACCTCCCCCTCTTGACTCATCTCTTCCTCATATTGGGGAAACATTTGTCCTCTATTCAGAGATCACCTGTCTGCCTGCTGAGCCATGGATTCAGCCATAGGTATAATGTAATCACAGCCAAAAGAGAAAAGAGGCGGGAGATTTCCCTGGTGGTCCAGTGGTTAAGAATCTGCCTTCCAGTGCAGGGAACATGGGTTCAATCCCTGATTGGGGAACTAATCAGTGCCCCTCGTGGCACTGGGCAACTAAGCCCATGAACAGCCACTACTGAGCCCGCGCACCACAGCTAGAGAGAAACCTGCACGCTGCAACCAAGATCCGACGAAGCCAAATAGATAAATAAGTATTTAAAAGGAAAAAGGAACGACGCAGTGAAATGACTTGCATGTCAGTCTAGTCTGGAAATGGGTGGGCTTGGCGTGCTCAGCACTGGAAAATCGTAAGGTTCAGAGGACAGTCTTTGGACAGTCATTCTATTTCTTGATATTCTCCCTAGACAGCTGGTCTATGTGAAAAGGGTATTCATGACAGCGTTGTTTATCCAAGCAATAGACTGAAAGCAGCCTATATTTTATGGTCCTTCCATGCCATAAAATACTATGTCGTCATTAAAAACAAACGAGACGGCTCTCTGTATGCTGATATGGAATGACCCCCAAGATAAAATTTTAAATGAAAACGCGTGGTTTGAGGAAAGAAGGATGAATAAGCAGAACACAGAGGGTTTGAAAGGCACTGAAATGCTTTGTATAATACTATAATGATGGATATATGTCATTATACATTTGTCCAGACCCACTGTTGTGTTGTAAGAACGTATGGAAAAACCTGAATGAACTTTTTGGCCAACGCAATACTTAAGTAGTTGGTGTAGCCACATGAGACGAGACCAGAAGGAGGGATGGGGGACAGGTGAGAGAAGGGACCGCAGACCCGGCTCACACCCGGGGCACAGAGGGCAGACGCGGGGGGAACAGCTGAGGCTCCTGGGCATGGTGGCACCGTCAGCCTCCACAAGCACATATACATTAGTGCCTACTGGAAAGGGCAAGGCTATAGCGAGAGTGTATTCCCCCAAAAGGCCAGGAAGAAAAGAAAGCCAAGGAGCTGACAACTAAGACACCCTCCAGTCCATGCACATGGAATGTCCCATTCCCTCAGGTTCTTGCCAGGTGACTGGGTAATTTGATAAACTAATTGAGATGCACAATTGGGCATTATTTCATGAACACCTCATGGGGGCACATTGAAGGTTTCCTCTTGAATCAACTTGACATTGCAGTATTAATAGCTCTTAATTGTTTAATTTATTCATCCTTCCCAAGGGTGACTGCCTGTTAACCGGCACTTCAGACACTCAAAGGAATGCATGTCTATGAGAAGTTATTTCAGGACTGTGACAGGATGAGAGAGAAGAGCTATTTGGGACGGAAGACCTTCTCCATACCCTTCAAATCCCATGACAAAAGGGATTATGCATTTCACCCATCTTTCATCTCAGGTCATCCCTGGAATAAGACTGTTTCAAGGAAATAAAAGCAACTTGGAATGGAATCTGCCAGTGTCTGTTCTCTGCCTGCTCAAGCGCAATCTCTTCAGTCTTGTCCAGCCCACAACAGCTATAGCCTGCCAGGTTCCTCTGGCCATGGGATTATCCTGGCAAGAATACTGGAGTGGGTTGACAATTTCTACTCCAGGGGATCTTCCAGACCCAGAGATCAAACTCATGTCTCCTGCACTGGCAGGCAGATTCTTCACCACTGAGCCGCACTAGGGTTAAACAAAATGCCAGTGTCACCTGAAAGGCTCAACAGAGCACCACTGACTTGGGATCTGTCCATCAGACATATTCCACTGGCATCATTCACCAGCCGTAACATGTCAGGTCTGTAAAGAAATAGTTACTGGGTCCTGAGAGAATCAACATTTAACACATGGCATTGCAAGGACCCACTTCCTTTTCTCCCTTGAGTATGAAATTGTTAAGAACGTCTCCAACCCAAGACACAAAAAGAACTATTAGCCACTTTTCAAGGACAAAGAACATCCCTCGGCGTTGCCCTAGACAACGAAGATCTCAGCCAGTCTAGTGTAATTTTCCATGATCATCCACCATTCAGCAGAACTTACCAATCCTCTTAGTGGCTGGCTTCTTTTAGTATTCAAGGTACAGAAACTCTGCGTGCCTCTCAATTGCCCTGGTGCAATTATTGTATTGATTTGATGCAACATTAGTTCCACATTGAAAGTGGTGTATGTTTTTAAATTTGCAATTAAATCAAATGACGCCTCTTTGCTAAGATGGTTGACACTTGTTCATATGCTGCTGTGAGCAGTGAAGGTAACTTTTATTTAGCATCAGAAAGCATGCGGGGAGAGGGAGCTTGAAATTTTCAAGCAACTCCATTTCTTGCCTGGCTCTTCAGCCTAATTAAAAAAAAAAAATCAAGCTACTTCCCCATTTGTTGTAAAAATGGTACATGTGAGAACTACTGTGTTATAGGGATAATCTGCAGAAGTCACTGAGCAAGCAACATTGAAAGGATAATGTCAGGGGATGAATGTTTGTGCCTTCCCCCCAAATTCACAAGGTGAAGCCCTAACTCTTTGGAGTATTTGGAGGTGATGCCTTTGGGAGGTAATCAAGAATAGACAAGGTCATGAGAATGGGCCATTCATGATGGGCTTGGTGTTCATGTAAAGCAAGGAAGAGAGAGCAATCTCTCCACATCCATGAAAAGGAACGCAGTACAAGAAGGCAGCTGTCTTCCTGTCTTCAAGACAGGAAGAGAGTCCTCACCAAGGATGGAATCTGCCAGCACCTTGGTCTTGGGCTTCCCAGCCTCCATGACTGTCAGAAAATGTTTTTTATTTAAGCCATCCAATCCACAGTATTTTGCTATATCATCCCAAGCTGTTGAAGACAGATTAAAAACTGGAAGAGCCTCGAGAATAATTGGTGATTTTTGTCCCATTTTCCTTTCTGGATAATCGCTAAGTACTTGACCCACTCAATTTCTTTCCAATCTCTAATATGGCTCTGATATGTGTACAGTTAATTGTTAATTATTCAGGCCATAGGGGGCCAGGAAAAGTCAGGGCAATTAAATTTGTTTACATTTTAAAATGATATTGACACCCAACAGTCTCTTCCTACCAAGTGACCACTAGGAAAATGGTCACGAAAAGAGCAGGAAAACGTGAAAGGGAAAGGGAACAGTATGCTATGAGTTAAACTGTTAAATGTTAGGGCTTCCCTGGTGCCTCAGGTGGTAAAGAATCTGCCTGCAATGCAGGAGACCCAGGTTTCATCCCTGGGTTGAGCAGATCCCTTGAAGAAGGAAATGGCTACCCACTCCAGTCGTGCCCCCTCAAAAAAAGATATGTAGGAGTCCTAATCCTCAGCAACTCAGAACATGACCTTATTTGGAAACTGGGTCTTTACAGCAGTAGTCAAAATGAGATCACGGCAATAGACCACCATAATACAAAATGACTGGTGTGCCCATAGAAAGGGGAAACTGGACTCACGTGGGGGAGACAACTGAAGACACAGGGAGAACAGCCCTATGACTGAAGCCAAAAACGCCAAGGATTTCCAGAAAATGCCGGAAGCATCTAAGAAGGATTCTTCTTCCAGGGCCATCGGAGAGAAGGGCCCTGCCAACACATTGATTTTGGACTTCTAACCTCCAGAACTGTGAGACGATAAATTTCTGTCTTTTTAAAAAATTTATTTATTTATGGCTAGCTGGGTCTTTGTTGCTGTGCAAGAGTTTCCTCCAGTTGCGGTGTGCCAGGGCTACTCTCTAGGTGTGGCATGCAGGCTTCTCATTGCGGGGACTTCTGTTGCGGAACACGGGCTCCAAAGCTCAGGGGCTTCAGTAGTTGCAGCTCAGGGCCTTAGTTGCCCCACGGCATGCGGGATCTTAGTTCCAGGACCAAGGATTGAACCCATGTCCCCTGCACTGGCAGGTGGATTCTTAGCCTCTAGACTACCAGAGAAGTCTCAGTTTCTGTTTTTTAAGTCACCTAGTTTTGGATACCTTCTAATGGTAGCCTTAGGAAATGAATACACTATCATATTAAATATGTGCATTAACTGTAGGGCCTACCCTAATTTCTGAAAAACAAAAGTGCAAAAGGAAGCTCCATTTAATGAATGAACAAACGCAGACTACATTCATATAAACACAAGTGTAAAAGGAAGCTCCGTTTAATGAGTGAACAATGTAGACTACTATATATATATATATATATAGTGAGGCAACATGGGGATTTTAAGAACGAAAGAAAAACACAGGGGAAAAAAAGAATCCAGAAGTAAAGTTAGAAATAAAACATACAAAATTCTTTATGGTTTGCTAAAGGGATGTAAATTTTGTTCTGGGATTCCTAGTGACCAATTTAAAGAAAGAAGCTCCATCAGTTACACAGCACAATTTCCACATGCACAGAAGGAAGAGTAGTTATCAGGAGAAGCAATGCTATTTCTGATACTAAAGCCTAAGAGAAAGTTAATTAAGAGACTTGTCTGATTACTGAATTTATGTCCTTAGCAAGATCCTTCATCCCATAAACACACTGTCTAGTTCTAAATTATATAGGGCTGTAGTTTACAACTTCTTTGATTTTTAACCAACGACTATGTAGGATGATAAAAGCTGTGATTTTCAAAGCTAAATGGATGTCAATTGGTTTACAGCTTCCAATGATGAAATGTAATCCAGAGATAAAATCTGCAATATTTTATCTCTTGTAGATTTATTAAATCTACAATGCTAACCCACAGATTAGATACATCAGAATCACTTGGGAATCACCTTCAAAAAGATACACCTGGGGGATTTCCCTGGTGGTCCAGTAGTTAGAACTCCACGCCTCCACAGCAGCGGACAAAGATTCTATCCCGGGTAGGGGAACTAAGATCCCACATGCCGTGCAGTGTGGCAAAAAAAAAAAAAAAAGACAAATGACTGGGCCCCACCCCTGGGAATCTGATTCACTGGACATTTCTGGTGCTGAGCCGATTTTAAAAACCACTCTCATCTAGATGATGATAATAGGCATATCCTCAGGCAAGCCTCCTGACATGTTTCCCTTAATGCAGATTTTGATAACTCTTGGACGGAAGAGTAACCAAGGTGAAACTCCCAGCCTTTTATGGGCTCCTTCAGTGTGCAGATATAGGGGACCACTTAACCCATCACCCCAAAAAGATGGTGCTCTGGAGCTAAAGTGACTCATCACCCACGCCTGCATATGTGCCCAGTGGACTGGAAGAGCACTGGACTCCAGGTTTGGACTGCAAGGGGGTCAAACCAGTCAATCCTAAAGGAAATAAACCCTGGATATTCATCAAAGAACTGTTGCTGAAGCAGAAGCTCCAGTGATTTGGCGACCTGATTCGGAGAGTCGACTCACTGGAAAAGACCCTGATGCTGGGAAAGATTGAAAGCAAAAGGAGAAGAGGGTAGCAGAGGATGAAATGGTTAGATAGCATCACCGACTCAATAATTTGAGGACACTCCGGGGGATAGTGTAGGGCAGGGGAGCCTGGCGTGCTACAGTCCATGGGGTCACAAAGACTTGGACACAACTTAGCAACTGAACAACAACCACAGGGTTTCAACAACCACCACAGGGTTTGGTCTGCATCCCTACCCTCCCTTTCTTAGCCATCAGGCTCCTAACTGAGTCAGGGGACCTCTCTAGGTTTCAGGTGGCCTAGAGAAATGGGGATGACAAGGCCAGCCTCATAAATGCACTGTGATGATTAAACAAGAAAGTTTGTTGAAAGTCTTAGCAAATGCCTATGTGGTAGGAAAAAAAAAAAAACAATAAAGGAAGCTTTCCATTGCTTATTTATATCTTAGGAAATATTCTTTTTCTATGACTATACCCCAGAGCATTACCATCCCTGATAGCAAGATAAACCGTTGAGATGCTACACCACACATCAAAATTGTCCGCCAAGGCGCCATGGACAGTCAGCTCCTGGGGACCACTAGCCCTTAGCAATGGCATCTTCCACATAGTCCAGTTGGGAGAAAGAAGGGCAAGTATGCAGAACACCACAGGTAACCAAGCAGGCAGGGTTGTTACAAGAATGAGAAGGGTTATGGGAGCAAATGACTCAAAACCTATAAAAATAAACCTGACCTCACTTGCAGCACTTAAATGCAACAAGGACTCAGGAGGTCTCCTGAAGAATGGTTTGTGTTATTTTTACTTAGGGAGGGTTTTTTAAATGTTTATCGGTTAATCCTCCTATAGGCTGGATAGTTCTGTCTTGTAGGATCATAAATCTAGATGCAATCTCGGACGAGCAGTTTGGTGGCCTGATTCTCTGCCTCCAAGCACTTGTTTATCTATACTTGAGAGCTCAAGGTACCCAAAGTGTGGAGGCAGGGTCACTGATTGCTATGCTTTCCCAAATCGTAGGTTCACGGCATGGGGTAGGGAATGCAGGTAGCCAGTGCAATTAGCAGCAAGCTCATTAAGGGGCCCTGGGCAGGCAACGCAGCTGGCAACATCAGTTTTGTTTCTGCCACATCTATCTGATGGTCTATGATGCGGTCATTTCCAAACGTCTATGGAATGTTCACAGTAACACGGGAATTGCTTATCCCACACTGCCCTGCATATTCCCTGTAGAAATAAGAGCTACATTTCACTGAGCACAAACTCCCACTTCCTATTTTACATACATATCATCTCAGCAGACCAGTACCCTACAGTGTAAGTTTTATCATCGCAGCCTCAAAGACAGGGAAAGTGAGACTTAGAAAGCTTAAGTCACCTGCCCATTGAATGAGTGGTACCACCAGAATTTAAACCACGGACTGACCCCAGAGCTAGTGCTCTCATTCGCCCCACTGTGCAGCACCACCAGCTATGACCAACACAGAGGCCACGAAGTGCACGTTGGGTTCATATCTTCTGATGTCATTGGTCCCAAGTTTCAGCACCAAGTGTTGAATCGTCCACCTCAAATGGAAGAAAATTCTGCTGCCAATTAGAAACGCGTAGAATTTTAAGCACCCTTCCCTCCATCTCCTCTCTAATCAAGCAACATCTCTTGTACAGCAGACAATGATTGATTTTAAATGAGTCAGTGTCTCTTTAAGTTCCTGAGACCCCAGAATCTCTGTTTAATTGTATGGTAACCATTAGGAGCTTTGTCAGAAAGGATGACAGGAGTAATCACCCAAGAACAGATTTCTAGGTAATTTATAGTTAGCCAATCCAAACCTAATTCCTGAGTGACCTATACTGTGCCTAAGGAGCCCGAAATAATCATGTATTTACCCTTTACCCTGAAATTAGATGGTGCTTACCATGCAATTACCCAGCCACTAAGTGACAATTACCATGTAATTAAATGGTCAGCGGTTACCATGTTATTAAATAGCATTGACATGATATTCGTCCCGCAGAACCTTGCACTGTCACCATACAATTCAACCACCCACCGAGAAATTACAGCCATTCCTGGGAAGTTCTGCCCTTTGCTTCGAGGGATTATGAGTCGGCAGAAACTCCCGGCACCATGTGCTTCCAAGGAAGCCAAGAAACAGCCAAAGTTGTGCACGGGTGTAACGTGGCCTCCTGGGCCTGGGCTTCTAGCCAGACTGGGCTGGTGCCTGGGCAGCCCAGCCTCAGTCCAGCACTAGGGAATCAGGGTGAATTCCCCCACACTTCTGTGATAGTGTACTTCAGAGGAAAGGTAGACATCACGCTTGTTCTCTCCCAGATGTGGTACCTACCCCGGGGCAGAGCCTGCTGGGAGAGTTTGAAGCCCTAAGTAAGGCATGAGTTCTGTTTCAGCCTGGGAGAGACCATCCCCAAATCAAGATAAGCCTCATAAGTTCCATGAGGACAGGATCTTCTTCTGTCTGGCTTATTTATTGCCTTATCACCAGGCCTGTTGTATATGCTCAGTAAATATTATTTGGATTGTATTTATTCATTCAATCATTATTTATTCATTGGTTGGTTATGCGTCTACCACATGCCAGCCACCATGCACTGAAACTTTTTATGGACACTGTGAGGTTCAGTGACGTCTCAGGCTGAGTCACTTGCCCGAGGTCATTAAACAACTACTTGGTGGCAGATGCAAGACTGAACTCAGGTCTATCTGAGGCTCAAAAAGCTGTGTTTTTGCTATAGCACCATGTCTTGGCCAGCATCCAAGTGACCTGAGAGACTTGGAAAAGCTAATGACTTCCTGGGATGAATCACTTTTGAATCTAAGCCTTCTACACCAGCCATAATAGTTTCTATAAACTGTTATTCAGACTTCCCTGGTGGCTCAGCAGTAAAGAATGTGCCTGCAATGCAGGAGATGCAGGTTTGACCCCTGAGTCAGGAAGATCCATGCCTGGAGAATCCCACGGACAGAGGAGCCTGTTGGGCTACAGTCCACAGTGTCACAAAGAGTCGGACATGACTAAAGTGACATAGCACACACAACACAGAAACTGTTACTCACAGTTAGTAAATGAAGAAAGTGCAGCTCAGAGAGATTGAGTGACTCATCCAGTCACCCTGCTGGTGAGTTGCATTGAACTTGGACTCAGAGGCCATATGTCTGCCTGATGTAACTGGAGAGACATACAGCTGTCTCAGGCCTTCACACTTCTACCATTAAAATGCTATATCTTTGGGTTAGTGTTGTTTCCAAATATTGCTGCTAAAATTTAATAGCTCACTAGAATTTTCTAACACGTTAAATTACCTAGCATCCAAAGACAAATCCAGGGTGAAACACAAGACCAGACACTAATGGATTGTGTTTGAAATCAAAGAAAGGAAAAGATTCAAGTGATGAATAACAAGTAGGTCTCATCTTCAAAGTCAGCTCCAATCAGTTGCTAGCAGCCGCCTGGAGCAACATATCGCAAAGGCTCCTGAGGCTGTATCAGGGCTCAACAGGATAAAGTATCATGATTGATTAATGATGTCTGCTTTGGACCCTGCTGAGGAAATGACTGCACGTGATGGTTATCATGTCTGATCTAGACTGCGGGATTCCACACATAAGGTCAAGTTTGGAAATCGGTGGGGCTGGGGAGAAGACAATGAGTGGGAACAAAAGACACCTAAACAAGTAAGCAGTCAAAGATGATGTTTCCCCTCCCTGCAGGTGCTCGAAAGAGAAAGTGAAAAATATACTGTCAGTAAAATGAAAACTTGTTGCTTAGTCGCTAAGTCATAAAACAAGCCAGAAAACCTTGTTCCAGCCTCAGCTCTTAAATTAACTGTAGGACATTCATCACATCAATGCCCCTCCCTGGGTCTCAGTTTCCTCATCTGTAAAACAAAGGCATTTAAGTAGCAAATCTCCACGCCACTTCCAGGATTCTGAAGTTTAGAGTGCACAACCCCCCTTACTGAGTGAGCACAAGGGGGTCTTCCCTGGAGGTCCAGTGGTCAGGGCTCTGTGCTTCCAACGCTGGGGCACAAGTTCAATCCCTGGTTGGGGAAGTTAAGCATACTGCACACAGTGTGGGGGAGTGGGGGTGGGGAAAGACTGTGAGCAGCAGGGAAGAAGATAAGCAGGAGAGAAGTGGTGAAAGCTGATCAAACACTTCTTACTCGCTGTTGGAAGGGTATCAGAAACAATGTGGAAACCAACACTTCTGTTCTGGCTATGTTGAGTTTAGACATCACTTCAACGTCCAGGCAGAAATGTCAAGTAGCAATTGAATATGTAAGTCTATAGCTCAAGGGAGATGCCTGGGTAGAAGAAATAAACTTGGCAGTCATCAATAAACAGATGGAGCTGGATAAGATCCCTTGGGGAGAGAATGATACTGGAGAGGGTGTTTCCGTTTCCGATATTTAGAATTTAGGGACAAAGGGAGGAACCAGCAAAGGCTGAAAAGGAATGTCCAGCGAGATAGTGAGAAGCATAGGAAGAAGGGATTTCAAAAAGGAAGTTGTTGCCTGGGTCCAATGTAGCTGACAAATGGAGTTACATAAAGCAGGGGCACCAGCTTTCTAAGTTATATCATTGGTGACTTTAATAAAAACTGTATAAGAAAGCCATGGAGGGCAAAACCTGATTATAAGGAACAAAGGAAATACTAGGAGGTGAGAAAGTGGGGACAGTAAGTATGGACAAAATGCCTGAGGTTAGGAGCACATGGCTCGTAGCTTATTGCTGGCTTATGACGTTTTTGTGAGAATGTTTGTGAAGAGTCTGTCATAGCACTCAATATGACTGCTGCTGCTGCTGCTAAGTCACTTCAGTTGTGTCCGACTCTGTGTGACCCCATAGACGGCAGCCCACCAGGCTCCCCCGTCCCTGGGATTCTCCAGGCAAGAACACTGGAGTGGGTTGCCATTTCCTTCTCCAATGCATGAAAGTGAAAAGTGAAAGGGAAGTCGCTCAGTCGTGTCCGACTCAGCGACCCCATGGACTGCAGCCCACCAGGCTCCTCCGTCCATGGGATTTTCCAGGCAACAGTGCTGGAGTGGGGTGCCATTGCCTTTTCCGACTCAATATGACAGGTGCTCAAAAATCCATATTCTTGTCTCTTTAATTCACCTATATTTAATCAGTTTGTCATTTTCCACAGAGATGACTTTCTGACAACCGCATCAGGGCCCCGTGTCAGATTCTAATATTAAAAGTCTTTATCTTGACCTTGGCCCTGGGGGAAACTGATAGACCCATTACGCTTGTCTGCTCATCCTTTCACCTTCCATGGTCCTGTGGGTTGGATGTCTCTTCAGGTAGGCCAGCACTAAGGCCAGATGATGCCTTATTCAAGGAGAGGAAATTAATCATGCACAAATGACTTCTACGGAAACCCAGCCAGGGAGGGTATGTGAGAGGCCCATAAATACTGCAATGAGGGCTGTCATCTAAGCCACAAATTCTACCAACCCTTCTGCAGGAAACTGATAGTCAATATCCTAGTACTACCAAAGTGTGGTTACTGATCCACCTTATCTTCCTGCAGTAGAGACACTAGTCTGTCCATGGTAACTGGTGATGTTCATACTGACCAGTTCATCCATCCATCCATTACTTTGTTAGACATACATGTTCTAAGCACCCATCTGCCGAGCATTATGCTTCTTGCTGTGAGACATGCAATGAACTGTATGACATTTATGTAAAACTCATAAATATTTATTGAATATCTACTATGTGCAAGTGTTCTTGGGTTCTGAGGTTCAGCAGTGAATGAGACGAATAATTCCACCCTTAACAGAACTTCTGTATTCTAATAGCTTTGGGCCCTGGACTCAGCCATCTTATAAAACTGTTTGGAAAAGGATAACAACTAATGTAAATAATGAAATCCCCACGTGCAGTCATGTCTGACTCCTTGTGACCCCATGAACTGCAGCCTGCCAGGCTCCTCTGTCCGTGGGATTCTCCAGTAAAGAATACTGGAGTGGGTTGCCGTTCCCTTCTCCAGGGAATCTTCCTGACCCAGAGATCAAACTCAGGTCTCCCGCGTTGCAGGTGGATCCTTTGCCATATGAGCCATCAGGGAAGCCCAAAATCTTCAAAGACCAATGCAAATAGTTAAACGACTGTCAAAAGGTGCAAGTGGTCAGAGTATTGAACCCACCCAGGGTGTGACTGGGGCTTCCCTGATAGCTCAGCTGGTAAAGAATCCTCCTGCAATGCAGGAGACCCTGGTTTGATTCCTGGGTCAGAAAGATCCACTGGAGAACAGATAGGCTACCTACTCCAGTATTCTTGGGCTTGACTTGGGGGGAGGTGTCCTGATCAGACAGTAAATCAGAGAAAAGGCAGTTCTTTCAAGAGGCTTTCTTGAATCTTTGCTATTTTCTGGGATTGGTAAAATTCAAAATTGTCACTACAATGAAAGCATGTCTAAGCTCTGTGAGTCTCAGTTTCCTCCACTGTAAAATGGGATTAATAACAATTACTTCCAAAGACCACTGAGCAGATTAGAGACAAGTGATGCCACATGCCGTGGCAACCACAAGTCCTGCTGTGTGGTGAGCACTAAATACGGTTCTTTTTTTCTCTAACATCGCAGAATCACTGTGATCCTGTGCTCAGCACCTTAGTAATAAAAACTGTCAGATTCTGAGGCACTGAGGCAGAAAAGGCTGAAAGTCGTTGAACATCTAATATTAGCTCCCAAGAAGTTGTCATCAAGATGGGAATCAACATCAGGGTCTTCCCTCCCTGATGGTGTCGGACCAACACATCAGCCGAAAACTTGTCATCCTCACCAAACCCGGTCAAGGAGCCGTCCCTGGGGCCCTTATTCCACTGCCCTCTCCCCAGATGAAGATATCTCTGCAGCACTTGCAGACTGAGAACACAGACAGCTTCTGCCCCTTCTTTGTTGCCGTTTTCCTAGGCAGCAAGAGGAGACAAATTTGAACACCTCCATCATCCCAGGGCTGTGTCATTCTAAGTCACATGCTGTCTGAAATTAACATAGCATCGCGTTCAGGAAGATCCCAACAGCATCATCAGCTTTCTTAAACCCAGAATATTGGCACTGCATTGACTTCCATTTTTGAACCTCCAGGCTGGGCACAGGCTCCGTGTCCCTCTTTCCTGTGGATGGTTGATACTAAGCAGAAGGCACAAACGCTCCTTCCTGTGAACCCAGCTAAGGACCAACGACCTCAGACACCCGCCCGACAGTTCATCCTGTGGCACTGCAGAGCTTGCCTGATGGGGGCTGGTGTAAATATAGTTCCCTCGGGGCAGCCAGCCAGAGCCTGGCCAGCCAGCATCCCGTTACCAGCCTGCTCTTCACACGCTACTTGGTTTCACCACTTGGAGCTGAACCGCACTCTGGGCTCAGTACTTAAGGGCTCTGGAAGCAGGGTCAGCTTGCATTTTTATGATTTTCTTCCTGCTGCCTTGGCACTGTGGGCACCATCTCTAAGCATCTCCTCCTTTATGAGGAGTGTTACAAAATGCTACAGAAACATAAGCGCCTTCAACAGCGAGAAGATCAAACCAGTAAATATTAAAAGAAGTCAACCCTGAATATTCATTGGTGCTAAAGCTGAAGCTCTAACACTTTAGCCACCTGATGCAAAGAGCCAACTTATTGGAAAAGACCCTGATGCTGGGAAAGAATGAAGGCAGGAGGAGAAGGGGGCAACAGAGGATGAGATGGTTGGATGGCATCACCAACTCAATGGACATGAGTTTGAGCAAACTCCCGGAAATAGTGAAGGACAGGGAAGCCTGGTTTGCTACAGTCCATGGGGTCACATGGCTCAGAGGTTAAAGCGTCTGCCTCCAATGCGGGAGACCTGGGTTCAATCCCTGGATTAGGAAGATCCCCTGGAGAAGGAAATGGCAACCCATTCCAGTATTCTTGCCTGTAGAATTCCATGGACGGAGGAGGCTGGTAGGCTACAGTTCACGGGCTTGCAAAGGGTCAGGCACAAGTGAGCGACTTCACCTCACCTTCACCATGGGGTCACAAAGAGTCAGACATAACTTAGCAACTGGACAAAAACAACAGGAACACATCTGGATGTGACCTGAACCTGGCAGCGCCTGCTCAGGCTGGAGACACATAAGCCTGCAGCTGAAATCATAAGAAAATGCATTTTTTGAATGCTTCTTTTGTGTCTTTTGCCATTAAAAATGGGGCTTAAAGTAGAAAAAAGCAAAAAAAAAAAAAAAAAGGCTAATAATACAAAAAGATCCATTTTTCTTGCGGGTGGTCTCTGACCAGATATGGCCTTGGCTTCTCTCAATCCTGATCAAGGCTCACCCCAACTTGGGGTGGGGACTCCTATTCTCACCTCTCTTGCTGGCACTTTAGTTGCAGAGGTATCTCTGCAGAGCCTGGGAATAGTCTGCAAGCTACATTTGGCCTTCAGATAAATTTATTTGTCCCATCCCCTCTGTATGGCTTGCGTATTTTAATTTTGTCAATTTTTTTTAACCTGGAGATTTCACCTAAGAAAGAAAAATCAAGATCTCTGGCTTTTCTTGGAGGAAAAAAAAAATCAGAAAATCTGCTAACACTGGGCCCACATTCCTACCTTACAAAATGGACTGGAGCTGAGTTGCAGTTGGTCCCTTTAAACAGGGCACTTGCTCTCCGGTTCACCACCATCCAACACTTGGTCATTCATCAGTCAAAGTTATGGACTGCCTCCGATAAGCTTGCCTGCCCTGGGTCCTGCTGATAGAGAGAAGTGAACGCCTGGCTTTTCAGAAGCTGTGGGTCAGCACCCTCATTGTCTCCTAACATGGAGGAGGGCAGGCAGTTGGCATGCATCACCGTGCTCATACTGTTGTTTTCCTTCTCAGTTAAGAGAACAGTATTGCTAGCACCGGCCCCAGCTCACTCTCCTGTTATTAATAGGCCCCTGTAGACACTGAAGGGCTTCCCTGGTGTGCTGCAGTCCATGGGGTCCCAAGGAGCCGGACACAACTGGGAGACCGAATGACAACTGATGGCTCAGATGGTAAAGAATCTGCCTGCTCCCTTTTGAAACTCGCTCCCATCTCCCCCCCCACCCCACCCCTCTAGGTTGATACAGAGCCCCTTTTTGAGTTTCCTGAGCCAAACAGCAAATTCCTGTTGGCTATCTATATTACATATGGTAATGTAAGCGTCCATGTTACTCTTTCCATACATCTCACCCTCTCCTCCCCTCTCCTACCTATAGCTGATTCATGTTGAATTGTGTTTTTTATTAATTAATTTATTCATTTTAGTTGGAGGCTAATTACTTTACAATATTGTAGTGGTTGTTGCCATACATTGACATAATCAGCCATGGGTGTACATGTGTTCCCCAAAGCAGCAAAATTCTGTAAACCAATTATCCTTCAATAAAAAATAAAAAATAAAAAAAATAAAAAAGAATCTGCTTACAATTGAGGAGACCCAGGTTTTATCCCTGGGTGGAGAAGATCCCCTGGAGAAGGGAATGGCTGCCCACTCCAGTATTCTTGCCTGGAGAATTCCATGGACAGAGGAGAGCCTGGCAGCCTATGGTCCATGGGATTGAAAAGAGTTGGACACAACTGAAGCAACTAGGCAGCATGCATGTAGTTATTTGAATAGAAATTGATGAAAGTGAAAGAGGAGAGCGAAAAATTTGGCTTAAAGCTCCATATTCAGAAAACGAAGATCATGACATCTGGTCCCATCACTTCATGGCAAATAGATGGGGAAACAGTGGAAACAGTGGCAGACTTTATTTTGGAGGGCTCCAAAATCACTGCAGATGGTGATTGAAGCCATGAAATTAAAAGACGCTTACTCCTTGGAAGGAAAGTTATGACCAACCTAGATAGCATATTCAAAAGCAGAGACAGTACTTTGCCAACAAAGGTCAGTCTAGTCAAGGCTATGGTTTTTCCAGTAGTCATGTATGGATGTGAGAGTTGGACTGTGAAGAAGGCTGAGCACTGAAGAACTGATGCTTTTGAACTGTGGTGTTGGAGAAGACTCTTGAGAGTCCCTTGGACTGCAAAGAGATTCACCCAGTCCATTCTAAAGGAGATCAGCCCTGGGTGTTCTTCGGAAGGACTGATGCTAAAGCTGAAACTCCAGTACTTTGGCCACTTCATGCGAAGAGTTGACTCATTGGAAAAGACCCTGATGCTGGGAGGGATTGCGGGCAGGAGGAGAAGGGGACGACAGAGGATGAGATGGCTGGATGGCATCACTGACTCGATGGATGTGAGTCTGAGTGAGCTCCGGGAGTTGGTGTTGGACAGGGAGGCCTGGAGTGCTGTGATTCATGGGGCCGCAGAGTCAGACACGACTGAGCGACTGAACTGAACTGAACCTACTCCAAACTTCCTCCATCTGCTCATCCCCCTAGAGTAAGAACACTGGAAGAGCAGGAATGTGACATACATTTTTGTATTTTCAGTGATCACGTTGACATCTGTCAAGTTTCGTGTGTTTATGTATTTGGGGCTGTGCCGGGTCTTCTTGCTGTGCTTTGGGGCTTTCTCTAGCTGTAGTGAGCAGGGGCTGCTCACAAGTTGCAGTGTGCGGGCTTCTCTCTGCAGCAGCTTCTCTTGCTGCTGAGCGTTGGCTCCGGGGCCGGCAGTAGTTAGTTGCAGCACATCGGCTGAGTAGTTGCAGATCGGTTGCTCCATGGCACATGTGATCTTCCCAGACCAAGCGTCAAACCCAAGTCCCCTGAACTGGAAGGCATATTCTTAACCATAGGACCACCAGGGAACTCCCTATAAGGTATATTCTCAGCAAGGAGAAACAGAGATATATAAAGAGGTACACTAGGAGTTGGTACAATCAAAAATTAAAAGGATAACTTGGGGATGGTACAGGGGATCATGGTTCAACTGTGGGGAATGTGACCCCAGGTGAACTTGAATTTCAGTTACCTTCACACCCGCCACTGTCTGACCAAACATAGCTACTCAGCCAGTGTCTTCCTTGATGCTTTCTCAATGATCAGTCCACTCCTTCATATGCCAGCCAGGATCAGGGCAACCACAGGACTTAGGTCTTGGAAATAGAGTGCAAGAACATACCTGTTGCAGAACAATGACCAGCAGGAAATGCAGAGTAAAGGACTTTGAATCAGACACACCCCAAAATGCACACCTGGTGATCCCAAGATGCCAGGACAAAAGCACTGTGGCACCAAGAAATTAACTGGTACAGGTCTCCCCAACCCCTGCTGAACAGACGTCTAGTTACCCTGTGTGGCAAAGTTTTAGTGGTAATGACCCCAAAATAATGACTCACAGCAGAGGGCTACATGCTGAGTATGAGGCAGGCCTCAGTAGCGCAGTTCTAACGACAGGCAGGAGCCAGGACTTAAAGGGTCTGGATCAGCCTGCCAACTCTGCAAAACTGAGCAAGGTAGGGAGCAGCAGGGGCTGTCTCATCTTATCTGTTGTGTCCCTGGAAAGTAATGCAGCTCTTCAGGATTGTGCGTGAGTGTGTGTGTGTGTGTGAGACAGAGAGAGAGAGAGAGAGAGAGAGAGTTGCTCAGTTGCATCTGACTCTTTGCAACCCCATGAGACTCCTCTGTCATGGAATTCTCCAGGCAAGATTACTGGAGTGGGTTGCCATTCCCTTCTCTAGGGGATCTTCGCAACTCAACAGTTGAATCCAGGTCTCCCACGTTGCAGGCAGATTCTTTTACGGTCTGAGCCACCAGGGAAGACCTTCAGGACACTAGGGGCTCCCAGATGTTCTAGACAGAAGAACCTCATTTGGCTCCAGATAGATCTGGTTTTCTTCTTCAATAAGTCATTTAGAGGTGAGTCTGGGAACTCTTGGCTGAAGGAATGATGAGGAAGATTCAAGACCAATAAAAACAGCCACTAATAAAGCCATCTGATCACCTGCATGAGTTATTGCTTCCTCTCTTCAGTCCATCATGATGCTTGACATCAAGTCCACCAGAGAGGGAGCAAGGACAGAGTTAAGGCGGGGAAACAAACCGATGTTAGTCACCTATCTGCTGTGTGCTAAATCCTTTGAATGTATTGCCTCAATAGTCCCCCATCCAAACCAATGAATAACGTGCTTTTTTTTTTTAACTCTCCATTTTTTGTTTTGGTATTCTTTCTTTTAATTATTACTCTCCATCTTAGACTTGAAGAAATTAGAACTTGGAAGATGTTAACAATATGCCCCAGCACACACAACCAGGAAGAGGAAGAAGCAGGGATTTAAATCCAGGATGATGGAATTAACTTCTTGACCACCAGACTAGCCTCAGACATGACAACTTCTAAACTCTGGACAGTCCAGCAAATATTTTGGTGGGTGGAGTTTACAAACATTCATCATAATTAGCCTTAGGGACTTCCCCAGTGTTCTAGTGGTTAAGAATCCTCCTCTCCTGCCAATGCAGAGGACATGAGTTCAAACGCTGGTCTGGGAACTAAGATCCCACAGGTCAAGGGGCCACTAAGCCCTCGTGCCCCAGCTTCTGAGTACACATGCCACAGGGCCCGTGCTCTGCAAAACGAGAAGCCACTGCAATGAGAAGCCCATGCATGGCAACAAAGAGTAGCCCCCTCTCACCACAGCTAGAGAAAGCCTGGGCGCAGCAATGAAGACCCAGCACAGCCATAAATATATAACTAAACCCTTAAAAAAACTTAGGCTTAAAGAGTCTTTGTGAATTTACACTTTCTCGTGATCCCTGCCCCTCCTGATAACTCCCAGCATCACAGATGGAGAGAGGGTGAGGTCATCCTAGAGCTTTTCAAGGAAATCCAGAAGCTCCCTTCTTCTTCTCTGCCTTTCTAATGCCCCCTAACCCCAGGAGATAATCACAGCACCAGAGGATAAGGATGAATTGCAAGAAGGCAGTGCCAAGTGTCCAGAGCAGAGGAAGCCCTAGGCAGGCTCTGAGTTGATGGGATTCAGCCCTTCAGTGCCAAATTTACCCCAATCCATGCATTGAAGGAGGCTGCTCAACTGGGTTTTCCCCTCTCCCCACACTCTTGCCCTTTAGGCCAGTGCCCTGCCTTAAAATTTAAACTATATGCTGGCAATTTTGTGCTTCAGATCCACAAATCTAAAGTGGACACTTCACTGGCATCTCAAATATTATATGTCCTAAACAGAACTCTTAAATTACCCCATCCAAACCTGTCCTTGTTCCCCAAGTCTTCCTCATTAATAAATAGCCTTACTGTCCACTCAGATGCTAAAAAGTAGAGTCCTAGGATTCAATCATTTTCATCTCAGCTTCTCATTATGGAAAAGTTCACATGCATACCAAAGCAGACAGACTAGCATACTGAACCTTTGTATACCCATGACCCAACTTTCACACTGATCAGCTCAAGGTCACTCTTATTTCATCATCCCCTTTCTTCCTCCTGTAGTATTATTTTGAAGCATGGACCAGACCTCAGAGTGTGTTCTACGGACTCTTGGCGATCCTTAAGACCCTTTCAGGAAATCTGAGGATACAAACCTATTTTTATTATGATACTGAAACATTATTTGCAATTTCTACTGTATTGATACTCATGCTAATGGTACAAAAGCAACGGTGGGTCAACTGCTGGTGCCTTAGCGGGAATCAAGTCAGCAAGACAGTGGTATCCTTTCTACTGTATTCACCCACATTAGGACAAACACCAGCGGCACTTCAGATGTCCTCGATGAAATGGTAATAATTATTACTTTCATTAAGCCTCAGCTTTTGAGTTCACATCTTTTTAATACTGCATGTAGCAAAATGGAAGCATCCATCAACTGCTTATGCTGAGCACTAGAGTATAACAGTGGCCTCAGAAAAAGCACGTGGGCAAAGATTCAGGAGGGTAGCTAAGCTAGCCACTTTTTCAAGGAACACCATTTTTACTTGAAAGTTTGACTAACAGACAAACTGTGGTTATTCAGATGGAGATATTCGACACACATTCTCTAAAATTTAAAATGAGCCTGTCTTTTCCAGGCAAAATAACTGACAGCATTTGTTGCCAAAGTAGAATTCAAACCTTAAAGTGAAGAGTAGAATTTTGGAAAAAATTATTATCTGCTGCCAATATTAAACGCTGAATTTTTTAGGTTTTAATTTTTAATATAGTGAATGTCAATAGTCATAACCCACATTGTTTAAATGCCCTTTGGGTTCTTCAGTAGCTTCTTAAAAAAAATATTTATTTATTTCTGTGCTGGGTCTTAGTTGAGGCATTCAGGATCTTGTTTCCTGACAATGGATCAAATCCGAGCCCCCTGTGTTGGGAGCACAGATTCCGAGCCGCTGGACCACCAGGGAAGTCCTCCTCAGTAACTTTTCAGTAGATAGATATTCTGAGACCAAAACATCTGAGAACTGCTAATTTTCACTGTCAATATTTCCCTTTGTGGATCTCTTAGAGATCAGGAGTCTCTTTTTTTAAACATAATCACAATTTCACTCTGAAAATGAACAGCTGGCCACGAAGCTGTTGAGGGGAATTTGGAACTGAAACAGAAATCACGACTTGCCAAATGTACCCTGACTTACAAACAGAGAATCTGTGCTAGACCAAGCCAGGAGGTGCATCCCAGACTGTGTAAACCACACGCCCTTCTAACACCAGCCCATCCAGATCCATATGTTCCAAGGCCAGATACTGATCTTAGAGACAAACGAACACTCTCTGTGTACAGATTCATGAGTTCTAAAGATAAAAACACTCACCGTTGCAGCAGTTTCCAAGATAATGAAATTCTGGTCAATTCCTGCCGAGACCATCTACAGCTAATTCTAGCCTCCAAAACCTTCCAAGTACCTTTGTTGTTGTTCAGTCGTTAAGTCGTATCCAACTCTTTGTGACCCCATGGACCACAGCACGCCAAGCTCCCTTGTTCTCCACTATCTCCTGGAGTTTGTTCAAATACATGTCCATTGGGTCAGTGATGCCATCTAACCATCTCATCCTCTGTCATCCACTTCTCCTTTTGCCCTCAATCTTTCCCAGCATCAGGGGCTTTTCCCATGAATCAGTTCATATCAGGCGACCAAAGTATTGGAATTTCAGCTTCGGCAACAATCCTTCCAATGAGTTTTCAGGGCTGATTTACTTTAGGATTGTCTGTTTTGATCTCCTTGCAGCCCAAGGTACCTTACCTGCTCTATTTTGAGACTGTTCATGATCCTCCACGGTGGGCAAACTCCCATGCTGCAGCAAGTAATCAATCTACATTTTTAAATCAACAGCTGTGTTCCTGCAGTGAGCTACGGCTGATGGGAATTGACAATCCTCAATTCAAGACAGCATCTTCCCCCCGCCCAAGCCACTGCAACAGCCTCCTCCCTATGTCCCCTGTTCTGCTTACTACTGCTATGTAACAAATTATCCCAACACTAATCAGCTTAAAGCAACCATTTTCATTTCCTCATGATTTCCTTGATCAGGAATTTGGAAAGGGCACAGCAAGGACACTTATCTCTGCTCCCTAATGTCAGGGGCTCAGCTGGGAGGATGCAAAGACCAATGATATCTTGGCAGCGGGAAGCAAAATCATCTAAAACCTTGTTCATTCATATGTCTGGCACTTGGACTGAGAGAAAAAGCCTGGGGCTGCCAAATGGAGCACCTACATGGAGCTTCTCACATGTGTCGGCTTCCTCACAGTATGGCTGCCTGGGAGGGAAGAGGAGTCGGACTTCCCCTGATGCCATCTATTGAACACAAACAAGGGAAACCCTGCTTAGGTTCTTGGGAGAAGACAGTTTCTCCTGAAGGACCTTGCGAAGATTCTAGGAGAGTAAGACTGAAGGTACTGTTTGCAGCCAGGTTTGAAACACATGATCTGTCCTACTCCCTTTCAGTTTTGTTTCTCTATAAACCATCTTCAGTGGAGTAGACAAAATTGTATTTCTAAAACAAACCAAGCCATGTCAGATTCTTGCTGGAAATCCTTCAGTGGTTTCTCATCACACAAGCAGGGGTGGAGAGGGAATTCGGACATTTGACCAGAGCTCAGAAGGCCCTGCATATTCCAGTTTCCACCTGCATGTCTGCCATTCTGCTCACTCCATCCCTCCAGCTGCAGAGCTCCTCCACAGCTCTTCATCAGGCTGTTCTCATTCTTCACGGCTCAGCTTAAGTGCAACCTCCTCAGAAAATGAAATCACCTCCCTTAATGATGACCTCTAAAGCAGCCCCAGAACCCAGAGTTAACTTAAGTGTTTGAAGGTTGATTGACCGAACACAATGTAAGTTGCAGGCATTGCTTGTTTTAGGATTCTCTAAGCAGCTCCCAAAATTTGTTCCCTAAAACACTAGTTTAGCCAGATGTTCAATAGACATTATTTTAAAATATGAATCCATAGCACACATCCTCATAAAGATTTGAGTGAAACAAAGCTGCAGAGTTTTCTTTACACCATGACCAATGCAAGTCTGTAATATGCTAGTTGCTTGCTAGGTCTCCATGAAAAGGATGTAATACGTGACAGTCCTCAACTTCTACAACCTCAAAACACTTTGTCCAAGTTGTATTGCCTGGCTCTACTTTGCAGAGCTCTTTTCCAAATGGTTATGGCCCTGGATTTACAATGCAAAAGAAACTGGAGTCCCCAGCAGGTGGTTCTACCTGTGTCCCTGACCCATGTCCTCTGAGTGAGTTACAAATAACAGGAAACCTATGGAAGGGCCAGGTCTTTGGGGAGCAGCCTGATTGGCTGGAATTGAGGTCATACTTTTGACTAATGATCCTGATTGGCTCTCAGTAACACTCCACTCATTGCAACAGTGTCCAGCAAATATATGAGCCTCTCATCTAGATATATGAGTTATATTCTTTAGAGCAGTGAGTCATTGAGGCCAGGCTCTGCTGAGGATTGAGTTCTTTTTATTGGGCCAAAAACCTCAAGGCTGGCTCCTGGCCTGCTCCCATATAGTCGAAGCATGTCTGCAGCTTCCCAGAAGCTGGCTGGCCCTGGGGATGGGGAAATGGGTTCACCAGGGGGCTATAACCTGAAGAGCCCACAGGAAGTGATTTGTCTCTGATGTCCTAACACCCAGTTCCCAGAACATCTCTGAAACTAGCAAGGAAAAATGAAAAATGTTACATCTTATTCACTGCCAGTCTCGGATAATTAAAACAACTGCCAGCCGGAAATCCAGAAATGATCATAAAATCAAAACAAAATATTACTATAGCTTAACTAAAGTGGACCCTCTCTCCCATCCACTCACTGTATAATTCCCCAAGAAACTTGAGTTTGATTTTTAAAAAAATCCTCAGTTCTAACAAATCAGCACATCTTCATAGTAACAATGACAGCTAATAAAGACACAGCACTTGCTCTGTGCCAAGCAGTGCGGAAAGCACCTTATGGGTAGCTTCTCGTCACAGCCATCCCAGGTGATGGGTGTACACGTTGTCCCCATTTTACAGGTGAGGAAACTGAGGTACCAAGTGGTCATTGACTTGCCCAATAGCTCACAGCTACTAAACAGAAGAATCCAAGTGTGTGTGTGCTCAGTTGCTTAGTTGTGTCTGACTTATTGCAACCCCATGGACTGTAGCCCTCGGGGCTCCTCTATCCATGGAATTTTCCAGGCAAGAATACCGGAGTGTCATTTCCTACTCCAGGGGATCTTCCCAATCCAGGGACTGAACTTGCCTCTTCTGCATCAGCAGACGGATTCTTTACCACTGAGCAAACTAGGAAGCCTGGTATGCTGCTGCTGCTGCTAAGTCACTTCAGTCGCGTCCGACTCTGTGCGACCCCATAGACGGCAGCCCACCAGGCTCCCCCGTCCCTAGGATTCTCCAGGCAAGAACACTGAAGTGGGTTGCCATTTCCTCCTCCAATGCATGAAAGTGAAAAGTGAAAGTGAAGTCGCTCAGTCATGTCTGACTCTTAGCGACCCCCATGGACTGCAGCCTACCAGGCTCCTCCGTCCATGGGATTTTCCAGGCAAGAGTACTGGAGTGGGGTGCCATTGCCTTCTCCAGGAAGCCTGGTATAGCTGACCTCAAAAACCTTGCTTTAACCATTCTATAGCTTGTAAATAACATCTCAGCAAACCTGTTGGCCAGTCCCACCTGCCTAGAGACACAGAATCCCACACATTCCCCCACCTTTACTGGGCACAAGTGTCACCTGAGGATCACATTAAAATACAGATTTTAATTCAGACTGGGGTGGGACCTAGGACCTTCCATATCTAACTAGTTCCCAGGTGATGCTGGACCCTGGCTGAGGAGCTACACTTTGAGACTCTAAGACAATAGTTCTCAAATTCTGCTGCACATTACAGCCACCTAGGGAGCTTTTAAGAATTCTGATGCTCTGCCCTCACCCCACACCAAATAAATCAGAACCTTCAGGGACAGAGCCCAGACATCAGTAGTTATTTAAGCTCCCAGGTGATTCCAAGCGTGCAGCCAAGGCTGAGAACAATGCTCTGAGGGTCAGGAGAGGCCCTGAGAACAGTGAGGAGGAGAAAACCGGGTTTCCATTTGCTGCTGAGATGGGTGAGTTTCATAATGACGTTATCCTTGTTGCAGGTTTCCCCCAAATCATTACCCTCCCTCACCACCTATTCCCGCCTACAGAATCACGGTGGCCTGGCCTCCTTGAAGGCAGCCAACTGGCATGGTGTCAGGAATCAAATTATTTCACTCATCTGCCACACCCCCATGTCCTCCTCCCAATTTTTTCTTTTCAGATGAGCGCGCTGTGCTCTTTGTAAAGCATAATTCAATGCAAAGCCATCGGCTACTCCTTGCTTTTACTATATGAACGAACACATAGAAAACAACTGCAAAGATTTTATTTAGTGGCTTTCTGTGCTTGGCACTTAGAGGTCTGGTGGTGATTAGTTGCCAACTACGTCATATCCGACTCTTTTGCCACCCCATAGAATGTAGCCTGCCTGGCCCTTCTGGGATTTTCCAACTGGAGTTGGAGTGGGTTGCCATTTCCTTCTCCAGGGGATCTTCCGGATCCAGGGACTGAATCCAAGTCTCCTGCGTCTCCTACAGTGGCAGGCAGACTCTTTACCACTGAGCCTCCAGGGAAGTTCTGTGTATAAGGGCCCATTTTTTATACCTTTTCTTCATACTTCTTTTACATACCTTTTTCAATGCTCCCTTTTTATATATATATTCATAATATTGGATTCCCCATTAGCAACATAAATACATTTATCTACAACGCACTCTTTTCACCACTGGCACGGAGGGCTCACCAATTTGAGGGCTCACCAATTTGACCTTGAACTCGGAGAAGTTCATTTCCACCATGGCCCAGCCCCCAAAGCACAAAGATTGAGAACATGAAGCTGCTTTCCTAAACACCAACTCCCCTCGCCGGAGGGAAAGTGTGAACATAAACAGCCTGGTGTTACTGAAGCAATGAGAGCTCCACCAGCTGTCTGTTTCTCTTGAGTCAAACCAAAATACTCACAGCTGACAAATGAAGGGAAAAGGAAGGGAGAGGAAGTTAAAGGCTCTTAAAAAAAAAGAAAAGAAATTTTTAGGGCAGAAAAACGATGCCTGAACAGCCTTCCGATATCTCCTTCCATGTGGATTTGACCCTCCAGGCTCCCTGTGTATGCTCATCTCTCATCAGAAGAACTTGACCTCGCTTTTCTCTCTCCCCTCCCCTCTCCCAGCTGTTTTTCTCTCAATACCCTCTTTTCATCTGGAAGGCAAGGAAGATAAATTAAGGACATTCTTTTTATCTGCAGGGCTTCCCAGGTGAAACCAGTGGTAAACAACCCGCCTGCCAATGCAGGAGACATGAGGGATGTGGGTTCCTTCCCTGGGGAGGGAAGATCCCCTGGAGGAGGAAATGGCAACCCACTCCAATGTTCTTGGCTGGAGAATCCCGTGGACAGAGGAGCCTGGCGGGCTATGGTCCATGGGGTCACAAAAAGTTGAATATGACTAAAGCAACTTAGCACAGCACAGCAAGGCTTAAACAGATGTTCTCAGTAAATACCTGGAGGTCAGGGGAGATAAAGTCAGAAATATTCTGCCTGACAGAGAGCAATGCCATGAGGGGGACAATCTGTCCAGATAGGGAGAGACGATGGGGATTCTTGTTTAGGGATGCCGCACCAGGCATCTTGTCAGCTGAACCCATCCTACCAGAGGAAGAAATCCAAAAACAACGCATTTCATAAGCCGATAAGAACTATTTCAAGGATGAGACATAAACAACTTTCTCTGGAAAATGGGGCTGAGTCCACTGTGCTCTACAGCCAACCAATTCCCATATCCACAAAAGAAGGCCTCCCAGTTTGGCCAAGGGTCATGTCCCTCTACCCTAGAGCTGGTTAGGCTCTGTGAGTCCCTGAAGGTGACAACTTGTATCAGTTTGCCTGGAATTCCCCTGGTGTAACCCAAAAAGTCCTGCCTACTGAGAACCCCGTCAGTCCCAGACAAACCAGGATAGTTAATCAGCCTGGTCCCTTCCTCAGCCGAGGTTCTGGCCAACAGCCTGTCGTCCTGGGACTAGACTCCTCAATCCTCATTCCCAGCCTCAGCACTTACAGATAAAAGCGTGAGAAGGTCAAACTTCCCCTGAGCGTTCTTAGCACCAAGATTGACCCTTTTACAAGGAATGACTTGGGAACTTCCCTGGTGCCTCAATGGTTATCCTCTTCCCTGGTGGGGGAACTAGGATCCCACATACCTCTTGGCCAAAGAACCAAAACATTAAACGAAGCAACGCTGTAACAAATTCAATAAAGACTTTAAAAAGGTCCACATCAAAAAAAGTCTAAAATAAAATGAATAACTTGCATGCGGAGTTCATCAATGAAAGACAAGACCACATTTTTTCTGGTGCTGGTTGAACAGTTACCTCTGGCCCCATTTCAAATAGTTAGCTTGGCTTCCCAGGTGGCGATGCTCACAGCAGCGCTATTTACAATAGCCAAGACGCGGTCACAACCCAGATGTCCATCGACAGGGGAACGGATAAAGAAGATGTGTTACATATCTACAATGGAATACTTTGGCCACAAAAAGAGAACAAAATCATGCCATTTGCAGCAACATGGATGGACCTGGAGATGATAATACTAAGTGAAGTGAGTCAGACAGAGAAAGACAAATATCGTATCACTTATTTGTGGAATCAAAAATAATTGTTCAAATTAACTTCGATTTTATGTGGAATCTTAAAAAAAATTGTTTAGATGAACTTATTTTCAAAACAGAAATAGACTCACAAACATGGAAAACAAAACTTACGGTTACCAGAGGGATAAAGGAGAGGGAGGGATAGATTAGGAGTTTGGGGATAACAGATACACACTACTATATATAAAATAAACAACCTACTGTATAGCACAGGAAGCTATATTCAATATCTTATAATAAACTGAATGGAAAAGAATCTGAAATAAATAGATAAATAGATGATAGACAGATAAAAGGAAGAACCGAATCACTTTGCTGAAACTAACCCTCCACTGTAAATTAAGTATACTTCAATTTAAAGAAATGAATAAGATCAAAAACTACTTTCAAGGACTTTACAACTGGAGGATAACACAAGACATGTAACTAATAACTCTGACATATGAAAACAGGTTCTCTGGCAGGAGGACAGTGTTACGTGGGGGACAGAGAAGCGTGGCAGACAACTCTGGGGCACAGACACACTTTGGTGACAGAAGCTGTTGCACTGGGCCACCTGCTGAATGAGTAGGACTTTGACAGACAGAGTGGGAGGAAGGCGTTCATTCCATGAGGGAAGAACAACAGGCTAATGATCAAGGGAACGGGGCGGGGGCGCAGGACCCGTCTGCAGATACTGTGTGTGCGGTGAGAGAGTGTGCGGAGGGCAGGTGAGCCAAACCTTGCAGAACGGGAGGCGGGCTGGAGAGTGGAGGCAATGACACACAGGCAGTGGGAAGACACAGAATGCGCAGAGAGCACAAGAGGTGAAAGTGAAGTCGCTCAGGCGGGTCTGACTCTGCGACCCCACGGACCGTGGCCTGCCAGGTTCCTCTGTCCAGGGAATTCTCCAGACAAGAATACTGGACTGGGCTGCCATTCCCTTCTCCAGGGAATCTTTCTGACCCAGGGATAGAACCCACATCTCCCACATTGGCAGGCAGATTCTTCACCACTGAGCCACCAGGAAAGCCAACAAAGGGGGGAAATATCTTGCCTTCTTCCTGCGGTGAGTCACTCAGCTCAGTGACACCCTGGATAAGCAAGGCTCTCTTGTCACTTCCCCGGGTTCCTGGGTGCCTGGCCTGGAGGACCGACGGAATTCAAGACTCTGTGCTACTCAGCAGTGAGCATGCACAGTGGCCTTGAAGTGCGTGAAAGCCTTTTAAATTTCATGTAAAAACCCTTTTTTCCTTTCTCCACTTTCCTTCTTGCTCCTTGGGGTCTTTCCAACACAATACTCAAGCATCACTGAAGAGGAAGCGCTATGTTGGATCCTGACCTCATATGCCCTTCAGATCAGCTCCAAAGTCGGCCCGTGAACACATAAGCTCCAGTTCAGGTGACCACGGCTGCTCTCTGCCCTTTCAATCCCTGCATTATGGCTCTTTGCTCAGTAAAGCTTTTGAGGACACTTAGAAAGAATGAAATGGAAAAACAAGTGTTACTGCAAAGGGGCCCTGAACTTGAATGGAAGCAGTGTTTACTTGGGCTTCAAATGAACTCAAGAGTTCCGAAGAACCATGGAGGAAGCACCTCCAGGGTTTATAAGGAGCTGGGGAACCTTCTAGGATGACGTAATACTCAGAGAAGAGAGTGAGCAGGAACACAGGCTTGAAAGAGGCAAAGCAAGGGAAATGATTTGAAATATGTCTTGAACTTGCCCACCAGACGGTACAGTCATCCAGCCCCCTTAGCGGGGTGTGAGTCCTGGAACACAAAGGCCGCCATAAAGGAGTGTGTAAGGCAGGGAGAGGGGGCTCCTTTCCATCTCCATGAGAATCAGCAACAGAGAAGCCTCTTTGGTGGGGAGAGGTGACAAGCCCCTTTGAGTTTCGATGGAGTCTCAGAAAGGCTGAGTCACTTGCTCAAGGTCCTTATACAACGAGTCAGCGGCAGATTCAAGACTGAACTCAGGTCTATCTACTTGAAAAACTGTGTTCTTCCTCTAAGATCATGTCTTGGCCACATGCATTCTCAGTCACTTCAATCTTGTCTGACTCTTTGTGACCCCAAGGACTGTAGCCCACCAGGCTCCTCTGTCCATGGGATTCTCCAGGGAAGAAAACTGGGGTGGGTTGCCCTGCCCTTCTCCAGGGGATCTTCCCGACCCAGGACCAAACCCATGAGTCTCTTGCATCATCTGCACTGGCTGGCAGACTCTGTACCGCTGAGCCACCAAGGAAGCCCAACCACCCCGAATGCTTAGAAAGACTTGAGAAAGCTAACGGCTTCCCCTGGATGGACCCGTTTGGGGTCTCAGCCTTCTTTACGTGTAGCAACCATAAGCATAACCTCAGCAGAAGAGGAGGAAAATGCTAGATGCCCCCCACGGAATCAAGCAAACAGCTCCCCAGGGCACACGTGAACACCTCAGGTAGCCATTTGACCACTTGGAAAAATCCAAGAGGGGTTGGATTTCCCATCTAGCCGCAGAAGGCAGATCCAGGGAAATACTGTCTGATAATGAAATAATGACCCCATTTTTAACTCTAGACTGAGGTTCTCTGGGATAATCTTTGTTGGGTTGATAGAAAAAAACCTGGGCTGATATTTAATCCCATTTTTTTAAGCACGCACACCTCTCTCTCCCATCTTTTTAACCAAACCTCTCCTCTCCTTGACCCCATTCATCCTCAATGACACCCCCCAAAAAAAAATCTAAAAGGAAGCTTAGCTCTTATATAAATTTTAAAGAATGTGCTTAACATCTTGCTTTAGCTTGATAAGCTCCAGCAGAAATAAGAATATCTGAAGCCATGGGTTCAATTAAAATCATTTGCTGTAACAGTCGAAGTCTTTTTCACCCTGATTCCTAATTCTCTCTCTTAGAGACTTCTGAACATTATCCTTCCTTTTCTCTAAGCAACGGTATTATTTGGTGTCCTTCTGGCTTTTCCACTCTCTTGTCCCTGAAACTTTCCATCAGTTTTATGTGCCTTGTAATTAGTGATGATTAAAGAGGCGAGTTTAATAAACACGAAGAGACTGGTGCATTTGGACTTGAGGCCTTGAGTCCTGCAAAGGGTTTTCTGCTGATTACCACCAGGAATCATGTAGACAAGCACAAATATTTGTGACTTCTGCCAGTCCCCAAAGATGACAAATATCCTCTTAGCAATTCACTACAATAAGAGCAGAGGGAGGGCCCCCAGTGTATCCAACGGGAGAACAGATGACTGTGTTACAGGGCCTCACAGATCTCTTCCGTATGGTATCTGAGAATATCTGTAGCATCAGTGCAGTAAATGTTAACTTCTCAGATGCTATTATGCCAGGGGAGTCGAGGAGATTAAAGAGTGACTCATCCCTTCCTTGGGATTTGCTTAATTCTATAGAATATATGTTGTTATGTGCCTGCCATACACTTAGAGGGCTTCCCTGGTGGTTCAGTGGTTAAGAATCTGCCTGCAATGCAGGAGACCCAGCTTCAATCCCTCACTTGGGAAGATTCCCTGGAGAAGGGACTGGCAACCTCCAATATTCTTGCCTGGAGAATTCCAAGAACAGACAAGCCTGGAGGGCTTCAGTCCATGGGATTTCAAAGAGTCAGACACAGCTGAGCGACTAACACTTCACTTCATACACTTAGATGTGTAAAAAGCCCAGAAAAAGGAAGTACTTTGCCCAGGGTCACACAGCCCTCCAGCACAGAGCCTGGAGGAAGGGACACCTCCTGCCAAATCCTCTCCTGCCTCCCCAGCACTGCCCCTAATTGCAAACTCCTAAAGGATGTGTGAGTACCTGCTCTGGGCCAGACACTCAGGATTCCAGGAACATGAGAAGGGGCAGCACAGACACAGCCTTGCTCTCAAGGAGATGGCACTGCAATGGAGGATTTGGACCCCCAAAATGTACAAAGCATTACAAAGCACAGTGCTGTGACAGAAATAATCTATGTGGTTAGGAGGAGGACCATGAAGGGTAGGGTCTTTTTTGGAAAGAGAGGCACAGAGGTGAAAGTTAAGCTGAGATTTGCACTATGAGAAACAACCTTATTTGAAAAAAAAATTGATGAAATAGCCTTCCAGAAGAAGGAGAGCATGAGAAAATTTGAGCTGGGGAAGGATTCAAATATTGAAGTCCCAAGATGGAAATGCAGCTAATGCGGCCAGAGCGTTAGGAGCAGTGGCATGGATAACAGGGAGAGACAGATTAGGATTTGGCTTCCTTGGGGCTCAGAGGGCAAGGAACCCACCTGCAATGCAGGAGACCTGGGTCCAGTCCCTGGATCAGGAAGATCCCCTGAAGGAAGGCATGGCAACCCACTCCAGTATTCTTGCCTGGAGAATCCCATGGACAGAGGAGCCTGGTGGGCTACAGTCCACAGGATCACAGAATCAGACACAACCGAGTGACTTACACCTATGCAGTCTATGCTCAGCAATTGAAAGTTTATTATCAATAGAGTGGGAAGCCATTGAAAAGTTTTAGCAGAAGAGTGACATGATCGTATACACAAAGTTAAAACTACATCACTGCTGCGTTAAATATGGACTCTAAGAGTTGGGGAGGGGACACAAGCTGAGTGGCGGCTTTGCAGGCTCCTCCGAAGAGGCTTTTCCTGGACTAAGGTAGAGGGAATTGGAAGCAGCAACATGAATGAACTGAGCCATGCGATAAACTTAGGGGATGGACTGTGACGGGGAAAAGAGGAATCAGTATCCTGCATGACTGAGACTCCAGTTACTGGGTGGTTGGTGGTGCCATTGACAGGTGGGGCCAGAGGGCATGGGGACAGGCTTTAAAGAAGCCACCGTACAGACATGTAGGGTTTGAAATATGAGATATGAGATATTTGAGTGACAATTCGGTCAGTTCAGAATGTGAGTCTAGGGCTCAGAGGAAAGGTCTGGTTGGAAATATTCTTTGGGAATCTTCAACTGAAAGGTGACCGTTGGTTCCAGTGAGATGTGATCAGTTTGTTTGCAGAATTCCTTGGGTTGGTAGGGAAGTAAGGACTCTGGTGGCCCAGATAGTAAAGAATGCGCCTGCAATGCAGGAGAGGCAAGAGACACTGAATTCAATCCCTGGGTCAGGAAGACCCCCTAGAGAAGGGCATGGCAACCCGCTCCAGTATTCTTGCCTGGAGAATCCCATGGACAGAGGAGCCTGATGGGCTACAGTCCATGGTGTCGCAAAGAGTCAGACATGACTGAGCAACTTTCAAGAACCCTATAAGGCACAGCTGATCAGCCGGTAGGGGAACAAACTGGGTGGGAACCCTTCCCTGCTGTGATAGGGGCACATCCGGTGAGGTATTTGGGGCCCTGTGAGGCTCAAAGATGTCACGGCAGTGGCAGCACTTGAAATGTTACATCTTAAGATACAGAACTGTGCATTCATACTTTGTAACGTTGTACTGATCTTTTTACAGCATATTTATACTCAAATGTTTTGGTGTGTGTCAAAGGAATTAATGTGAGAAATGTAAATATTTGAAGTATTCCATAATTTCTTTTTTAAAGAAATTCTATCCACATGTCTTCATCAGCTTGAGTTGCCATAACAGAATTCATACACTGGGTGGCTTAAAAGACAGAAATTTATTTTCTCACAGTTCTGGAGGCAAGGAGTCTGAGATCAGGGTGTCAGCATGACTGGGTCCTGGTGAGAGCTTGCTTACTGCCTGGCATACAGCCATACATGCTCAGTTGCTCAGTACTTCCTGTTTTGCAACCTCATGGACTGTAGCCTGCCAGGCTCCTCTGTCCATGGGACTTCCTAGGCACGAATACTGGAGTGGGTAGCCAATCCCTTCTCCAGGAGATCCTCCCAATCCAGGGACTGAACCCAGGTCTCCTGCATTGCAGGCAAAGTTTTTACCATTTGAGCCAGCAGGGAAGCCCATACAATGACATACCACTCAATAACAAAAAGATCCAAGAGAGAGAGGATATATGTAAACATATAGCTGATTCACTTCACTGTACAGCAGAAACTAGCACAACATTATAAAGCAACTATACCCCAATAAAAAATTAATAATAATTTTAATTTTAAAATTATTTAATAATAATAATAAAATTCATTGGAAGGACTGATGCTGAAGCCAGAGCTCCAATACTTTGGCCATCTGATGCAAATAACTGACTCATTGGAAAAGACCCTGATGCTGGAAAAGATTGAAGACAGGAGGAGAAGGGGATGACAGAGGATGAGATGGTTGGATGACATCACTGACTCAATGGAGTTTGAGCAAGCTCCGGGAGTTGGTGATGGACAGGGAGAACTGACATGCTGCAGTCCATGGGGTTGCAAAGAGTCGGACACGACTGAGTGACTGAACTGAACTGAATAAAAAGAATGTGCGCATCCATGCGGGGGAATCTTAAAATCACTGTGCTAAATAAAAGAAGCCAGACAGAAGACCAGCCACTCTGGCTGATTCCACTTACTTAACATTCAGCTACAAAAGGCAGAACCACAGGAACAGAAAGCTGCTCAGTAATTGCCGAGGGGTTGGTATTGGAGAGGGGGATTTACTTCCAAGAAAATTATAATTTTTTTTTTTTTGAGCAATGGAATGGTTCAATATCTTGACCATCATCATGGCTACACCACAGAAGGCATTTATTAAAACTTAACTAACTGTACAGTTTAAAAGGGGTGGATTTTACTGCATGTGAATTACTCCTTAATAATCCTGATTCCCTCCAAAATCACCTCCCACTTGGATAATACTTAACAGGTAACCATGCCTTTCTCATCCACTACTTTGTTGTAGTCTACAACAACTTGGTAATGGAGGCAAAGTGACATTATCTCCACAGGGCCTAGGGAGGTTGGAGACTTCTCTGCACATTCAACCTGCAGGGAAACTGAATGTTCTGAGTCCTAAGAACACTTCCCTCCCTGCCCCAAAAATCTGATCAGTCGGTGATGCCAGTGACAAGCTCCATCACCTACTCTAGGCTGTGCTCCATGATGTATGCTTTCCATTCATTCTTTTATTTTCTTCTCCCACATAAGCCCTAAGGAAAGTGTCATGATCCCACTTTACAAATTAGAAGAGAGAAGGGTAAGCTAATCACTCTGAGGCAAGAGAGTAATAGCATCAGGATTTAGACCACATCTGAAGGGGTAGGTAGATAAACCTGTGCTTTTCAACAGTAAGCCCCACAATTCTCAAAACAAATTTAGTTTCAAATAAGAACTCCCAAAAACAAAAGTCTAGAACAAGCACAGGGAAATAATTATGACCACCTTCAAGAGGGGAAGGCTAGCAAGACAGAGCTAAGCAGTCTTTCAGGTATCTTTTTGAGTCCATCGGTCTAGCATTTTTCAAACTCTCCAGACATTTTCTGAAAGACTCTGCATCCAGGAAATTAACCCCCCTGCTGCTCCCTGTGGCATGCAGGATCTTAGTCCCTGACCTGGAGATCGAACCCCTTGCATTGGGAGTGCAGAGTCTTGACCACTGGACCACCAGGGATGTCCTAACCACCTGTATTAATGCCCATCCACTTTGCCTAGACTTCCTCTTCTGCCCAAAGCACATTCCTGAGGTAACTGCCTGCCAGATGATCGGTAGAAGGTAAGAATGCAGAGCTGGACCAAGAGATGCTTAGCATCAGCAGAGTATCCTGATAGTGCACACTGGTAGCCCATCTGCAACTGTTGCAAATAACCTCAGGGCCCAGGCTGCAGCCTCTCACAGCCCCTCCCAACGAGGCCATCGGTAAGCAGCTTTCCCCTGGAAGAAGTAGGTCCTCATTTGAGAGCAGACCAGTAGCTTTCCCCTGGAAGAAGTAGGTTCTCACTTGAGGGCAGACCAGATCTTTCCTTTGCCTTTGTCTTCTGGGCAACTGCAAACTTTACAGTCCTCTCCATGGCTCCCGGAGAACTTGAACATGAGGCTAGCAGAGGCTGCTTTGCAGCCAGAGGATCTGGGGCAGAAGGAAGAGAACATTCTGCCTGGTCTCTTGCGGCGGAAGGAAAGGAAAACTTTGAGTGCCTTTTGTATGTCAGGAACCGTGCTGTGATTTCACGCCCCATACTATTAACAGTTCACATCTATGGAACAATGCCTATATGTCAGGAACACTGTCTATATATCCCGTTGTCTCTGGAACACTTTCTGTGTGTCACCTTTCTGTACATCATCTCATTTAATCCACTCAACAACCCTATTTGATCAGTACCATTACCACCTCCACAAATGGAGTTTGTGACATTGGAGCGACCTGCTGAAGGTCACACAGCTACCACAAGAGAGAGGAATTTCAAACCCAGGAATGCCAGCCCCAAAGTCCCAGTTCTTTATATTACACCACCTCACCTACACCACCACCTACACCACCTTGACCCCTTAGTCTAGTGTTTCCGCTTTCTGAACCCCATCTAATGCAAAAGCAGACGCAGGCTGTTTTAAAAGAATTCATATTCTTTGCTACTCTTCTCCCTAGAAACAACTCTACCAACTAAATTTCACACTTTCTGAGCTTCAACTTCATCCCAGACACTGCTAGATGCTGCCACATTATGTTACCTAAAAGACGATATAGATGTTCAAGGGGAACTCGGGTGGCCCAGCGGTTAAGACTTCACCTTCCAATGCAGGGACAGCCAGCTCAATCCCTAGTCAGGGAGATAAGATCCCACATGCCTTGAGGCCAAAGGACCAAAAAAATAAATAAAAAACAGGAGCAATATTGTAGCAAAAATTCAATAAAGACTTTTTAAATTGGTCCACACCAGAAAAAATAAAATCTTTTAAAAATTAAGTTAAAAAAAAATTCCAGAACAACCAATACACGGCCCCACACTTAGCAGACAACTCTTAACTAATCAGGATGCTCATTACAGGTGAGTCTAAATGCAACCAGAGAGCCCTTCCCAACACAAAGATGTAAGAAACTGCTGAAATCGGCCAGCATTAAGCACACACTCTTGGCCCCTCCTGCTTCAGAATTCCACAGGCAGAAAAAACAGTGACATGACTCACGAGGAATAATAGGATGGAATTTTTTTTTGAGCAGAAGTTCTGGGACCAAAGCTTTGTTCTACTTATCACTAACTGGGAACCAGCAAGTAAATGAAACTCTCTGAGCCTGATTGTCTTCTTCATCCAAAATGGTGATGATGATAAGATCTCATCTATGTCACAGATGTTAGATGCAGAAGTGCTGTTGACAGTGAGAAGGAAGAGACTGTAAGACCAAAAGCCTGGAATACAGACACTGGGAAGAGACAAGAAAATGAGCGAACACAGAACATAGGTTTTTGCCTGGGAAATCGCCTAAGATTTTCTACAAAGGGGTTGTGTTGGATGCGGGGTGCCCCTCAAGTTATTGATGTTATAGCATGGGGTTTATAATGGTGGTGGTTTCATGAGTAAGTGATGGGGCTAAGCCATGGCCCTAGAGCTACCCAGGCAGGACAACATGGCAGAAACAGGCTGACGAGCCTGGCTGCCTGGTTCTACTCCTGGTGTGATCACATCCCAGCTGTGTGATCTCAGGCAGTTCTGTAACCTCTCTGAGGATCAGTTCCATCTGCTGACAAAGGGAGAAAATGATGTTTGTGGTAAAGATTAAACAAGATAGTTCCAGACACATGGTGGGCGACTTTACATCACTGTGCATGGGAGAGCTGAGAGCAGGCTCTGCACGTATCTTTTACACTGACATCATCATCGTGGCAGCCAGTCCCAAGTAGGTGCTCATCAGCATTTATGGGTTAAATGGTTGGTTGGTTTGTTGGTTACCACTTAGGAAATCACTGAAAGGCTTTAAACAGAGGAAGAACGTGGTAGAGTTAAAATTTGAGGACATCACTCTATCTGCTTTGGAGAGAAGAGGGTAGGGGTATAGGCATGCGAGCAGAAAGTCTGCTTTGTTGCCATCTTCCAGGGCAAAGTCCATGCTGATGGGAGGTCTAGATTCAGTAGAGGAACCACAGCAGTGAGGGCCCTGAGCAAGTGGAAGCGTTGGAGACTGCGACATTCAGAACTGAGATTCTGATGTGTTGCTTTTTCTGGTGGGGACAAGATGCAGGGCACGAGTAAGGCAGGGGTGGCTAAGACGCCATGTGATAAAAGGCCGGTGGTGGTTGGAAAGTGGAGAAACTGAGAAGCCGGGTTGCATGTTACCCTCCATGGACAGTGTCTTATTTCCACCGCAAAGCAAAGCTGCTGCGTCGGCACAATCGGCCTCCTTTAACAGATGATGAAGGAGAGACTCAGAGGCTAAGTGACAAGCCAAGGACAGGAAAGTCACAGAACCGGGCTTCGACCCAGAGAGGTCTGACTTCACAGTGCCCCTGGCCTTCCTCCCGTCTGCCTGCTGCCCACTGACACAGCTGTGATCAAGCCTCACGCTGCCCAGATCACATCTTGCTCTCCTCTGGTTTTCTGCTGCTGTGGTTGCGCTAAGGATGCCTCATGGGCTGGAAGGAGAGGAGGGGACGCTGCAAAATTACAAAGGTGCCAAGTCACAAGAAAAACAAGCGAGGGACACAGCCCAGGAGGCTTTGCCCTTGGCCACCCAGAGAGGAAAGGTATCCTGGCCCCTCCCAAAGGCAAAGGATGTGCCCTTTCTACACATCACCAACTCCTACAAAGCCAAGTACTGGGCGTTAGTCCGTGTGTTGCCAGGCCATCAATCGCTCTCCAAATACAGCACTGAATGGCGTATCTGGGCCATAAACACTGCCCAAGCACTTTGCAAACAGGTCTGCTTTTGTCACCATTTCATTCCTTTTACACATCATTACCTATTCTGACCATTTCAGAGCAAACTGTTTGAGAAATAGAAGCACAGCTCACAGCTAGCAGCAGGCCCCCTTGCCCCGTCTGTTTCTCGGAAGATGTCACAGGTGACAGTGGAATGATGAGGCAGATATTTATCATCCACAGATCTGCTCACACTCCTGCCTGGTCAACTTGTGCCCAAGTGGACTTAATGGGCTTCATTTGAGCCTTGCTGTGGCCACTGGGTGCCTGCCTATGAACCAGGGATGTAGCGCTTCGGATCACGGCCTTGTCGTGGCGAAGAGGCTTGTGGAACTCAATGAAACTATGAACCATGCTGTGCAGGGTCACCCAAAACAAATGGGTCACAGTGGCGAGTTCTGATAAAACGTGCTCCACTGGAGGAGGGAATGGCAAACCACTCCAGTATTCTAGCCAAGAGACCCCATGAACAGCACGAAAGGGCAAAAAGATACGACACCAGAAGATGACCCCCCAGCTCAGAAGGTGTCCAATATGCTACTGGGGAAGAGAGGAGGGCAATTACGAAGAGCTCCAGAAAGAATGAAGAGGCTGAGCCAAAGTGGAAACAGAACTCAACTGTGGATGTATCTGGTCGTGAAAGTAAATCCGATGCTGTAAGAGCAATATTGGATAGGAACCTGGAATGTTAGGTCCGTGAATCAAGGTAAATTGAAAGTGGTCAAAAAGGAGATGGCAAGACATTTTAGGAATCAGTGAACTAAAATGAATGGGAATGGGTGAATTTAAGTGACCATTCCATCTACTGCTGTGGGCAAGGATCCCTCAGAAGCAATGGAGTAGCCCAAAATGCAGTACTTGGGTACCGTCTCAAAAATGACAGCACGCTCTCAGTTCATTTCCAAGACAAACCATTCAACATCCCAGTAATCCAAGTCTACGTCCCAACCACTGATGCTGAAGAAGGTGAAGTTGATCACTTCTATGAAGACCTATCAGACATTCTAAAACTAACACCAAAAAAAAAGATGTCCCTTTCATCATACGGGACTGTAACGTAAAAGTAGGAAGTCAAGAGATACCTGGAGTAACAGGCAAGTTTGGCCTTGGAGTGCAAAATGAAGCAGGGCAAAACAGAATTTTGTCAAGAGAACACACTGGACGTGATAGAAGGGGACGCGATGACTCTCTTAGATAGCCAGCTCTGCCTGGAGTCTGCCTTGTATAACTCAACCAGCGTTACTGGCTGGAGGCCCCAATACCAGAGAAACTGCGCCGCTTGCCCTTCATGTAAAGAAAATGCTGCCTGTCCCAGGCTCCATCACTGAACCACCCTAGTAACCCAGCTGAAATGTAGAGAGGTGTCAGAGTCACAGCTGCATTCAGGGAAGGGTTGCTGGGAGGCGGCCAATTTCCCAAACGACTCAGCACCAAAATTCCAGATTTGGGGGACTTCCCTGGTGGTCCAGCAGTTTAGAATCTGCTTTCCAATGCAGGGGACCTGAGTTTGATCCCTTGTCAGGGAACTCTGATCCCACATGCTGGGGACAGCTAAGCCTACTCGCTACAACTACTGAACCCGAGTGCCAAACTAGAGAGAAGCCTGAACACTGCAACAAAAGATCCCATGTGCAGGAGCTAAGACTTGACAGGGCCAAGTTGATTAATTTTTTTTTATTCCAGTTTTGGTTTCCCTACATCCTAAACTAGGAAAGGTCTGGTAAAGGTGGATTAGCATGTAGCCAGCTGACTTTCCTGCTAAAACTACTGGGGGAATAGAAGATATAAGGGACCAAGAGCCCAGAGTTAAGAGAATTACAGGGTGAGCCCCCACTTGAGACCCCTGCAGCATTTGCCAGGTCTAGTGCAGCGACTGGTGGCTGAAAGGCTGAACAAAGTGTAGGCATCTTAATGGCTTCAGAGGAGTAAAGTTGGAGTCCAGGGCCCAACAAGCAGCAAGGCCTGGGGAAAGCAGCTTTTTAGTTGAGAATTCCAAAGGGCTCCCTGCTAGGAGTGGGGCAAACAGGATACAGATGAGGGCCCCAGAGACTAAAGGCCACTTTTGAGTCAGCCCAACCCCCGAGCACTCCATGCAGCCACCACCAGTCAGCTGGAACTGACATGCAAGGTAGAGGCTCGTGTGTCCTGTGGAGCACTTAGATTTAGGAATTAGAAAGACCTGGAAGCTCTATCGTGGACCATTGTATGACTAGGTCCCTCAACGATTCTGCCCCTCAGTATCCTCCCCTTAACACAGAGGCTGACTCATTAAAAAAAACCTGCAATCATGCCACTTATAGCAACATGAATGGAACTGGAGGTTATCATACTAAGGGAAATAAATCAGATAGAGAAAGACATATATCACATGATATTCCTTAGATATGGAATCTTAATGAGCTTTTTACAAAACAGCAAGAGACTCACAGACTTAGAAAATGAATGGATGATTAATACAGGGAAGAGGGGAAGGGGTAGACTGGGAGTTTGGGATGGACGTGTACACACTGCTGCTTGTTTCAAAATAGATAACCAACAAGGACCTGCTGTACCGCACAAGGAACTCTGTTCGATATTCTATATTAACCTAAATAAGAAAAGAATTTGAAAAAGAAGAGATACATGTATATGTATAACTGAATCTCTTTGTTGTATGCCTGAAACTAATACAACATTGTTAATCAACTGTACTCCAATATAAAATTTAAAACATTTAAAAAAATAAACAGGAATAATTTAAAAAAAAAAAAAAAAAAACAGAGGCTGGCTGAGGCAGCACTGGAGAAGTGCCTAGTATCTCTAGCACATACTGAGAGCTTGGGAAACAGAAGCAGCTGGTGAGGGGGGGAAGAGCCACGTACTGGGAACAGACAGGACACCTAGACAAGTTCGAGCCCTGGTAGTGCCCGCCGAATCACTTGGCATCTCTGGATCTGTTTTCTCACTCATTCATCAAGAGGTTGGATTACAATTCCAAGGACCGCTTGTAACTTTGTTTTTTTTTTTTTTAGCTTTTTATTTTGTAGGGTATAGCTGATTAACAAACAATGTTGTGAGAGTTTCATGTGGACCGCGAAGGGGCTCAGTCATACACGTACAAGGATCCATCCTCCCCCAAACTCCCGTCCCATCCAGGCTGCCACATAGCATTGAGCAGAGTTCCCTGTGCTAGATGACAGGTCCTTAATGACTATCCAGTTTAAACATAGCAGTGTACATGCCCATCCCAAACTCCCTAACTATCCTTTTCCCCCATCCTTCCCCCAGCAACGATAAGTTCCTCTCCTAAGTCAGTGAGTCTCTATTTTGTAAGTAAGCTCATTTGTATCATCTCTTTCTAGATTCCACATATAAGGGATGTCAAAAGACATGCTTCCTTCTCTGTCTGATTTACTTCACTTGTTGTCTGACACCCTCTAGGAAGGACCACTTGTAACTTTAAATTTTCTGTTTCACCTTGCAGAGTCTGAGGAGTGGTAGAGGGAGAGGGAAAGAAGATTTAGAGACAGTTATATGAATGTATATACACACATAGACATATATGTGCTCATAGACATATATATAAATGAATACAAATCTGTACATAAATGCAAATTTTGTGTATATATATTATATATATATGCTTCTTTTTTTTTTAAGATTTCTGTCTTCTCAAAAACGCTTTCATTAAGTACTTCTCTTGTCCAAGGGCCTCCAGCAGGTATCACATTGCATGGGGGCAGTGAGTGGTTCCAGGAGACACAGCTGCCTGCACCTGAGTACCAGGCACAGAGCTCAGATCATCCTCTCCAGGGACAGCATCTTCCCTCCAAGCAGAGCTGTCTCTTGCCTCAGGCTCCTGAGAGCTCAGAGCCAGTGGAGGAGGAAGAGAATGTGTTTGTAGAAAGATACTAAGAGTTTCCCCTGACTGAAGCACCAAAAAGCATTACACTTGATCCTGTAGCTTCTGTGTTAGGAAGCTAGAATTCCCAGGGGCTTTCTGCGAGACTGGACTTGAGTAGGTGGAGAGGCTCGGAGGAAGGTCTGGGGCGTATGCTGAGTTCTGCACACACCTGAGGTTAGAGCTGGCCAGGGACCAGGAGGAGGGATAATAACAGCATCCTTGGTACTGCCCCTCAGGGAAACGCGCTGAGAGAAGGTGGGGGAGCAGGGGTGTTGAAGGACAAGTCAGGTACTCTGGGAGCAGAAGGCAACCAGGGTAAGCTCACTTTCCTGGAGTTCTGGTCAAGAAATGGAACCCTTTCCTCCAGCAGAACTGTGTAACGGCTTCGTTGCTACTAGAAGACTCAGCATCCGTGTACTGACTAAAAGAGAGAATTCTTGGGCTTCCCTGGTGGCTCATGGGTAAAGAATCCACTTGTCAATGCAGGAGACACAGGTGTGATCCCTGGTCCAGGAAGATCCCACGTGCCGCAGAGCAACTAAGCCCCGTGCGCCACAACTAGGGAAGCCTGTCCTCTAGAGCCCGGGAGCCGCAACTGCTGAGCTCACGAGCCCTGGAGACCGAGCTCCCCAACAAGAGAAGCCATCGCAATGAGAAGCCTGGGCACCACAGTTAGAGAGTAACCCGTGCTGGCTTCGACTGGAGGAGAGCCTGTGCAGCAACGAAGAGCCAGCCCAGCCAGAAATTGACTGATTAGTTCATTAATTTTTTTGAGCTAGACTGCCTGCATTTGAATCCTAGCTCCGCCACTTTAACCTGCGTGACCTCGGGCAAGTCACTTGACCTCTCCGTGCTTCAGCTTCTTCAACTGTAAAACAGAGATGCAAAGAGTATCTACTTCATAGTGTTACTGAAGATTAAGCCAGTGCTTGGAACACTTGGCCCTTAGTAACCTCTATACACATATGAATTATTATTATTATAAGGATCCTGTTTAAAGTTGCTACAGTGCTCTTGCAGTGGGCAAATGCATCTCTTGTGGCTGATCACTTACAATTTCTCCCTTGACTCCTGGGCATCCCGTGGTACATGTTCGGCCTTTTCCTTCTGAGGTCGTTTCACTCCTCTGGGTGACAGCCCCTTATCAGGTTTTTTTCTCTCTGATCTGCAGCTGTTTGCTCTATAAATTCCCCAATTTGAGACAGATGACAGTCCACTGTGGCTTTCAAGAACCAGGGGATATGTGTCAAGATCTTAGAGAATTCCCACCAACATCCTTCTCAAAAGATGTGGGATCAGAAAGACAGTGTCCCCTGCACCTGTGCCATCAAGGGTAAGATTCACTGCATACGGGACTTCCCTGGTGGTCCAGTGGCTAAGACTCTATGTTCCCCATGCAGGGGGTCCAGGTTCGATCCCTGGTCAGGGAGCTAGATCCCGCATGCCACAGCTAAGACCTGGCACAGCCAAATAATGATAAAATAAATATTTTAAAAAAAAAGACTCACGGGACAGCGCTTTCCAAAGGTAATGCTTCAATTTCCAATCTCTCCCTCCTACCTTTCTAACTTCACATATCTTGTCTTTATGTCCCTTTTGATATTCTCCTGTGGGTAAGGGTTTCAAGTTCCAACACCAGTTTCCAAGTATCTCCTTTGTCAGTCTGCTACCACCTTCCTTTGCAATATGAGAATAGTTGGCCTTTATTGGCTTAACTGAACTCCAGCTGAAAACGAGTTGAGTCCCATTTTAAGATTCTTTTGAGAGCAAGGGTGTTCATGAGCAAAAGGCAACTGCTTCATATAAATACTGAAAGGAAAATGGCCTGGAACCTCGCTGGATGTTCAGGATTACTCCCAGGGTTCAGGGTTGAAGGAAACAGGTCATTTCTTCCTTTGCATGAAGCCATTTCCTCACCAGCAGAAGCAGGCTGCACGGCATTGGAACTAAGGCTGAATCCGCACAGGAATGCTTTCCACCAGCTGTCTGCTCACTTCCCTTTGAGGCCAAGTTCATTATCCTCTTAAAAGCATGTTTTCTCATGCAGAGGAGCTTGGCAGGCCAGGGAGTGTATAGTTCTTTGAAAGTGTGAAAGTGTTAGTTCTTCAGTCCTGTCTGACTCTTTGTATTCCCATGGTCTATAGCCCGCCAGGCTCCTCCGTCCATGGAATTTTCCAGGCAAGAATACTGGAGTGGGTTGCCATTCCTTTCACCAGGGGATCTTCCCAAATCAAGGATCAAGTTCAGGATCATGTATGTGTGTGTAGTGTGTGTATATATATCAGTTCAGTTGCTCAGTCGTGTCCGACTCTTTGCGACCCCATGAATCGCAGCACACAAGGCCTCCCTGTCCATCACCAATTCCTGGAGTTCACTCAGATTCACGTCCATCAAGTCAGTGATGCCATCCAGCCATCTCATCCTCTGTCATCCCCTTCTCCTCCTGCCCCCAATCCCTCCCAGCATCAGAGTCTTTTCCAATGAGTCAACTCTTCCCATGAGGTGGCCAACGTACTGGAGCTTCAGCTTTAGCATCATTCCTTCCAAAGAAATTCCAGGGTTGATCTCCTTCAGAAGGGACTGGTTGGATCTCCTTGCAGTCCAAGGGACTCTCAAAAGTCTTCTCCAATACCACAGTTCAAAAGCATCAATTCTTCGGCGCTCAGCCTTCTTCACAGTCCAACTCTTACATCCATACATGACTATTGGAAAAACCATAGCCTTGACTATATGGACCTTTGTTGGCAAAGTCCTTTGTTGGCTTTTGAATATGCTATCGAGGTTGGTCATAACTTTTCTTCCAAGGAGTAAGTGTCTTTTAATTTCATGGCTGCAATCACCATCTGCAGTGATTTTGGAGCCAAAAAAATAAAGTCTGACACTGTTTCCACTGTTTCCCCATCTATTTCCCATGAAGTGATGGGACCGCGTGCCATGATCTTCGTTTTCTGAATGTTGAGCTTTAAGCCAACTTTTTCACTCTCCTCTTTCACTTGCATCAAGAGGCTTTTTAGTTCCTCTTCACTTTCTGCCATAAGGGTGGTGTCATCTGCATATCTGAGGTTATTGATATTTCTCCCAGAAATCTTGATTCCAGCTTGTGCTTCTTCCAGTCCAGCGTTTCTCATGATGTACTCTGCATAGAAGTTAAGTAAGCAGGGTGACAATATACAGCCTTGACGTACTCCTTTTCTTATTTGGAACCAGTCTGTTGTTCCATGTCCAGTTCTAACTGTTGCTTCCTGACCTGCATACAGATTTCTCAAGAGGCAGGTCAGGTGGTCTGGTATTCCCATCTCTTTCAGAATTTTCCACAGTTTATTGTGGTCCACACAGTCAAAGGCTTTGGCATAGTCAATAAAGCAGAAATAGATGTTTTTCTGGAACTCTCTTGCTTTTTCCATGATCCAGCAGATGTTGGCAATTTGATCTCTGGTTCCTCTGCCTTTTCTAAAACCAGCTTGAACATCTGGAAGTTCGTGGTTCACATATTGCTGAAGCCTGCCTTGGAGAATTTTGAGCATTACTTTACTAGCGTGTGAGATGAGTGCAATTGTGCGGTAGTTTGAGCATTCTTTGGCATTGTCTTTCTTAGGGATTGGAATAAACACTGACCTTTTCCAGTCCTGTGGCCACTGCTGAGTTTTCCAAATTGGCTGGCATATTGAGCCCAGCACTTTCACAGCATCATCTTTCAGTATTTGAAATAGCTCTACTGGAATTCCATCACCTCCACTAACTTTGTTCGTAGTGATGCTTTCTAAGGCCCACTTGACTTCACATTCCAGAATGTCTGGCTCTAGATGAGTGATCACACCATCGTGATTTTCTGGGTCGTGAAGATCATTTTTGTACAGTTCTTCTGTGTATTCTTGCCACCTCTTCTTAATATCTTCTGCTTCTGTTAGGTCCATACCATTTCTGTCCTTTATCAAGCCCATCTTTGCATGAAATGTTCCCTTGGTATCTCTAATTTTCTTGAAGAGATCTCTAGTCTTTCCCATTCTGTTGTTTTCCTCTATTTCTTTGCATTGATCGCTGAAGAAGGCTTTCTTATCTCTTCTTGCTGTTCTTCGGAACTCTGCATTCAGATGGTTATATCTTTCCTTTTCTCCTTTGCTTTTCGCTTCTCTTCTTTTCACAGCTATTTGTAAGGCCTCCCCAGACAGCCATTTTGCTGTTTTGCATTTCTTTTCCATGGGGATGGTCTTGATCCCTGTCTCCTGTACAATGTCACGAACCTCATTCCATAGTTCATCAGGCACTCTATCTATCAGATCTAGGCCCTTAAATCTATATATGTATGTAACTGAATCACATTGTTGTACAGCAGAAATTAACACAATATTGTAAATCAACTATATGTCAGTAAAAAAATTTTAATAAAAAAATTTTTAAGGGAGAAATTTGGCCATAGACACATACAGAGGGAAGATGAGATAAAGAGACCCAAGACGAACGTCCTAGGAATACGCAGGACTGAAGTGGTGCATTAACAAGCCAGGAATGGCAAAGATTGACAGAAAACCACCAGAAATTAGGAAGAGGCAAGGAAGGATTCAGAAGCACCATAACCTTGAGACAACTTGATGTTAGACCCCTAGCCTCCAAAACTGTGAAACCATCAATTTTTCTTCTATAAGTTACACAATTTGTGGCACTTTGTTACAACAACCCTAGTAAAATACATGGATACCCACATACCGTACTTAGCCGTCAAATCCTCCCCTGTCAAACTCAGAAGCATCTATGCCTATCACTCAGAGAGCTCCCAGATGCCCTTTGACAGTAAAGCTGGCCTGGCCCTCCATGTCCCATTCATTCATTTCCTTAAATTTCCCAAGTATCAGTTCCATGCCAGATAGTATTCTGGTAGCTTGCCTTGGATTTCCCAGGCAAGAATACTGGACAAGGTTGCCATTTCCTTCTCCAGGGGATCTTCCTGACCCAGGGATCGAACCTGTGTCTCCTGCACTGGCAGGCGAAATCTTTAACACTGAGCCACCAGGGAAGCCCAAAACAATTATACTCCAACAATAAAATAAAATTTTAAAAATATTAATGAAAAGTCAACTTGATCAACCATAGTAGAAAGACAACTATATCATCTTTATGTTAAACTTTGAAAGGCTCTCTATAAAAATATTACAGAATCATTAAGTGAAAAGGAAACCAAAGGATCCACAGCAAAATCTTGGAGGGAAAAAAAATGTGATAGAGAGTGGGCAGGTAATTAATTTAAAAACATGGATCACGTTCCCTTTCTAGATTGTGTGATGTCTGAGCTATTTGGCAGCTTTTGTTTTTTTAATTAATAGACTTTGGCGGGGGGGCGGGGGCGGTTAGTTTTAGATACACAGAAAAATTGAACAGAAAGTACAAAGAGTTCCCCCTCACACACTCTCCCACCTCCAGTTTATCTGGCAGCTTTTTAAAATTTGTAATCTGATGTGCTTTCTCATCCTAAAGAAAAATCTTTGTGTATAATTTTATGTCTGTCACTGTGTGTCCTTTTTCTTTAAGAGCACCTGCAAAATCTCACCCGCTTCAAGTCCCACAAAACCCAGGCCCCTTCCTGTCCCCTCTTTAGCCTGTTTCATTACCACTGCAGTACCACGAGGTGGGCATATCAGAGCCAGACTAGGAACTGAGCCACAGGGAGGGTGAAGGACATGCCTGGAGACACAGGAGGAAACACTGAGGCCAAGAACCAGCACCCAGAGCCTCCTAGACAGGCCCGCCGCCAGTCGCCTCCTGCAGGGTGCCCGGATGCAGTCACCTCTGCAGGCAGGTATTAGACTTCACCTTCTCTGGGAACAGGGACCATAGCAACAACAGGCTGGTGATCACTTAGCCACACACCTGAAATTCAAGAAGCTCCAAAAACAGAGAGCTTTTCCAGAATCAGCAGCAGCAGAGCCTGAAACTCAACTTTAACTAGAGCAGGCTTGAAACTCATCATTCAAAAAGCTAAGATCATAGCATCTGGTCCCATCACTCCATGGCAAATAGATGGGAAAACAGTGGAAACAGTGACAGACTTTATTTTCTTGGGCTCCAAAATCACTGCAGGTGGTGACTGCAGCCATGAAATTAAAAGATGCTTGCTCCTTGGAAGAAAAGCTATGACCAATCTAGACAGCATATTAAAAAGCAGAGACATTACTATACCGACCAAGGTAGGTCTAGTCAAAGCGATGGTTTTTCTAGTGGTCAAGTGTAGATGTGAGAGTTGGACCATAAAGAAAGCTGAGGACCAAAGAATTGATGCTTTTGAACTGTGGTGTTGGAGAAGACTCTTGAGAGACCCTTGGACTGCAAGGAGATCCAAGCAGTCGATCCTAAAGGAAATCAGTCCTGAATACTCATTGGAAGGACTTATGCTGAAGCTGAAGCTCCAATGCTTTGGCCACCTGATGTGAAGAACTGACTCATTGGAAAAGACCCTGATGCTGGGAAAGATTGAAGGCGGGAGGAGAAGGGGGTGACAGAGGATAAAACGGTTAGATGGCATCATTGACTCAATGGACACGAGTTTGAGCAAGCTCCGGGAGTTGGTGAAGGACAGGGAAACCTAGCGTGCTGCAGTCCATGGGGCTGCAAAGTCAGACATGACTGAACAACTGAACTGAACTGAACAGCGGCAGAATCTGACCTGAATGGATCGGAGCTTACGGTTTATCCTCACTGACCCAGTTTTTTTTCTTTCCCCCTCTCATTTTATTTAAAAAATTTATTTATTTTTAATTGAAGGATAATTGCTTTACAATCTCATGTTGGTTTCTGCCATACAACAACATGAATCAGCCATAGGTATACATATGTCCCCTGCCTCTTGAACCTTCTTCCCACCCCATCCCACCCTTCTAGTTGTCACAGAGCCTGGTTTGAGTTCCCTGATCTGACCCAGTTTTGTGTGAATATGTACCTGTCTTGCTGTTTAATTTCAAAGGCTGCCCCAGACCCCACAGGGGCTGCTGTGTTATACACAGGTCATGCACAGCAGTAGCTTTTCACAAGTCTGCAAGGCTCTGAATTCTGAAATATATCTAGCCCCAGGGGCTTGGATAAGGGGTTACAAACCTGAACCTAACTCATAGGGTGATGGTAAGGATGCAAAATGATAAAGCATGTGAACAGGCTTGGAGAAGTATACAGTGCTTGCCAGATGTCAGCACCATCATAGCCCTAAAAGCAGAAAAGTAAGAAGAGAGAAGAGAAGTAAGAAGAGGGAAGCTGGACTTCCCTGGGGTACAGTGGATAAGAACCCACCTGCCAACGCAGGGGACATGGGTTTGATCCCTGGTCCAGGAAGATTCCATAAGCCTCGGGGCAACTAAGCCCGTGTGCCCCAACTACTGAAGCCTGTGTGCCCCAGAACCTGTCCTCCACAACAAAAGAAGCCACTGCAATGAGAAGCCGGTGCACAGAAACTAGAGATCAACCCCCACTCGCTGCAACTAGAGAAAGCCTGCACACAACAACAAAGACCCAGCACAGCCAAAAATAAGCTAATTTATTTTTTTTAAAAAAGATGGGAGAAGCCTCATTTCAAGCTGAGCAACAGGTCCACTTGAAACATTACCTGACAATTCGAGGTTTTTTGTATTTCCATACAAATCTTGAAATTATTTGTTCTAGTTCTGTGAAAAACATCGCTGGTAGCTTGATAGGGATTGCATTGAATTTGTAAATTGCTTTGGGTAGTATACTCATTTTCACTATATTGATTCTTCCGATCCATGAACATGGTATATTTCTCCATTTATTAGTGTCCTCTTTGATTTCTTTCACCAGTGTTTTATAGTTTTCTATATATAGGTCTTTAGTTTCTTTAGGTAGATATATTCCTAAGTATTTTATTCTTTTCGTTGCAATGGTGAATGGAATTGTTTCCTTAATTTCTTTTTCTACTTTCTCATTATTCGTGTATAGGAATGCAAGGGATTTCTGTGTGTTGATTTTATATCCTGCAACTTTACTATATTCATTGATTAGCTCTAGTAATTTTCTGGTGGAGTCTTTAGGGTTTTCCATGTAGAGGATCATGTCATCTGCAAACAGTGAGAGTTTTACTTCTTCTTTTCCAATTTGGATTCCTTTTATTTCTTTTTCTGCTCTGATTGCTGTGGCCAAAACTTCCAGAACTATGTTGAATAGTAGCGGTGAAAGTGGGCACCCTTGTCTTGTTCCTGACTTTAGCGGAAATGCTTTCAATTTTTCACCATGGAGGATAATGTTTGCTGTGGGTTTGTCATATATAGCTTTTATTATGTTGAGGTATGTTCCTTCTATTCCTGCTTTCTGGAGAGTTTTTATCATAAATGGATGTTGAATTTTGTCAAAGGCCTTCTCTGCATCTATTGAGATAATCATATGGTTTTTATTTTTCAATTTGTTAATGTGGTGAATTACATTGATTGATTTGCGGATATTGAAGAATCCTTGCATCCCTGGGATAAAGCCCACTTGGTCATGGTGCATGATCTTTTTAATGTGTTGTTGGCTTCTGATTGCTAGAATTTTGTTGAGGATTTTTGCATCTATGTTCATCAGTGATATTGGCCTGTAGTTTTCTTTTTTTGTGACATCTTTGTCAGGTTTTGGTATTAGGGTGATGGTGGCCTCATAGAATGAGTTTGGAAGTTTACCTTCCTCTGCAATTTTCTGGAAGAGTTTGAGGAGGATAGGTGTTAGCTCTTCTCGAAATTTTTGGTAGAATTCAGCTGTGAAGCCATCTGGACCTGGGCTTTTGTTTGCTGGAAGATTTCTGATTACAGTTTCAATTTCCGTGCTTGTGATGGGTCTGTTAAGATTTTCTATTTCTTCCCGGTTCAGTTTTGGAAAATTGTACTTTTCTAAGAATTTGTCCGTTTCTTCCACGTTGTCCATTTTATTGGCATACAACTGCTGATAGTAGTCTCTTATGATCCTCTGTATTCCTATGTTGTCTGTTGTGATCTCTCCATTTTCATTTCTAATTTTATTGATTTGATTTTTCTCCCTTTGTTTCTTGATGAGTCTGGCTAATGGTTTGTCAATTTTATTTATCCTTTCAAAGAACCAGCTTTTGGCTTTATTGATTTTTGCTATGGTCTCTTTTGTTTCTTTTGCACTTATTTCTTGAGAAAGAAGAATGGAACTGGGGGAATCAACTTGCCTGACTTCAGGCTCTACTACAAAGCCACAGTCATCAAGACAGTATGGTACTGGCACAAAGACAGACATATAGATCAATGGAACAAAATAGAAAGCCCAGAGATAAATCCACACACATATGGACACCTTATCTTTGACAAAGGAGGCAAGAATATACAATGGAGTAAAGACAATCTCTTTAACAAGTGGTGCTGGGAAAACTGGTCAACCACTTGTAAAAGAATGAAACTAGATCACTTTCTAACACCACACACAAAAATAAACTCAAAATGGATTAAAGATCTAAATGTAAGACCAGAAACTATAAAACTCCTAGAGGAGAACATAGGCAAAACACTCTCAGACATAAATCACAGCAGGATCCTCTATGATCCACCTCCCAGAATACTGGAAATAAAAGCAAAAATAAACAAATGGGATCTAATTAAAATTAAAAGCTTCTGCACAACAAAGGAAAATATAAGCAAGGTGAAAAGACAGCCTTCTGAATGGGAGAAAATAATAGCAAATGAAGCAACTGACAAACAACTAATCTCAAAAATATACAAGCAACTTATGCAGCTCAATTCCAGAAAAATAAACGACCCAATCAAAAAATGGGCCGAAGAACTAAATAGACATTTCTCCAAAGAAGACATACGGATGGCTAACAAACACATGAAAAGATGCTCAACATCACTCATTATTAGAGAAATGCAAATCAAAACCACAATGAGGTACCACTTCACACCAGTCAGAATGGCTGCGATCCAAAAATCTGCAAGCAATAAATGCTGGAGAGGGTGTGGAGAAAAAGGAACCGTCCTACACTGTTGGTGGGAATGCAAACTAGTACAGCCACTATGGAGAACAGTGTGGAGATTCCTTAAAAAATTGCAAATAGAGCTACCTTATGACCCAGCAATCCCACTGCTGGGCGTACACACCGAGGAAACCAGAATTGAAAGAGACACATGTACCCCAATGTTCATCGCAGCACTGTTTATAATAGCCAGGACATGGAAACAACCTAGATGTCCATCAGCAGATGAATGGATAAGAAAGCTGTGGTACATATACACAATGGAGTATTACTCAGCCGTTAAAAAGAATTCATTTGAATCAGTTCTGATGAGATGGATGAAACTGGAGCCGATTATACAGAGTGAAGTAAGCCAGAAAGAAAAACACCAATACAGTATACTAACACATATATATGGAATTTAGAAAGATGGCAATGACGACCCTGTATGCAAGACAGGAAAAAAGACACAGATGTGTATAACGGACTTTTGGATTCAGAGGGAGAGGGAGAGGGAGAGGGTGGGATGATTTGGGAGAATGGCATCCTAACATGTATACTATCATGTAAGAATCGAATCGCCAGTCTATGTCTGATGCAGGATACAGCATGCTTGGGGCTGGTGCATGGGGATGACCCAGAGAGATGTTATGGGGAGGGAGGTGGGAGGGGGGTTCATGTTTGGGAACGCATGTAAGAATTAAAGATTTTAAAATTTAAAAAAAATTAAAAAAAAAAAGAAACATTACCTGAGAGCAGGCTCGCCACCTACATAATGACACCAACTCCATGCCCATTTGGGGTACAGTCGCCCCTTCATACACCTGGATTCCGAAGGAGCCCTGCAAGGGTAGTAGAAAGCTGGGATCCATTCCCAGGTCCCCACTGATGAACCATGCTGCCCCAAGGCTCTCTGGGCCCCCATTTCTCGTCTCTAAAAAATGGGGGAGAATAGCTAATTGCGGGCTGTTATAGGCTGAATTGTGTCCTCTCCCCTCATAAAAATTCATTATGCTGACATTCATTATCTCAGAATATGACTGTTTGGACATAAGATCTTTATGGAGGCCATCATGTTAAAAATAAGTTCATGAGGGTAGAAATAAACCTAATAAGACTGATATCCTTATAACAAGAGGGAAATTGGACACAAAGACATAGCATGGAGAGACATGGGGAGGCCCCACCACCCACAGCCAGAGGCCTGGAAGAGACAGATCCTTTCCTCCCAGCTTCCAAAGCAGCCAATCCTGATGAGACCTCAGTTTGGACTTCCAGCCTCCAGAACTGTGAGACAATAAATTACCTACTGTTTAACCCGTCCCATCCATGGTGGCGGCCCCAAATGAATATAGCCTGTGTCAAAGGTCTCCCTTTTCGTCTGTCTACCATTCCTGTTACTCGGGTGGCGATGATGTGTGCCGTATGATGTATATATGATCATGTCAGCAAATACAGCTTCAGGTTGAGCCTGATGTTGACAGGAAGCAAATTTCATAATTCTCCATGAGAAATCAACTTTGCATAAGCACCTGGCGCTAGTGGTAAAGAACCTGCCTGCCAGTACTAGAAATGTAAGAGACATGAGGTCAGGAAGGTCCCCAGGAGGAGGGCATGCCAACCCGTGGACAGAGGGGCCTGGCCTCCGAAGAGGTCCCAGATGATGCCTTTGCCTCCCAAGAGCCCCATCAGTGTCTGGAGCTCCCACTTCTTAGATATAAAAATTCAGCCTATTTGTCAGTGCCTGAAGCACCCATGTGGAGGAGGAAATGGCATCCCACTCTAGTATTCTTGCCTGGAGAATCCCATGGCCAGAGGAGCCTGGTGGATTACAGCCCATGGGATCACAAAGAGTTGGACACAGCTGAGCGACTAAGCATGAAAAACACATCTGAACTTCTGAGAGTCCCCCTGTACCTTCCTCTGTGATAGGAGAGAGAGTTAAGACATTAGATACCATTACCTAGACTTAATGCAAAAAGCGTAGAAAATCATCACCCACCAAAGGCCAATGAATAAAACCAGCCTGCCAAGTATTAATAGAATACACTAATTTGCAGCCCCTGACCAGATCAGCGCTGCCTTTCAGATTTGCCTGCCTGAGCTCCACTTCCCAGCCTGGGACACCAAAGCCTCCAGTGAGCACGCAAAGCTTTCTTTTCCATTAAGCAAAGATCAAAGAACAAAGATTACTAATGGCAAGAAGCACCCAGGGAGCACCGCGATGTCAGCACTCTGTGCACCAGGCGCATAAGCAGGACCTGCAGTCCTGCTCCAGGTGCTCAGAGCTGACCTGGCCCCAAGGCCCAGCTCATCAGGTCTGCTTCAGGTGCTGTGTAATAGGCTCTGGGATGCAAATATCTCTGTGCACATCCTCAGGGACCGTCTGAACACCCACCAGGCCACTTAGTCTCTGTTCTTGATTTCAGGGGCAGCTCCAGGGCTTCACTGGTGGTCCAGTGGTTAAAAGTCTGCCTGCTAATGCAAGGGACATGTGTTCGATGCCTGGTCTGGGAAGATCCCGGATGCCTCGGGGCAACTAAGCCCATGCACCGCAATTACTGAAACCAAGCTCTGGAGCCCACGAGCTAAAACTACCGAAGTCTGAGCATCCCAGGGCCTCTGCTCTGCCACCAGAGAAGCCACCACAATGAGAAGCCCAGGCACCGAAATGAAAACCTGAGGCTGGAGGCAGATGGGCCCCCCTCAGCAAAAAGCGATTGGAGATTCATTGTCCATTGACCGAAACTCCAAGACTAGAAGAGCAGGGCAACTAAGGGAGGAGGCTGGACCCTGCACAGACCACATATTTCTCATTCCCAAAGTCAAGAGACCTCCCCAACCACACATGGCACAGAAAAGGCTCCTTGGAAGCCAAAGGGGAGTCATGTCAAGGGATGTTCTACCCATAGGCCTTCGTGGTAGAATCCATCTTGACTACATTCACACACATGGGAGGATCCTGAGATGCAGCAGATATGGACTGTGAACCAGGCAAATCAGAATGACCGGCCAAAGGAAGCCTAGAAGAAATGCCGCCCATAGAAGTAATTCAAACTGCCACCAGGGTGCAACTCAGCAACTCAGGGACTCTCCCTCTGAGTCTGCCCGTGTGTCTAGCCACACGTACTGTAATCCTTTTTCCTCCTGATAAATACTTGACTTGCTTCACTACTTTCCATCTGTGGAAATTCTTTTCTGCAAAGCTGAAGGGCCAGGGCCCTGGTCACTGACCACTGGTCCAGTGGCTAGGATCTGGTGTTTTCACCACTGTGACCTGGGCTCAATCTCTGGTTGAGAACCCAAGCCCCACTCCAAGCCGTCTGCAGGCCAAGGCCACCTGAGATCAGACCCAGCACAGCCATTAATAAATAAATAATTTTTTAATGTATATGGAACATCTGAAACTCAAAAACAAAAAAAGCTGGCTCCAAATCACCTATCCCATAAAGACAGACAAGGGGATGTTAGCAACTCCCCACTCCTCACACTTTCACAGCAGCCGAGACAGAGTTCCTTCCTCTTGCCCTGCAGGGTGCATAGTGACAGATTCCCCAAGAGCATGTTGCCCGAGCGCCAAGCTGGGTGAGAGCTGAACGGGCCCTGGTATGTCCTTTACCTGAGCCCACATTTGCTCAGGAAGGCTCTTCCCACAGCCAAGTGTCCGCTTGGCTGAGGGAAGATGCTGTGACAGGCCAGGGGCCCTTCCAGTTGAAGTGAACAGTCTGCCAGGCACAGACTTGCTGGGGTCAGTGACAATTAGCTGCTTCCAGCTGGGACACTGAAGGATTAAGCTGTCCCTCCATGGCACGCTGGATGGTCCCCTGAGAAGCAGAGAGCAGAGCAACACCACCAGAGCCAAAAACTAGTTGCTGAATGAATGAATGGAAGACACTTTACCTTAAGTCATCCAGCACGCCATGTTTTTCTGCTAACTGTGGCTCAGCTGGTAAGGGGTCTGCTGGCAATGCAGGAGACCCGGGTTTGATCCCTTGGTAGGGAAGATCTCCTGGAGCAGGAAATGGCAACCCACTTCAGTACTCTTTCCTGGAGAATCCCCATGGACAGAGAAGCCTAGCAGGCTACAGTCCAAGGGGGTCACAAAGAGTAGGACTGAGGGACTAATACTTTCACTTTCATTCAAGTGTAGGACACGCTGCCCCGTTTCACACAAAATTTAGTGGAAAACATCAGGAAAGCAAATCCTACAACATGAAGCACCTTCTGCAGTAGTAGAAAGTTTAACGTGGTCACTAAGGTCTAATTTACCTTAACTTCCTGCTGAGGGCTGCCCAAAAAAGCCCTACTTCCTGCCTCCCACACTGAACCACCTCACCTTGTGCACATCTTAGAACAGGTATGCCAGCTCTGTGCCAGCTGTTAGGCTGCACTACATTTCCCAGAATTCCCTTTCCTTGGGTGTTTCCTCTTAGCGTGGGCTCCAAGAGAAAGTCTCTCAGGAGAGTTGGAAGATGGAAGGGAGGCAGCAGCTATTTTGTAGCACAGAGGTTGCTGATCAGCAGATTCGCCTCTGAGGTGAAGCGGCAGCTAGTCTTGTCATTGTTTTCTTCTCCTTCTAAATATTCCTTCCCTGTCTCTGCCTCCTGGATGTGTGTGTTCAGCTCCATGTGTGTGCTCTGCCTCCTGCAGGTTATCTTCATTTCCAAGGTCAAATGTAACAAGAACAGACGGAGAGTTCAGTTCATCTTTATGGGATTTCAACTTGTGCACATGGGGTTCCAACCTGCTTGTGATTTTTCCTTCTTGACCACCTGACTGGTGCCTCCCTGGACTGAGACAGCCTTGCAGAGACAGCTCGTCCAGTGTCCTTAATTGAAGAAGCCACGTCCCTGTAGAACATGAATTATATATTTATCCTGATTCTTGACATGAACTCTGTCCAATAAAACAAGGAATTTTAGAGACAAAAATCTCTATCTTTTAAAAAGAGATAGGTGGAAATGATGGCACAAGATATAAAAGCACCCAGCACAGATTATGATACATAGTCAAAGCTCACTAAACATCAATATCAATTTTAAGTGGACGAGGGTTTTTTGAAGATGAAAGGAGCAATGCTTATGGAAATGTTTTGAGAACTATGAAATAATATTCAGATGTCAGGTTTCATTATTTCTACCCTTAGGGATGTTACTTATATTATCAATAATATAGACAAAGACTGGGCTTCCCAGGTGCACTGGCCTGCCAATGCAGGAGACTTGAGAGATGCATGTTCAATCCCTGGGTCAGGAAGATCCCCTAGGGGAGGGCACGGCAACTCACTCCAGTATTCATGCCTGGAGAATCCCAAGGACAGAGGAGCTTGGCAGGCTACGATTCACAGGGTTGCAAAGAGTCGGACATGATGGAAGTGATTTAGCATGCATGTATGCATGGACAAAGACTATCGCTGTATCTGAGGAGACAGTTCTAATTCTTTCAGACTGGTAACATGTCTTTTCTGGTAACTGGTAATGTGTATCTCTGTACCAAATACCACCTTATGTCAACTTTACCTGCATGCCCTCCTCTGCTTATGTGGCAGGCTCACACATGTTCCCAGGCAATCTCAGAATGGTCAGGGTATGCATGGGTTGCCTACTTCCCCCCACCCACACCCCATGGGACTTGCAAAGAAGTCATGTTTCCAGAACTGGGATCCAATGGCCAGATGCCACTGTTGGGCTCCTACCTTATGAACCAAAGAGTCTTGTTTCTGAACATATGTAATAATTAATGTCCTAGGAGAGCTATGAAGCCAGTTACACACTTTCTTCCTTCCAACGTAGATTGACCCCACTGTCTCCAACTCAGTCCCTGCCGTTTCATTCTCTGCCTGCTCTTCTACTTCCTACAAATACTCCTAATTGAGCTGGGGACCTGAGGCCGTCTTCCGCATCCCACAAGAGCTGACATTTTTCTGTCTTCTTGTGGTGACTCTCCTGGAATGACTGCTATTCCCACCGGGTTCTCAAGGATTCCACTGCTGTGTTGGAAGCCAGAGGATGGAATGACCCGGCACAGTCCACTTCTAGAATTTGGCGTGAGACCACTCTCCCCCTTGAGGATTGTGGCCAGTCAATCAGGGGCCCTCTTCCAACCGAGCCCAAGAAACCAGGTTAATTCTCCATTGTTAGCTCTACTTGCACTCGGCCCTAACTAGCAGATGGCGCCATCTGCCTTAGAGCCCACGTTTACCTTAGTTACCTTAGTTCTGGTCTCCCAGTCTACAAAGGCAGTTGAGGCAGCCCCAGGGAGGCAGCTATGCTTCAGAAAAAACATTCAGTAATTGGATCCTTATTCAAACCAAGCAACCACAGAGGACATCTTTAAAACAATCAGGGAAATGTTAATATGGGCATTGTATTAGATGCTGCTAAGGGAACCATTAATTGTTCTGGGTGTGATCATTGTAAGGCAGTTTTTTAACAGTCCTTAACAGAGATTTATATTGAACTGCTTACAGGTGAAATGATAATGATACGGAATTTGTTTTAAAATAATGCAGAAAAAAATAAATGGGGAAAAGAAATAAAATAACATGAGCAAAATGGTGATAATGCTGGATCTGGGCAAGGGTATGAGGGGATTTGAAAAACTATTCTCTCTACAGAAGAAATTAACACAATATTGTAAATCAACTATAGTTCAATTTTTAAAAAGATATGGTGGTGGTGGTATAGTCGCTAAGTTTTGTCCAACTCTTGGGGCTCCATGTACTGTAGCCTACCAGGCTCCTCTGTCCCAGGGATTTCCCAGGCAAGAATACTGGAGTGGGTTGCTGCGCCCTCCCCTAAGAGCTCTTCCCAACCCAGGGATTGAACATGCATCTCCTACCTTGCAGGTGGATTCTTTACCACTAAGCCATCAGGGAATATTTTTTAAAAATTATATGTGTATATAATCACTGCAAAAACTAAGTGGCTGTAAATTTTAAAAGTAAGAATGTATATTTATAAGTGAATCACTTTGCTATACAGCAGAAATTAACACAACATTGTTAATCAACTATGCTTCAGTTTAAATTTTTTTTAACTCTCTCTATATCTCATACTGGTCAAAATTTTCCACATCAATGTTTTTAATTTCTGAAAAATGTACAGAGACTTTCTACCTACAGCTGAGTTTCTACTCTATCAGAGCTTTTGACAATCTGAACTCCAGTCAAGAAATGGGAATCCAAATGGGATAGAGAAAATCTGAGTGTTCCCCCAGGAAAATGGCACCAGGAGTGAATGAACACAGAATCCTGAGGTCCCTGTTTAAAACTTACTCTCTCTGGGTTCTAAAAACTGCAGTTTATTGACCAACTTTTAATGGCTATGCCCAAGACCATCAAGGACTTCCCTGATGGCTCAGTGGTAAAGAATCTGCCTGCAGTGCAGGAGACACAGTAGACACAAAGTTTGATCCCTATGTTGGGAAAACCCCCTGGAGGAAGAAATGGCAACCCACTCCAGTATTCTTGCCTGGAGAATCCCATGGACAGAAGAGCCTGGTGGGCTACATACAGCCCATGGGATTTCAAAAAGTCAGACACCACTGAGCAACTGAGCATGCATATATCAAGCCTATCAGACTCTACGAGAAAGTAAAGCCTAGAAATAAGAATGTATAAAGATTTTTCTATCTTTTTTACAAACTTACTTTATGTCTTGAAATATATGTGTCAATCATAAATATATTTAAAATGAAAGAGTTGCTACTGTTTGAGAAAGCAATAAAACATGCTATCAAGTTCAAATCACCTTCAAATGTTAATAAACATATAGGCAACAAAAACTACTATCCACATTATTAGATTTGACCATTAATATGAAATAGAAACCTCATCTGCACCGTCAAACAGAAAACTTCTCACTCTTTCAGATTATATAATCACCCAATAAAAATACTCCTACATTTTGATCCTAATGGAGTTTTCAGGGGTTCTAAGGCAGAGTTTCAAATCCTGAAAGATGATGCTGTGAAAGTGCTGCACTCAATATGCCAGCAAATTTGGAAAACTCAGCAGTGGCCACAGGAATGGGAAAGGTCAGTTTTCATTCCAATCCCAAAGAAAGGCAATGCCAAAGAGGGCTCAAACTACCGTACAATTGCACTCATCTTACACACTAGTAAAGTAATGCTCAAAAATCTCCAAGCCAGGCTTCAGCAATACATGAACCATGAACTTCCAGATGTTCAAGCTGGTTTTAGAAAAGGCAGAAGAATCAAAGATCGAATTGCCAACATCTGCTGGACCATTGAAAAAACAAGAGAGTTCCCAAAAAACATCTATTTCTGCTTTATTGACTATGCCAAAACCTTTAACTGTGTGGATCACAATAAACTGTGGAAAATTCTGAAAGAGATGGGAATACCAGACCACCTGACCTGCTTCTTGAGAAATCTATATGCAGATCAGGAAGCAACAGTTAGAACTGGACATGGAACAACAGACTGGTTCCAAATAGGAAAAGGAGTACATCAAGGCTATATATTGTCACCCTGCTTACTTAACTCCTATGCAGAGTACATCATGAGAAACGCTGGGCTGGAAGAAACACAAGCTGGAATCAGGATTGCCAGGAGAAATATCAATAACCTCAGATATGCAGAGGACACCACCCTTATGGCAGAAAGTGAAGAGGAACTAAAAAGCCTCTTGATGAAAGTGAAAGAGGAGAGTGAAAAAGTTGGCTTAAAGCTCAACATTCAGAAAACTAAGATCATGGCATCTGGTCCCATCACTTCATGACAAATAAATGGGGAAACAGTGGAAACAGTGTCAGACTTTATTTTGGGGGGCTCCAAAATCACTGCAGGTGGTGATTGCAGCCATGAAATTAAAAGACGCTTACTCCTTGGAAGGAAAGTTATGACCAACCTAGATAGCATATTCAAAAGCAGAGACATTACTTTGCCGACTAAGGTCCATCTAGGCAAGGATATGGTTTTTCCAGTGGTCATGTATGGATGTGAAAGTTGGACTGTGAAGAAAGCTGAGCCCTGGAGAATTGATGCTTTTGAACTGTGGTGTTGGAGAAGACTCTTGAGAGTCCCTTGGACTGCAAGGAGATCCAACCAGTCCATCCTAAAGGAGATCAGTCTTAAGTGTTCATTGGAAGGACTGATGCTGAAGCTGAAATTCCAATACTTTGGCCACCTCATGGGAAGAGTTGACTCATTGGAAAAGACTCTGATGCTGGGAGGGATTGGGGGCAGGAGGAAAAGGGGATGACAGAGGATGAGATGGCTGGATGGCATCACTGACTTGATGGATAAGTGTTTGGGTGAACGCCGGGAGTTGGTGATGGACAAGGAGGCCTGGTGTGTTGCAATTCATGGGGTCGCAAAGAGTTGGACACAACTGAGCAACCGAACTGAACTGAAGGCAGAGTTAAGGTTTCCTACATTATCCTGAGAAATTTCACTTCATCTTTTTAAATAGATGACTAATTTCAATTTTCTTACACAGTGTTGGACACTCCACACAGAGGATGGTACATGTGTATAGAAATCCTCATCTTTCTTTCTGGGAGACGATAGCTTCATTCAGACATCTTCAGCCCATCTTACCCAATGGTCAAGGAGTCTTTCAATTGGCAAATAGGAATTGAATCGCTATAATGTTTCAGGCACTGCCACAGGCAAAGACTGTAAGGAAATGGGCTTGCTCAGTGATACAATCAAAAGTATGGTTTTTTCGGTAGTCAAGTGTGGATGTGAGAATTGAAAAAGGTTGAGCTCTGAAGAACTGATGCTTTTGAATTGTGGTGCTGGAGAAGACTCTTCACAATCCCTCGGACAGCAAAGAGATCAAATAAGTTGATCATAAAGGAAATCAACCCTGAATATTCATTGGAAGCACTGATGCTAAAGCTGAAGCTCCAATACTTTGGCCACCCGATGTGAAGAGCCGAGTCATTGGAAAAGACCTTGATGCTGGGAAAGACTGAAGTCAGGAGGAGAAGAGGGTGACAAAAGATGAGATGGTTGGATGGCATCACCGACTCAATGGACATGAGTTCGAGCAAACTCAGGGAGATGATGGACAGGGAAAGCCTGGCATTCTGCAGTCCATGGGGTCACAGAGTCAGGCACGACTTAGCAACTGAACAGCAATTGTGATACAGTAATGAGAGCTAACGTTTGAAGCATGTTTTTGTGGCTTACAAAGAATAAAGTTCTCTTACTATCTGAGCAAGTCTATTTGAACAGGAAGGACATATTATCCCCCAGTTGAACAGTTTTGAGGTTTGGGTCATTCTCAGGGTTTTTGTTCATTTGCTTTGTGCTTTTGTTTTCAGGGTTTTGAGCAGCCACCTTGCACCAGGGGACGTGTTTCTTGATAAGGACTTTTCTTTTTTCAGCTGCACTGTGTCTCTGTTGCTGCCCAGGCACTCTCTAGTGGCTGCAAGTGGGCTACTCCCCAGTTGCATGCATGGGCTTCTCACTGAGGTGGCTTCTCTTGTGGTTGAGCACAGGCTCTAGGCAAGCAGGCTTCAGTAATTGTACCTCTCAGGCTCCAGAGCTTGGGCTCAGCAGCTCTGGTGCACGGGCTTAGTTGTCCTGTAGTCCATGGAATCTTCCTGGACCAGGGATTGAACCCGTGTTCCCTCCATTGACAGGTGGATTCTTAACCACAGCACCAGGTGCTGTATTCCTATGGCTACCCTAGACAGTCGCTATAATGCTTTTATGAACTGTGATAGCTCCTAGCACCCAGCTTGACAGAGTGCAGGCTCCTTAAATGTCCCTTCCCCTCCCATTCACTTATTTCACTGGATCTTTCCTGGGACCCCCTCCTGGCCCAGGTTCCCAGCCCGCCTCTTTGGCAGTGATTCAATCTCCCTTCTGCCTCAGGCCTCACACGGATGAAGCCCAGCCCACCATGAGAAGCATCCAGTTGTCAGCACAGCACTGTGATGGGCAGGGCTCCCACCAGCCCTGCCAACGTGACCCAGACAGGGCAGTGGGCTGTGGAACTGGAGACAGGAGGAACCAGTCAGTTCTGCTGCATTGAATTAGACAGACCGAAACTTTTAACCGCTTCTGATGCTGCTGAATTCTTGGGAACCACTTGAACAAGCAGAGCTTTGTGTTCCGTTCTTGCAAGGCTGACCCTTGCACAGAGCCTACAAGGGAGCTGGGGGGCGAGGAAGCTAGGCAGACTCTCCCACTCCACAATTATTAGTAACATCAATCGCCCTCATCCCCATCACATTGTCTTAGTTCTCCCTTCTGACCGAGGAATCCCATTAATGCTCTGCGATGTACATTCCAAATGACATCACCTCGTTCTTTGAAATTCAAAGAGCTGGATTAATGAACCGCAAACTTCAAGCAGATTGGCCGTGTAATCCATCACATCAGACCGCAGCTTTGCCACTGCCTTGAATTCCAAAGGATGGCAGAAATTTCCCAGGCTGTTTTGAAAATGAACACAGGAGCTTGAAACAACAGCCTACGCTGCATGCATCATTCCTAGCAATGCCATGTGTCTTCTGTGCACTGGAAATTAAACAGTCTCATTCTCTGTCCGGCATTTTTTTGTTGAGAATTTAACCTGTTCCAATGTTATATTAAATTCCAATCTTTTCCAGAAAAATCTGCATTTAATCCCTCATTTCACCAATCTATTGAAAATATCCCTCTTGGCAGCCTTTCAGAAAAGCCATATGAATTGCAAACTCTTTTAGATTTTGTTGAAGTATTAAGAACACTACTTATCTACAGATTCAACTGAGGCTCTTTTATTTCATTTCCCCATGCTCCTTTAATATAATGTCAGGGCCACAAAAACCAGGAGCAGTGACTGGTCACAGCCATTCACAGTTGCTTCTGCGGTGAAAATGACATTAAAGTCAGCAAATGAAAAAATATATATCAAACTAATTACCTCCTTTTCCTCCGAAGCAAAAGATAATCTAACACCATTCTTTTGGACATAATGCCACTTATTTCACATAAAGGGGTTTCTATGTGCTCAGAGAAAGGTGGTGTTCAATACGTGTGAATCAAAACCCAAATAAGCTAATTAACTGATGTGTCTGACAATGAAATGATGAATCCATATGCTGTGAAAATTGTCAAAGGCACAGAAGATGTCACAGAAAAATGTCATGTCAGGTGAGATTAGTTCAGAATTTCTCTGCTGGTAAAACAAAAGAAGCTTCTTTATTTTTTAAAGCACCATCGCATAAAAGTTTGGTTAGCTGGGATGATCAGGAAATGAATCGTTGCTGGATTACTAAGTTTTCCAGAGAGCTGAAGGGAAGCGTTTGGTTTTTAGTTTAACTATTTCCCTATTAATATGGCTTGCTGATTCAGAAGCATCACTATGAACACCACAAATTACTTACTGAAGGTCTAGGAACCTGTTGCCTCAGGGGATTATTTGTCCCTTCGTTAAGTTGCTGCAAATGGTGCTGGACATGTCTGATGAAAGAAAGTGAAAATGAAAGTCGCTCAGTCGTGTCCAGCTCTTTGCAACCCCATGGACTATACAGTCCACGGAATTCTCCAGGCCAGAATATAGGAATGGGTAGCCTTTCCCTTCTCCAGGGCAGAATATTGGGGTGGGTAGCCTTTCCCTTCTCCAGCAGATCTTCCCAATCCTGGGATCAAACCCAGGTCTCCCACATTGCAGGCGGATTCTTTACCAGCTGAGCCACAGGGGAAGCCCTATGGATTTTGCCTGATGGTGACCTCAAACTGAGCTCTCTGTTTCCTGCCTCTCAGGTGGGCTCTCGAAGTCGACTGAGTCTTAGACAGTCGACATGCTGCTGAGGTGACTTCCAAGGTGTCATTTCTGATGATGACGTATTTACCTTTCCCCAGTTCCTGACCTCCAGTGAGAATTGGTTAAGATGTGGGTCATGTAGAATGTACCCAAACTAAAGGCTCCAATCATGTACTTTTTTTGCAAGAAGAGACTAATGCAGTAATCATGTCTTTAATAGTCTCCAGCGTTTATATGGTGTGATGGGGAAACCCATTCCTAACTAATCCAATCTTGAGTTATACAGAACAGAAAAGACAAAATCAGATTCTCAACTAGAGCTTACCAGCATGTGTGTGCTCAGTAGTTCAGTCGAGTTTGACTCTTTCCAACGCCTTGGACTGTAGCCCACCAGGCTCCTCTGTCCATGGGATTATCCTGGCAAGAATACTGGATGAGTTGCCATTTCCTGCTCCAGGGGATCTTCCTGACCCAAGAATCAAACCCATGTCTCCTGAGTCTCCTGCATTGGCAGGTGGAGTCTTTACCACTGAGCCACCTGGGAAGGCTGGCAATCAAATGTCTCACTGAAAATTCCAGCAAACCACAGGAAAACTCTATGCTGATGGAGAAATGGATGATATCAATATCACTGAAAAGTTACCAGGTAACACTTCAAAATAAACCAGTCCTTGAATTTAACTACTGCTGTACCAGCTCTGTGTTCTGGTTTGTAAAAATTTTTGGAATACCTAGCTCTAAACATTTGCACTTGTACTTCAAATTTTTTAGAAACCTGAAGCTGTTTAAAGTGACTATACACTTCTAACTTTTCCCAGCTTGTGGGGAAGTCAGCACATTTTAAAGCACATCATGTGACCTCTTGCCTGCTTCACCAAGAGACGCAGGACCTCCGTTTTCCTTCTGCAGTGTCGTCAGTTTATCTACGCATGTTCTATGCTTCATCACGGAGCAGTAAGACAGTGTTCCTCGGGCTTTCCCTCCCAGCTGGGGGACTTCAGGAATATTTCTTCATTTTTTTTAAATCGGTGAAATACAGAACATTATAGCACCTACCTCAGAAAGCTGGTGTGACGATTAAAACAGACAACGCAAATCAACAGACAAGTATGATTGGTGATGGGCAGGAAAGCCTGGCGTGCTGCAGTCCATGGGGTCGCAGAGTCGGACACGACTGAGCGACTGAACTGAAATGATGATGTACCCACTGGAAGGAAGATGAACCTCCTTGGCCTCGATTTCAATTCTTCCTGGATTCTGTGCCCTCTCCAGTTTTTGTCTGTTTGGGGGTTTTTGTTGGTTGTCTTCTTGGCCAGCCCTCACGGCATGTGGGATCTGAGTCCTGTGACCAGGGGCTGAACCTGTGTCTCTTGCGTGGGAAGCACCGAGTCTTAGCCACTGGACCACCAGGGAAGTCCCCGGTTTTGGTTTCTCGTTTATCTTCTGTTTTCCCTTCAACCGTGTAGCTGTCATGCAGCCCTTTTCATGTCTCCTGACCACCTGCTCCTTTTAATTTCCCATTTCATACTTACTGGGGGTTGCCAGAATAAAATGAAGTTTCTTAGAATTGTGTGTAAAGCAAGAGAAAAGAGGCCCTGAACTGGGACTTCCTCTCAGCCTTAAAATCCTTCCTGAGAGACTGTGCGACAGTTACATCTGGTCCCCAGTAGCTGACTTCCCTTTTCCAGCAGCTGTGTTGGGACTTCCTGAAGCCTGACTCATCTGGCGTGATAAAAGACCAGGGCATCTTCCCAAAACATTCTTCACATTATCAGTTTTGTCCAAGAATGAGGACCTGGGAATAAATGCATATTTATGAAACATTATGCAATACTATTAAAATTTTATCATAATGAAAATTTATCATAAATGCAACACTGAATTTTTTTCAAAATGTTGTAGGTTAAAGAAAGTGCAAATTTTTAATATATGCAGTATTTTTTTTTAAGTACCTGAATCTAGTCAAGCCTCTAGACCTAATTCTATTTTTTTAAGAATAGAGGAGAAACTATTACAGATTGAAAGCGATATAAGAGCTGGAACAACCAAATGCCGTGTGAAGACATTGTCTGAAATCTGATTTGAAGAATCGATCCAGAAGAATCGGAGGATTTTGATACAATCACGGAACATTAAACACAAAAGAGGTAGTCTCTAATATTAAGAAGTGATTATATTTTTGTTGTGATGACGATATTGTTGTTCAGTTCAGTTCAGTTCAGTCACTCAGTGCTGTCCAACTCTTTGCAACCCCATGAATCGCAGCACGCCAGGCCTCCCTGTCCATCACCAACTCCCAGAGTTCACTCAAACTCATGTCCATCAAGTCCACGATGCCATCCAGCCATCTCATCCTCGGTCGTCCCCTTCTCCCTCCTGCCCCCAATCCCAGCATCAGAGTCCTTTCCAATGAGTCAACTCTTCGCATGAAGTGGCCAAAGTACTGGAGTTTCAGCTTCAGCATCATTCCTTCCAAAGAAATCCCAGGGCTGATCTCCTTCAGAATGGACTGGTTGGATCTCCTTGCAGTCCAAGGGACTCTCAACAGTCTTCTCCAACACCACACTTCAAAAGCATCAATTCTCCAGGGCTCAGCTTTCTTCACAGTCCAACTCTCACATCCATACATGACCACAGGAAAAACCATAGCCTTGACTAGATGGACCTTTGTTGGCAAAGTAATGTCTCTGCTTTTGAATATGCTATCTAGGTTGGTCATAACTTTCTTTCCAAGGAGTAAGCATCTTTTAATTTCATGGCTGCAATCACCATCTGCAGTGATTTTGCAGCCCCCCAAAATAAAGTCTGCCACTGTTTCCCCTGTTTCCCCATCTATTTCCCATGAAGTAATCGGACCCATGATCTTAGTTTTCTGAATGTTGAGCTTTAAGCCAACTTTTCTGCTCTCCTCTTTCACTTTCATCAAGAGGCTTTTTAGTTCCTCTTCACTCTCTGCCATAAGGGTGGTGTCATCTGCATATCTGAGGTTATTGATATTTCTCCCAGAAATCTTGATTCCAGCTTGTGCTTCTTCCAGCCCAGGGTTTCTCATGATGTACTCTGCATAGAAGTTAAGTAAGCAGGGTGACAATATACAGCCTTGATGTACTCCTTATCCTATTTGGAACCAGTCTGTTGTTCCATGTCCAGTTCTAACTCTTGCTTCCTGACCTGCATATAGGTTTCTCAAGAGGCAGGCCAGGTGGTCTGGTATTCCCATCTCTTTCAGAATTTTCCACAGTTTATTGTGATCCACACAGTCAAAGGCTTTAGCATAGTCAATAAAGCAGAAATAGATGTTTTTCTGGAACTCTCTTGCTTTTTCGATGATCCAGCACATATATTTTTAATCTTTATCTATTGACGATGCACACATACATATTCACGAGTGATATGACGATTATTATTCTATGATGATATTGTGGTCATCTATTTTTAATTAACTTATTTGTTTTTGATTGTGCTGGGTCTCCATTCCTGCAAGTGGGCTTTCTCTAGTTGTGGCCCTCGGGCCTCTCATTGCGGTGGGTTCTCTAACTGCAGCGCATGGGCTCTCGAGCACCCAGGCTTCAGTAGTCGTGGTGCACAGGTCTAGCTTCCCCATGGCATGTGGGATCCTCCTGAACCAGGGATCAAACCCGTGACCCCTGCACTGGCAGGCGGATTCTTAACTGCTAACCACCAGAGAGGCCCCTATAGTTATGTACATATATGGATATATATATATATATATCCTGAAGTTGGGGAAGAATACCTCAGGGATTATTATACTCTTCTCTTTACCTTTTGTAAGTTTGAAATCTTACATGACAAGGGACTATTGTTTAACCACCTCTAGGGTTAATCAGGTGTAAGAATAGCCATACATCACCCCAGATGCCTCTAGGACATCCTGCCACTATATCCACCCCTCACTGTCTTCTTAGAGACCCAAGAATAAATAGACTCCACCGTTCAAATGAACACAAAGATGACCCAGGACATCATTTTGCTGCAAGAGTAGGAAGGCTTGAACTGCGGTCTCAGGTGTCTTGAGATGTCAGTTCCTGCCTCTCAAGTGATTAAACATTACTTTTCATGTCTTACCTTTTGTAAGTTTGAAACCTTTCCAAATGAATCTTTAAATATATGGGCTGATACATTTTTAGAATGTCATCTTAGCTCACACATTAAAGCACCACAGCTCCCTGGGATGGAAAGCCAACTGAGAACTTGATCAATCCAGCCATCCATCATCACTCATTTAGCACCTACTGTGCCCCCATCCAGGCAGCTCTGAGCAGTCAAGCTCATTAGCAACCATTCCTAATGTAGCCTTTGACACTTGGAGGCACTTCTTTTCATCCAATCTATTTGGCAAAATCATAGTCACCGTGAGATTCTTATTTGCAGTTAACAAGTTTTGAGAGAAAATTCAATGTGTCATTTTTGACCTTGTATCAAATCATATTTTTAATTAATACATAGACACATATAAAGGCAGCATCAACTGCTCTTAACCAAGTTAATGAAAACTTGTACAAGGAAAAACCTCACCTATCTCAATCTCCTTTGGCCTCAGTTCCTCTGGTCGTTCCAATTTGTTAAGCACCAATTTGTTACGGCTGTTTTTGGAATCCCTCATTACTCCCGAATAAAGAGTCTCAGTTCTTTAATACCTGGAGTCTAAAAAAAACAAAGAGCATGTACCTGGAGAATCAGGAAATAGATACTCATGCCCCAGACTCTCCACTGTGAAACGTGTGACTTCAGAAAGTCACTTCTCTGTTCTGAATCTCGGTCTCCAAATGTAAGAAGTCAAGGCTAACTGGACCTGTCACACATTTATAAGGATTATAGAAAATTATACCAGCCTCCATATTATGAGAATTGTGCAAAAATACCCAAGAGTTATCAGTAATGTTTAATCACTTGAGAGGCAAGAACTGACACCTCACACCCATGGCTGATTGATGTCAATGTATGGCAAAAACCACTACAATATTGTAAAGTAATTAGCCTCCAATTAAAATAAATTAATTAATTAAAAAAAAAAAAAACAAGAACTGACACCTGAGACCTCAGTTCAAGCCTTCCTACTCTTGCAGCAAAAAGATGTCCTGGGCCATCTTCCTGCTTATTTGGATGCTGGAGTCTGTTCATTCTTGGGCCTCTAAGTGAGGGATGGATATAGTGGCAGGACGTCCTAGAGGCATCTGAGATGATGCATGGCTGGGCTTACATCCGGTTAACCCCAGAGGTGGTTAAGCAATATTCCCCCACCACGTTCTTCACTTCGACTACCAGTCATGGTGCCTCACTGCAACCCAGTGAGGACCTATCAGAATCTGGGGGTGTCGCATATAAGCTCCTCCTTCTCTAAGACTTCCCTTGCTGTGTTATGCTAATACCACTGCTGCAAAATATCAAAGGAAATAACTTTGCACCTCACGTTCCCACACCAAGTATTATTGTTGTTGTTGTTGTTGTTTAGTCACTAAGCCGCGTCTGACTCTTTTGCCACTGCATGGACTACAGCCCGCCAGGCTCCTCTGTCCATGGGATTTCCCAGGCAAGAATACTGGAGTGACTTGCCATTTCCTTCTCCAGGGGATCTTCCTGACCAGGGATCAAACACAAATCTCCTGCATTAGCAGGTGGATATTTTTTATATGACAATATATTGGGTTGTCCAAAAAGTTCATTCGAGTTTTCCATATCTTACGGGGAAAATGCAAATGCACTTTTCGGTCAACCCAATACATTCAAGCAACAGATGCAAGCATTCCTTCGCACGACCACCCTCCATGGACAAGGAAATCCAATGATCCAAACAAGACAGGGTGGTGGAGGAAATGACTGTCTTTCTAACAGGACCATTAAAACCTTGAAAGTGGCATCGAGGAGGACTGGAGGGGTGCTCAGGATGATTGGAACTTCGCATAAGACGAACGGCGGCTGTCCACCCAGAGATGAGTTAATCCAGGGGACAAGAGCCCCCTCTGCTAACTTCTCCAGAAACTCAGCGCCCTGAGCTGAGCCCTAACAGGACATGGGTAGGCAGGTGGCCTCAGACCTTCCAGCAGATGAATGTAGAATGAGTGTCAGTGTCTTAGAGCCCACGTCTGGCAGTAACATCAGTGTTGAGTCAGCTCTGGCTTACCCACCCTCAGGCCGCTCCACTGTCCCAGCACCCAGGCCTTTCACAGCCTCCCAGCTTCTCCATGCCCCATTCCCTGCCTGATTAGGTAAGGCCACTATCATTTGAGAACATGCTTATCATATATGTGATATTGAATTTCTGTTCTTTCTAATAAACAGGAGCAAATCTCCGCTCACTCAGCCTGACCCTTCTCATTCTCATTCTGAATTAGACGCTGCTGCTGCTAAGTCGCTTCAGTCGTGTCCGACTCTGTGTGACCCCAGAGACGGCAGCCCACCAGGCTCCCCCGTCCCTGGGATTCTCCAGGCAAGAATTAGACTGAGAACACCACAAAGCTGGAGGGGGATCTCGAAGTGACCAAATCCCTCAGGTCCGTTGGTTCTATTCTTCTCAGTCCCCTAGCAAAAGTCTCACCACCCCCATCTCAGATGTGAATAATTCCCCATGCATTCTGGTTGCTCTCCAAAGTTCTCTGGGTAGCCTCCCTCCCTGCGTTTTGGGTACGCACAGAGCAGCGTCAAAAATACACCGTGACAGTTGCAATCCGGGATTTGGAGAATGCTAGGTTCACATGGCAAGCCGGGGTGATGGACGGGCCCTGAAAATAGAGCCCATCTGATGAGCTGGAATGAAATGCATGACACACTCCAACCTGCCGGGTGGAGCAGAACTGTGCAGTCAGAGAAACAGATCGGAGTTATCGGCAGCCTCCTGCTTCAATGAGCCTGGGGTCAACTTCCGCCCAGACACCCAAAATCAGGACATGTGGAAGAGACCCTTGGGGTGATCCTGAGGCAGAAAGCCAAGAGAAGGACTGGCCATGAAAAGAAAATGTGGAGCATAGGCCACTGCTGCAAAATGCAGGTCCAGAGTCTGCCCTCCCATTACAGACACCTGAGCCCTCACCTTGCCTACCGCCTGCCTTTAGGATGAGAACCGGTAGGTTGCAGAGTAAATTACAGACCAAGCTGCTCCTGCTGTGTCCTCTTCCCAGTACATTTTACACACCGGGAGTTGGGTAGAGGTTGCTTCCTTCCAATATTGGTCCCCAAATAGATACTCTCTATACAGTTGCTCTAGTGGTAATGGCACTCCACTCCAGTACTCTTGCCTGGAGAATCCCAGGAACTGGGGAGCCTGGTGGGCTGCAGTCCATGGGGTTGCTGAGGGTCGGACACGACTGAGCTACTTCACTTTCACTTTTCACTTTCATGCATTGGAGAAGGAAATGGCAGCCCACTCCATTGTTCTTGCCTGGAGAATCCCACAAATAGAGGACCCTGGCAGGCTACAGTCCATAGGGTCTCACAGAGCCAGACACGACTGAAGCGACTTAGCTCAGCACACACAGCATATAAATATCGGTTAGGGCTTCCCGGGTGACTCAGGCAGGAAAGAACACGCCTGTAATGCGGGAGCACCAGGTCCCATCCCCAGGTGCAGAGGATCCCCTGGAGAAGGAAATGACAACCCACTCCAGTACTCTTGCCTGGGAAACCACATGGACAGAGGAGCCTGGCGAGCTACAGTCTATGGGGTCCCAGAGTCAAACACAACTTAGCGACTAAACATCACCGTGATAAGTAAAACTTTTCGACTTTACATGTAATGTTGAGGTTTTTCTCCAAAGTTAAAGCCCATGGGGATGGGTCTCCCCACAGTGTGCTGAGAGCAGTGAGAGTATGTATGATCATACCCTCACATGGCCATGGTGGACAACGGACGCCAATCAATTCAGACAGTACTGGAAAGTCAACCTCCCCCCGCCACCTGGAGAATTCCACCGGCCGCAGAGTCTGACTCGACTGAGCGAATTTCCCTTTCACTTTCATTTTCCCCCACCAGCTTCTCTGAGGACAGCCTCTCCATTCCTGAGCCTCTGCATATGCTGAGTCACTCAGTTATGTCTGACCCTCGTGGCCCCACGGACTGTAGCCCGCCAGGCTCCTCTGTCCATGGTGTTTCCCAGGCAGGAACACTGGAGTGGCTTGCCATTTCCTCCTCCAGGGAGCCTCTGGACAGCCATTGCAAACTCACCATGAGTGGGAAGAATGTGGGCAAATCCTGGCCCCAAGGGAGAGAGCCTGGGGGGGAACTCTGACCTTGCAGGCAACCGATTCAGGAGTCACAGAATCCCGAAGCTCAGTGATCCTCGGTGTCAGAGGATAAAGTATCCATCAGGATTAAGTGTCTGCATAGTAGCAGGCACAGAATGACGACCAGGGAAGAACAATTTCACCATGATTTTTTTTTTTAAGATTTTTTTTCATGTGGACCATTTTTAAAGTCTTTATTGAATTTGTTACAATATTCCTTCTGTTTTATGTTTTGGTTTTTCTGGCCTGGAGGTATGTGCAATCTTAGCTCCCAGACCAGGGATCGAACCCACCCACACTCCCTGCGTTGGAAGTGAAGGCTTAACCACTGGACCAGGGAAGGCCACTCAGCATGACTTCAGTGACGACTGGGAGACATACCATGGCATCGTCTAAGTGGTGTTAACATCCATTGCTCCAAAAATATTACTGGGCAAAACAACTAGAGAGAAGCTCCCGCTCACGGCAACTAGAGAAAGCCCCATGTGCAACCCACTCCAGTAGGACCCAGCACAGCCAAAACAAACAAATAATTAAAAAAGAGAGAGAGAGAGAGAGGAGACTTAAGCAGGACCTTACTCAGAGCTAACGCTTATGTAGTTATTACTAGGCGCCAGGACATATGGTAAATTCCTCACCAGGCTTTGAGAAGGGTACTGTTATTATCTCCATTTTGCAAATGAGTAAATGACACTTAGAAACATTGTCACCAAGGGTCACCTTGTGCTCAGTCGCTGCAGTAGTATCCAACTCTGTGACGCCGTGGATAGTAGCCCGCCAGGCTCCTCTGTCCATGGAATTCTCTAGGTAAGAATACTAGAGTGTGTTGCCATGTCTTTCTCCAAGGCATCTTCCCAACCCAGGGATCAAACCTGCATCTCCTGCACTGACAGGCAGATTCTTTACCACTGAGCCACCAGGGAAGCCCCAAGGGTCAACTAGGCCATGATGACATTAAGCGTCACCCAGACCTTTCTGATTTGATTACCACCATATTATTAATACTCAGTCTCCCATAACAGTACCATCCTCCAAGAGGCACCTAGGGGAGCACCAAAAGGGAGCTGAAAGCTAAAGATGGGGTTGAAGGTAGAAGAAGGGAAGAAATTTTCACAAAAAGATGGTGTCTTGTCCTAGATTAAAAGCAAGCATTTCCCTCCTAACTATAGCGACCTTCATTTTCTTCCCTGTGTCCATCTACATTTCCAAAATTTCTCTGACAAACACATGAAGGTGTATAAAAAAATAACAGGTGACTCCCAGCATAGCCATGGCAGCTGAGTCAACCGCTAACCCATCTCAGCTGCTCCCTCCAAAGCTTGTAGACAAGTGTGCAGCATCAAGAATTCACATTGTGATGAAGAGTGATAGGGAGACTGTTGACACACTTCAGGGATTTGATGGCTTTGGCACTATGGTTCTGGGAAATGTCACTGAGTTTGAAGTCACACCAGAGGGAAGGAGAATTACTAAATTAGATCAAATTTTCCTAAATGGAAACAACAATGCCAGTTCCTAGAAAAGGGCCTGAAGTGTGAAAGGATTTCCTTGACTTAAGCTAGATTCTCTTTTGTCTTATAATGACAACAAAATGGAATTTTTTAACATTTTAGTGCTTGTATTCTGGAAACTAAGTTTCCAATTAAAAGGAAATGCTTGGAAGATGTAAATACCTGTTTTTGCAAGTTAATCATGATTATATTGAAAAAAGAATAGTTTGTTTTTTGAAGACCAAAAAAAAATGGCAATATTGTATTAAAATTGTAAGTGAGGCAGATTCAGAGAGTTTTTAAGCAGAAGAATCAGCGTTCTTAACATTCCACTAATGGTCAGTTTTCATTCCAATCCCGAAGAAAGGCAATGTCAAAGAATGCTCAAAGTACCGCACTACAATTACACTCATTTCACACACTAGCAGAGTAACGCTCAAAATTCTCCAAGCCAGGCTTAAACAGTATGTGAACCATGAACTTCCAGATGTTCAAGCTGGATTTAGAAAAGGCAGAGGAACCAGAGTTCAAATTGCCAACATCCGCTGGATCATCGAAAAAGCAAGAGAGTTCCAGAAAAACATCTACTTCTGCTTTATTGACTATGCCAAAGCTTTTGACTGTGTGGATCACAACAAACTGTGGAAAATTCTTAAAGAGATGGGAATACCAGACCACCTCACCTGCCTCCTGAAAATCTGTATGCAGGTCAAGAAGCAACAGTTAGAACTAGACCTGGAACAACAGACTGGTTCCAAATCAGGAAAGGAGTATGTCAAGGCTGCATATTGTCACCCTGCTTATTTAACTTATATGCAGAGTACATCATGAGAAACGCTGGGCTGGGTGAAGCACAACTTGGAATCAAGATTGCCGGGAGAAATAACAATAACCTCAGATATGCAGATGACACCACCCTTATGGCAAAAAGCGAAGACGAACTAAAGAGCCTCTTGATGAAAGTGAAAGAGGAGAGTGAAAAAGTTAGCTTAAAACTCAACATTCAGAAAACTAAGATCATGGCATCTGGTCCCATCACTACATGGCAAATAGACAGGGGAAACAATGGAAACAGTGACAGACTTTATTTGGGGGGGCTCCAAAATCATGGCAGACGGTGACTACAGCCATGAAATTAAAAGACGCTTGCTCCTTGGAAGAAATGTTATTATAGCCAACCTAGACAGCATATTAAAAAGCAGAGACATTACCTTGCCAACAAAGGTCAATTTAGTCAAAGCTATGATTTTTCCAGTGGTCATGTATGGATGTGAGAGTTGGACTATAAAGAAAGCTAAGCACTGAAGAATTGATGCTTTTGAACTGTGGTGTTGGAGAAGATTCTTGAAAGTCCCTTGGACTGCAAGGAGATCCAACCAGTCCATTCTAAACGAATTCAACCCTAAATATGCACTGGAAGGACTGACGCTGAAGCTGAAACTCCAGTACTCTGGCCACCTGATTCGAAGAACTGACTCATCTGAAAAGACCCTGATGCTGGGAAAGATTGAAGGCGGGAGGAGAAGGGAATGGCAGAGGATGAGATGGTTGGATGACATCACTAATTCAATGGACATGAGTTTGAGCAAGCGCCAGGAGTTGGTGATGGACAGGGAAGCCTGGCGTGCTGCAGTCCATGAGGTCGCAAAGAGTCAGACATGACTGAGCAACTGAACTGAATGACATCATTTCATATCACAGAGGAGGATGGTGAGGCATCAAGATAGTAAACACCTGCTCAGGGACAGGGCGTGATGAAGTCAAGGGGAGAGAAACCAGGGATGCACCTGGTGGGGGCTCGCTCCATCTCACTGTGTTCTGCTGAATTTTTCCAACAAGGAAAGCATCAGGAAACCAGAGACAGTTTAGGAAGATTAGTAGTGTGGCAGAGTGAAGGGTGGAAAGGAGTTGGGAACAGCTGCCCAGAGAGGGTCGGACACGACTGAGAGACTTCACTTTCACTTTTCACTTTCATGCGTTGGAGAAGGAAATGGCAACCCACTCCAGTATTCTTGCCTGGAGAATCCCAGGGATGGAGGAGCCTAGTGGGCTGCCGTCTATGGGGTCTCACAGAGTTGGACACGACTGAAGCAACTTAGCAGCAGCAGCAGCAGCCTAGAGAGAAACTACTGTAAGAAAGGGCTGGCCAGGCTCCAGGTTTGATCTCAGCCAGGGTGCTTGTGTCAAGGAGCAGCAAAGAGAAAATGTCAGACCACAGAGAAGGAAGCTGTGACCAAACCTGAAAACCAGGTGTGCCTAAAGCATGAAAGTGTTAAAGGGGTGAGAGATATATGTTCTGGAAGAGAAAGCAGTAGTGCAGTGGTTGACCTTCCTCACCCAGATATCAACCAAAGTTGAACTCCAAAATCCTGAAAGCCAAGAACTTAGGCACCTTCTCCCCACCCAATCCTGGTCTGCCTCCACCACCACAGTTCAGGACGCTAAATTGGTACATCACAATCTTTTCCCTTAAGCATCACGCGGGACATTTATTATTTCCAAATGCAACATGCCTCTCATATGTTGATGAAATCCATTAAAAAAACGTTTGTGGAAATAAAATGCTATGCAATATTCTACTGTTGCACCTATGAGAGGAAATTTCATTGCAGGAAGTGATCTATGGAAGATAGTCCCACGGTTCCTTGTGTGTGATCTGCACCCCTGACCAGTTTTCTCCAATTCGAATATGTTTATCATGGCTTCCCTGGTGGCTGAGTGGTAAAGAATCCACCTGCCAATGCAGGAGACACGAGTTCAATCCCTGATCCAGGAAGATCCCACATGCCGAGGAGCAACTATTGAGCCTGTGCTCGAGAGAGAGGAGCTGCAACTACTGAAGCTCACGAGCCCTAGAGTCCAGCTCTGCAACAAGAAAAGGCACTGAAATGAGAAGCCTGCTCACTCCAACTAGAGAGTAGCCTCCACTAGCCACTAGAGAGAAAACCTGTGCAGCAACAAAGACCCAGCACAGCCACAGTTTAAATACACATATATAAATTAATTAAAATAAATTTTAAAAATCATTAAAAAAAAAAAACTGGGACTTTCCTGGTGGTCGCTAAGAGTCTGTGCTCCCAATGCAGGAGGCCCGGGTTCAGTCCCTGGTCAGAGAACTGGATCCCACACGCTGCAGCTAAGAGTTCACATGCCACAAAGACCATCAAAGGTCCCGAATGCTGCAACTAAGAACTGATGCAGCCAAACAAAGAAATAAATATTTTTTTTAATTATTAAAAGAATGCACATCAGAATACAGGTCAGTACATTTTTGTAGACATAATCTTGAATCTACTTCAATTTACTGAAACATGGATAAGTACTGATTCTTTCACTATTGTTACAATGAGTTACTTGTGAGTCCCCCTCTACTGCGTTGACTATGTCTCTGGTTTGCCACTTGGTGGTCCCTAACCCTGTAAATAGCCTCTGACCTTCTGGCCACTAGGCGAGGGGGGTGAGGCAGGGGCTGAGGGAGCAGATGCTTAGGCACTTTTCAGACCAGACACCACCCTGACCTCAGTCATTTTCTGATTTCTCATCTCCTGACAGACAGATGCCTGACACTGTCCATCGTATGAGCCCCCAACATTCTGACTCTGTGGATTCACCCTCCTGATCAAAATCAACTCATGTGCCTGATCTTCACTCATTCCATCTTGAGCAGGGATTGTATGGCGTCCTATGGATTAGTCGGTATCCTCCATGACACAGGCATTAGTAAAATGCTGGTAAGGGGAGATATTGGATGGTGAAGGAAGGATTCAGGAGTAGAGGAGCTGGAGCTACAAAAGGGCTAAAGGGAACGAAGATAAAAGAGCTTGCGGAAGAGTCGACACATAGGGATTCCCTGATGGTCCAGCGGTTGAGAATCTGCCTTCCAGCACAGGGGATGTGGGTTCAATCCCCGGGGCGGGGGGGGAGACTAAGACCCCACATGCCTCGCAGGTCAACTAAGCCTATGTACACACCGCAACTGCAGAGCCCATAAGCTGCAGCAAAGGACCCTGCATGGTGCAACTGAGACTCAACACAGCCAAAAATAATAATGATAATAAATAACACATAGAGTGCAGACTCCGACCCCCTTCTACCTTCTCAAGGGTCATCCCCACATATGACACTTTTTGAACCAGTATTTCAGGTGGCCCCTGGTCTGCCACGTTATTCTGTTCCAAACAGCTGTGCTCTTACTTTATTCCCTGGTGGAAATAATTAGGTGAACAGTGCACCACTCAATTCCCTTTGTCCAAACATACCTTACCAATGTTCATATGCCTTCACCCTAACCAACAGGCCATCTCTCTCCCGTGGCTACTCACTACTCAGTAGACTTAGTCTCATGTAGAAAGAAAGAAGCTCTCAAGTGAGAAGATTCTGTTTTCTAGGAAAATTATGGCTTTGGAGCTTGGAAGAATTGATGGCCTTCAAATGAGATTATTTTTTCCCCATTACGAAACTATCAATATGCTTATAGGAGGAATTTAAGAAGTTCCAGACATTATTAGCATTATATTTACCTATATATGTTACCTATAAGGCAACACAAGCTTATATGAATTTATCAAAACTTTCCAAGACCTGTTCATTCAATGGCCATATTATCCCAATTGAACTGACCATTAAATATATTTCTGGGAGCAAGATGACAGAATATTTGAACTCAGGAGAGGCCTCAGGGGTTAAAAAAAAAAAAGTTGAAGTTTATAACTGCTCTGTCTGTGGTCTGAACACACCTTCCCAGCCATTACACAGGGAGAAATTTCCTGGCATAATCATTATTGTCATTTCCTTCAACTGTTGGATTAACACTTCAGATTTCCACCTTCCAGAGTTTTTAGAGAAAGCCATGTGTACTCACCCTCTGAATTATATAAAAGGTAGCTTGAAATCAGCCTTGCTTTCTTTTCTTTGATTGATTTTTATGTCTAAGTGGATTTTTCAGACACTCGACTCATTGGAAAAGACTCTGATGCTGGAAAAGATTGAGAGTAGGAGGAGAAGGGGGTAACAGAGGATGAGATGGTTGGATGGCATCACCGATGCCATCATCACCCTGCATCATCGATGGACATGAAACTGAGCAAACTCCAGGAGATAGTGAAGGACAGGGGAAGCCTGGCCTGCTGCAGTCCATGGGGTCACAAAGAGTCAGACACAACTTAATAACTGAACAACAACAACTTGAACTTGAATCTGAAACATGGAACCTGAGAGACCAAGCCAGGCCGTGAAAGGGAGAGAGAGTCACACCAGCTTGGAAAGCTCTTCCCTTGTATTCTGCCACCTCAGCCATAGCTCATGTCCAATTTGAACGGGAGTGAACATTTAGCTGATCTCAGGAGCAAGCTGAAACAGAAGAAACTATTTCAGGAAGGAAGGGTGAGGGACTTCCCTTGTGGTCCAGTGATTAAGACTTCTAGTTTCTCCAATGCGATACTGTAAAGCAATTGTCCTTCAATGAAAAAACAAATAAACAATGGCTCCGAGTTTCCAATGCAGGGGTCATGGGTTCAATCCCTGGTCATAGAACTAAGATCCCACATGCCAAGTGACAAGGACAGGAAAAAAAAAAAAAAGTCCCTTGAGGAAAGGATGATCTCTTACAAAGTAACCCTTGAATCACTTGAACTTAAGGTGTTTAATTATAAGACAAATGTACATAAACTGGGGGTTAACTGGGTCCCTAATTGGACCTCAAATACAAGATCATCACTGTCATTTTACAGATGAGTAAAATGGGGTCAGGGATGGAAGACAGGAGGTTTATATGAGTCAAGGACCCATGATCATGTGACAACCTCTCATCCCAACTGATTTGGGCACTCCCACTCCCAACTCCATAATTGCATCACTTATCCATCCTTCATTCATTCAAAGTTTATTAAGCATCTAATAGGCCCCAGGCCTTCGTAACCATGATGTGGTTGCTACTGGGGAAGCTGATAGACTAACAGGGAGAGAAACACAAAACTCGCAGCCCTGTGAGGATGCTGAGTTTGAGCCCAGTGGGCCACAGCAAAGAACCCAGCTGGATGGCTTCTGCAGAGACCTCTGGGAGCAGTGACAAGGACTCAAGCTCCAGTCATCACACCAGAGAGGAAGGGATGAGTTCAAGCAATACTGCATAGGTTAAAATCAGCAGAATTGCTGCTTGATGGGATGGGAGAAGTATTGCCAAGGGGGCTCCCCAATATCCCCTCCCTCAGAATTTGTCTTGAGTGTCTGGTCACCTATAAGAAATGGGATGTAGTGAGGAAAGTGGGCAGGTTATCCAGAAGGCCAATTAGAATGGGAAAAATAAGAGAGCACCACCAAAAAGCCCCTGAAAGGGGAGAGAAGGAAAGACTCCTTCCAACCAGAAAGGCTTCCTAACAGAAGTGACCCCTGAACTGAACCTGAAAACAAAGTAGGATGTGAAGAGCTGATGGGAGGGCAAAGCATTCTGGGTAATGGGCCAGAATGGGCCAAGCAAGAGCAGGCAGGTTTGGGGGATGCAGTGGAGCCCATTGTGGCCCAATCAGAGGATGGGGAAGGAGGCATGGACCACAGGAGGTGTAACTGGCTCGTGATCCCGCTTTCTATACAGGGCCTCAAATGCCAGGGGGAAGAGTTTGGGTTGTCCCCTGGGCAGGGGGAGAGCAGGCAGGTGACAAAATCAAAGCAGAGCTTCAGAAGAGGCGTCCCCAATGTTTTCAGAGTCAGTGAGATTTCTGTCAGTCTTCTGAGCCTAATCCAAAAGCAGAGGAGTAAATCCCACTGCTTTGGAGGCTTGAAAGTGAATAGAAATGAAATTAAATAAAACCCCTTCCACCGTCCTCTGGTTGGTCTCTCTCCAACAAGAGCGGATGGAAAGAGGGAGCAAGGATGGTGTTGGCCCTTTCACACTGTTTAACTGGTAGGTCTCAGATAAACTGATGGTCATCAAGGAGTGCCTAGTGACCGGAAACAATGTCCACCCTCCGAGGAAAGGGCGAGTTTTCCGGAGAAGCTGGGGAGAGGAACTTTTGGAGTCCTCTGACAGACTTGCAGGTGGAGAGGGGGTGGGGCAGAGAAAGCACCACCTCACTCCCCATAGCCCTGACTCCATCCCAACAAGGAGCTGGCCAGGGGACAGGGCGCCCAGGGAGCCCGGCATCCTGTGTCCACAGCCCATAGCATCCTCATGGCACTCATGGGTCCAGCCAGTTGGCTCTGGACTTGGGCAAGTAAGACACAGGATTCCAAAAGAAAGAAATGAAGTACCAGGTTTGAGAAAAGTCCCAGGAGTCCTACAGAATGGAATGCAGCAAGTGTTCCAGCCCCTGGCGCCCTGGCAGTCAGCACCCCAAATCCAAACACTGGCCCCCTCGAGGTCACCAGCCAAGAGGAACTGGCCCACCCATCCGTCGGTCTCTCTTCATCAATTTGGGACTCCCTGGCAACAAGGGCCACCAAGGCCGGTACCTGGACTCCATCTTAGAGTCAGAACCTCGCACAGCACCTGGCAGAAGCCGGACAGACTGGCTGACTCAGAGAGCGAGAGAACTGGGCAGGAGGCTGAGAGCTATAAACAAATTAGCGTCTCTTAGAAACGGGTAATGTTAGCGAATCGTGTCACTGCAAAATATTCTACACTAACCCTGCCTCCGTGTGTGTGGGCTCCGCCGTTAAGCCGTGTCTGACTCAGTGCAACCCCATGGACTGTCGCCCACCAGGCTCCTCTGTCCATGGGATGGATTTTCCAGGCCAGAATGCTGGAGTGGGTTGCCATTTCCTTCTCCAGAGGATCTTCCCAACCCAAGGATCGAACCCGGGTCTTCTGTCCTGGCAGGTGGATTCTTTACCACTGAGCCAGTTACATGTATGTGTATACATATATGACTAGACATACAAATACACATATACATACATATGTGTGTGTATACGACACATGCGTATGTATATATGTGTGTATCTATGTATGACAAATGATTAAATTGTGCTATTTTTCATGAGTTTTTAGGTCCAAATCTGAACTGCTGTTTTGGAGAAGTCTCTTTATTGGGCTTTATCATTTTTATGGGAGTAAAGAGTGCACACCCTGTGGTGGAGATGTGGAATTTTTGTACACCCGCTGCATGGGCTCTTTGTACTCCTGGCAACTGTGACCCAGTTTCCTTTCATGAACATCATCTTGCCCTAATTTGCTTGGTGCAACTGTCAACAAGACTGACATCCTCTCCCCTGGCTGTAGGGCTGGGGCCATCATCAAGGCCAGACAAATTAAACTAACTCTCTCTCTTTAGGGATTTGATATCCAGCAGAGGGATCCAAGGAAAGAAATCAATTATTAGACTTTTATTAAAAAGAATATCTACTTTATACTTTTCACACAAAATAACGTATAATGTCAAAAAAAATAGCAATGCCACATCACTCCGGAGCCAGCAGGGAAATTGTTAAGGGGACTGTGATCCCAGAAGCATGGACAGGGGCTGAGGGGGGCACCAGTGACCAAGGACTCAGCTCTGCACCCTGGAGAGATAAAGTAGCTGAGACTATGGCCACCTTCCCCTTCTTTCACCTTCCTCATGCCTTAAACATGTTTTTAATGCATGACATTTTTTATGTCTTTATTGAATTTGTTACAATATTGCTTCTGTTTCTGCTTTGCTTTTTTAGGCCAGGAGGCTTTGGGATCCCTGATCAGTGATCAAACTCGCACCCCACACACTGGTAGGTGAAGTCTTAACCACTGGACCACCATGGAAGTCACTAAACTTTTTGATATAAACCAACAAAGTCTTGCTGCTGCTGCTGCTAAGTCGCTTCATTCGTGTCCGACTCCATGAGACTCCATAGAGGGCAGCCCACCAGGCTCCTCTGTCCCTGGGATTCTCCAGGCAAGAACACTGGAGTGGGTTGCCATTTCCTTCTCCAATGCACGAAAGTGAAAAGTCAAAGTGAAGTTGCTCAGTCATGTTCGACTCTTTGCGACCCCATGGACTGCAGCCTACCAGGCTCCTCCGTCCATGGGATTTTCCAGGCAAGAGTACTGGAGTGGGGTGCCATTGCCTTCTCCGAACAAAGTCTTAGTCACTGATTATTCCAGGGGAGTGGAATAATCCCATAGAAGTAGTATAAAAGTTATAATCTTTGTCTTTTATATTTCTTCCTACTACATAAGGTGTGATAATTTAATACAACAAACCCACCATGTAGGATCTGTTGTGCCCATTTCACAGTATAGTTAGGGATCCAGGAGACCACAGCACCCTGGTTGGATTCTGACATGAGTGTGGCAGACCACAGAAAAAATTCTGTCGGTAGATGAAGTGGTTTGGCCAGTGGGGTTATCATATGGCCCACAGGTGGTTCTTCGCAGATACACTGTGCTAAGTAAGCACTTAGCTACAAAAGCCTAATGTATTAGGCACAAAACAACTAAACAAAAGCACCAGGTGTGATGGGAAATTAACTGCCCAATACTCATAGATTAATATTGAAGGCAACACCACACACTGGGCCAAACAGTGAACTTATTAAGGTTCGCAGGAATGAACATTCTTATGTCTGTTATATCTTGTAAGGATGCTGGGCGTGGGGTAATAAAAAGACTGGCCCTCTGATATGACACTGCCCGTGGTCAGCCGCTGCTATCAGAGTCCTGGGGAGAGGGGAAGGTTATATTTGGGAGCTGACGCCAAGGCAGTGGCACCTTTGGGAACGCCAGACATATTCTGTTAACTAATAAGAAACATTCAAAAAGAGAGAAGAGGAGGAGGGGGAGCAGTGGGGAGGAGGAGGAGGAGGGAGGAGGGGGAGGGAAAAGGGGAGGGGGAAGGGGAAAAAGGAGAGGAGGAGAATTAAACGGGAGAAAAAAAACCATACAAAACCTTCAGTTCTTTCACCCCCATGGAATTGCCTCTCAAGTAAGTCCTAGATTCTGATTGTCTACTAACCCAACTCTCCAGGCTTCCCCATGCACGGGTAAACCCCATAGAGCCACCAACATTAGCCGGACTCAGTTTCTGAGTCCAGGTGCTTGCAACCAAACACCTGCTTCCTAGGGGCCCCCAAATTAGAACTAAATAACCAGACCATCAGGGTACAAATGGAAGCAATGGTCACCCTCAGCTTATGCTGTAATCTTGAGCGGGTAGAACAGTTAAGTCTCTAGAACATCCTTCTTTGAATGAAGAACCATCAAATGAGCACCCGTTGGGTACGGCATCTCATGACAACCATTTTCAGAGAGAGAGAGACAATCAATAACCATTTTGTCCTGCACGACCCGCCCTGCTCTTAAACATTTCCTTCGGGGGACAGGGTCCACAGCAGCTGTGGGCCCGGGTTATGTTTCAGTCAGTTTTCCTGCAATTTAGTGTTAAATAATGCACTAACACACGCTAAGCAGGGCAACATGCTGCTTTGATCATCACTACCCTCTTTTTACAAGAGTTTGGAACCTATTTTTGGGAGACTGAGTTGAGCAAACACAGACCACCTTAGGGGTTCGTGCGGGAAGCACAGAATTGAAGTGTTTCTAGAGAGGGGGAAAAGTAATGCGTGTTTGAGCATTTCAGTCTAACGAAATGGAACGCAGTGGAAACATGCAGGGTTTTCACGTTTTCAGTGACTGTCATAACATTAGCATCTTTTCTTGGTGTGCTCGCTCACTAGGTACTTGCAGCTATTTCAGGTTCTTTGTATTTGTTATTTCATTTAAGCCTCCCTGGTGAAGAAGCAACACAGACTGTGACTGAGATGTGTCCATTGCCTCCCAGATGTTGAGTAGGACAAGCAGGGATTTAAATTCAGGTTTTTCTTCATACGAACAGACTGATGGTTGCTGGGGGAGGGTGGGGGGTGGGAGAAGGATGGAGTGGGAGGTTGGGGTTAGTAGATGAAAGCTTTTACATACAGAGTGGATGAAGAACAAAGTCCTACCCTATAGGACTACGGTATGGCACAGACAACTATATTCAATATCCTATGATATATATTGTTAACCTTAAAAGTGTATTCTAATATACACCAGGTGCAAACAAAAACTGTTTGATTCTATTTTACAAGGTACCTAGAATAGTCAAATTCACAGAGTCAGAAAGTACATTGGTAGATGCCAGGGCCAGGGGGTGGGAGGGCTGGGGAGGGGGAAAGGGGAGTTGGTGTTTAATGGGGACAGAGCTTCAGTTTAGTTAGGTGAAAAGCCCAGGAGATGGATGATGGAGAGAGTTGTGCAAAAATGTGAGTGTACTTAGTGCCACTGAAGCTGTACAGTTAAATATGGTTATAATAGTATTTCATTTTATATTTTACCACAATTTTTAAAAATAGTGAAAAAAATCCTTTGATAAACATATGACAAATACTATGATAAATAATAACAGAAAAGAATCTTTTAAAACATACCCATATATATATATATATATACACATATATATATATATATCTGAATCACTTTGCTATATAGCAGAAATTACACACCATTGTAAATCAACTATACTTCCATTTTTTTAATTGAAAATTAATTAATTAATTAAATTCAGGTTTTGCAAATTCCAGAGCCTAGGGTTTTCCCAGCCTTCCTTGACAATCCTTCTAAAAATGAGGAACTCACTTTAGACTCACTCTATACATGAGATTTTGAGATTTTGGTTTCTGAGTTGGTTTCATCCAACCTTCTCTTGTAAATGAGAACAGTGAGGCTGGGGCTGAGGGGGATCTTAATTAGCACTAGAACTTGGGTCTTCTGAACCCCAAACAAGTTCCCTTCCCACAGCCTCACCCCACAAGAAACCCTCCCTTAAATCCATCACTGTGCTTATTAGGTTGAAGTCCTTGTTATTCCAATTCTGCAAGTAACAAATCTTACAAACAACAAATCAATGCATGAGGCCTGCATTAACACTTGCTACTCTTTCCTTTGCCCGCATATTTCTGTTTTTTCATCTTCTCCTTACTGGAACCACCTCCCAGGTCCTTCTGCCGTGTAGCTCTAGCAGCTGCTGGCTTCTGGCTATAGCACTCCCATTTTGGAGCCTGGAGTCATTCGGGAGTGGCCAGGGACAGTGGGAAACAGGAGAGCTGTTGAGAGAGGCTGGTTTCAAGGGCAAAGGAACAGCTGGGACTGGAGGTGGCCACTGCCAGCCGGGTGAGGGCAGAGCCGGCCCTGGGGAGCGGGAGGGTGCAGACGTCTGGCCACAACCCTGCAGAAGCCAGTGAGCTGGAGCCTGACAAGGCTTAACTGTCCCTCTAGGGCCGAGCTTAGGATGAACAGGTGTTCCCACGGCTGATTGGGCAGCTCAGCTCCTAACAGGAACACGGGGCGGAGTCGCCCGGGTAGGGAACAGAGGCATTTATTCCTAGGTGAACAGGAACACTTAGCCTGCAGCCGGCCAGAGGTCAAGGCAACCCTGAGGGGCAATGCTACTTAAATAGTGGTCCATAAATGTGGGGTCTGGATGCTCGCCACCCAAAAGCCAATAAAACAGGCCAGCTTGTGGACAGGAAAGCTTGCTTTATTTCAGATCCCAGCAACTGGGTGGGGAGGGTGGACATCTGTCTGAAGGCCAACTGCCCCACAACCCCCGCCCCCCGCGACAAGCAGAGAGTGAGAGCTTTTATAGACAGAGGGAGGGGGCTACGGGCAGAACCAGCACAGTCAGCTCTGAAAGTCAGCTTCAGATTGCTCATCAGTGGTCTGACCAGTGTCGTCTTGATTGTTTTAGGTACAGTTCACCTTCAGTGCCAGGGTGGTTTGCTTCCATTCCTCTGAGGCCAGTTCTGGAAACTGTGGCAGCTCATGTCCTGGGTAGAGTCTGGTCATCCTGCAGGTAACGTCTTCCACCCAGTGGGGGTTTCAGTATCTACAAGACAGCTCACGGGACATGGCTCAGAGTATTATCTAAAGGTCCTTGACTCTGCTTAATGACTTCCTTAGTACCATTTGGTCTCCTTTGACTGTTTTCCTTAGTTGCCGCATGTTCTCACTTCTCTGGTTAAATTTCTTCTTTGACTAAAGTTTTTCCACAGACAAAAGGCAGGCAGAGGACATGGGGGACAAGGACCACAGGGTCCTGCTGTGTTTCACCTAGTGAACAGCATCAGCGTCACCCAGGAGTTCGTCAATATGCAAATTGTCAGGCCCCACCCCCAGGCCTACTGAATCAAAACCTGCTTTTTAACAAGATCTCCAGATGATCCCCACACACAGTAAAGTTTGAGAAATGCTGGTGGAGGACAGCGGGTCTCCAGGTGTTGTTCCCAGACCAGCGGCAGTGGAGAATTTGTGAGAAATGCACATTGTCAGGCTCCATTCCCAGCCTCTGATGGTGGGGCTCAGCAAAGTGTCTGAATGAGCCATCCAGGCAGCTCTGAGGCACATCAGAGTTGGAGCAGCGCTGATTCAGAACATTGCAGCTGTGTAGTCGCTCAGTCATGTCTGACGCTTTGCCACCCCATGGACTGCAGTCCACCAGGCTCCCCTGTCCATGGGATTTCCCAGGCCAAAATACTAGAGTGGGTTGCCGTTTCCTTCTCCAGGGGATCTTCCCGACACAGGGACTGAACCTGCATCTCCTGCATCGGCAAGCGGGTTCTCTAATGCTGAGCCACCAGGGAAGCCTGATTCAGAGTATAGCTTATACATCTCAGAACGAGGCAGCTTGGAAGGATCTCAAGAAAGCCATCCTTATTGTGGCTGGAAGACCCAGGAAATGAGCTCCAGTTGGCTGTATCTGCTGCTGTTGCAGCCTCCTGACACACTAACCCACAGAGATCAGATCCAGAATCCTCACTTCCCCAATCCTCGTATTCCCCACCAAGGCGAGATTCCCAGGTTTCACATCTGAGCTGGTCCGAAGGTCTCTGTATCCAGAATTGGTCATTCCAAATTAGTGTAACATATTCAGGCAATCTGGACCCGCCTTCCTCACCACCCCTGCTCTGGCCACAAACCAGAAGAGCCAAGATAGGTAACCTAACTAGGGTCTCCCTGCCCTTAAGGACCAGATATGACCCGCTGGAACTTTTGTTGGTCCTTGACTTGTAGAAATCCAGGTTCCTCTCCTAAGCTTTCTGGCTGTTCCTGAAAAGTTTGCATAATCTAAGGGTCCCTTCCAGGTTCAGGTTCCTGTAGCTAAATCAGGTCAGCAGGTGGATAACCTCACTTACCCCTGAATGGTGCTGCTAAGTCGCTTCAGTCATGTCCAACTCTGTGCGATCCCATAGACAGAAGCCCACCAGACTCCCCCATCCCTGGGATTCTCCAGGCAAGAACACTGGAGTGGGTTGCCATGTCCTTCTCCAATGCGTGAAAGTGAAAAGTGAAACTGAAGTTGCCCAGTCGTGTCTGACTCTTAGCGACCCATGGACTGCAGCCCACCAGGCTCCTCCATCCATGGGCTTTTCCAAGCAAGAGTGCTGGAGTGGGGTGCCATTGCCTTCTCCATGAAGCCCCTAATTCCCAGAGCACCAACCTGGGCAATGGACCCAGCACAGTTGTGGTGTCTGTGGATTTAAAAAAAACACCTCCCATTGGAAGTAGCAGACTTTCCAAAGGTCCTGGGAAAGGAGAAAGGGAAGCATGTCTCAGAAAAGCAAATCATTTCCAATTAAGTAACATATCCCCATTCTTTCTTTTAATTAATTTATTTATTTGGTGGCACCAAGTCTTAGCTGCAGCATGTGGGATCTAGTTCCCTGACCTGGGATGGAACCTGGGCCCCTGCATTGGGAGTGTGTAGTCTTAGCCATGGGACCACCGGGGAGGGGGTCCCTATTATCCCCATTCTTAAAAGTCCCAGCACCTACCACGATATCCTAATATCCTTTCCTGTCTCTTTTCACCCCTCCTGTCTTCTCTCTGCTCCTCTCTTCCCCACTGCCCCACCCCATCACCACACTGTTGCTTATTTACAATGCAGAGAAATTTATCTCTTGACACACACTAAAGTATGCCCTCCTTACCTCATCTTCTATACCAAGCAGGATATTTTCCTAAATAAAATATTTTCTTTCCTAACAGTAATTCTAGTGTCAGCTAAGAGACAAATAGATAAAAAGCATGAGTTTTTGCTCCACTAAAGCACACAGCCCCTCCTCCTTCCTGTTCCCTCACTGGGAAAATCTTGATCTTCCTTTCTTGTCTTGTTTTCTGAAACCTAACTTGAGACCTCTTCTTTTGTTTTTATTAATTCAGGTTATTTTCTCTCCTTCCTTTGTTTGAGACCAAAACCTCTTTCCTAGCTCTTTTATTTTGTACAGAGCTAGCCATTACCCACACTACTGCCAAGAATTATATAACTTTCGCCTGTGAATCCTTTCAAAGGCAAGCTTTACTCAAAAGTCAAACTTTGGATATTCTCAGTGTAAAGGCCAGAGTTCCCTTCCAAGGTCCAGGGGCTTAGGAGTCCCGGGGGAAAGGAACTCCTTCAGCAATTCTGCTCTCATATTCATTCCCAACACCAGCATCCTAGCTTAGGACCCTCACTATCCTTTCCTCCACAATTACAACGTCATGAATGATGTCCCTGACTGGGTCCCCATCCTACTCACCACCTCCAGGTCCCCACTGACAGAGCCAGCTCTGTGCTCACAAATCTTCAACAGCTCCCAGTGGCCGATAGAATAACACTAACAGTCCCCCAGCTCAAGTCGTCCACTGAAATGAGAATGGAGCGGTGGAAGGAAGATGGGAAAAACAGAAAGCTGGGAAGAGGAGGAGACAGCACTGGTGTCTCAGTGTGGAGGGAGGAAGAGGAAGAGCTGGTATCCACGCAAGACAGTAGAAATCGGGGCACTAGCCATGAAGGTAGTTACCAGAAGGTAACCCACGGGACGAGGGTGAAACATCCTGGGGGCCGCCTTGGCCATCACAGAGAGTCAGCTCAGGAACCAGACCTCCGGGCACTCTTATTATGAAAAGAGCTGGAACAGGAGAACAGGTTACGATAGAGTCAGACATGGGGCATGGAGAAAAATGAGCCAGGTCAAAGGCCAGTTTGCCAAGGGAACTGGTGCTCTCCAGAAGTAGAGAATAAACGTATGGATATCAAGAGATCCAAACGTACGTCTCTCTATGTTTGTGATGCAAACGTATGGATCAGGAGATTAGGGTTGACATATATACACTATGTGTACTGTGTATAAAATAGACAGCTAATGAGAACCTACTGTGTAGCGCAGGGAACTCTGCTCAGTGCTCTATGGTGATATAAATGGGAAGGAAATCCAAAAAAGAGGGGATATGTGCACACGTATAGCTGATCCACTTTGCTGAACAGCACAAACTAACAGCACTGTAAAGCCACCATACTCCAGTAAAAATTAATTTTTAAAAATCCGTGCTAATGCAATGTCTCTGTTTTCTCTTGTTACACTGCCCTGAGGGGTTGGGGAGATGTGTATGAAAGGCCAGCTTTGGGATCTTATTTCCAGAATAAGCGCCACTTGTTTCACCCCTTCACCTGAACAGGTATAAAGGTTTTGTTTGCCTTCCACATTCCTGCCTCTTTCCTTGAGTTGTGCACCTATGGCCGGTGCTTTGGGACTCATGCTGCCCTGGACAGAAAGTTCTCCAAGGTCAGGTGCTCCAACTTATGGGTTAAAAGGCTGTGTGTGGCCCTGTTTCAGCATATGAACTGTGTGTATAGCGTCATTTAGATGTCGCTAATGAAGGGCTGGGAGAAGGAAATGGCAAGCACTCCAGTGTTCTTGCCTGGAGAGTCCCAGGGACAGAGGAGACTGGTGGGCTGCCATCTGCAGGGTCACACAGAGTCGGACACGACTGAAGTGACTTAGCAGCAGCAGCAATGAAGGGCTGGAAGCAGCCAAAGGAACCATGTGAGGGGCTGAGAAGGTGATGCTAGTCGAGAAGAGTCTTCGGCCACATGCAGTGAGAAATCATTATTTTGTGTGTGTGTTTAAAGCCAAATCTAACCCCAGGGGAAGTCTGAGGAGTGGAATATTGAAAGGCACAGATGAGATGGAGAGAAAGTCATAGCTATTTGTCCAGGAGGTGATGGGGTAAAGCTCTGGTTGTTTCAATGATGGAAGAAAGGAAAGCATTGCCTAGGGAGACTGGTAAGGAGGATAGGTGTTCTGTGAGTGGCAGCAAGCATTTGGTTCGCTTTTGGTTTGGATTCAGAAAGACTTGGGTTTGACTCCCTGCTTGTTATTTTCCAGATTATTGGCTAGTTCCATTTATGTAGTCTCAGTTTCCTCATCTGTGAAATGGGAATCCAAGTACCCACCCCAAAGATTTGTGGGAAGAATGAAATGGGGCCATTGCCCTGTAAGTATCAAATATCTGGTCCACACTCAAAAAGCGCTGGTTCCTTTCTTCCCTCCCTCCTTCCTTCCTCATTCCCTGCCCTCGTCCCATGAAACCAGCGCCTAGAAGGCAATCCCTGCGTGCGTGCTATCTTGTATCCGACTCTCTGCAACCCTATTGACTGTAGCCCGCCAGGCTCCTCTGTCCATGGGATTGTCCAGGCAAGAATACTGGAGTGGGTTGCCATTCCCTCCTCCAGGGGGTCTTCCCGACCCAGGGGTCAAGCCCCAGTCTCTTCTGCCTCCTGCACTGGCAGGCGGGTTCTTTACCACTAGCGCCACCTGGGAAGCCCAGAAGGCCGTACATTCGTAATGAAATAAAATTACATTGTCCTCCCCCTGAAGAGTGCCACCAGTGAACTCCGACAAAGTTTGGAGGACTTGCAAATAATCATATAGGAATTATCCGGAGTGCAAAGAGAAATCACTGAGAAACCAATTTCACCCCCAGCTTCTGAGGGATTATTACAAGCAGTGGTGAGTAATAAGTGTATAAAGATGACTGGCATTACAATAGCCCCATTCATCCACCAACATTTTCAAAGCCGCTCAGAAATTTTTCCAAAACCGAAACCCATCCCTCTCCCAAGAAACAAGCATTTTGCTGGTTTATCTGTGAAATGATGTCTCCACCATTCCCCCCAGCCCTCTCCCCCATCCTGGGTGAAAAACATTCCTTCTACTGAGCTGCCTCAGAGACATGGCTGGGAACAATGTTCACGTGGAGAGGGTCAGAAGAGACCGGAAATGAGGATTTGCCTGAGATCCAGCCAGGATGTCAGAGGTAACTGTTCAAAACTTTGACAATGGTTCATTAAAAGCAATGAAATAAGGCCATTAGCAGCAAGATGGATGGACCTAGAGATTGTCACACGAGGGAAATAAGTCAGACAGAGAAGGAGAAATATTGTACAACATTCCATATATGCAGAATCAAAAAAGAAATGATACAGCTGAACTTACAAAACAGAAAGAGACTCACAGACTTAAGAGAACGAACTTATGGTTGTCAGAGGGAGGGATGGAGGGAAGGGATAGTTAGAGAGTTGGGGATGGACATGTACACACTGCTGTATTGAAAGCGGATAACCAACAAGGACCTACTGTCCAGCACAGGGAACTCTGCTCAGTCTGACGTGGCAGCCTGTGTGGGAGGGGAATTTGGGGGAGACGGATTCATATGTATGTATGGCTGAGTCCCTTCACTGTCCACCTGAATCTATCACAACATTATTAGTCAGCTATACCCCAATACAAAATAAAAAGTTCAGTACACACTGCTATATTTTAATTGGATAACCAACAAAGACCTATTTTATAGCACAGGGAACTCTGCTCAATGTTATGTGGCAGCCTGGGTGGAAGGGAAGTTTGGGAGAGAATAGATACACGTATATATATGGCTGAGTCCCTTCACGGTTCACCTGAAAAGACCACAACACCATTAATCGGCTATACCGTAATACGAAATGTTCTTGGTGGTAAGAAAATATAAATAAATGAAAAAAATGACAAGTTAAAAAAGAAACTTTTGAAATGGCTGTGAGTGGTACATGCAAGAAGTCTCCAGACAGACAGGGCACCCTGTGAGGTACCTCCACCCCCGACTTCCAGATGCTTCTCACCCACAGAGCTGAGGTGCGTTGTGAGCCGTAAGAGCTGTCGTGGGGACCATTTGCTTCAGTTCACTTTTCTGTGGGCATGTACGCTGAGAGCAGCCAGCTGGTGACCCATGTAGGCAGAAAAACAACTTCGCTGTCAGGAAAAACACAATGTCTGCATCTGGCAAAATGCAGACTCCCACAGGGCCCTTCACGGAGCTCCTCAGTGACTCAGAGAGAAGAATGTCACCTTCTGAGTCACCAGCGTTGCCCTGGCCAGCTGGCCTTGCCACCCCCCAGATCTCCTCCTCGGATCCTGACAAGCTCTTCAGTGAGACCACCACCAAGGGCCACCAGGAGATGCTGGGTTGGTGTTGACAGACACAGAGGAGTCCTTCTGACTGCCCTAGTTCAGTGGAATGGTTGGGGCCTTTGGCAGCTAACCTAGAAGGACACATTCCTTCATGTTGGCATAATCCATTTTGATTAAGAAATCCATCCAGAGCAGGCTTGAAATTGTCCTCTAGCAAACAGGATCATTTTGGCAAAGAGGACAAGAAGAAAGAGAGTGGACAGAGAGCCTCTTCTGCGGTGGGGGCCCCTGGTGAGCGTGTCTTCAGGTCTGGCTGCTCCATGCAGAGCCAAGCGTGACCGAGCATCGAAAGCAGCCCAGCTGGTCAAAGACTCAACTCTACCAGTGCATGGCAATGACACAGACCCAGGGTAAGTGCATAAGCGAGACTGCAGACAAACGGCCACTTGGTTCAGGACAGAGGCCCTTGGTTAAACTGTTTCAACTTTCAGCTGGGCTTGTGGCTTTGAGTTCATGGAGCTCCAGGAAACACCAGGAAGAGATGACATGGCATCGTACAAAGAAAACAAACTTATTTTTTCCTCAAATGGTAATATTTATTGGGCAAAGGGATTACAGTTTAACGAGGTGGTCATAAACTACATAATAAATAAATTGATACTATATATGTATTCGTAAAAAGTGAAAGTGTTAGTCACTCAGTCTTGTCTGACTCTCTGTGACCCCATGGACTATATAGCCCACCAGGCTCCTCTGTCTATGGAATTCTCCAGGCAAGCACACTGGAGTGGGTAGCCATTCCTACTCCAGGGAATTTTCCCGACCCAGGGATCAGACCTGGGTCTCCTGCACTGTAGGCAGATTCTTTACCATGTAAGCCACCAGGAAAGTCTATATATATATACACATATACTTATAACATGATGTATATATTATATAATCATAACCATTACAATATTTGTATAACTGTAATATTTATACACATGTATTGTGTATGTAGAAATACTATAAATATGCACATATTTACATTATTTCCATAATACACAAATACATGCTGCCTGATGTGTGTGTGTACGTGTATGTACAGTTAGGAACGAGTGCTCTATTTTAAATGCAGATCCTCAATAGCATTCTTCTGTCTGTTTTTCGGTTTGTTTGAGAACAGCTTTGAAGGCGGGCCTGGCCTTCCTCTCCCTTAGTCTTCGCGTTAGTAAAATGGGAGCCATGCATATCTAGCTCACAGGGCTGTTGTCAGGGCGAAGCCTTGCCGTGGACTGCATCATTGCCCTCAGTCTCCTCTCCCCGCTCAGGCTTTTCCTGGTGAGTCTGACGCGCCCCGCTCCCGGCCCACCACCTCCTCCGCCTGACTCCCCATCCCCCAACTGTGGACTCAGCCACGTCACTTGCTCTGACAGAGTGAACGAGCTGAGCACCACAGTGTGCCAATTCCTAGCACAGGCCATGGAGGTCTTGTGTGTTTCCACCTGGCCCCCAGGCCCTCTGTCACAGGCAAGAGAAAAGCGTGCCTTGGCTGGACTCCGGCTCCCAGAGGATGCGAGACACATGGAGAAGAGCCACCTCAGTGACCAAAGCCCAGAGCAGAGCCATCCTGGTTAACTCACAGACCTGCGGCAAGAACCACCTAACCACCCCCAGCCCCACTCAACTCAGATCAGCCAAAGCCTGGACAGTATGAACAGGAACAAACAATTGGCTTTGGGTTTTGTTTGCTCTTCTTTCTCTACTTGCTTTAGGAGTAAGTTTAGGTTGTTTGTTTGAGATGTTTCTTGTTTCCTGAGGCAAGACTGTAATACTATAAACTTCCTTGGAAGCAACTTAAATGTCCATCGACACAGGAATAGATAAAGAAGATATGGTACATATATATATGATGGAATGTTACTCAGCCGTTAAAAAGGATGAAATAACGCCATTTGCAGCAAGATGGATGGAGCTAGAGATTGTCACACTAAGTGAAGTAAGTCAGCCAGAGAAAGACAAATATATGATATCACTTGTAATCCAATCTAAACATGATACAAATGGACTTGTTTACAAAGCAAAAATAGACTTACAGACATCAAAAACAAACTTATGGTTACCAAAGGGGAAAGGTGAGGGAGAGGGGTAAATTAAGCGTTTGGGATTAACATATGTACACTACTATACATAAAATAGATAATCAACAAGGACTACTGTATACCACAGGGAACTCTACTCAATATTCTGTAATAACTTATATGGGAAAAGAATCTAAAAAAGAACAGAAGTGTATATATGTATAATTAAATCACTTTCCTGTACACCAGAAACTACTACAACATAGTAAGTCAACTATACTCCAAAGAAAATAAAAGCTAAATTTAAAAAATAAATTAGTCAATAAATGAAAAAATCCCTGCAACAGAAAAAAAATTTTGAGGCTTTTTTAAACTGCTGAACTTTGGGATGGTTTGTTATACAGCATTACTGTTGCAATAGCTAACCAATACACTTATATCTACACACACACACACAAGTACATACACACACGCATAAAGTACCTCCCTAGAACTAACTGTATAATGGATGGACACGCAGTAAGTAGTAATTTCCTTCCTTCTCCCTACTACATTTCAAACACTGCTATACACTGGGAAGACGGAGAAAAACAAACCTCAGAGGAATTTTCAGGTTGGTGGAAAAGACATTAGTTCAAATCCTAAGTCTCTTGCAAAAAATTAACAGAAGCCATGGAAAGGGAAAGCAATAAGCAAATTCCTTCTCTTCCTCAGTTTTCCCCTAAAATATGATAAAAGCAGATGTTTTCCCAAAACAGATTTCTATTTCCTGAGACCATGTTCCATCAGATAATTTTATGAGTTTAGAAAGACTCCTTTATTACGGGAAGAGCTTTTGAGGCTGTGTCCATGCTTTGCCTTAATACTAGGTTTCTGTTGGAGATTCTTCAAGAGGCAGCCTGCTTTTGGTGGGGTCAGAGAATGTTGCAAATCCAACTAAGGTGAGCCTCAAGCAGAAAAGAACTTCAAGGGAGATAAAAGGGCTTTTCCCTTTATCAAAGTTGAAGAAAGTAGTTCAAAAATGGACCTACTTTTCTGAAGACAAAAGCATACGCTCTCCAGGCAATGAACCCTCATGAAAGGAAGCGGTTTCTGAGAAGGACTTTGCCCTGGAAGGATCAAATCCACTAGGAGGTAAATACGAAGATACTGGGGATTTTTATCTCTAATCAGGTAATACCCGTCATTGAATGTTCATCCAGTAATGGGACAGCCCAACAATTCCTTTCCTGTCCTTAAATCTCCCCTGTCAAGGCAGCTTTAAGGATCTTTCCTGCACTTTACCCCTTTGAAATGGCCATTCCGTGGTGTGCTGTGAGAGCAGCCTCGGCCTGACGGAGAATTACTGGCTCTTGACTTGTCAGCTCCAAGGAAATGGCTGTGCTCACTGGCAGCTGAGGCAGCTGGTGGACAGAAGGGCCCTGAGGTGTGAGGTCTGGAGTCCAGCGGGAGTGATGGTGTCCAGAATACAGTCCAGCCCCCACTCCAGCCAGGTCCAAAAGAAGGACCTGGCTTCAGAAAAAGGACTTGGAGATGTGTTGGCATGATCAGGCTCAGTTCAGGAAAACTCGGCGCCCTGGACAGCACTTCCCTGCCACTCTGATGAACAGAGAATTCCCTTCCAGCCGGATGGCTCTGCCAGCATCATCCTTCTTACACCATGGACCACAAAACACCCTCCCCCATGTAAGTTCCTTGCAGACTTGCCATCTATTATCTCCCTAGTGTGATTTATTGTGTTACATATCACATCACATGAAATTGCAGCTATTTGATTGTTTTTAATGGATGGAAAGTACAATTTCAAGAAGTGTTAATTTTTGGTCCAGTTTTGTTTAAGTCTTTATTGAACTTGCTACAATATAGCTTCCGTTTTTTTTGTTGTCGTTGTTGTTGTTGTTGTTGTTTTAGCTTTGATTCTTTTTTTTTATTTTTTTATTTTTTAAATTTTAAAATCTTTAATTCTTACATGCGTTCCCAAACATGAACCCCCCTCCCACCTCCCTCCCCACAACATCTCTCTGGGTCATCCCCATGCACCAGCCCCAAGCATGCTGCACCCTACGTCAGACATGGACTGGCGATTCAATTCTTACATGACAGTATACATGTTAGAATTCCCATTCTCCCATATCATCCCACCCTCTCCCTCTCCCTCTGAGTCCAAAAGTCCATTATACACATCTGTGTCTTTTTTCCTGTCTTGCATACAGGGTCATCATTGCCATCTTCCTAAATTCCATATATATGTGTTAGTATACTGTATTGGTGTTTTTCTTTCTGGCTTACTTCACTCTGTATAATTGGCTCCAGTTTCATCCATCTCATCAGAACTGATTCAAATGAATTCTTTTTAATGGCTGAGTAATACTCCATTGTGTATATGTACCACAGCTTTCTTATCCATTCATCTGCTGATGGACATCTAGGTTGTTTCCATGTCCTGGCTATTATAAACAGTGCTGCGATGAACATTGGGGTACATGTGTCTCTTTCAATTCTGGTTTCCTCGGTGTGTACGCCCAGCAGTGGGATTGCTGGGTCATAAGGTAGCTCTATTTGCAATTTTTTAAGGAATCTCCACACTGTTCTCCATAGTGGCTGTACTAGTTTGCATTCCCACCAACAGTGTAGGACGGTTCCCTTTTCTCCACACCCTCTCCAGCATTTATTGCTTGCAGATTTTTGGATCGCAGCCATTCTGACTGGTGTGAAGTGGTACCTCATTGTGGTTTTGATTTGCATTTCTCTAATAATGAGTGATGTTGAGCATCTTTTCATGTGTTTGTTAGCCATCCGTATGTCTTCTTTGGAGAAATGTCTATTTAGTTCTTCGGCCCATTTTTTGATTGGGTCGTTTATTTTTCTGGAATTGAGCTGCATAAGTTGCTTGTATATTTTTGAGATTAGTTGTTTGTCAGTTGCTTCATTTGCTATTATTTTCTCCAATTCAGAAGGCTGTCTTTTCACCTTGCTTATATTTTCCTTTGTTGTGCAGAAGCTTTTAATTTTAATTAGATCCCATTTGTTTATTTTTGCTTTTATTTCCAGTATTCTGGGAGGTGGATCATAGAGGATCCTGCTGTGATTTATGTCTGAGAGTGTTTTGCCTATGTTCTTCTCTAGGAGTTTTATCGTTTCTGATCTTACATTTAGATCTTTAATCCATTTTGAGTTTATTTTTGTGTGTGGTGTTAGAAAGTGATCTAGTTTCATTCTTTTACAAGTGGTTGACCAGTTTTCCCAGCACCACTTGTTAAAGAGATTGTCCTTACTCCATTGTATATTCTTGCCTCCTTTGTCAAAGATAAGGTGTCCATATGTGTGCGGATTTATCTCTGGGCTTTCTATTTTGTTCCATTGATCTATATGTCTGTCTTTGTGCCAGTACCATACTGTCTTGATGACTGTGGCTTTGTAGTAGAGCCTGAAGTCAGGCAAGTTGATTCCTCCAGTTCCATTCTTCTTTCTCAAGATTGCTTTGGCTATTCGAGGTTTTTTGTATTTCCATACAAATCTTGAAATTATTTGTTCTAGTTCTGTGAAAAATGTGGCTGGTAGCTTGATAGGGATTGCATTGAATTTGTAAATTGCTTTGGGTAGTATACTCATTTTCACTATATTGATTCTTCCGATCCATGAACATGGTATATTTCTCCATCTATTAGTGTCCTCTTTGATTTCTTTCACCAGTGTTTTATAGTTTTCTATATATAGGTCTTTAGTTTCTTTAGGTAGATATATTCCTAAGTATTTTATTCTTTTCATTGCAATGGTGAATGGAATTGTTTCCTTAATTTCTTTTTTTTTTTTAAGATTATTCTTTTTTATTAATGCATAATTAATCACATTACAACAGGTATTAAGGGCTTTTGCCTGTTTTGTTGCCCTGGATATTTCTTTTTCTACTTTCTCATTATTCGTGTATAGGAATGCAAGGGATTTCTGTGTGTTGATTTTATATCCTGCAACTTTACTATATTCATTGATTAGCTCTAGTAATTTTCTGGTGGAGTCTTTAGGGTTTTCCATGTAGAGGATCATGTCATCTGCAAACAGTGAGAGTTTTACTTCTTCTTTTCCGATTTGGATTCTTTTTGTTTCTTTTTCTGCTCTGATTGCTGTGGCCAAAACTTCCAGAACTATGTTGAATAGTAGCGGTGAAAGTGGACACCCTTGTCTTGTTCCTGACTTTAGGGGAAATGCTTTGAATTTTTCACCATTGAGGATAATGTTTGCTGTGGGTTTGTCATATATAGCTTTTATTATGTTGAGGTATGTTCCTTCTATTCCTGCTTTCTGGAGAGTTTTTATCATAAATGGATGTTGAATTTTGTCAAAGGCCTTCTCTGCATCTATTGAGATAATCATATGGTTTTTATTTTTCAATTTGTTAATGTGGTGAATTACATTGATTGATTTGCGGATATTGAAGAATCCTTGCATCCCTGGGATAAAGCCCACTTGGTCATGGTGTATGATCTTTTTAATGTGTTGTTGGATTCTGATTGCTAGAATTTTGTTGAGGATTTTTGCATCTATGTTCATCAGTGATATTGGCCTGTAGTTTTCCTTTTTTGTGACATCTTTGTCAGGTTTTGGTATTAGGGTGATGGTGGCCTCATAGAATGAGTTTGGAAGTTTACCTTCCTCTGCAATTTTCTGGAAGAGTTTGAGGAGGATAGGTGTTAGCTCTTCTCGAAATTTTTGGTAGAATTCAGCTGTGAAGCCGTCTGGACCTGGGCTTTTGTTTGCTGGAAGATTTCTGATTACCGTTTCAATTTCCGTGCTTGTGATGGGTCTGTTAAGATTTTCTATTTCTTCCTGGTTCAGTTTTGGAAAATTGTACTTTTCTAAGAATTTGTCCATTTCTTCCACGTTGTCCATTTTATTGGCATACAACTGCTGATAGTAGTCTCTTATGATCCTTTGTATTTCTGTGTTGTCTGTTGTGATCTCTCCATTTTCATTTCTAATTTTATTGATTTGATTTTTCTCTCTTTGCTTCTTGATGAGTCTGGCTAATGGTTTGTCAATTTTATTTATCCTTTCAAAGAACCAGCTTTTGGCTTTGTTGATTTTTGCTATGGTCTCTTTTGTTCCTTTTGCATTGATTTCTGCCCTAATTTTTAAGATTTCTTTCCTTCTACTAACTCTGGGGTTCTCCAACTCTTCCTTTTCTAGTTGCTTTAGTTGCAGAGTTAGGTTATTTATTTTACTTTTTTCTTATTTCTTGAGGTATGCCTGTATTGCTATGAACTTTCCTCTTAGCACTGCTTTTATAGTGTCCCACAGATTTTGGGTTGTTGTGTTTTCATTTTGATTAGTTTCTATGCATATTTTGATTTCTTTTTTTATTTCTTCTGCGATTTGTTGGTTATTCAGAAGTGTGTTGTTCAACCTCCATATGTTGGAATTTTTAATAGTTTTTCTCCTGTAATTGAGATCTAATCTTAATGCATTATGGTCAGAAAAGATGCTTGGAATGATTTCGATTTTTTTGAATTTATCAAGTTTAGATTTATGGCCCAGGATGTGATCTATCCTGGAGAAGGTTCCATGAGCACTTGAAAAAAAAAGTGAAATTCATTGTTTTGGGGTGAAATGTCCTATAGATATCAATTAGGTCTAACTGATCTAATGTATCGTTTAAAGTTTGCGTTTCTTTGTTAATTTTCTGTTTAGTTGATCTGTCCATAGGTGTGAGTGGGGTATTAAAGTCTCCCACTATTATTGTGTTATTGTTGATTTCCCCTTTCATACTTGTTAGCATTTGTCTTACATATTGCGGTGCTCCTATATTGGGGGCATATATATTTATAATTGTTATATCTTCTTCTTGGATTGTTCCTTTGATCATTATGTAGTGGCCTTCTTTGTCTCTTTTCACAGCCTTTGTTTTAAAGTCTATTTTATCAGATATGAGTATTTCCACTCCTGCTTTCTTTTGGTCTCTATTTGCGTGGTATATCTTTTTCCAGCCCTTCACTTTCAGTCTGTATGTGTCCCTTGTTTTGAGGTGGGTCTCTTGTAAGCAGCATATAGAGGGGTCTTGTTTTTGTATCCATTCGGCCAGTCTTTGTCTTTTGGTTGGGGCGTTCAACCCATTTACGTTTAAGGTAATTATTGATAAGTGTGATCCCGTTACCATTTACTTTATTGTTTTGGGTTCGGGTTTATACACCCTTTTCGTGTTTCCTGTCTAGAGAATATCCTTTAGAATTTGTTGGAGAGCTGGTTTGGTGGTGCTGAATTCTCTCAGCTTTTGCTTGTCTGTAAAGCTTTTGATTTCTCCTTCGTATTTGAATGAGATCCTTGCTGGGTACAGTAATCTGGGCTGTAGGTTATTGTCTTTCATCACTTTAAGTATGTCTTGCCATTCCCTCCTGGCCTGAAGAGTTTCTATTGAAAGATCAGCTGTTATCCTTATGGGAATCCCCTTGTGTGTTATTTGTTGTTTTTCCCTTGCTGCTTTTAATATTTGTTCTTTGTGTTTGATCTTTGTTAATTTGATTAATATGTGTCTTGGGGTGTTTCGCCTTGGGTTTATCCTGTTTGGAACTCTCTGTGTTTCTTGGACTTGGGTGATTATTTCCTTCCCCATTTTAGGGAAGTTTTCAACTATTATCTCCTCAAGGATTTTCTCATGATCTTTCTTTCTGTCTTCTTCTTCTGGGACTCCTATAATTCGAATGTTGGAGCGTTTCATATTGTCCTGGAGGTCTCTGAGATTGTCCTCATTTCTTTTAATTCGTTGTTCTTGTTTCCTCTCTGATTCATTTATTTCTACCATTCTATCTTCTATTTCACTAATCCTATCTTCTGCCTCCGTTATTCTACTAATTGTTGCCTCCAGAGTGTTTCTGATCTCATTTATTGTGTTATTCATTATATTTTGACTCTTTTTTATTTCTTCTAGGTCCTTTTTAAACCTTTCTTGCATCTTCTCAATCCTTGTCTCTAGCCTATTTATCTGTGATTCCATTTTGATTTCAAGATTTCGGATCATTTTCACTATCAATATTCGGAATTCCTTCTCCAGTAGATTCCCTACTTCTTCCACTTTTGTTTGGTTTGGTGGGCAACTCTCCTCTTCCTTTACCTGCTGTGTATTCCTCTGTCTCTTCATCTTGGTTATATTGCTGCGTTTGGGGTGGCCTTTTTATATTCTGGGAATTTGTGGAGTTCTCTTTATTATGGAGCTTCCTCACTTTGGGTGGGGTTCTATCAGTGGCTTGTCAAGGTTTCCTGGTTAGGGAGGCTTGTGTTGGAGTTTTGGTGGGTGGAGCTGGGTTTCTTCTCTCTGGAGTGCAGTGGAATGACCCGTAATGGGTTATGAGACATCAAAGGTTTTGGGATAATTTTGAGCTGCCTGTATATTGAAGCTCAGGGGAGTGTTCCTGTGTTGCTAGAGAATTTGCGTGGTATGTCTTGTTTTGGAACTTGTTGGCCCTTGGGTGGAGCTTGGTTTCGGTGTAGGTATGAAGGCATTAGATGGGCTCCTATTGCTTAATGTTCCCTGAATTCAAGAGTTCTCTAATGTTTTCAGGCTTTGGATTTAAGCCTCCTGCTTCTGGTTTTCAGTTTTATTTTTACAGTAGCCTCTAGACTTCTCCATCTATACAGCACCGATGATAAAACATCTAGGTTAAAGATGAAAAGTTTCTCCACATTGAGGGACACTCAGAGAGGTTCACTGAGTTATAAGGAGAAGAGAAGATGGAGGAGGTAGTTAGAGGTAACTGGAATGAGATGCGGTGAGATCAAAAGAGAAGAGAGCAAGCTAGCCAGTAGTCACTTCCTTATGTGCGCTCTATAGTCTGGACCGCTCAGAGGTATTTACAGAGTTATACGGGGAAGAGGAGAGGGAGGAAGTAGACAGAGGTGACCAGGAGGATCAGAGAGAGGAATGAGTAGGAGAGAGACAAATCCTGCCAGTAACCTGTTCCTTAGGTGTTCTCCACCGTCTGGAACACACAGAGATTCACAGAGTTGGATAGAGGAGAGATGGGGGAGAAAAGAGACAGAGGCCACCTGGTGGAGAAAAAGGAGAGTCCAGAGGAGGAGGGAGTGGTCAAGTCAGTAATCTCGCTCTCAGGTAAACTTGGGTAGTGAAGTTTGGGTTTTTAAATGTACAAAATTGACCACAAAAACCTAAGGGCAAAGATTAAAAATCTGTTTTTGAAGACAATGGTCTGCTTTTCTGGTTGCCTGATGTCCTCTGCCAGCCTACAGAAGTTGTTTTGTGAAGTTTGCTCAGCGTTGAAATGTTCTTTTGAGGAATTTGTGAGGGAGAAAGTGGTCTTCCCGTCCTATTCCTCCGCCATCTTTCCCTCTCCCCTATAGCTTCCGTTTTATGTTTTGATCACGAGGCATGTGGGATACTAGCTCCCCAACCAGGGATTAAACTCTCACCTTCTGCATTGGAAGGCAAAGTCTTAACCACTGGACTGCCAGGGAAGGCCTTTCTCAGGTTTTTGATACTCAGTGAAATTTAAGTGTTTTAATAGACTGTTCTATGCATGCATGCGTGCATCATCATTCAGTCGCGTTGGATTCTTTGAGATTCTCTAGATTGTAGCCCGCAAGGCTCCTCTCTCCATGAGATTTCCCGGGGAAGAATACTGGGTTGCCATTTCCTCCTCCAGGGGATCTTCCCAATCAAGAGATTAACCCCGAGTCTCTTGTGTCTGCATTACAAGCAGACTCTTTACCCACTGTGTCATCAGAGAAGCCCAATACATTTCTCTAAGTTTTGGCAAAACACAGTCAATAACCACACCCACAATCAAGATTCAGAACCCTGCCAGAACCCCCAAAAGTTCCTCATGCAGCTTTGCAGTCAGTCCCCTCCCCACCACACCCAGCTGGGTGAAATCTCTGATGAGTTTGCCATTCCTGTTGATTTGCCTTCTACAGAATGCCATAGGGATGCAATCATGCCATAGGTAACCTCTGAGTCTGGCTTCTTTCAAACATCATCATATGCTTGAGATGTATCCATGTCTGGGTCTGTACAGCAGTCTGTTCCTATTTCTTGTTGAGCAGAATTCCAGTGTATGGATTCACATTTTTTTTCATTCCTTCACCAGTGGATAGACAACAGGGTTGTTTCCAATTTGGGGTGGTTATATATAAAGCCACTATAAACATTTGCAAATAGGTTTTTGCATGGGTGAATCTTTTCATTTCCTTTGGGTAAACACCTAGCAGGGGCTCCTGAGTGGTAAAATATGTGTTTTCAACTTTATAAGAAATGACTGAACTATTTTCCAAAGTGATTGTTCGACTTTGCATTCCCACCAGATGCTTCTAAGGGAACTTCCTGGCGGTCCAGTGGTTAGGACTCAGTACTTTTACTGCCATGGCCCAAGTTCAATCCCTGGGCAAGGAACTATCCCATAAGCTAGAAAAAGGGGAAAAAAATCAAGCCTTCTGAGAGGTCCAGTCTAACATCATCACCAACAATGACCAGACTAGTGGGGACTGGGGATGGTCAGCCATTCCAATAGGCATGGTGCGGCAGCCAATGGTAATTTTGTAAAAACCTGTATTGGAATATAGCTGATTTACAATGTTGTATTAGTTTCAGGTGTACAGCAAAGTGAATCAGTTATGATATATACATGCACGTCTGGTCAGTCGTGTCCAGCTCTTTGCAACCCCGTGGACTGTAGCCACCCAGGCTCCTCTGTCCATGGGGATTCTCCAGGCAAGAATACTGGAGTGATTTGCCGTTTTCTACTCCAGGGGAATCTTCCCAACCTAGGGACTGAAGCCACATCTCCTCCGCCTCCAACACTGGCAGGTAGATTCTTTTTCAGATTCTTTTCCCGTATAGATTGTTACAGAATATTGAGTAGAGTTCCCTCTGCTGCACAATAAAGTCCTATCAGTTATCTATTTTAAATATAGTAGGTATATATGCCATTCCCAATCTCCTGATTCATCACGTCCCCCCATTTTCCCTTTGGTAACCATAAGTTTGATTTCAAGATCTGTAAGACTGTTTCTGTTTGTAAATAAGTTCATTTGTATCATTTTATTAGATTCCACATATAAGTGATATCATATGATATTTGTCTTTATCTGACTTACTTCACTTAATATGATCATCTCTAGGTCCATCAATGTTGCTGCAAATGGCATTATTTCATTCTTCTTACGAGAAAGATATTCAGATGCCCAAAAAGCACACAAATAGATGCTCAACATCATTAATTATTAAAGAAAGGCAAATCAAAACTACAATGAGGTATCACTACACACCAGTCAGAATGGCCATCATCAAAAAAATCTATAAACAATAAATGCTGGAGAGGGTGTGGAGAATAACCCTATGCTGCTGATGGAAATGTAAATTGGGACAACCATTATGGAGAACACTGTAGAAATTCCTTTCGAAACTAAAAAATAGAGCCTCCATATGATCCAGCAATTCCACTCCTGGGCATATACCCAGAGAAAACCATAATATGAAAAAGATAGATGCACCCCAGAGTTCACTGCAGCACTATTTATTCACAACAGGCAGTACAGCGAAGCAACCTAAATGTCCTTCAACAGAGGAATGGGCAAAGATGCAGTTCATAGCTGATTGTGACTTTAGTTTACATTTCCTTAATAACTACTAATGCTGAGCATTTTTTCATGGGCTCATTTTCTACCCATACATATTCTTTGGTTAAGTATCTGCTCTTTTGTCCATTTTTTAAAACCTAGGTTGCTTATTTTCTTATTTTGAATTGTGAGAGCTCTTTATTCAAGTTCTTCATTCACAAAGTTAATACCAGAATACTAGCTCTTTATCAAATGTGTTTTGCAAATATTGTCTGCAAACTATCTTGTTTTTTCATTTTCTTGAAATAAGTGTCTTTTGAAGAGCATACGTTTTTAATTCTGATGAAGTCCGATTTATTTCTTTTCTGTTATGGTTCATGCTTTTTGTATCCCATATAAGAAATCCTTGCCTAATGCAGGGTCACAAAAGAATTTTTCCTATGTTTTCATCTGGAAGTTTTGTAGTTTTAAGTTTTACAATTATTATGATTCATCTTAGCTAATTTTTGCATAGGGTGAAAGTATGGTTCAAAGTTCTTTTCTGGCATACAAGATATCCAGTTTTTTTCCAGCATCATTTGTTGAAGAGGTCATTCTTTCTCCATTGAACTTCTTGACATCTTTGTCGAAACCAGTCAACCGTATATGTGTGGTCTATTTCTGAATTCTGTTCTATCCCATTGATTTACGTGTCTATCCTTTTCCCCATACCACATGGTCTTGATTACTGTGGCTTTATAGTATGTCTCAAAATCAGGTGGGGGAGTCCTCTAACTTTGTTTTTTTGAGTGGATTTTCTTTTTTCAAAACTGTTTTAGTATGTCAGGTCCTTTGCTTTTTGTATACATTTTTAAATTAGCTTGTCGATTTCTATAAATAAGCCTGAGGGGTAACTTACCCAAGGTCACACAATTCGTATGCATTAGAGTTAGCTCAGTCTCCAATCATTGTTATGGATCCAAGTTCACGATCTGCCAGTGGGCCCCACACAGACGACTGAAGGAGAGTATCATTATGGCAAGTTCTAGCAGAGCTCTCCAAAGGTCAGGAGTGCCGGCTCACAATACTTGGGGAAGAAAACCAACCCTGTCTACAGGTACTTAGCCCCTGTCTGGCCTTATCAAGGCAGGAAGGACAAGTGGATATTTGTCTGGAACAAATCAGACGGTCATAGACCCGTTGTCTAGGGACCCAACCTGAAGCCTTGGCATCCCAGGATTCTCAGTTTTAATAATCCCTTTGCTGTTGAAAAGTCTATTCAAGCAAGTCTCTGTCTTGCTTTCCGGGTTTGCATTCTCAGTTCCCACTGGAAGGAGTCCTGGCGCTGCGAGCTCTTATCTGGTGCCCAGACACCCTCCCCACTCTTTCCAGTCCTCTCTGTCACTGGCTGCTGCTTCAAAGCAACAGATGCTCAAGACACAGCCAGGCTCCCCGGGCCTGAGTCTATCCCATGGCTGGCCCACCCACAGGGCAGTTCCTCTTATCTCTATCCCCCTCCCAAATCAAGCCCAGCATTATTCTCCCCCACTGGAGAGTTTCTAAAAACACCCCTTCAAGCAACCCACTATCCCCACAGTTTTTCGACCATTGTCTATCTTCTTTGCCATCAAAAAAATGAAACAATGCCATTTGCAGCAACATGGATGGACCTAAAGATTGTCATACCAAGAGAAGGAAGTCAGACAGAGAAAGAACTCTATCATATGATGTCACTTACATGTGCAATCTAATAAAAATGATACAAATGAGCTTATTTACAGAACAGAAACAGACCCACAGATCTAAAAATCAAACTTATGCTTACTAAAGGCAGACTAGGATAGCAAGTTAATTCCAAAATTGGGATTTGAAACCAGATAAAACCATGTTTGAATCTCAGATCTGTATTTCAGATACTTAATTTTCTGCATTGATATTTCCTCCTTTGTAAGATGCCCCACAGGGCTGCCAGGAGAACTCAAATGAAAGAAGGCATTTGCAGAGTCTGACACAACTGCAGGTACATAGTGATGCTGGGCTGGAGGAAGCACAAGCTGGAATCAAGACTGCAGGGAGACATATCAGCAACCTCAGGCATATGCAGATGACACCACACTTATGGCAGAAAGCAAAGAAAAACTAAAGAGCCTCTTGGTGAAAGTGAAAGAAGAGAGTGGAAGAGCTGGCTTAAAATTCAACATTCAAAAAAATGAAAATTATGGCATCCAATCCCATCACTTCATGACAAATAGATGGGGAAATAGTAGAAACAATTACCAACTTTATTTTCTTGGGCTCCAAAATCACTGCAGATGGGGACTACAGTCACAAAATTAAAAAGACACTTGCTCCTTGGAAGAAAAGCTATGACCAACCTAGACATATTAGCATATTAAAGGCCAGAGATATTATTTTGCCAACAAAGGTCCATAAAGTTGAAGTAGCCATGTATGCTTGTCCTGTAGTCACGTATGGATGTGAGAGTTGGACTATAAAGGAAGCTGAGCCGAAGAATTGATACTTTTGAACTGTGGTGTTGGAGAAGACTCTTGAGAGTCCCTTGGACTGCAAGGAGATCAAACCAGTCAATCCTAAAGGAAATCAACCCTGAATATTCACTGGAAGGACTGATGCTGAAACTGAAGCTCCAATATCTTGACCACCTGATGTGAAGAACTGACTCATTGGAAAAGACCCTGATGCTGGGAAAGATTGAAGGCAGGAGGAGAAGGGGACAACAGAGGATGAGATGGTTGGATGCCATCATTGACTCAATGAACATGAGTTTGAGCAAGCTCTGGGAGATGGTGAAGGACAGAGAAGCCTGGCACGCAGCAGTCCATGGGTTTGCAGAGAGTCAGACATGACTGAGCAATTGAACAACAACAAGGGTTGCAAAGATTTCAACTGTAACAAAGGTTACAACTGAAGCGACTTAGCACACACATGCCTGATGATAATAAACTCTATGTTGGCCCCTTGACTCCAGATCCCCATTAGGGTCTGTACCCTTTCCCCACCGGCCCACACCACTGAGAAGGTGGCCCTCCACAGAACCCCCATTGTATCACCAGTTCAATGTCTTCTCCAGCCAATCATGTAGAAACAACCTTGGAAATATTTGGCTGCAGAAAATTCAAAAAATCCTCCATCACAAGAACAGCGATCTTTCATCCATAGATCTCTCATGCTGACTTGATTAAGAAAAATGGGCATTTATTTTTCATGATCCAAGAAAAAATAACTCTTTCATACTTAGAGAAAGGGACTCAAGCCTGATATCTGACTCTCTGGATAGACCCATTCTCTTTTAATCGTGAATGGCCAATGAGAGAGCTTATCTCCGTCCCTGAAGGACCATAATGAGTGTTTAGATTTCATATTCTGACTTACAGCAGAGATAGACAAGAAATTAGCCTTCTTCCCAATGATGATTCCATTGACTTGTGATTAGAAAAGCTCGAGACTGTTTCCCAATGGAAGTGATGGCCAGTGCCTGTCTGACCCTGCTTCCGGTCCTCCATCCACCCCTGCCCTCCTCCTCCTTGCCTCCAGTTAACATACTGTCCACCCTATTCACCCCCATCTTATAGATCCTGATTCACTTTCCAAATGTTGGTCAGCCACCTCCTCCCTTATAGCAAATCTCCCTTGCCACATCTAAGCGGCCACCACGTGTCAGCCTTAGCTGGGGACACGCTGACCTCACACACCCCACATCTCTACCCCAGCACAGCCTGAGCAGAGCTAGTTCCACCACTGGGAGGGTGCAGGTGGGATCCCAAACCCTGGTCCAGGGATGGCAAATACCTCGTGGGTGCAGGCTAAGTTACTTCAGTCCTGTCCAACTCTGTACAACTGTATGGATTTCAGCTTCTCCTCTGTCCATGGGATTCTCCAGGCAAGAATACTGGAGGGGGTTGCCGTACTCTCCTCCAGGAGATCTTCCTGATCCAGGGAGTGAACTCGAGTCTCTTATGTCTAACCTGTGTTGGCAGGCAGGTCCTTTACCACTAGCACCACCTGGGAAATCCCAAAGAGAAAGGTACTTAGGTTCAGCTGAAGCACCAGCCTGCTCCACCCAGAGAAGGTCCCTTGGTGAGAACCAAGGAGCCTGAAATGTTGGAGCCCGAACTGTTGGAGCCCATTCCCTGTGAATCATTGCGGGCTCTCTTTCACACCCTTATCAAATCTATCAGCAGATTCAGTTGGCTCTACTTTTAAAACATATCCGGAATTAGACCATTTCACCACCTCCATTGCTGCCACCTTGATTTAACCACTCTCAGATTGGAATAAAGAGAGTAAAAATCCTGAACTGTAAGGGGAAAAAAGTAGGACCCTCAGTGGGCAGAGGCCCCAAGCGCCTCTCTATCCTACATACTCTTCATGTGCCTGGGTTGCAACAGGAGAATATTGCAGGCTGGCAGAAGTGAAAACAAGAGAACACAGGAACTCCACTCCTGGATGTGTAGCCAAGAGAAATGAAAACTTGCGCACAAACCTGAACATGAGTGTTCACGGCAATGTCGTTCACAAGAGCCAAAAAGTAGAGACAACCCAAATGGCCATCAACTGATGCATTTGTAAGCCAAGTACGGTACATCCGTACAACGGAATTTTGTTCTCTAGTCACTAAGGCATCTCCGACTCTTTGCAACCCCATGGACTGCAGCCCACCAGGCTCCTCTGTCCATGGGATTTCCCAGGCAAGAATACTGGAGTGAGCTGCCATTTCCTTCTCCAGGGGATCTTCCCGACTCAGGAATCAAATCCAGGTCTCCTGCACTGCAGGCAGATTCTTTTACCTCTGAGCCACCAGGGAGGCCCTGCTGGAATAGTATTCAACCCTAAAAAAGGAAGGAGGGACTGATCATGTTGCAATAGGGATGAAATCTAAAAATATTGCGCCATATTTGCATCAGGCACAGAAGGGCAAATATTACATGATTCCATGCATATGAAATGCCCCAGATAGGAAAATCCATGGAGGGGTACGTGGGAATGGAGAGTGACTGCTAACAGCTACAGGGTTTCTATTTGGGGTGATGAAAATGTTCTGGAATTAGGCAGGGGTGATACTTTCACTATTTTTAAATATACCAAAAACCGCTGTATTGTTTTAGATGGATTTCATACCATGTGAATTCAGAGAAGGCAATGGCACCCCACTCCAGTACTCTTGCCTGGAAAATCCCATGGACGGAGAAGCCTGATAGGCTGCAGTCTATGGGGTCATGAAGAGTCAGACACGACTGAGCAACTTCACTTTCACTTTTCACTTTCATGCATTGGAGAAGGCAATGGCAACCTACTCCAATGTTCTTGCCTGGAGAATCCCAGGGATGGGGGAGCATGGTGGGCTGCTGTCTATGGGGTCACACAGAGTCAGACATGACTGAAGTGACTCAGCAGCAGCAGCATACCATTTGAATTATGTCTCAATAAAAAAAATTAAAATGACAGAAAAATAGAAGGAGAAGTTGTTGCCGCTCTGCTCCAGACCCTCCCACATCTCCCTGCCATCCTCACTGGCCCCCTCCACGGGCCCCTGGCACTACCCTTGCCCCACAGCTGGTTGGTGGGTAGCAAGAGAGCACACACACAGCAGTTGCTATGGTGACATGTGACCGGTCCAAGCCTTGTTTCTGCTCCTCATCTCCAAAGCAGGTGGGCAGCTGTGCCCAGGACAAGCACAGATGCATGGATACCACATGGTACCATTGATCTTCATTTCTGCAGGGCATTGCCAGGGCACCGGGGTTTCCAACTGAACCATGGAGCTTCTGGAAACAGTAGCCTAAAAGGTTTCTCTGCCATCTGGTCTTTTAATGACCCTTCAGCTCAAAACACCGAGGCTTCCAGAGAAGCAGTCTGGATTAAAATGCTACATTTTCTTGCCGGAGTAGCTGCAGAAAGAAAGTTCTGAAGACACAGGCAATCTTTAGATTCCTTCATTTCAGGAATAAGAATTCCTTGCCCTTGAGTAAGAACAACTCCTCATTTTTGTATCTGTGGTTTGCAGCTTTTTTAATTCTTTTTTTAGTTTTTTAAGGGAATTCCACACTGTTCTGGGGCTTCCCAGGTGGCACAGTGGTAAAGAATCTGCCTGCCAATGCAGGAGACACAGGAGATGCGAGTTCAGTTCTTGGGTTGGGAAGATCCCCTGGAGGAGGAAATGCAACCCACACCAGTATTCTTGCCTGGGAAATTCCACAGACAGAGGAGCCTGAGGAGCTACAGTCCATGAGGTCACAGAATCCAAAATGACTGAGCACACACACACACACACACACACACACACACACACACACACACACCACTACTCTCCCTAACAACACCTGCTTTTCAGTTCACTACATGGGGCAGGGGTTATTGGTCCCATTTTCCAGACAAGGTGAGTGAGGCACAAAGGGAGCAGGTTTGTTTAGGATCAGCGTCTCACGAAGAGTAGATCTTGTTCTCAGAGAGTATTGGAGTCAAAGGAATCCACACATTCTCAAGTCCAAACCCTTCCCTTGACAAAGGAGGGAACTCAGGCTCAGGGGTTTAAGTGTCTGGTCTGCAGTCGCACAGCGGGACCCAAAGTTCGGGTCTTCTACCCCAGTCAGGGGCCCCAGCTCAGCATCTCCAGGAATGAGCCGTGTGACAACACACGCCAGCTATGGTGATGTCACAGGAAGGACACCTGATCAAATCCTCGTCGAAACATTGACCTTGAATCTGAACATACAGGAACAACAAAACAGATCCAGGCTGACGGACAATCTACAAGCCAAACGAACGGGACTGTCAAAAAGAATCTCAAAACCCTGGAAGAAAGTTCTCCCCCCAAAAGAGGGAAGACAGTTCTAGAAAAAAAAAGGGGGGGCAACTAAAGAGACATGATCACTAAATGCAGTGCATGGTTCTTGAATGGACTCTGGACCAGGACTGAAAATCCCTGCAAAGAACAGAAAGAGAAAAGCAACTATGGTATATTAACACACACATGTGGCATGTAGAAACAGATGAGCCTGTCTCCAGGGCAGGAACAGAGACTCACTCAGACGCACAGAACAGACTGTGGACACTCGGGGCAGGGGGAGAAAGGGGAGGGTGGATGAACTGGGAGAGGAGCGCGGACAGGCAGACACTGCCGTGTGTCACATCTACAGCTGGTGGGAAGCCGCTGTAGAACCCAGGCAGCCCAGCTCGGGGCCCTGTGATGACCTAGAGGGCAGGAGGGGGTGGGGGGGATATATGTACACAAATGACTGGCTCACACTGTTGTACAGCAGAAACTAACACAACATTGTAAAGCAACTCTACTCCAATCAAAAGAAGACCATACCTGGGATCACAGGACCATATATTACACGGTGGTCGTTTAGTCACTAAGTCGTGTCTGACTTTCCACTCCGTGGACTGTAGCCCACCTGCCTCCTATGTCCATGGGATTCTCCAGGCAAGAATACTGGAGCGGGTTGCCATTTCTTTCTCCAGGGGATCTTCCCAACCCAGGAATCAAACCAGAGTCTCCCGCATTGCAGGCAGAGTCTTTACCAACTGAGCTACCAATATTCAAGTATCGATCAATTTTTTGAGGGTCACAATGATGTCATGCTCGTGTGGGAAAATGTCTTCATTCTTAGGAGATGCATGTTGAATCGCTGGGAGGTGAAACAGCAGAATGTCTGCAAGTTACTTTAAAATGTTCACCCAAAAAAGGGAGAGAGAGAGCAGAGATAAATGTAGTTAAATGTTAGTAATCGACCGATTGGAGTGAAGAGTAAGCAGGTGTTCATCTTCCTGCTTGTCTATAGGTTAGAATTTTTAGAATAAAAAACTAGGAGGTTGTAATTATTCTGCAATAAAAAATAACTGGGAGGATGGGAAATATGTAAACAAATGAGTCCTTTGATTACACAAGAGATTGGAGGAGCTCCTTTCCCTGATCACTCTATGACCAGGGCACTCACAGTGATTCAGGCTCAGACAGTTCTGGAAGGATGGAGGCAGGGCCGGCATGAAGGATCTTTCATGGTCTTCTCCAGACTGTGGATGTATTTTTTTTTTAATTTGGAAATCCCCCGAGTATCAGGGACAATGTGTGTGATACTTTAGTGGCTGCTGCCATCTCGTGGCTCTTAGAGTCTTGGAGAGGCTGAAAGCCAGAACTTCAGGGTCACCTTATGCTAATGAGCTGCCCTCTTCCTCCCAGTGGTCTGGTGGCCGAGGTTGCTGGAGACTAAAGGTTTAAACACTTCTGTTAACTTCCTTCCGGACTGAGCATCAGTGAGACACAGCCTCCATCCTTGAACCCACTCCCCAGATGCCCAGTGTCTTTTGCCTTTAAAATGACCCAGATTAACAGAACTGTCATTGATTTTATTCTATAAACCCAGAGCCAGGGAGCCAGGTAGTGGGATTTTACTGCCGTTTGCACAGAAGATTGACTTGCTGGCATTGTTTTCTGTTTGCAAAGACTACTCAGGATGATACCAGGCACTGTTGATATCCTGATGCTGGAAAAGGTTGAAGGCAGGAGGAAAAAGGGATGACAAAGGATAAGATGGTTAGATGGCATCACCGACTCAATGGACATGAGTTTGAGCGTTCTCCAAGATATAGCAAAGGACGGGGAAGCCTGGTGTGCTGCAGTCCATGGAGTCACAAAGAGTCAGACACCACTGAGCAACTGAGCAACAACTGCTGATACCACCTCTTCAAACCTCCTAACAGACAAAACTCAGAGAGCAAGGCAGAGAAGGCTCCCTTGACTGGGAGATGGCCACAAAAGGGAGAAGGGGTGGGCTGCCTTGGGGGGAAAAGGGAGTGTTAGGAGGAGTGTTAAGAAATAAAAGTGGACTCTGGGTTTTCTTTGCAGGCAGGATGGATGTGGTGCGACCTCTGGGGACTTTGGGGTTGGGCTGACTTGGGTGTGTATTTCAGTTTTGTGAGGCCACTTCCTGTTTGAGGCAGCTTGGAGATAGCACCTTCCTAAGGGTTCATTATCTACGTGAGAATGATAACACTTGGGTTATTGAAAGGACCAAAGATGTTTTAGGCAGTGCTTCTCAAACCTGAAGATCTGGGGGCTTAAAACATGCACTTTGAGGCCCACCTCCATAGTTTCGGATTCACCAGGTCCCAGGTGGCCCGAAAACGAGCATTTCTTTTTTCTTTCTTTTCTTTTCTTTCTTTTGGTGGGGGACATTAAACCACAGAAACTTACTTTCTCATTCCTGGAAGCCAGAAGTCCAAGATTAAGGTATAAGAAGGAGTGGTTTCTTTTTTTTTTTTTTTTTTTTTATTTTATTCAAGTATAGCTTCCCAGGTGGTACTATAGTAAAGAATATCCTTGCCAATGCAGGAGACACAAGAGGTAGGTTTGATCCCCGAGTTGGGAAGATCCTCTGGAGGAAGAAATGGCAATTCAGTCCATTATTCTTGCCAGGGAAATCCCATGGACAGAGAAGCCTGGTGGGCTACAGTCCATGGGGTCTCAATGAGTCAGACACGCATGTGCATCTTATAGTGATTTACAATGCTGTATTAATTTCTTCTATACAGCAAAGTGAATCATTTATACATACATATATATACACATTATTTTCCATAATCTTTCCCATCATGGTTTATCCTAGAATGTTGAATATAGCTGCCTGTGCTGTACAGTAGGACCTTGTTTTTGATCCATTCTGTCAATGGCAGTTTGCATCTGCTAATCCCAAATTCCAGTCCATCCCTCTCCCATCCCCCACCCCTCGGTAACCACAAGTCTGGGTTCTGTGTCCGTGTGTCTGTTTCGTAGATGAGTTCGTCTGGGTCATATTTTAGATTCCGTATATAAGTGATATCATATGGCGTTTGTCTTCCTCTTTCTGACTTACGTCACTTAGGATGATCATCTCTAGGTCCATGGATTGCTGAAAACGGCATTATTTCATTATTTTTTACGACTGAGGAGTCCGAATGTGCGTTTCTATCTATGTCCCAGGTGATGCTGATGTTGCTGATCTTGATGGCATATTTTGGGAACCAATATTTAAAGGATTAATCATCACAAAAATCAGGCAAACACCTAGTAGGTAGCTGACAGGCAATGAAATGTCTGCCTGACACCTCATGCCACTCCACACTACATATCCTTGTTCCAGTATTGACGCATGCATTTCTGAGACCGAGGCTATCTCTAAAAGCACGCAGCAAAGTTCCTCCTAAACGTACTTCACAGCATTTGTGAATGGATTTGTTGCTGTTTAGTCATTAAGTCATGACCACCAGCTTCCTCTGTCCATGGAATTTCCCAGGCAAGAATACTGGAGTGGGTTGATATTCCCTTCTCCAGGGTATCTTCTCAACCCAGGGATCGAACCCACGTCTCCTGCATTGGCAGGAAGATTCTTTACCAATGAACCACAAGGGAAGCCCATTTGTTTTATTGACCTACCCTAAAGGGTCAGAGTATGCCAAGGCTGTATATTGTCACCCTGCTTATTTAACTCATATGCAGAGTACATCATGAGAAATACTGGGCTAGAAGAAGCACAAGCTGGAATCAAGATTGCCGGGAGAAATATCAAGAACCTCAGATAGGCAGATGACACCACCCTTATGGCAGAAAGTGAAGACGAACTAAAAAGCCTCTTGATGAGAGTGAAAAAGTTGGCTTAAAGCTCAACATTCAGAAAACAAAGATCATGGCATCTGGTCCCATCACTTCTTGGCAAATAGATGGGGAAACAGTGGAAACAGTGTCAGACTTTATTTTTTCAGGCTCCAAAATCACTGCAGATGGTGACTGCAGCCATGAAATTAAAAGACGCTTACTCCTTGGAAGGAAAGTTATGACCAACCTAGATAGCATATTCAAAAGCAGAGACAGTACTTTGCCAACAAAGGTCCATCTAGTCAAGGCTATGGTTTTTCCTGTGGTCATGTATGGATGTGAGAGTTGGACTGTGAAGAAAGCTGAGCACCGAAGAATTGATGCTTTTGAACTGTGGTGTTGGAGAAGACTCTTGAGAATCCCTTAGACTGCAAGGAGATCCAACCAGTCCATTCTGAAGGAGATCAGCCCTGGGTGTTCTTTGGAAGGAATGATGCTAAAGCTGAAACTCCAGTACTTTGGCCACCTCATGGGAAGAGTTGACTCATTGGAAAAGACTCGGATGCTGGGAGGGATTGGGGGCAGGAGGAGAAGGGGATGACAGAGGATGAGATGGCTGGATGGCATCACTGACTCGATGGACATGAGTCTGAGTGAACTCCGGGAGTTGGTGATGGACAGGAAGGCCTGGTGTGCTGTGATTCAAGGGGTCGCAAAGAGTCAGACACGACTGAGCGACTGAACTGAACTGAAAGGGTCTCCCTACCAGCTCTCCAAGATCCAGGCTCACTGCCTCTCTGGTCACAACCATCAAACGAATCACCAGCAAAATACCTAATAGAGGAGACTGTTTGAAGAGCAGTGTGTGTGGGAAAGACCTGAAGATTCAGTTCTTCCACAAACCCAATGAAATAACCAATAATAGGTGAAGCTGCCCAAAAAACTATTTAAAGCAAACGCCATCTTCAGCCACCTTGGTGGAATTCTAGCCTTCAGCTCAAAGGGAGATACAGATCCAAACAGGTTTACACAGATCGGGCTACACTGGAAAACTCACATCTTGAATAAAAAATTAGTTCTATGAAAGTCTAAAAACAGACAATAATCAAACACAGCCTCCAAACACAGATGATGAGTAAATTCTATGTGTTCATTAAAGGTTTAAAACAGAAGATCTCAACCTTCATTGCACATTAGATTTAACAGAGGAGCTTTTAAAAATATTAGTGCCAGAGCCCCCCTCCCCGCCCCACCCCAGAGACCCTGGTTTAATTGGCCTGGGGTGGTGCACCAGGTAAGGTATTTTTTTAAAAGCTCCCCCAGTGATCGTAGTGTGCAGTCAGGAATAGAAGCCACTGTTTTAATATTAGCCAGACACTGCAGGAACATTAGCTAAATAATGCAAATATCACCTAACCCAGGAGTTCCCAATCCGAAATGATTGTGAGAAACACCTGAGGTTGTTTTTTTGAACTTCAGATCCCTGGTCTAACTCTCAGTCTACTGAATCAGAGTCTTCTACAACAAGTACAGAACTCAGCATTTTTTCAAAGCTCCCTGCTTCTTTCCAATAGTCAGTCAGTGATCTGTAATAACATTTTTTTCCTGCTAGGGGTGCATGTCAGCCTCCTCTGGGGCTCAACCCAAGTGAACTAAGTCAGCATGGGGGCTGAAAAATCAGTATTCTAGAAATTCCTCTTCTCTGTGATTTAGCTGTGCACCCTGTTAATATCAGTAACCAGAGTTAGGACAGTTAAAATAATAAACATACTCTGGGGGCTACTGTGTCTGTTAGCTACTGCTGCATAACAAAAGATCCCAAAAGTTTCTGTCTGAGAAACTGTATTTGTTTTCTCACAGTTTCTGTGGGTCAGGAATGCAAGTGTGACTTAGCTGGGCTCTCCGGGTCTGGGTCTCCCCCATGCTGCACTGAAAGTACCACTGGGGTTGCACTCAGCAGTAAGTCAGCCAGGGGCTGGATCTGATTCCAAACTCACGTAAGTGATTGGTGGCAGAACTTCCTGTCAAGTTCTTGGATTGAGGGCCTCCGTTCCTCACTGGCTATTGCCTGGAGACCTTCTCCTGATCCTTGCCACATGGAGCTGGTAAACAGAGGGAGCAAGCAGAGGGCCAGAGAGAGACAGAGCTAACAATAGGAAAGTCGTGGTGGTTGTGATCTAATCACAGAGGGGGTACTCCATCACCTCTGCAGTGCTGTTTATTAGATCAAGTCACTGTACAACATGAGATGCCACCACACACCTATTAGAATGTCCGAACTCCAGGACACCGGCTACCCCAAATGCTGGTGACACTGCGGAGCAGCAGGGATGTCCCCTCACTGCCGGTGAGAACACAAAATGGTACAGCCACTTTGGGAGACAGCTTTAGTCTTACAAAACTAAACATCCTCTTGCCATATGATCCAGCAATCACTCTCCTTGGCATTCATCCCAAGAAGTTGAAAGCATATGTTCATACAAAAACCTGCACACAGATGTTTAGAGCAGCTTTATTCATAATTGTCAAAACTTGGAAGCAACCAAGACATCCTTCAGTAGGTGAATGGATTAAAAAAAAAAACAAAACTGTGATACATGTAGAGAATGAAATAGTATTCAATACCAAAAAGAAATGAGCCATCAGGATATGAACAGACGAGGAGGAACCCTCAAGTTCCTATTACTAAGTGAAGGAAGTCTATCTGAAAAGGCTACGTACTGTATTATTCCAACTATCTGACATTCCAGAAAAAAGCAAAACTGTGGAGACTGTAAAAGGTCCTTTCAGTGGTTGTTAGGGGTAGGAAGGAAGGGAGACGAATAGGTGGTGCACAGAGGGTTTTTAGGGCGGTGAAAATAGGGCGTGTGCAGGATTTCCCTGGTGGTCCAGTGGCTAAGACTCTGTGCTCCCAATGCTGGGGGCCCGGGTTCAACCCCTGGTCAGGGAACTAAGATCCTGCTTGCTGCAACTAAGATCCAGCACAACCGAAAAAAAAGAAATACCCTGTCTGCTACTACAATGATGGATATGTATCATTACGTAGTTGTCCAAACCCACAGAATGTACCACACTGAGAGTGAACGCATGTAAACGATGGACTTTGGGTGACAATGATCCATCAGTGCAAGAACACCCATTGTAACAAAGACACCACTCTGGTGGGGTACGGTGCATGTGGTGAGGGTGAGGGTGTCTGTGGGAGTTTCTGCACCTCCCTCTCAGCTTTTCTGAGACCTTAAAGCTACTCTTAGGGACTTCCCTGGTGGGCCAGTGGCTGACTCCACTCCCCCACTGTAGGGGGCCTGAGTTCGACCCCCGGTCAGCCCACCGGCCACAACTAAATCCTAGCGCAGCCAAATAACTGAAAATTTAAAAACGACTCTTAACTATTTATCTAAAATGGATCTTCCCAGGTGGTGCTAGTGGCGAAGAACCAGCCTGACAATGCAGAAGACGTAAGAGACTGGAATTTGACCCCTAGGTCAGGAAGATCCCCTGGAGGAGGGCATGGCAACCCACTCCAGTATTCTCGCCTGGAGAATCCCATGGACAGAGGAGCCTGGTGGGCTGCAGTCCACGGGGTCAAAAAGAGGCTGACACGACTGAAGCGACTGAGCACACACATTTTTTAAAAGTCCTTAAAAATGTTTTTAAAGCAAGTCAGTAGACAGGGCCACCCTCAGGGGATGGAGGTCAGTGGGGACCACCGTGAGAATCGACGTGGCACAGCTGCCGTGTACCGAGCGCTCACCAGACCCCTTCCAGGACTCTGCACACCCGACTCGTGGAACCCTTAGAACACGGGGAAGAGGGGAAGCTAAAGTCAAGCAGGGCAGGAGGTGTCCCTGAAGCCACGCGGCTGGTAGGCGCAGAGCTGGGACGCCAGGCCCCAGCCCATGCAGTGCGCTCCCCGCCCCTGACTCCTCATCAGGAGCATCTCCATACAGATCCTGCTCCACCCACGCGTGCGCAGCCATAGGGAGGAGTTGGGGGGACAGACTGATGGCCGTGATCCAGTCGCCCAGACGGGGCAGGGACACGGCTCCCTTAGCCGGGCCACAGTCAGGAGGTGGCCGCTCGCAGCCAGGCCCAACTCTTCGGCTCCCAAAGGGGGCTGTGAACACCGCCCACCCCCACCTCCTCCCACCTCCGCCCAGCAGAGGCCCGGAGCACCGTCCCAGTTAGCGTCGAGAATATTCATGGGCTGCTTCTGCCACCCGACTGTTTCTTAGGAGCCCTGAATAAGCTGGATTAATAAGCTTTCATTTGCCATCCATCCTTTGGCATGAATTTTGCATTAGGCTGCATTCAGCTCGGTTCCAGCTGACACCATTCTTTCTAAGACAACGTGCTCCACTCCTGGACACGGGTGTGTTTACAGGAGGATGCTACCAGGGGTGGTACAGGAGTTCCCAGGGCCTCTTCAGAGCATTTTTATGAACACGTGGGCCCTCCGTGCTTAGGAATTAAGACTCATGCAGACCCTCTGGGATTTATGTTGTTACTGAAGTGGGCGCCTTTCTCTTCGCATTAGAGGAAATGACTAGGGTTTCTGCTGAGTGTCTGGCTTGGGTTGGCGCTGGGGAAGACTGCCCACCTGGAGGAGAATGAGGGTCAGAAGTGGCCTTGTGAGAGGGGAGAGGCCACAGACACAGTGTCCTCAGGCTGTGGGCCCCGCTGGGCTTCAGTGACCTCCGCGTGGGCCTAAAGTCAGTCCAGCAGTCTCCAGGAGGCCCTTGGGGGTTGTAATGCATGAATCTGACCCCTGAGCTCAGAGCAGAGAGCTGCCTACCTGGGGGTCCCTATATCTATCACTGAGGACCTGGGAAGGACCCCTCAACCACTGACACGCATACCATGACTGAGGACCATTCGCTCAACAGGCCGCGCTGACCACACAGGTTTCGTGGGGAGGACAGCAGCCCCCTTGGGGTCCAGCGCAGCCCTGGGGTGGGCTGGGATGCTGCAGCTCCAACGCGCTCCAACTGATGCTGCTGGTCCGCGGACCACACTTTGAGTAACCAAGGCCAGTTCAGAAGTTACCAGATGATGCAATGACTGGCCACTTGTGTGGGTGACAGGAACACAGGCATGGCACTGCCAGGGTGCCCAAGGCGCTGCCTCATGGTGCCCTCCTGCCCCGAAGACAGCATTCATTTCTCTTCTTAATATTTATTTATTCATTTATTTGGCTGTGCCGGGTCTTAGTTGCTGCATGTGAACTCTTAATTGTTACATGTGGGATCTAGTTCCCTAACCAAGGATCGAACCCCAGGCCCCCTGCACTGGAGCGCTCTCGGCCACTGGACCATCAGGGAAGTTCCCAACAGCATCCACTTCTGAGCAGGAGTGAAAGTGAGAAGACAGAAGGTGTCAAGAGAACAATCCCCTTTCCATCCTGACTTCAGCTCAGTGACTCCAGACGGCCTCCCCAACAAATGCCCCAGCTGCCACAACAGGCTGGGTACCAATTAATGGGAAAAAAATATATGAGAGGGTTTAGAAAAGCATAAAACAGAGACATAATACGAGGTCAAAGAACCACAACCTAGCTCGGAGGTTTAGGGCAATGAGCTGCCCGCAGCATCCTTGCGGCCTCGTTCTCGTGGAACCCCTTTGGTCATCACTCCCATCAGTGACCCCAAGAAGCCCCCTGCACTTGCCAAGAAGCCATGCTGTATACACAGCTCGTGATGTCATCAAAGTGGTCATCCCCGAGACAAGAGGCTTTCAAAAGGGATGCCTGATTGCCTCCTAGGCTTTCAGCTCCTGACTGCTGTGTTTATTCTTTTAACCCTCCAGCCCCTGAAGAGGTTATGGGGAAAGCATGTCATTTTCATGGGTCCTTCCCCAGAGGCTCAGATGGTAAAGAAACCACCTGCAATGCAAGAGGCAGAGACAGGAGTTCGATCCCTGGGTCGGGAAGATTCCCTGGAGAAGGAAATGGCAACCCACTCCAGGATTCTTGCCTGGAGAATCCGATGGACAGAGGAGCCTGGCGAGCTACAGTTCATGGGGTCACAAAAAGTCGAAAGTGCCTTAGCAACTAAACAACAAACAGCATATCCTTTGTGGGTAGTGAGGCAAATATGTATGTAAGGAAACAGAGGGTGAGGAATACAGTTGAGGAGACCGGATGGAGGGCCATGGATTTAGGAATATCTGGGTGTACCCAGAAATGGGGCTTCCCCAGTGGCTCTGTGGTAAAGAATCCGCTTGCAAGGTGGGAGACATGGGTTCAGTCCCTGGGTCGGGAAGATCCCCTGGAGGAGGTTGTGGCAACCCACTCCAGTATTCTTGTCTGGAGAATCCCATGGACAGAGGAGCCTGGTGGGCTGCAGTGCATAGAGCTGCAAAGAGTCAGACACAACTGAAGCGACTGAGTGCACACACACCCAGAAATACCCAGCACCGAGCAGGCCTGGGCCTCACATACAGTTTCTGCATCCCTCCCCGGCCAGCATCATCCATCACTACATGTACACGTGGAGACCCTGTTGGACCTAGTGCCAAGCTAACTGCTTGGCAGGGGGTGGAGGGGTGGGGGAGGCGGTGGGGGTGGGGAGCTGTCGGCTAGCAGAGACGGGGATAAATCAAAGAAAACTGAAGATACATTCCTTCCCCCAGGAAATGTATAACTGAATGTAGAAATGTTACACTAAAAACAAAACTTGCAAGAAATGCCAGAATATGCCACAAGCCAAGTGAGATTTCCGGCGGCTCAGCCCCCAGGAGTCCCATGAAGGAGACGTTCTGGGGCTCAGAGGCAAGAAAGGGTTTCTGACCTGCGGCTGTGGTCGAGAGGGAGAAGCAGCGGGTGTCGACCGTGACGACAGCCGTGGCTGTGGCTCTGAGCTGCCGCACACAGCGCTGCTCAACCAGCGGGGCCGGGCCGCGCGGCATCAGGCGGCAGCAGGAGTCGGGCCACACTGCCCCCTAGCGGTCACCTGGGGACTGGCACGGAATACTGCAGACAAGGCCGGGCCGCCACTCCCTTGATGTGCCTGGGGGCATCCTACAGGGAAAGATTTGAGCCTGTCTCCCACATGGGGTTCAGACCTCCACAGAGCTTCTTCTGGGCTGCGGGTCCCCCTAGGTGAGGCTGACCTCTGGACTCAAGGCAGAAAGGAACCCAGGTGCCCGAGATGTCCAGCTGAGAGCAGGGACGGAACTCCAGAGTGGGCAGGCCAGGTGCAGAGAGGCTGGCCAGATGACCACAGTCCCCACCTGTCTGCCAGTCTGGGGAGAAGAGGACTGGGTTTTGAGGAGAGGACTCAGCCGCTAGACACACACACACACCCCTCCACACCCCTGCATACAGGCATCCTGATGGGAACTCTGGCGCAACTGGTTAATACATTCAGCTATTAAACAAAATGTTGGTGGTTCAAGCCCACCCAGGGATGGTGGGATGTGATTTTGGCTTCCCTGGTGGCTCAACTGGTACAGAATCTGCCTACAATGCCAGAGACCCAGGTTCGATCCCTGGGTCAGGAAGATCCCCTGAAGAAGGTAATGGCATCCTATTCCAGTATTCTTGCCTGGAGAAGCCCACGGACAAGAGTAGCCTGGTGGACTCCGTCCATGAGGTCACAGAACCAGACACGACTGAGCGACTAACACTATGGTAAACTAACACCAAGAGACATAAGCTCTTTCTCCATCGTCCAGTGAGCCCACTTCAGCAGGAGGGAGGGCTAGACAGAGCTCAGGGTGGGAGCCGAGGTCTGCAGGCAAAGGGCAGATGGTCAACCTCCGGAGATTCTGTTTAAGCCCAGGACACACCTGTGCCAAGCTACCACCTAAGTGTGCCACCACCTGTGTCAGCCTATACCCACACACACCTGCCACACCTGTGCCAACTCATTCACCTGCAGTGATACTGAAGAGTACAGTCAGTTACCTTCCTGCTTACAAAGGGGAAAATTTAAAAGACCACCATCCAGTGCCTGGGGCCACTAATTTAATTTCATTAATTTTAGCAAAGCCAAAACCCACACTGTCAAGTGGCTCCACGTCTTCCCAAAAAGCATCCGAACCAGCATTCAGGAGTGAACACTAATGGAGAAAATAAATTATACTGTTAGAATCCTGATGGGGGAAAAAAACGTATACCTTGAACATGCCTGAGGCTTAAATGGGTAGCAAACTAGTCAAATTACCTTCCTGCAGGTCAACTCAGGGCATCCTAAAAACTGCAAAACTGGAGGTGTTCAGGGAAGTTCTAATGCACATCAGCTCCCAACCTGCGGCCCCGCTTCCACATTTATTTCTATCAGCGCTGCCTTGGCTGTGTTAGAAGTCAAACGGCCAGAGGAGACGAAGTTAAATTCTTACCCCACAGCGAAGACGGGCGGCAAACTTCCCCTGACAGCCAAATGCAAAGTGATCTCCCATTTTCCTAGTAAGAATATGTTATTTTAAAAAAAGTGTGGGGGTCAACTTGAAAACCCAAACTTTCTGGGGATGTGGAATGAAGAGTCAAATGTCAGTTTATAAACAGTTCATTTATTCACTTTTGTGCTAAGTGTCCTGCCTGGCGTAACTCGAGTTTTCACATCGAGTGTCATCATTTAAGTACGCAGCGGGAGCCCTGGCTCATTCACGGCCCCTCACGCATCTGCTAATCACAGCTCCTCTATAGTCACTTACACGTGGCACTGATGCCGCCTTTCTTAGGTCCTATAACTGAAGGAAGTGCAAGGTATGAGCACCAAAAATGCAAAACTTAAGCTAGATTCATGAAACTTGCCAAACAATTCCTCCTGGATTTGTTTTTCTTACTTTTACAGAATTGGCAATTATGAGAAAATCATTATGCCTCAACATTGCATGTTTTTAGAGATCCTGCTTCAGAGTATCTTATCAATTGTTGGGAATTTTTCATATTTCAACAATCTTGTTTCTTGAGAATTGTTTTATTTTTAATACTCTCACTATTGGAAAATAAGAATCTCTGATTTCAAGTTTTGAAAAGGTTTTCCAAGAAAATATTTTTTTTTCTCAAGTATTGCTCTTTTAGTGGAAATACAGACCAGTCTGACTACTTTCTGGCCTGGAAAAGTTTGTATGCCCTACTGTGTGACCAGCTTAATGTTCAGTTCAGTTCAGTCGCTCAGTTGTGTCCGACTTTTTGTGACCCCATAGACTGCAGCACGCCAGGATTCCCTGTCCATCACCAGTTTCCGGAGCTTGCTCAAACTCATGTCCATTGAGTTGGTGATGCCAACTGAACTGTGTGACCAATTTAATGCAACTGAAGTCAACTAAGCTCTAGAAAGCAAGCTATAGCGCATGACACACCATGCAATATATGTTTATTACTAGCCAGCAATAAACAAAAACAGCCATTTCTTCAGGCAACATGAATCTCCAGAGAGTTATGCTGGATGCAAAAAGCCAGTCCCCAAAGGTTACATACTGTGTGGTTCTACATATATCAGATTTCTGAAAAGTGTAATTAGAGAACTGGAAGATAGATTCGTGGCTGACGGGTGATGGAGGGGATGAAGGAAAGAAGGAAGCAGGTGTGACTGAGAAGCGCAGCAGGAGGGACGCTTGTGTGATGGGCATGTCCTGCATCCCGGCTGCACCAGTGCCAGTATCCTGGCCGAGACGCTGCACCAGTGTTTTGCAAGAAGCTCCCAAGGGGCCAACATAGATAAAGAGTCCATGAGCTCTCTCTGAATTATGTCTTACAACTGCACGTGAATCTACAATTATCTCAAAACAAAAACTTTCATTTATAAAAGCACCACTGGGAATTCTTTCACCCAGTGGTTAGAACTCCATGTTCTCACTGATGAGGGCCTGGTTTTAAGTCCCGGTCAGCGACCTAAGATCCCACAAGGCATATGGTGTAGACAAAAAAAAAAAAAAAAAAAAGCACCACTGTGGAGAACAGTATAAAGATTCCTCAAGAAACTAAAAAGAGAGTTACCATATGAATCAGTGATCCCACTCCTGGGCATATATCCAGAGAAAACTCTAATCCAAAAGGAGACATGCACCCCAATGTCCGCCGCAGCACTGTTTACCATAGCCAAGACATGGAGACAGCCTAAATGTCCACTGACAGGTAAATGGATAAAGAAGATGTGCTTCAGTGGAATATTGCTCGGCCATTAAAAAGAATAAAATAACGCCATCTGCAGCAACATGGATAGACCTAGAAATTATCACACTAAATGAAATAAGTCAAACAAAGATAAGCATCATATGATATCACTTATATGTGGAATCAAAATGTGATACAAATTAACTTATAAAACAGAAATAGACTCACAGATCTAGAAAACAAACGTACGTTTACCAAAGGGAAAGCAGAGGGAGGGAGAAATTAGGAGTTTGGAATTAACATTTACCCCAAAAAATGTTATAGAGATCTTTTAAATGTTTACAATGGTTGAAAAAGTTGAGGTAATGAACAGTCTTTAAAAGTTTGCTTAAACTACTTTGTGGTTTAAGTCTAAGAAAATGGAAACACAGTTTCAAATATTTTGAGCATTCTTTAATACTTTTAATATAATATAAAAGGATTCCCTCTGGGAATGGGAGAAAGCGCATATAGAGCTTCTTCCACCAGGCCCTGCAGTGGATAAATTTTCATTGGATAATATCTGTTTCATTTATCCTCATACTGACTTTCCAAGACTCAGATTATGATCTACAGTTTATAGAGGAAATTGCTGCTCAGAGAAGTGAAGCAATTTTCCCAGAGTCACACAGCTGGGAACTGGCAGGTCTGAGTTCAGGTTTGTGTCAATTTACGGGGTTTATTTGGCCATGCCCCACAGTCTGTGGGAACTTTATCCCCTGACCACCTGGGCCCTCCTCACTGAGAGCGTGATCCTAACCCTTTGACAACCAGGGAATTTACTGGATTTATATATTTTCCATCACCAGGTCTGCCAGCCACTGAAGATACAGCCATGATTCCCAGAAGCAGAAAAGCTTTCAATTACAAGGCCCTGACTCACAATAGCAAGAAAAGGAAAAAATCAAGTAAAAAACAAACTTACTCATTTTTAAAGGCACAAATATACATGAGAACTAAATGCAATATGTGATCCTGGATTAGGTCCTGAACTGTGGGAAAATGTTTGAGATGAAATTAAATGAAAATTAAATGAAAAACACTAGCGGAAAAGTTGACAAAATTTTAATAAAGTTCATTATTCTTCCCTTGTGGCTCAGACTGTAAAGAATCTTCTTGCAATGTGAACCCACGTTTCACTCCCTGGGTTAGAAAGATCCCCTGGAGAAGGTAATGTCTACCCGCTCCTGTATTCTTGCCTGGAGAATCCCTTGGACAGAGGAGCCTGGCAGGCTGTAGTCCATGGGGTCACAGGGAGTCGAACATGACTGAGGCCACTAAGCACGCATTGATTAAATAACAGTATTGTGTTGATGTTAATTTCTGGCTTTGGGTAGTTGTACTGTGGTTTTGTGAGAAGATGTCCTTGTTTGGGGGCTTCCCAGGTGGCGCTAATGGTAAAGAAGCCACCTGCCAGTTCAGAAGACTTACGAGACGCAGGTTTGATCCCTGGGTTGGGAAGATCCCCTGGAGAAGGAAATGGCAACCCACTCCAGTATTCTTGCCTGGAGAATCCCACAGACAGAGGAGCCTGGTAGGCTATAGTCGATGGGGTCGCAAGATTCAGACACAACTAAGCAACTAAACCACCGCCATCATGGCAATTCTTTGTACTTTTTAAATAACTTTTCTCTAACTCTGAAATTACTTCAAAATATTTTCAATTTTTAAAATATTCTGTGAAATATTCAGAACAGCTATCCAGGTAAATCTCCGAGATGAGCATATTCTTACAAAGGTCTGCAAAAATATCACTCAGGTCCTGTGTTTTCATTCTTTCCTCTTTCCCTTCTCTCCATGAAAACAAAAATTAAAGAATGATTTGGGAGGCTTCCCTGGTGGCTCAGTGGTAAAGCTAAAAAAAAAGAATGATTTGGCTCCACTGTTGTTCAGTTGCTAAGTCATATCCAACTCTTTGTGACCCCATGGACTGCAGCACTCCAGGCTTCCCTGACCTTCACCATCTCCTGGAGTTTGCTCAAACTCATGTCCGTTGAGTCAGTGGTGCCATCCAACCATCTCATTCTCTGTGGCTCCCTTCTCCTCCTGTCACTGTTGAAAACCAACACAAATTCTACACCAAGGCAACCCCTCTGAAGGTGTAAGCTGGTCACCTTCAAAACATTCTCTCTCATGTATGGCAGAAATCAAACCAGTATTGCAAAGCAATTATCAATCAATTAATATTAAATAAATATGTATGTATGTTTAGAAACATTCTCTGGCTACTAAGTAACTGGGCTGGGGGGAGGGAGTTTCTCCAGAGCAGCGTTCTTATATACTCGCTGTTAGCATGGGAAGTATGTCTGCCGCCCTGCAGGTGTCAGAGTTGCCGCCCTCTTGGCCCAGAATCTAAGTCAGCACACAGTGAATAGGGAGCCCCAGGCACCTCGCCAGTGGGAAACTACAGCACCACGGAGACAAAGACCAGGGAGCTGGGCTTATGATCAAGCAAGAGGGGTCTGGAGGGTTAGCAGAGCCACATTCTGGTAACGTTTAATACAAAGAGCTGGGATACCCACATTCAAGAGAGAGCGATCATAAACGCCTGGATACCCACATTCAAGAGAGAACCATCTTAAATGCCTAGACACGAAATAACACGTAGAACTGGCTGTCTGGGCTTACGTAATGTTTTATGTAATAGAAAACCCTAGAACACCCACAGTTCAAGCCACCCCAGCTCCCCCCGGGGCTGACCTCCTGCAGTGTTATCTTGCTCAAAAGCAAATCCAGCCTGCCGCCCACCCTCACGCTCCCAGGCTGCCTCGGATCCCTGCTTCCAAGTCGCGTGCATTAAAGAGCATCAGAGTCAGGGAAAGCCGTAAGAAGGTGCTTTGTAAATGTATGAGAAGGAGCGACTTGTAAATGTATTAGAAGGAGCGAGTTCTCCGCTCTCACGTTCCTCATCGCCTTGCACAGTATGATAAAGTTTCCGTGATTCTGTCTCTCTTTGACACCTACATATCAACAGTCCCTGCTGCACAGAGCTGACTTCTCTGAACACTCAAAACTGCTTCTTACACCACGCACACACCCAGAGGACGAGGCCAATTTTCTCCATAAATTTGTAAACTTGTTACCATAGAGACAGGCGCCGGGTGCTTCAAGGGTGGATCCGCAGTGCCACCTAGTGGGTTATCGGTTATCCTGCAGTCCCCCAACCACACTGTTGGATGACAGATTTTTCCTTCTTCTTTTTTCCTGTTTTCTTTTTTCGCACTCTAGTGTTCCCCTTCAGTGGAAACAGTGTCAGACTTTATTTATTTGGGCTCCAAAATCACTGCAGATGGTGATTGCAGCCATGAAATTAAAAGACGCTTACTCCTTGGAAGAAAAGTTATGACCAACCTAGACAGCATATTCAAAAGCAGAGACAGTACTTTGCGGACTAAGGTCCGTCAAGTCAAGGCTATGCTTTTTCCTGTGGTCATGTATGGATGGGAGAGTTGGACTGTGAAGAAGGCTGAGCGCCGAAGAATGGATGCGTTTGAACTGTGGTGTTGGAGAAGACTCTTGAGAGTCCCTTGGACTGCAAGGAGATCCAACCAGTCCATTCTAAAGGAGGTCAGCCCTGGGTGTTCTTTGGAAGGAATGATGCTGAAGCTGAAACTCCAGTACTTTGGCCACCTCATGCAAAGAGCTGACTCATTGGAAAAGACTCTGATGCTGGGAGGGATTGGGGGCAGGAGGAGAAGGGGACGACAGAGGATGATTGCTGGATGGCATCACCGACTCGATGGACGAGAGTTTGGGTGAACTCCGGGAGTTGGTGATGGACAGGGAGGCCTGGTGTCCTGCGATTCATGGGGTTGCAAAGAGTTGGACACGACTGAGCAACTGAACTGAACTGAACTGAGTGTTCCCCTTCAAGATTTCTAGGGATGTTTCCACAAATATCTACTTAAACCAAAGATTTTCTCATTCTGGTTTTATTTGAGATGTAACTGACATACGTACAACACTCTGTAAGTTCAAGGTGTTGGCTGACTCACATCCATCATGAAATGATTATCACAATAAATGTAGTGACCATCCATCATCTCATATAGGTAGAAAATTAAATAAAAAGAAAAAAGTATTTTTCCTTGTGATGAAAACTCAGGATTTACTCTCTTAACGATTTTTGTGTAACATACGTCATTATATATCTTAATTACATATAAATTATATCTATCATGTTGTACATTACACCCCAACATTTATTTATCTTATAACGGGAAATCTATACCTTTTCAGCACCTTCATCTACTTCCCTCTCTCTCTCCTCCTGTCTCTGGTGACCACTCAGCTGATCATTTTTCCTATGAGTTTACTCGTTCAACCAAGTTTTTCAAAGCTGTTTGCTTCCCCCATGCAGAAACAGTGTCTGATGTCAGACCTGGCATAAGCAACCTACCTCATTTTCTGAATGCTCTGCCCTTCTATTCCATACTGACTCTAGAGAAGTCAGGAGCAGCCACGGAGGTCCCTTGAATATCACGTACAGTGACAAAGATAAACCAGTGCCTGACATGTAGGAGAGCAAAACTCATCAGGGATTTAAAACAAAAGATTAAGCCCTCCTTTATCACTTTATTCATTTGTTCAGCCCGTGTGGCTTCTACTTCACTAATGTAGATGTGCAGGGTGTAGGACCTTTTTTCTTTGTTTTTCTCTAAATGAACTTGTTACCAAAGAGTGTTTGGGATCCAGTTGTTTGCCGCTGAAAAGCCAGTAAACAGCCCAGGTTGGTGGAAAGGCAAGTTTGCTTTGTTTCAGATGCGGGCAACTGGGGACATCTGTGCAAAGGCTGACTTCCCCCACCCCTTGGCAACCAGTGGAACGAGAACTTTTACAGACAGAAGGAAGGGGCAGTAGTTTGCTGGCATATTGAGTGCAGCACTTTCATAGCATCATCTTTTAGGATTTTGAAAGAGCTCTGCTGGAATTCCATCACCTCCACCAGCTTTGTTCGTAGTGATGCTTTCTAAGGCCCACTTGACTTCACATTCCTGGATATCTGGCTCTAAGTGAGTGATCACACCTTCATGGTTATCTGGGTCGTGAAGATCTTTTTTGTACAGTTCTTCTGTGTATTTTTGCCACCTCTTCTTAATATCTTCTGCTTCTATTTTAGGTCCATACCATTTCTGTCCTTTATCGAGCCCTTCTTGGCATGAAATGTTCCTTTGGTATCTCTCATTTTCTTGAAGAGATCTCTAGGCTCTCCCAGTCTATCTGGTCATCATGTAGACAACTTCTTCCACCTGGTGTTTTAGTATCTGTAAGACAGCTCACAGGATACGGCTCAGAGTATTATCTATAGCCCTTGAGGAAGAACTAAAGGTCCTTGCCTGTGCTGCTGCTGCTGCTGCTTCTAAGTCGCTTCAGTTGTGTCCAACTCTGTGCGACCCCAGAGACAGCAGACCACCAGGCTCCCCCGTCCCTGGGATTCTCCAGGCAAGAACACTGGAGTGGGTTGCCATTTCCTTCTCCAATGCATGAAAGTGAAAAGTGAAAGTGAAGTCGCTCAGTCGTGCCCGACTCTGTGCGACCCCATAGACGGCAGCCCACCAGGCTCCCCCGTCCCTGGGATTCTCCAGGCAGGAACGCTGGAGGGGGTGCCATGTCCTTCTCCCATGCAGGCCTGTGCTTAGTGGCTACATTATTATCATTGAGTCCCCTCTGACTGTTTTCCTTTGTTCCCACACTTCTCACTTCTCTGATTAAACTTATTCTTTGACTAAAGTTTTCCACAGACAAAAGGCAGGCAGAGGATATGATGGGGGAGGGCAAGGACTTAGGGTCCTGCTCCATTTCAAGCTTTCTCATTCCATCGTGGAGCAGAGAGTTGGTATCAATAAATTCAAGGTCTCCTGCCCCCATTTTATCCTGAGTCTGGGGGCAGGGGAGGGGTGGGTCTTCAGGGTCCACACGCCTACCTTCCTGCCCATTTAGGGCTATGACTGCCCCCCCTCCCCGCCCCAAGGCACAGTGTACCACATCTGCCTGGTCCAGCTGTGCTACATCTCATGGTCAAAGCCACCCTGTACAGCTCAGCCCTGTCATCCTCCCGGTGCAGTAGAAGAGGGACACCCTCAGTGAACAGCTCCGATTAATAATCTGTCGACCGATAGTTTTCATGCTTATGGACATGACCCAATCGAGGGCCCTGGCATATAAAGATGAAACTAGGCTCCTCGCGCAAGCTCATGGGCTCCTGGGGAGACAGACTTTTCAACAAAGTCAGAGCATTTACTGCAAGAAAGACCCCGGTCCACAATCCCTTAGTCAAAATGCTTGGGCCAGAGGGCTTCCCTGGTGGCTCAGATGGCAAAGTATCTGCCTGCAATGCGGGAGACCTGGGTTCAATCCCTGGGTCAGGAAGATCCCCTGGAGAAGGGCAAGGCTACCCGCTCCAGTATTCTTGCCTGGAGTATCTCATTGACAGAGGAGTCTGGTGGACTACAGTCCATGAGGTCTCAAAAAGCAGCCAGATGGGTCTGGAACTCTGAATTTGTGGGTTTTAGGAAAGTAATCCGTCTAAAGATTGTTTATTTCCTACTATCTGCAGCAGGGTCTGGGATGTCATCTGTAGTCAACCACACCCAGAATTTTGTAGCGAAACTCAGGAGGAGGAGTAAAAGAGAAATAAAGATGATCCAGAGCTTCATGGGAGCTCAGGCAGGATTTGCCACCAAATGAGGTTTAGCCTCAAAAAAGGAAAAAATTCTGCTTCTCAGCACTTTTGTTGGAGATGACATCGGGAAGTGAGACCTGGCCGGAGAGCCTTGTAGATGGTGGGAGGCAGGTACAGGGACCCTGGCGAGGGCCACCCAGTGTGTCAGGGATCCTACAGGGGTCCGCGTTCTGGAACCTTCAAGCCAGCTCTTCCTCGACTCTTCAGCTCTGCCTCAAAACTTTGCAGGATGCCTTCCCTAACCACCCACCCTGCCCTATGTAAGTTACATTGACATTCCAGTAAAAAGTTCCATGTGTTACTTCTCTGATCCATGGGCCTGAAATTCTTTCTTTCTTTCTGTCTCTGTTTAGTTGCTCAGTCACGTCTGACTCTTTGCAACCCTGTCCATGGGATTCTCCAGGCAAGAATACTGGAGTGGGTTGCCGTTTTCTCCTCCTTCCCAACCCAGGGATCAAACCCGTGTCTCTTGTGTCTCCTCATTGCAGGTGGATTCTTTACCCACTGAGCCATGAGGGAAGCGGCTCAAATTCCTTAAGTACAAGCAACATTTTCTCTCCCTGGCACTAGCTGCTATTCAAAGTTTTTCGATCGCAGCCACTCACACCCCTGCAAGTACAATCGCATCTGCCGCTAGTAAGAATAACAGCAAAGCATTCATCAGGAATTTGGTGCGGAGGGTGGAGGGTATGACTTCAGTCTCGGACACAAAAGGAGAGGAGACGAAACCCCTCGAGGGTGGCCTGGGTTTGTATTTTCTCTCATCCTCAACTCTCAGGATTAAAAAGCTGTCTCCTACTCTGGCCAGGAGACAGAATCTTTTTCTGTACATTCATCCTCGAATCGGTGAAACTTCCAAAGCAGCAGTGTACATATTCATGCAGTAAACAGGGCAGGGGGAAGCCAGATGGAGGGGGTCTCCACAGTTATTTTTGCTTCACTGTCAAAATATTTAACTGATACATAAATCTTTTAAAACACGTTCATTTGGCACTGCGTGCAAACATTTCCACGAACATTCATCTCCCCTCTGTCACTAAATGCGGCTTCCACTTCAGCGTATCTTTCCCCACTTTATTCAGAAAGGCTGGATCCAAAACTCAGAATATAAGACCCAAAAGGACTTGCCTGGACTAGGGGGCAGGCCAACCTCTGAGCAGCCTTGGCAAGCTGACCCCGGCTCCGCCTTCCTAGCCTCCTCAGAAATTAGCAGGCAAAGCCACTCCTAGAGTTGTAAATAGATGCCAAGGCAGTTCAGAGAGCCAGGGGGAGGGCCAGCAGAGAGGGGATATTTCTGGAACATGTCTGTTCTCTGAGGTTGGATAAATCAGCCTGAACTGCCGAGAACTCTATTTCCTGCAAACGAGGGGAATGTAAAACCATATTACTGGTTCAGCATGGGTTTTTTCTCAGGTTTTGAAGACATGCACAGCCTAACACCAAATATATTTTTAATACACTGGAAACGTGCAGTGGATTTTAATGAAAGTGATTAGACCCAGGAAAAGAGGTGATGTGAAGTCCAGCCATCTGCCACGCTTCCCTCCCCGCCACCCCAACCGGGGCAGAAGTCAGGTGGAGCATCTACTCAAGTTCAGGGGGACTGTACTGTGGCCCGCAGAGAGTGCCCAGGGCTGTCCCCTGACGCTAAGAGCAAAGCTTCCAGGGAGGAAGACTCCAGCTTTGTGAATTCCCTTCCACATGGCAAGCTTCCTTGGTGGCTCAGATGGTAAAGAATCTGCCTGCAATGCAGCCTGGGTTCGATCCCTGGGTTGGGAAGATCCCTTGGAGAAGGGAATGGCTTCCCACTCCAGTATTCTTGCCTGGGAAATCCCATGGACAGAGGAGCCTGGTGGGTATAGCCCATGGGGGTCACAAGGAGTCAAACAGGGCTGAGTGACTAGCAGTTTTCACTTTCCATGCAAGACCACATGAAGGACCAACTTTGCATTCAGCCTTGCCCTAAGCAGGGAGGGTTAGACAATGCCTACAGTGCCAGTGCGGCCAGCCTGGCAAGATGCTGGTTCAGGGGGGCCAAACAAGGGCCCCCAGAGATGCTCAGTGACTAATCCCCTGAACCTGGGGCCGCGTGATCTTACCTGGCAAAGGGAACTCGGCGGAAGGGATTTTTTTCAAATTTATTTTTAATTGGGGTGTAATTAGTGTTGGTTTCTGCTGTACAACAAAGTGAATCAGCTGTACGCACATATAGATCCTCCCCTCTTGAGCCTCCCGCCCATCTTCCACCCCATCCCACCCGTCTAGGTTGTCCCAGAGCACAGGTTTTAGATCCCTGTGTCTCACAGCAAATTCCCACTGTTTCACATGGGGTAGCGCACGCTACCCTCTCTATCTGTCCTGCCCTGTCTTCCCCCGCTGTGTCCACAAGCCTGTTCCTTATGTCTGCATCTCCTCTGCTGCCCTGCAAATAGGTCCATCAGCACCATCTTTCCAGATTCCATATATATGCATTAATATATGATGTCTGTCCTTCACTTTCTGACTTACTTCACCCTGTATAATAAGGCTCTAGGTTCATCCACCTCATTAGACTGGGCTCAAATGCATTCCCTTATATGGCTGAGCGATATTCCACCGTACACACATACCGCAGCCTCTTTATCCATTCACCTGTCTATGAACACCTAGGGCAGGTGGCATTAAGCTGAGCGTCCTCAGAGGGGAAATGATCCTGGATGATGAGGATGGGCCCAGTGCCACCCCAAAGGTCCTTACAAGAGGAGGCAGGAGGGCCCGAGTCAGCAGTAGGAAATGTGGTGAGAACAGAGAGGTTAGAGGGATGCAGGGAGGGGCCGCAAGCCAAGGAACTCAGGTGGCGTCAAGAAGCTCGAAAAGGCAAGTAACAGTCTCCTCTGAAGCCACCAGGAGCAATGTAGCCTCGCTGGCCGCTTGATCTACCTCCAGACTGTGTCTTCAACCCTAGGGTGGTGATGACTTTCATTATTGATAGCTCTGGGAGTGTTAACATCTTTTATTTGTTTCTTTAAAGCCTGTCCACAAGCACCCTTTATAATTTGCTTTGTTGCGTTTTAGTCGGTAAGTCTTGTCTGAGTCTTCGTGCTTCCCTGGTCCCACTAAACCTCCTGGGAAGCCCACCCTCTATAATTAGACACTTCCTTAAAAGTCTCCTTGTTTAAATCATCTGAATGAATTCCACTTCCTGTCTGGACCCTGCCTGACACATCTACGAAGAGGAATACTTCTTCCCCTTTGACTAGAGAGGCAGAGGCAAGAACAAGCGGAGATGCACTTGGGCTGGGCAGAGATGAAGTGGCAGGAGTCGGGGGAGAGCACACGCTTGACTCCAATTGTCTCTGTGAAGAAAAGGGACAGTGAAAGTGTTAGTCGCTCAGTCATGTCTGCCTATTTGCAACCACATGGCCTGTAGCCCACCAGGCTCCTCTGTCCATGGGATTCTCCAGGCAAGAATACTGGAGTGGGTGCCATGCCCTTCTCCAGGGGATCTTCCTGACCCAGGCATCAAACTTGGGTCTCCTGCTTTGCAGGCAGATTCTTTACTGTCTGAGCCGCCAGGGAAGCCCTTGTGAAGAAAGGTGGGAAATTAAGTGCTAAAATGGAATTAAGGCAGTTCTGAAGCTTTGAAGAGCGTGGCCAAAGCAGTGCAAGGACCACTGTGAATTTTCAGAGGCATAACTCTTCCTCTTTGGGTGATTGTTTTTACCGACTGAGCCGCTGAGTCAGGTCACATGTATCTTCAGGGCTTTGCCCTGTTCCGCTTAAGAAACCCCAACTGTAGCTAACAGTCAAAATGATGTTCAGGGCAGCATGAGTTCATGGACCGAATAGGGCTCACTGTATTTGTCACAAAGGGATTAACAGTGCTGAGCACATCAGTGAAGATCAAATACACACCGACTGCAGAGTAAGGGCCCTACCCCTTCCTATCTTATCTTGGACTATGTCATGGCTTGAATTATCAGAGGAGAGTTCATGACTCCTAATTCATTGAGGGCCAGGTCAACTGACTGTGTAATCCACAAACACAGACTCCCACGGTAACGCCTTGAGACAGCATGGTGTGGTGGAACAAGCAAGGAGTCTGGACGACTCACTAGGTGCGTTTTGGCAAATCCCTTAAACTCCTTGCCTTTCCTCTTTCTCTTCTGTAACCTGAGGACACACGCATGTCTGCTCCATCGCGTCAGTCGTGTCCGACTCTTCACGACCACACGCACTGTAGCCCACAAGGCTCCTCTGTCCATGGGATTTCCCAGACAAGCATACGGTTGGGGGGTTGCCATTCCTTCTCCAGGGGATCTTCCCCGATCCACGTATCGAAACCAGGTCTCCTGTATTGTGGGGGGATGCCTTACTGACTGAGCCACTGGGAAGCCCCCAGGGAAGAGTGACTTTCCTTCAAGTGCTCTGAGCCTTTGAGCCCTGAGAACCAGAGCTGAGCTGGGACAGGCGGGGAAAGAAGGGAAGCAGCGTTAGTCTCATCAATCTTGGAGCAGCACTTACTGCAGCACCTGCCGCAGAAAGAGCACTGAGTGAGAGAATCTTCTAGCGCACACACAGTGAGAGGACCAGCCTAAACAACAGACCCAAACCTGAGGCTCAGAAAAGTTAAGTCATTCACCCAAGGTCACACAGCCAGGAAGCATTCTTCCTTGGTGTGGCGATGGCTGGGCATGTCCTACTACAGTTTCCTTTATTTGAACTTTGGTCCACTTGATCAACGGCTGCAATTGACATATATCCACTACGATGAAATATATGGGCTTCCCAGGCGGCGCTGATGGTAAAGAACCAGCCTGCTTGTGCAAAAGACGTAAGAGACACAAGTTCGATCCCTCAATCAAGACGATCCCCTGGAGAAGGGATAGGCTACCCACTCCAGGATACTTGGGCTTCCCTGGTGGCTCAGATGGTAAAGAATCTGCCTGCAATGAGGGAGACCTGCGTTCGATCCCTGGGTTGGGAAGATCCCCTGGAGGAGGGCATGGCAACCCTCTCCAGTACTCTTGACTGGAGAATCTCCATGGACAGAGGAGCCTCGCGGGCTACACTCCTTGGGGTCCCAAAGAGTCAGACACAACTGAGCGACTAAGCACAGCACAGCACAGCTGACTCACTTTGCGGCACAGCAGAAACTAACACAACAATGTAAAGCAACTGTACTCCAATAAAAATTTTTGAAAAAGAAATACCTGATTTTCTTAGATGAGAGACAGTGCTCTTGGATCATCCTGTCTCCAGATGGTTCAGACAGCGAGCAAATTCAGCCAGCCCCACATCCCTTTGCTAAAACCCACACTGAAACAGCTCAATAATAAACAGATGAATGGCCCAATTAAAAACTGGGCAAAGCATCTGAAAAGACATTTCTCCAAGGAAGATATGCAAATGCCATTAAGCACATGAAAAGATGCTCAACATGGTTAGCCATCAGGGAAATGCAAATCAAAGCCCCAACCAGATTACCACTCCACAGCCACTGCTAAAGCTGTCATCAAAAGGTCAGATAGTAGGGAGTTCCCTGGTGGTCCAGCAACTGGGATTCTAAGCTTTCGCTGCCTTGGCCCATGTTTGATCCCTGGTTGGGGACTGAGATCCCAAAAGCCTAGAGGCACAGCCAAAAAAAAAAAACTTTAAAAAGTCAGATAGTAAGAAATGTTGGTGATGATGTGGAGAAATTGGGACCCTGAGACATTGCTGGTGAGAACACACGATGGTGAAACCACTTGGGAAAACTGTCTGGAGGCTCCTCAGATGGTTAAACATAGATTTATCATATGACCCAACAGTTCTCCTCGTAGGTACATACCCAGGAGAAACGAAGACGTATGTCCACACAAAAACTTGTACGTGAACGTTCATAGCAGCGTTATCCATAAGGTGGAAATGCACCAAGCGCCCATAACCCAGTAAACGAATAAATAAGAGGCGATGTATCCATACAATAGAATACTATTCAGCCACGGAAAGGAATGAAGTGCTGATACACGCTACCCACAGACGAACTTGAAACCTTCTGCTACTCGAGGGAAGCCAGTCACAAAGGACCGAGTGGCATGCGACCCCGTTTCACAAGAAGCATGCAGAGCACACAGCTCTGCAGAGATGGAAAGCAGGTGGGCGGCCACCAGGGGCCCGGGGAGGGGAGATGCACCAAAGGGTATGGGCTGACTTCCGGAGCGATGAAAGCGCTCTAAAACCCACTGTGATGGTGGCTGCACAGCTCTGAATATTCGAAAGCCTCTGAATCGTCCACTTGGAATGAGTAAGCTGTACGGTGTGTGAATGACATCTCAATAAGCCTCAAAAAAACACCCCACCATCCTGTGCTCGCCTCAGCCACACACATATTAACTCGGAACGATACGGGGAAGATGACCATGGTCCCTGAGCAAGCGGGATGCACAAGCGGTGACACATTCCACGCTTCATCTACTGTCAAAGCCAGACCCCTCCCAAACATGCCGAAACCGTTTTGGTACGCTTTGCCTAAAGAGAGAGTCCACCAACAGAACTCAATTTCAAATGTTTTCTTTGTTTGATTTCATTCTATGCAAATGTATCATTTAAAGCCAAAAGCACACATTGTTTTTAAAAGTTGGTGTGAGCTTTTGAAAGACACAGTCTGGTTCCCAGACCTGCCCGGGCTGAACCTTGGGACTTTAGGCTAGTCACTTCTGCTCTGGGCCTGGGCCTCCCCACTGCAAAGGGGAAACAGTGGCGCCTCTGCTACCCTGTAATGGGCTCAGGCTGCACCTCACCAGGGCCATCCTGGGAGGAGGTGAGCAGGCCACTGGCTGTGTCTGCTCAGTTGTTGCTGCTGTTGTGTCCCAGGCTTTGTCACCCCGTGGACTGCAGCACGCCAGGCTTCCCTGTCCTGCACTCTCAGAGTTTGCTCAAACTGACGCCCACTGAGTCGATGATGCCATCCAACCATCTGATCCTCTGCCACCCTCTCCTCCTGCCCTCAATCTTTCCCAGCATCGAGGTCTTTTCCAGTGAGTCAGCTCTTCACATCAGGTGGCCAGAGTACTGGAGCTTCAACTTCAGCATCAGTCCTCCCAATGAATATTCAGGGTTGATTTCCTTTAGGGTGGACTGGTTTATCTCCTTGCAGACCCTCAAGGGTCTTTCTCCAGCTACACAATTTGAAACCATCATTTCTTAGGCACTCAGTCTAGAAATACTATTTCTAAAATGCTAAGCAAGGACTTTCCTGGGGGCCCAGTGGCTGGGACTCCTCAGTCCCAGTGCAGGCCAGGTTTAATCCCTGGTCAGGGGACTAGATCCCACATGCTCAACTAAAGATCCCAAATGTCCAACAGAGGTCGAAGATCCCATGTGCTACAACTAAGACCCAGGGCAACTAAACCAAAATTCGTTAATGACACACTGACAATTTTTAAATTAAATGAAATAAAATGCTAAGCAAAGTGAGGGTGCAAGCTAAGTGAACAGCTAAACACACAGGATGCCTTCAGCTGCAAATAACAGAAAACACTCTCACAAAACTGCAAATTCTGAAGGACAGTGGGGACCAGGAGGTCTAGTCAGGCCCCCTGCTCAAGTGTGCCCTTCCCTGAGCTGCTCTGTCTTGAGACAAGAAGCAAGATGGCAACAGTGTTTGTGGTCTGCGTGTGTGTGTGCACACCCAGTCATGTCCAACACTTTGCAACCCCCTGGACTATAGCCCACCAGGCTCCTCTGTCCATGCGATTCTCCAGGCAAGAATACTGGAGTGGGTTGCTATTTCCTCCTCCAGGGGATCTCCCCAACCTGTGTCTCTTGCATCTCCCGCCCTGGCAGGCAGATTCGTTGCCACTGCGCCACCTGGGAACCTCGTAGACTGACACTCGAATGTCCGTCCCAAGGTCTCACATCTTAGAGACTTAGCAACTCAGGAAGCTGAGCAGAGAGCTCTACGCTGATCCACTTCCTTCAGGACTGACACACGCTGAGCCCAGCTCTAGGTCCTTCCATCCCTGGGAGAATCAGATAACAATCAGAAAACAATGTTAAGACACTGTAATTCCTGATGGTGAACAGTGTTAAGCAAGAAAGAATACGTGCTGAGAGCGCAGCATCCCTGGGGGCAGAGGCTACACGCAGCGGTCTGGGAAAGCACCTCCTGGTAGGGTGGATGGTGTTGGGGAGGACAGGGCGGGAGGGGACAGATGATGCCAGTCCTGGATGGCCCTGTGTACGAGTTCTGCTAAATTCCAAGAAAAATGTAAAGCCATCAAAGGGCATCTGATGTGGAAGACGCAGATTGAATCACGGCTCTGTCAAATGATCCCTTTTCCAGACCCTCAGTTTCCATGCCTGTAAAATGGGATTAAAAAGGGACTTCCCTGGTGCTTCACTGGTTAGGAGTCTACCTACCAGCGCACAGGACACACGGGTTCAATCCCTGACCCGGAAAGACTCCACAGGGGGCGGGAGCAACTAAGCCCCCGCACCGCAGCTGCTGAGCCTGTGTGCCCCAGCGGCCGTGCTCCACAAGGGAAGCCAGTGTGCATGGCGAGCCCGAACGCCTCAGCCAGAGAGCAGCTCCTGCTCACTGCAGCCAGAGAAAAGCCAGTACACAGCAAGGCCCGCCGCAGGCAAGAGTAAGTGAATAAAATGATACCGAACGAAAATTGTAACCTGGGGGTAAAAATTCCTACCTCCGGACTTCCCTGGTGGGCCAGCGGTTAGGACTCCTCATTTCCGCTGCAGGGGGCATGGATTCGATCCCTGGTCGAGGAACTAAGATCCCACGTTGTATATTTGAAAGCTGCTACCAGAATAGATGGAGAAGGAAATGGCAAGCCACTCTAGTACTCTTGCCTGGAGAATTCCATCCAGAATACATATCAAAAGTTCTCATCACAAGAAAAAAAAAAAGGTCACTACCTATGGTGATGGATGTTAACTAGACTTAGTGTGGTGATTATTCCACAATATATACAAATATACAAATACCATTATGTTGTACACCTGAAACTAAAGTAACGTTATATGTCAATTATCTGAACTTAATAAATAACTCATTCACAGGGTTACAAGGACAAAACAGGACAATGGAAATGTACACTACAGCCCTCCAAAAAAATATTAGCAACCTCTTCCATTTGTTTTTTTTAGAAACTGAAGCCTGAGATGTTTTGGGGGAGGTTGTCTGCAGCCTACTTTGAAATGCATCAGAAAATAAGCCGTTTTGATGGGTCTGGAGTGTGGTGGGGGATGGGTATGTGTGCAAAGAAATAAGTAGAATAAAACGTTAATGGATGAGTCCGGGTGATAGATACATGTCTATCCACTGTAAAATTCTTTGCACTTTTAGCTATTTTTGAAATTTTTAGTAATAAAATTTCGAGGAAGGAAGAGGTACCACTTTTTTTTTTTTAAGAATTTGCAAATGTTGTCGCCTCCCTCTCCAGTTTCTTTCTTGTCTGATGGCGTTAGCAAGTCACCTTACAGTCCCGCCGAATGATTCGGTCCAAAGCGGGATAGCCACCTAGGTTTGTCGTGGCCCCTGCTGTGCGCTGACCTCAAGGTGACAACGCTCTGGGCTTTGCAGGGAAGCCCCTGGCTAAACCGAGCCTTGGCCGCTGAAGAACGTACGGGACTGCCGCCGCCAGAGGGCGCGCTCGGGGCGTCCTGCACTCGGGCCGCGAGGATCGCGCGGAGGGAAGCCTTGCTCCTCCTCTGGAGCCCACGGCCCTTCCGACCAGGTGACCTACAGGAAACAGCCCTTGGATCGGGACGGTCTCCCCGAAGATCCTGATTAAGGGAAGAAGGGAGCAAAGTAACGGTGAGCAAGTGTCAGTGCGAGATGCCTTCCATCACTTTTATGTGGTTTTAGTTATGAATTGGAGAAGGCGATGGCACCCCACTCCAGTACTCTTGCCTAGAAAATTCCATGGGCGGAGGAGCCTGGTAGGCTGCAGTCCGTGGGGTCGCTAAGAGTCAGACAGGACTGAGCGACTTCACTTTCACTTTTCACTTTCACGCATTGAAGAAGGAAATGGCAACCCACTCCAGTGTTCTTGCCTTGAGAATCCCAGGGACGGGGGAGCCTAATGGGCTGCCGTCTATGGGGTCGCACAGAGTCGGACACGACTGAAGCGACTTAGCGTGCATGCATGCATGCATACTTATGAATCAGTCTGAAAACAGAGCGGGTGTTGAAGCACAAAGGGTACAGACGTCATTCCTGGCAGAGACTCCAGGTTCTTCCCCGGGCAGAGCAGCTTTTTTCGGGGTACTGACATTTCTCCCCAACCCCCACCCCTCCACAAAGGGACTCGGAGTAGCTGCGTCCACACGCTGACAGAGCACTTCGTGGTGGCTTCACCCAGCATCTGCCTCACCCAGCATCTTCAAGGAGGCTACCCACCCCACCCAGGTCTGCCCGTGGGGTTTCTTCATGCGGGGTTTCAGGTGGCAGGAAGAGGGAAAAGGAGGGAGGAAGGAGTGGAGAAATGAATGTTAACCTTGAACTCTCCCACAGCTTCATCTAATGGACACACTTTCAGAGCCCATCTATCTGGTACCCTAGTTACCGAGATTCAGACCTAAGTTATCAATACCTCAGTATTTTTAAGTCATAATTACTCAAAGCCACTCTATACAAACCAGTAGTTTGCTCAAATTTTCTTTTTTGTGTAACCAGAGCCTGCATGGGTGCTAAGTTGCTTAGGTGAGAGTGTTAGTCACTCAGTCGTGCCTGACTCTTTGCGACCCCATGGACTGCAGCCCACCAGGCTTCTCTGTCCATGGGATTTTCCAGGCAAGGATACTGAAGTGAGTTGCCATTTTCTTCTCCAGAGGATCTTCCCGACCCAGGGATCGAACCCAGGTCTCCTGCACTGCAGGCAGATTCTTTACCGAGTTAGGAGCTAAGTCACTTTAGTTGTGTCCAACTCTTTTCGAATCCATAGACTGCAGCCCACCAGGCTGCAGCCCTCTGACCATGGGATTCTCCAGGCAAGAATACTGCAGTGGGTTGTCATTCCCTTCTCCAGGGGATCTTCCCGACCCATAGATGGAATCCAAGTCTCTTGCATTGGCAGGTGGGTTCTTTACCACTAGCGCCATCTGGGAAGACCTGAAGTCTCCAATACTGTCCTCAGAAGCCTCTACCCCATGGCCCCATCTCTCCACCCAACAGACCAACCCAGAGCCTCCGGGTGTGAAGCTCCAAACCCAATGGGGCTTCTCAAATGTCAGCCACCTTATCCTCTCCTAGCAAGGAAGAGGGATTCTGCCAGAAAAGTCACCTCCTGACTTTTAGACTTGCCAGATTGGGAGGAGAGGAGTTCTGAATCCCAGGGAAATTTGATTAGAAAGGATGGTATGTTCCAGATTTCAATTGGTGCTTCTTTGGTGTTTAAAAACTTGTATTCACGAATAATACATGTTAAGCCTGAGAAATAAGATGAGCATGGAGACAATTAAATTCATCCATGAACCCATACTGAAATAAACAGTCCTGCGTTTTGATATATACTGCACTGAACTTTTTTATTTCTGTGCATCTATTAACACACATGCCATTTTGCTTTAAAAATATAAGGTACATTATTTGTAACTTGTTTTGTTATTCAATAATGATCATGAGTAGCTTTCAATGGTTAAAGGATAATTTTTTAATGATGAAAGTATGACTCTCCTACATATGTAAAATGAACACGTTTAACATTTTATTTAATTCGTTACTAATGAGGGAACCATTAAGAGATAACAAAGAAGTCAAAAGCAGAGACAGGGACTTCCCCAGTGGTACAGTGGTTTAGAACCCACCTGCCGATGCAGGGAACACGTTCCACCCCTGATCTGGGAACTAAGATCCCACACACCACAAGAGCAACTAAGCCCAAGTGCCATAACTATTGAACCCACCACCCGCAGCTACTGAAGCCTGCAAATTCAAGAGCCTGAGCTCCACAACAGAGAAGCCCCTGGAAAGAGAAGGCCTCCCACCGCAGCTAAAGAGTAGCCCCCATTCTCCACAACTAGAGAAAGCCCTCATGCAGCAACAAAGACCCAGCGCAGCCAAAATAAATAAGTGATTTTAAAAAGAAAGAGACATTTATGAGAAATACTGAAATGGATTTACAAATGAATGTGAAAGTCGGTTCTTCCACTGGAGAGGGGCTAGTCAAATGAACCGCCACTGGACAGAATATATTTGCATGTCTGTAAAGAATTATTTGCATGGCTATCTGTTGTGAGGATATAAAATAACCCAAAGGCCATGAAGTGTGAAGAACCCCATAGAATCAGAATCAGTTAACCCAGGCGCTTCGCTGGTGGTCCAGTGGTTAAGAATCTGCCTTGAAATGCAAAGGACAGGGATTCAATCGCTAGTCCGGGAAGATCCCACATGCCTCGGACAGAGCAACCAAGTTTGTTCACCACAACTAGAGAAACCCAAAGGGCAGCAATGAAGACCCAGCACAGCCAAAAAAAAGAATCAGGTAACCGAGTGGCATGCTTCCCACAATATCTAGTTTTCAACTGAGGCACAAATTTTCTCTTACACTGTATTAACAAATATATGTCCACGCTCTCTTTTTCAGTTCAGTTCAGTCGCTCAGTTGTGTCCGACTCTTTGTGACCCCATGGACTGCAGCACACCAGGCCTCCCTGTCTATCATCAGCTCCCGGAGCTTGCTCAAACTCATGCCTATCAAGTCGGTGATGCCATCCAACCATCTCACCCTCTGTCGTCCCCTTCTCCTCCTCCCTTCAATCTTTCCGAGCATCAGGGTCTTTTCCGATGAGTCAGTTCTTTGCATCAGGTAGCCAAAGTACTGGAGTTTCAGCTTCAGCATCAGTCCTCCCAATGAATATTCAGGACTGATCTCCTTTAGGATGGACTAGTGGGATCTCCTTACAGTCCAAGGGACTCTCAAGAGTCTTCTCTAACACCTCAGTTTAAAAGTATCAATTCTTCAGTGCTCAGCTTTCTTTATAGTCCAATTCTCTCATCTATACATGACTACTGGAAAAACCATAGCTTTGACTAGACAGACCTTTGTCGGCAAAGTAATGTCTCTCCTTTTTAATTATGCTGTCAAGAGATTTCAACAGGAAGGAGACAAGCGTATGAAACTTCAGAACACGGTCAAGTTCCCTTTGACTGGCCTGGACATGACACCTCGCATGGTTAAGCGAAGCCAGAGCAGCTGGAGTCTGCCGTCCCACTGGTCTCCATGGAGATGGCCCTACGGACTCAGGAGAGACCCTGAGGACTACATCTATGACCTGTATGCCGTGTGCAGTCATCATGGCACCATGCAAGGGGGGCACTACACAGGTCTGCAGCACGAGAGGCCGGGCACCTGTGCTGACGGTCCCCCCGACATGTTGTGCTTGCGACAGGTGGCTGTGCTTTAGAACCTTGCTTTCTCTTCCAGCGGGAAGTGTGCCGACCACGAGGGTAGCTTTTACCTTCCAGTTCTCCGTTCCCTGGTGGTCAGGCTCTGACCCGAGCAGGGAGAGTGGTGGCCTGTGCAGAGGGGTGGCCTCGTCTGGCTCACCCAGGACTTGCCTTCCTGACCTCGCCTGCAAAGCCCCGTTTAAGGTTCTGCTCTGCTTCGTTGAGGGCCTAGCATCTCCCTGATCTGGAGTGGTTGTGGACCACTTTTTTTTAACAGTGTCTTTAAAGTGACTTGTAAGGGGTTTTCTTTTTGCTTTCTGTTCAAATTTATTTTCTTGTATTTGTCAAAGCAGTAGTGCTCATCATGAAATTTAGAGAATAGAAAGAGGCAAAAAGAATAGTGCCATCAACCCATGAGGATACCACTCCAGAATAATCCATGAGATTATTACTCAGAAAGTGGTGGTGGGCATTCCCTGGAGTCCAGTGATCAAGACTTTGCACATCCACTGTAGGGGGTGGGGGTCCAGTCCCTGGTCGGGGAGCTCAGAGCCCACATGCTGTGCGGCATGGCCAAAACCTTCAAAAGAAAAAAAAAGGTAATATTTTTAGAAACTGTGATAAATAACACACAACAGAATTTCCTTTTTAACTATCTTTAAGCATACAGTTCCGGATAAGGCAATGGCACCCCATTCCAGTACTCTTGCCTGGAAAATCCTATGGATGGCAGAACCTGGTGGGCTGCAGTCCATGGGGTCGCTAAGAGTCGGACACGACTGAGCGACTTCACTTTCACTTTTCACTTTCATGCATTGGAGAAGGACATGGCAACCCACTCCAGTGTTCTTGTCTGGAGAATCCCAGGGACGGGGGAGCCTGGTGGGCTGCCGTCTGTGGGGTCGCACAGAGTCGGACACGACTGAAGCGACTTAGCAGCAGCATACAGTTCAGTGTCATTAAGTTCATTCATATCCTCGTGCAGTCATGACCACTGTCCATCTCGAATTTCTTTCATCTTCCCAAACTGAAACCCTGCATCCATTAAGCAGTAACTCCCTGTTGACCCCTTCCCAATCCCCTGGCAGCCACCCTTCTTTCTATGAAACTGATTACTCTGGGTACCTCGTGTAAATGAATCACACAGTATTTGTCCTTTCGTGCCTGGCTTACTTCACTTAGCGTAATGTATTCAAGAGTCACCCATGTTGTACTGTGTGTCAAAATTTCCTTCTTTTTTAAGGCTGAATAGTATCCCATTGTACGTAGGTAACATTCTGATAAGTGGCGTTTACGTCCAATGTTTTCTGTAAGTTTTGGCCGTTACTTTATACTGTTGTGACTTGTACTGATGGGCTCTTTTCAGGTGAACTTCTATGGAGCACCTGCTCTGTTTCTTGCTTGCCATGGGCCATAACATCTCAGAGGCATGTTGGAAACGAAAAAAATCTCAGCCTCTGTCTCCCAAGAGTGTAAACAAGCGATTGGGACAGCGTAGGCACACATAATATGAAAGAGCGGAAGTGTGTATTAGGTTCTGTGATTGAAGTGTGGACTGTGGGTTCCAGGAGGAGAGAGTGGCCAGAGCACCCCTTTCCTGGAGGGTCAGGGGAAGCTGCGATTAGTAACCTGCCACCTACACTCACGGGGCAGACACTTAGTTTTTGTAAACGTTATTTTTATGACTGCAGGATATTCTGATGATGAAACTCTAGTGTGATATATGACCATTTCCTGTTGTTGAACACATACATTATTTCTGGTGTTTAACTTTGAGGATGACAGTGGTGAACACCTTTGTACATAGTCCCCTTTGTGTCTCTGTGAGACTGAGTCTCAGAAATGGAGTGATGGGGTTCAGGGCATGCATGCATGCTGGGGAGGCACGTATACCGGGGGCTTCTTGCCTGGACATCTGTGTGTGGGGGGAACTCGATGTGTGGGTGGCCGGGACTCGGGTGTCTGCGTCCTTCCCACTCAGCCCGTTTGGCAGAAACACTTCTCTGGGACTTTCTTGAGTCCTCAATTCAGTGGTTTCCACCACAGGGCCCCAGGGTGCTGTTGGTTCGTAAATGCAGGGGGAGGTGGAGGAGGGGTGGCCCTGCCGGTTGGTCTTTCAGGCTTTCTGAGACTCCTCCCTGGCAGTCAGCCCCATAACATGGTGAATGAGCCTGGCGGGTCCTAGACCCCCTCCTTGGCCTTGCACACTTCCTCTCTTAACTTGCTCTTCCTCCAGGAGGCAAGAGCTTGAGTGTGACTGGACACAATGCTTTGTTCCTGAAACCCATTAAGTTCAAATTCTTTCAACATTTAGATGCTGCAAGCTGCAGTCAGTTGTGAAAGGAATGATCCAACTTGGAGTGTGTCTCATCGTGGAGCACTTTGGATGGCCTCTACTTGCCCTACGAAGCACTCTCTAGGAGAAAAAGGAGCTAGAGGATCTACTGAAAAAATCTATTAAAGCCAGATTTTAGTACTAGACTTTGTATCTTACGTATTTTATATTTATATTCTGTGGGAACCCCTTTGTGTATCTAGTTGGATTTTTCCTCTTGGGGCATTCCTGGTCATATCTCTATTCCTTGATACTAAGTCACAGAGTTATGTACTCAGGGACTCTGAGAATTGAAAGGGACTTAGAGGGAATTTAATTCCACTCATTAGCTGGTGAAGTAACACCTTCTCCAGCATCCCTGGTTGGTGATTGTGTAGCTTCAGCTTTGGTAAAGAATCTTCCATGCGGAACACTGTTTCTCAGGAATATATGGACCAGCGTGTTGCGTGGTTTATAGCTAGAAACTGTTGAGGAAATAGGACATGCTAGCCTCATGTTGCTCTTTTTATGGGATAGACAGGAAAGTGCCTGGAAACCCATAGCTACCTTAGAGGCAGTACAATTAGAGGAGTATGGGCTAGAAGCTAGACACGTCTTCCTAGCTCTGTGACGTTAGGCGAAGAGCTTTATTCTAACCTGGTGGCCACGCAAGGGAGCTGAAACGCTCATGTCTGCTTCTTGCGGTCTGTTACCTAGGAGTGACTCAGATAGTTTCTGTGTTTATTTCCCCTTTCCCATGCTTAGACGGTAGAGCGTCTGCCTACAATGCGGGAGACCCGGGTTCAATCCCTGGGTCGGGAAGATCTCCTGGAGAAGGAAATGGCAACCCACTCCAGTATTCTTGCCTGGAATATCCCATGGACGGAGAAGCCTGGTGGGCTATAGTCCATGGGGCCGCAAAGAGTGGGACACGACTGAGCGGCTTGATTTAGGTTGGTCATAGCTTTTTTCCAAGAAGCAAGCGTCTTTTAATTTCATGGCTGCAATCACCATCTGCAGTGATTTTGGAGCCCCCCACAATAAAGTCTGTCACTGTTTCCACTGTTTCCCCACCTACTTGTCATGAAGTGATGGGACCAGATGCCATGATCTTAGTTTTCTGAATGTTGAGTTTTAAGCCAGCTTTTTCACTCTCCTCTTTCACTTTCATGAAGAGGCTCTTTAGTTCTTCGCTTTCTGCCATAAGGGTGGTGTCATCTGCATATCTGAGGTTATTGATATTTCTCCTGGCAATCTTGACTCCAACTTGTGCTTCACCCAGCCCAGCGTTTCTCATGATATATTCTGCATATAAGTTAAATAAGCAGGGTGACAATATACAGCCTTGACATACTCCTTTCCTGATTTAGAGCCAGTCTGTTGTTCCATGTCCAGTTCTAACTGTTGCTTCTTGACCTGCATACAGATTTCCCTGGAGGCAGGTCAGGTGGTCTGGTATTCCCATCTCTTTCAGAATTTTCCACAGTTTATTGTGATCCACACAGTCAAAGGCTTTGGTGTAATCAATAAAGCAGAAGTAGATTTTTTTATGGTATTCTCTTGCTTTTTTGATGATCCAATAGATGTTGGCAATTTGATCTTTGGTTCCTCTGCCTTTTCTAAAACCAGCTTGAACATCTGGAAGATCATGGTTCACGTATTGCTGAAGCCTGGCTTGGAGAATTTTGAGCATTACTTTGCCAGCGTGTGAGATGAGTGCAACTGTGCGGTAGTTTGAGCATTCTTTGGCATTGCCTTTCTTTGGGATTGGAATGAAAACTGACCTTTCCCAGTCCTGTGGCCACTGCTGAGTTTTCCAAATTTGCTGGCATATTGAGTGCAGCACTTTCACAGCATCATCTTTTAGGCTTTGAAAGAGCTCAACTGGAATTCCATCACCTCCACTAGTTTTGTGAGGCTTCCTAAGGCCCACTTGACTTCACACTCCAGGATGTCTGGCTCTAGGTGACTGATCACAGCTCATGGTTATCTGGGTCATGAAGATCTTTTTTGTATAGTTCTTCTGCGTATTCTTGCCACCTCTTTTTAATATCTTCTGTTTCTGTTAGGTCCATACCATTTCTGTCATTTATTGCTTTCTTTTTAATGGTCACATATTTTTATTATGTTGATATTTCTATAATTTATTTAGCAAACTGTTACTGGACTTCCAATTCTTCATTTGTATAAACAATACAGGGACATTTCCTTCACTTTGAATATCTTTGAACATTACCTGACTAATTCCTTCAGATAAATTCCTAGAAATGGAAGTCTTGTGTGGAAGGATAGGCACATTTCCAAGGTTTCTGATACCTGATGACGGCCTTTATAAGCCTCTTTCTAACCCACTTTAAATCCGCCCTTAATCTCAAATCTGATATAGATTCAGAGACTTGAGGCTCCCTGAGGTAAAGCAAAGATTGCCAGTTATTTCTCCAGCAAACATGGGTTTATTTAGGATCAGAAAATAATTGCAATTTAGGGTCTGCAACCGTGATGAGCCACAGGCAAACCCCCGCGAAAACCAAGAAGAGCTCTCTTACAGCCGGGAAAGGAAGTGGGCGGGCTGTAACGTAGTCGGTGGCTTTTCATTGGCTGGGTTGTGATGGCCTCTCATTGGCTGAGTTCCTGTGTCCCCTTAAGAGGGAGTTCGTTCTTCTTTATAGAGCCTGAGAGCTCCCTGAGCTGGTCGTCCGACTCTATTTTAATTGAAGTTTCCTTTTATTAATATTTTAGATGCCCTTTAGCAAGAAATGATTCTTTGCACTGAAATTTCACTCGGTTTCTCAGTAAAATGATTTGCTAACGAAGGAAGACACTACAGTGTGAAATCAATGGAGGATTCAAACAAATGGGCAGATAAATCAACCTGCAGTTTCGTGCTTGCCAAGACGCTTCAGTCATGTCCGACTCTTTGCGACCTTGTGGGTCATAGCCCACTAGGCGCCTCTGTCCATAGTGATTCTCCATGCAGGAATACTGGAGTGGGTCGCCATGCCCTCCTCCAGCGCGCCTCTTTCATAGTCTGCTCCTAATGACACCCTCTCCTCCCTGTGTCCAACACCACCGAGAACTCTCCACCCTCTAGCACCCTCTGCTCAGAAGCAGAGAGAAAAGAATCCTTCAGAACACTGATACCAGGACTTCCCTGCCGGTCCAGTGGTTAAGACCCCACGCTCCCAATGCAGGGGACCCAGGTTTGATCCCTGGTCAGAGAACTAGATCCCACAAGCGGCAGCTAAGATTTGGCACAGCCAAATAAATTTTAAAAAAAGAAAAGAACATCAGTGTCTTGAGACCCAAGTTCCCCTCCCCCCACCCCCACCGCTACTTTTTCCCAGTTAGAGTGATTTCCCAGCACTTTTGAGCAAAGATTGAGGGCGTCTTGTCCTACTAAGCCTGTTATAAAATTACTCTGATAACATCCATCAGGCAAGGTCACTGGGAGATTAGGACAATGTTGAACTTCACCCAAACTCCGTTCTTCCAGCAAACAAAGATGGTTAAGATGTTTCCCCCAAAACTTGTATGTTCCAAAGTCCTTCCATCCTTATGCATTCTGGAAAACAGAAAGCATACCACAAAGAACTGTCCCGTCTGACTTAGATAAGACTTGCTGTCAGGCTCTCTCATGACTCAGATACCCACTTATTACCCCGTGATGAGGCCAGACACAGTCCCTCCCACTTCGCGTTCTTTGTGATTGCACAAACTGTTGGTCTGCCTGAAACTAATAGTCACAGAGGTGAATACTTCCTGTCTGGCTGACTGAGCCGCCCCCCTGATTACAAAAACAAGTCCAGTTGTACAACCACCCTACCGATAACTTGTCTGCTCCTCCCTAGACAAGTTTAAGGTATTTTTTTAAGATTCTTTTTTTATGCGGACAATTGTTTAAGTCTTTATTGAATTTGTTACAGTATTGCTTCTATGTTTTGGTTTTTCCACCAGGAGGCATGTGAGAGCTTATGTCCCCAACCAGGAATCAAGCCCGCACTCTGTATATTAGAAAGTGAAGTCTTACCCACTGGATCAGCAGGGTGGGCTCCAGGACTCTTCTGCTCTCCCCTACAAGACACTCAAATCTTCAAATCTGGAGTATCCTGCCTATCGCAATGACTTAAACCAAGTCAGTGACACTGGTTTGATTTTTGTCTGGTTTCATAGAGGAGGGTGGGAGTGATGGGGGACCTCTAACACACTTCTCTTAACCCAGAGTGCAGTTCTCTCTCTGGCTCTCCTCTCTCACTCCCAGAAGCTATCAGCTGGGGGCAATTTCTAGTAACTCCCAGCAAAAGCCGAGGTGCGTCTGCTCCCACCAAGGATCCCATCCCAGGACATCTCTGCCTATTTCCTTTCTTTAAGGGGTGTCTCCAACTCCTGAAGTCTCTTGTTGTTTAGCACTCCCCACCAAGCCCTTGGACTTTCCAGGGGGCACAGTGGTAAAGACTCCACCTGCCAGAGCAGGAGATGGAGGAGGCATGGACTTGGTCTCTGGGTGGGAAGCTCCCCTGGAGGAGGAAATGGCACCCACTCCAGTGTTCTTGCCTGGAGAATCCCATGGACGGAGGAGCCTGGCAGGCTACAGTCCATGGGGTCACAAAGAGTGTGATATGCCTGAGCGCGCACACACGCACACACACACACGCACGCGCGCACACACACACACCCCCTAGCCCATAGAGTCTGGTATACATTAGAAGGAGTCCACCTTGACAGATCCAGCGCCCTGGTCCTGTCATGGGGCAGAACCTTTAATACAAGTTAATCACTAAAGGGATAGTGCCTATAAGCATAAATTATACATAATGGCCCATCTCTGGCAACCCTGCCTCCCAGGCAATGAGCATTAAGCTAAAACACCTTTGTTCAGCTCACAGGAAACATCTCCACCAGCTCCACCCAGGATTGGTTGTAGGCAGGAAGGCATTAACACATCCCTACCCCACCACCTTCCTCTCCAGAGTCTGGTCTGAACCAGGTCTCCCCGCTCCGCTTTTAAGTATTAATGAAGCCTGAATTCTAACTCGGGGAAGATGGTTCTCTGGGACGCTGGTCTGCGGTCGGCTCAGTCAGCTGGGCTTTCCCGGTAAAGTCGCTGTGGCTCGCTCCAGTAACTCGGCTCTCGGTTTGCCAGGCTGATGCAGCGAGCGGTAGGAGCGTGGGCTCAGGATAGGCTGGGAGTCTGGCGTAAACGAGGAGCAAGCCGGCTTTTAAACCCCATCCCTCTCCTCCCCCTCCGCTAGGCACTCCAGGTCAGGACTCGGCCGGCTCTTCTGTGAGTGGCTTCATGGCGGAGAAGCGTGGAATCTTCTGGAAGGGCAGGTAGGACAGGTGGAGATGGGGAGGTGGGGGGCAGGGGGCGTGAGAGCAGAGGAAGGGTCTTCCAGGCGGAAGGGGTGCTGGGCAGGGAGGAGCAGCCCCTGGGGGCGGGGAGCCGCTGCTGGAGCCCTGCTCCAGGGGCTCAGAGCGAGGTCCCCCTCAGGCTGAGTGCTCCCAGCCCACACCACCCAGACCGGTCAGGCAGGGCCGCCTGGTGACTCAGAGGGCACAGGCCTAGGAGCTGTGGGCTGAACCGCCCGCAGATCCGTCATCCCCAGAACCTTAGAAAGTGACTGTGTTTGGAGACGGGACCTTTAAAGAGATGAAAGTGAAAGTCGTGTTCAGCTCTCTGCAACCTCATGGACTGTGGCCCACCAGGCTCCTCTGTCCCTGGGATTCTCCAGGAGGAATACTGGAGTGGGTGGCCATTTCCTTCTCTAGGGGGATCTTCCCAGCCCGGGGATCGAACCTGGGTCTCCTGCATTGAAGGCGGCTTCTCTACCATGTGAACCACCAAGGAAGCCCATTAGAGAGGTGAGTGAGTGAAGTCGCGTCTGACTCTTCCTGACCCCATGGAGTGTGACTGTGTTTGGAAACAGAACCAGAGATGAAAGTCGTGTTCGGCTCTCTGCGACCCCGTGGACTGTAGCCCACAAGGCTCCTCCATCCATGGGATTTTCCAGGCAAGAGTACTGGAGTGGGGTGCCATTGCCTGCTCCAGGAGATCTTCCCGACCCAAGGATTGAACCCAGGTCTCCCACATTGTAGGCAGACGATTTACCCTCTGAGCCACCAGGGAAGTCCACTTTAAAGAGGTAAGAAGGTTAAATGAGGCCACCAGGGTGGAGCCCTGGTCCCATCTGACTGGTGTCCTTATAAGAGGGAGAGACCTCTGGGATGCGCAGGCACAGCGAAGAGCCCCTGTGAGGACGCAGTGCGGGAGCGGCTGTCTGAGAGCCGAGGAGAAGGGTCTCAGGAGAAACCAGCCCTGCCAGCACCTTGGTCTTGGACTTGCAGCCTCCAGAATGGTGAGAAATCAATGTTTGTTGTTTAAGCCCCTGGGTCCTTAGAGCGGGTTTTTCTTAGAGCAGCCTGAGCAGGAGTCAGCCTCAGACTCCAAACCTCCATGCATGCGTGCTCAGTAGCATGCAAAGGGTCCAACTCTGTGACCCCATGAACTGTCGCCCGCCACGTTCCTGTCCATGGGCTTCTCCAGGCAACAGTGCTGGAGTGGGTTGCCAATTCCTTCTCCAGGGGATCTTTCCGACCCAGGGACCGAACTCATGTCTCTCATATCTCCTGCACTGGCAGGCGGGTTCTTTACCACTAGTGCCCTCTGGGAAGTCTCCAGACCCCCTTACTGGGTACCAAACGCCTCACTCAGCCTCTCTGAGCCTGTCTCCTGATCGGATGCATAAGACAGAGAGAAACCCCACCCAGGGCAGCCATGAAGCTGGAGTGAATCATGTGTGTGAAATGGACATCTAATAAGTGTGCAGATATGGACAGAGAGTGTAATCTCTAAAATGAGATACAGAGACTTCCCTGGCGGTCTAGTGGTTAAGACTCCACACTCCTAATGCAGGAGGACTCAGGTTCAGTCCCTGGTCAGGGAACTAGGTCCCACACGGCACCTCTAAAGATCCTTCATGCAACAACCAAGATCCTACAGGCTGCAGCTAAGGCCCAGCGTGGCCAAATAAAAATAGATAAAATGAGGTGCGTGTACCTGGGGTAGAGGGAAGCAGATGCATGGGGTGGGGAGAGGAGGAGGAAAAGCTAGCTTCTGTATACGTTTATTCTACGTCTTCCCAGTACTTGTCCCTTTTTACATACGGTGTTCATGGTGTAATACAGAAACACACGGGTGTTTCCAGCGTATGAAGAAACATCACCCTTGTACATTCTTAGTTTGTGCACAGTCTTAACACACGTTTATGCATAACTGCAGTGCTGTGTGTGTGTGTGTGTGTGTGTGTGTGTGTGTGTGCGCGCGCGCGCGCACTCAGTCTGACGTGAGTAAACAGATGCGCTAGGGGCCCATGATTCTTAGATGGACTGACGTTGTTTCTATTGTTTAGCTTCCAAGATGTGTCCGACTCTTTGCGACCCCATGGACTGTAGCCCACCAGGCTCCTCTGTCCATGGGATTCTCCAGACAAGAATTACTGGAGCGGGTTGCTGTTTCCTTCTCCAGGGGATCTTCCTGACTCAGGGGTCAAACCTGCATCTCCTGAATCGGCAGGTGGGTTCTTTACCACTGGGCCACCAGGGAGGCCCCAGATGTAGTGCTAGGATTGTGCAATTTTAAAAGAAAACCTCTGGAGACCTGTGTAGAGAATAACAACTTGGCCACTAAGATTTCTGTGCATCCACTGATCTGCCAGGGGAGGGAGGGAGTGTGGCTGTGGCTAGATGGCATCAGGAGGCGGGAGTTTAGTGGAGAAGGGCAGAGTACCTGTGCCCACCTACCCCTCTGGACAGGATTTCTGGGTGGGAGCTCCAAATCTCTGCAGAGTCACTGTGAGATTCCATCGATGAATGAGGGCCTTCCGGGCACTGGGGGCGCCTCACTGGCACAGACATTGGCATGAACATCACTCTTGAGATGGTCCACTTTCACGATTAATAATAATGCAGTTATAACCAGAACATGGTTAATAATCCACAGTGGGAAAGCTATGAAGAGGAGACAAATAGAAACCAGAACACAGGAAAAGGGAAAGGGGTGGGCGCTGATGAGGGTGCCCCGGGCAGCCTGGGCATGTGTGAGGCTCCGTTTGAGGCCTCCCCAGAATGAGCAGAGGTGCTTTGATGGGGCAGGACCCGTCGGGGGAGTAACATTCTTGTTTGGAGAGATAAATGGCTCGGGGCTTCTGTCATTTGGGCATCAGGGTAAATGTGGCCACTGTCACAGTCACAGACGGGGCCCCATGGCTTGTGAGTTCTGTATTTCACGGGACCTCTGTGTCCAGAGAGCTCAGTGTCTAGGATCCTCACAATGAGGCAGTCCAGGGACCCCCAGAGCGGACCCGAGGGGGGAAGAAATGGGTCTGCATTCACTCCGTGAGCAGTTTTTATCTATTTAGCCTGAGAAACACAATATACACCTCTGGGTCTGTGATGCTATGTTGTATCTAGAAAAACAACAAAAAAATGCCCAGACTTAGGTTTCATCCAGCTGATTGAAATTCCTGGCCGTGTGACCCTGGACAAGTCACTTAATGACTCTTAAATCTCAGTTGCTCTGTCTGTTGTTCAGTGACTCTATCGAGTCCAACTCTTTGCGACCCCATGGACAGTAGCCCACCAGGTTCCTCTGTCCATGGGATTCTCTAGGCAAGAGTACTGGAATGAGTTGCCAGTTCCTACTCCAGGGGATCTTCCCGACCCAGGGGTTGAACCGGTGTCTCTGGCGTCTCCTGCATTGGCAGGCAGGTTCTTTACCCCTAGTGCCGCCTGGGAAACCCCACTGGACTGGGGTCCAGCCTTCATTCTAACTTAGTCACCTCTCTAAAGATGTCATCTTCAAATATGGCCACATTCCAAATGCTGGGGGTTAAAGCTTCAACATATGGCTTTATGGGAGTGGGGGATACAAATAGCCCGTAACATTGAATAAGTAAGAAAAATTCTCTACCATCTGGGAGCTCAAAGAGGTTCTATGACTACTATCTTTAAAGCACGTGCATGCATGCTAAGTCACTTCAGTTGTGTCTGACTCTGTTTGGCTCTATGGACCGTAGCCTGTCAAGGCTCCGCTGTCCACAGGATTCTCCAAGCAAGAATACTGAAGTGGGTTGCCATGCCCTCCTCAAGGGGACCTTCCCAACTCATGGATCAAACCCCTGTCTTTTTCACTGGCTGGCAGGTTCTTTACCACTAGCGCCACCTGGGAAACCCTATCATCTAAGGCAGTTTTCAAATATATTATAGGCGACCTATCTTACTATGTAAAAAAGATTAAAAACTCTGATATCTCTGGTTGCAGAAGCAAGAGCAGGAACCCACATCACACTCCCAGGACCTGCAGGGAGTTCTCAAACCCTTATCAGGGCTGTGAGATCTTGAAAACTAATAAAAGCTATGGTTATTAGGCAGTGGTTACAGGCCAAGTGCACTTCTGAAAACAGGAGCACATAACTCAAGCAGCAAACACCTGAGATGAGAGCTATAATCCCATTTTACAGATGAGAAGACGAGCACAGAGGGGAAGGTCACTTCCCTTCTATACGAGCTGACTCTGGAGCCAGGACCTATGCTGAGCTTTCCCACGAGCTGCGGAAGTACAAGGTAAGTAATCCTAACTCCAGGGCCATCAAATCTGATGATGATGGTAATGATGATGCAGAAACTCTTGAACTTCCTCTTCCTGGAGGGAATGGCTGCTTCCTCTACACCAGGGATCCCCAACCTCTGGCCCCCAGACTGGTACCTGTTATCAGATCAGCGGTGGCATTAGATTAGAAATAAAATGCACAAGGAATGGAATGTGCTTGAATCATCCAGAAACCACCCCCCGCCTTCCCAGTTCATGGGAAAACTGTCTTTCACGAGACAGGTCCCTGGTGCCCAAAAGGTTGGGGACTGCTGGTCTCAACTGCTTTCTATGCCAGGGTGCCCGTCCTACTATAAGTCCTTTTTGTGATAAGACATCTCTAATGCTTGGGGAAGGAAACAGCATGTTCATTGGGAAGGAATATTGCTTGCCTAGGCAGCCCCCTTTTCTTCAGCCAGTCACAGGAGAGAGAGGGAGACAGACAGAATAAGAGAAAGTCTGCTGAAGATGTGACCTAGGCACTCAGTAAATGTTAGAGGACAACTCTGGGGCTTTTCACTCCGTCATTCATCCTGGGGGCCTCTGACCCACCTTATACTGTACAACATCAGGCAAACGCTATCAGTTTTCTGAGCTCTGGTTTCCTTGCCTGTAAAGCAGCAGATCCCATAATGGGTTTTGCCCACATCAAATGAAATGATAACAATTTGCCCAGGACCTGGAATATGTTGGAACCCAGCAGGCATTGCACCACCCACCCTAACCCCACCCCCAACCCCCCCCCAACCCCCCCCCCCCCCCCCCCGCCCTCGGATGGCTGCCTGGAGCCTGGTCCAGTGTGGTTCGGCACAGCTTCCGTCTTGGGGTAGAAAGCTGAGGACTTTGAAGCGTGGTCTGGTTTACCCGCCTGCGGGCACCGCACTGGGGATGGGACACAGCTCTCTGAAGGCGCAATTAGGCATCATTTGCATTTCTTATAGAGAGCAGATGCTCATTTCCATCAAGAAATGTTCCCATACGGCCCTGGCCTCGTTGCAAATTCCATCAAGGGCCGGTCTTGCAACTCTCAATTAAAGGTATCCCTAGGCCGCGCCAGAAAAGGAACTGATTTTCCTTCCATCTGGCCCAGAGGTTCTTTGTTGCTTCAAACAGGAGGGAAGCCTGCTTTCTTGCGTGCAAAGTCCCCCGCAATTCTCCCTGATTCCCACGTGGGGGAAGAGACGGCACCAGCACCAGGCTCATGTCCGCACATGCCATCTCCACCTGGGGGCGCCCCTGGGATTCTACCCCAGCGTAACACCACCCCACCCCGGATAAATTTGTGTGCGCACGCTCAGACGTGTCAGATTCTTTGCAACCCTACCCTAGAGTTGGCTATAAAATGGAAAATCGGATTCCCAGATCAGGAGACTTCTTCACACTAAATATGCAAAGGGGGTTCCCCTCTGGGCTGCAGTTTACCGGGCATCCTCAGAGTCCTAAGGGGTCTTCAGGCACCCTCCACCCCCCTGACCTGGTAGCTGGTCCAGCTCTCCCTCATCAGAACCTCCAATTCACTGTAGCTTTTCCCCAGTCTCTCCTTGGCCTCGCTCCTTCAATCTGATTCCTGACCGTGCCCAGCTTCCCTCACCCCCACCCACCCGCCTCCACAACTCGCCCTCCCCTCCCCGGGACTGCGCCCCCCATCGGTAAATGCAACCAAGGCTCTGCCCACTTCTCAGCCGCCTTCCCAAGGACCGGCCCCACCCACCTGCCACCCGGCAAGCTCGCCTTGCTGCTCTGGTGGGAGAGCGCGGCCTCGGTCGTGCCGTGTTTTCCCACAAGTGGCCGTCAGAGGGCGCTGGTTACCTCCCGTCCCCCGCCCCCTGTCCACCCAGCGCAAAGCCTCCTGCTAACACCAGTGCAGCCACTCAGTCCCCTCCTGCCGGGACTGCTCAGCCTGCCCTCCTAAGCAAGGGTCCGGGGCTCCCTTGACTTTCTTCTTCCACCGCAAGATCGTCTCCTTTTTCGTCCTCTCAGGACCCGCCTGGGCTCTGAAACCCTTCACTGGAAGTGTGAACTGAACTCCTTGTCCTGTCTGAACCCCATGCTCCTTAAATATAAACGGGTGGATCAGGTGTGGTCATAGCTGTTCAGTGATTCCATGAGATCAGTAGAAAAGTCTCTCTCCCCTTTCTGGGAGGCAGGAAATGTCTTGGAGGGGGTGTAAGCCAGAAAGAGGCCATCTCTCCTTTTGTTGTTTAGTCATTAAATCGTGTCTGACTCTTTGGTGACCCCATAGACTGTATCCTGCCAGGCTCCTTCCATGGGACTTCCCAAGCAAGAATACTGAAGTGGGTTGCCATGTCCTCCTCCAGGGAATCTGCCCCACCCAGGGATCGAACCTGCATCTCCTGCACTAGCAGGCATGTTCTTTCCCACCTGAGCCACCTGGGAAGGTCCCATCTCTCCCTTCTGTCTCTTCTAATTGTCCCAGGAGTTCCCAACAGACGTCCTCTCAAGGCTGGTTGGCCTGAAATACGCCATATACCCTTATCTACATCCACCACCAGCAAAGAGTTCGGGCCTCCATGACTGACTTGGATCTATCAGGATTGTTCCCCTCAGGCTGGAACTGAGATGAACGCCCCTCGAAGCCCAAAGCTGACTGAAGGAGGACAGATGGGTGTTCTGATCCAGAGAGGAAGGCCGGGTGGGCGAGAAATGAATGTCGAGTGGGCAACTGGCAAACTCCTGGTCCCCAGATCCCACATGGCTGTAGGGCTCTTTCCACCAGATTTTTTCAGATCACGCCTAAACACCCATTCCATGTGTTGTAGGCAAAGTTTGGCAGAAAGTGGCAGAAGGTAGCATCCCACCAATGTTCTGATCTGTGCCTCTGACGTCAGTAGCACAAAGGGTGAAAAACATCTCAGTCGGCTTTCCTGCTGGTTGCATAAACTCGGAAGTGGCTTTTTGAAAGATGGCTTTAGGAGACCTGTGAGAGGAGGGGCATGTAAGTCCACAGACCAGGGCCTGGACGGTGCACACCCCTGCCGCATTTCTTGGCTAGAGCCCTTCGGATGCCCTCCACGTAAGCTCCACAGGAAAGAATCCTGTCCACTACCTTTTCAGCTGGGAAAAGAGCCTGAGAGGGTGATTCCAATCAGGCCAGTTGGTTTAACCTCATGAAATCAGGTGGTAAGCAGTTGAAAAAGAAATCTTTTAAAAAAAAAAAAAATATTCATTTTATTTTTGGCTGCACTGGGTCTTCATTGCCCCGTGGGCTTTCTCTAGTGGAGCTGAGTGGGAGCTATTCTTTGTGGTGCACGGGCTTCTCATTTTGGTGGCTTCTCCGGTTTATAGAACACAAGCTCTAGGCACACGGGTTTCAGTAGCTGCAGCTCATGGGCTTAGCTGCTCCTCAGCATGTGGGATCTTCCTAAACCAGGGATCGAACCTGTGTCCCCTGCATTGACAGGTGGAAGCTTATCCACTGTACCATCAAGGGAGTCCAAATGTGTTCTTTGCCGTTAGTCTCCAGCCACAGCAGCCTCTAAAAGGAGCTACCACGGTGGTACCCCAGGCCTTGTTAGGTCAATTTGTGGAAAGCCATTGTGCTCTGGCAGCAGGAAGTGAATCTCCTTTGAACCCAGCCCTTGCAAGGGGGAGCCTCAGCCCAGTTTTCCTGTGATCTGTAGGGCTGGGGCAGGAGCCTCTGGACTGGGGTAAGGGAAGCCACTTGGGGGAGGGGCAGGCTGGGGGTGGGAACCTTGTCCCCAGTAGGGCCTCCTGGCACAATTCTCCTTGCCCTTATAAAGAGACATAAATGAGAGAGGGACGCTCCCTGCCTCAGAACTTTGTACCTGAATATAATACCTGGACCTGCTTCAGCCACCCTCTGACCGCACAGGGACCCTCAGCCTAGGAATGGTCCAGACACATGGAGAAAGTGTCCCCTGCTGTCCTGCCTATGACCCTCCTGTTATGCTGGCTTAATTGAGGTTGGCCATGCAGATACCTGCGTGACACACTGTGTGTGCTGCATCAAGTTGATTAATATGGCACCCACCCCTACTGGGGCCCATAAAAAAGATATTTATTTATAGTGGCAGCTAATAGAATTGTGACAACTGGGGTCTGTATTATTTTATGCATTTTAAGAATTCTTTTGGTTGTCTGTAACAGTCACTCAGCGATAAAGAAACCATCTGCTAATGCAGGAGACGTGGGTTTGATCCCTGGGTTTTCAGCTGGGAAAAGAGCCTGAGGGTGATTCCAATCAGGCCATTTGGTTTAACCTCATGAAATCAGGTGGTAAGCAGTTGAAAAAAAAATCTCTTTAAAAAAAAATATATTCACTTTATTTTTGGCTGCACTGGGTCTTCATTGCCCCATGGGCTTTCTTTAGTTGAGGTGAGTGGGAGGGGGTCACAAACTGAGCAGCTGAACAAAAACAACAACAGTCACCTAACTTGAAGGAGGTTTAAACACAAATGAGAATTTATTGTCAGAACATGGGCCTGTCTGAGAACACACAAAGCTTGGAATGTGGTTTTGGCCTTGAGAACACATTGAAATCAAGGTTCTAGATGCCCTCGGGCCACCCACTCTGTACCTGGGTTGTGTAGTGTCCCCCAATGCTCATGCTGACCTGGAAGCTCAGAATGCAGTCTTATTTGGAAATAGAATCTTTGTGGTATGATTAGTTAAAATTAAGGTGAGGTCACACTGGGCTCGGTTGAGCCTTCATCCAATGACTGATGTGCTTATAAGAAGACATGGAGAGGGCTTCCCTGGTGGTCTGGTAGTTAAGAATCCACCCCCCGATGCAGGGGACGTGGATTCCTTCTCTGATCAGGGAACTGAGAGCCCACAGGCCAGGAAGCAACCAGGCCCAGGAGCCACACCTACTGAGCCTGTGCTCTAAAGCCTGAGCCGAAACTGCTGGAGGCCAAGAGCCCGTGCTCCGCAGCAGGGGAGCCCCACAGTGAGAGGCCCGTGGGCTGCAACAAGGGAGCCCACGTGCAGACAAAAAGAAACAAAACCAACATCGCTCTTTAAAGAAAAAAAGATATGCAAACAGATGCAGAAAGAAGATGTGAAGACACACAGTGGAGGATGCTACGTGAAGACAGACACTGAAATAAAGAGGTGATGTGTCTACAGACACGCCAAGGACTGCCAGCAGGAGCTACAAGAGAGACAGGGAAGGATCCTCTTCTAGAGACTTCGGATGGAGTATGGCTCTGCTGGCGTCTCGATTCTGGACTTCTAGCCTCCAACTATGACACAGTTTCAGCTGTTTTAAGCCCCATGGGTTGTAGTAATTTGCTACAGCAGCCCTTGGAAACAAATATACCCTCTTCTTGCTTATGCCAGTTTCTCTTTTCCGTCTGGCTACGGACCAGCCCCTCTACAACGTAACCCACCAGGCCACCACGAGCTTGCAGAGTGGGTAGTCGTCAATCAAGCTTCAAAAACACAGTCATCCCTTTCTACCTCCCCAGTAGATGTCTCTGGGAAAGAACTTGAATTAGCCCAGCTTATTGCAAGATGAATCTGGACCACTGGGACGTCCCTGGTGGTCCAGTGGTTAAGACTTCGCCTTCCAATGCAGGGGGTCCAGGTTCCATCCCTGGATGGGGAGCCAAGATCCCACATGCCTTGTGGCCAAAAAATCACAATATGAAACAGAACCAGTATTGTGACAAATTCAACAAAGACTTCAAAAATGGTCCTCATCAAAAAACTAAAAAAAAAAAAAGAAAAGAAAAGAAATCTAGACCAATCAGCTATGGCCACAGAGAGTGACGTAGCACCGGATGTTAGCTCCCAAAGTTGCCATGACGACGGGAAATGGGATAAAGGAGAACTTCTAGGGTAAAAAGGGCTCACTGCAGACACCCTTAAGTCATTATTCCATAAATACTGGCGTCTCTGGACTGTGTTCATCTGTCCCTATTATGTCCATGTGTATCTGTTGATGAAAACTGGGGTTAAAAAAAAGGAGGAAAAAACACTGAATCTTAAAAAGCCAGAAATCTAGGCTGACCAATGGAAGACTTTGGCAATGTGCAATGTCAAAGAGAGGAAGGACCCCAGTGATCTGTAAGGACTAATGGCACAGCTTACAAAGTAAATAATCTGATGGTCCTTCCCCCATGCTGTCTGCCGGGAATGGCGAATTGATGGCCTTCAGCTCTGCGGATCTCAAGAAGTGGTCGAAGAAAATGGTGCTTGCTTCAATCTTTGTCTCTGCGGGTCTTTCTCTTCTCAGTTGCAGTGTGGAAACTGAGACAGTCACAAAAAGACAAACGCTGTGTGATTCTCCTTACAGCAAGTAACCGGAGTAGGTCAGTTCATTGAGACAGAGGGTAGAATGTTAATACTTTGATGCAAAAGAGACCTGGGTTCACCTCTGAGTTTCCCATAGACCTGAGCATGAACTTGGTTGGGCAACATAGATGCTCAATTTTCAAAAATGTTTATTGAACCAAAATAAAACATTTTCTCATTCAAGTAACTAATTCATATTGAGTGCCAGGTTCCCTACAATTCTTTGAGCCACCATCCACAAATTTACAGTAGCCTCTGATTCCCCAGCCTAAGCTGGAATTGGTAAGCTGCCCTAGCCCATGAACATTTGGGAGTGTGTGCTTTCTCTGCTCTGCGTGTAAGGTCCTGGCAGCGTTGCAACTCTGGTTTCAGAAATGAGGAGCAATGTAGTCCCACTGCCATTAAACTTGTCAAGTTTAGTTTCCCAAAAGGTACATTGCACGTCTAACACTGCCACCTAATGAAGACCCTGGTTGGTTACTTGGACTCATCTAGCCCAGCTCAGCAATGCAGTCATTGACATTCTCATTAGTCTATTGGGTTCACATCAGGGAGGAGCTGGAATTCACCCCTTGAGATGTTCATCATGGAAGGGTCTCAGCCATCATTTAACCTTCCCTTGTTTTTATCTTATTCTAATTTATTTATTTATTTTTGGCCATGTGGGGTTTTCATACCAACCAGGAATTGAATGCATGTCTGCTGCAGTGGACGCAGAGTCCTCACCAGTAGACCAGGGAAGTAGCCCCCCCCCCTTATTTTTATTTATTTAGTTTAGTTTCAGCTGCGTTAGAACTTCATTGCTTTGCCCAGGGTTTCTCTAGTTGAGGAGAGTGGAGTGGACGCAGAGTCCTCACCAGTGGACCAGGGAAGTACCCCCCTCCTTATTTTTATTTATTTAGTTTCAGCTGCATTAGAACGTCACTGCTTTGCCCAGGTTTCTCTAGTTGAGGAGAGTGGGGGCCACTCTTCGTTGAAGTCTGTGGGCTTCTCATTGCAGTGGCTTCTTTAGCCGCAGAGCACAGGCTCTGGAGTGAAAGCTCCATAGTTGTGACTCGGGCTCAGTGCTCCGAGTCATGTGGGATCTTCCCGGACCAGGGATCGAACCTGTGCCCCCTGCATTGGCAAGCAGATTCTTATCCACTTCACTACCAGGGAAGTCCACCACCTCCCCCCTTGTTAAAAATGAAGACACTGACACCCAAAGACAGTTAAGGGACTTTTTAATAGAAACAAAAGGTAGAAATGGGGATCAAACCCAGACCTTTGGAGACCAAGTACAGACGAATTTCCACTACAACAGGCTACTGCTTGAGTTTTTAAGTCATCTCTGCTCAGGAACCTAGCCAATTTTCTTAGTACTTCTCCAGTTTTAATGTATGCACTGTCAAAGTAAGCGTGTATAAAAATGTACATTGTTAACTATGATAATTAAATCCTGGACTCCTCTGTACATTTTACTATAATAGCATATATCACAACATTTTATAATTATCTCTTTGTGGCCTGTCTCCCATTCCTCCCCCACCAGACTGTAAATTCCCTGACAACAAGGACCGTCTTGTTCTCAGGACCAAGCAGAGCAGCTGACACAAGTATGATCCTGGATAGATGGTAGTTAGATCGTTAACTGCGAATGAGACGTGTATCGTCTGTAATAACAAATGTGCATTTCATCTCTTAGCCTTTGGAGAAGCAAGTTATCTGAGAAAGCTTAGGGCATGCATAGATGCCCCAGTAAATTGTCAGAAGTGTAACAGAATTCTGCAGATTCCTTGTGGTTTTTTGTTTGGGAGGCTTTTGTTTTATTGCTCTGTAATAAATTTCAAGCATCCTTTATGTGTCAGGAGACAGGATAACTGAATCAAATATTTTAGCAGAACCCAAATTTTAAGCATGTGATCTGCTATAATAATTTTCAGAATTAACTCAGTTGTTCATAATTCTTTATGTGTTAAGAAGCTGGGTGGCCCAGCCAATGATATATCCATCTGGGAACCAAAAGCAATTTTAGAAAAAGTCAAATCCTTCACTCGTGTTTCTCAGAAACCAGAAAGTACAGCTTAACACATGGTCCAGAGAAGCCCTTATTAGAAAATCCTCTCTTTTCCTAATTCTCTCCCTCATATCCTGCAAATTTTCAGCATCACCTTCTATACATTTTTGGTGCACTTCTGGATCAAAGTGCTGAAATCATATCATCAACGCATCTCCTCTCCAGCCTCAAGCCAATAAAATGGTACTAAATTAATTTTAAAGGTACAAACACCCAATAGAAAAGAGATGGAAAAAAATACAAAAAAAAAGAAAAGATGAGGAGATGGGATACAAAGAGGCAAGAGATTTCAGCACAGTCCTGCAAGATAGTGAGCCCACTGAGACACCATAGTAACTACTGGGTGAGAAGTCCTAGCCAAGAATCTCCTAAATGCTATTACACTCTGAGGCTCCCAGCATGTCATGCAGACAGAGAGACTCGGGATTCAGAAATGCTTGGTGCAAGTGAAATGTGATACTGACACAGAAAATTATAGAATATGTGCCCAGGGAGCCAGTGGACTCACCGCCTCACACACGCACATGTGGAAACACTGACGCCTGGAAGCAATACATACCCCCCCATGCAAACCCTCAGACAGCTTCTCCTTAAAGAAATGGAATGTTCCAGGGGAAAGAAGCTCTGTGTTCTGGCGTTTAGGCACCCCGGATAATGAACAACAGATCTCTTGATCATCTTTCTCGAGAAGCCTCACCTAAGAAATGGAACAGGACGTAATCCTTCCAAAGGGGAATTTAGCAATTCCAAGGCAAAGGGTAGCTGTGTGTGTTCTCTGACCAGAAGGTCAGCTTCTGCAAATCTACTGAAGCTGCATGAAAAAGACACGTGCACAAGGGTATTCTGTAATAGCAACTGACTGGGCCCAAATATCATCCATAGCAATGGGTTGAATAAACACTGGTACATCAAGGGACTTCCCTGGTGGTCCGATGGTTGAGACTTCATCTTCCAGTGCAGGGGTTTGGGGTTCGATCCCTGGTCAGAGAGCTAAAATCCCTCATGCCTGGGGGCCTAAAAAATACAACATAAATAGAAACCGTATTGTAGCAAATTCAATAAAGACTTTTTGAAAAATGGTCCACATTAAAAAAAAAGAAAACTTTATAAAAAAAGAAACAATGGTACCTCAAAACAATGGGAAGCTTTACAACCACAAAGAGAAATGAGGAAGTTGCTTATAAACTTAAGACCCCATGGGCTGTAGCCCACCAGGGTCCTCTGTCCATGGGTTTCTCCAGGCAAGAATATTGGAGCAGGCTGCCATTTCCTTCTTCAGGGGATCTTCCCAATCCAGGGATCGAACCCGAATCTCTTACATCTCCTGCTTTGGCAGGGTGTTCTTTACCACTAACACCACCTGGGAAGTCCCGCAACAGTGCCGATCTGCCTTAATTATACATACATCCCCTCCCTCCAGAACCTCCCTCCCTTCCCCCCAATCCCATCCCTCCAGGTCATCACATTAACAGGGGTGGGGGGCGGGGAAGCAAAGTACAGAGCAATATTTAGAATATGTTACCTTCTGCATAAGAAAAGAAATATGAATATAGACACTTTTTTTTAAAGTATAGCATGATAAAACCAGTTGTAAAAACCGTTTACCTAAACACCTTACTTAAAAGTCAGAAATTGACAGACTCAATAAAAACAAAACCTAACTGTATTATTTGCAGGAAACACACTTGAAACATAAAGATGGAGGCAAGCTGAATGTAAAAGGATAGGTTAAGATCTATCACACAATCACTAAGCATAAGAAAGCTGGTGTGACTCTAAAAATAGGCAAGGGACTTCCCTGGTGGTTCAGTGGCTAAGACTCCACACTCCCAATGCAGGGGGCCCAGGCTCCATCCCTGGTCAGGGAACTAGATCCCCGTGTTGGATAAGGCCTGACACAGACAGGTAAATCAGAAAAGAGCTGCTGAGGTAAACTTCAAGAGAAAGAACTCTACTAACGATCAAAACAGGGCATTTTGTTATAATAAAAGGGTCAATTCATCAGGAAAATATAACAGTCTTAACTGTGCATACAGCTCGTAACATAGCTCCCAGATACATGAGATAAAATATGAGAGAACTGGTTTTCCTAACAGATCCCTGCAGCTTTAGGCGGTAAGCTTCTCATTTGTCACTTTGAGAGCGTGCCTAGAGTTGACAATTGGCTGCCCTGATTTATCAGGTTTTTTTTTTTTCTAAGACTTCTGCTGTTAACAATAGCCAGTGTGCTCCCCGATCCTCAAGCTTTTCTTCGCTTCCTACCATCCAGCTCTCACAGCCACTGCATCAGCAGATGCCTTGCTTTCCACCCACATTTTACCCCAATTAACCACAGGTTAAAGGCTTAATAATCGCAATGCCGTTGCATGCCAGGTGTTCATCACACCCTCTTATCACTAATAACGGGATCCTCAAGGCTTCAGTTAGTGAGTAATCCAGCTCCAAACATCTGTCTGCTTTCTAGGGGTCACACCTGTTATGACTGTCTCTGTCTGAGCCTCCAGACAGCCAAGCCTGAGGCCATCTGAAGGAGCTAGAGTGTGTGTGTGTTGGAGCTGGGGTAGGGAGGTGGGGTGGGAAGAAGAGTGCACTGCAGGGAGGGGAGGGGAAGCAAGGCAGGAGGGAGAAAGAGCCAATACAAGGGTGTATTGCCAGCTTGCCATTGCCTATTAATGTGCACAGCCCTGTGGGACCACCCGCTTCTCAGCACAGCCTGTCTAGGAGGGGGAAAAAGGGAAGAACTGATCAGTTGGCTCCATCTCCACCAGTCAAAGGTTGGCCCCAGAGTTGCCCTTGTGGGGACACCAGCATGGAATCACAAAGTCTCCCTCCTCAGCATCAGTGGGATAGCCCTCTGGCTCAAGACTAGAATCGTACAACATGGGAGCGGTGAAGGAAAGTGCAGTCAAGGCGTGTGACGGCAGTCAGAGCCCCTGAAAAGAGGCTTCTTGCAGCAACAGCTGGGAAAGGACATCTGAGGCAGAGAATCCAGATGGTCCATAGGAAGGGTCTGATACAAAGTATCTGCAAAACCTAAAGAGTAAATTGGTACAGCCACTATGGAAAACAGTGCAGAGATTCTTGTAAGATTAAAAATAGAGCCACCATATGATTCAGCAGTCCCACCCATAGGTATATATTTGGGGAGAAAATGAACACAGAAAGTCAAAAACATGCATGTTCATAGCAGCGTTGTTTACTAGTGCCAAGACACGGAAGCAGTCCAAGAGCCTATCAACAGATGAATGGGTAAAGATACGGATGAAGGTGGTATGCATGTACAGTGAGCACTACCCAACCACTAAAAAGAAAGGGAACAATGAAGTCCCACCTTTGCAGTAGCACGGATGGACCTAGAGTACAGTATGAGAAAAGTGAAATACTGAATGATATCACTTATATGTGGGGATCTAAAAAATAACACAAACGAATGTATGTGCATGTAGAGCAGGAACAAACTCACAGATCTAGAGAACAAAACAGCCGTAACCACAGGGAGAGGGAGAGCATGAGGGACAGGTTAGAAGTGTGAGATTAGCAGATACAAGCTATAATGTCTAAAATAGATAAGCAGGAAGGATACAGTGTATAGCACAGGGAATTATAGCCGCTATCTTGTAATAACTTATACTGGAGTATAGCCTGCAAAAATACTGAACCACAGTGCTATACACCTGAAACTAATATAATATTGTAAATCAACTATACTTTGATTTTTAAAATAATAAAATGGGAAATTCTCACCATCAAAAAGGAAAAACCCTACAAACAGTGCATCAAATGTGAAGTATCAAATGCTTTCCCCTTGAAGTCAGAAAGGAAACAAGGTTGCTAAGAGCACCATTCCTGTCTACAATGTTACCCTTCAGGGCAGTTCAATAAAGCATGAAAAGGAAAGAAAAGCTATAAGGATTGGACAGGAAGAAATAAAGCTGTTCTTATTCACAGAGAATAAGGCTGTATTCTTAGAAAATTCAAAAACTCTATAGATGAACTGTTAGAATTAATAAGTGAATTTATAAGGGACAATGGGAGAAAAAGGTCCATTTAAAAAATCAATTGTATTTCCACATGGGAGCAACAAACCAATAGGAAATGAAAATTTTAAACATATACCATTTACAAAAGTACCCAAAACACCAAATATTGCTCAACTATGGAGCCCACAGATGAGCAGCTCAACACTAATTACTGAAAAGCAAAAAAGCAAGTCAAGATAAAATGAAGTAAAAACACTCAATGCCCGAATGGGCTGTGAGCTGTTAATTTCCATTTCTGTTTCATTTTGTTCATTGCCTCCAGCCTAGCCCAGGTCCTGTCTCCAGTAGTATTCCTCCCTGGGAGGCGTAATTGGAAAGGTGATAAGACCTGTTCTGTAAACTGAAAGATAAATATGAGTGGTAGATTGAATGCCACCAGACCACTCTGAAGGCCTTCTGGGGAAAAGGCAAAGATACTCCCTGGATGGGATCTGACTCTCGCAGTGTACCTGGAGGCCAGAATCTGAAAGAAGAGCTCAGAAACTTTACAAACTGTGCGATGGAGCCTCTGGCTCTCCTTTCCTTCCACTCAGGCGTGGCATTGGGAGACTCTGCTCTACACCCGTGTCAGTCGAGTGGGAGAAGAGCCTTTCTCACACACGGGAAAAGAAACCTGTCCATTGTTCGAGGAATTGGGCTGAAGCTCCCCTGGGGTTGAAAAGTGAAAAAGTGTTAATCGTTCAGTCGTGTCTGACTCTTTGCAACCCCATGGACTGTAGCCCACCAGCCTCCTCTGTCCATAGAATTCTCCAGGCAAGAATACTGAAGTGGGTAGCTGTTCCCTCCTCCAGTGGGTCTTCCTGACCCAGGGATCGAACCTGGGTCCCCTGCATTGCAGGCTGAGCCACCAGGGAAGCTCCTGGGGTTGGCTGGAAGCTACTTGAATATATCACCCACTTTCCCACCCAAAGCCCCAGCCCCTTGCCTCTCACCCTCCACTCGTTTTTCCCACAGCACCATTTTGTTTGTTTGCCTGAGATAAGCCTTCCAAGTCTGATATTGCAACCCTCAGTCCCTCATTCTTTGTCACGTTCTGCCAGGACATTCCCTGGGCTTCAGGAGCCTATGCTCCTGGACAGTTTACCCACAAGGCAATTTGGTTTCCTTAACTAAAGTTGACAAGGTTTAAATGACCTTTTGACATGTTGGAAGCCAGGGGAAATGCATGGACTCTAAAACACGAAAAGTCAGTGCAGTGGTTCAGACTCCACACTCCCAATGCAGGGCTACAGGTTTGATTCCCGGTCAGGGAAGAAAGACCCCACATGCCAAGTGATGTGGCCAAAATAATATTTCTCTTTAAAAATATCAATATGAATATGTATTTAAATGTTCACAAAATGGAACCTAAGCAGCTAGTCAATTTCAATTCCCTTCAGCCTTTCCTGGGTTCTGTATTAATTACATTTAGCGTGGCTCATGGATATATTTTAATGTGCTTAGGGGGAAGATGCTGTCTCTAAAATTTGGAGCACTCAGTGGCCTTCTGAAGTCTCATATGGTGGTCTCAAGTTGTGTCTGACTCTTTGCAACCCCATGGACTATAGCCTGCCCGGCTCCTCTGTCCACAGATTTCTCCAGGCAAGAATACTGGAGTGGGTTGCCATTTCCTTCTCCAGGGGATCTTCCCAACCCAAGGATCGAAGCCAGGTCTCCTGCATTGCAGGCGGATTTTTTTACCCACTGAGCCATCAGTGAAGGCTGGAGTCTTATATATGGGCCTCCACAATTTCCAAGGTGGGCTTGCAGGGAACTTCACAAGTTGAAGATTAAATGAGATCATAGAAAGTAAACTACTTTGAAAGAACAAGAAGTATCTGCATAAATGCCAGTAAATGTTTTTTTAGGCTCTTTGAGGATCTCTTCTTATCCTCTGCTTTTCTGATATTAGAGAATGAGTCACGATTCCCCAGGCCTCTTCCATACCCAACTCCTACTTCTGTTTCCTCCACTAACCCAAGCCCACTCTAAATCTGCCACCCAAGCCTAGACAAACTTCAAGTAAAGAAAACTTTGCTCTGTCATTTCTTGTGCCCCAGAGAAACATGGTTTTTCTAAGGCTCACAGGCTCACAATGTCACATCACCCGTGCCTAAAGTGAAAAAAGTGTTAGTCATTCAGTCGTGTCCGACTCTTTGTGACCCCGTGAACATCAGCCCACCAGACTCCTCTGATCATGGGATTCTCCAGGCAAGAATACTAGAGTGGGTTGCCATTCCCTCCTTCAGGGAGTTTTCCCGACCCAGGGATGGAACTCGGGACTCCTGCATTGCAGGCAGATTCTTTACCATCTGAGCCACCAGGGAAGCCCCACCCATGCCTTAGGTATCAGCAATTGATTTAGGAAGATTTGGGAACCAAGATTAATAGGGGCAAATTTGGGGACAAGTGGGTCTCCTCAATGCCCTGCACCAGGGACAGGCTTTGTGGACGACAGTTTTTCAATGGATGGGGAATGGAGTCTGGTGGTGGTGGTGGGGAGATGGTGCAGGCAGAAATGCAAGCGATAGTGGGGGTGGGGAGAGGCAGATGAAGCTGTCCCACTGCTCACCTCCTGCTGTGTGGTCGTGGACTGGGAGCTGGGGTCCCCTGCCCCAGCCCATTGTCATCTGTCCTCCTGGAACCCTTCCCTTTTCCCCTAAAATGTTTCCAACATACTTAGTTCTCATGCTCAGTCCCCCAGGATTGAAGCAAAGGGCCGTTTCCTTCCTTCTTCCTCCCTATCTTTTGAGTTTGAAAGCTCTTCTCAGCAAAACCAGGATTGTCTCGCATTATTGTTAGTTCATGGTCAGGGGATGGTGGTGATGATGATGTGCGTGTGGGTGTGTGTGTCTGTTGTGTCAGACTCTTTGCGACCCTGTGGACTGTAGCCCACCAGGCTCCTCTGTCTGTGGGATTGCCCAGGCAACAGTATGGAGTGGGTTTCCTACTCCGGGGGATCTTCCCGACCCAGGAGTCAAACCTGTATTTTCTGCATCTCCCGCAGTGGCAAGCAGATTCTTTACTATCAGCGCCACCTGGGAAGCCCAGTAATTATGATACTAATAATTTTTGTGTCGTAGAGTTGTTTTTAAGGGATGCAAGACCACACTTTGTGATTTCTCCAGCAGCCTCTTGGACTTTAGAATCCATATTCTCAAACTATAGCATTTATTAGAGAATGTGTGATTAATCTAAGTTTTGCTCATGGTTTAAAAAAATCCCCTGGGGTGTTAGAAGACCTTGAGTCTAAAGCGATGAGGGCTCTTTGAGGAGATACTATTTCCCCACACTGCGCATCACCTGTGGAGTTACAGACAGATGGACAGAATCAGGAATTTTCTTCCCTACCCCCCGAATCTGCTCTTCCTCCTCTACTCCATTTCTGAGTCTGAAATTGGTCATTGATTCACCCTCTGAACCTCGGAGTCGCTTTCAATTTCTCTTCTATCTTCATGGCAAAAGCCAGTGTTAATTTCCTCTCCTGTGACGCACCTCTTTCTGGCCAGCTCTGCTCTGAATCCTTGCCTGTGATTGGTCCCCACACCTGGAGCCCTATCCACACTGGTCCCTACCAAACAGTTCAAAAGTTGATATTTTCCCAACCAAAGTTCATGTCATGAAGAGCTGGGGATAGTTCTCACCTGATTGTCTATCAGGGTAAGGAAATTTTCTTTCATTAGCAATTTTAAAAAATCAGGAATAAGGATTTATTGTATAGCAGATATTCAATATCTTTTAGCATCCTGTCATGGAAAAGAATCTGAAAAAGTACATACATATGTGTGTTTACATATGTGTGTATGTATATGTGTATATGCATACATATTATAAAAGTATATATGCTGAATGTTTGTATACTGAATCACATTGTCGTATACCTAAAACTAACACAGTATTGGAAATCAACTATACTTCAGTTGGGCTTCCCAACTGACCAAAATACACAGGGAATCTCTCTGGACTAGGTGGTACTAGCGGTAAAGAACCCGCCTACCAATGCAGGAGACATAAGAGATCTGAGTTTGATCCCTCTGTCTGCAAGATCCCCTGGAGGAGGGCATGGCAACCCACTCCAGTGTTCCTGCTTCGAGAATCCCATGGACAGAGAGCCTGGCAGGCTACTGACCATGGGATCTCAAAGAGTCAGCACGATTGAGGCAACACAGCACAGCATACCTCGATTCCATAATAATTTTTACAATCAGGAGTAAGTATTAAGTTTACTATTATTTTTTAGTATCTTAAATAGCATGTGGAATTCTTACTGGATCAACTGGTATGCTATATCTTATTAAACCATTTTTTATTTTTATGCCATTTTACCCTCCTATGACAAACCCTACTTCATCAGCACAGCAGATAATTGTTTTAAGTTGAATTTTGTTTGTCAGTGTTTTGTTTGGAGTTTTCACAGATATGATTCTCAATAATCAGGGCATTACAATAGTAATGATTTTCAAACAGTGAGCTGTATGGCCCTTAGTTTCCATAGAGGCCCCAAGTATATCTGAGGATGAGAAATAGGAATAGAAAGGGAAATAGAAAAAGGAATAGAAACTCTTTAATTTGACATTTTTATTGAAATGGGTGTAGATTCGCATGCAGTTATAAGAGATAGTCCAGAGAGATTCCCCGTGCATTTTGGCCAATGTACCTCATTCGTAACATTTTCAAACTTATAGTATATCAGAACCAGAATGTTGTCATTCTGTAATCCAGGGTCTTACTCAGATTTCCTGAGTTTTACTTATACTGTGTGTGTGTGGGTTTATGTAAGTTCACCTGGGTAGATTCATGTATCCACCAGCACCGTCAGCCACTCAGCAGTCCCGGCACCACAGAGACCCCTCATGTTACCCTTTTATAATCACTCCCATACCTCCTGACCCCCCTTGACTCCGCCCTTCTCTAATCCCTGGAAACCTATATTATGTCCTCCATTTCGTTTTTTTTTTCCACTTCAAAAAAATGTTTATTGAATGGAACGTACAGTGTGTAACCTTTCGGGATTGGGATTGGCTTTTCTCACTCAGCATAATTTCCTGGCTATTCATCCAAGTCAGTGTATGTAGCAACAGCTGGTTCCTTTTTCATTGCTGAGTAGCACTCCATGGTATGGATGTTCCGAAGTTCGTTTAGCCATCTGTCTGCTGAAGGACATCTGAATGGTTTCCAGTTTTTGACTATTACAAATAAAGCTGTTATGAATATTTGCATACAGGTTTTTAGGGGAATGTAAGTTCTCATTTCTCTGGGATAAATGCTCAATTGATGGGCTGTATGGTAAGTGCGTATCCAACCTTATAAGCAGCTGTCAAACTGTTTCCCGGGGGTGATGGTACCATTTTATATTCACTTCAGCAAGTGTAAGAGTGAGCTCGTTTCTTCGTTTCCCTGCCAGCATTTGGTGTTGCCACTACTTTTTATTTCAGTGATTCTGATACGTAGGTAGTAATAGCTCATTGTGGATTTTTTTTTCCCTTTGAGATGTAGTTGCATACAATAATTATTAATTTCAGGTGTTCATCGTGGTTTTATTTTGCATTTCCATGATGGTTGATGATGTTTAAGACTTTTTCACACGCTTATTTGTCATCTTACACCCTTTTCAATGAACTGTCTATTCATGTCTTTTACCCATTTTCCAATTATTGTCTTTCAGAAATTGCTCCTTTGTTGAATATGCTTTGCAAGTATTTTCTCCCAGTGTGTAATCTTTCCTCTTCAGAACAAAAGTTTGTAATTTCAGTGACATCCAGTTTATCAATTTTTCCTTTTATGGATCACATTTTTTGTGTGTCAAGTCTAAGAACTCTGTCTCTAGTTCTAAATTCTAAAGATTTTTGTTGTTTTTGCTTTATGTTTATGTCTATGATCTGTTTTGACTTAATTTTTGTATAAGGTGTGAGATTTAGGTAAAAAGAGATTCTTTGTGGATGTTCAGTTGTCTTAGCACCATCTGTTGTAAAGGCTATTTTCCCCTCTGTTGAATTTTTTCTTTTGCACCTTTTCAAAAAACAGGTGAGGATGGTTGTTTGGGTCTGAATCTGGGTTCCCCATGACCTTGTGTATATCTCTCTGTCATTAACACACAGCCTTGAACCCTGTAGCTACACAATAACCTGAAATCAGGTAGACTGATTTTTCCCACTTTATTCTTCCTCTTCAAAATTATTTAGGCTATCTATTTTGTTTTGTATGTCTATATACATTTTATTTTTTTAATGTTTACTTATTCTTGGCTGTGCTGGGTCTTTATTGCTAAGCAGGCTTTTCTCCATGTGAGCGGGGGCTACTCTCCAGCTGCGGTTCGTGAGCTTGTCATTGGAGAGGCTTCTCTTGTTGCAGAGCACACGCTCTAGAGTGCAGGCTCAGTAGCTGGGGCACATGGGGTCAGTTGTCCCATGGCACATAGGATCTTCCGGGTCAGGAATTGAACGTGTCTCCTGCATTGGTAGGTGAATTCTTTACTACTGAGTCGCCAGGGAAGCCCTCCATGTAAAACTTTAGAAAAGGCTTATCTGCATCTGCAAAAAACCTTGTGAGATATTGACAAGAGTTGTTTTAAGCCTATCAGTCACTCTGGGGAGAACTGGCATCTTTATTGAGTCTTCCAATCTATAACACAGTATGTCTTCCCATTTACAGAGTTCTTCTTTGATGTTTTTCATCAGCATTTTGCCGTTGTTTGCTTTCAGATCCTGTACACGTTTGGTTAAGTGTATAATATAAGTATTTCATTTTCATTAGACTGACTGAATGGCATTGTGAGGATCTATTAGCTCTCAGAGGGTTGGGGCGAGGATTTTCTATGTAAACAGTCAGGACATCTATAGATAAAGGTAGTTTTCTTTTTTCTTTCTTAATCTGCACGCCTTTCATCTATTTTTTTCTTAGGTTTGTAGACTGGCTAGCATTTCCAGTACCATGCTGAGTAAGGGTGGTGAGAGTGGACACCTTTTGCCTAGTCCCAGATCTTAGAGGGAAGACAGGCAGTCTTTCACAGTTACGTTTCAAGTTAACTGTAAGATTTTCGTAGAGGTTCTTTATCAATTTGTAGAATTTCCCTTCTGTCACAAACTTGCTGAAAGTTTCTGTCATAGTGGGTATTCAGTTCAGTTCAGCTCAGTTCAGTTGCTCAGTCGTGTCCAACTCTTTGCAACCCCATGAATCGCAGCACGCCAGGCCTCCCTGTCCATCACCATCTCCCAGAGTTCACTCAGACTCCTGTCCATCGAGTCGGTGATGCCATCCAGCCATCTCATCCTCTGTCGTCCCCTTCTCCTCCTGTCCCCAATCCCTCCCAGCATCAGAGTCTTTTCCAATGAGTCAACTCTTCACATGAGGTGGCCAAAGTACTGGAGTTTCAGCTTTAGCATCATTCCTTCCAAAGAAATCCCAGGGCTGATCTTCAGAATGGACTGGTTGGATCTCCTTGCAGTCCAAGGGACTCTCAAGAGTCTTCTCCAACACCACAGTTCAAAAGCATCAATTCTTCGGCGCTCAGCCTTCTTCACAGTCCAACTCTCACATCCATACATGACCACAGGAAAAAGCATAGCCTTGACTTGACGGACCTTAGTCGGCAAAGTAATGTCTCTGCTTTTGAATATACTATCTAGGTTGGTCATAATTTTTCTTCCAAGGAGTAAACGTCTTTTAATTTCACGGCTGCAATCACCATCTGCAGTGATCTGGATTTTATCAAATGCTTTTGTGTCATGATTCTGGGTGGCACCAGCAATAAAGAATCAGCCTGCTGATGCAGTGAGATGCAGGAGACACAGGTTTGATTCCTGGGTGGGGAAGATCCCCTGGAGAAGGAAATGGCAGTCTGCTCCAGTATTCTTGCCTTGGAAACTCCATGGACAGAGGAGCCTGGTGGCTACCGTCCATGGGGTCGCAAAGAGTGAGGCACGACCGAGTGACTAAGCACAAATTATAATCATATGAGTAATGTTTTTCAGCTTGTTGAGATGGTGGATTTCACTGAGTGGTTTTGAACGCTGGACCAGGCTTGCATACCTGGAATGAATCTCACGTGGCCTTGGTATATAGTTCTTTTTATATTTTGCTAAACTCCGCTTGCTAGTATTTTGTCAAAGACTTTTGTGTCTGAGTTCATGAGGAATGCTGGCCTACAGTTTTCATTTTTGGTATTGTTTTTGGTATCAAGGTAATAGTAACTTTATAAAATGAGTTGGGAAGTGTTTCTTTCTTGTCTGTTTTCTGAAGAAATTATATAGAATTATATACAAATTATATAGAATTATATAGAAATTATAGAATTATAATTATATAGAATCATGTGGAAATTATATAGAAGAATATTAATTCTTCTTTAAATGTTTGGTAGAATTCTCCAGTGGATCTATCTGAGGATGGATTTTTTTTTTCAACACTTTTAAAAATGACTAATTCAGTTACTCTAGTGATTACAAGACTAATCAGATTGTCTGTTTCATCTTGTTTGGATTTTGGTAGGTTGTGGGGTTCTTTCGAGGAAATGGTCCTTTTTCACTAAGTTGTCAAATTTATCACTGTAAAGTTATTCAGTATAGTATAACCTTATTACCTTTGTAGTAAAAGATATATAATGCCCCCTCATTTTTAAAAGAGAAAAACAAAGAGTTTGTTACTCTATTGTATGTTACAAAATAATTATAGATTGTGGAATGCAGTTTAAAGATGACATATGCTAACAAGCACCTTGTATTATATGGCACTGCCATAATTCAAAATCTTTTTATCTTGGAATTGTTTGGCACTAAAAATTAAAATTTGTGTTCACAGGTGCACCAAGGCGTGTATCCTATAAGGATGATATCAGTGATTTTTTAAAGTTGTTATTATTCTAGTGCCTCAAACAAGCTTTATAAACTTCTGTGATAATTATTTAACACTTTAATTATTTAGTTAAATTATATGAATTATAAAATTATTTCTTTAACGTTTTAATGTTTATTCCTGTAACACTCTACATTGATTTTTGGAAAATCATCCCCTTTTTTTTTTCCTTTTAACAAAAAGGGGTAGAAAGTTTATTACTCTATTGAATGACGAAAAATTGACAGAATCTGTAGAGATATCCTCTATTTAATTCTTTTAATTGTTAATTTAGGTCTTTTCCTGCTTCATCAGTCTTCCTACAGCCTTATCAGTTGTACGGATCTTTTCCCCAAGAACCAGATTTTTGTTTCATTGATTTCCTCTATTTTCCTATTTTCCATATCATTGATTTCTGCTTTTGTCTTTATTCCTTCCTTCTTCTTGTTTTGGGCTTATTTTGCTTTTCTTTTTCTAGACTCTTGAAGTAGACTCCTGGGTTATTAACTTGAGACTTTTCCTCATTTCTAATATAAGCATTCACTGCTGGAAGAATCCTTCTCAGCACTCCTTTTGTGTCATCCCAACATATTTTGATACGCTGTATTTTTTATTTTCATTCAGTCCTGTGCGGTTTAATAGAGTGTGTTTTATTCATTCTCCCTGACCCACTCTTAATACAATGACGCCACGAAAAACTTCAGTTTACAGACAGATCTCAGCTATGTCCTGTGTAAAAAAGAAAAACACCAAGAAAGTAGAAATGCTCTCAAACTCAAGTGTGCATCTGGAAGCAATTCAAAGGTGTCACACTGGCCTTAGAGGAGAGTCAGAAAGAAATTATGTGGGAAGAAGTGAATGTAGTGGACAGTCAGTCCAGCCATATGTCAGCTTCCTGAAGACCTGCTCAGCTTCCTGAAGACCTGCTCTGCTCCTGTGAGGAGAAAACATGAGGCATTTACTAGACGGTGTACGTGAAATTCAATCTTCTTTTCATTATGCCAAAAAGCTTCTTATTAAGACCTCATTTTCTCTGCTTACAATAGTTTTACAGGGAATTGGACTTCTGTGGCCTTTAATATTGAAAAGATGTCTTATTGAGATTGATTGTGTGTGTGTGTTCTATTCCCTCCCCCACCCCCTCGGCCACTGCCCCCTGCCCACTTCCTCCCCACCCCCCCTCCTCACCGCCCCCTGCCCTGAGATGAAGGCTTCTTTTTTGATCCATGGATTTTTGGAACTGAGTTGTTTAATTCCTACAGAAATGTTCTAATTGTCTGTTATTGATTTCTAGTTTGATTCCATTATGGTCAGAGAACATTGTGTGATTTCATTTTATTTATCTATGTTTTTATTAAAGTGATTTTGTTTCTGAAAAAATTTACTGAGGTTTATTTTATGTCTCAGGAGATCATCTATCTTGGTGAATGTTTCTTGGGCGCTTGAAAAAGAACTTATATTTTGTTGGTGGGCAGAACATTTTATAATTATGAATTAGAACCTGATGATTGGTTATGCTGTTCAGACCTCCTGTATCTCTGATTTTAAGGCTGGTTACAACTCTAGTTGTTGCTGAGTCACTAAGTAATTCTGTCTCTGTGTGACCCCATGGCCTGTAGCCTGCCAGATTCCTCTGTCCATGGAATTCTCCAGGCATCTAGTAATTCTTTTTTAACAGTTATTTTTTATTCATTTACTTATTTGGCTGTGGTGGATCTTAGTTGTGGCATGCGGGATCTCTAGTTGAGTGTGGGTTCTAGTTCCCGGACCAGGGATTGAACCGGGGACCCCTGCCTTGAGAGCTTGGAGCCTTACCCACTGGACCACGAGGGAGGTCCCAAGAATGCTAGTAATTCTATAAGTTGCTGAGAGGGAAGTGTTGAAGTCCTTGACTATAACTGGATTTATCTGTCTCTCCCTCCAGGTCTATTAGTTTTTACTCTACCTATCTTAAGGGTCTGTTGTTTGGTATATATATTCTATTTTCCTAGTGGATTGATCCTTTTTAATAACCTTTTAAATCCCTTTTGTTGTCATTGAGCCCTTTCTGTTTTCTATACCTCTTCAAGATATTTTTAATAACTTATATTTTCCCAGAAAACCTTCAACATCATTGAGGTTCTCAAAACATTTTGTTATCCCAAAGCATATTATGTGTATATGCGTACATGATGTTTCTATATTTACATAGTATAAACAGTAATGTGCAAACACTATATACTTTATAGCATTGCTTTGGAAGGTTTTATAATATACATAAATGTGATTGCACCCTGTGTATCTGTTTGTAGATTGCTTTTCTCACTCAGCATCATGTTCTCCAGATGTATCCATATTAACACATAAAGATACCTCATTGCCTTTAAGTGCTGTGCAGTAACCCTTTGTCTGAATACACATGAACAATTTATCCGCTCTCATGCCTGGTTTTTCCTGTCCTGAATTTTCATTGTTATGGGCCTGAGTAGGCTCTGATGCAGGACAGTTAATTGGGAGTTAGTCACGCTCTTCCCTGCCTTCTGGTGTTTTCTCCTTAAACCCCACCACCCATCTCCCTTCTCCCTGCCCTCCCATAAAACTCCAGACTCCTCCCGGGGCTCCTCTTCTTTTCTGAAATCTCTCTCCAAAGTTTTTACATGTCAGGGCTTTATACCTTGGGAAGCTTTCTCTACCACTGTGGAATTTTCCTCACTCAGGCAGCCCAGGGCAAATGTTGTTGTTCAGCCTCTTGTCTCTTCACAACCCCGTGGACTGCAGCATGCTAGGTTCCTCTGTCCTCCCCTGTCTCCCAGAATTTGCTCAGATTCATGTCCATTGAGTCAGTGATGCCATCTAACCAGCTCATCCTCTGCCACCCCCTTCTCCTTTTGCCTTCAATCTTTCCCAGCATCAGGGTCCTTTCCAGTGAGTCGGCTCTTCGCATCAAATGGCTGTGGTATTGGAATTTCAGCATCAATCCTTCCAATGAATATTCAGGGTTGATTTCCTTTAGGATTGACTGGTTTGATCTCTTCACAGTCCAAGGAATTCTCAAGAGTCTTTTCCAGCACCACAGTCTGAAAGCATCAGTTCTTCACTGCTCAGCCTTCTTTGTGATCCAACTCTCACATCTGCAAGGGGCAAACACTGTCTCCAAAATTCATCTTCCGCCCTTCAGCTCTGCCACGGTCTTTCACTTGAATCTCTGTGGAATTGTCAGTTTCATTTTGCTATGTGTGCATTTTCTGCCCCCATTGGGTCTGGTTTGTGCTATTTTTAAGGACAAGTACAATGATTTATTGACCTCTGTGCCCCATCTCCTTTCAGATTTACTCAGCTCCCTGTGTTGTTCTAGAACCTGCTGGGTGCTTGATCGACATTTTTGAAAGCAGCACACCAATGAACAAAGCCTGCAGCTTTTAAACAACTTCTACAGGCCACTCCCACTCAGCTATGCAGGAACTCATTTGAGTGTGGAATAAAATCCCACAGGGCACGCTGGCTGTTTTCCTGGAGAAACTTTTCTGGAGCCAGACTCAGGAATCCTGCAGTCCAGTCCTGGCCACACCCTGCACTGCTTTTGTGCATGTTTGAGAGAGGTCCTGAGGGGTGGAAGGCCCCCATCCAAATAACCGGGAGGGATCACACCCCTAATTGGAATAGATTTTCATGGGTGGCCAGTGAGAGGTGCAGGGCTCCCACCTATCCAGCTGGGGAGTCACCAGAGACCACCTGCAGAGTTTAGTATTCCTGAATGAAAATTACAATTGATTCAGTACTTAGGGTAAGTCACCCACAAACATTGCTCAGCATTTGACAAATCCCAGCTGTTAATCATTTATAGTTTATTAGGTCCAAGACTCTGGGCTAGGTGCTCTTTTCTTCTTAATTGAACCTTTTTAAGTACCCTACGTGTGCTTCCCGTCTGGCTCATTAGTAAAGAATCTGCCTACAATGTGGGAGCCACAGGAGACGTGGGTTCAATCCCTGGGTCGGGAAGATCCCCTAGAGGAGGAAATGGCAACCCACTCCAGTATTCTTGCCTGGACAATCCCACGGACAGAGAAGCCTGGTGGGCTACAGTCCGTAGGGTCACAAAGAATTGGACACAACTGAAGCGACTTAGCATGGCATGGCACAGCAAGAACCCTTGCTGTAATAGGAGCTAGAAGCGGTGCTAGCAGTACTATTCCCACTTTATTGGTGGAGAGTCTGAGGCTCAGATGAGGCAAAATATCCTGCTTATGGTCACACAATAAGTTGCAGAGCCGGGATACAAGCCCAGGTGAGTCTGCAGTCTCCAAATGCTGTTTTTCCTTCCCTCCCTCCCTTTTCTTTCTCCCTTCTTGTTAAACATGATTCTTTATCATACAAAGAAAACCTGATTCCAGGCCATATACCTAGAGTACAAATGTCCTTTACCCTTCTTCTCCCATCCTGGGGCTTCCCTGGTGGCTCAGATGGCAAAGAATCTGCCTGCAATGATGAAGACCCAGGCTCTATCACTGGGCTGGAAAGATCCCCTGGAGGAGGGCATGGCAACCCACTCCGGTATTCTTGCCTGGAGGAGCCCATGGACAGAGGAGTCTGGAGGTCTATAGTCTATAGGGTCACAAGGCATTGGACATGACTGAGTGACTACCACTTTTTCTCCCATCCTAATCTGAGCATAGAAACACGTGGCTCTATTTCATTTCGAAGCCCATGACTAGCTTTTAAATGATATTTTTGGAGACGCGATAGATTCCCACGGCTCAGAAATCAAACTCCAGGACTGTCAACACGTCTACCCCACACCAGCCCCACCTCCCCTCCTCACCCACTGGGCTCGTTTTTCCAAGTCCTCCCAGAGCATCTTCATTTGCATCCATGCATGGACAAGTGCCCTCTCTGATTCCTCCCACTTCAGGCCCAGAGATAGCACGCTCTGCACACTGTCTTGCATCTTCAACAGTTGTTTATGAACCATTGTTCCATACTGTGTTTTGCCTTTGGTTTTTGAGAAGGAAGGGAGTGGGTTTAAGGCCCCAGCCAACATTTCTCAAAGGAGGCGTTTGTTCTGAAATGTTCTCTTATCTTCCTTCCTTTGGTTCATTCCCAGCCCCTCGGCCTGTCTTCTCCTTTGCTGGTCCCTGGATGTCTGCACCTCTTCCCTAGTGTCTCTGCATGTGCCCCCTGACCAAAGGCATTCCTCCCTTTGCCCTTCCCACACTGCCAGGATGCACTGCTTGATACAAAAGCTCGAGTGTCCCACTCTGTTAAGTAACAGGGGCTTTTCTGGCAGTGTGGGGAGAGTGCCTGTGAGAAATGGGGTTCATTTGTTGTTCAGTTGCTCAGTCGTGTCCGACTCTTTGCGACCCCATGAACTGCAGCCTGCCAGGCTTCCCTGTCCATCACCAACTCCCTGAGCTTGCTCAGACTCATGTCCATGAGACAGTGATGTCATCCAACCATCTCATCCTCTGTCACCCCCTTCTTCTCCTGCCTTCAGTGTTTCCCAGCATCAGGGTCTTTTCCAGTGGGTCACCTCTTTGCATCAGGTGGCCAAAGTATTGGAGTTTCAGCTTCAGCATCAGTCCTTCCAATGAATATTCACAGTTGTTTTCCTTTAGGATTGACTGGTTTGATTTCCTTGCAGTTCAAGGGACTCTCAAGAGTTTTCTCCAGTACCACAGTTCAAAAGCATCAATTTTGTGGGCTTTATGGGCAGTGCTGAATGGAGATTGCCAAATGGCTACAGCATCTTGGGTTGGAAGGAACAGGAAACCCAGAGTCCTTCTTCTTCATGCCTTCCCACACTGCCACCAGTGAGGGCAGGACACTGTCCCGCCTCCCGTAGCCTCTGTCCTGCCAGCTCCAGCCCTGCCCAGCTCCTTTGTACTCCCAGAGCTGAAATGATGACTCATCAGTGACCTTGATCCCTGCTGCTCCCCTAGAAGGGCCGTCATTCCCTCCTGGCCCCTCCCTTGGGAACCAAAGCTGACAAAGCCATCTCTTGCCACAGCCTTGCCCTAGGTGGGGCCCACCTGACCAGGAGTTCCATTCTGGGGGAGCTTGACCAAAAATGCAAGGCCTGATTGAATTTATCCAACACTGAGATCAGCAACTACTGACTTAATGGTGGCTAATACTGCTGCTAAAGCTACATTCAATTCATTCTGAATTCATTCAGTACAGATGTATGGAGAGCCTACTGTAGGCAGGCACTCTTCAGGCCTAGAAATGGAGCAGCGATACAAACCCTTGTTCTCAGGGAGTTTGCATCCTGGGAGAGCAGGCAGCTAGTTAGATACCCCCATGCCAAGTAAAGTGTGTATGTGTCGAGGGGCGGTACTGCCAGTATCTGTGTGTTTGCATGGTCAATCAGGAATACCTGTAGATAAACAAGTTGAGTCTATTACTTGTTGCAGTGAGGGAGCCCACATACCATGGGAGAACGGAGGGCATCTCGGCCCAAGGGTGTTAGGTGGAACCTAGAGTAGGATTTGGGCTTTGGCTGGGTAGTTTGGGAGAGAGCCCAGGGAAGTAGAGGCATTGATCTGGATTGTGTGCTGTCAGAAAGCAGTGATGAGTCCATGATGGTGTACCTTAGTAAACCTCATCTAAGAGGAAGGAGACCAGGTGGAGGCCAAAGCTGTAAGCCATAAAGAAACAGAGGTCAGTCCGATTTACCAGGAGACACAGATTTGAGTATTTTGTGGCTTGGATGGTGCTCATGTTTTCAGTGTTCAGATGTGATTATGGTCTTGTTTTTGTCTTGACCCAGTGCGGTCACAGAGAGACCTTGTCTGATGGTGATGTTCTGGCAAATTATTTACCTTCAACTGGAAAACAGCACAGCCTAGCTGTGCATGCAGGGCCAGTTCCGGGGGCCATGGCTGCTTGTCCGTCAAGCTCTCTCTCACTTATTCGCTCTACCTTGTCCAACTCTTTGCAACCCCATGGACTGTAGCTTACCAGGCTCCTCTGTCCAAGAGATTTCCCAGGCAAGAATACTGGAATGGGTGGCCATTCCCTTCTTCAAGGGATCTTCTCGACCCAGAGATCAAACCCAGGTCTCCTGCATTGCAGGTGGATTCTTTACCATCTGAGCCACTGAGGAGCCCATATATGCTAGTATACCTGTTTAAAAAGATAAATAAAAAGCCCCCTCCAGCTGCTATGTTGAGAATGGACTCTAGGGAGCAGAGATGGAAGATGCTTTGGGGGGCTGCTGAGATGGCTCAGGAGAGGAGAGATGATGGTGGTTTGGATAAGCCTGGCAGAAAAAGTGGTAGGAATTGCTCAGATTGGACACAGATTTAGAGGTGGGGTAAAACAGAATGGTGTCAAGATTTTTCAATGGAGCAAAAGATTGAATTGTCTTTTCCTGTGATGGGGAAGCCCCCTGAAGGAGCAAAATGGTTTTTGCAAGGTAATGCATCAGGAGCTCATGGGGGAGGGGGCGTGCCAAGCTGAGGTGTCCCTAGAATCCAAGCCCAGCCATTGAGTAAGCAGATGCCCCTGTAGGCCTGAAGTTCCTGGAGAAGTTTGGTGGGATGACAGATTCAAGAGCTGCCAGTGTTTATGTGAATATAAGGCATGGCCCTGGATGAAATCACATAGATCTGAGCATATTTAGGGAAGAGGTTTTGTCTGTCTTCACTCACTTCCCAAGCACTCCAATTATTTGGACATCTGGGAAGTGAGGAGGAATCACCAGAGGAGACTATCACCAGACTATCATCCAGTAAGGTGGAAGAACCAAGAGTTTAGCCTTTTGTTCACAAATATGTATTGAATTCTGCACATCATCTCAGAATTTCTAAGAACTACTGGAATACTGGACAGGTGGCATTGCCAGGTCAGGAAAAGAGGTGTGAGCCAAGACTGTTGGCTGACACCAAGAATTTGTTCCCTTTTTCTTGATAAAAGAACCATGACTCTGCTTGGAGAGGCAGTGTATCCATATAAGGGTCTACATAAAATGTAAATGGAAGCCTCACGTGGGACTTTTGCAGCCTGCTTCAATGGAGTTGGACTGCCCTGGTGGCTCAGATGGTAAAGCGTCTGTCCACAATGCAGGAGACCGGGGTTCAATCCCTGGGTTGGGAAGATCCCCTGGAGAAGGAAATGGCAATCCACTCCAGGACTCTTGCCTGGAAAATCTCATGGACAGAGGAGCCTGGTAGGCTACAGTCCATGGGGTTGTAAAGAGTTGGACACGACTGAGCGACTTCACTTCACTTCACTTCAATGGAGCTAATGCGGTTGGGAGGCACACACCTGCTCTTCTACTCTTATTCCTTCCTGCTGTCTGAAAGATAGATGTGACAGTCGGAGCTCCAGCAGCCATCCTGAATCATGAGGGCTCAGCAAATGGAAACCAAGCATTGAGGATGGCGGAATGGAAGTACAGGAGCCCATAATCCTCATAACTGTGGAGCTGGCAATGCGTCATAGATTACTTAACTTTAGATTAAGTTAAGAAAGAAACAAACTTCTATCTGTTTAAAATTCACAGTTATTTTAGGTTTTCTGTTATACTGTAGCAAAATTCCATTCTGACATGAGATTTATTCACAGTATTTCTAAACTATGTGGGCCACTTGTGTGAGGAACCAAGTTGTCTGCAGAGTTTGTCACGGCCCCTGGTCTCCCAGGACTCCGTGTGCAGTCGAGTGGACTAATGAGTACACCTCTGTTACTTGGGTCATAACAGCATTGGCTGGTAGGGGCTGTGCTGGTGGGTGTGCTCCGGGGTCTGCAGTGAGGACTGAGACAGATGGCAGAGCAAGTTCCATCTTCTCAGCTCCTTTCAAATCATATCTAAATGCAATGACTCAACACGTGTTCTTGGTCTGATTTTTGTCCCAGTGCCTACATTTAATTTATTCCAGTACCTAATTTGAGCTTGGAGTTGAGGAGGGGGGAGAAAAATGATAATGTGGACCAGATTTTAGATGGTTGCACTTATAATTTCACAGAGAACCTCGATGGAATAATAAGCAATGGTTATGAACTTGCTAAGAATCAATTTGGTATGTGGAGCTTCATCCAACTGACAATTATATAAAGACACAAGCTCTAGAAAATTGGCAGGAGGCTAAAACTACAAATGTGATCTGTGTCATTTCTTTAATGGACCAGCTATTTTGATGCCTCTTTTTCCCCTTGGAAGGCACCTTAACACACACTTGGCTAACTTCTTACCTCTGGCCAAGACTGCTCTTGACTATCAGAACTTTTGTGTCTGACCTATCTCCAGATCGAGGCCCAATGGAGACGTAACCCTATTACACATATGTGCTGTAACTGCGCAGTTGCTCAGGCATGTCTGACTCTTCCTGACCCCATGGACTGTAGCCTACCAGGTTTCTCCGTCCGTAGGATTCTCCAGGCAAAAATACTGGAGTGGGCTGTCATTTCCTCCTCCGGGGGTTTTCCCTACCCAGGGATAGACCCCGAGTTTCTCTTGTCTCCTGCATTGGCATCTGGATTCTTTACCACTGCACCACCTGGGAAGCCGAAATCTGTGATATACTGAGCACTGAGTACCAGGCCCATTGCACGTGTGCTCTCATCTGTTTACAAATAACCCTGCACAATAGGTTCTAGAATCTTCCTTTCACCAATAAGAATCCACCACTCAGAAAGCCTGAGCACTCTGTCTCTAGTCCTCAGCAGCTCTTGAGAGTAGAGCCGGGATTCAAACCCTTTGCTCTACACCGTAAGGCTTCTGTCCCACAATGCCTTGTGTCTCCCCCTGTCCTCTAACAGCTTTTGAAGCCTGGAATCTCTTCTGTTCAATCTAAATGGCTTCCCGCCCTTGGGGTCTCCTTCCCAGTGTCTACCAGTCAAATTCCACCCCTCACCCAAATCTTTTGTGCAATCTCCCTCCCTCCGCCATAAACTTCCTTGTGCTTCCCGTCCGTGTGAACTCTGCTTCCTGGGAATTCTCCCCACCCCATGCGTGGCTCTTACAACGCATTTTCTGGACGTCACCAGAGCTTTTGGTATCCTTAAGTGACATACCTGAATGATCCATTTTCAGTGAGAGGGCGGAACGAAAGGACATTTTTTTGTGCACTTAATTTTGTTATAGTTTGTTTCTTTTCATTCCTCAAATAACCCTACGAGGACTTTTTAACCCGCCACTTTACAGGTGAAGAAGCTGGATACACAGCAGCCTAAAGAGGTGCAAACCCAGGAAGCAAGAAGGAGAAATTATAATTCCCGCCCCCGCCCCCCCCCGCCCCCACTCTGAGCCTAGCTCATCGCTCAGGCATCCAGCAAATGTTTGTGGAGTGAATTAATGAACGGATGAATGAATGAATGCCTGCCGGTCAGCTTACAAAAGGAACTCGGTGAGAAACGAGGAGAACTGGGAGATCTGAAGTACCCTGAAAAATACTTATTCCAAGTACAGACGGGGTTCAGTGGCTGAAGAAAATCTCAAACACTGAGGCAAGCTCAGCATAAAAGAGAAACGTTTGTTTAACGCTTTCATGACTAAAAGTATGTCTCCGAAGAGCAGGCAGAGAAGATGTATTCGCAGTCCACAAAGCTCGCTCCTTAGGAGAGCCCCGGAACACCCGTCGGTTTTGTTCACCAACTTCGGCCGGCCGCCGGGGCGGGCCGGTGCCTGCCCCTTTAAGAATCTGGTCGAAGTCCTTTTCCTCTGCCTGCCCCGCCCCCTCACGGAGCCGGCGCGGCCCGGCGCCCACCCCTTTCTCCCCCGGAGGGCTTAGCTACGGGCTCGACTGCCCGTCCGTCACAGAGGCGCCGCCTCTAATTGGCTGAGGGTCGGGAGGCGGGGCGGGAAGGCCGGAGAAACTAGTTTGTTGGCGGCGCCGGGGCTGAACCGCAAAGCGGCGGCGCGCTCCGCGGCGTTTGGGAGCCGGGGGAGGGGAGCGGCAGCGGCGAGGGCTTGAGGGACCTCGCGCGCGCGCGGCCGGGGGGGCGGCCTCTGAGCGCGGCGGGCGGAGCAGCCCCGAGCGGTGAGTACCGGGGCCGGGTTGGGGACGAGAGTCGGTGTAGCTGCGCTTGCGGCCCCGGCGGTGGCACTTGTCACCACCCACCCCGCCCCGGGACCGGGGGTGCCGGGTCCTGCGCGCCCCGCCGTGTGGGCACCAACCCCCTCCTCCCGCGCCAACGGGCAGAGCGAGCCTCGCGGGCCCGCCTGCCTGGGGAACAGCGCCCCGGGGCTCGAACCCCCGGAACCCCCTAGTGCACCACGGGGTCTCGGGGCCGGGGACAATGGTGGGGAGTGGAGGTCTGGAGAGAAGCACCCCTCCCAGCTCCGCTCCTCCGGCCTCGTGCGTGCCTGGGGACCCGGCGAGGTTATTTGCTTGAAAGCTCAGAGCGACGGAATGAATTGTTTTACAAATAGGATGTTGCGCGCGGGAGCTGCAACTCTTTCCCCCACCCCCCACCCCCCGGGAGTGCTTGATTCATTGAGTCCGCAGACTCTCTTTTTAAAAAATTACTATCGATCCTGGAAAGAGGAGGCTGCCTGTCTTTGAGGATGTGAACGGCCCGGGCTCTGCGAGGTAGTCCCCGCGCACTTGACGCCGAGGGGCCAGATGGCTGCCTGCCTCGTGCAGAGACAGCCGAGGGGCTTCCCCACGGGAAAGATCGTCCACGCCAGCCGGGCCCCGCTTGCGTCCCACCTGACAGGGCCCCTCGTCCTGTGCTGAGAGCTTGGAGCCGCCGAGGAATGGACACCCGCCCGAAGTCCCGCCTCCCGGGGTGGCCGCCACCCTAGCGGGTGCAGAGCGAGCCTCCTTTGGCCCGGCTGTCTGGTTCACCCCATTCCGCCCGGGCTCCGGGACCTCGCTGCACCTGGGCACACCTCACTCCTTTTCCCCCTTGTGGTTGCTTGAGGGATCTTTAGGTTGGGAGTCCGTGCCCCTCAGGGGCACCCTACACTTCTGTGCTGCTGTTTCAAAGCCGCCCCCGCCAAACTGATTTCTGCTCTCTTTGAGCAGAGGAATCTTTATAGAGACCTTGACAAAGGGGTTGTAGTGGGGATCAACCCAGGACCCCCGCAGGTTTAATGCAGCGGCTCTTGTTCCTGCTGGGTTGCTTTGGGGCTGGGTCAAGGCTCCCTGAGCTTTGGCCCTCCCTGGTGATTCAGGGCGGAGAAGGCCAGGTGTCTAGGCCTTTTGGTTTCACTCTGGCGGCGTGCTGGAGGGAGGGAAGCTGCCGGTGGCCGTGGGAGAGGAGGCGGCAACCCCAGCGGCTTGTCATGAGCCAGACTCCAGTGACTGTGACTTGGGGTCAAGCCCTTTCGGACCCAGGGCCTCAGTCGCCCCATTCACAGATGGATCTGATGCTCCTTGAGCCCAGGTGCTGTTCTGGTTGCTCCAGGATGTTGCTGAAGGCTTACATTTGAGGACTGGGAGGAGCAGGACCCAAAGCCCACCCCAACCAGGGGGCAGGTTTGGTATTCTTAACATGGGGGCCTCGAATCCCCAAGACCTGCCTTTGAGGATGACGAGTCAGTCTTCTTACAGGCCGGGCAGCTGTCTCCACCTTGAGTCATTCCCTTTGTCAGGAAGTGACTCCGCGGAGGTTGTTAAAAGGAAGGTAGTTAATGGTAGACACCTTGGTCCTGGGGCTGCAGCTGGTTTTATGTTTGCAGTGCCCAGAGAGGAGCTGGGGGCTAGTTGCACACTCCCCTTTGGAGGCGGTTTCTGCAGCCTGATGCCCCTCAATAGCATCTTAGACCTGCAGGCTCTCCATGTGGGAGAGGAGAGCAGGAAGAAAGACCACATTACCCGGGCCTTGGACTTGCTGGGCTGCAGGGAAAGGAGGCTTGGCTCTTTCCATCTCTCACTGTGATGGGCTAGGGGCATCAGAGGGAGTGTCCTTTAGTGGGTGGTGTGTTCATTCATGTGTTAATTGATGTTTGAAGGGGCTTGATTGAGCCCACACCTTCCGGGAGCCCCCTTGGACCAGGATGTGCTGCCACATGGGGTTAGGAGGTGCCCACGGTACCCCCAGTGACAGAGATAGCAAGGGGATCTAAGGGGGGCACAGGAGGGGAGCACAGGTGGCGAAGGCTTCCTGGAGAGAGGATGCTCTGGTTGGGTAAAGATGAGAAAGGCAGGTCCTGGGCTACCGCCTCCCCGGACCCATTCACACTTCTCCCAGAGGCCGCTTCATTGCCAGCCTCCAGGCCGGCGCAGGTTGAGGGCAGAGAGCAGGCAGGTGGGAGGCAGTGGAAAGGTTCACCTGGGACTGTGGTGGTCTGGCCCAGGAGTCCCCCAGGAAGATGAGGGGGGCGCTTCTGGATGCAGCCTCTCTGCGCAGAGAATCCTGGGAGGTCCCACCCCACGAACCCCCAAGACCAGCCCGTCCCCTGAGCCCTTAGTAGCTCTGGACCGACGAGGCCTCAGTGTGGGTGTGGCCCGTGAAAGGCCAGCAGGTCTGGCACGAGAAAACAGGGTGACCAGACACAAATGAATTGGCTGATTGAGATGCTGGTTTTCATCTAATGTGGTAAATTTCATAATTGAATTGCCTTAGGCAGCCCAGGCTGTTGAAGCGTTTTCCCAGCCAGAAAACACTTAGTTTTCCCAGACATCTGGGGCCCGGGGGCAGCAATGGGGAGTGTGTGTCCACAGCTTTTTACACCACCTCCCAGCAGGCCTTTCCCCTTAGGAACCTGGGTCTGTCTGCAGGTGATGGAGTCAGTCCCGCCTCCCAGCAGGCTCCAGTCCCTTTCCGGGATCCCCGGGCCCCTGAGCCACACTGTCCTCCCACCCCGATTAGCTGAAGCTGATACCTGTCAACTTCAGGTGCTCACCTGGCCAGCCTGACTCCGGGTCCCTCAGCTGTTCATTAGGAGCAGGGAAGGGGGCATGTGGGGCTGGAGGCCAGAGGGGGGACTCAGGGCTGGGAGGGCTCCCTGTTATGAAGTCTCTTCAGCACCAGATTGGGGAGGGGGGAGAAGAGCATGGGCTCTTTGAACCCGACCTTCTCCTGGGGCCCCCTCCTTTTAGTGCCAGGAGGCTCTCTTCTTTCTTACTGGTAAACCTTTCCTTCCCAGTCCTGTCACTACCCTTTTGGATGAAAAACGGTAGGCGCGTGTGGCTCATCAGCCTGTTTTTAGAAGTGCCAGCTCTGTCGTCTCAGAAACCAAGTTAAGCTGGGAAATTCCACTGCATTTTCTGCAAATACGCAACGATCTCCCAAGCCATTCCTTTCCCCACTATCGTCTCCTGCACCCCTGGGCTGGACAGAGTTTAGAAGAGGGTCTTTGGGCCTCACCTTGTTTCAATGTGACCGAGACCAAGGCCACCTCTTCACCGGCCATCTCGCAACTGGAACCCTCGCCCCTGGAAGGTGTCGGCAGATAAAGCCCTGATGGTGGGGCCTGGGGGTCCTGCCCTGCCCCTGCTTGGCTGTGTAACTTCCCGTAGGTCTGCTTACCTCCCTGGGCCTCAATTTGCTCTTCTGCAAATTGTGTGGATGCTCTTCTGTACAGTGTTTCTGTTAAATATCTTGCTGCTAAATCTCAAAAAAGAGTTTTGGTATCACGTCGTTTTATAAGGCACGAGTTACTTGCATAGCTCTCCTGGGCAGGAGGGGCGAGGGGCAGCTGGTAGAGTGGAGGGAGCTGAATTAGAAGGCAGGAGCCTGGCATCCTGGTTCCCAGCTCTGCCACTGACGATGGGTGCTGGGCCTTTGGGCATGTCACCTTCCTTCTCTGGGCCCTCATTTTTTCCATCTGTAGAGTGAAGTGAGGGCAAGCGCCCCACTTCCTTTTCTTTCTGGGTGAGTGGAAACTGAGTCAGACTTTGCCGATAACTCCAGAGGGACAGGGCTATTCCCTGCCTCTGGCCCCTTGGAGTCTAGGGCCCAGGGGTGAAGGGCAGCAGGTGTGGGAGAACTGAAGTTGCTCCCTCCACTCTGGAACAGATGGAGTGAGATCTAGCCTGGGAGATGTCCCCTGGGAATGTCCCCTGGGCATTCTCAGGGGACACCTCCCAAAGAAAAGCGGGACAGAGCTCCCAGGAGCTAGTGGGATCACCAGGGAGTCTGGGGGCACAGAGGAGGACACCATGCTCCCCACACTTTGCCAAGGAGGTGCCTGCAAGGCCAGCCTGATGGCTCCTCATGCGAGGAGGAGGGCTGCGGGGGCTGAGCAGGGCCGTGGGAGAACTGTGTCAGACACCGCCAGAGGGAGGCCCACATTGGCTACGGTGTGGCTCCCCACCCACTTCTGTCTGCCGGGAAGGCGCCTCCGACTGGCGGCCGCCCCTCAGAGTAGCATGCAAGGGATAGGGTGGAAACTGAGAGCCTGGCTGGGTTTCTGCCTACTCCTTGAAGGAGAGGCCGACCACAGATCAACGTGGGCTGACCAGAATTGATCTCCTAGTTAAGATAAGGAAGGCGCGGCCCCTTCAAACTCCTGGACTAGCTGCCTGCCAGGTTTGCAGTTGGCCAGGTCAGACTTGTCCGCTTCATCTGGGCTGGGGTGAGGGCCGAGAGACGGGAGAGCTTTTTTTCTGAAAAGCTATGGTGATTGTACCCTCCATCCAGTGTTCAAGTCCTGCTGTGTCCTGGCTGGGCTTGCGGGACCCCGGGCAGCAAGTCCCTTAATCCACCAGTGAGCTCCTGTGTTGTTTGCAGCTTTGGAAATCGGATAAAGCAAGAGGTACAGCTCCATTCAGGCAGCGAGCATGTATTTAGCACCTTCTGAATGGCTCACCCCAGACTAGAAACTGGGAAGGGAAAGTCAGCTTTAAAGAGGGTTGTCCTTGGAATTCCGCTCACCCTCTGGCTTGGGAGACAGACAACTAGCCGGGTGGTTATGGCTCAGCGCTAGGCTCTGAGTGATGTGACGAAGCCACAGGACACACAAGGAAACGGACTGTCGTTGGTGTCCCGATTCGTCACGTGGCCAGTGAATTTTTAAAATTCTGTCTACTTTTGGCTGTGCCGGGCCTTTGCTGCTGCACACAGGCTTTCTCTAGTTAGAGTGGGGATGACTCTAGTTGCGGTGCTCAGCTCGTTGCTGTGGTAGCTTCTCTTTTGCAGGGCATGGGCTCTCGGTGCACAGGCTCAGTACTTGCAGCTCTTGGGCTCAGTTGCTCCGTGGCATGGGGGATCTTCCCCGATCAGGGATCAAACCTGTGTCCCCTTCGTTAGCAGGCCGATTCTTAATCATGGGACCACCAGGGAAGTCCCCAATGAGTGTTTTTTTGCAAGCTGTTTTCTGCCAGGCTCTGCGGCTCAGCAGAGAACAAGGCAAGGTCCTCACCATCCTGGAGCCCCCATTCAACTGGAGGAGGCAAGCAACAGATAGATAAATAAATAGAGCTTAGGTTGGGCTGCAGGAGGTGGGTGGGGTGGGGTGGCAGCGTGAGGAAAAGGATCGAGGTGGGGCATCCGCTTAGACCAGGGAGCCTAAAGAAAGCTCCTCTAGGCTGACAACGTTGAGCCGAGACCTCCAGGACAGCAAGATGCAGCCTTGGGAGGATCTGAAGAAGAGGGTATCAAACAAATGAACAGGCTGTGAACATCGTGTGCTGGAGAGGGGTCTGAGACGAGACCCAAAGAGAAGCTGCTTTTCTGATTTGTACAAAGGCCAAGAAAACATGTTCATTTTAAGATGTGTTATTATCTTTAATGTTAATCATACATTGGTGGATTCCTTTATCAACAAACAGTATTAGAAGACGTGGAACCTGCTGTGAAAGCAGCCTGGTCCTTGGTATCTATCTTCAGTTTGGGGCATAGCCTTCTCGTCCCCCTTTTCTTATACAGATTTTGTCCTTATGTAATTTGGATCACACTCAGTATTCCAGTGTCTATCACTTAGTGTGTGGGTGGATCTTGTTCCCTTTTCACAGCTGCATAATATTCCACAGCATGGCCAAAGCGCTATCTTTTTTTTTTCTTTTAGTCTCCTAACAGGGCACTTTTGACTTGTGTCCGATTTTTTTTTAAACCCTCCATACAAGCCATGAATTCATGTACGTCTTGATCATGTATCTTCCTGGTCTTTAAATTTTCGTTGTCCAAACTAAATGCTTTTTGCAAAGACTAATAAGCCAGTTTACTGTCCTACTGATGGTGTCTGGGAGCCCACCTCTCCACCCATACTTGCTGTTATCTACATTTTCCCGTTTAGCTAATGTGATTGGTAACAATGATCTCATATTCCTTTAAAAAAAAAAGTGATCCAGTTTATTCAGGCTTCCAGTTTTTTTGTAATCCATCATTGTTTTTTCCAGAAGATCAAGGTCTAGCGAGTGCTGGCTCTGCCTCTCGCTGGTCTCCTGACCACGGCTGGGGACTCAGCCTTCACCCTGCGTGGTCATCTGTGAAATGAGGCCCTTTTAATCCCTGCCCCCTGCCAGGCTGCTCCGTGTTGTGCATGGGGAAACATTCCGGAAAGTTCATTTTATGCTGAAAAGCTCTGCAGACATCATGGGTTTTACTAGTGAAAGGCGACTATCTGGAGCCTGGAACATCTGAACGGATGTGAGTGTTTCTAAGCAGCTAGTGTGTCCAGGGGAGGGGCCGGGTGGCTTTAGGTGGGACGTCTGCCTTGCATCCCTGAGATGGAGGAGGCCTCATCCAGCCCAGGAGGGTAGAGAAAATTCTCTAGCTGGTCCAGGGAAAGGCTCAGAAAGGGGCATTGATAACCACAGACTGACCCCTCCTTTATCTTTTGTTCAGTCACTAAGTCGTGCCTGACTCTTTGCGAGACCCCATGGACTACAGCACGCCAGGCTTCCCTGTCCTTCACTGTCTCCTTGAGCTTACTCAAACTCATGTCCATCGAGTCGGTGATGCCATCCAACCGTCTCATCTTCTGCCGTCCCCTTCTCCTCCTGCCTTCAATCTTCCCTAGCATCAGGGTCTTTTCCAGTGAGTCAGCTCTTTGCATCAGGTGGCCAAAGTATTGGAGCTTCAGCTTCACCATCAGTCCTTCCAGTGAATATCCAGGATTGATTTCCTTGAGGATTGACAGGTTTGATCTCCTTGCAGTCCAAGGGACTCTCAAGAGTCTTCTCCAACACCGCAGTTCCAAAGCATCAGTTCTTGGCGCTCAGCTTTCTTTATAGTTCAACTCTCACATCCGTACATGACTACTGGAAAGATCATAGCTTTGACTCTACGGACCTTTGTTGGCAAAGTGACATCTCTGCTTTTTAATATGCTGTCTAGATTTGTCATAGCTTTTCTTCCAAGGAGGAAGCATCTTTTAATTTCGTGGCTGCTGTCACCATCTGCAGTGATTTTGAAGCCCAAGAAAATAAAGTCTGTCACTATTTCTGGAGGCCAAAGGCTGGGGCTCCTAGAACTTTGTGGATTGCCATGTTTATTACTTTGGGAGTCCTTGTCTGTTTTCCTTTAACGGAAGGCTTTAAAATAAGCAAAAGATTGACCCAAGAGCTTTTGTACTTGATGTGGAAACAGGCGGGAAACTGTGGGGCCTGTTGAAGGAAAGATGGGACCTGGGGCCTCTGGCCCCATAGTGGGGGAGGTAGGGAACCTGGTGGACAGGAGTCCCTGGAGAAATTCATCTCCACTGGGATTCAGGAGCCTGGGGACATACAGGCAGGCTCTCCTGTCCTTCCCCAAGTGGACTATGACATGGTGAGCCCCTGTTTTGGGGAGCAAGCAGCATCCAGGCTTGGCTACAGTTCCCCTGCAGCAGTATGGGACCTCAGGCCTGATGAAGGCTTCAGCCTGACCTGGTTGGGACGGCTGCAGGGCCGCGGACAGGAAGATGAACTGGGAAGCATGACAGCATATGAACGAGGGGGCAGTGGCTCTCCCAGAGGGCCCTGGTCAGGAGGCGTCCTGCCTTTTTAGCTCTGCAGCCAGTGAGCAGGAGGAGGGCAGGCGGCGACCATGGCTGCAGACGTGTTTCTGCCTGTATTTGTTGTTGTTCAGTCACCAAGTCATGCCCATCTCTTCTGCTGCCCCATGGACTGTAGCCGGCTGGATCCTCTGTCCGTGGGATTTCCCAGGCAGGAATAAGGGAGTGGGTTGCCATCTCCTCTTCCAGAGGCTCTCCCAGGCTCAGGGATCAAACTTGCGTCTCTTGAATTGGCAGACAGGTTCCTTACCACTGAGCCACCAGGGGAGATCTTTTTGCAGTTACTGGGCTGTTTTTTTTCACGGAGGGAGTGAGGGGAGCATCTCACGCAGGAGCTGGCCGTCAGTGGGGGCAGGGCAGGGCAGGGTTTTCTGGCTAGGTGCCCCCTCACTGCATGCCCAGCCCAGCTCAGAGGGGCTTTGTGGAGTCAGAGTCAGATGGAGTCCCCAGGTTTCAGTTTCAGGCAGTAGAATGGACTGGCCTGTCCGTGTCGCAGGAAGTTGCAGTTGCTATTTTTACCGCTCCAACTAGGACTTTTTACAGGAAGGTACAATTACAATACAAGCAAAATGTCAGGGTTTGGCTGGTCAGCTGAGCCCTGGGAGGCTACCACAGCTCGAGGCTGGGACCGCAGCACGGTCCGTGCATGTGTAAAGTGAGCCTCATTTGCCTGTGGACACATACCTACCCTGGGTGCTGGGTGACTTCCTCTGAACTGCCTGCAGTGTCTGGGGTTTTTCCTCCAGGCCAGAAAGAGACCTTTCCTGGGATTTGCCCAGCTTGGTGCCCTGATTGGGGCACCTTGACCTTGTGATGGGTCTTACGGTGGTCAAGCCAGCCTGGACAGCTGTAAGCCATTCTGTTCCTGACTGCCCGGGAAGTTGAAGTCTTATCAAATGAAATTATTTAGAACCTACCACGTGATAGCCACACTGCTGAGTGCTAGGGGTAGAAGTTAGACAGACCCTGCATCACCCGTGTAGCAGTAAGGACGCAGAAAGTGCCAGTTGTCCAAGTTGGACAGCACCTGATTTTTTAAAATATGTATTTATTTGTACCAGGCCTCAGTTGTGGCACACGGGATCTTCAGTCTTTGCTGTGGCATGCAGGACGTTTAGATGCAGCAGGAGAAATCTTAGTTGCAGCATGTGGGACCTAGCTCCCTGACCAGGGAGCAAACCCAAGCCCCCTAGATTGGGAGCTGAGTCTTAGTCACTGGACCAGCAGGGAAGTCCCCACCTGATGTTTTTAATGTATATGTGTTATGGCTAGAGGACAGGCAGGGCTTATGTTAGCTTCTGTTGCTGCCTAACAGATGAGTACTAACTTAGTGGCTTAGACAGTACCTGTCTGTTAGCTCACAGTTCTCTGGGTCAGGAGCTTGGGCTGAGTCAACTGAACTCTCCACTTAGACTGTCACAAGTCCAGGGTCAAGTGCCAGCTGGACTGGGCTTTTATCCTGAGGCCCTGGGTTGGGGGTGGGAGGGAGATTCTGCTTCTAGGCTCATTCAGGTTGTTGGGAGAATCAAGTTCCTGGTGGTTGTAGGACTGAGGTCCCTCTCCTCCCTGGCTGTCAGTAAGTGGGCTCCTTAACTCCATGCCAGATACCCTTTCACTCCACCCCACCTCCAGGCCAGCAGCACCCTCAGGTCCTTCCCTGCTTCAGATCTCTGACGTCCACTTCTGCAGTCAGCTGGAGAAGACTCTGCTTTAGAGGACTCATGAGATTAAGTCAGGGCCACCCAGAGCATCTCTCTATTTTAAGGACTCCTGATTAGTTAGTAACATCATCAGTTATGTCTGCAACTCACTTTGCCATGTTGGTAACATGGTCACAGGGGTGGAGAGAGTCATCTTTGAATTTTTCTGCTAAGGGCTCCTGCCAACAGGGGTTACGATAGCAGCAGCCTTAGTAACTTCTGTTCTCTTGAATGGAATGAATTTTGTGTGTCTCACTGTGCTCTTGTGTCTCACTGTGCTCTTTACATGGGCTGTCTTTTATTTATTTGGCTGTGTTGGATCTTAGTTGTGGTGTGTGGTCTTTCCCTGTGGCGCATGGGATCTTAGTTCCCCAAGCAGGGATCAAGCCCTTATCCCCTGCATTGCAGGGCAGACTCCCAACCACTGAACCACCAGGGAAGACCCTAGGCTATCTCATTTAATTCTCAGGAAAGCTGTTGATATAGGAACAGTTATTTCTCACCCCCCCCCCATTTTCCAGATGGAAATACTGAGGCTCAGAGAATGTAAGGACCTTGGGCCAGTCATACGGGTAGAAACAGCAGCGCTGGGATTCGAAATCAGGGCTTTAGCACCTCACCACCCCATCAGGTGCTTGCGGCCAGCATCTCAGGTTTAAGTCCTGTGATTGGTAGAACACCCTTTAGAACACAGAGGAAGGTTGCTCTTTCCCATCCAACCTTTAAAATACTGAAGTGTGAAACATGCCTATCATACTTCAGGTTAGCACAGCAGATACTGACGGCCACTCGCTTGGATATTTTTGAACCTTATTGCAGTGGGTATTTGTGGTTCATCTTCTTCCCTGCTCAGCAGTATTACTGAACATCTGATGTACTCCAGGCAGCAAAGAAGACACAGAATACCGTCCTCAGTGAGTTGGAGATAAAAATAAAGGCAGAGCACACGATTCTCTGAAGGAACAGGTGTTGCTGGAGAAGCACGGTCACAGCGCTGCCGCCTAGGCCAAATAGAGCGTTAATTGCAGGAAATACTGTTGTTTAGTCAGTAGGTCGTGTCCGGCTCTTTGCAGCCCCGTGGACCGCAACCCACCAGGCTCCTCTGTCCATGGGATTCTCCAGGCAAGAATACTAGAGCGGGTTGCCATTTCCTTCTCCAGGCCATCTTCCTGCCCCAGGGGTTGAACCTGGGGCTTCCACACTGGCAGAGGGAGTCTCTACTGCTGCGCCCCTGGGGAAGCCCTGATCGCAGGGGACCAGACGAAAACTGCTCTCCTGACTCTCTGCTCTGCTCCTGGTGCAGCCCAGGGCCCAGCAGCTCGCAGGTGCCCAGAAGTTACTTGTAAGGTATCTGTTGGGTTGGTTAAAACATTTGTCTGGGTTTTTCTGAAGGATGGAATGGAAAAACCTGAGTGAACTTTTTGGCTGACCTAATACTATGTCCAACGTCCTGTACACGCCAGACAGATGTCAAGTCCAGGAGCCTTACGGAGAGAGGGAGTGGGGCTTGAGCAGGAAGACGGGGGAGGAGAGAGCTTGAAAGTCCAGCGTGTGCCCCAGCAAGTGTCGGGGGCGAGGGGCTGGGGAACAGAGTGAATGAGGCTTGGACGTCAGAGCCTCCTTGAAGGCTTTTGAGCAGGTGGTCCAGAACCAAGTGTCTGGCACCGGAGTGCCAGGAGAGGGGGAGCCCAGCCTACAGTGGCCAAGCCCTCCCCTTGTTTCTGGAAAAACTAGCCACACAAGGGACCTGGGAAGCAGGATTTAATGGAACTTGGTGGGGCCAAACGATATGCTAAAAATGTATCTATGAATGAGTTGCAATTTCTGGGCACCCATGTATTTGGCTATAAATACACATTACATGTGTAATTTCAAGAGACCAAGAATTATCAGCTGCGAAGCCCAAGGGCAGCAGCCCACGCCCAGCCCCTGTAGTTTGCTGTCTCAGGCCCTGCCCTCTGCAAACCGCCAAGGACTGTTATTTGGGGGGAAATGAGGGGTCCTGTGGTGAGAAGACAGCATCTGGTGATGGAGGGAGGAGCAGAGGGGCCTGAGTGCCACGAGGGGAGGCTGGCAAGTGGGGATCAGAGGGCGGCTCTGGTGTGCCCGGTGCCCGCACGCCGGGGAGGAGCTCTCAGGAGCCCCTCCGAGCAGGTGATTGCCCTGTCACTGCCCAGCACTTTCCATGGCAGTTTCTTTTTCCGAGTTCTTATTTTAAAAACATGGTTCACGTGGAGGGTGAGGAAGTTCTGCTTCTCACAGCATGGTGCTAGAAAGTCCCTGGGAATCTGTTGGGGTCCATGGCATCAAAGCTGTTTTCATAGTAACATCCAGATATTATTTGCCTTTTTCACCCATTCTCTCCAAGTGCAAAACCCCGTGAACCAATGTTTTCCAAGTAACCATTGCACGAAGCTACCAAATCACGCATGGGTGAATGAGCCAGGGTGCAAGACAGACTGGAAGATGGGAAGGTCAGAGTATGTATGTTCACCACGCGGCTCAGGTCCCACACTGCAGTTGATCCTTAAGAAACTGCTGTTCAGGATGCCCTGGTGGCTCAGTGGTAAAGAATCCGTTTGCCAATGCGGGAGATACGGGTTCGACTTCTGTTCTGAGAAGATCCCACAGGCCGCAGAGCAAGTGCTGCTCAACAAGTCTTAGCGTTTTGTCAAAGAGGAATATCCACAGTAATCTGGAGAGGTTCTTAAAATCTCCTCCCGTTACCAAATCCCTGTCCAGGTGAGGCTGTATTTTCTTCTGGTCTTCAATGAAAATATTTTACAATGTTTAGGAGTATGGGATTCATAGATACATACTGCTGCTGCTGCTGCTAAGTCTTGTCCGACTCTGTGCAACCCCTACCAGGCTCCCCCGTCCCTGGGATTCTCAAGGCAAGAACACTGGAGTGGGTTGCCATTTCCTTCTCCAGTGCATGAAAGTGAAAAGTGAAAGTGAAGTCACTCAGTCGTGTCCAACTCTTAGCGACCCCATGGACTGTAGCCTACTAGGCTCCTCCATCCATGGGATTTTCTAGGCAAGAGTACTAGAGTGGGATGCCATTGCCTTCTCCAAGATACATACTACTATATGTAAAGTAAGCAATGAGGATTTACTGAATAGCACTGGGAACTACTTTCAGTATCTTGTAATAGGAAATAATCTAATATTTATATATGTAACAGTCACTTTGAACACCTGAAATTAGTACCAGATTGTAAATCAACTATATTTCAATTAAAAAAAAAGCACTTTAACAGTAAATTGGATGCAGAAGCAGATAGAGAATCTGTTAATAAAAAAATTTTTTGAAATTAGATTTATGAAAAACAACTTATTTATGCTAACATATAGCAAGTTTATTATTATTTTTCAGTTAACTAGTATACATTTCAATTTTGTCTCAATTTTAATTTTGTATGTAATAAATATCAATAGATTGAACCACATAACAGAAGCTCCTTAGGGCCCTTAGTCACTTTGAAGTTGTGAAAAGACCCTGAGACCAAACCATTTGAGAATAGCTGTACAAGGCAAAACCCCTACGAGCTGGGGGCCGGACATGAACCCAGCACCCAGCTCTGTTCATCTGTTTCCCCTTCAGTCCCTCAGGGATCCTGCGAGGTTGGTGTGATTATCTTCACACCCATTTTACAGATGTAGAAGCTGAGGCACTGAATGTCTGAATACCTGGCATAAGCTTTGCAGGACAGGTGGCTTTGCTGGCAGTGGTGGCCAGCAGGGAGGCCCAGACCGAAGTCCCTGCTCCCCAGGCAGAGAGGAAGGCAGACGCCCAAGAGAGAGCCTGTTAACGCAGGCCAGATCTGTGCCCTCACATTACCGTCAGATGTATCACGCATTCTTCAGGGTGGCCTGGGGCCTGGCCAACTGCGAGCGCACATCCTCACCCTGCCTCCTCTCCGGAAGCCCAGGAAGGAGGGCTCAGGTTTGCCAAGTGGCAGCGAGGCACTTGAGAAATCAAGTGCTTTTCATTAAAAACAGCATTTCCTGGTCAGGCACACCCGGCCTTGGCAGCCAGGAAGTTTCTTCTTTCTCAACAGCCCATGAGGTGCCATTTGAGCAGGGGCTTTGGGGTTTTTTTTGGTGGGTTTTTTGGTTTGTTTGTTTTTTTCCCAAGTTTTAATAATCTAGAATAAAGCTGCTGTAATACTTTGTATACAGGTTTTTGAGTGAACATGGTTTCATTTCCCTTGGATAAATACAGAGAAGACAGTGCTGCTGGTTACTGAGCAGTGATTTGTGTACAGCAGTTTCCTGGCGGCTTAGATGATAAGAGAATCCACCTACAGTGTGGGAGAGCCGGGTTCGATCCCTGGGTTGGGAACATCCCCTGAAGAAGGGAATGGCTACCCACTCCAGTATTCTTGCCTGGAGAATTCCAGGGACAGGGCTGGGCTACAGTCCATTGGGTCGCAAAGAGTTGGACCCGACCGAGCAACTAACATTTCCACTTTTCATGAATATTGTATAGATACAAATGTATTATTAAATGGACTTAGTATAGCGCAGAAACAGTTATGATGTTTTGGAAGCTAACTTTCCAATTCTTTAAGCCTGCTAACTTCTCAAGACTAAAATTTCACATTAAAACCTTAGTCCTTTCTTTGCTGAAAAAGATATTAGTTTGGCCCAAAAGTTCATTAGGGTTTTTCTTTTATTATTTCTTTGTTATTTTTTAATTGGAGGAAAATTGCTTTACAATGTTGTATTGGTTTCTGCCACACAGCAACCCAAATCAGTCACAATTTAATATATATATATATATATCCCCTTCCTCTTGAGCCTCCCTTGCCTCTCCCATTCCACCCGTCTAGGTCATCACAGTGTGCCATACTGGGTGCCCTGTGTGAGCAGGGACTCTGGAGCAAAACAGCTCTGGGTACTGAGGACATGTGCACATTTCTTAACTTCTCTGAGCCTCAGTTTTCCCATCTGTGTAATGGGGACAATGATGGCCTCGAAAAGGTGCCATAAGAATACAGTGAAAGAAGGCTTGTACAGGGCTTGGCAGAAACACTCGCTCACAGCAGGGTTAAAAACAAAAAGTGACCCTGGGTCTGGCATAGCATCCGGCAGGTTCTTGGGGTTGTGAGGTGAAGACAGTCTCCTCTCCGTTCTCACCAGCAGTACCTACTGTCAACTGGCTTTCTTGCTCAGCCTACTGAGACAGTCTGTGCAAACCCAGCAGGTGTGTGTGTACTACGGGTCTGTGTGAGTGACTAGGTAGTCGGTTTTTAACAGATGTAAGAGACAGCCTCCTATTCACAGCGCTTCTCATTTTAGCAGAGAAAGCCAGTTTATTGTGTGCGTGTGTGTGTATATATATATAATGCAGTCCTGTAGTACTCCACTGTATGAATGAACCACTGTTTCTTTAACTGGGCCTCTCACCCATAAACATCAAGGCGTTTGCAATCTTTTGCTTGTAGCCAAAAGGCAACAGAGGGCAGGAGTCCTGGGTGTGGAGAGGCTGGGGCAGAGGGCACGTGCTTCTGTCCTTTTGAAACATCTTGCCAAAGCGCTGTCTGGCCACACGCCCCTGCCCTCCGCCCTCCCCATGGGAGGGGAGACCCAGAGCTGTATCCTGGGCTTTGACACTTGAGGCACCTTCTCATTCTGGTTTGACACTGCCAGCCTGAACTAGAAGAAGCTTCTGGAACACCGAGAGAAAGCAGCTCATGACCAGTAAGTGGCTGGTGCTTGACTATTTTTTTTTTCCTCTCTTCTGGCCTTTTCTGTATGTTCATTTTCCTCCCAGGCTGTCACTCCAGGTGGCTTGCTGAAAGTGATATCTAGGCCAGAGTGCTCTTAATGACTCCATCTGTGGGCCGCTGCAGATCTTTCAGGGGGGCAGACAGGAAGAGAGACAGCCTCCCTCCCTGTCCCCAGCCCCTGCACCACCTCTGTTTGCCAAGGGCCTAGCCAGCCCTGCTGGCAAAGGAGGAACCCGGGACTGGGTGGCAATGTGTGCTTTGCACGGGGGCTGTTCTCTGCCCCCTAGCTTTGTTTCTCCTCTCTCTCTTGCTCTGGATAACTGAAAGGAAGCAAGCGATTTCAACAGATGGGCGAACCTGAGCGCCGAGCTCTTTGTCCCCTCTGAGAGCCGGGATGTCCGTTTCATTGGCCCTGCTCCTGTTTGCAGCAACAGCTGGGCTTGCAGACCCCCAGTCTCAGGGCCAGAGATGGTCTGGGGTGCCCCACCGAGCTGAGGAGCAGCAGGACACAGCAGTGGAGCTCAGGTGGCAGCTTCTCTCTGCCCCACCGAATGTGGAGGCATCTGAGCCATCCCTGTCTAAGCTGAAAGAAGCCTCTTTGTTGCCAAGTTGCTTTCATGAGGCAGGGTAAACAGAGCTGCTAGGACAATCTGACATCAAACGTCTATAATAATCCTCCAAAGATTTTTATCTCAAAGTGAAAGTTGCTCAGTCACGTCCGACTCTTTGTGACCCCATGGACTATACAGTCCATGGAATTCTCCAGGCAGGATACAGGAGTGGGTAGCCTTTCCCTTCTCCAGGGGATCTTCCCAACCCAGGGATTGAACCCAGGTCTCCTGCATTGCAGCTGGATTCTTTAGCAGCTGAGCCACCAGGGAAGCCCAAGAATTCTGGAGTGGGTTGCCGATCCCTTCTCCAGGGGATCTTCCCGACCCAGGAATCCAACCGGGGTCTCCTGCATTGCAGGAGGATTCTTTACTAACTGAGCTGTCAGGAAAGCCCTCAAGAGAGGAGCGTAATTCACAGTTCACTGCAAGCAAAGGCAGTGGGGGAGGGGGCTTCCCTGGTTTCTCAGATGGAAAGAATCTGGCCACAGTGCAGGAAACTCGGGTTCGATCCCTGGTTTGGGAAGATCCCCTGGAGAAGGGAATGGCTACCCACTCCAGTATTCTTGCCTGGGAAATCTTGTGGACAGAGGAACCTGGTGAGCTACAATCCGTGGGGTCGCCAAAGAGCCGGATGTAACTGAGTGACCAGGCACACCATAGCACAAAGACGTTTGTTGGATACAAATCCAAAACTATGGATGAATGAATGAGTCAGGGTGGTTCTCTACTGCGCAGACATTAAACATTACAGCCAGGCAGAGAGACTGCACGGGTTCATCCAGTGTTTGCATGCAGGAGGCCCCAGTCAATCTGTGTTCAGTGATGAATGGAGCATGCCAACTATGTGAGTGGGTAAAACAATGTAGAATAGTGGTCTGTAACTGCAACAGTGTAAAATGTTTGGGAATAAAGGCTGAGAATAAGAAGGCAAAGTGAAAATAGTTACTCTTTTCAGTATTTCTCAGCCTTAATCACTTCCCTACCATAAACCATTTTGGACCTTTTATTCCTAATTGCATTCAACCCTGCTCTTCCCCTGCATAAATTTTAATACCAGGTATACTCTATGGATATACTTAACCTTCCCTGGTGGCTCAGACAGTAAAGAATCTGTCTGCAGTGCAGGAGAGTTTGATCCCTGGGTCAGGAAGATTCCCCTGGAGGAGGGTGTGCAACCCACTCCAGCATTCTTGCCTGGAGAATCTCATGGGCAGAGGAGCCTGGAGGGCTGCAGTCCACGGGGTCGCAGAGAGTCAGACATGACCTGGTGACTAACGCTGTATGTCTGTGTTCGGTACGTGTGTCTGTGCTTTGTACCCGAAACACGTAAGAGTGTTTTCTGTCCTCCAAGAGCCAGTGGCTGCCTCCTTAGGACAGTGTTCCCTCCCTCCACCTGCTGACTGCCTCACCCCCATGAGGACGTCTGTGTTGGGGCTGTGATTCCTGGGGATCTTCATCTTTTGTATTTTGTGTTGTCTTTTCAGTAACAATGACTGAGCTCTGGGGTGTGCCTGTGGGCCTGCCTCACTTGGTTGGTGGAGCTCACACCCAGTGGAGGAGGTCTTGGGCAGAAGCAGGGGGCGCCAGCCATCCGTGGCTGCATCTGCTGGGCTGGACGTGTGGCAGTCATTTCAGGGCGTCATTCCACATCTTGCCCAGTGGCCCAGCCTGTCCAAAGCGCTCGGTACAGAGCCTAGTACATAGTCGGTGCTCATCACTGTGGTTTATTGGTAGTAGTACTGTTGGCATCGCCATTCGTCTCTGAGCTGCCGTTTCCTTATTTGTAAATTACAGAACTGAGAGGCCGTATGTAGGATCCCACCTCTGATGCTCTTCTAGGTGAGTGAAGCCACGTGACTGTGTGCTAAGTCATTTGGGGCGTGTCTGACTCTCTGCGACCCCATGAACTGTAGCTCTCCAGGCAAAAATACTGGAGTGGGTTGCTATTTCCTCCTCCAGAGCATCTTCCCAACCTTGGAATCGAACCCAGGTCTCTTAAAGTCTCCTGTATTGGCTGGTGGGTTCTTTTACCACTACCGCCACCTAGGAAGCCTAGTTTTGGCCAGTGAAACGGGGGCAGAAGTGATGTGTGTCCTTATAAGCCAAGCACCAGTGTCACACTTGCCAGAGCTTTCTCTCCCTTCCCCGTGGCACGGTGACTGGTGATATGGTGTCATTTGGGTGGCCGGGAGTGACATTGATGAGAAGACCACTCTCCGCCCCCTCGCCCCCACCACCAGCTGACCCACAGAGCACGTCACATGAGCAAGGAATATTTCTGCCCCCAGCACCACTGAGACTCGGGGCTGTGGGTTGTTGCAGCACAGCCCAGCCCATCTTGATTAAAACCGAGTCATCACCTTGTCAGGCTTGGCTATGAGGATGAGATCTTCATGTAAGATGCCCAGCACAGTGTGGGTACATGGTAGTCAGGCGCTCCATCTGGCTCCCTTCCCAACCAAATTCCCCGCTGATTCTTTGCAACAGGTGTTGCTTCATTTTTCAGCAGCCTTTCACAGGCCTTGACCCCTTACCTCCTGTCCTCTGCCTTTTCTGGGAAGAAAGCCTGTTGCCCGGGAAATGCCAGGGCAGCGTGCCACCCAGACCCTTCCTCCGGGGACAGCCCACCCACCCCGGTGGGGCTGGTGTCCATCCACACAGCATCTATCAACTCAGAATAATAGTCCTGATGACAGAGACTGCGTCCACCTGGGGCCTGGCTGTGTCAATCCTGAGAGCTCAGTGGCTGCACTGCAAGTGTGCTTAATGGTCGTGTGCATCAAGTGAAAAGGCCGGGGCACACAGAGCAGGCCCTGAGGTGTCTGCCCGCCCCTCTGGGTGCTCTGGGACCCCCTTTCCCTTCCTGACTTTGGGTGTGGGCGGACGGGGTCACTGCTCGCCTGGGAGTGTGTGTGAGTGTGTGCACGTGTATGAGACCCTTTGGCAGTGGCACTGCTGCCCACGACCTCAGGATGGCAGGTGGGTACCTGGCTGCCCCACAGGGTGCCTCATCAGAGGGTGTGGAAGGGTTGGGCTTCCGTCTGTGGGGGTGACCTCAGGGGCGGCCTCCGCCCCTCTCTCTGGGTTGCTGTTTGACACAGGACATTCTGTGCTGCCGGAAGAGAAGCCCCACTTACTGCCGAGCTGTGTATGAGGCAGATAGCCTCACCACTTGGCTGAGCCTCACTGTGCTCTAGAACCGCCCCCACGGCCAGCCCAGTGCCCTGCAGGAGGGCTGGGGCTTGCAGGAGGCCAGGATGGGGTGAGGCCTCGGGCTGGGGCGGGGCGGGGCGGAGCAGCACCCAGCAGACGCTATGACCCCGTGAGACCAGGAGGCATGCCTTACACAATTCCCAGGACTTGCCTGCAGGTTTGAAACCTTCACAATCCCAAGCTGAAAAACGAGATCAAAATAAATAAACGCATAGTGGAGAATATCAACCATTTTAAAACTGTTGCAGGTATGTCCAATTTTTGAAGAGATATATAGTTTTTTTTGTTTTTTTTTTGTTCTCTTTTTTCAAAGAAAGGGCCACTGAACAGTAGAAGTATCTAGGGAAAGGCCCCATTGGCAGTTCACTTGTATCTAGGATGATCTGTGGCTCTACTTCAGTGGCAGCGATCATACTGATTTTACTCTCAATTAGCAGTGAGATCTGCCTGCTTCATGAGGTACTTAGTTTGTTTTCTACTTGAAACCTGAACAGATGGCTGCCCCTGCACCCCAAGAGCTCCCCGAGGTGTGTGCGTCCTCCAGGTGTGGGCAGAGCGGGGATCTGGGCTGCAGTATCACGGGGCGTCCTCTCGGAAGCCCCCTCCCCGGACCCTGGCTGCAGCATGAGGCCCTGCACGCATGTGTTATCTGATAGCGCTGGAATCCTTCGTTATCACAGTTCTAGAAGTAACCCAGACCCAGGAGGCTTGAAGAAAACCTTCAGGGTTTCTCCTGACTACAAAAATACTGCATACTTGTTAAGAAAAAAAAAAATCAACTTAAAAATGAACAGGGTGGACAGTGAAAAAGCCCTTTATTCAGAAGTGAAGGTTGCAGTTGGAGCAAGGCTAGGGGAATGTCTTCTGTGTTTATTCCGTGACAGTGGTAATAGCAGCAGTAATAAAACAGCTGACTGGGTGAGAAGGAGAGGGCACGGCCGGCCCGATGCTTGTCCCATGCAATTCTCCTAACAAACCTATGAGGCCGCAGCTGCTTTCATCATCACTTTTGTGGCTGAGAAAAGTAGGCCCAGAGAGGTGAACTCACTTTCCCAGGGTCACACAGGAAGGGCTGGGCTGTCTCCAGGGGCCCTGTTCCTGTGCGGGAGATCCAGCTCCAGAGTGCATGCTGCCCCTCCCCTCTCCGGGCTGGGGTCCGCTTCTTCCAGCTGGGACGTCCGCGGCGAATTCTTCTCGCACACGTCTGGCTCCAGGGCTCGGAAGTCCCTGGCCCCATGTGATGGTGTCCCTGCCCGTCCCTGGCCTTGCTCTTCCCTGCAGGGCCGGTGGCTTCTGGCCTCTGCACCTGCCGCTTCTCCGCCTGAAGCCTCCCTTCCCTGCCAGCACATCCTGGCTCCGCACATCACTCAAGTTTCAGCCCAAGCGTCCCCTCTTCAAAGGGGCCTGAAAGAACCCACCGTCGTCTTCTTGCCTGGTGGCCCACTGCCTTTTTATTTTCTTCATAGAACTTTGAGGCCGTGTGTCCTGTTCCCTGGTTCGTGTGCTGACTGCTGCCAGATCTTGTCTGCCCCCTTCCCTACTGCCAACCCCACAGTGCAGCCCCGCTGGGGCAGGAACCTGGCTCCCTGCCTGGCACGTGGGAGTTGTTCAGAAAGTTTGTGGTGGATGAGCCGGTGAGAACATTACCTGCAGCCCCTCAGCTGGGCCCTGGGCTTTTCCAGCTCCCTCTGGCCTGGAAGGATGCAGTTGACACCCTCATTCAGAAAATTGCTGACTCCTGGCTGGGGATGGAAGCGGGGAGGGGTGAGTGATCCAGGACAGAGCTGGGCCTCCCAAAGAGTGGCCTTCAAAATGCAGCTCTGGTCTCTGGTGCCTTTTTCTCTGAGAGTGGCACTGGGATCTTTGGAGAGCTTGGCAAGTTTTCTTCTGAATGTTTTGCCCCTTGGCTTGTTTCCTTGTTTATTTGGGTAACTTTCCAAGGAGCAGGGAAGGGATGAGCTGGACCCCTTGTTATTTGGTGCCTTTTTTTTTGGAGGAGGGGGCAATTTTAAAACATTTATTTTTGTATATTTTTTATTTTTTTTGGAGTATAGTTGCTTTATATTGTTGTCAGTTTAAGGGGTACAGCAGGATGATTCAACTAGACATACACATATTCATTCTTTTTTATTGTGTGAGGTGATGTCTCATTATAGTTTTGATTTGCATTTGTCTAATAATAATAAGCTATGTTGAGCATCTTTCCATGTGCTTGTTGGCCATCTGTATGTCTTTTTTGGCGAAATGTCTGTTTAGAGCCTCTGCTCATTTTTTGATTGAGTTGTTTGTTTTTTGGATGCAGAGCAGCAGGAGCTGTTTGTATATTTTGGAGACTAATTCCTTGTTGGTCACATTGTTTGCAAGTATTTTCTCCCATTCTGTGGGTTGTCTTTTCATTTTGTTTATGGTTTCCTTTGCTGTGCAGAAGCTTTTAAGTTTAATTAGATCCCACTTGTTTATTTTTGTCCTTATTTTCATTAGGAGGTGGACCCCAAAAGATTTTGCTGTGATTTATGTCAGAGAGTGTTCTGCCTCTGTTATCTTCTAAGAGTTTTATAGTGTCTGGCCTCACGTTTAGGTCTTCGGTCCATTTTGAGTTTATTTTTGTGTATGGCATTAAATAATGTTCTGATTTCATTCTTTTACATGTAGCTGTCCAGTTTTCCCAGCATCACTTATTGAAGAGCCTATCTTTTCTCCACTGTTATTCCTGCCTCCTTGGTCATAGATTAATTGAGCACAGGTACAGGGTTTATTTCTGAGTTTTCTATCCTGTTTCATTGATCTAGTCAGTTTTTGTGCCAGTACCGTACTGTTTGGATGACCATAGCTTCGTAGTGTAGTCTGAGGTCAGGGAGTCTCATTCCTTCACTCTGTTTTTCTTTCTTAGGAATGCTTTCGCTGTTAGGGTCCTTTGTGTTTCCATACAAACTTAAGAACTTTTCGTTCTAGTTCTGTGAAAAATACTCTTGGTAATTTGCTAGGGATTGTATCGGGTCTGTAGACTGCCTTCAGTAGTATAGTCGTTTTAAGTGTCGAGTCTTCCTATCTCTGTGTCCTCCGTGATTTCTTTCATCAGTGTCTTATAGTTTTCAGTCTGCGGGGCTCTTGGCTCCTTGTGTAGGCTTATTCCTTGGTATTCTTTCTGATACAGTGGTCAATGGGATTGTTTCTTTAATTTCTCTGTTTGATCTTTTGTTGCTAGCATATAGAAATGCAACAGATTTCTTTGTGTTAATTCTGTATCCTGCAGCTTTATCAGAGTCACTGACACGCTTTAGTGGTTTTCTGGTAGCATCTTAAGGATCTTCTGTGTATAGTAGTATCATGTCATCTGCAAAGAATCACAGTTTTACTTCTTTTCCACTTTGGATTCCTTTTCTTTCTTTTTGTTTCTCTGATTGATGTGGCTAGGACTTCCAAAACCACATTGAATAAAAGTGGTGAGGGTGGACATCCTTGGCTTGTTCCTGATCTTAGAGGGAATGTTTTTAGTTTTTCACCATCGAGAATGATGTTAGATGTGGGTTTGTCATATATGGCCTATATTATGTCGAGGTATATTTTCTTTGTGACCACTTTCTGCAGAGTCTTTACCATAAGTGGGTGTTGAATTTTGTCAAAGCCTTTCTCTGCCTCTATTGAGACGATCATGTGGCTTTTATTCTTCGGTCTGTTAATGTGGTATATAACACTCAAGAGTGTGGTGGCATTTGTTAATGTGGCGTGTAATATTGAAGAATCCTTGTATCCCTGGGATAAGTCCCACTTGATGGTGGTGTATGAGCCTTTTAATGTATTGTTGGATTCAGTTTGCTAGTATTTTGTTGAGTACTTTTGTGTCTGTGTTCACTGTCCATGGGATTCTCAAGGCACGAGTACTGGAGTGGGTAGCCATTCCCTTCTCCAGGGGATCTTCCCAACCCAAGGGCTGAACCTGGGTCTCCTGCACTGCAGGTGATGCCCCATCTGAGCCAGCAGGGAAACCCCTCATCAGTGATACTGGCCTGTAATTTTCTTTCGGTGGCGGGGCGGGGGACAGATGTCTTTGTCTGCTTTGGTATCAGGGTGATGGTGGCTTTGTAGAAGGAGCTTGGGATCTGTTCCTTCCTCTGCAGTGTTTTGAACAAGTTTCAGAAGGGTAGGTGTTAACTCTTCTCCAAATACTTGATAGAATCGCCTGTGAAACCACCTGGTCCTGTACTTCTGTTCGTTGGAAGTTTTTAAATCATGGTTTCAATATCAGTACTTGTAATTGGCCTATTCATACTTTTTATTTCTTCCTGGTTCAGTCTTGGAAGTGTGTATCTTTCTAAGAATTTATCCATCTCTTCTTGGTTGTCCGTTTTACTGGCATATAGGTGTAGTAGTCTCCCATGATCTTTTCTATTTCTGTGGTGTTCATTTTAAGTTCTCCTTTTTCATTTCTGTTTCTATTGATTTGAGCCCTCTCTCTTGTTTTCTTGATGAGTTTGACTAAAATTTATCAATTTATTTATCAATTGTTTATATTTTCAAAGAACCAAGTTTTAGTTTTATTGGGTTTTTTTTTCTATTTTCTTATCTATTTCATTTATTTCTGTTCTTTATCATTTCTGGGCCTTTGGGCTACGATCAAGTGTATTTCTGCTCTGATCTTTATGATTTCTTTTTTTCTAACTTTGGGTCTTTGGATATTTGGATTTTTTTGGTTCTTTCTGTAGTTGCTTTGGGTATAAGGCTAGGTTATTTGAGATTTGTCTTGTTTCCTCGGTAAGACTGTAAACTTCCCTCATGGAACTGCTTTTGCTGCGTCCCATAGGTTTTGGATGATCATATTTATGTTTTCATTTGTCTCAAGGCATCTTTTGATTTCCTCTTTGACTTCTGTGATCCACTGATGGTTTAGTAACATATCGTTAAGCCTCCGGGTTTTTTTGTTTTTCATAGTTTTTTGCCTCTGTAATTGGTTCCTAATCTCACAGCATTGTGCTTGGAGCATGATGATGTGATTTCAGTTTTCTTCAAGCTTACCAAGGCTTGACTTGCGACCTGAGATGTGACTGCGCTGGAGAATGTATGGTGTGCAGTTGAGAGGAGAAGGTGTTCTGCTGCTGTTTGGACGCAGGGTTCCATAAATGCCAGTTCAGCCCATCTGGTCTAATGTGTCGTTTAAGGCCTCTGCTTCCTTATTGGCGCTCTGTCTAGGCGTCTGTCAGAGAAGTCCCTCCCTGTTCTGTGTTCCTGTCAAGCTCTTCTTTACGCTGTTAGTGTCTGCCCTGTGTGTCGAGGCGCTCCTCTGTTGGGTGCATAGATGTTTACAGTTGTTGCATCTCCTTCTTGAACTGACCCCTTCATCACTGTGTAGTGGCCTTCCTTGTCCCTTGTAGTCTGTTTTGTCTGAAACGAGTATTGCTGCTCCAGCTTTCTTTTGATTTCCGTTCGCGTGGAGTGCCTTTTCCCATCCCCTCACTTTGTATCTGTCCCTAGGTCGGAAGTGTGTCCCTTGCAGACAGCACATAGACGGGTCTTGTGTTTATATCCATCCAGCCAGCCGATGTCTTTTGGTTGGAGCATTTAATCTATTTACATGTAAGCTAATCATTGATACGTATGTTCTTATTGCCATTTTAATTGTTTTAATTTGTAGGTCTTATTTCCTCTCTTCTTTTGCAATCTTTCGATTTGGTGTCTGTCTTTAGTGTTGTATTTGGATTGCTTTTTCTTTATTGCTTGTGTGTTTGCTGTAGGTTTTTGGTTTGTGGTTCCTGGGAGGTTTTGCTATTGCAGGTTTGGTATTTATGTGCCAGTTTGTTTTAAGTTGCTGGCCTCTTTCTTTCCAATGCATTTCTAGTATCCTGCATTTGTGTTCTCATCTACTCACAGTTGCTGGCTTTGATATTATATTTAATGTGTAGATGTTTAATGTACTTAATTTGCCTTTACTTCGTGTTTGCCTTTACTGATGAGTTTTCCCATCTGTAATATTCTTGATTCTATTGTAGTTGGGCCTTTTCTACGTAGAGAAGTTCCTTTAGGATATAAGGCTGGTTTGGCGGTGCTGAATTCTCCTAGGTTTTGCTTGTCTGTAAAGCTTTTGATTTCTCCATCAAATCTGAATGATGAACCTTGCTGGACAGAGTATTTTTGGTTGTAGGTTTTTTTTTTTTCCTTTCATCACTTTAAATATATTGTGCTACCCCCTTCTGGCTTGCAGAGTTCCTTCTGAAAAACCAGCTGTTACCTTATGGGGATTCCCTTATACGTTATTTGTTGCTTTTCTCTTGGGCTTTCAGTAATTTTTCCTGGTCTTTAATTTTTTTCAGTTTGATTAATATATGTCTCATTCTTTTCCTCTTTGGGTTTATTTTGTATGGGACTCTGTGCTTCTTGGACTTGAGTGTTTCCTTTCTTGTGTTGGGGAAGTTTTCAGCTATTATGTCTTCAGATATTTTCTCAGGTCTCTCCAGTTCCTTTTGGGACCCCCACAATGCCATTGTTGGTGTGTTTAATGCCCCAGAGGTCTCCGACACTGACCTCATTTCTTTTCATTCTTTTTTCTTCATTCTGTTACACTGCAGTGATTTTCAACACTGTCTTTCACCTCAGTTATTTGTTCTTCTGCCTCAGTTATTCTGCTATTAATTCTAGTGTATTTTTTTAAGTTAAAAAATTTTTTAATTATAATTTTTTTGGTACAGCATTCTATTACAGAGATACATTTTGTGGTCCTTTCTTTTTGCTTTTAATCTTTAAAGATTTTTTACTTATTGTTATTTTTATACAATTTTTAAAGGTTACTTTCCATTTACAGCTGGTCCTGGGGCTTGTTCAGGCTTCCTGGTGGTGAGGACTGGTGTTTGCCCACTGCTGTGTGGAGCTGGGTCCTGTTCCCATAGTGGGCGGCGCTGGGTCCTGTCCCCGTAGTGGGTGGAGCTGGGTCCTGTCCCCGTAGTGGGCGGCACTGGGTCCTGTCCCCGTAGTGGGCGGAGCTGGGTCTTGTCCCTGTAGTGGGCAGAGCTGGGTCCTGTCCCCGTAGTGGGCGGAGCTGGGTCCTGTCCCTGTAGTGGGCAGAGCTGGGCCCAGTGGTGTGTGTAGAGGTGACTGTGAGCTCAGTACCGCTTTAGGCGGCCTGCCTGTCGACATGTGGGGCTGTGTTCATGTGCTGCTGTTTGTTTGGCCTGTGGCAATCCAGCGTTGGTGCCTGTCGATTACTGGGTAAGGCCAGGTCTTGATGTCAAAACGGCAGCCTCTGGGAGAGCTAACATGGATCAGTGTTCTCCCGGGGCCCTGCCACAGTGTCCTGTCGGACAGTCAGCTGCAGCTGACCCTTGCCTTCCCAGGAGGCCCTCCAGGACTCACAGGCTGGTCCAGCCCCGGCTCCTGGGGAGCTTTGGGCTGGGTCTCGGTGTACCCTGTGTGCCCTCCCAGAGTGGAGTCTGTTTCTCCCATTCTGTGGAGCTCCTGCACTCCAGCCCCATCGGCCTTCAAAGCCAAATGCTCTGAGGGCTCTTTGTCCCGACGCCAGACCCTCAGGCTGGGGAGCTGACCAGGTGCTCAGGACCCTCTGGTGGGAGAACCTCTGTGATGTAATTACTTTCCAACCTGTGGGTCGCTCACCTGGAGGCTGCAGGATCTGATGGTGTCATGAAAGCACTCCTCCTACCTTCTCTTGGTGGCTTCCTTATCTTTGAATGGAAAATGTTTTTTCTGGGGGGTGGGGGTAGGTTCCTGTCTTTTTCTGCTGATGGTCGTTCAGCAGGTCATTGTGATTTTGAGGTTTTTGTGAGAGGAGGTGAGCTCGAGTCCTTCTGCTGTGCCATCTTTTACAGTCGAGAGCCTTCTTTCATCGAATGCGTGCTGCCTCTTCACCAGTGCTGGCCGTTCCCCCCTTGGCGTGGGGTGTGCAGGCGCAGAGGCCCTTGTGCACTGTCGGGATGGCGTGGGCATGCTTGGTGTCTCGTAGCGGCAGCTTCTGTCCATGCCGCTCCTGCGACGGTGGGAGCAGGGCTTGGAGCCTGCTTGTGGGTCTCCTTGGGAATTCCTTGGTAGCCCAGTTGGTAAAGAAACTGCCTGCAGTGCAGGACACCCAGGTCTGGAAGATCCCCTGGAGATGGCAATGGCACCCCACTCCAGTGTTCTTGCCTGGAGAATCCCATGGTTGGAGGAGCCTGGCGGGCTGCAGTCCATGGGGTCACAAGAGTTGGGCACGACCCACCACCACCACGTGGGTCTCCTGGGGGCAGCTGCCGTCTGTGTATTCCCAGGACAGCGGGCACAGCGCTTGGCACCTGCTTGCGGGTATTACGGCAGCAACTCGCTCCCACCCCCAGAGCTCCTGCAGGCGGTGTCCCATTGCCTAGGAGCAATCACAGGGAAGGACGCCCTTATGATGGTCTGGCCCTCTCCTGGGGCACCCCCCTAGAAATGGTGCCTACCTCTCTGGCGGGCCTTCGCTGCTCCTGAGCACACCCTCAGTTGCACACTCCAGCCTCTCCACGCAGCCGGCCCCTGTCCTCTTCTGACCTCTGAAACCTGAGCCAGCACCCAGCACCCCCTGCACCAGCAGATGAGTGACTCAGGCGAGGGAGCTCTGGGCAGTGGTGCCCACCTCCCGGGCAGGTTACTCTCTGCAGTGCCTTCTGCAAGCCAGATGCCACGCTCTCGTCCTCCTCAGCGCCGAAGCCCTCTAGTCTGGTCTCCCCGCCAGTGAGAGGACTCCCCAGCTTGAGGGACCTTTCCTCCTTCACAGCTCCCTCCCTGGGGCACAGGCCCTGTTCCCTTCCTTTCTTTTTCCTTGGGTCCTGCGTGGCTGCACGGAGGTTTTCTCTCCCTTAGAGGAGTCTGTGGCCTTACAGCGGCATTCAGTAGGTGTTCTGCGTGAGGCATTCCACTTGCAGGTGTACTGTCAGTGTTTGGCGGGAGCAGGTGAGCGCCCCGTGCTGGTCCCCCACCATCGGTCCCGTCCCTTCTGTGGGGTGCATTTTAACCGCTTCCCTGCAGGGAAAGCCTGTGGTCACAGGAGCAGAGCTGTTGTAGGAGCTGGATCGATACCTCTTAGCGGGATGATAAATCGCTCGTCGGGAGCCTGGCAGTGTCGTGCAGGTAATTGATGTGCCTTGTATCCATCAAAGCCCAGGGTGACGCTTAGGTCATCAGAATAATCCTGAGATGCCTACAGCTCGAGAGGGTCTGACTTACTGGGGCCTCCGAAGGTAGGGGGCCACGGAGACAGGCTTCCAAGAGCCAGGACAGACTGACTTGGCAAACACACTGTTGTTCCCCCCGCCCCTTCCTAAAATCTTTAGTTTTGAGACAGGACGGACGTCTTACAGGTACTCATGGAGAAGCAATACATGGTCACAGTTGAAGGTGAAGACAGTCCCGTCGGAAAGTTTTCACACCTGTCAGCTAATGCTGAAGCTGAAGCTCTGAGCGTGGCGCGCTGCAGGGCTCAGAGGGTTGGTAGTTTGTCTCCCCCCTCCTTTTCCTCTCCCTTTCCCAGCACAATCCACGCCAGCCCCTCATGGTCCTCCGCAAGGGCAGCCATATCCTCATGGGCCCCAGACAATGCTCCTTCCTCCGTGCCCTCACCCACGTGGCAGTGACCAGAGGCACACTGGGCATCCCTCAGGTCAGACGTGTGGTCCAGGCTGCAGCAACAGCCGTGGTGTTGCTCAGCAGGCACCCACCTCGCTGGACTTGGCCCACGCTTTCGGCACTCACCCGTCCCGCCGCTGGGAACCTCCCGTCTCACACCTGCTCCGGGTCCTCCAGCCCCGGCACAGGGCTGCGTGTGTCACTGGAAATCATCTCGTGAAACCCATTCTTGGTGAATGGGGCGACCTCCCCTGGTGGTGGGAGGGGTGGCAGGACTCCCCCTGCTGAGAGCCCCTGGCAAGGCCAGCATCCTGTCCCCCAGTCCCAGTGAGTCCTGCACTCGCTGGGACTCCCGGCGTCCCGAGACAGGAAGGAAGGGGAGGAGGGCCTCAGGTCAGCGATCACCGAGCCCCCGCGCTCCTCCTGTGCACAGCTCCCGTCTGGGGTGGCGCTGCGCTCCCGGCCTGTGTTCAGCCTCTCAGCGGCCCCGGGGATGGATGCCACGTCACCCCGCAGCTGAGTCACCACCGCAGACTATCGTCTCCAGGCTCCTCCTGGGTGTGGGGCCCGTCACCATGGCTGGGCAGGTGCTGGGACCCCAGGGATGTGCCACTTTGGCCAGCCCTGGATCCCGTGTCTAAACAGCCTGGAGCGGGAAGAGAGTGGTTCCTGAGAACAGGCGGGTGTCGGGGTAAGCAGGAGGGGTGCTTTGCTGGCTCAAGGGTCTCCCCCTCGGGTCCGCTGTCACAGTCGGCCTGGCAGCATCCACAGCTGCCTCGCCTGCATCTTCTCTGGGCCTGGAGCGCGGCTGTGTGAGCACTGCAGCAGATGTTAGCAGGGAGAGGCTCGTGTGCCATGTGCAGCTCGTCCTGGTCATCCAGTCCGGCTGAGCCTCCACTCTGTGCCAGGTCCCATCAGTTATCACCACACACGGTCCTTGCCTTCAGGGGCTGGAGATACAGAAGGCAGATAAGCCGGTGATTGTAATTTGTGACAAGTGCTGTAAGTGGGGGAGGCGTGGGGAGGAGATGACCTCAGCAAGGTGGCCACAGTCAGGAGGAGAGAGAGTGAGCCATTCAGGGACAATGAGGTGAATGGCAGAAGCATTCCAGGCAGAAGAGCAGCTCGTGCAAAGGTCCTGAGGCCAGGGACACGTCCAGCACAGCTGGAGGGGCAGCTCTTTGGGAAATAGCAGGATGTAAGGACCCAGAGGCCATGGTGGGGACCTGGGATTTTACTGAGACTGCTGAGACTTCCCTGGAGAGTTTAGAGCTGGGTGTGGTGTGATCAAGGTGATGCTTTTTAAAGGATAACTCTGGTTTCTGGGTGGATTCAGACCCAAGCAGAAGCAGAGGCTGGTGTGGGGGTTCTGTGAGTCGGGGGTAGTGGGGAGGGTCAGACAGGGACTCGTGTAGGAGGTGGGGCCACAGGGCTTGTGTGAACTGGTGTGTGGGGGGAGTGGGGGGTGGGATTTGAGCACGAGGGAGCATGTTGGTGCTGTTTCGCAGGTTTGGGGGAACACTGAGAACTTTCCCAGACACGTCACAGTGGAGGGGACAATTCGGCTTCTGGGGATCTTGTAGCTGTGAGGCAGGGAGCCCAGGGTGGGGTACACAGCCCTGGGGGCCCCCGGCTCCCAGGCCTGACCTCTCACACTGCTGACCCAGAGCTGAAGGGCAGTCCTGGGTACCTGTGGGCTTGGGTGGACACTGTGGTCCTCTCCCTGGACCACTTTCTCATCTTGAAGGTCCCCTGGGCCTCAGTATTCCTGTCTGTAAACTGGGGCCAGTGGGTCTCTCGCTTCCTAGAATCTCCTGGGGCTTCAGGGCTGTTGCTAAAAGGCTGGCTCAGGTCCCAGCATCTCCTGAGAGGACGTGGGGCAGACGGGGAAGCGACCGGCCTGGCAGATGCCCCTGCTCCCGGCTCTTCTTCGTGGAGCCAGGCCGGGCGCCGTCTGGGGGTGGGAACCCGCTGGGGGTATCTGGGCGTCTCAGGATCTTGGCCTGGGAGGGGGTTGGCATCAGCGGGCAGGCATCCTCTGCCGAGAGGGACAGAAGTCAGCTCTGGGCCCCGGCCACCCACTCAGCGCTGCCCTTGGAGAGGTCACCTGACCCCATTCTCCAGGTGCACATGGCTACTCTGTCGGGGTCTGCCATGCTTTGGGGCACTTTCGTATCTTGGAGTCCTGCTCTGTCCTGCCCCTAACACCCCCCGCCAAGGGTGTCTCCACCTGGATCCCTCCAGGGTGGTCCAATGCACAGCACCCCATGGCGGAGGCGGGCCCAGCCCAACCCCACGGCTCCCGGACTGGCTGCCCCAGCGTGGATCTGGGCCAGGGATGGAGGGAGGCGGGCCGCACGGGGCCAGAAAGCCTGAGAGGGCCTTCGCCCAGTGGCTTAGAGTGTGTGTGTGTCCATGTGTCACTGCGTGGGGAGAGCAGGACTGTCCACTCTCTGGCTGGCCCTGGGGCCAGGCCCTGTGCACAAGCAGCCTCCGAGCCCCCCGCCCGCACCCCCCGCAGGAGCAGGTACTGGTGACATCCTGGTCACACGGCTGGCATTCCACTCCAGCGCTGTCTGTAAAGTGAGTCCGGGAGGAGCTACACACAGCGTTCCAGACCACACTCCGGTGGGGTTCAGAAGCAGCCTGGCTTCCTGGCTGGGTGGGGCACTGGGCAGAGGTGTTCAGGGACCCAGAGCAGGTGGGGCTATGGGACAACAGGAACTGAGGTCAAGCCTTACCATCAGGGCCCCGAATCGGAGGCCACATCCCTCTAAAGGCCCCGCACACGGGGGCGTGGTGGGTGGCATCACCCAGCTGCACGCCTGTGTGTGCTCCGCCGTGTCCGACGCTGTGCAACCCCACAGGCTGTAGCCCTCCAGGCTCCTCCATCCACGGGATTCTCCAGGCAAGAGCACTGGAGTGAGTTGCCGTTTCCTCCTCCAGGGGATCTTCCCCACCCAGGGATTGAACTCAGGTCTTCTGCGTCTCCTGCGTTGGCAGGTGGATTCTTCACTGCTGAGCCATCTGGGAGGCCCCAGTGGATGGCCATGTTTGGGAAGGTGTCTGACGATTGAGGGGCAGTAGCAGGAATGAGGATTAAGCAGTCACACAAGGTGTGGGGACCGTGCTGTGTGGTCTGGAATCGAGGCTGGGCAGTTCAGACCTGGTTGGGGGTTGCTGCTGCTGAGCTTGTGAGGCCAGGTCAGCACAGCCTGTCGTCTGTGATGCCTGGTCCCAGGGCCAGGCTCAGAGGTCAAGCTCTGTAAATAATTGCCAACAAGTGAGGGGCTCTCAGGAGGCCTGAACAGGGCAGGGGCTTTGTCTTACAAAAGAGGAGACTGAGCTGCAGAGAGAGTGGTGCCCTGGGTGGGCGGTAGCTTGGGGACCACTGTGTATAGTCTGGGTGTGGGGTCCTGCATTTTCCCACTCCTGCAGACTGCACACGGACAGGCACACACCCCTGAGCCTGAGCTCTTCACCTGAGCCCTGTGGGCCGCAGTGGCTGGTTTGCGCAGCATTGTTCCTGGTGGGCCACTGGCCCATGGTCTGCCTGGAGCTCGGGGGCCAGAGCAGCGAGGCCAGGCCCAGCCCCGCTGTCTTCCCCGCCCAGCCAGGGAGCTGGGGCCTTGCCCGGGCAGCTCTGATCACGTCACCGTGGCTTCCTTGGTTCTTTGCCAGGAGAGGAGGGAGCAAGGGAGATAGCCGTGTACTTGGATCTTGACTGACAACCGAAGCTGGAGCACAGCCTTCCTTCATCCGGTCGTTGTTCAGTTGCTCAGTTGTGTCCGACTCTGCAACCCCGTGAACTACAGCACGCCGGGCTTCCCTGTGCTTCACCAGCTCCTGGAGTTTGCTCAGACTCATGTCCATTGAGTCAGTGATGCTATCCAACCATCTCATCTTCTGTTGCCCCCTTGTCCTCCTGCCCTCAATCTTTCCCAACATCAGGGTCTTTGCCAAAGAGTCAGCTTTTCAATTCAGGTGGCCAAAGTATTGGAGCTTCAGCGTCTGTCCTTCCAGTGAACATTCAGGATTGATTTCCTTTAGGATTGATTTGATTGATCTCCTTGCAGTCCAAGGGACTCTCAAGAGTCTTTGCCAACACCGCACCAGTTCAAAAGCATCAGTTCTTTGATGCTCAGCCTTCTTTATGGTCCAACTCTCACATGCATACATGACTACTGGAAAAACCATAGCTTTGACAATACGGACCTTTGTTGGCAAAGTGATATCTCTGCTTTTTGATACGCTGTAGGTTTGTTATTGCTTTTCTTCCAGGGTGCAGCGTCTTTCAATTTCTTGGCTGCAGTCACCATCTGCAGTGATTTTGGAGCCCCCCAAAATAAAGTCAACAGGTCATTGCTTCAGTACAAAAGTGACCTGGAGTGAGGAGGGGTCGGGGGGAGTTACACACTTTTGAAAGTAAAAATGAAAAGGGGTTTTTTCTGGCCTTGTTACCAGCTGGAAGCACAGACTTCTGGGGTCAGGACGCTGCATGCAGTTTGCTTTTGGCCACTTTGAGGCCTAGGGTTTTGCCTGGTGTTGGCTGAGCCTCGTTTCCACAGCACCATAGTGGGGTTTGGGGTGTCATTGACCAGACTTAATTAAAGTGCTTTGGAATCCTTGCATTCAAGCTCGTGTCTGCTCCGGGGACCAGCACTCAGAGCCCCACGTCCCTGGCCCAGCAGAGATGGGCAGACTGGGGCACGTGGGGCGCTCACTGCAGCCCAGGAGCCCAGAGTCACCTGTCAGGACCAGGGAGACTCCACTGGCTGCAGGTGTTCCGGCTGCTGTGGTTGAGGCAGATCTGAGTTGCGTTAGTGTCCCACTGTCACCCAGGGCTTTGTCTCGGCTTCCCACTGGGATTCAGAATGGAGCAGGTGTCCAGGGAGTGAGCCACAGGCCAGCTGGCCTCATTGCAGCTGGGTCCAGAGGCCTCTAGAGAGCCCTGGATTTGCAGAGCACGTCTACACTGAGCGCTTAGGCTGACAGTGGCTCACGGCGAGCTTTCCAAGGGCAAGGGTGATGAGGAATGTGGCCACGGCTGCATGGAGCCCGGCTCAGGACAGAGCCCCGCTGGGAGCAGAGCCGGGGCATGCGGCTCTGCCTGGGCTCTGTGGCTCCTTGGGGATGTTTTGCAAAAGGCCCCCTGCATGAATCTAAGTCTCCTTGGCCAACGGGGTGGCTGCTGGGCTGGAACTGGATGGCCCACATGGGAGTCAGGCAGCCGGCCGCCTCTCCGAGCCTTGGCTTCCCTGGCTGCAGAATGGGGCATGCAGCAGCATCCCTGAGCCGAGGAATGTATCCAGAGCGCATGCCGCTTAGCCCTGCCCTGCTGTCCTCTTTTTTATTAAGATTCATTTATTTTGGGGTGTGCTGGGTCTTCATTGCTGCGCAGGCTTTTCTCCAGTTGCAGCAGGCGGGAGCTCCTCTCTGGTCGCAGTGCACGGGCTTCTCGTTGCGGGGGCCCCTCGGTGCAGAGCACAGGCTCTGGGGCCCGTCACCCTCAGTAGTGGCGGCTCCCAGGCTCTGGAGCACAGGCTCAGTAGCTGTGGTGCACGGGCTTAGTTGCTCCCCAGCATGTGAGATCTTCCCAGATGAGGGATCCAACTCATGTCCCCTGCATTGGCAGGGGGATTCTTTACCACTGAGCCACCAGGGACGCGAGCCCACCTGCTGTCCTCTTAACTGGGCTGGGGACACCGTGGCATGTTCTTGCAACCATGGGAGATGACTGTAGGTCGAGGTCACCTGGGCAGGCTCCTATCCAGAGATGACCCTCAGGCTTTACCGCCGGAGTCATCCTTTGACCGTCAGATTGAGGGGCGGGGCTTGGTCTGGGTGTGGCAGAGCTGAGCAGGGGTGGGGCGGGGCTGGCCGGCCAGGTTTGGGGAACGCTGCGCGGGCCTGGGGCCTGGCCCCTCTCACCTGTGGCCCCATCCCTCCCCCCAACCCAGCAGGTCGGCTCAGCATGTCGGTCAGCGTCCACGAGACCCGCAAGTCGCGGAGCAGCACGGGCTCCATGAACATCACGCTGTTCCACAAGGCCTCACACCCCGACTGCGTGCTGGCGCACCTCAACACGCTGCGCAAGCACCGCATGTTCACCGACGTGACGCTCTGGGCCGGCGACCGCGCCTTCCCCTGCCACCGCGCCGTGCTGGCCGCCTCCAGCCGCTACTTCGAGGCCATGTTCAGCCACGGCCTGCGGGAGAGCCACGACGACACGGTCAACTTCCAGGACAACCTGCACCCCGAGGTGCTGGAGCTGCTGCTGGACTTTGCCTACTCTTCGCGCATCGTCATCAACGAGGAGAACGCCGAGTCGCTGCTGGAGGCGGGCGACATGCTGCAGTTCCACGACGTGCGGGACGCGGCCGCCGAGTTCCTGGAGAAGAACCTGTTCCCATCCAACTGCCTGGGCATGATGCTGCTCTCCGACGCCCACCAGTGCCGCCGGCTCTACGAGTTCTCCTGGCGCATGTGCCTGGTGCACTTCGAGGCCGTGCGCCAGAGCGACGACTTCAACAGCCTCTCCAAGGACACCCTGCTGGACCTCGTCTCCAGCGACGAGCTGGAGGCGGAGGACGAGCGCGTGGTCTTCGAGGCCGTGCTGCAGTGGGTCCGGCACGACCTGGAGCAGCGCAAGGCCCACCTGCCCGAGCTCCTCCGCGGCGTGCGGCTGGCCCTGCTGCCCTCCGACTGCCTGAAGGAGGCCGCGTCCGGCGACGCCCTGCTCATGGCGGATGAGCGCACGCGGCTGCTGGTGGACGAGGCGCTGCGCTGCAAGGCCCGGATCCTGCAGAACGACGGCGTGGTCACCAGCCCCTGCGCCCGGCCGCGCCGGGCCGGCCACACGCTGCTCATCCTCGGGGGCCAGACCTTCATGTGCGACAAGATCTACCAGGTGGACCACAAGGCCAAGGAGATCATCCCGAAGGCGGACCTGCCCAGCCCCCGCAAGGAATTCAGCGCCTCGGCCATCGGCTGCAAGGTGTACGTCACCGGGGGCCGCGGCTCCGAGAACGGGGTCTCCAAGGACGTGTGGGTGTACAACACCGTCCACGAGGAGTGGTCCAAGGCAGCGCCCATGCTGATCGCCCGTTTTGGCCACGGCTCCGCCGAGCTGGAGAACTGCCTCTACGTGGTCGGGGGCCACACGTCGCTGGCCGGCGTCTTCCCGGCCTCGCCGTCGGTCTCGCTGAAGCAGGTGGAGAAGTATGACCCCGGGGCGAACAAGTGGACCATGGTGGCCCCGCTGAGGGACGGCGTCAGCAACGCCGCGGTGGTGAGCGCCAAGCTGAAGCTCTTCGTGTTCGGTGGCACCAGCATCCACCGGGACATGGTGTCCAAGGTCCAGTGCTACGACCCGTCGGAGAACCGGTGGAGCATCAAGGCCGAGTGCCCGCAGCCCTGGCGGTACACCGCGGCCGCCGTGCTGGGCAGCCAGATCTTCATCATGGGCGGCGACACGGAGTTCACGGCCGCCTCGGCCTACCGCTTCGACTGCGAGAGCAACCAGTGGACGCGGATCGGGGACATGACCGCCAAGCGCATGTCCTGCCACGCGCTGGCGTCGGGCAACAAGCTCTACGTGGTGGGGGGCTACTTCGGCACCCAGCGGTGTAAGACCCTGGACTGCTACGACCCCACGTCGGACACGTGGAATTGCGTCACCACCGTGCCCTACTCGCTCATCCCCACGGCCTTCGTCAGCACCTGGAAGCACCTGCCCGCCTGAGGCGCGCGGAGCCAGCCAGGTGAGCCCCACTCCCCTGTGCGAACCCACTCGGGGCAAAGCCTGCATCTTCAGGGGAGGCTGGGCCAGTCAGGAAGCAGGTGACTGGGAGGCCCTCTGGGACTCCTTTTTTCTACTCTGGAGCCAGAACCTAGCCCCCCCCCCAACCCCCCGCCCCTTTTACAGTTAATCTTGAGCAAAGCATGTAACCCTTTTGCCAGATGGGGGCAACCATCTTAGACTGGTTCCTGGGGCCTGGCTGTAGATCAGTCGCTGGGGGTCTGTGGACACATCGTATGTGGCGTTTAGGCTAACTTTCGAAGTCTGGGGGCACAGTCTCCATGCAGGGGCACCCTCAGAGAATGGGGTCTCCAAGGACGTGTGGGTGTACGACACTGCCACAGCCACCAGCTGTGAGGTGAGGGTTCCCCAGAACCGGCTTAGATCCAGCACTGGAGGCGCTCCTGGATGTGCTGAAGGTATATATCCCCCTGTACGGTCTAATTACGGGGAAAGGATGCGGATTAAACCAGGGCGGAGATGCCTGGGGCAGAGCCCTGGACGCGGGTCCAGACGCGGAGCACCCCGTCGACTCCCCGTGGATTAACAGCGTCTGTGAGTGACGGCACACACACTGCCCACCAGGGGAGCTCACACAGCGTCAGTGTCCAGAGTTTTTATCAGGGCCCCATTGTGTGGGCGTGACTGACTGGCCACACGGTTACTCTCAAGTCAGCTGGTCCAGCATGACCCAAAGCCCCCTAGGTCACATGGACATCACTGTAAACTAAGACCCTCCTGTCAGGTATGACACAGATCACCTCCCAGAAGCTAAGAGCGGACCTCTGGGGATTGAACTTGGGTCAATTACAGGCAGATTCTTGACCGTCTGAGCCACCAGGGAAGCCCCTCTGTTTGGGCAAGGCCACCAATTCTGTCTTCCGAAAATGCTGAGCCCAGGCCTCAGCCCAGAACACTGCAGTTGGGGTGTCCGCGGCCCAGGGCTCAGAGCCGGGGGTAGCTCCAGGAGAGTCCAGAGTGCAGTCAAGGTGAGTGCCCCACCAGGCGGCCCGTGAGGAGCAGCAGGAGGGGAGTGGACGGGGCACTCGGGTGGGCTTGGCCCCACGGGGCCGGATGCCGCTGCAGGCATCTGGTGGGGCCAAGGTGCTGGGCCCAGCTGTGGGCTGGGCCTGGCCCCTCCTGTGGGCAACTGTGTGCTCCCTGGTGCGTGAGGGAGCCTCTCATCTCCTCCCATCCCTCCACAAAATGGAGAGGAGGCCTTCCTCCAAGCATGGGAACAGCCCCCAGCAGGGCTGCCCCGGTTACCCCGGGTTACCACACTCTCTGATCTCAGTGACATCGTTCCATGAAGTCACCACGTGAAACAGGAAGGACACAGTGGAGGCCAGGGGCGAGGTGACACGGTCAGGCGCTCCTTGTGGGCATCGAAGGGGCAGGGGGCTGGCAGGAGGGGCTTGTCCAGGGTGCAGGATGAATGGAGTCAAGGGAAGGGGGCCAGCCTGTCCTGGCAGGGCCCTTTGGGGGGGGAGCTTTCCTGCAGCCCCTCTGGGGTGATCCAACCTGCTCTGAGGTTGGATTTGGGTGTCCTGAGCCAGCCTGGCAGGGGCACAGGGGCTGGGACGGGGTGTAGACTGGTGGGCATTGGAGAAGCTCATCCATGGTCAGGTCTCGCCTCTTAGCTCGCCTCAGATCTTCGTCCCTTGGGGTGGTGAGGTCCTGGGACCCCCAGTGGGTGGAAGGCAGAAGGCGTCGGTCCTGGGGGCTCCAGGAAGCTCAGGGGAGGGTGGGATCAGATGCCAGGTTATGCCAGGGGTGCCTTGATGCCCACCCCAGGCTGTCCTGGGTTCCAGCCTCTCCCTGCCCACAGCTGCTGCCCCATGCTCCTGCAGATCAGAGGAGCCAGCCATTGGCCCCACGCTGTTCAGGTCACAGAAACAGTGTGTGGGGCCAGCCTGAGCTGAAAATTCATTTCCTCAATGGCCTGGCGGCTGCTGACAAAAATCTTGAGAACTCCACGCAGCGGAGGCAGGCAGAGGCAGTCGTACTTGGCTGGGTGGCTCCTGAATGGAATCTGATGTCTCAGCTGCTAAGTCAGATCCAGCCAGGCCTTCGAGGCCCTTAAAGGGCTCCATCCCCAGCAGGCAGGCGAAGCTGGCCCCCGCAAAGGCATCAGATCCATACTGGGTGCGAGGCGTCGTAAAGAGCGGCCTGGTGGGAACAGGCTTTGTTCTCCTTTACGGTTTCTCTGCTTTGTTTGTTGAATCTGCTCTCTCTCTGGGAGAAAACTCTGACCGGCCACAGACCTTGGTCCCCTGGGGGAGCAGGCTTCAAAGAGAACATTGGCGTCTCCTTGTTGGAAACCTGTGGTCTGTAGGCCCTGATGCCTCATCCCACCTCACGCCGCCCAGGGCCAGGGGCTGTGACCTTGTCTGGTGTTGGCCTGTGCTCGGGGCCCTGGAGGGCAGTTCTTCCCAAGCAGGAGAGGGTTTGCGGGGGAGATCAGCAGGACCCCATGAGCCTGCTACTTTCCCAGGACTTCCCCCTGTTTCAGGGACTGGGGAAGGGAAGCAGGCGTGGGTCCTCAGCTCTGACTCGCTGGCTGCTTGACCCAGTTGCTCAACTTCCCTGAGCCTCAGCTTTGCCATCTGGGAAATGGGGATAAAAATTGTATTCCTCACACTAGTTGAGTAGAAGAGATCAAGTGAGGGGCCAAGTTCAGGGTCAGCTTTCCTTCGAGGTTGTGATGAGGCAGGGATGGTGGTGATGGTTTCGGAATGCTTTAGGCGGCCATGGCCTCTGGTCTGGGGTGTCCCTGGGCCAGCCCCTCCTTCTGGAAGGGTCCCTCCCGCACGATCAGGATTGCCCTTTCCGCGCCCCTGGCCAAGTGACGCACAGGCCTTGCCTCTTCAGCGCTCCCCAGCCCGCGGCAGGTGCTGTGGTCTCAGACGGGGACCCGGCAGGGGCACTGGGGCGGAGGGTGATGCCTGGGTGTGCCCGGCCCGCCCTGGGCTCTGGGCGGATGGCGCAATTGTGGCAGGTGGACAGGGTGGGAGGGGCCCCAGACAGCAGCGGTGGGTGAAGGGCTAGGCTCGAGCACCCTTGGCAAGGCTCACGGAGGCTGGGATGAGCAGACTAGTGCCCCTGCTGCCCCCGCCCCCTCCAGCATGGACCACCCCCTCACCCAGCCTGGCTGCCAGCCGGGAACCCCCAGTGCCGGGGCCAGAGAAGGGGGTCTGTACCAGTGTGTCCCAAGTGCCCCCTCCCTGCGCTGCTGTTCCAGCCCCTCCTGCAGGCATCGGACCAGCCTAGCGTCCAGCCTGCAGTGCCTCTCTGGTCCCCGAACCAGAGACTCCAGGGACGACCAGCTGGAGAGCCCCATGCTCTGCAGCACCCCCTCACCACCCCGGGTGACTCCCCTGGTCATCCCCGAGTGCTCTGTTTCTTGGCAGTGAGCTCGTTCCGTCTGCTCGGAAGTGTCTGTTGGAGGTGCTCCTGGTACCGAGACCCAGGGTGAGCGGCTGGTATGAGGCCACAGCTGGTGAGGGCCGGAGCGGGATCTGAACCCTGGCCAGGCCCCAGGCCTGCAGGTGGCTCTGGAGACCCAGGCCCCGAGCATCCCCGTGTCTGCACCCTGGCACCAGTCGCTGCCCGCTGCAGCCCACCTGAGTGCTGCCCGGCAGTGGGGTGGGACGCTCTTTGAAGCTGACCGTCTGCAAGATCTCCAGGGCCAGCCCTCGCCTCCCGGGTCGCAGTCTGATCCTTGTCTCTAGATGACAGTGGCCAGGAGGCTCCTGGAGCTGGGGTGGGCGCCCATCTCTCTGGGCTGCCCGCCAAGTGTAGACCACACATGGTCGTCCTTTCCTCTTGTTCTCTCTCCTGCCCTGACCCTGCCTGCCTCTGGCCTGTGGTCTTTAGAGCATCAGAAGCCTGCCTGGAGCTGTCTTCTCCTCCTGGGCACTGTGGGGGACCAGCCCCAGGGGGTGGGTGTGGGCAGGCACGCCCTCCCGTCCCGCTCTGGAAGAGGCTGAGCCTGTGATCCCCCCGCCACCACAGGAGGGTGGATTCAGCACATCCTGTCCGGCGTTAAAGAGGTGGCGGCCAGGAGGAAACCCCACAGCTCAGGGTTTGGGGCTGGGCTCAAGGGGGATGAAGCACCCCGCATCCGTCCGTCCATCTGCACAGCGTGGCCCCGTGCCAGCCGGGATGGCCTTGGTGGCTGTGGGCCGCCTGCCAGGGCCCCCATGGGTGACCCTCAGGACTGGGCAGTCACAGGGGTGGCGGAGGGCGGGGCTGTGCACGGCAGTGGGGTGACCACTGACCCCACGTCTGCTCTGTGAGGTGGACACGGGTCCTGTTGACTGGAAAAACAGTGCATAACCTAAGGGTTGAGAATTATGTTTTGTTCAGCAGACAAAACTCAGGGCTTAAGCCCAGACCACAGCATCTCAGCTCTGAGGGACCGCTCTGAAGAGGTCAGAGGGGAAGCCAGCGTATATAGGAGATTGTGCAACAAAGACCAGGGAGTCTGAACATAAAAAGATAACTGGTGATTAAAGAAAACCAGCAGCTCAGCTGGTAAAGAATCCGCCTGTAATGCAGGAGACCCTGGTATGATTCCTGCATCAGGAAGATCAGGAAGGGACAGGCTACCCACTCCAGTATTCTTGGGCTTCCCTGCTGGCTCAGACGGTAAAGAATCTGCCTGCAATGCGGGCGACCTGGGGTTGATCCCTGGGTTGGGAAAATCCCCTGGAGGAGGAACTAGCAACCCACTCCAGTATTCTTGTCTCGAGACTCCTATGGACAGAGGAGCCTGGCAGGCCACAGCCCATAGGGTCGCAGAGCGTCAGACATGACTGAGCAGAGCACAGACATCACAGGCCTTCTTTTCTCTGTGCGGGAAGATGCAGGAGCCCGGGCCCTCTGAGGCCACCCCGCTCATGCGCACCCCAGCTCCTGGGCCCGGTGCCCTTGCCTTCCCTCCTAGTCTCCCGGGTGCACAGTCCGGGGAGGCTGTGATGGCTGAGGGCTGCAGCAGTTTTTGTTTACTGATGTGGCAGGCAACATTTTTTTTTTTAATGTAGTCCCGTTTCACAGATAAGGAAACTAGGTCCCAGAGAGGCAGCTGCCAAAACTCCGGGCGGCCCAGACCAGGGCGCCCTGAGTGACCTCAGAGTGAGTGTGGGCTTGGGCAGTGCCGCCCCCCAGCTCCTCTGCCGCCTCCTCAGCAACTCAGGACAGCCTAGAGGGGCTCCCCCGGGTCAGAGCCTGGTCTGGGGCAGCAGTGGCGCCCTGCCCTGAGGGGAAGTCCATGTCCACCTTGTGTGCCGGGCGGGGGTGGGGGGCCCAGGCCCCCGAGTTTTGGGTTCACCACCTTAGAGCATCTCCGGGTGTTCGGGGCCCATTCGGAGCTCTGGCTAGTGAGGCCCTTGGAGGGACTGGGGGGCCTTCACCAGCCCCACTGAGAAAACAGCAGTCGCCCTGCCCAGCGCATGGGAGTGGCTCAGGGCTCTGTGTGGAGGGAGCAGGGCGCTGACTTGACTCAGGCCAATTTCCCAGAGTCAGGGCTCTCAGATGTGGAGTGGGTGGCGCACCCGTCTGGGAGCTTGCTGACCCCTCGGCTCCAGCAGCTTCGGCAGAGCTGGAGTCCGCCTTCAGAGCAGTGGGAGCGAGGGCTGCATCCCATTGAAGGAGAAGGGCCCACAGGTGCCTGCGCTAACTGGAACTGTGTTCATGATCCTGTGAGTTAAGCAAGTACAGACTTACAGCTAGACATGAGCTCCCTGCCCTCGTGGCTCTTTCCCAGCTGACGTCAGGCTGACAGCCGCACAGGCGAAACACGCCCAGAGCTGCAAGACCGAGGATGCGGCTGCTGGGGGACCGAGGCTCTGCCGGCGGGGAGCCTCCTTCTCTTTCCTTTTGGAGTCCCCGTGAGGCCCCCTCCAGCAGTTGGGGGTCATGGAGGCGGCGTCATCTGTGTCTCCTGGCACAAGCCTGCCTCCTTGGTTTGGGCCACCTCTGAGCCCGTGGCACTCAGCTGGCCAGAGTACGAGTGGCATCAGCGTGGAAATGGCGCATGGGTGGGTGTGGACCGTCGGTGGGGAAGACCCTTGGCGGCACCCCAGCCCTGTTCCCAGCACTCCAGAGAGCCTGTTTTTGTTTTTTAAATGTCTATGTATTTGGCAGCGCGGGTCTTAGTTTCATTACCCTCTGAGCCAGCAGGGCGGCCCTCAGTTTGGCGCGTGGGATCTTTGATCTTCGTTGCAGCTTGCCAGCTCGTAGTTGTGGCATGCGGGCTCGAGTTCCCTGACCAGGGGTTGAACCTGGGCCCCTGCTTTGGAAGCATGGAGTCTCAGCAACAGGACCACCAGGGAAGTCCTCAGAGAAACTGTTGTTAGAACTGCACGGAGGTGGACAGCCTTACGTCGCTGTCCCGAGTGTTCCCCGCTCCGTACCCACTCCGGCTCCTTCCTGGGCCTGCTGTGTCCTTTCTCCGCGAGGTGAGCAGCCCAGGAGCTGAGCTCCAGCCAGGGACCCCACCTCCTGGACGGACACACGGCCACATCCCTGCTTGGAGTTGGGCCAGATTATGCCAAGCTGTCACTGCAGGTTGGGCTTTAGAAACTGACCGTGCTGGCTAGCTGGGTTTTCTTCGCTGCTCCCGGGCCGTTTTACACTAGACCTTTCACGTGCGTTAGATGGCTCCATCCTTCTCTGGGAGGCAGGTATCGCCTCGTTTTCTACAGGAAAACGTGAAGCTCAGTGCAGCTGCTCCACCGAGCGCCCGGCACTGGAGTGTGAGCTCTGCGACCGTCTGAGCTTGTCCTGCGGGGTCCGGGTGGACAGGCAGTGCAGTGAACACTGGTCGAGTGCAGGAGTGAGCGTGTTGCCTGCTGCCGCAGCTGTGCTGTTCCTCCTGGCGGCGTGACTAGCCGTGGCACGTCTACGCGCCGCCCGCGCCCATCCTCTGGCCTTGTCCGCCCGCCCTCCCTTAGCGTCTCCACCCCACTGGCCTGCGTTCAGCCTCAGACGTGCCGGACTCCCACCCCAGGGTTTCTGCACATGCTGCTCCTTGCCTCTCGAGCAAACTCCTATGTCCTGCAGGTCTAGGGGTGTCCTTCCCACACCCTCTGCCACAGTAAAAGTTCTTGTTTTAATCTCTAATTTTTTTTACTATTATCTTTAAGGCTTTTATATTGGAGTGTAGTTGATAACAGTGTTGTTAGTTTCAGGGGTACCACAAAGTGATTCAGCCATATGCATACTTGTACGTATTCTCTTTCAAATTCTTTTCCCGTTTAGGTTATTAGAGAATATTGAGCAGAGTTCCCTGTGCTGTACAGTAGGTCCTTGTTGGTTATCTTTTAACTTTTTTTATTACTTAAAAAAAATCTTTCTCTCGGAGGATAATTGCTTTACAGTATTGCGCTGGTTTCTGCCATACGTTTTGTCTGTGTGGGTCTTTGTTGCTCTAATCTTGGGGAGGTGGGGCTGTTCTCTGTTACGGTGTACGGGCTGCTCACTGCAGCAGCTTCTCTTGTGGAGCACAGGCTCCAGGGTGTGCAGGCTCAGTAGCTGTGGGCTCTGGAGCACAGGCTTAGTTGCTCTGTAGCATGTGGGGTCTTCAGACCAGGGATTGAACCCGAGTCTCCTATATTGGCAGGCAGATTCGTTACCACTGAGCCCCCAGGGAACCCCTCATTATCATTTTAAAATATAGCAGTGTGTACATGTCAGTCTCAAACTCCCAACCTATGCCAACCCCCAGCTCTTCCCCTCTGGTAACCATAAATTCATTCTCTTAAGTCTGCGAGTCTGTTTCTATTCTGTAAATAAGTTCATTTGTATCATTTTATCTACAAGTGATATCCTATGATATTTCTCTTTCTCTAACTTCACTTAGCATGAATCTCTAGGTGCATCCATGATGCTGCAAATGGCATTAATTCTTTTTTTTTTAGTTCAGTTGCTCAGTTGTGTCTGACTCTTTGTGACCCCATGGACTGCAGCATGCCAGCCTTCCCTGTCCATCACCAACTCCTGGGGCCTGGCTCAAACTCATGTCCACTAAGTTGGTGATGCCATCCAACCATCTCATCCTCTGTCGTCCCCTTCTCCTCCTGCCTTCAGTCTTTCCCAGCATCAGGGTCTTTTCCAGTCAGTCAGTTCTTCACATCAGGTGGCCAAAGTATTGGACCTTCAGCATCAGTCCTTCCAAAGATATTCAGGACTACTTTGCTTTAGGATTGACTGGTTTGATCTCTTTGCAGTCCAAGGGACTTTCAAGAATCTTCTCCAACATCACAGTTCAAATGCGTCAGTTCTTCGGTGCTCAGCTGTCCTTATGGTCCAACTCTCACATCCATACATGACTATTAGAAAAACCATAGCCTTGACTAGACAGACCTTTGTTGGCAAAGTAATGTCTCTGCTTTTTTAATATGCTGTCTAGGTTTGTCATAGCTTTTCTTCTAAGGAGCAAGCGTCTTTTAATTTCATGGCTGCAGTCACCATATGCGGTGATTTTGGCACCCCAAAAATAAAGTCTCTCACTGTTTCCAATTCTTTCCGCATCTATTTGCCATGAACTGATGGGACCGGATGTCATGATCTTTGTCTTTTGAATGTTGAGTTTTAAGACAACTTTTTCACTCTCTTCTTTCACTTTCGTCAAGAGGCTCTTTAGTTCCTCTTCACTTTCGGCCATAAGGGTGGTGTCATTTGCGTGTCCGAGGTTATTGATATTTATCCCGGCAATCTTGATTCCAGCTTGTGCTTCACCCAACCTGGCATTTCGCATGATGTACAAGTTAAATAAGCAGGGTGACAATATACAGCCTTGACGTACTCCTTTCCTGATTTGGAGCTAGTCCATTGTTCCATGTCCAGTTCTAACTTGCTTCTTGACCTGCATACAGATTTCTCAGGAGGCAGGTAAGGTGGTTTGGTATTCCCATCTCTTTAAGAATTTTCCAGAGTTTGTTGTGATCCACACAGTCAAAGGCTTTAGCATAGTCAATGAAGCAAAAGTAGATGTTTTTCTGGAACTCTTGCTTTTTCTATGATCCAATGGATGTTGGCAATTTGATCTCTGGTTCCTCCGCCTTTTCTAAATCCAGTTTGAACACCTGAAAGTTCTCAGTTCATGTACTGTTGAAGCCTAGCTTGGAGAATTGGAAGCATTACTTTGCTAGCATGTGAGATGAGTGCGATTGTGTGGTAGTTTGAACATTCTTAGGCATCGCCTTTCTTTGGGATTGGAATGAAAACTGACCTTTTCCAGTCCTGTGGCCACTGCTGAGTTTTCCAAATTTGCTGGCATATTGAGTGCAGCACTTTCACAGCATCATCTTTCAGGATTTGAAATAGCTCAGCTGGAATTCCATCACCTCCTAGCTTTGTTTGTAGTGATGCTTCCTAAGGCCCACTTGACTTCACACCCCGGGATGTCTGGCTCTAGGTGAGTGATCACAGCATTGTGGTTATCTGGGTCATGAAGATCTTTTTTGTACAGTTTTTCTGTGTATTCTTACCACCTCTTTTTAATATCTTCTGCTTCTGTTAGGTCCATATCGTTTCTGTCCTTTATTGTGACTGTCTTTGCATGAAATGTTCCCTTGGTAGCTCTTATTTTCTTAAAGAGATCTCTAGTCTTCCCCATTCTATTGTTTTCCTCTATTTCTTCGCACTGCTCACTGAGGAGGGCTTTCTTATTTCTCCTTGCTATTTGGAACTCTGCATTCAAATGGGTGTATCTTTCCTTTTCTCCTTTGGCTTCCGCTTCTCTTCTTCTCACAGCTATTTGTAAGGCTTCCTCAGACAGCCATTTTGCCTTCTTTTTTTTTCCCCTTGGGGATGGTTTTGGTTACCACTTCCTATACAGTGTTATGAATCTCTGTCCATAGTTCTTCAGGCACTCTGTCATTTCAAATCCCTTGAATCCATTTGTCATTTCCACTGTATAATCACAAGGGATTTGATTTAGGTCATATCTGAATGGCCTGTTGGTTTTCCCTACTTTTCTCAATTTAAGTCCCAACTTTGCAATAAGGAAAAACTGTCTCTTGTAACAGACCTGATAAAGTCTATTTTGTCCTATATGATGATTGCTACTCCAGCTTTCACCCCCTCACTTTGTCTGTAGGTGCCCTAGGTCTGAAGTGGGTCTCCTGTGGGCAGCATGTATCCTCTCCTTTTGCCATTTTGTTAATTGTTTTGGATTTGATTTTGTAGATCTTTTTTCATCCCATTTTGTTCTCTCGTGATTTGATGACTATGGTGTTATGTTTGGATTCCTTTTTCCTTTTATGTTTATCTATTGTCAATTTTTGGTTTGCAGTTACCTTAAAGTTTTGATATAGCAGCCTATATATAAACAAGCTTGTTTTAAGTTGCTGGTTTTTTAATTTCAAATGCATTTCCAGTATCCTGCATTTGTATTCTCCTCTTCTCACAGTTGATGTCATATTTGTGTGTAGGTCATTTCCTACCTTTACTGTATGTTTGCCTTCATCAGTGAGTTTTCCCATTTTTAATTTGTTTCTAGTTGTAGCCTTTTCTTTTCCACCTCGAGAAGTTCCCTTATCATTAGCTGCAAAGCTGGTCTGGTGGTGCTGAATTCTCTTAGCTTTTGTCTGTCAGTGAACCTGTTGATTTTTCCATCAAATCTGAATGGGAACCTTGCTGGGTAGAGTATTCTTTGTTGTCGATTTTTTTAAATCAGTTTAAAAGTAGTGTGAAGCTTCCCAGGTGGCTCAGTGGTAAAGAATCCTCCTATCAATTCAGGTGCTGTGGGTTCAATCCCTGAACCCCTGGCGGGAAGATCCCCTGGAGAAGGGAATGGCAGCCCACTGCAGTATTCTTGCCTGGGAAATCCCATGGACAGAGGAGCCTGCTGGGCTATAGTCCACAGGGTCACAAAGAGACGGCTGTGTTCTCAGGATGCGTCTAAGCAACCTGCCTGCTGATGGGTGGGGCTGCGTTCCCACCCTGTTGGCCTACGCATCCCAGCATGGAGCCCACAGCTTGTTGGGTGGGGTCAGGTCCTGGTGAGGAAATGACGCCTTCCAGGAAGGCTCATGTCAGTGAGTACTCCCCAGAACAACCGCCTTCAATGTCTTTGTCCCCGCCATCTGTCACAGCTGCCCCCCACCTCCACAGGAGAACCTCCAGTACCAGCAGGTTAGGTAGGTCTGGCCTAGGCTCTTGTGAGGTCACTGGTTTGTTTAACTGGGTCCTCATGTGCATACGACCTTCCATGCACCCTCCCAGAGTGGAATTCCTGCAGTCCAACCCTGCTGGCCTTCAAAGCCAGGTTCTCTTGAGATGCCTCCTCCCATTCCAGACTGGGGAGCCTGACAGCGGGCTCAGAACTTTCATTCCCGCTGGACAACTTCTGTAATAATTTCCAGTTTGTGAGTTGCCCTCCTCACAGGTACGGGATCTGATTTTATCGAGATTGCACCCCTCCTGCCATCGTACTGTGGCTTCTTTGTCTTGGACGTAGCGTATCTTTCTCGGTGGGTTCCAGCATTCTGTTGTTGTTGTTGATGTCTGCTCAGCAGTTAATTGTAATTTCGGAGTCTTCGTAAGAAGGGCTGAGCTCACATCTTTCTGCTCTGCCATTGTGTCTCCGCTACTGTTTTATGCACTTGCTTTCTTCCATGTTTTATTGGCTTTTTTTTTTTTTTTTTCCTTTGAGTGGAGCTCAGTTTCACTTGCTCATAGGTTGCCGATGCACAAGGCTCTCACCCAGGACTTTAGACTGCAGTTCCTGGTGCAAAATGGCTCTCTAATCTCTTTCTAAGTTTTGTTTTTTTCCCCCACATATAGCATTTCTGTGTGTGTTGGCTGTATATATTTGTTTGTACAAGCCTGCAGTTTCTCCCACTGGAGCACGATCCACGGAGACGGTAGCTGTGTCTCTGGGCCTGGCAAGTTGCCTGCTGGGTTGAGGGTGTGCAGAGCGTGTGTCTGGAGAAGCTGAATGGAGATGAGCAAAGCACAGCTCAGGGAGGTGACGGGCCTGTTCCGGGCCTCACTGCTGTAGACCGGCGAGCCCCATTCTCAGCCCAGGCCTTCCGCCCGGGCCCTGAGCCCCAGCCCTTCCCTGTGGCCTTGTGATCACGTCTGGCTCCAGGTGAGGACAGAGAGCGGTGGGGATTCACCTTTTCTCTCTCGTTCCTCTACAGACGCTACGTGTTTCTCCCCGCCCCACGGCCGCGGCCCTCGCTCATGCACGTGGCCCTGACCTTGTCTGTGGGATGCTCCACCCGGCCCAGCGCTCTGAGCTGCCAGCAGCTGGCCCACCAGTCCTGGGAGCGGTGGCCTCGGGGGCTGCTCCGAGCTTCAGGGAAGAAGAGCCATCTCCGCGTCCTGTGGGTCTGGCTGAGGCCTTGCCTGCTTTGCAGTGGTTTGCGGGGTGGGGGGGAGAGGACCTTCCTGGGGGCGTGGACGGACACCAGGACTCCCTCGGCCTGGAGGAGAAAGACACGTCTGCCAAGCCTTGAGGGCATTCTGGACTGGGGCAGGAGGGCAGCACAGTCTTGGGCTCCAGGCTTCCCTGGTGACATTGTAAAGCCTCCCCACACAGGACGCCCCTGGGAATGGGTGCATCGGGGCTGAGACTGGATTGTGCTGTGGAGAAAGTCCTAAGGGAGAGAACCGTTTAGTGACAGCCACCAGGCTTTCTCAACAAATGACCTCCAGGCCACCAGTGTTAAATAGGCTCCCGAGAGTTGGGCCTCACCCCCAGCGACCTCACCATCTTCCAGTCAGACCAGCCATGCCCTGGGTGCAGACACAGGTGTGCAGAGGCCCCGGGTGGCACGTGCCCATGGGGCTGCCCATTACCTCCCCTCAGAGCCCAGCCCAAGAGGCAGTGATGACCCCATTTCCTGCCAGGAGCACACTGCCCCCAGAGAGGGACCCTACCTGCCCAGATCAGGAGCAGATGTGAGCAGGGGACTCCAGGGTGCCCACGACAGACCCCACCAAGGGCTGGACTCAGCTTGGAGGATGACACAGCCCCGTGATGCTGGCCTCTCAACCTTCCAGCTGGTGATGGGGTCTGGCTCATGTGTCCCCTAAGCTCAAAACATGACAGTGGTCGCTAGAGAACTGCCAAGCGTTTGTTCATTTTCCCACCTCCCAAGTATTGGGCACCTCACAGGTCCAGCCGCAGCCTCGGGTTTCTGGAAAGGTCGGCTCCTATCAGCGGCCCCCGTCACCTAGTGTTAGAGGGTGTGGCTTTGTTCCTTGCCTGCCCCGGTGCACCGTGGGGGCCAGAACGGGTGGTTTCCCAGACCGCCTGCTATGCGGACTGTGTGGCTTGGCGCTCCCAAGTAGGCTGTAGTACTCATGGGGCCGGTTGCTTTCCAGTTGGCCCTGCCCCCTTACAGGACACCTCTGTGCCACCTCCGGGCCTGTGGGTGTCTCCCGGGGCCCCGAGGGCATCTTTAGGGCAGGATTCGCCCACAGATATGCACCAGCCGTAGGCCATCAGCTTCCCCTGGGGGAAAGTCAGAAGGCATGTCTCCAGGTTCCTGGGACCCCACGGCCCCTGCCTTTGTCAGAGCTTCCTCTCAGCCACCCAGAAGCCAGGGGCCTGGTCCCAGGAGATGGCTCAGCCCAAGATGCCGGGGAGGAGGCAGCCCAGGTCCAGCGTCCCTACCGCCTGGAGGGGCCCCCGGCCTGTTGGATTGCTGCGCTAAGTACAGGTCTGACAGCACAAAGGACCTCACAGTGGTGCTTTCTCCACAAGTTGTGTTGTTTTTACCCATTTCTAACTTAATAAAAGAGTTGAGAAATCTTGCCTTCCTGGGGTGCCAAGGCCAGTCTTGGGGGACACAAGGCGTGAGCAGGCTGATCTCTGTTGCAGCGGTCAGGGCTCCCGGCCTGCTGTGCTGGGGGAGACCCACAGGCACCCAGAGGACAGGGCCTCCTGTCTTCAGGTCATTTCAGCACCACAGGCCTTACACTGATTCTCAAGTGGAGTGCCGAGTATTCCTTCCCTGAAAAGCCCCTGCATGAGTGTCAGCTTAAAGATGATTGCCACGTTTGTGTGCTGTGAGCCCCCAGTTAACGCTACTTTGTGTGAAAGTAACACAAGCAGTGTTAAGGGAGGCATCACTACTCGAGTGTGTAGCATCAGCTACGACACTAATGCCCAGGTTGCCTGCGCTCCTTTCACACATTCTCGTAGCTATTAGGCTGTGTAAACTCAAGAAGGTGGGACAGACAGGGTTGTGACGACCACAGAGTAAAGAGGAGGCCCTGCACAATGTCCCACCGCAGGCTCTGGACACCACACACACCCCTGATCCAGGGGACAGTGGCCAGCACACCTTGGGGAAGGATGAGGCTGGCGGCCCTCACACCTAAAATACTGGCCTCACAGTCTACACAAGGATGCTCCCACAGGAAGACACCCCCTTCGGAACCACAGTAAGTAACTTTTCCTTCTAAATTTATAGACACGAAAGTAAAATGGAAAAGCAGAGGACCTGATCCCCATTAAAAAATGAGAAATTCTGTGAAAGTACCAGTAATGAAGCGGACCTCACCAGTCTGCTAGACCCCAAGTTCAAAGAGCCGGTAAGAGAAGTGCTAAAGTCATTAAGAAAGATTATTGATAGAAATTATACTTCAAGCATCTTTGCTGAACACAGTGGGTATGAAGCTCAAGATCAATCACAGAAAGAAAAATGGGGAAAAAATAAATACATGGAGACTAAACAACACGCTACTGAAGAAGCACTGCTCAAGGATCACATCACAGAGGAAATCAGGAAACACCTCGAGACAAAAGCGATGAGAACACAAGCGCAGGAAACCTGTGGGGCGCAGCGCAACAGTCCTAACAGGGAATTTCACAGTGGTACAGGCCTCCTGAAGAAATTAGAGACTCTCAAGCAACTTCAAAGGATAAACAAAGCTAAAGTCAGCAGAAGGAAGGGAATAAAAAGTTCAGAGAGAAAACATTTAAAAAGAACAATGAGTGAAGTCGCTCAGTTGTGTCCAACTCCTTGCAACCCCATGGACTATAGCCTATCAGGCTCCTCCGTCCATGGGATTTTCCAGGCAAGAGTGCTGGAGTGGATTGCCATTTTCCTTCTCCAGGGGATCTTCCCGACCCAGGAATCGAACCCGGGTCTCCCACATTGCAGGCAGACGCTTTGCCGCCTGAGCCACCAGGGAAGCCCCAAATGGGGGGAGGGGGGGAAACAGTGAAACTAAGCTACTTTTAAAAAAATAAAATTGACAAACCTCTAGTCAGGCTCACCAGGGGAAAAAACCAAATAATCAAAATAAGAACGGAAGAAGCGAAATACCTTCCAGTACCACAGAAACACAAACATCATGCTAGAATACTAGGAACAGCTGGTGCTGGTGAAGTCGCTAAGTTGTGTCCGACTCTTGTGACCCCATGGACTGTAGCCCACCAGGCTCCTCTGTCTATGGGATTTCCCAGGCAAGAACACTGGAGTGGGGTGCCATTTCCTTCTCCAGGGGATCTTCCCAACCCAGGGATCAAACCCAGGTCTCCTGCATTGCAGGCAGATTCTTTACTGACTAAGCTATGAGGGAATCCAGTGGACAGTTAGGTAGCAACAAATTGGACAACAGAAGAAACAGGCGCGCTTATAGAGACCTACAGCTGCCAAAATTGAGTCAGGAAGAAGCGTCGCTTTAACAAACCAATCACTAGCAGTGAAGCAGAATCTGTAGTTGTAAAAACTCCCTGCAAACTGAAGTCCAGGACTGGACAGCTTCACTGGGGAATTCTACCAAACAAAGAATTTATCCTGATCCTTCTCAAACCCTCCCAAAAGACTGACGAGGAGGGAACAATCCCAAAGTCATTCTATGAAACCACCATCACCCCGATACCAAAACTAGACAAAGCCACTAAAAAAAAAGAAAATTACAGACGAAAATCTTTGATGAATATTGATGCAAAATTCCTCGACAAAGTATTAGCAAACCTTGACAACCAGCAGTCTAGTGAGAAGGATGTATCGGGATCACACCGCAGGGATTCACTGTGGGATCCCTGGCATGTGGCCTGCTCCATATCTTTCTGGTGTGCATTTCTTGGCCTGGGATTGGGGCTGGGACCAGGAGACAGGGACTTGGTTACCTTATACTGAATGTTCCTGGGCCAGGCAAAACTGCCAGGTGAGGGTGGACAGGGTGGGTTCCTCTCCAGCATGTCTCCTGGGCTGTGTGGGCTGGTTCCAGACACTGGAGTTTCACTGCAGGCATCCTGCTGGGGCCACTCTCAGCCAGCCCAAGCACTCAGAAATTTTCACCAACAGAAAGACGTCCTTCCTACAGCAGCTTCTGTCATTTGGACACCCTTTGTGCATGAAGAAAGTACTTTTTATCCTCCACTGTTGCTGGAATGAAAAAAAGTCAATAAATAAGACTAATAAAAATATGGGAATACTTAAAAAAAATCAGCAGACTGAGGGACTTCCCTAGTGGTCCTGTGGTTAAGACTCCTTGCTCCCAATACAGGGGACAAAGGTTCAATCCTAGGTCGGGGGACTAAAGATCCCACATGCTACATAGTATGGTCCTAAAAAAAAAAAGATTAGCAAACAGAATTCAGCAGTACATAAGAAGGATTATACACCATAGTCCAGTTGAATTCCATTTCAGGTCTCAAGGATGGGTCAACATCCACAACAAATGTGATACACCCCACTAACAAAAGACACAAACTACATGATCACCTCAATAGAGAAAAGGTGTTTGATAACATCTAATATCCATTCGTGATAAAAGCTCTCACCAAAGTGGGTGTTGAGGGAACATATCTCAACATCATAAAAGCAATTTATAACATCCCCACAGCTAATATGACAGTCAGTGATGAAAAGATAAAAACCTTGCTAAAATCGAGCAAGACAAGGATGCCCACTCTCACAACTTCTATTCAACACAGTATTGAAAGTCCTAGCTGTGGTGAATGAAACAAGAAATAATAGGTATTCAAATTGGAAAGGAAGAGGTCAAACTCCCCACAAACCTAAGGCCTAGAATAGAGAGCCCAGAAATAAACCCACCCACCTATGGTCAATCTACAAGAAAAGCCAGAATGTACAGTGCAGAAAAGTCTCTTCAGCGGTGGTAGGAAAGCTGGACAGCTACATGTATTAGCACATGAAATTAGAACACTTCATATACAAAAAGAAAATAGTTTAAAGACCAAAATAAAAGATGACATCGTAAGACTCCAAGGAAACGGGCAACACATTCTGTCATAAATTGTAGCAATATTTTCTCAGATCAGCTTCCCAAGACGAAATAAAAAATAAATGATCCCTAATTAAACTTAAAAGCTTTTGCACAGCAAAGGAAACCATCAGCAAAATGAAAAGGCAACGTATGGAATGGGAGAAAATATTTGCAATCAACGCAGATGATAAGAGGTTAATATGCAAATATACAAACAGCGCATGCAACTCAACAGGAAAAGAACAAACTCCCCAGTCAGAAAAAGGGCAGAAACCTAACCAGACGTCTCTGCAAAGAAGACAGTGCCGATTGCCAGTAGGTGCCTGAGAAGGTGCTCAGCAGCACCATTAGAGAAATGCAGACCAAAACCACAGTGAGGCAGCACCTCACAAGGGTCAGGACCATGATCAACAAGTCTGTGAACGAATGCTAGAGAGGGTGTGGAGAAAAGGGTACCCTCCTCCACTGTTGGTGGAAATTGGTACAGTCACCACAGAGAACAGTACGGAGGGTCCTTTCAAAATTAAAAAAAGAGCTGCCATATCATCCAGCAGCCTCCCCCCTGGGCACATATCCAGAGAAGGTGAAAGGTAATTTAAAAAGATCCACGCACCCTAGAGTTCATAGAAGCACTATTTACAGTAGTCAAGACGTGGAGACCGCCAAGGCGTGCACCAGCAGACGACTGGCTTAGGATGTGGTCTATATGAACAAATATTAATCAGCTGTAAAAAATCATGAAATATTGCCATTTTTAGCAACATGGACGGACCCAGAAATGATCACACTAAGTGAAGTAAGAGAAGGACAAGTAGGATACCACTTCTATGTGGAATCTAAAAAAAATAATACAAGTTAATCTATACAAAACAGAAACAGACTCACAGAGGAGAAAACAAAACTTGCCGTCATCCAAGGGGAAAGGGAGGGGTGGGGAGGAATACATTTGGAGTATGGGATTAACAGATACAAGCTGCTATACATAAAATAGATAAGCAAAGATTTACCATATAGCATGGGGAACTATATTTAATATTTTGTAATAACCTATGATGGAAAGTTATCTGGAAATGGTTTCAGGTATTCAGAAAAGTGACTCAGCTATGTATGTATACACACATACATAGCTGAGTCACTTTTCTGTATACCCAAAACCAACACAATATTATAACTCAACTATACTTCAATTAAAAAAAATTGTGGGCACAGGCAAGACATACCACTGGGTGCTGTGGGTGACCTGACCTCATGGTGCGCCCTGGTGGCAGGGTGAGGGCACCTCTGCTCTCAACCTCAGGGTGCCCAGGCCCCCAGAGCCCAAACTGGGCTTTAACACTGTGAAGTAATGCTTCAGATGCTGAGGTTGAGGTATTACAGCACATTCCTCATAAAATTAATCACCTGAATGAGAGTGATCTCAAAAGTACAGTGCTGGTAGAATAGCCAGGAACAGCTGCCCTGCGCGGCCTCCAGCGCCACCCCCGGGAGGACACTCCGGCCCCATCACACTGTTCACTCCTGCCGCAGTGCTGAGAACGGCCAAGGCAAGCACCTTCTCCTCCCAGGCCTGGTATCTGGACACTTGGGATCGGCCTTGGGTCAGCCTGCTGTAGAAAAGGCCGACAGGAAGCAGAGGTGTGTTTCCGCTTTATGCAGCTGTGCTGTGAGTGTAAAGAAGCCAAGACCAGAGTGGCTGCACAGGGTTGGGCCCAACCTCCTGTCTGGTGGATCTGCTGGCTTGCACTGAGGCTTCTACCTCCTGGCCCAATATGGCCACCTAGGCCCTGCCATCTCATCTGCATTCCAGGCACTGGGAGGGGAAGATTATGCTATAACCAGCAAACCTCTTTAAGGACACATAAGGACACATAAGCCTCTTTAAGGACACATAATTTCTGCACACTCCCAAGGAAGGCTGGGAAGTGTCAGTAAACCTGTATTACTGAACAAAGGGGAGAGAGGCTATCAAGGGACAGTACCATCTCCATCTACCTGCCTGGTGTGCAGTGGAACCTGCCTATGTGGACCTGCTTCTTCTTCTCTGAGCAGGACATGTGAGTCCAGCTATCAGCCCCTTGCAGAGCCTGGCCCTGCATGTGCTGGCATCCGTCAGCTGCAACTCTGCTGCCCCTGACCAGTGCTTTACCTCACCTCCTTTAATCCTCACAGTGACCCCCTTAGCGGTGGGCATCCTTGTCCCCTTCCTGCTGGCGAGGAAACAGGCCAAGAGGTTAAAGCTGCTCGTCACAGGCTCACACTGGTGGGAGGCACCAGCCTGCAGTGGGCAGAAGGTGGCCTTCGGGGCAAAGCCCACTGGTTTGGGTCCCAGCTGTCTCATCTGTGTGCAGGCTCGGATAAACCATTTGGTTCTCTGATAGAGGCTTACTGATGGCGGGGTTAACAGAAGGGATTGAGGTCAAGCTCTGTAAAGCACCAAACCCCAGGGAGCCCTGGATACAGTCGGATGGCCACTGCCATTGCAGTGGGCGGGATATGCGCCCAGTCTGTGCCCTGCAGGCCTGACTCCAGGCTCCTTGGCTTCCCAGGGGCCAGACCAACTCTGGGATGCGAGCAGGAGTCCTCCCACCCGGGATGGGATAAGGGGTCCTGGGAACCTCGGACCCAAAAGGACCGACAGGGCCTTCAAGGGCTGTGGCTTCCAAGGCAGGAAAGATGACAGGACTAATTGGCCATTAGGCACCTTTGCCATAAAAAATAATGAAAAAGAAAAGGTCTGTTTGGTCAAAGCTATGGTTTTTCCACTAGTCAGGTATGGATGTGAGAGTTGGATCATAAAGAAGGCTGAGCACTGAAGAATTGATGCTTTCGAACTGTGGTGTTGGAGAAGACTCTTTTGAGAGTCCCTTGGACTGCAAGGAGATCAAACCAGTCAATCCTAAAGGAAATCAACCCTGAATATTCACTGGAAGGACTGATGCTGAAGCTTCAATACTTGGGCCACCTGATGAGAAGAGCTGACTCATTAGAAAAGACCCCAATGCTGGGAAAGACTGAGGGCAGGAGAAGGGGATAGTAGAAGATGAGATGGTTGGATGGCATCACCGACCCAATGGACATGAGTTTGAGTGAACTCTGGGGGACAGTGAAGGACAGGGAGGCCTGGCGTGCTGCAGTCCACGGGGTCACAAAGAGTCGGACACGACTGAGTGACTAACAACGAAGCATGAGAGATGAATGACAAAATTAAACGCCCTCCAACAGCAGGGTCAGTGTCTCTGGAGCTGCCGAGTTTCCCAGGCTGAGGAGGGGCGCCCACTGCCTCCCCTCCCTGCTCCTCAGCCGGGCCTTCCTGGGCCAGGGGGCCCTCCCGGAGGTTCCAGAAACTTACTCCATAAGGATCTTCGCCAGCAACATCTTTGTCCCCAGCATTTTCATGGCCTAATAGGCCATAAGGCAGTGTTGGTGTAGAAAGTAAAATAACTGGTTGACAGTTTCAGAACTGGTTTCATCTACACCTTGATGCCATCCTCCTATTTGCATATCACGTAAATCTTAGGAACTTTCAGGAACCACTGGCATTTAGCATTTTCATAACCACATATGCAGTGACAGGTAGACGTAGGGGTTCTGAAAATGGTGGATGACGGACCTCCCTGGTGGTCCAGTGGCAAGACTGAGCTCCCAATGCAGGGGGCCTGGGTTGGATTCCTCAGGGAACTAGATCCCACATACTGCAGCCAAGAGATCACATGTCTCAACTAAAGATCCTGATGCAACAACTAAGACCCGGCACAGTCAAATAAATATATGTATTTTTAATCACGGATAAAACCACTACGTATATGGCCACGACATATACGACAGAGGGTGAGATGGTTGGATGGCATCATTGACTCGATGGACATGAGTTCGAGTAAGCTCCCAGACTTAGTGATGGATGGGGGGGCCTGGCGTGCTGCAGTCCGTGGGGTCGCAAAGAGTCGGACAGGACTGAGCGACTGAACTGATATGGCCATGATGGGGCTTCCCAGGTGGCGCATTGGTAAGGAATCTGCTGCCGAAGCAGGAGGCGTGGATTCAATCCCTGGGTCGGGAAGACCCCCTGGAGGAGGAAACGGCAACCCAGCCCAGCATTCCTGCCTGGGAAACCCCATGGACAGTCCACGGGGCTCAAAAGACTGAGCAGCCGAGCACACACACAATATGGACGCGACGAAACTTACTGGAGGTGGGAAGTGAGAGAGTGAAGCCGTACTGCCTGCTGTACTAGGCAGGGGTGACAGCAGTTTGCAAACCCTTCTGTGATTTGAAGACGCAGAGCTGAAGCTACATTTCCAGTAGAACTTTGGAACATCTATCAGTGGACATGTGGCAAAACGCCAGAAACAGTCATGAAAGAAGTTTTCACAACACAACACAGAGCTCACCTATGAATATGCTCTTTGTGCTGGAAAACAGATATTTAATACCTTTCTTAATGAAGGAGGAAAGTTGAATGAAAAAAGTGTGATGTCAGCAAAACAAATGAGTAAGTCAAAAAATGTATAAAATACTATGACTTGGAAGATAAGTTCAGTTCAGTTCAGTTGCTCAGTCATGTCCAACTCTTTACGACCCCATGAATTGCAGCACACCAGGCCTCCCTGTCCATCAACAACTCCCGGAGTTCACTCAGACTCACGTCCATCAAGTCAGTGATGCCATCCAGCCATCTCATCCTCTGTCATCCCCTTCTCCTCCTGCCCCCAATCCCTCCCAGCATCAGAGTCTTTTCCAATGAGTCAACTCTTGGCATGAGGTGGCCAAAGTACTGGAGTTTCAGCTTTAGCATCATTCCTTCCAAAGAAATCCCAGGGCTGATCGCCTTTAGAATGGACTGGTTAGATCTTCTTGCAGTCCAAGGGACTCTCAAGAGTCTTCTCCAACACCACAGTTCAAAAGCATCAATTCTTCGGCGCTCAGCTGTCTTCACAATCCAACTCTCACATCCATACATGATCACAGGAAAAACCATAGCCTTGACTACATGGACCTCAGTCCAAAGTAATGTCTCTGCTTTTGAATATGCTATCTAGGTTGGTCATAACTTTTCTTCCAAGGAGTAAGCGTCTTTTAATTTCATGGCTGCAGTCACCATCTGCAGTGATTTTGGAGCCTGAAAAAATAAAGTCTGACACTGTTTCCACTGTTTCCCCATCTATTTGCCATGAAGTGATGGGACCAGATGCCATGATCTTCGTTTTCTGAATGTTGAGCTTTAAGCCAACTTTTTTGCTCTCCACTTTCACTTTCATCAAGAGGGTTTTTAGTTCTTCTTCACTTTCTGCCATAAGGGTGGTGTCATCTGCATATCTGAGGTTATTGATGTTTCTCCCAGAAATCTTGATTCCAGCTTGTGTTTCTTCCAGTCCAGCGTTTCTCATGATGTACTCTGCATAGAAGTTAAATAAGCAGGGTGACAATATACAGCCTTGACGTACTCCTTTTCCTATTTGAAACCAGTCTGTTGTTCCATGTCCAGTTCTAACTGTTGCTTCCTGACCTGCATATAGGTTTCTCAAGAGGCAGGTCAGGTGGTCTGGTATTCCCATCTCTTGAAGAATTTTCCACAGTTTATTGTGATCCACACAGTCAAAGGCTTTGGCATAGTCAATAAAGCAGAAATAGATGTTTTTCTGGAATTCTCTTGCTTCTTCCATGATCCAGCGGATGTTGGCAATTTGATCTCTGGTTCCTCTGCCTTTTCTAAAACCAGCTTGAACATCAGAAAGTTCACGGTTCACATATTGCTAAAGCCTGGCTTGGAGAATTTTGAGCATTACTTTACTAGCATGTGAGATGAGTGCAATTGTGCAGTAGTTTGAGCATACTTTGGCATTGCCTTTCTTTGGGATTGGAATGAAAACTGACCTTTTCCAGTCCTGTGGCCACTGCTGACTTTTCCAAACTTGCTGGCATATTGAGTGCAGCACTTTCACAGCATCATCTTTCAGGATTTGAAAGAGCTCAACTGGAATTCATTACCTCCACTAGCTTTGTTTGTAGTGATGCTTTCTAAGGCCCCCTTGACTTCACATTCCAGGATGTCTGGCTCTAGATGAGTGATCACACCATCGTGATTATCTGGGTTGTGAAGCTCTTTCTTGTACAGTTCTTCTGCGTATTCTTGCCACCTCTCCTTACTATCTTCTGCTTCTGTCAGGCCCAGACCATCTCTGTCTTTGGTACAACTCACAAAGTCAGTTATTTCTGCACTATTGCCATGAACCTACACATATTTTAAATATATTCAAATATTCTGTGTGTCACAAGAAAGTGTTTTTAATTTTGTTATTCATTTCTCATGTTTTACTATGTCCTTTTTAATGTCCCTCTTATTTTTCATTATTTTATCTCCTTGGACAAAGTTGCTTTATGGCCAATTAGTTATGCAGTGGAAATACTTGGAGGAAACATGCGTAGGGCAAAAGAACCAGACATGCATCCTGGTACACCTGAGCCTGTAAATTATAGTCAGGAAAGAAGGACCTTAAAAAAAAGAAAATAGAGTGTAGCTGATTTACAATATTGTGTTAGTTTCAGATGCACAGCAAAGTGATTCAGTTATACGTTCATGTGTTTTATCTGTGTGCGTGCTGAGTCGTTTTAGTCGCGTCCGACTCTTTGTAACCCTATGGACTGGAGCCCACCAGGCTCCTCCATCCATGGGATTTTCCAGGTAAGAATACTGAGTGCGTATTGTATTCATCAAGAATACTGAAGATACCTCCAGGGGAACCTTCCCAACCCAGGAATCGAACCCACGTCTCCTGTGGCTCTGGCACTTCAGGAGGATTCTTTACGTTGAGTCATCTGGGAAGCCCAGATGTATATTGTTTAGTCTCCCAGTAGTGGCCGACTCTTTACGACCCCGTGGACTGCAGCACGCCAGGCCTCTCTGTAGCTCATCATCTCCTGAAGTTTGCCCAAGTTCATGTCCATTGCATTGGTGATGCCATCCAGCCATCTCATCCTCTGATGCCCTGTTCTCAAATATATACGAGACCTCAAATATATTTCCTTTTCCATTATAGAAGGAGCTGGCAGGTCCCATGGGACAGGAGCCCACGGCCCAGGCTCACTGTACCCTTCAGGGCCAGCCGGGGCCCCAGCCCCCCTGGCAACCCTCCCGCCCCTGGTACAGGAAGGGCAGGGGCCGCCCGGCCTTGAGGTCCACTCCAGGGCCCGGGTGGGCAGGCCTGGGCAGGAGTTGGGGTCCCTCTCCTCCCTGCCGGCTCGTGTTGCCCTGCTCCAGGGGCCCTGGCCAGACCTCAGGTGACATGCCCAAGCGCCGGCAACCCCGTCCAGGGGTCCCAGAGCAGCACGCACTCGCTGAGCCTTCTCCTGACCCTCAGTGCTCCCCGGAGGCCATGGCTGCACGAGCCGCTCCTGGGCTCACTTCCAGCCTTATGCACCCTGACGCAGCAGGCAGGCCCCAGACCCTGGCTGGGAGACGTGCCAGCTGTGCCTGTTGGGCCCCCTGAGTACAGCATGTGAATCTGTAACAGGTCCACGAAGCCAAGATCCCGTTTCCCTGATCCTGAGAAGGATGTGAGGGCCAGTCAGAGCCACAAGCCCTCCCCCGGGGCCGGGGCAGAGCCTGCAGGTGGGATGGCGCTGGGTCCTTGCGGCCCGTCTTCCTGTGCCCTCTCACCTGGCCTCCAGGTGCTTGCCCAGGCCAGGGCCTCCTGGCCACTTTGTAAGAAGTGACTGTGAAGGATCCAGTGGAGAAGTTCGCACCAGGTGCTCTTCACCCTCCTAGATGCACGTGCATCTGACGCCAGGCTCGGGGATAGCCCTCCAGCACCAGCTTTTGTATTGCTTGGCTTTTGTGTGTCCCCCTGTCCTGCTGCTCCAGACAGATAGGACCCTGTGGCTCTCACACACTTGGGCCTTGCAGCAGACACTCCAGGTCCCTGTGCTTCAACTGCATGCATGCTGAGGCGCTTCAGTCGTGTCCGACTCTCTGTGACCCCATGGACCTTAGCTCGCCAGGCTCCTCTGTCCATGGGATTCTCCAGGCAAGAATACTGGAGTGGGTTGCCATTTCCTTCTCCCGGGGATCTTCCTGATCCAGGGATTGATCCCGCATCTCTTATGTCTCCTGCACTGGCCATTTCACCGGGTCCTTAGGAGAAATGAACACATGTGAGTCTTAGACAAAGTCCTGAGACCCACACCTGGCACTCAGGAAACGCCCCACAAAGGTGAAAGTGAAAGTCGCTCAGTCATGTCCGACTCTTTGCGACCCCATGGACGGTATAGTCCATGGAATTCTCCAGGTCAGACTACTGGAGTGGGTAGCCTTTCTCTTCTCCAGGGGATCTTCCCAACCCAGGGATCGAACCCAGGTCTCCTGCATTGCAGGTGGATTCTTTACCAGGTGAGCCAACAGGGAAGCCCAAGAATACTGGAGTGGGTGGCCTATCCCTTCTCCAGCAGATCTTCCTGATCCAGGAATCAACCTGGGGTCTCCTGCATTGCAGGTGGATTCTTTACCAACTGAGCTCTGGGGGAAGCCCCACAAAGATGAGCCATTGTTAACTCTTACCGTGAGCTTCCTGTTGGTCAGCACCTTTCCCTGAGTTGAGACCCCAGCTCGTTCCCACACACGTATCCGTGTACATCACCTGCAGTTTCGAGGTTAGGGGTTATCAGTTGGATCACCACAGGTATTTTTGTGAACATCACTCTTTCTCCTGTTGATGCTTTGGGCCATGTTATACCCAGAGGTCAGAGTGCCGCACAGTTTTCATGGAAAAGGCGCGGAGGTGAAAGGGAGGTGAAAGTCTGCACCGGAAAAGCGTGCAGCTTCAAAGCTAAGCAGATCCAGACTGATCTCTGGCATCGCCCGCAGGAGCCTGGCCTTGGGCAAGAGACTCTCTTAAGACTTGTTTTTCTCGTTTGTAAAATAAAGAAGAATCCTTTTACCTACCTGGAAGGATTGGTGGTGGCGGTAGTGGTGGTGATTTAGTCGCTAAATTGTGTCCAACTCTTTGTAGCCCACCAGGCTCTTCTGTCCAGGGGATTCTCCAGGCAAGAATACTAGAGTGGGTTGCCATTTCCTCCTCCAGGGGATCGTCCCAACTCAGGGATCGAACCCACATCTCCTGCATTGCAGGAGGATTCTTTACTGCTGAGCCACCAGGGAGCCTGGAAAGATTGCTAAGGGGCTTTGTATAAGAACATGCGTATTTTTTTCTTTCCTTAAAAATCGAGTTGGGTTGGGAGAAATCGGGGGGTTGTCGGGGTAGGGGGGTCCTCCAGCTTCAGGCTCTGCAGGGGGCTTCAATCCCTTTGGGATGCAGACCTTGGGCCCTCAGGCATCAGGGACCTTGCTTGTCAGCTCAGGTGTCTGTCCTGTCTAGCTTAGGGCATTTTTTTCTAGGTGGGCTGCAGAGGGGGGTGGCACGAAGCCGGGGGGATGCAGGGGAGGCCTTCAGAAGAAGGCTGAGTGAAACAACTGTGGTCAGGACCTGGGTGGTACCAGGGAGCCTCACACCAAGTGGGTGGGGTGGGATGGGATTTTCTGGGGAGCATTTGGTTTAGAGAGAGTGGGTGTTTGTGCCTGTGTCCAGCCACATGTCCTGGTCTGAGGATGTGGGAAAGCCCCCTGGAGACCAGAACAGTCGCTCGCTCCTCCCAAGGTCCCTCTGCCAACCCCTGGCCTTCCAGGCCCCCTGAGCCAAGGAAGCCTGGCTCTGGGGCTGCGGCTGACCTCGGCGTGGCAGCTGGAGGTCAGAGCCCTGGGGTCACAGCAGAGGAGGGGGCTCTCGGGCCTCCGGCCACGTGAGGGCCACGGGAGGACCCCAGCACCTCTCCGGTCCCACGTCTGTCAGGAGGACCAGTTGCTGCTTTGCGGGGTTGATTACACACACTCCTGTCTGAACGCACCCGGGGCGGTCCCCCAAGGCAGGCGCTCAGTCACTGGCTTGTTGAGCTGAACTGGGTAAGAAGGGAGTTTTGCTGGCCTTTCTGCAACAAAGAGAGAGGAAGGGCCTTGCTCTGGGAACCCAGAAGAAGCTTCCGGACACCCCGGTACTGCACAACTAATTCATCTGATGCAGAGGGCACCACCCCACACAGGGCACTGGCTCCAGGTGCGGGCCTGTTCCCCTCCCGGGGTCCTGCCCTCCCTGTGGGTGACAGGCCCACTCATGTGCTCACATCACACCTCTGCCCGGAGGGTGCTGTCCCCCTCCGCCCCAGCCAGAACCCCATGATTGTAAAGTTGTTTCCAGGTAGACCTGTGACACCCGGGGTGGTCCCACCCGAGCAGCACCCTCCGGGGTGGGGGTCCAGGGGAGGAAGACGGGCAGCTCTCCTGTTCCCAAGATTCATCCAAAGGCCAGCACGGAGGGGAAAGCGGGCTGAGACCGGGTGGCTTCTCTCCCCCTCGGGGGCTCATTTCAGCTTCGCAATATCTTTGAGACAAGCCTACCCGTGTCTGCAGAGGGGATACGCTGGTGCTGTGGGTCACATCTCCTACGAGGGTCTTGTCTCTTCCCCTCTCCAGCCCCAGTTCTCAGGGAGAGACATCAGAGTTTAACACGAGCGAAGAGACGGTACCCCAGAGGCCGGGCTGCTGAGTGCGGCTGGGGGTCCGGCTCCCCCATTCTCCAGGCTGTGCTCTGAAGCTCCGGCGGGCCACGGCACCCCTGGCCCCTGGCCCCTCCCGGGGGAGTCTGAGCTGTGCTTCGGCCTCGCAGGTGGTGTGTGCCATCCTACACCTGAGCCCCCAGGGTGCGTGGCGCAAGGTGGTCTAGGGGTGCACTGGGAGTCAGGGCAGCGGGGGCCCAGGTTGCAGCCCCCCTTGTCTGTGGGTACCCTTATCCAGAAGTTTCCTTCACTCCTCAGGAAAATAAAGACCTCCTTCCACAGTGTCCTGTGCCCCCAGAGACATTTCCAACAGAGTCATTTTGGGGGACGTGTTAGGAAAAGCATTATCAGAAAGGAGAAAGCACTCCAGAATTCCGGGGGTGCGGGAAGGGTCAGAGGAAACTCCATCAGAAATCCACGTTTGCCCCTGAACCCTGGCTGCAGGAAGCCCAGAGCCGCCTGGGAGCCTCAGCGCTGAGGCCACCGTCTCCCACGTCTTGGTACACACACCTCCTCCTCCTGCCGCGGCTCACTTCAGGAGCCAATGGTTCCTACAGTCACAGGACCTTGGCTCCTGCCTGGAAAGTGAGCAGAGTCTTAAGGAACCCACTCTGGCTCCTGATGCAGAGACTTTACTCCTCTAGAGGCTGACTGCCTCCAGGAAGGGCTCAAGCTGCAACTAAAGACTCTGCACGCTGCAGCTGAGACCCGGCACAGCCAAATAAATAAATAGATGTGTTGGCCGCTCAGTCATGTCTCTTTGTGAGCCCATGGACTGTAGCCCGCCAGGCTCCTCTGTCCGTGGGATTCTCCAGGCAAGAATACTGGAGTGGGTTGCCATTTCCTTCTGGGGATTTTCCCGACCCAGGGACTGAATCCGGATCCCCGGCATTGCAGGCAGCTTCTTTGCAGTCTGAATCACCAGGGAAGCCCCAAATAAATAAATAAATCAGTTTTTTTTTTTTTTAATCAAACGTCTTCCGGGGGAAACAAATTCCAAATTGGCCAGTTTGCCAGTAAGGACTGGCCTTGTTGATTAAGTTACGTGGTAGACTTCTCCTATGAAGCAGACAGCTTAAATCTTCAGCCCTGAATCTACTCAAAGCATATAAATACTGTGACAACTTCTAAACTTTGTAACTGCTAAACTTGTGACATTACTTTAGAGATCAACTTAAAAACGCAAGAAGGGCATGTGGTTCTGCAATTATTTTCAGGACACACGACCCTGAAAGTCTGCTGATCGCTGCCTGGGCCGCCCGCCCTGTGCTGGCACGGGGCCCAGGTGAATTTCTCTCTGCCTTCTGGGCCCCCTGGGGTAGAAGAGCCCCTGAAGCCAGAAAGGCTCAGAAGGATCATTTTGGATTCCCCTGATTGGAATACATTTATTGCATTATTGGACTTCCCTGGTGGTACAGCGGAGAAGAGTCCGCCTGCCAGCGCAGGGGAAGTGGGTGTGATCCCTGGCCCGGAGGATCCCACATGCCTCGGAGCGACTGAAGCCTGCGTGCCACAACGATGGAGCCTGTACTCTAGTGCCCATGAGCTACCGATGCTGAGCCCGCGCGCCGCAACTACCGGAGCCTGTGACCCTAGAGCCTGTGCTCGGCGACAAGAGAAGCCACCAGAATGAGAGGCCCACACACCGCAGCTAAAGTCCCCCCCTCTCACAGCAGGAAGCCCACGGACGGGGGAGCCTGGCAGGCTACAGTCCCCCCTCTCACAGCAAGAAGCCCACGGACGGGGGAGCCTGGCAGGCTACAGTCCCCCCTCTCACAGCAAGAAGCCCACGGATGGGGGAGCCTGGCAGGCTACAGTCCCAAGAGTCAGACACGGCTGAACGACTAAGCACGTATGCGTGCATCACGACTAGAGGAAGCCCGGACACAGCAGTGAAGGCCCCGCACAACCAAAAAAAAGATAAATAAATAACAAAAAATTTTTTGCATTATTGAACGTAAGAGGCTATGTGGCCATCAAATATTTCCTAAGCTTTTAATGATGTGGAATGACGATCATGACACATTACCAAATGGAGAAAGAGCAGGCTTATCTCATTTTGTAAAATAAACTGCGTTCATTGAAAAGAGATTGGAAGAATATATCAAACTGTGAAGTGTGCTTATTTCTAGATGCTCACTGTAGGTGATTTTTAGAAATAGTTTTATGGGGTGTAATAGATATGCCATAAACTGCACATACTTAAACTGTACAGTTTTATACCATTTGAGATACGAATATACCCATGAAATCATCACAGTCATCAACTGTCATGCTACACCCTTCACCAAGAAAGCCCTACACCAAGGGTTTAACTCAGGAGCTGTCAGTGTATGCAGAGTTACGTGACCTTGATCAGAGTCTATGTTAGAATATTTTCATTCATCCCAAAAGAAACCCCAACCCCATGAGCAGCCACTCTCCTTCCCTGCCAACTGCCGCGGTCCTAGGCAACTGTGGATCTCCCTGCCTTTGCCTGTACTCTGGACGTTTTGTATAAATGGAATAAAACAGTATGTGGTCCTCTGTGACTGGGCTCTGACTCTGCACGATGTTTTCAGGCTCATCCTCGTAGCAAGTATCCATACACTATGGTTAACCACTCGAGAAACTGTCAGAACATTTTCAAAAGCGGCTGCGTCACTTTGTATTCCCAGGAGCAGCACACGAGGGTTCTCATTTCTCTATACCCTCCTGCACACTGTTATCTGTTTTGCTTTGTTTTTTTTTAACCATTATAGCCTTCCTAGTGAGTGTGAATTGATATTTCATGTTTTGTGGTTTTGATTTGCATTTCTCTGATAGCTAATGATGTTGAACATCTTTGCATGAGCTTATTGGCCACTTATGTCTCTTCTTTGGAGAAATGTCTGTTCAATGGCTTTGCCCATTTTGAAATTTGGTCATTTGTCCTGTTATTATTCAGTTGAAAGTGTTCTTAATATATTCTAGATAAAATTCCCGTGTCAGATGAACAGTTTTTAAAAATATTTTCACCCGTTCTCTGTGCTGTCTTTTCACCTTCTTGACGGTAGCTTTTGAGGCACAAAAGTTTTTAAATCTGATGAAGCCCATCTTATTATTATTTTTTGCCATTTGTGGTTTTAGCCTCATATCTACGAAGGCTGTGCCTAACCTCAAGGCATGAAGATTTGACCCTGTTTTTTCCTTAGCTCTTACAGTAGTGTTAGTCCCTCAGTCGTGTCCAACTCTTTGTGACCCCATGGACTGTAGCCCACCTGGTTCCTCTGTCCATGGGATTCCCCAGGTATGAATACTGGAGTGGGGTGCCCTTTCCTTCTCCACAGGATCTTCCTGACCCACGGAGAACCCATTACAGGCAGATTCGTTACCATCTGAGCCACAGGGCCCAGGTTACTTACTATGTGTGGTGTGTGTGGGGGGTAGTATGTGTCTAATTTCAATTTTTTTCACATGTAGGTATTCAGCTGTCCCAGTATGATTTATTGAGAAGACTGCTCTTTCTACATTGAATAGTCCTGACAGCCTTGTCAAAAATCAGTTGATCACTGGAATTCCCTGGGGATCCAGTGGCCAAGAATTCACCAATGCAGGGGACACAGATTCGATCCCTGGTCAGGGAAGATTCCACATGGGGCGGGGCAGCTAAGACCATGTGTCACAACCACTGAGCCCACGCATTCCAGAGACTGTGCCCTGCAACGAGAGAAGCCCCTGCAATGAGAAGGCGTGCGCCACAACCCGAGAGCAGCCCCTACCCCGCCGCAGCCAGAGGAAGCCCGGCAACGAAGACCTGGCACAGCCAAAGCAGAGAAATAAAAGTTTCAGAAATCCACTGACCATAAGCGTGACAGCCCAGTTTTGGACTCTCAATTCTACTCTGCTGGCTTAAGGACAGATCTCCGTGTCTGTCCTTGAGCCAGTAACACCCTGTCTTGATAACCGTAACTCTGTAGTGAGTCTTGAAACTGGGAAGTGTGTGTCTTCGAACTTGGCTCTTCTTTTTCAAGACTGTTGTAGCTGTTCTGGATCGCTGGAATTCCCATATGAAGTTTAGGGTCAGCTTGTCAGTGTCTGCAGGGAATCCCAGTTGCTGCTGGGCTTTTGACAAGGACCGTGTGAACCCATAGATTAATTTGGGGAATACTGGCCTATTAACAATGGTAAGTCTCCTGATCCATGGACACAGATGCGTTTTCACTTACTTAGGTCTTCTTTTATTTCTTTCAACACCATGTTGTTGCCTTTGGAGTATCAGTTTTTCACGTCTTTTTGTTAAATTTGTGGAACACAGTTATACTGACTTCTAACATCCTTGTCTGGTAATTCTAACATCTGTGTCAGTTCTGCGTCAGGTTACAGGATTTTTATCCTCACTATGGATTAAATGTTTCCTTACATGTGTAGTCATTGTCCCGGATGCCAGACACTGTGACTCTGACTCTTGTGTGCTGGCTGTTTGCCTGGATACTCCTGAACTTTGTTCTGGGACATGGCTAAGTTATTTGGGAACAGCTGGATCCTCTTGCACGTGCGTGTGCTCGGTCGTGTCCGACTGTTTGCGACCCCGTGGACTGTAGCCCACCAGGCTCCTCTGTCCGTGGGATTCTCAGGCCAGAATACTGGACTGGCTTGCCATTTCCTCCTGCAGATCTTCCTGACCCAGGGATTGGACCTGCATCTGCTGCACTGGCCATCTGAGAAGCCCAGGCCTTGCTTTTCAAGACTCAGTAGAGCTGGAGCAGTGCTTCCTCTAGGGCTAATGAGTCCCTGTTTCCTAAGAGCGAGCCTCTGTGTGTCCTCTGCCCTGTGCTCTGGGAACGGTTTTGCCAGGCCAGCTGGTGGGAACAGGCCCTACGCCTGGTCCAGGGTGACACAGACACTTCGATTCTAATCCTCTGCGCTCATTCGCCTCAGTCGTGCCTGCCTCTGCAGCCCGCCAGGCTCCTCTGTCCGTGGGATTCTCCAGGCAAGAATACCGGAGTGGACTGCCATGCCCTCTTCCAAGGGAGCTTCCCGACCCAGGGATGGAACCCGTTTCCCTTGTGTCTCCTGCATTGGCAGGTGGGTTCTTTACGCTGGCGCCACGGGCCCATTTACTTGGCTGCACCGGGTTTTCCTGCTGGGATCTGTCATCGCGGCCCTCTGCTTCCTTGTGGTGGCATGCGGGCTTCTCTCTAGCTGTGGCACGTGAGCTCTGTAGTTGCAGTGCAGGCCTTAGCTGCCCCCAAGGCACGTGGGTTCTTAGTTCCCCAACCGTGGATTGAACCCGTGGCCCCTGCATTGGGAGGCACACTCCTCTTAACCTCTGGAGCACCGGGGAAGCCCCCTGTCCTGCCAGCTCCATCTCATAGCTCTCAGCTCCATCCCCGCAACTCGGGGAGTCTCCCAGATTCCACCTGTGTCTTCATCCTTGGCTGCCACTGGGAAACTCAGGGCAGTTGCAAGGCTTAAGGTAGGCTCAGACAGGACCTTGGTCTCTCAGGGGTAACTGTACTTTGTTGTTTGATTTCCAGTGTCCTTTAAACCGTCATTCCACGTATTTCGTCTGGAGTTTTGGTTGTTGTAGGAGGCGAGGAAATCTGGTCGCTATTACTCCATCTTGGCTGGAGGCAGAGCTTCCTACCATAACTTTACTTATTCTACTTATTAATAGTTTCCACATTGTCTCTAATAAACACGTGTTTACTTTGAAATAGGAGGGAAAGCGGTGGCATAAACCAGCCCTGCATGTTATTTGTAAGAGTTAAAAGTTGGAAACACCTGAATTCCCAACAGTGACATATGTATACAGTGGGAAATTAGGTTCCCAGTGTTCATATGGAAATGTGAAAAGAAGTAAGTAGGATATGTGTCTATATAGAACATGGCTTTACCTCTGATAAATAAAAATGTGTACAAAGACTGCTGGTGCGAATGTAAATTGGTGTAGCCACTATGGAGAACAGTGTGGAGGATCCTTATTAGTAAAACCAGGTACCATGTGATCCAGCCATCCCATTCCTGGGAGTGTGGTTAGAAAAGACGAAAACTCTAATTAAAAATGATACATGTGGGGCTTCCCTGGTGGTCCAGTGGCGATGACTCTGTGCTCCCAATGCAGGGGCCTGGGTTTGATCCCTGATCAGGAAATCAGACCCCTGCAACTAAACTGATCCTTGCAACACGCCTGTGACTGAAGATCCTGCATGCCACGACGAAAAAGATCTGGGATGCTGCCACTAAAAAAGCCCCCAAGCAAAAGGATACATGCACCCGAACGTTCACACGGCGTAGCTTACAACAGCCAAGACACACAGACGGCCAGTGCCCACCAGCAGACGGCTGGCTTAGGAAGACACAGCACACGGACACAGTGGGCTGCCACTCGGGCGTAAGAAAGCGCGAAACGGTGCCATCTGCAGCAACACGGATGGACCAAGAGAATGTTACGCTCAGCGAAGTAAGATGCAGAAAGACAAATACTATATACCACATCACTTATACGTGGAATTTAAAAACTACAAATGAATCTAGATACAAAACAGATTGACAGACATAGAAAACAAACTTAACATTACCAAATGGGACTGGCGGGAGGGAGGAATCAGGAGTATGGGATTAACAGATACAAAGTACTATACATAAAACAGGTAAGTAATGAGCTTCCCAGGTGGCTCAGATGATAAAGAATCTGACTGCAAAGCAGGTGACCCAGGTTTGATCTCTGGGTCAGGAAGATTCTCTGGAGGAGGAAATGGTAACCCACTGCAGTATTCTTGCTTGGAGAATCTCACAGACAGAGGAGCCTGGAGGGCTACAGTCCATGGGGTCACAAAGGTTTGGACATGATTGAGAGACTGACACACACACACAGATTAAATAAAACAGATAGCAATTTACTGCACAGTATCATGGCATCTGGTCCCATCGCTTCATGGGAAATAGATGGAGAAACAGTGGAAATAGTGTCAGACTTTATTTTGGGGGGGCTCCAAAATCACTGCAGATGGTGACTGCAGCCATGAAATTAGAAGACGCTTACTCCTTGGAAGAAAAGTTATGACCAACCTAGATGGCATATTCAAAAGCAGAGACATTACTTTGCCAACAAAGGTCCGTCTAGTCAAGGCTATGGTTTTTCCAGTGGTCATGTATGGATGGGAGAGTTGGACTGTGAAGAAGGCTGAGCACTGAAGAATTGATGCTTTTGAACTGTGGTGTTGGAGAAGACTCTTGAGAGTCCCTTAGACTGCAAGGAGATCCAACCAGTCCATTCTAAAGGAGATCAGTCTTGGGTGTTCTTTGGAAGGACTGATGCTAAAGCTGAAACTCCAATACTTTGGCCACCTCATGGGAAGAGTTGACTCATTGGAAAAGACTGATGCTGGGAGGGATTGGGGGCAGGAGGAGAAGGGGATGACAGAGGATGAGATGGCTGGATGGCATCACCGACTTGATGGACGTGAGTTTGGGTGAACTCCGGGAGTTGGTGATGGACAGGGAGGCCTGGCGTGCTGCAATTCATGGGGTCACAAAGAGTCGGACATGACTGAGCAACTGAACTGAACAGGGCCAATATCTTATAATAATCTATAATGGAATATCATTTGCCAAAACAAATAAACCCCAAATCACTACGATGTACACCTGGTTTACATATAAATTAACTATACTTCAACTTTTTCAGTATTATAAATTAACTATACTTCAATTAAAAAAAATGAGTACAAAGAAAACATGATGCAATATTAGTGGATAGTTTCTTTTCTGGCTGATGGGATTATAGGTGTTTAAAAATATTTTAAAAATAAATCTCAATATGTTCCACATGTTTTAGAGAATATGAATTGTAATATCAAACAATGAACCCCCTGCCCCCAAATATTAAGACAGCATCCTTGCAGAGGAGTGGCTCCTATCAGGTTGGGATAGAGGGTAGGTGGAGAGGCTGTGGGTGAAGCTCTTGAAGGGCCGGTGGGGCTGAAGAAGCAGCCCTATGGTCTAGAATCCTTGGTGGAAAGTCAGCTGGAGGTGGGCACCAGCTGGGACTTGTAGGCGGCACTTGACTCAGCCCCCAGAGTGGGCTGGGTGCCCTGTCTTCCCTGCTCCCCACTTTCACTACTTCTGGAGGCCCCTGGTTGGCCCCTGGGGCTGTGCTCCCCAGGGCAGCACTTTAGCCTCCTGTTTGCGTGATGTTCTCAGCTGCTCCGTCGTGCCCGACTCTGTGTGGCCCCATGGACTGTAGCCCGCCAGGCTCCTCTTTCCATGGGATTCTCCAGGTAAGAATTCTGGAGTGGGTTGCCATTTCCTCCTCTAAATGGGTCTTCCCTGCCCGGGGCTCAAATCTGCGTCTCCTGCATTGCAGGCAGATTCTTTACTGCAGAACCATCAGGGAAGCCCTTGGCAGCCTCTGGCGGGCGTCACAGGCCCAAGGGGAGAGCCATCCCCCTTCCGGCCTGGAGCACCGACTGCTTGCTCAACGCTTAGACCCTCAGCAGAGCCAGAGCCAGCTCTGTCCATCCCAGTGGCTCCTGGAGACACCCAGGGAGGGAGCCTCGTCTGCAGAGCAGAGCTGACCTCTGGGATCAAGCTTGGGGATCAACCAGCCTCTCAACCTCAGCCACACATAGGAACCAACCAGAACTGCTCAAATGTCGGGGTGCTCAGACCCCCATCTCCTAGGCTCTGGGCGGGGTGGTTCCGCACCCACCCGCCGATGAGTCCAGTTTGCACAAGGCCAAGAGCCGAGCTCTATCTAGGCCACCACCTGCTTTGTGGGTGTGACACATTCAGGGCCACCCAGCCCTCCAGTGACAAGGTCTGCGCACACAGCAATGGGAGGAGCAATCTCCGGCACCGTGATTCTGTGCTGCCCCGTCATCGCAGCAGCTCGGCAGGGTTGTAGGGGTCCCACCTTGCAGATGGAGAGACTGAAGCCTGTCTCTTCAGCCCAGGGTCAGGCAGCAGCTCCCACGACTTGTCAACAGACTCGTCAACAGCCAGAATGTTCACAGAGAATTACCTGCAGAGCAAGAGTGGGATTCCATGGAGGGAAGTTCTGTTTGGAGAGTGGAGAGGACCTCGCTGCTCTGAAGGGTGGGACATGGGTGCTTCTTTCTTCACCTCCCTTTCCCCACACTTACCTCTCCTGGGTGGGGGGCAGTCTGGGTGTGCACCTGGGGTCTCTCAAACTATCCCCAGGGATTTCATGAACCCTGCAAATTCCCCAGCTTCCTCCCTGGAGACTCTAATCATTAAACCTGGGTTAGGCCCAGGGAGGTGCATTTTTAACAGACAGCTAGTTCAAACACAGGGATCTAAAGACTGATTTGAGGAGCTCGGGCTTAAGGGAGAACCCTGTATCTGCACATTGGCAGGATGGGCCTGGCGCTGGCTCTGGCTGGGCTGGTCTAATTCCACGAGCCTTGGTGTGATCATCCCCACATGGGGGACCTGGACCCCATTCAGGCATCAAGGGTGTGAGACCTGTGGGTCTCCAGCCAGTGAGCGCCCCTCACTCTTGGGCCTTCCACGGGGAGGTCATCCTAAGCAAAAACGAGACACTGGCAAAGCTTCTTTGACCCAGAAGAACCTGAAACACTATAGGGGCCCTGGCGTCACAGTAAATACTTCCAACTAGGCCCACATGACGCACATCCCAAGATCCACGCCTTTATCTTGTCTCTTCCTGCCAAGGCCCACTGTCTGCACATCCCAAGACCCAAGCCTTTATTTTGTTTCTTCCTGCCAAGTAAAAAGAAAGAACATGCTTTTTTTTTTTTATTTTTAACAATAAAAGGCTGGAGGTAGGTGCCTTCATTCCTGTTTTACAAACTGCACTCGAGAGTTTAAGCATGTTGGCCCAGGACACACAGGAGTAGGGCACCAGGGCATGAACTCGAGGGGATCTATTTCCAGACCTGGCTTCTTCGCTCACCCAGCCCAAGCCAGGGGGAGGGGACACTAGCCTAAGGCTGGGCATTCCAGGTGCCGAACGGTTCTATCGGCAGGTGGGTTCTGGATGCTAAGGGACAGGCAGGAAGGGGGGGCTGGGCTTTCCCTGGGTGTCCAGGAAGGCTTCCTCTAGGAAGCGACGGTTCACCTGAGCCAAGTGAAGGAAGGGGGGACAGGTATTCCAAACCAGAAGCCCAGAGACAAGGAGCCCTCAGCCACACTGGGTGATGGGAAGGTGGTCTCCGCCTCCGGGTGCTCACCTCCAGATGTGGAGACAGGGTGGGGGACGGGATTCTGGTGCGGCAGCTGCTGGGACAGGCTCCTCCTGCAGCCACGGGTGACGGGCTCGGGGCTCACCAGCATCTAGCCTCTCGTGAAACTGTCACAGCAAGTCTGAGCGACACCCTGGCTGCTGCCGCATGGAAGAGAGAACGGGGGCAGACAGGATCAGTAACTTGTCCCAGGTCATTCGGCCATCAGATGGCGAGACTGGATGTTGAGCCCAGACTCCGCAGTCTGCGCCTGTTCTCACGCTCACCCTGTGGCCCCCAGACTCAGTCCAGGTCCCCTCAATGGTGTGGGACCCCAGCCTGGCCCCGTCCCCAGCTCCTTGCAGCTGCCAGGCTCCTGCGGGTGGAGGGAGCATTGTTTCAGGTAACTGGGGCCCCACCACTCTGGACACAGGGATGGGGCCAGGATGGGAACCCGGTTGTCCAGGCAACCACCCAGCTCCAACGCTGAAACCGTGGGGGTGGGGTGGGAAATTCAAGGCCCTGGAGGGGATGTGCGGATGGAGGCAGACAGAAGCAGGCCCGTTCTCGGCGGGTCTGCAGAGCCAGCCTGCCGCTCCCTTGCTCTCCCGTGCCCCTACTTGAGTCCCGCCACTCAAGGCCCTTCCCCGTCTTGGGTCCCTCTCCTCTCCCCTCCTCCCACCTCCATCCCGAGGGTCCAGAGACTCTTTCCCAGGAAGAAAGGAAGTCTCTCAAAGCTCCTGGAGAGAGGAGCAGCCCAAACCTGAGTGGGACCATTTGCAGCCGTCTGAGGAAGCGATGTCAACAGTCCAGAGGGACCTGGGGACGGCCCAGGTTAACTGGGACACAAGAGGACTTGGGAGGCCGGCAGGGCCCACAGCCTCCAAGTCTGGGGCGCACCGGGTTCCACGCCTGTCCGCTGGGGACTGCTCTCAGGGCCTCCGAGGAGGAGGACACGGTCCACCTGGATCCTTCCACCTCTGGGCCCCTGAAGGAATGGGGGTGGGGGGGAGGGGTGCAAACTCTCCAGGCAAGAATACTGGAGTGAGTAGCCCTTCCCTTCTCCAGGGGAATTTGCCCACTTCTCCTGCACTGCAGGCAGATTCTTCAGCGAGCCACCAGGGAAGCCCAAGGAAGAAGGAATCTCCCACGGAGCCTGGAACGGGAGGGGTGGCTGGGGAGGCAGGGGGACTGGCTGGGAAGGTGGTCGCGGCCCCAGGCCGAGCCAGGGATGTGGTGACAGAGGGAGCGCTCGGATTTTTAACTGAAGTCTTTGTCTTCGAAGCTGCAGCTCTCTCTGGTTGTGGTGAGCGGAGGTGCAGTGTGTGCACTTCTCACTGAGATGGCTTTTCTCGCTGTGCAGCACGGGCTCCAGGCACAAACAGGCTCCAGCACCTGTGGCAAGCGGGCTCAGCAGTTGCGGTCCCTGGGCTCTAGAGCGCAGGCTCAATGGTCGGGGTGTACGGGCTTACTGGTTGCTTGGCGGCAGGTGGGATCTTCCCAGACCAGGGACAGAACGAACCCGGAACCCGCGTCTTCTGTGTTGGCAGGCGGATTCTTGACCCCTGAGCCACCGGGGAAGCTACTCTGATCCTCTTTTTGACCTTGGATCTGCTTCTATTTCCGGTTCCAAGGAAGTCACAAAACCGGGGCCCTGTTCCTCCCTGCCCAGCAGGCTCTTCTGCAGCTTGCTGGCTTCGTTCATGACTGTCTCTGTCCTGCGGCATCAGCTAGCACATGCGCTTCCTGGGTGCACGGCTGGCTTTCCCTTTGAGTGGGGTGCGGGGGTGGGGGTCCTTGGGCAAAGTGGCCCCTTCTCCTTCAGGAGCAGGCGGGGACCCTGCACCTGGCTGGCTGGCTGGTCCTCACGGAGCCTGCCCAGCTTTGTGCCTTTGGCTTCTCCTGGAACAAAGGATGGTTCCTCCCCGCCCCCCTCCTGCCTCCAGGCGATGGGAGCCTGTCCTTGGCTCAGACCCAAGCGAGGAGCTGGTGGGGGCAGGGCAGCAGAGGAGCTCGGGGCCGTGGGAACCACTCTCCCACCCCGCTGGGGGTGTCCAGATGCCGCAGCCGTCAGGGCAGCGGAGAGAAGGGACCACTGTTCCCTGGCTTCTGGGGCAGCAACTATTGCCAGGGCTACGAGACTCTTTAGAAATCCGGGCGCGTCCAAGCTCACCGAATGAGAGAAGGCACTTGGCAACCCGGCGGGACTTTCTTCTTTTTGGTTGTGGCTGTGTGGGGAGGGGCGCGGAGCTTGGGAGCACAGAGCTGCGAATTGGGCTGATTCTGTTTCCCGCATCACGCCGGGTGACCAGCTGCACCCAGGGGCTTCTCGCGGGGACGGCAGGGCAGGCTCGGCTCCGGGAGGCGCCTGCAGGCGGGTTAGGGTTGGGAACAGCAGCTCCTACTGTGCATTCCAGCAACTTCTGAGGATCAGACCCAGTAAATGCCTTCAGAGCTGCATGCAAACGAGAGTCTTCTCCCTGAATTCGTTTTTTTGGCAATTGCTTTGTTTGGGGGTGGGACGGGCTGGAAAAAAGTCAGCAGAGAGAAGTAAACTGACATTCATCTTTTTCACACAGTAGGATCTATGTAAAGGATTACATAGTAGGATCTGTAACAAGGACGTTTTTCACCGCACTTATCTGACGGGAAATGGTTCTGACTCTTGGCGCCTCCAGGCTAGGGTCTGGCTCCAGAGGGACTTGAGTTCCCCAGGAACCACTTTGTGCTCTGGGGTGGTCCTTCCTGAAGGTACAGAAATAAGGCTTCACTGGGTCGAAGGCTCCCTCACAGCTGGGGAGGGGGGCAGGCCCTTTACCGGGAACCAGAGTACCCTGGGACTCACCCCAGGAGGCCCATCCGGACAGGAATAAATCAGTCACCATCGAGACTTAAAGGACATTTATTATTCTTATTATTTTTTTGGAAGGTGGAAGGGGGCTTTACAAGGGTCTGAAGCCGATAACTAGAAAGGAAGATAAATAAAATACAAAGCCAGTATGTTGTGGCAAAATTCCAGGAAACACACTGAAAAAAAAAATCTTTACAGTTTAAAACTGCTTTTACTTTATACATAATTACAAATTAATATACAGCATCTGGGTTTTAACCCCTTTTTATTTAATAGGATTCAGCACAGAAATGTCCATTCAGCATCTGAAAATGACGAAACGACAGCAGAGGTATCAGGTGTCTGGGAACCGGCCTCCTGCATGTCCTGGGGTGTCCTGCGCATCAGGTGGGGTGACACGCCCGGAACCTCAGACGGAATGGAGACCGCGGTGGCCCGCTGGAGCCCTGGAGCCCGGGGCGGTCCGGGCAGGGGAGGGCGGGGTGAGCAGAGGCCGGCGCGGCCCAGGCAGGAGACACGTCAGCCAGCTGGGTCTGCCCGTCTTTAAACCTTCGCAAGATGGAGAAGGAACTCAAGGCCGGCTAAGCTTCTGACAGATTCCCCTGGTACACGGAAAGAAGCCTTTGCTGTTTTTGTTTTTTCCCTCTTATGGCAGCACTGAAAGACTTCTCGTCTTAAAACCTGGCCAGCAGGCAGATTTCAAAGCGCAGGTTAGCTAGGAATGTTACGCTGCACTGAAAGAAAATGAAGCCAACCAAAACGAGCCGCTGGCCTTCTTTCCTGTCTCTGAGGGTCGATCGGAGCAGCAGCGCCGGGCGGGGCTGTGACCCGGGGCTCCGCTGTGGGATGGTGGGCACCGTGCCTCGGCCACCGCCACCGCGACGCGGAGGCTTCTCTCTGGGCGTCTGCAGTCCAAGCATGTCCAGAGCCCTCGACAGTGGCCGGGGTCCCCTCCGAACCACCCTCTTCTGGCTGCTGAAGCCCACTTTCCAGTCCGTTTCTCCCAACTTCCCCCCGGCCCAGCCCCTGGACATGGCCGTCCATGGGGCACACCGGGCCCTCCGTCAGTGCTGCGTCAACAACCGCAGCTCCAAGCTGACAACAGATCCTCGGCAGCAAGAACCGGCTATGGAAAAAGAACTTCGGGGTCCGAGGGATGAATTACAGAGTACCGCTGTGAACCACGCCTCCCGGGCTGGAGGTCTGGCCACCTTTTAGTTAAGGCGGGGCCTATTTATAAGCCAGACACACTAACACCCACCCTCCGAACAAAGGGACAACAAATCCCAAGGGTCTTACAGTGCGTGCTCCCTACTGTGGCAACTAGGGGCTCGGGAAGACAAGTAACAGGAGAATGTCTGCAAAAAACAATTTTTAGTGGTATTACCCTGAGACATGAGAGGATAAAAGGTAAGGTTCGTACCTTTCCAAATAAAAACCAAAACCTCGTTAAGGAGTTCCTCCCCACAGACCGCTCTCATGGCGGTAGAGGGGGGAATGTTGGCAAAGGCTGAATGACGGCAACTGGGCTGCTGTTAACCCTCTCCATTTTCAAAGCAAACAGTCAACAGCTGATTGTCGTGGAAGTGAAGCCAACCGTGGGGAGCGTTTAAAGTGCACACGTCGCCCGACTAGGACAGCGACCACTGAGATGACGGGAGTCCTGAGAGAAGGTGCAGCCTCCTTCCAGGTGACTCACTCAATTCTGGGACCCTGGGTGGTGTCTCCATCTGCCCCCCCCAAATCTGAATGCAAGGGAGGTCAGGCCCGATTCCCTAAACTGAGAAGCTTGCCTTCCCAGCTTGCGGACGCTGCGGAGAGCCGAGTCTGAGTCGCCCTGAGAGGCGGCCCCTTCTCACAGGAAAGAAACCTCAGCGACCAGGTGAGGCCTCCAGGTCGGAGGCGGCCTCGAGGTCAGAAGCAAAAGCAGGAGCAGCAACAATCCCAGGTGGCTCCCCAAACCCCACACCAGATGGGGAGAGGGGACCAAGGCACAGAGAAGCACAGGTCTATGCCAGCGGGAGACACCCTCGGATTCAGATTCGAAACTCGTCCAACCACAACCTGACCAGGTGGGGGGCAGGCGGAGGGCTAATCGTTTCAGAAAACTGCCACCAAATAGCCGAGGCAACTGCAACTTCACAACCAGGTGGGAACAAAGGACACTTTGAAACTGAAATACAGCTGTGTGGCGACGGACAGAAACTGTCCGGGCACCTCTGGTGGAGAGCCTGTGTGAGGGCATGGATGCCGGGAGGAGGACGTGGGCCCGCCGAACCAGTGACCAGGACGGAGCGCTGAGCTCCCTGGGGGTCTAAGCAAGGCCACGGCAGGCCAGCCATCCTCGGAGCTGTAGGGACTGGCGGCGGAGGCAACCTAACCTTCTGATGTTCAGGGTCTTTGGTCGGGGGGTTGGGGCGGGGCATATCGAGGTTCAGTAGAAAATCAGCTGGTTCTCAAAGCCTTTCTGAAGGGTAAGAAATCGCCGTGATAAAACGAGGCACATGAAGCCCATGGTGGCGAGTTTTTTTAACTCTCAAGAAAGGAAGAAGACTTCTCTCGGTCAAAGAATGAGGTTGGGGTGGGAGGAGGGAAGGAAAGGGACTTCGCCCCCTACCCTTAAATTTTCCTTTGGGCCTTCAAGGCACTTTGATAGACCTGGAGGAGTGAGGATGCAGCATGGGCTGCTTGACCGGACACAGTCAAAACCGTTGGGCTGGTGTGTTCACCCTTAACACACACACGCACACACACGGACACACACACACGCACTCGGCACACAAATAAATAAATCTAAAGCTAAAACTTTTAAACCAGACCTCTTTCAAATAAACTGAAAGGTAGATATCTCCATCTGCAAGGCCAGCTTGCAATTCATCAACAAGCACCAAGGTACAGATCTGTTTGTTTTTAAAAAGGTTATGTTCAAAGACCCATGCTCCTGAGGGGCAAAAGGCAGGAATCAAAGGCCACATGGGAAGCACAGAATTTTCCAGGGTCTTCCCCACCGCAATGAGGGGGTAGCAAGCGTGGCAGGTGCGGGGGCCTCACGGGGAAACGCCCTGCACCTGCCGGCTGGCGACGAGCCTCCAGGGATACAGATGAAAACACAGAAAAAGAGAGAGAGGAGGAAAAAAACAAGCAGACAGCACTTGTGCCATCTTCAAGGGACAGAGTACAGTAACCATCAGAACTTTAGACTGCAAAACTTGGAGAAATCAAAACTGTGCCAGGCCTCCTGACAGGAGACCCTCCGAGGCCGTACCCTCTGGGCCAGCTCTTCTCCTGGTCTGAATTGGAGGGAACCACTTCATGCGCCCAACGCACCCACCTGCACCTGCTTTTCGGCCAGCTGTCTAGGATAAGGCGGGCACCCCACCCTGGAGGGAGAGGCAGGCAGCCCTGGGGCGGGCGGAGGAGCACTGGGGGGCCACCCTCTCCCCCGGTGGGGGCGCAGGCAAGAGCGGCTTCCCTGGGGAGCCACTGTGAGATCCCAGGGGGACGGCCTGGGGGTCGTGGTCACGTGCGAATGGCCAGGAAGACCAGAAAGTGTCACTCTGCAGGGGTGACGGGGAGGTGGCCGCTCTACTTCTTCTGTGCTCAGAATCCGTGGGCAAACATCTTGGAAAGCCAATACAGGATTTCTTTTAGATCTGATGACATTACTTTTTTTTTTCCCCTAAAGTTACCAAAACACCAAGATCAAGGTGTTTCAGGGTCATTTGCTTTTTAAAGACAGCGAGCCTTCTTTCACTGGTTTTCACAACTGTTTGCCGTCCCTTCTGAATGAGAAATACACGCAGAAGTGGGGGGTGAAGTGTGCATGAGTGGGTTTGCCGGGAGACAGCCTGGGGGGACCAGCGGCTGAGACTCGGAGTGCACCCACCAAGTGGTGGTAGGCAGCGCCCTTGTGTGGAGCTGAGCTGAGCCCTCCAGGCGTCTGGTGTAGAGCACGCACAGTCCCGTCGTATTCCACATGTCTATACAGACGGGTACCATACGCGTTCAGACGAAGCGCATACTACCTGCTGTTTGATTTTTGGTTCTGCTCTCCCAAATCAAAAGGCAGCCAGAGCTTCAGACCACATTCGGAAACACCCTCTCGGCCTCGAGGCATTCCTGACATGTCCACAACCATCGCCTGGACTTCCGGGGCCACTATCCTTGTTGTAATGTGACCTCAGCAGGGTCGGCCAGTGGTTGGGTGGCAATCCTGGGCCTCCTTCCCCACCCTGACCCCCAGGACCATCTGTCCCTTGGGCCCAGGCCCTGGGGCAGCGAGGAGGGTCGCCGGGCGTGGGCATCGGTCGGGGGGAGTGCACACAGGATGGTGGGGGAGGATGGTCACCAGGCAGGACAGCAGCGGGACCGGTCAGCAGAAAATCTCTTCCCCCTCCGCAGGCGCCTCTGACGCAGGGCCGTCTGGAAAAAGGAAGCCAAGAGGGAGAGAGACATTCAGACAAAAATGCTCTTTTCATCGGTAAATTCTGTCCTGTCTTCCCTAAACACAAGTCCCCTGGGATGCAAACAGACGCCGGGCAGGCGGATGATGACTGCTGCTGTGGCGCCCCTCCACTGATATGGTCAGTGAGGTCCTCAGTGATGTCCTCGGCCCATAGATCCCTGAACTCGACAGAAGACAAGCCTGCAAACAGGGATTTCTCTACACTCTCCTGCACAGAAGGGAGAGGCCAACCCTGATGAGGACGACTCAACCTCGTGTTGTGCGAGCTGATCGTGTGCCCTGCACTGGCGGGCACGTCAGCTAATCCCGAGCTGCAGGGTTCCTGGGTGTCTGGGGTTAAAAACACCTGCCTCATATCTCCTGCAGGATTAAAGCTGCCCTCGGTAAATGCTCACCAAGCACCTATTAGTATATTATTTTTCTTTTTCCTCCTGGGTCTTTTGGAAGACAGCGTCAGTTTTATTGCTTTTTGAAATGCTATATAAACCCTTAAACTTTACAACAGCACATAAGCAATTTGCATCTTTTATGTTTAAATATATTTATGTGGTAAGGGAAAGTACTTGCATATGAATATAAAGAATCTTAAAAATCAATCCTCCTTTACAGTAGAAATTTCTTTATACAAGTATCTCAACTTGTGTCTTTAAATAAAAAAGTTAAGTGGCTAGTGAAGAATCTTCTGAGATTTCAACAAATTCAGCTTTCCATTGAAGTAGCTTATTACTGGACCAGGCTGAAAGGCAGGGAAGCCTGTAACTGATTCACTGAGTCTCCGCTCCTCATCTGGACAGTAAGCGTGAGAAAGGAGCCCGTGCTCCGCACTCTGCCCACACACCACACAGAATTTCAGTTCTCAGCGTCAAGTCCCAACAGTCCTCTATGGGCGGAGCAAGTGGGTCTGCTGAGACATATGGGGGTCAGCCTCTATGCGCCTGAAAGGCAGGCGCCCCTTTTGACCCCTCCTGTGCCGCCAGAGCCCCCAGGGGCGGCGCAGCCAGAGGGAAACCTGGTGTGCGACTTACCCCCGGGCTGTGAGCGGCTTCCTTTGCCCTTCTTCTTCTTCTCCTTCTTTTCCTTTGGCTTAGCTAACCCGAACAGGCGGGTGGACGTGGACATGGACACGGGGGTCTGGCTCTGAGCCTCTGGTGCTTTGTTTGTCTGGCTGGCGGAACCCAGCATGTGAAAAGGCCCCTTTTCTTTGTGTGTCCGAGAGATGCTGTTCCTTTTGGGGGACACTGAGAGTTCTGAGTCCAACGACCCTGATTTGGCTATTGAAGGTGCAGGTGGCGAAGGGGTCTCCTCGGGGTTTGGAGAGAAGGATGGGATCCGCAGCAGCTTGGTGTTTTGATATGAAACCTGTGCATGGTTGAGAGAAGGGATGTGACTTGGGGGACCAGCAGCATCCTCAGTAACTGCTCAGTGGGCAATGCACAAGGGCACTGGGGATGCTGGCATGTCAGACCCGTGCACACTCACTGCCTTGGACTCTGGAGAGCTTGAAATTAATACCCTGAACTTCTCAGTTTCATTTCCCGCCCCTACTCCCTGTGGTATCTACGAAAGTGCTAAATGGCCATCTTTGATACCTTGACTACATCCAGTACTAGCACTGTAAAGAATGAGTAGCACCTTGGATGAGGCAGCTCACAATTCCTATCCCCTGGAGAGGCAGGAAGAGCTGCTTATCCCATGACTAATTTAAATGAGGGAGTGGATAATTACTTCAGTGCTAAGAGATTAGAGAGGTCTGTTCAGGTTAGAGGGCAGGTGGAGATGTGCTTACACCAAGATCTTGGTCAAAGGTCAAACCGAAGATTAAAAGAGACAGACTCTGAGTTCTCTGGGTAGCCTCCCCTGGGGAACCCATTCTTGGGCCACACGAAGCACGGCCCGGCTCCTGTGCTCCCCGCACACCTGGAAACCTCTGCACGAAGCCTAACTGCCCACTTCTGGAAGACGGCAGTGTCCTTTTCCTTCACTGTTCAAGGTCAATCGATCAAATGAATGGCAATGTGGGTATCAGGATACCCAGGAGGCTCTGGCTTCCCTGTTCTAGAATAGCCAGGGACTATCACTGAAGCAAACTCAGGGGTCAGTGTGCTCCCCACGTATGGAAGGCCTTCCTTAATCAGCAGTGGCTGCAGGAAAAGGCTTCATCCACAGTGGCGAGACATATCGGGAATGAAGCAGAGCCCAGATGTCTGAGTGTCCCCGAGCAAGAATGTCCTCTTTCCCCTCTGTGGCTGGGATGGGCCCGGCCCTGTAGCTGAGGCCCACTGACCACGCCACGTGCGTTCTCTCACTAACCCGGGCATCAGAGCCCTTACTGCTCTGTGAGCTCAGGCACCCTGTGTCTGGTGCCTACAGTGAGTTATCTCTGTTTGGCTACGTGGTCCTTTAGGTTCTGATTTCTCACGTGGCACAGAGCAGAGGGGTTGCTCCCCAAATCCTGGATGGCCGACCACCACCCTCACAGACACTGAGGCTACCCCAGCCTAAACGGGCCAGGCTCAGGGCAAGGGCCTCGCAGGTACCCCTCCTTCAGTGGCCTGGCCAAACTACAACCTTTCATGCACTTCTCCACCCCTTACAGACAAAAAGGAGAAAACAGACTCATTTCCTCACCTGCCCCTCTGCTGATGCATAAACAGATTGAATAAAATCAGCCTTTATATACTATATATTCTATCTGCCTACTTTCCCCCGTGCGGGGCACACAGAGGGTAATTTTTTAAATTGCATGCAGTTAGTTTCTGCTGTACAACAATGCGAATCAGCCATATGTATACACACATCCACGCCCTGTCGGGCCTCCCTCTGGCCCCGCATCCCGCCCTGGAGGTCATCAGGACTCCGAGGGTCCTCGCCGGGTACCTGGCTGAGCCGCTCCGAGTCCCGCCGGAGCTGCTCCTGCTCGCGCTCGAGCAGCCGCTGGGCCGCGCGCAGGCGCTCCAGGTCGCCCTGGTAGGCGTCCTTCCGCTGCTGCAGCTCGTCGCGCTCGCGCTCCAGGTCCTGGCGGCTGCGCCGCAGCTCGTCCTCGCGCTGCGCCAGGCGCGCCTCGCGCTCCTGCAGCGCTCTCTCGCGGGCCTCCCACTCGCGCTCGTGCCGCCGCTTCTCCTCCTGGTGATGCGCCTGCTGCCGCTGCAGGTTGGCCAGGTCCTGCCGTTGCTTCTCCAGGCTGCGCTGCTTCTCCTGCTCGATGAGGGAGCTGGGCCTCGACGCCGTCCGCGTGAGCGCCCGCTCGCTCAGCAGCAGCTTCTGGTCCTCGATGTAGCTGTCCTGCTGCAGCACCACACCCTGCGGGGAGACGCACGAAGGGGCGATGCACACGATGGGGTGATGAGCACAAGGGGGGCAATGCCCACGAGGGGGTACGATGCCCACATGAGGGGCTGTGTGCCTAGCCCGCCTGGAGCATGGCTGGCCCCCACACCCAGACTCCAGCCCTCCCCTGCTTTCTAAGCTGCTCTAGGATAAGTGCTCTAGGATAACCCTGGGCGGCAACCAAGGGGGAAGGTCAATGGTGCCAAGACTTCGATTTTGCAGTCAGAGGCCTTGTCTGGGGTGGAGTGTGCCTTTACAGGTGGGAGGAGGTATGAAGTGGATTGGTTAGATCTTTAAGAAAGGAAGTGACCCGAATTTGAGGATACTGTGTGTGAATGTGTGCTCAGCAGTGTCCCACTCCTTCCAACTCCATGGACTGGACCTTGTCAGGCTCTTCTGTCCATGGGATTCTCCAGGCAAGAATACTGAGTGGGCTGCCATGCCCTTCTCCAGGGGATCTTCCCGACTCAGGGATTGACCCTGCTCTCTTGTGTCTCCTGCACTGACAGGCGAGTTCTTTACCACTGGTGCAAAAAGTCCGACACCTACAAAGGCCGTCCAGACTGGAAGCATCTCCTCTGTGAAGGCCTGCACCCCCTGCACTCTGGGGCATGGCTGTTAACTGTGCTCCGGGTACCTGCCATCCACCATCTGCTCAGCAACTCTAGTCTCAGAAGATCAGTGAGACTTCGTAGTGTAGCGTAAGTTGCACAGTCATTTCCAACTCTTTGTGACCCCATGGACTAAGCCCACCAGCCTCCTTTGTCCATGGAGTTCTCCAGGCAAGAATTCTGGAGTGGGCTGCCAGTGTCTCTGCCAGGAGATCTTAACCACTGCATTTTGGAAGCTTTCTCATCATGAGAGCTAGTCTCTCTTGTCTGAGGGCTGTATTTACCCATAAGAAATGTATAAACCTCAAAGACCTAGGCCAGCCACACCCTTGCTGGTCTCCCTCTCAACTAGGAAGTGAAGGGACAAAGGAGAAAAGGCACTTACCTGCAGAGCGCTGAGGAGCTCGTGGAGATGGACGACGCTCTGGATGACCTGCTGCAAAAGGAATCAGCAAGCCGTCACCTCAGACCCCAGCACGCTGTGTGTCACCCGACAGGAAGCCACCCTACCCCACAGCAAGGGGCCTGCGACTCAATCAAGCACTTTCAAACTGAAAGTGCCACACAGAGTAAGCCAGTGCCCAAGTAGCCAAGAGAAACAAAATAAGATCAGACAAGCACAACTGTGTGGGGGAGGAGTTACGCA